>NW_026061800.1:0-1200000 GCF_023897955.1 Schistocerca gregaria
ACACACGCGAGACAGATCTACCTACCACCCTTGGAACATCTATGTCTTTCTACTCCCCGGAAGATGTCTGTCAGTCTGCCCAACTTGGAAAATGTCTGTCTACGTGCCCTCCTCCGGAAGATGTCTATCATCCCCAGCCTCAGAAGAATTATGTCTATTTGTCCCGCACCAACAGTAGATGGTCTGGTGTACCTACCCCCCTTAAGAAGAAGTCTGTTTACCAACCCCCATCAGGAGATTCTCAAACCACCCACCAGGAAAGTCTCTGTCTACCTACCCCCCCCCCCCCTTTGGGAGATATCTGTCTACCTACAACACAACTCGGTAAGTGTCTGTCTACCTACCCCCTCACAAGATGTCTGTTTATCCACACCTCCACAGATGATGTCTATCTACCTACCCCCTGCCCCCATCCTCCGAGGATGTCTGTCTACCTACCCCCCCTTGGAAGATGTTGGTCCTACTTACCCCTCTAGATGATGTCTGTCTAAGTACGCCCCTCAGAAGATGGCTGTCTACCAACCCACCAATGGGAGATGTCCTGTCTACCAACCCCCTCGAAACGAGCCTTTCTGCCGACCCCCTCAGAAGATTGTCTACCTACGAACACTCAGAAAATGTATGTATACCTACCCCCCCTCGGAAGAAGTCTGTCTAATTATTCCCCACCCCTTGGTAATTTCTGTCTACATACCATTTCCTTGCAAGATGTCTGTCTACCTACTCCCTCTTGAAAGATATCTGTTTACCTACATCTTCTGTGGGGGAGGTAGGAAGACACACATCTTCCGCGAGGGGTAGGTAGACAGGACATATTCCGAAGCAGGGTACATGGTCAGACATCTTCTGAAGGGTGGTAGGTAGACAGACATCTTCCAAGGGGGGGGAGACATCTTCTGTGGTGATAATGGTAGACAAACAATTCCAAGGAGGGGTAGTTAGACAGTCATCTTCTGTTGGGTTGTTTATTAGTCAGACGTCTTCCAGGAGGAGGCTTGGTAGACTGACATTTTCCCAGGAGGGAGACATTTTTCGATTGGGGCCAGATAGGTAAACAGATATCCTTTGAGAGGGAGGTAGACATTTTCCGGGGGGGGGGGGGGGGGGGGGGGGAGAGATATTTTCGAGAGTGAGAGTAGATTGACCTGTTCTGGGAGGGGGGGAGATAGTATTCTTCCATGGGGGGAGGTGAGTAGTCAGATATCTTCAAAGGTTGGGGGGGGGGGGGGGGGAGGTTGGTAGACAGACATCTTCCAAGAAATGTCAGTAAGTAGACAGACACCTTCTGTGGGGAGTGATGGTATGTACACTTACATCTTCTGATGAGTTCGTTTAGAAAAACAGGCATCTTTCATGAAGGGGGGGATAGAGCTCCTTGAAGATGGGGGTGTAGATATCTTTGGCGAGGAGGGTAGATAGACATATTCCGAGAGGGGGGTTAGATAGATTTCTTCCATAGCGGGGATAGATACACTTGTCCCGAGTTTGTAGGTAGACAGACTTACAGACATCTTAATAGAATTTGGAGGTAGACAAACACATTCAGAATGGGCGGGTAGACACATTCCAAATAAAGGGAGGCTGTAGAAATCATCTGAGTCTAGGATAAATGTTTCTCTGAGAGGAGGGGATAGATGGAAATCTTAACAGGGGTGGGGGTAGGTAGACAGACATATTCTGAGAGGAGGGGGTTGGTAGACAGGCATCTTTCATGAGGTGAGTTATAGACATCCGCCTGGGGGATAGACATCTTCTGAGGTGGGGATAGGTATCTTCCAGTGGGTTGTAGACGTCATCTGAGGGTGGGGGTAGATAGACATCTTCCGAGGTGTTGGTTGATAGTCACCTTCCGAGTGGAGAGATACAGATATTTTCCGCCTGGGCTGGGTAGATAATCTTCTGAAGGGGTGGTAGATATCTTCCAAGGGGGGTAGAGAGACATCTCAGAGAGGGGGTAGACAAAATCTTCCGAGAGGGGGGTAGGCAGACAGACATCTTTGGATGGGAGAGTAAGTAAGCAGACATCTTTTGAGTGGGGTTGGTAAACTGACATCTTCCAAAGGGGCAACGTAGACAGATAGTTTCTGAGGGTGGGGCATAGGTAGACTGACACTTTCCGATGTGTGGTAAGTAGAATTACATCTTCTGAGGTGATGGGGTAGGTAGACAGACATTTTCCGAAGGGGTGTAGGTATACAGACATATACCTAGGGGAAGGTAGACAGACATGTCCCGAGTGGTGGTAGGTAGACAGCCATCTTCCAGTTGGGTAGGTACACAGACATCATCCAAGGGGGTTAGAAGGACAGACATTTTCCATGTGGGGGGTTGGTAGACATAAATCATCTGAGGGGGGAGGGACATCTTTTGAGGGGAGGGTACATAGACAGACATCTTCAGAGAGGAGGTAGTCATCCTCCGAGAGGGAGATAGTCATCCTCCGAGAGGGGGAGTAGATGTCTTCCGAGATGGGAGGCAGTTGTACATCTTCCACTGGTCTTAGCTAGGCAGACATATTCTGAGGGAGAGTATGTAGACAGACATCTTCTGAGGGGGGGATAACGTCGACAGTCATCTTCTGATCGGGGGTGGGTGGGTAGACAGACATCTTCCGAGTGGTGGTAGGTATGGAGATATCTTCTGAGGCTGGATTCGGTAGACAGGCATCTTCCAAGGGGGGGGGGGGGGTGTTGGAAGTCAGATATCTTTCAAGGGGTGGGAAACATCTTCTAAAGGATGCAGTTTGGTAGACAGTATCCTCCGAGAGGTGCATAGACATTCTGTGAGAGTGATAAAGTCGACAGTCATCTTCTGATGGGGGTGGGTAGGTAGAAAGACATCTTCCGAGGAGTGTTAGGTATGGAGACATCTTCTGAGCCTGGGTGCAGTAGAAAGACATCTTCCAAGGTGGGGGGGGGTGTTGGAAGACAGACATCTTCCAAGGGGTGGGAAGCACCGTCTAAAGGATGCAGTTTGGTAGACAGACATCCTATGATAGAGGATGTAGACATTCTCAGATGGGGAGTGTATATCTTCTGAGAGGAGTGGTAGATTGACATCTTCTGAGAGGGGGGAGATACTTTTCTTCCATGGCAGCAATAGATAGATATCTTCCGAGAGGAGGTACATAGATAGACATGTTCTAATGTGTGGTGAATGTAGACTGACAACTTTCGAGAAGGGGGGTAGGTATACAGACATCCTCAGAGGTGGTGGGTTGGGAGACAGACATCTTCCGAGATAGGGATAAGATAGAGACAAATCATTCAAGGTGTGGTACATAAATATACAGATTCTGAGGGGTTTAGGTAAACATTCATATTATGACGGGTTGTGGGTGTAGGTAGACAGAAACCATCCGAGGTGGGGTATTTAGGCAGATAACGTCTGAGAGGGGTTACGTAGACTGACATCTTCTGAGGGGTTGTAGGAGGACAGACATCTTCCAAGTGGAGGGTTGGTAGACAGACATCTTCAGAGGTGGGGTGGGGTAGGTAGCCAGACATCTTCCAATAGGGGGTTGGTAGGCAGACATATTCTGTGAGGGGATGGTAGTAGACAGCCTTCTTCTGATGGGTGGGTGGGTAGACTGACATTTTCCATGATGGGGCATAGGCAGAGAGACATTGTCCGAGGTAGGGTGACTATAGACATTTTTCGAGAGGGGGTAGTTAGACAGACTTCTTCTGGGGGTTTGTAGGTAAACTGACCTCTTCAGAGGGGTGGTGTAGAATGACATTTGCCAAGAGGGGATAGGTAGAGAGACATTTTCTGATGGTGGTAAGTAGACAACATCTTCTGATGAGTGTAGGTAGACAGACATCTTCCGAGGGGGATGTGTAGGTGGACATACATCTTCCGATGGTTGGTGGGTACATAGACAGTTTTATTCCAATGGGGCGTCATAAATAGACAACATACAAAAGTTCACGTAGGTAGACACACATCTTCTGAGGGGGTGTAGGGAGACAGACATTTTCCGAGGGGTGTACATAGACATACATTTTCCAAGTGGGGTCTAGGTAGACAGACATCTTCAGATGAGGGGGTAATTAGACAATCATCTTCTGGGGTAGGTAGACAGACATATTCAGAAGTATGGGTTGGTAGACAAACTTTATGACTGGAGGAACATAGAGACATCTTCCAAGGGGTGTAAGTAGGTAGACAGACCTCTTCTGTTGTGGGATTTGTAGGTAGGCAGACATCTTCTGAAGCAGAGGTGTTGGTAAACAGACAATTATCATGGACAGGGTTATGTAGGCAGACATCTCCCCAGTGAAGTTTTGTAGACAGACATCTTCTGACGAGGGGTTAGGTAGACTGTCACCTTCTGAGGCAGGGTAGGTAGATAGTCATCTTTGGAGGGGTGTTTGGTATACAGACATCTTCTGAACGGGAGTAGGTATACAGACATATACATAAGGGGGAGGTAGACAGACATCATGGGAGTGGGGGTACGTAGACAGACAGGTGGGTAGGTATACAGACATCTTCCAAAGGGGATTAGGAGGACAGACATTTTCCATTTGAGGGTTGATAGACTTACATCATCTGAGGGAGGAGAAATATCTTTCGAGAGGAGGGTATGTAGACAGACATCTTCAGAGAGAGGGTAGACATCATCCGAGAGGGAGGTAGTCATCCTCCAAGACAGGGGTAGATATCTTCCAAGAGGGGTGTAAATAAATATCTTCCAAGATGGGATGTAGATGGACCTCTTTCGAGGGTTTTAGGTAGGCAGACATGTTCCGAGGGGTGGCATGTAGACATACACCTTCTGAGAGGAATAAGGTAGACAGTCATCTTCTTATGGGAAATGGGTAGGTAGACAGACATATTCCAAGGGGGGTAGGTAAGGAGGAAATATATTCTGAGGGTGAGTTCAGTACACAGACATCTTCCGAGAGGTGTTCATGGTAGACAGACATCTTTCAAAGGGGGGAGACATCTTCCAAAGTATGCATTTTGGTATACAGACATCCTCCAAGAGGGGTGTGGACATTCTCTGATGTGGGAGTAGATATCTTCCCAGAGGAGTGGTAGTTTAACAACTTCCGAGAGGGGGGTAGGCAGAAAGATAGAGGTAGGGGTAGGGAGACAGATATCTCCCACAGGAGGGATAAAATCGAATCATTTGAAGGGGGGTAGATAGGCATACATCTTCTGAGGGGTTTAGGTAGACATTCATCTTATGACAGGGGAAGGGGGTAGGTAGACAGATCATGTGGGGGGGGGGGAGATATGTAGACAGATTTCTTACGAGAGGGGGGTAGGTAGGTAGACATATTCTGAAGAGTTGTAGGAGGACGTACATCTTCCAAGGGGTTGGTAGACAGGCAACTACAGGGGGGGTTAGGTAGACAGTCGTCATCAGAGGTGTATAGGTAGACAGACATCATCTAAGGGGGTTTGTAGACCGACATTTCCTAAGGAGTGGCAGGTAGACAAACTTCTTCCGAGTGTGGGTAGGTATGTAGACAGACACCTGTAAGGAATTGTAGGCTGACAGACATCCTTTGTGATAGAGGGTAGGTAGGCAGAAATATTCTGAAGAGATGGTTGAAAACCATACATCTTCCAATGGGAGGGATAGGTAGTCATACATCTTCTGAGGGCTGGGTTTAGGTATACAGAGATCTTTCCAAGGGAGGGCAGGTAAGTAGACAGACATAGGGTAGGGGGATAAGAGACAGACATTTTCCGAGGGGGAGGGGTAGGTAGACAGACATCTTCTGATGGTTGGGTAGGTAGAGAGACATCTTCCGGGGTGGATAGCTAATCGGACATGGTTTGAGGGAGCTTAGGTACACAGACATTTCCGATGGGGAGTGTAGGTAGACAGACATATTCCAAGGGTGGGGAGATGAGAGACAGACATTTTCTGATGTGGAGATAGGTAGACAGACGTCTTCTAAGGGGGTTGTAGGTAGACAGACATCTTCCAAGCAGGAGCTGTAGGTAGACATCTTCAGAGGGAGATTGTAGGTTGATGGACATATTTTGTGCAGGTAATGATAGATAAACAAATTCCAAGGGATGGTAGTTTAACAGACATCTTCCCAGGGGGGCTGAGTAGATAGACAGGCATCATCCAACGTGGGTAAACAGACATATTCCAGGTGGAGTAGACTTCCTCCAAGGGGTGGTGAGGGTAGGTAGACAGCCATCCTATGAGAGTGGGGTTAGAGATTCTCTGTGAGGGGGGTGTAGACAGCTACCGAGAGTGGAGGTAGATAGACATATTCCGAGTGGGGGGGTTGGATAGAAATCTTCCGGGGGTTGAGATTTGGCAGTTGGTAGACTGGGCTTTTCTGAGACTGTGTTTGGAAGACATTTTCCGAGGTGGGGAGTAGATATATTCCGAGGCAGTTGGTAGGTAGACAGACTAATTCCAGGGCGGTTGGTATGCTGACAGACATCTTCTGAGGGGGGGGGGGGTAGGTAGACAGACATCGCCTGATGGGCTGGAAGACACCTTCCGAAGTTCGGGGGTCTCTAGACATCTTCCGAGACAGGGGTAAACAACTTCCGAGTGAGGGGCTGAGTAGGGGTTGGGATGGGATTGGTAGACAGACAAATTCCGAGAGGGTAGGCAGGTAGATAGACATCTGCTTAGCGAGGGGGGCGGGGGGTTGAGAGACATCTTTCAGGGTGATAGACATCTTACGAGATGGGGAGAGAGTTTTTCTGGGGGTGTAGATAGACATCTTCACAGGGTGAGGTAGGTGGACAAACATCTTCCTTAGGGGGTGAGGTAGGCAGACATCTGCCGAGGGGGCAGGTAGACAGACATCTCCTGTGGGGAGTTACGTAGACTGACATTTTCTAAGGAGGCAAGTAGGTAGAATTACATATTAGGTGGTGGGGCGATGAGAGACAGACAGCTTTCGATGGGGGAGAGGTAGAATGAAATCTTCCAATGTGGGAGGTGTAGGTAGATATCTTCTGAGAGGGGTAGGTACACAGACATCTCCCGAGGGGTGGGGTAGGTAGACATTCATATTCCGAGGGGAGGGGTTGGTAGTCACACATATTCTGAGGGGGGGGGGGGGGTTAGGTAGACAGACATGTTCCAAGGGTGTGGGTAGGTACACAGACATCATCTGAGGGGGGGGGGGGGGGGTAGGTGCAGGTTGACAGAGATCTTCCATGGAGGGGTAGCTCGGTAGATATCTTCTGAGAGGGATAGATAGGCATATTTCATAGGTGGGGTAGATAGGCACCTTCCCAGGGGAGGGGGGGGGGCAGATCATCATGGGTGTGACGTCACGTGAGCTGCACTGCTGCTGAAATAGCTTGTTAATGTTTTATAAATTTTAGACTTCATTTACGTACTTTAAAGTTTGTTTGTGTTATTATTTTTGCTGTAAAAGCGACTTATTAGTGGATATTCATTTATCTCAGTCTTTCTTCCTGTGGTATTGACTCGAGTGGTCTATTATTTGCGAGTGTGCTTTCATGGTTCGTCTAAGCCTCGCGCCTCATCAGTGTGTTTACGTTTTGCGGCGTGCACTGCATCTGTAGCGGTTATAAGCTAAGTACTGACGAACTTGTTTGTGCTCTGTAATACAGTTATTAAAGTGAATAGATTGCAGTGGTGTTGCTTGCCATTTTTGGCGAAATAATGACTTAATAAACTCTTGTAATCGTTCGCTCGCTGTGTTTTATAGAGTTTTCAGTGTGTTGAAGTCGTTCAATAAATTTCGTGCTTTAGTTTTCAACTTCGTTTAGTTTTAATTTTTTGGTTGTAGCCAACAATTTTGTGAAGTTTTGCTGGTATTGGTATCGGCTGTGTTGTAGTAGTATTAATACAAGTAGCTGCTTTCTTAGTGGGCAGAGAATTTCGAGACCATAGTTGTTAGTTCTTAAATAGTGCTGCTTTTGTAACTGAACTTTGGTAACGTAGACGTATAGTTTTTTTTAGTAACTGTAAAATTTTATCATGAGTGAGAAGTGATGGCTATGTCGTAGGTTTGTGAATAGTGAATTACGCTGTGGGATTTGTTCAAAGTATTTTCATTGGGGGGAATGCAGTGGGGAAGCCAGTGGTCATTTGAGGGTGATCCTGTCCTGGGAATGTAGAATCTGTAGTAGAAACAAGTTAATAGAGGAGCAGGAGCGTAAGATCTGTGCCCTTCAGGTACAATTACAATGCGCAAAGGAGGAACTAGATAAGTTGAGGAAGGTGAAGGGTGCTGGGGAATGGGAACTGGCAGTTTACAAGAAGATAGATAGGAAAAGGAGGTAGTCAGATAGTTTTACTTTGCATACATGCAATAGATACGACAAACTGTCAAAGTTGAGCGGAGAGGATCCTCGTGTAGCTGTATATGGAGGAAACTTGCAGCCGTCCTCAGCAATTAGGAGGCCTAGATTCTGCTGCTAGGTAGTTACCGGGTAGAGGTTTGGGCCAGCATTTGCAGGAAGTTTTGTGGAGTGAGTACCAGGTCACAAGCATTGTGAAGCCTAGTGCAGGGTTGGCTCAGGTGGCTGAAAGCATAGGGGAGTTACGTAAGAATTTTACAAAGGAGGATCATGTAGTGATAGTGGGTGGTGCTGGGAGCAGTCGCAATAGGGACAGGGGGTATGATGTCAGTGGTGACTTGGTTAAGATAGCTACTCAAACTGGTGGCACTAATGTGTTTTTCGTGCAACTGTTTCAGCATCATGATCGGCCACACCTTAATGCGGCTGTTAGGCGCGTAATTGTGGGACTGGGAGTGCACTAATGGGAGAAGGCATGGATCACATCCCAGTGGTGCCAGTTGGGTCTATCAGTAGATGGGGTTTCACTAGGCATGGCCTGCACCTCAATAGGTATGCGAAGGAGAGGCTACCTAAGCTTATAGGTGACAGTGTAGTGGGTGGTGGTGGCGGTAGTGGTGTCACTCATGGAAAAATTCCTGTAGTATTTGGTGTTAGAGCTGCACCTTTTTAATACTGAAGTCAGCTGATTGGTATACCTGCTTAAAGGAAGTGCCTCTAAGGTTCAAAAATGGTTCTAATGGCTCTGAGCACTATGCAAATTAACATCTGGGGTCATCAGTCGCCTAGAACGTAGAACTAATTAAACCTAACTAACCTAAGGACATCACACACATCCATGCCCGAGGCAGGATTCGAACCTGCGACCATAGCAGTCGCGCGGTTCCGAACTGAGCGCCTAGAACCGCAAGACCACCGCGGCCGGCGTGCCTCTAAGGGCTCTCCTCCAGAGGATGTAATGTTTCCAAGTAGAGAAGGAATTGGCATATTTCATCAGAATATAAGAGTTATTAGAGATAGAGTTAGTGAACTGCTAACAGATGTTTACGCTGAAATTATTTGTATATCAGAGCACCACTTCAATAAATTGATAATTTATAGGCTTCCTTTACCAGGCTACATATTAGCTGGCTGTTTCTCAAGGAGTTCCTTGCGGGATGGGGAGGTGTCTCCGTACATAAAAAACAGTATGTTATTCGAGTCCATAGACTTATCACAACACTGCACTGGACAGATATTTGAATGTTGTGCAGCATTTGTTGAATTTAGTGAAACTCAGCTTCTAATTGCTGATGTTTATAGGGCCTCTAACTCCAACTTCAGAGCACTTTTGCTTAAGCTAGAGAGGGTTCTTGACTCACTTTGTAGGAAGTACCAGAAAGTAGTTATATGTGGGGACTTCAATATTAATTTTGTATATGATTGTGCAAGAAAAAGGGGGGTTGGGTTGTTTGGGGAAGGAGACCAGACAGCGATGTCATTGGTCTCATCGGATTATGGAAGGATGGGGAAGGAAGTCGGCCATGCCCTTTGAGAGGAACTAACCCAGAATTTGCCGGGAGTGATTTAGGGAAATCACGGAAAACCTGAATCAAGGTGGCTGAACGCGGGACTGAACCGTCGTCTTCCCGAATGTGAGTCCAGTGCCTTAACCACTGCGCCACCTCGCTCGGTCCCAAGAAAAATGATGTTGGTAGATCTCCTAAATTCATATGATCTGATGCCAACTGTGTGTTTTTTTTTTTTTCAAACTAGGGTGCAGGCGAATAATATCACAGTCATAGACAATATTTTTATTCGTTCTTCAATACTAGATGGGCATCCTGTTATTAATAGAGTGAATGGCCTTTCAGACCATAATGCACAAATTTTAACACTAAAAGGTTTTTGTACTCAACCCAATGTCATATTTAGTTACAAAGAACGTAGGAAAGTCAATCCAACAGCAATAGAGTGTTTTTTAAAACTTGTCAAGGAACAAGAGTGGCAAGATGTTTATAGTGCCAATAATACAGATGATAAATACAATGCTTTCCATGGCACATTTCTCATGCTCTTTCAGAGTTGTTTTCCATTAGAACATTCTGAATGGGGTACTAGCAGTAATAGACAGCACAGTTGGCTGACTAGTGGGATAATGATTTCATGTAGAACATAGCGCGAATTATATCAAAACGTTAGAAGTAGTCACAATCAAGCTAAATAAAAATTTAGTTTCAACAGGAAATCATACAAATTTCTTAGCAAATACCTTTCTGAGATTGACGTCTGAAATACTCCTCTGTGATACAAGCAAGAGAGAGATTGAGTCAATAACTATATCACTGAAGACTAAGGACTCTCATGCATATGATGGAGTGCCTAGCAGAATATTAAAGCACTGTGCTACACATGTTAGCCCTGTATTTAGCCATATTTGCAATTTTTCCTTTAGAATTGGTCAGTTTCCTGAGCGATTAAAGTACTCAGCAGTAAAGCCGCTTTATGAAAAGGGAGAAAGGGATAATGTAGATAATTTTAGACCTACTTCTATGCCATCAGTGTTTCCAAAAGTTACCGAAAAGGCTGTGCATGTAAGGTTAATTGATCATTTTATATCACACAATTTGCTGTCAAATGAACAGTTCGGTTTTAGAAGCCTTTTGACAACTGAAAATGCTGTATTCTGGAGTACAGACGTACTTTCATGCAAAATCGTAAGGTCCTAGCTCTTGTCCAATGCACCAAAGCCGGCAAATAAGGGAATAACCGATAACTAAAACTTGAATAGTACTGCTTCTTACTGGCTATTACATCTTCTTAGAAGCTATTTCTGTGTTCTAATATGATGTTTTCAGTTTTTTCCGCATACCGCAACACGCGACATAATTTTGCAGACGATAAATATAACGTTTTCAGAGAGAAAAGCGAGCAATATGACGATCTGGCATTAAGTCGATTCGATAGCAAGTGTCGAAAACGGGCGGATATCGCATGTGGTAACTACATATGAAACCTTTCTCATTCTTCCGTGCAACGTGGTGTACAGACGTACTTTCGTGCAAAATCTTAAGGTACCAGCTCATGTCCAATGCGCCAAAGCCGGCAAATGAGTGAAAAACCGATAACTAAAACTTGAATAATACAGCTTGTTACTGCCGATTACATCTTCTTACAAGCTTTTATTGTGTTCTAATATGTTTGCAGTTTTTTTCGGATACCGCAACACGCAACATTATTTTGCAGACGATAAATGTAACCGTTTCAGATAGAGAAGCGACCAATGTGACGTTCTGGCATCAAGTCGATACGATGGCAAATGACGAAAGCGAGCGGATCTCTGAAGGTTTTACTACATATGAACAGTTTCCACCTTCCCCCGTGCAATGTGGTTTGCAGACGTCGTATCACGCTAAATCTTTAGGTCGTCGGTCACGTCTAATGAACCAAATCCGGCAAATAAGTGAATTACCGATAACTAAATCTTGAATAGTACTGCTTCTTATTGGCGATTACATCTTCTTAGAAGCTTTTTCTGTGTTCTAATATGATGTTTTCATTTTTTTCTGCATACCGTAACACGCGACTTACTTTTGCAGACAGTAAATGTAACCTTTTCAGAGAGAAAAGTAGCCAATATGACGCTCTGGCATTAATTCGATTCGATGGCAAATGTAGAAAACGGGCGGATTTTTCATGTGGTTACTACATATGAACACTTTTTACATTCTCCCGTGCAACGTGGTTTCCAGACGTCGTTTCATGCAAAATCTTTAGGTCGTCGGTCATGTCCAATGTACCAAAGCCGGCAACTATGTGAATAACCGATAACTACAACTTAAATAAGACTGCTTGTTACTGGCCGATTACATTTTCTTAGAAGCATCCTCTGTGTTCTACTATGGTGCTTTTAGTGTCCCCGCATACCGCGGCAATCGACATAACTTTGCAGACGATGAATGTAACATTTTCAAAGAGAAAAGCGGCCAATGTGACGATCTGGCAATTAATTCGATTCGATAGCAAATGACGAAAGCGGGCGGATTTCTGAGGTTTCTACTACATATGAACACTTTCCAGATTCTCGCGTGCAACGTGGCGTACGGACGTAATATTATGCAAAATATTAAGGTCCTAGCTGAAGCCCAATGCACCAAAGCCGGCAAATAAGTCAAAGAGTATATTTCTGTTTGCTACTTTCGATTGTATCTTCTTAGAAGCTTTATTTGTGTTCTAATATCATGTTTTCAGTTTCTGCCGCATATTGCAATACGCGACATACATTTCCAGACGATAAATCTAACTGTTTCAGAGAGAAAAGCAGCCAATGTGAAGGTGTTGCAATAAAATAGATTCGGTAGCAAATGACGAAAGCGGGCGGTTTTCTCTAGTTTTTACTACATATGAACAGCTTCCACATTCCCCCGTGCAATGTGGTTTCCAGACGTCGTTTCATGCAAAATCTTTAGGTCGTCGATCATGTCCAATGTACCGAAGGCGACAAATAAGTGAATAACCGATAACTAAAACTTGAATAGTACTGCTTCTTATTAGCGATTACATCTTCTTAGAATGTGCTTGTGTGTTATCCTATGTTGCTTTTAGTGTCTCCACATACCGCGGCAAGCGACGTATCTTTGCAGATGATGAATGTAACCGTTTCAGAGAGAAAAGCGGCCAATGTGACGATCTGGCGTTAAGTCGATTCGAATGCAAATGACGAAAAGGGGCGGATTTCTCATGTTGTTACTATTATGTACACCTTTCATATTGTCCCGTACAACGTGGCCTTCAGACGTACTGTCATGCAAAGTCTTAAGGTCCTAGCTCATGTCCAATGCACCAAAGCCGGTAAATAAGTGAACCACCGATAACTAAAACTTGAATAGTACTGCTTCTTACTGGCGATTACATCTTCTTAGAAGCTTTTTCTGTGTTCTAATATAATGTTTTCAGTTTTCTCCGCATACCGCAACACGCGACATAAGTTTACAGACGATAAATGTAAAGGTTTCAGAGAGAAAAGTGGCCAATTTGACGATCTGGCAATAAGTCGATTCGATGGCAAATGTCGAAAACGGTCGGATTTCTCATGTTGTTACTACATATGGACACTTTTCACATTCTCCTGTGCAACGTGGCGTACAGACGTACTTTCATGCAAAATTTTAAGGTTCTGGCTCACGTCCAATGCACCAAAGCTGGCGAATAAGTGAATAACCGATAACTAAAACTTGAATAGTACTGGTTCTTACTTGTGATTACGTCTTCCTTGAATCTGCTTCTGTATTATACTATGGTGCTGTTAGTGTCTCCATATACAACGGAAAGTGACATATCTTTGCAAACGATGAATGTAACCGTTTCAGAGAGAAAAGCGGCCAATGTGACGATCTGGCATCAAGTCGACTCGATGGTAAATGACGAAAGCGAGCGGATCTCTTAAGTTTTTACTACATATGAACAGTTTTTACATTCCCTCTCGCAATGTGATTTCCAGACGTTATTTCATGCGAAATCTTTAGGTCGTCGGTCATGTCCAAGGTAACAAAGCCGGCAATTAAGTGAATTACCGATAACTAAATCTTGAATAGTACTGCTTCTTATTAGCGATTAAATCTTCTTAGAAGCTTTTTCTGTGTTCTAATATAAAGTTTTCAGTTTTTTTCACATACCGCAACACACGACATAATTTTGCAGACGATGAATGTAACATTTTCAGAGAAAAAAGCGGCCAATGGGATGATCTCGCATAAAGTCGATTCGACGGATAATGTCGAAAACGGGCAAATTTCTCATGTTGTTACTACATATGAACACTTTTTACATTCTCCCGTGCAACGTGGCGTAGAGACGTACTTTCATGCAAAATATTAAGGTTCTAGCTCATGTCCACTGCACCAAAGCCGGAAAATAAGTGAATAACCGATAACTAGAACTTGACTAGTACTGCTTGTTACTGGCCAATTACATCCTCTTAGAAGCTTCTTCTGTGTTCTACTGTAGTGCTTTTAGTGTCTGCGCATACCGCGGCAAGCGACATAACTTTGCATACGATAAAAGTAACCGTTTCAGAGAGAAAAGCGGCCAATGTGACGATCTGGCATTAAGTCGATTCGAACGCAAATGTCGAAAACGGGCGGATTTCTCATGTTGTTACTATTATGTACACCTTTCACACCCTCCCGTGCAACGTGGCGTACAGACGTACTTTCATGCGAAATCTTAAGGTTATAGCTCACGTCCAATGCACCAAAGACGGCAAATAAGTAAATAACCGATAACTAAAACTGGAATAGTTCTGCTTCTTACTGGCGATTATTTCTTCTTAGAATCTGCTTCTGTTTTATACAATGGTGCTTTTAGTATCTCCACATACCGCGGAAAGCGACATTTCTTTGCAGACGATGAATGTAACCGTTTCAGAGAGAAAAGCGGCCAATGTTACGATCTGGCATCATGTCGATTCAATGGCAAATGACGAAAGCTTGCGGTTTTCTCTAGTTTTTACTACGTATGAACAGCTTCCACATTCCCCCGTGCAATGTGGTTTCCAGATGTCGTTTCATGCAAAATCTTTAGGTCGTCGGTCATGTCCAATGAGCCAAAGCGGGCAAATAAGTGAATTACCGATAACTAAATCTTGAATAGTACTGCTTCTTATTGGCGATTACATCTTCTTAGATGATTTCTCTGTGTTCTAATATGATGTTTTCAGTTTTTTCCGCATACCGCCACACGCGACATAATTTTGCAGACGGTAAATGTAACCTTTTCAGTGAGAAAAGCGGGCAATGTGACGCTCTGGCATTAATTCGATTCGATGGGAGATGTAGAAAACGGGCGGATTTTTCATGTGGTTACTACATGTGAACACTTTTCACATTCTCCCGTGCAACGTGGTTTCCAGACGTCGTTTCATGCAAAATCGTTAGGTCGCACGGTCATGTCCAATGTACCAAATCCGGCAAATATGTGAATAACTGATAACTAAAACTTGAATAACACTGCTTGTTACTGGCCGATTACGTTTTCATAGAAGCATCCTCTGTCTTCTACTATGGTGCTTTTAGTGTCTCCGCATACCGCGGCAATCGACATAACTTTGCACACGATGAATGTAACAGTTTCAAAGAGAAAAGCGGCCAATGTGACGACCTGGCATTAAGTCGATTCGATGGCAAATGACGAAAACGGCGGATTTCTTATTTGGTTACTATATAGGAAAACTTTTCACATTGTCCCGTGCAACGAGGCGTACAGACGTACTTTCATGCAAAATCTTAAGGTCCTACGCTCATGTCCAATGCACCAAAGCCGGCAAATAAGTGAAAAACCGATAACTAAAACTTGAATAATACTGCTTGTTACTGCCGATTACATCTTCTTACAAGCTTTTATTGTGTTCCAATATGTTTGCAGTTTTTTTTCGGATACCGCAACACGCAACATTATTTTGCAGACGATAAATGTAACCGTTTCAGATAGAGAAGCGACCAATGTGACGTTCTGGCATCAAGTCGATACGATGGCAAGTGACGAAAGCGAGCGGATCTCTGAAGGTTTTACTACATATGAACAGTTTCCACCTTCCCCCGTGCAATGTGGTTTGCAGACGTCGTATCAAGCTAAATCTTTAGGTCGTCGGTCACGTCTAATGAACCAAATCCGGCAAATAAGTGAATTACCCATAACTAAATCTTGAATAGTACTGCTTCTTATTGGCGATTACATCTTCTTAGAAGCTTTTTCTGTGTTCTAATATGATGTTTTCATTTTTTTCTGCATACCGTAACACGCGACTTACTTTTGCAGACAGTAAATGAAACCTTATCAGAGAGAAAAGTAGCCAATATGACGCTCTGGCATTAATTCGATTCGATGGCAAATGTAGAAAACGGGCGGATTTGTCATGTGGTTACTACATATGAACACTTTTTACATTCTCCCGTGCAACGTGGTTTCCAGACGTCGTTTCATGCAAAATCTTTAGGTCGTCGGTCAAGTCCAATGTACAAAAGCCGGCAACTATGTGAATAACCGATAACTAAAACTTAAATAAGACTACTTGTTACTGGCCGATTACATTTTCTTAGAAGCATCCTCTGTGTTCTACTATGGTGCTTTTAGTGTCCCCGCATACCGCGGCAATCGACATAACTTTGCAGACGATGAATGTAACATTTTCAAAGAGAAAAGCGGCCAATGTGACGATCTGGCAATTAATTCGATTCGATAGCAAATGACGAAAGCGGGCGGATTTCTGAGGTTTCTACTACATATGAACACTTTCCAGATTCTCGCGTGCAACGTGGCGTACGGACGTAATATTATGCAAAATCTTAAGGTCCTAGCTCAAGCCCAATGCACCAAAGCCGGCAAATAAGTCAAAGAGTATATTTCTGTTTGCTACTTTCGATTATATCTTCTTAGAAGCTTTATTTGTGTTCTAATATCATGTTTTCAGTTTCTGCCGCATATTGCAATACGCGACATACATTTCCAGACGATAAATCTAACTGTTTCAGAGAGAAAAGCAGCCAATGTGAAGGTGTTGCAATAAAATAGATTCGGTAGCAAATGACGAAAGCGGGCGGTTTTCTCTAGTTTTTACTACATATGAACAGTTTCCACATTCCCCCGTGCAATTTGGTTTCCAGACGTCGTTTCATGCAAAATCTTTAGGTCGTCGGTCATGTCCAATGGACCAAAGGCGGCAAATAAGTGAATCACCGATAACTAAAACTTGAATAGTACTGCTTCTTACCGGCGATTACATCTTCTGAGAAGCTTTTTCTGTGTTCTAGTATGATGTTTTCAGTTTTTTCCGCATATTGCAGCACGCGACTTACATTTTCCAGACGATAAATGTAACTGTTTCAGAGAGAAAATCGGCCAATGTGGAGATATGTCAATACATTCGATTTGATAGCAAACGACGAAAGCGGGCGGATTCCTCATGTTGTTACTATTATGTACACTTTTCACATTGTCCCGTACAACGTGGCCTACAGACGTACTTTAATGCAAAATCTTAAGGTCCTAGCTCATGTCCAATGCACCAAAGCCGGTAAATAAGTGAATCACCAATAACTAAAACTTAATAGTACTGCTTCTTACTGGCGATTACATCTTCTTAGAAGCTTTTTCTGTGTTCTAATATAAAGTTTTCAGTTTTTTTCACATACCGCAACACACGACATAGTTTTGCAGACGATGAATTTAACCTTTTCAGAGAAAAAAGCGGCCAATGGGATGATCTCGCATAAAGTCGATTCGATGGATAATGTCGAAAACGTGCAATTTCTCATGTTGTTACTACATATGAACACTTTTTACATCCTCCCGTGCAACCTGGTGTAAAGACGTACTTTCATGCAAAATCTTAAGGTCCTAGGTCATGTCTAATGCACCAAAGCCGGCAAATATGCGAATACCCGATAACTAAAGATTGAATAGTACTGCTTCCTACTTTCGATTACATCTTCTTAGAAGCTTTTTCTCTGTTCTAATATAATGTTTTCAGTTTTTTCCGCATACCGAAACACGCGACATAACTTTACAGACGATATATGTAACCGCTTCAAAGAGAATAGTGGCCAATATGATGATCTGACAATAAGTCGATTCAATGGCAAATGTAGGAAACGTGCGGATTTCTCATGTTGTTACTACATATGAACACTTATCACATTCTCCCGTGCAACGTGGCGTACAGACGTACTTTCATGCATAATCTTAAGGTTCTAGCTCCTGTCCAATGCACCAATGCCGGCAAATAGGTGAATAAACGATATCTAAAACTTGAATAGTACTGCTTCCTACTTTCGATTACATCCTCTTAGAAGCATTTTTGTGTTCTAATATGATGTTTTCAGTTTTTTCCGCATATTGCAAGACGCGTCATACATTTCCAGACGATAAATGTAACTGTTTCAGAGAGAAAAGCGGCCAATGTGAAGATCTGGCAATACATTCGATTCGATAGCAAATGACGAAAGCGATCGTATTTCTCAGGTTTTCACTACAAATGAACACTTTCCACATTCTCCCGTGCTACGTGTCGTACAGACGTACTTTCTTGCAAAATCCTAAGGTCATAGCTGATGTCCAATGCACCAAAGCCGGAAAATAAGTGAATAACCGATAACTAGAACTTGACTAGTACTGCTTGTTACTGGCCAATTACATCTTCTTAGAAGCTTCTTCTGTGTTCTACTGTAGTGCTTTTAGTGTCTGCGCAAACCGCGGCAAGCGACATAACTTTGCACACGATGAATGTAACAGTTTCAAAGATAAAAGCGGCCAATGTGACGATCTGGCATTAAGTTGATTCGATGGAAAATGACGAAAAATGGCGGATTTCTCATGTTGTTACTACATATGAACATTTTTTACATTCTCCCGTGCAACGTGGCGTACAGACGTACTCTCATGCAAAATCTTAAGGTCCTTGCTCATGTCCAATGCACCAAGGCGGCAAATAAGTGAATAACCGATAACTAAAGCTTGTATATTTCTGCTTCCTACTTTCGATTACATCTTCTTAGAAGCTTTTTCTGTGTTCTAATATAATGTTTTCAGTTTTTTCCGCATACCCCAACACGCGACATAACTTTACAGACGATAAATGTAACTGTTTCAGAGAGAAAAGTAGCCAGTATGACGATCTGGCAATAAGTCGATTCAATGGCAAATGTCGAAAACGGGCGGATTTCTCATGTTGTTAGTACATATGAACACTTTTCACATTCTCCCGTGCAACGTGGCGTACAGACGTACTTTCATGCAAAATCTTAAGGCTCTAGTTCATGTCCAATTCACCAAAGCCGGCAAATAAGTGAATAACCGATAACTAAAACTTGAATAGTACTGCTTGCTACATTCGATTACATCTTCTTAGAAGCTTCTTTTTGTGTTCTGATATGATGTTTTCAGTTTCTTCGACATATTGCAATACGCGACATAAATTTCCAGACGATAAATGTAACTGTTTCAGAGAGAAAAGCGGCCAATGTGAAGATCTGGTAATACTTTCGATTCGATAGCAAACGACGAAAGCGATCGAATTTCTGAGGTTTTTACTACTTATGAACACTTTCCACATTCTCTTGTGCAACGTGGCGTACAGACGTACTTTCCTGTAAAATCTTAAGGTTATAGCTCATGTCCAATGCACCAAAGCTGGCAAATAAGTGAATAACATATTGCAATACGCGACATAAATTTCCAGACGATAAATGTAACTGTTTCAGAGAGAAAAGCGGCCAATGTGAAGATCTGGTAATACTTTCGATTCGATAGCAAACGACGAAAGCGATCGAATTTCTGAGGTTTTTACTACTTATGAACACTTTCCACATTCTCTTGTGCAACGTGGCGTACAGACGTACTTTCCTGTAAAATCTTAAGGTTATAGCTCATGTCCAATGCACCAAAGCTGGCAAATAAGTGAATAACCGATAACTAAAACTTGAATAGTATTGCTTCTTACTGGCTATTATTTCTTCTTAGAATCTGCTTCTGTGTTATACAATGGTGCCTTTAGTCCTAGCTCATGTCCAACCGTGCGACTGCTAAAGTCGCAGGTTCGAATCTTGCCTGGGGCATGGATGTGTGTGATCTCCTTAGGTGAGTTAGGTTTAAGTAGTTCTAAGTTGTAGGGGACTAATGACCTCAGCAGTTGAGTCCCATTGTGCTCAGAGCCATTTGAACTGATGTCCATTGTACCAAAGGCGGCAAACAAGTGAATAACCAATAACTAAAACTTGAATAGTACTGCTTCTTACTTGCGATTACATCTTCTTAGAAGCTTTATCTGTGTTCTAATTTGATGTTTTCAGTTTTTTCCGCATACCGGAAAACACGTCATAATTTTGCAGAAGATAAATGTAACCGTTTCAGAGCGAAAAGCGGCCAATGTGACGATATGGCATTAAGTCGATGCGAACGCAAATGACGAAAACGGGCGTATTTCTCATGTTCTTACTATTATGTAAACCTTTCACATTCTCCCGTGCAACGTGGCGTACAGACGTACTTTCATGCAAAATCTTAAGGTTATAGCTCATGTCCAATGCACCAAAGCTGGCAAATAAGTGAATAACCGATAACTAAAACTTGAATAGTATTGCTTCTTACTGGCTATTATTTCTTCTTAGAATCTGCTTCTGTGTTATACAATGGTGCCTTTAGTCCTAGCTCATACCGCGGAACGCGACATTTCTTTGCAGAAGATGAATGTAACCGTTTCAGAGAGAAAAGCGGCCAATGTGAAGATCTGGCATCATGTCGATTTGATGGCAAATGACGAATGCGAGCTGATCTCTCAAGTTTTTACTACATATGAACAGTTTTCACATTCCCCGGTAAAACGTGGTTTACAGACGTCGTTTCGTGCAAAATCTTTAGGGCGGCGGTCATGTCCAATGTACCAAAGCCGGCAAATAAGTGAATTACCGATAACTAAATCTTGAATACTACTGCTCCTAATTGGCGATTACATCTTCTTAGCGGATTCTTCTGTGTTCTAATATGATGTTTTCAGTTTTTTCCGCATACTCAAACACGCGAAATAATTTTGCAGACGATATATGTGACCGTTTGAGAGAAAAAAGCGCCCAATATGACGATCCTTCATTAAGTCGATTCGATGGCAAATGACGAAAACGCTCGGATTTCTCATGTGGTTACTACATATGAACACTTTTCACATTCTCACCTGCGACGTGGCGTACAGACGTTTTTGATGCAAAATCTTAAAGTGCTATTTCATGTCCAAAGCACTAAAGTCGGCAAATAAGTAAATAACCGATAACTAAAACTTGAATAGTACTGCTTCTTACTGGCGATTACATCTTCTTAGAAGTTTCTTCTGTGATTTACTATGGTGCTTTTAGTGTTTCCACATACCGCGGCAAGCGTCTTATCTTTGCAGACGATGAATGTAACCGTTTCAGAGAGAAAAGCGGCCAATGTGATGATCTGGCATGACGTCGACTCGATGGCAAATGACGAAATCGGACGGATTTCTCATGGGCTTACTACATATGAACACTTATCACATTCTCCCGCGCAGCTGGGCGTACACATGTACTTTCATGCAAAATCTTAAGGTTCTAGCTCATGTCGAAGGCACAAAAGCCGGCTAAAAATAATCGTTGACTTAACTTAAAGTGTACTGCTTCTTACTTCCTATTACATCTTCTTAGAAGCTTCTTCAGTGTTCTACTGTGGTACTTTTAGTGTCTCCGCATACCTCAGCACGCGGCAAAGCTTTGCACACGATAAATGTAACCGTTTCATAGAGAAGAGGGGCCAATATGACGATCTAAGTCGATTCGATAGCAAATGACGAAAACGGGCGGATTTCTTAGGTTTTTAATACATATGAACACTTTTCACATTCTCCCGTGCAACGTGGCAGCTAGTCCTCCCTTCATGCAAAATCGTAAGGCCATAGCCCATTTCCAAGGCACCAAAGCCTGCTAAAAAGTCAATAATCGATAAGTGAAACTTGAATTGTACTGATTCTTACTTGCTATTACATCAACTTACAAGGTTCATCTGTGTTCTACTATGGTGCTTTTAGTGTCTCCGCATACCGCAGCACGCGACATAGCTTTGCACACGATAAATGTAACCGTTTCAGAGAGAAGAGCGGCCAAATTGACGATCTGGCATTAAGTCGATTCGGTTGCAAATGACAAAAACGGGCATATTTCTCTGGTTTTTACAATAAATGAGCACTTTTCACATTCTCCCATACAACGTGGCTGATAGTCCTCCCTTCATGCAACATCTTAAGGTCCTAGCTCATGTCCAAGGCACCAAAGCCGGCTAAAAAGTCAAAAATCGATAACTAAAACATGAATTGTACTGCTTCTTACTTGCTATTACATCAACTTAGGAGCTTCTTCTGTGTTCTACTATGGTGCTTTTAGTGTCCCAGCATACCGCAGCACGCGACATAGCTTTGCACAAGGTAAATGTAACCGTTTCAGTGAGAAGAGCAGCCAATGTGACTATCTGGCATTAAGTCGATTCGGTAGCAAATGACGAAAACGGGCGGATTTCTCACATTTTTACTATATATGATCACTTTTTACATTCTCCCGTGCAACGTGGCTGCTAGTCCTCCATTCATAAAAGATCTTAATGTCCTAACTCATGTCCAAGGCACCAAAGCCGGCTCAAAGGACAAAAACCGATAACTAAACTTGAATTTTACTGCTTCTTACTGGCTAGTACATCAATTTAGAAGCTTCTTCTGCGTTCTACTATAGGGCTTTTAGTGACTCAGCATTCCGCAGCACGCAACATAGCCTTGCACACGATAAATGTAACCGTTTCAGTGAGAAGAGCAGCCAATGTGACGATATGACATTAAGTCGATTCAAAATCAAATGACGCAAACGGGCGGATTTCTCAGGTTTTTACTACATATGAACACTCTTCACATTCTCCCGTGCAACGTGGCTGCTAGTCCTCCATTCATGTAAAATCTAAATTTCCTAGCTCATGGCCAAGGCACCAAGGCCGTATAAAAAGTCAAAAATCGATAACTAAACTTGAATTGTACTGCTTCTTACTGGCTATTACATCAACTTAGAAACTTCTTCTGTGTTCTACTATGGGGCTTTTAGTGTCTCCGCATTCCGCAGCACGTGACATAGCTTTGCACACGATAAATGTAACCGTATCAGAGAGAAGAGCGTCCAATGTGACGATTCGATAGCAAATGACGAAAACTTGCGAGTTCCTCAGGTTTTTACTGCATATGAACATCTTTCACATTCCCCCGTGCAACGTGGCGGCTAGACCTCCCTTCATGCAAATCTTAAGGTCCTAGCTCATGTCCAAGGCACCATAGCCGGCAAAAAGTAAAAAATCGATAATTAAAACTTTAATTGTACGCTACTTACTTGCAATTACATCAACTTCTACTATGGTGCTTTTAGCGTCTCCGCATTCCGCGGCACTCGACATAGCTTTGCACACGACAAATGTAACCCTTTGAGAGAGAAGAGCGGCTAATGTGACGATCTGACATTAAGTCGATTCGATAGCAAATGACGAAAACGGGCAGATTTATTAGGTTGTTACTACATATGAACCCTTTCCATTTCTCCCGTGCACTGCGGCTGCTACTCCTCCCTTCATGCAAATCTTAAGGTCCTACCTCACGTCCAACGCACCAAAGCCGGCTAAAAAGTGAAAAATCGAAAGCTAAACTTGAGTTGTACTGCTTCTTACTGGCTATTATATCAACTTATAAGCTTCTTCTGTGTTCTACAATGGTGCTTTTAGTGTCTCCGCATCTAGCAGCACGCGACATAGCGTTGCACACGATAAATGTAACCGTTTCAGAGAAAAGAGCGGAAAATGTGACATTAAGTCGATTCGATAGCAAATGTCGAAAACGGGCGGATCTCTCACGTTTTAACTACATATGAACACTTTTCACATTCTCCTGTACAACGTGGCTGATAGGCCTCCCTTCATGCAACATCTTAAGGTCCTAGCTCATGTCCAAGGCATCGAAACCGGCTAAAAATACAAAAATCGATAACTAAAACTTGAATTATACTGCTTCTTACTTGCTATTACATCAACTTAGAAGCTTCTTCTGTGTTCTACTATGGTGCTTTTAGCGTCTCCGCATTCCGCAGCACATGACATAGCTTTGCACACGTTAAATGTAACCGTTTCAGAGATAAGAGCGTCCAATGTGACCAACTGACATGAAGTCAATTCGGTAGCAAATGACGAAAACGGACGGATTTCTTTGGTTTTTACTATATATGAGCACATTTCACATTCTCCCGTACAACGTGGCTGATAGTCATACCTTCATGCAACATCTTAAGGTCCTAGCTCATGTAGAAGGCACCAAAGCCGGCTAAAAAATCAAAAAAACTATAACTAAAACATGAATTGTACTGCTTCTTACCTGCTATTACATCAAGTTAGAAACTTCTTCGCTGTTCTTTTATGGGGATTTTAGTGTCTCCGCATTCGCAGCACGCGACATAGCTTTGCACACGATAAATGTAACCGTTTCAGACAGAAGAGCGGCAAATGTGACGATCTGAAATGAAGTCGATTCAATAGCAAATGACGAAAACTGGCGGATTTCACAGGTTTTTACTACATACGAACAATTTGCACATTCTCCCCTGCAACGTGGCTGCTAGTCCTCAATTCATGAAAAATCTTAATGTCCTAGCTCATGTCCAACGCACCAAAGCCGGCTAAAAAGTGAAAAATCGGTAACTAAAACTCGAATTGTACTGCTTCTTACTTGCTATTACATCAACTTAGAAGCTTCTTCTGTGTACTACTATGGTGCCTTTAGTGTCTCCGCATATCGCAACATGCAACATAGCTTTGCACACGATAAATGCTATGGTGCCTTTAGTGTCTTCGCATATCGCAACACGTAACATAGCTTTGCGCACGATAAATGTAATCGTTTCAGAGAGAAGAGCGGTTAAAGTGACGATCTGACATTAAGTCGAATCGATAGCAAATGACGAAAACGGGCGGATTTCTTAGGTTTATACTACATATGGACACTTTACACATTCTCCCGTGCATCGTGGCTGCTAGTCCATAGTAGAAGACAGAAAATGCTTCTAAGTTGATATAATAGCCAGTAAGAAGCAAAAGAACTCAAATTTAGTTATCGATTTTTGAATTTTTAGCCGGCTTTGGTGCCTTGGACATGAGGTAGGACGTTAGGAATTTGTATGAAGGGAGGACTAGCAGCCACGTTGCACGGGAGAATGTGAAACGTGTTCATACGTAGTACAGACCTGAGAAATTCGTCCGATTTTCGTCATTTGGTATCAAATTGACTTAATGTCAGATCGTCACATTCGCCGCTCTTCTCTCTGAAACGGTAACATTTATCGTGTGCAAAACTATGTTGCGTGTTGCGATATGCGGAGACACTAAAAGATCCATAGATCAGAAAAATGCTTCTAAGTTGAAGTAATAGCCAGTAAGAAGCAGTAGAACTCAAGTTTAGTTATCGGTTTTTGAATCTTTAGCATGCTTTGGTGCCTTGGACAAAAGCTAGGACCTTAAGAATTTCTATGAAGGGAGGACTAGGAGCCACGTGGCTCGGGAGAATGTGAAAAGTTTTCATATGTAGTAAAAACCCAAGAATTCCGCCCGTTTTCGTCATTTGCTATCGAATCGACTTAATTTCATATTGTCACCTTGGCCGCTCTTTTCTCTGAAACGGTTACATTTATCGTGTGCAACGCTATGTCGCGTGCTGCTAGATGCGGAGACACTAAAAGCACCATTGTAGAACACAGAAGAAGCTTATAAGTTGATATAATAGCCAGTAAGAAGCAGTACAACTCAAGTTTAGCTTTCGATTTTTCACTTTTTAGCCGGCTTTGGTGCGTTGGACGTGAGGTAGGACCTTAAGATTTGCATGAAGGGAGGAGTAGCAGCCGCAGTGCACGGGAGAAATGGAAAGGGTTCATATGTAGTAACAACCTAATAAATCTGCCCGTTTTCGTCATTTGCTATCGAATCGACTTAATGTCAGATCGTCACATTAGCCGCTCTTCTCTCTCAAAGGGTTACATTTGTCGTGTGCAAAGCTATGTCGAGTGCCGCGGAATGCGGAGACGCTAAAAGCACCATAGTAGAAGTTGATGTAATTGCAAGTAAGTAGCGTACAATTAAAGTTTTAATTATCGATTTTTTACTTTTTGCCGGCTATGGTGCCTTGGACATGAGCTAGGACCTTAAGATATTGCATGAAGGGAGGACTATCAGCCACGTTGTGCGGGAGAATGTGAAAAGTGTTCATATGTAGTAGAAACCTAGGAGATCCGCCCGATTTCGTCATTTGCTATCGAATCGACAATGTCAGATGGTCACATTGGCCGCTCTTCTCTCTGAAACGGTTACATTTATCGTGTGCAAAGCTATGTCGCGTGCTGCGGAAGGCGGAGACGCTAAATGCACCATAGTAGAACACGGAACAAGATTCTATGTTGATGTAATAGAATGTAAGAAACAGTACAATTTATGTTTTAGTTATCGATTTTTGACTTTTTAGCCAGCTTTGGTGCCTTGGACATGAGCTAGGACCTTAAGATTTTGCATGAAGGGAGGACTAGCAGCCACATTGCACGGGAATATGTGAAATGTGTTCAAATGTAGTAAAAACCTAAGAAATCCGCCTGTTTTCGTTACTTGCTATCGAATCGACAATGTCAGATGGTCACATTGGCCGCTCTTCTCTCTGAAACGGTTACATTTATCGTGTGCAAAGCTATATCGCGTGCTGCGGAATGAGGAGACGCCAAAATCACCAAAGTAGAACACAGAAGAAGATTCTAATATGATGTGATAGTCAGTAAGAAGCAGTACAACTCAAGTTTAGTTATCGATTTTTGACTTTTTAGCCGGCTTTGGTGCCTTGGACATGTACTAGGCCATTAATATTTTTCATGAATCGAGGACTAGCAGCCACGTTGCACGTGAGAATGTGAAAAGTGTTCGTACGTAATAAAAACCTAAGAAATCCGCCCGTTTTCGTCATTTGCTATCGAATCCACTTAATGTCAGATAGTCACATTGGCCGCTCTTCTCTCTGAAACGGTTACATTTATCGTGTGCAAAGCTATGTCGCGTGCTGCGGAATGCGGAGACACTAAAAGCACCATAGTAGACCACAGAAGAAGCTTCTAAGTTGATGTAATAGCAAGTAAGAAGCAGTACAATTCTAGTTTTAGTTACCGATTTTTGACTTTTTAGCCAGCTTTGGTTCCTTGGACATGAGCTAGGACCTTAAAAATTTGCAGGAAGGGCTGCTAGTCCTCCCTTCATGCAAAATCTTAAGGTCCTAGCTCATGTCCAAGGCACCAAAGCCAGCTCAAAAGTCAAAAATCGATAACTAAACTTGAATTGCACTGCTTCATACTGGCTATTCCTACAACTTAGAAGCTTCTTCTGTGTTCCACTATGGGGCTTTTAGTGTTTCCGCAAATCGCAGCACGCGACATAGCTTTGCACACGATAAATGTAAGCGTTTAAGAGAGAAGAGTGGCCAATGTGACGATCCGACATTAAGTCGATTCGCTAGCAAATGACGAAAACGGGTAGATTTCCTATGTTTTTACTACATATGAACAGTTTTCACATTCTCCCGTGCAACGTAGTTGCTAGTCCTTACTTCTTGCAAAATCGTAAGGTCCTAGCTCATGTCCAACGAACCAAAGCCGGCTAAAAAGTCAAAAATCGATAACTAAACTTGAATTGTAGTGCATCTTACTGGCTATTACATCAACTTGGAAACATCTTCTGTCTTCTTTTATGTGGATTTTAGTGACTCCGCATTCCGCAGAAGGCGACATAGCTTTGCACACCATAAATGTAACCGTTTCAGAGAGAAGAGCGGCCAATGTGACGATCTGAAATGAAGTCGATTCAATAGCAAATGACGATAACTTGCGGATTACTCACGTTTTTACTACATACGAACAATTTTCACATTCTCCCGTGCAACGTTGGCTGCTAGTCCTCTATTCATGAAAAATCTAAATGTCCTAGCTCATGTCCAAGGCACCAAAGCAGGCCAAAAGTAAAAAATCAATAACTAAACTTGAATTCTACTGCTTCTTACTGGCTATTACATAAACTTGGAAGCTTCTTCTGTGTTCTACTATGGTGATATTAGTTTCTCCGCATTTCCCAGCACGCGACATAGCTTAGCACACGTTAAATGTGACCGTTTCAGAGAGAAGAGCCGTTGACGTGACCATCTAACATTGAGTCGATTCGATAGCAAATGACAAGAACAGGCCGATTTCTTAGGTTTTTAGTACATATGAACACTTTTCACATTCTCCCGTGCATCGTGGGTGCTAGTCCTCCCTTCATGCAAAATCTTAAAGTCCTAGCTCATGTCCAACGCATCAAAGCAGGCTAAAAAGTCAAAAATCGATTGCTAAACTTGAGTTGTACAGCTTCTTACTGGCTATTACATCAACTTAGAAGCTTCTTCTGTGGTCTACTATGGTGCTTTTAGTGTCTCCGCATATCGCAGCACGCGACATACTTTGCACAGGATAAATGTAACCGTTTCAGAGAGAAGAGCGGCCAATGTGACGATCTGACATTAAGTCGATTCGATAGCAATTGACGAAAATGGGCGGATGTCCTAGGTTTTAACTACATATGAACACATTTCACATTCTCCCGTGCAACGTTGGCTGCTAGTCCTCTATTCATGAAAAATCTTAATGTCCTAGCTCATGTCCAAGGCACCAAAGCCTTCTAAAAAGTCAAAAATCAATAACTAAACTTGAATTCTACTGCTTCTTACTGGATATTACATCAACTTAGAAGCTTCTTCTGTGTTCTACCATGTTGCCTTTAGTGTCTCCGAATGTGGCAGCATGCAACAAAGCTTTGCACACGATAAATGTAACCGTTTCAGAGAGAAGAGCCATCGACGTGACCATCTGACATTGAGTCGATTCGATAGCAAATGAGGAAAACAGGCCGATTTCTTAGGTTTTTACTACATACGAACACTTTTCACATTCTCCCGTGCAACGTGGCTGCTAGTCCTCCATTCATAAAAAATCTTAATTTCCTAGCTCATGTCCAAGGCACCAAAGCCTGCTAAAAAGTCAAATATCGATAACTAAACTAGAATTGTACTGCTTCTTACTTGCTATTACATCAATTTAGAAGCTTCTTCTGTATTCAACTATGTTGCTTTTAGTGTCTGAGCATATCGAAGCACGCAACATAGCATTGCACACGATAAATGTAACCGTTTCAGAGAGAAAAGACGCCAATGTGACGATCTGACTTTAAGTCGAATCGATAGCAAATGACGTAAACGGGAGGATTTCTTAGGTTTTAACTACATATGAACACTTTCCACATTCTCCCGTGCAACGTGGCTGCTAGTCTTCCCTTCATGCAAAATCTGAAGGTCCTAGCTCATGTCGAAGGCACCAAAACCGGCTAAAAAGTCAAAAATCTATAACTAAACCTGAGTTTACTGTTTCTTACTGGCTATTACATAAACTTATAATCTTCTTCTGTGTTCCACTATGATGCTGTTTGTGTATCCGCATTCCGCAGCACGCGACATAGCTTTGCACACGTTAAATGTAACCGTTTCAGAGTGAAGAGCGGCCAATGTGACGATCTGACATTAAGTCGATTCGATAGCAAATGACGAAAACGGGCGGATTTCTTAGGATTTTACTACATATGAACGCATATCACATTCTCCCGTTCATAGTGGCTGCTAGTCCTCATTTCACGCAAAATCTTAAATTCTTAGCTCATGTCCAAGGCACCAAAGCCGGCTAAAAAGTCAATAATCGATAGCCAAAACTATTATTTTACTGCTTCTTACTGCCTATTACATTAACGTAGAAGCTTCTTCTGCGTTCTACTATGGTGCCTTTGGTTTCTCCGCATTCCGCAGCACGAGACATAGATTTGCACACGTTAATTGAAACCGTCTTAGAGAGAAAAGCGCCCAATGTGACCATCTGACATTAAGTCATTTCGATAGCAAATGACGAAAACGGGCAGATTTATTAGGTTGTTGCTACATATGAACACTTTTTACATTCTCCCGTGCCACGTGGCTGCTAGTCCTCCCTTCATGCAAAATCGTAAGGTCCTAGATCATGTCCAACGCACCAAAGCCGGCTAAAAAGTAAAAAATCGATAGCCAAATTTGTGTTGTACTTCCTCTTACTGGCTATTACATCAACTTAGAAGTTTCTTTTCTGTTCTACTACGGTGCTTTTTGTGTCTCCGCATATCGCAGCACGCCACATAACTTTGCACACGATAAATGTAACCGTTTCAGATAGAGGGGCGGCCAACATAGCTTTGCACACGATAAATGTAACCGTTCCAGAGAGAAGGGCAGCCAATGTGACAATATTAAATTAAGTTGATTCGATAGCAAATGACGAAAATGGGCGGATTTCTTAGGTTTTTACTACATATGAACACTGTTCACATCCTCCCGTGCAACGTGGCTGCTGGTCCTCCCTTCATGCAAAATCTTAAGGTCCTATCTAATGTCCAAGGCAGCAAAGCCTGCTAAAAAGTCAAAAATCGATAACGAAAACTTGAATTGTACTGCTTCTTACTTGTTATTACATCAACTTAGAAGCTTCTTCTGTGTTCTACTATGGTGCTTTTAGTGTCTCCGCATGCAGCAGCACGCGACATAGTTTTGCACACGATAAATGGAACCGCTTCAGAGAGAAGAGCGGCCAATGTGACCATCTGACATTAAGTCGATTCGATAGCAAATGACGAAAACGGAAGGATTTCTTACATATGAACTCTTTTCACATTCTCCCGGACAACGTGGCTGATAGTCCTCCCTTCATGCAAACTCTTAAGGTCCTAGCTCATGCCCAAGTCACCGAAGCCGTCTAAAAAGTCAAAAATCGATAGCTAAAACTTGAATTGTTATGCTTCTTACTGTTTATTACATCAACTTAGAAGCTACTTCTGTGTTCTACTATGGTACTTTTAGTGTCTGCGCATTCCGCAGCACGCCACATAGTTTTGCACAAGATAAATGTAACCGTTTCAGAGAGAAGAGCGGCCAATGTGACGATCTGACATTAAGTCGATTCGATAGCAAATGACGAAAACGAGCGGATCTCTTAGGTTTTTACAACATTCGAACACTTTTCACACTCTCCCGTGCAACGTGGCTAATAGTCCTCCCTTCATTCAACATCTTATATTCCTAGCTCATGTCCAAGGCACCAAAGCCGGCAAAAAGTCAAAAATCGGTAACTAAAATTAGAACTGTAGTGCTTCTTACTTGCTATTACATCAACTTAGAAGCTTCTTCTGCGTTCTACTATATCGCTTTTAGTGTCTGAGCATATCGCAGCACGCAAGATAGCTTTGCACACGATAAATGTAACCGTTTCAGTGAGAAGAGCTGCAATGTGACGATCTGACATTAAGTCGATTCAATAGCAAATGACGGAAACGGGCAGATTTCTCAGGTTTTTACTACATATGTACACTCTTCACATTCTCCCGTACAACGTTGCTGATAGTCCTCCCTTCATGCAAAATCTTAAGGTCTTATCTAATGTCCAAGGTACCAAAGCCTGCTAAAAAGTCAAAAATCGATAACGAAAACTTGAATTGTACTGCTTCTTACTTGTTATTACATCAACTTAGAAGCTTCTTCTGTGTTCTACTATGGTGCTTTTAGTGTCTCCGCATGCAGCAGCACGCGACGTAGTTTTGCACACGATAAATGGAACCGTTTCAGAGAGAAGAGCGGCCAATGTGACCATCTGACATTAAGTCGATTCGATAGCAAATGACGAAAACGGAAGGATTTCTTACATATGAACTCTTTTCACATTCTCCCGGACAACGTGGCTGATAGTCCTCCCTTCATGCAACATCTTAAGGTCCTAGCTCATGTCCAAGGCACCAAAGCTGGCAAAAAAGTGAAAAATCGTGAACTAAAACATGAATTGTACTGCTTCTTATTGGCTATTACATCAACTTAGAAGCTTCTTCTGTGGTCTACTATGGTACTTTTAGTGTCTCCGCGTTCCGCAGCACGCGACATAGCTTTACACACGTTAAATGTAACCGTTTTATAGAGATGAGCGGCCAATGTGACTATCTGACATTAAGTGGATTCGATAGCAAATGATGAAAACGGGCGGATTTCTTAGGTTTTTATTACGTACGAACACTTTTCACATTCTCACGTGCAACGTGGCTGCTAGTCCTCGATTCATGAAAAATATTAATGGCCTAGCACATGTCCAAGGCACCAAAGCCGGCTAACAAGTCAAAAATCGATAACTAAACTTGAGTTGTACTGCTTCTTACTGATTATAACATCAACTTAGAATCTTCTTCTGTGTTCTACTATGGTGCTTTTAGCGTCTCCGCATTCCGCAGCACGCGATATAGCTTTGCACACGATAAATGTAACCGTTTGACAGAGAAGAGCAGCCAATGTGACGATCTGACATTAAATCGATTCGATAGCAAATGACGAAAACGGGCAGAATTCTTAGGTTTTTACAATATAAGAACACATGTCACACTCTCCCGTGCAACGTGGCTGCAAGTCCTCCCTTCATGCAAAATTTTAAGGTAGTAGCTCATGTACAAGGCATCAAAGCCGACTAAAAAGTCAAAAACCGATAACTAAACTTGAATTGTGCTGGTTCTTACTGGATATTACATCAACTTAGAAGCTTCTTCTCTGTTCTACTATGGTGCTTTTAGTGTCTCCGCATTCCGCAGCACGCGACATAGCTTTGCACACGATCAATGTTACCGTTTCAGAGAGAAGAGCGGCGAATGTGACGATCTGACATTAAGTCAATTTGATAGAAAATGACGAAAACGGACGAATTTCTCAGGTTTGTACTACGTATGAACACTTTTCACATTCTCCCGTGCAACGTGGCTGCTAGTCCTCCCTTCATACAAATTCCTAACGTCCTACCTCATGTCCAAGGCACCAAAGCCGGCTAAAAATTCAAAAATCGATAACTAAATTTGAGTTCTTTTGCTTCTTACTGGCTATTATATCAACTTAGAAGCATTTTCTGTCTTCTACTATGGTGCTTTTAGTGTCTCCGCATATCGCAGCACGCGACATAGGTTTGCACACCATAAATGTAACCGTTTCAGAGAGAAGAGCGCCCAATGTGACGATCTGACATTAAGTCGATTCGATAGCAAATGACGAAAACCTACGAATTTCTTAGGTTTTTACTACATATGAACACTTTTCACATTCTCCCGTGCAACGTGACTGCTAGTCCTCCCTTCATGCAAACTCTTAAGGTCCTAGCGCATGCCCAAGTCACCGAAGCCGTCTAAAAAGTCAAAAATCAATAGCTAAAACTTGAATTGTTATGCTTCTTACTGTTTATTACATCAACTTAGAAGCTACTTCTGTGTTCTACTATGGTACTTTTAGTGTCTGCGCATTCCGCAGCACGCCTTATAGTTTTGCACAAGATAAATGTAACCGTTTCAGAGAGAAGAGCGGCCAATGTGACGATCTGACATTAAGTCGATTCGATAGCAAATGACGAAAACGAGCGGATTTCTTAGGTTTTTACAACATTCGAACACTTTTCACACTCTCCCGTGCAACGTGCCTAATAGTCCTCCCTTCATTCAACATCTTATATTCCTAGCTCATGTCCAAGGCACCAAAGCCGGCAAAAAGTCAAAAATCGGTAACTAAAACTAGAATTGTACTGCTTCTTACTTGCTATTACATCAACTTAGAAGCTTCTTCTGTGTTCTACTATGGCGCATTAAGTGTCTGAGCATATCGCAGCACGCGAGATAGCTTTGCACACGATAAATGTAACCGTTTCAGTGAGAAGAGCTGCCAATGTGACGATCTGACATTAAGTCGATTCAATAGCAAATGACGGAAACGGGCAGATTTCTCAGGTTTTTACTACATATGTACACTCTTCACATTCTCCCGTACAACGTGGCTGATAGTCCTCCCTTCATGCAAAATCTCAAGGTCTTATCTAATGTCCAAGGCACCAAAGCCGGCTAAAAAGTCAAAAATCGATAACTAAACTTGAGTTGTACTGCTTCTTACTGACTATCACATCAACTTAGAATCTTCGTCTGTGTTCTACTACGGTGATTTTGGCGTCTCCGCATTCCGCAGCACGCGATATAGCTTTGCACACGATAAATGTAACCGTTTCAGAGAGAAGAGCGGCCAATGTGTCCATCTGACATTGTCGATTCGATAGCAAATGACGAAAACAGGCATATTCTTAGGTTTTTACTACATTTGAACACATTTCAAATATTCCCGTGCAACGTGGCTGCTAGTCCTCACTTCATGCAAAATCTTAAGGTCCTAGCACATGTCTAAGGCACCAAAGCCGGCTACAAAGTCAAATATAGTTAACTAAAACTGGAATTGTACTGCTTCTTATTGGCTATTACATCAACTTAGAAGCGTCTTCTGTGGTCTACTATGGTGCTTTTAGTGTCTCCGCATTCCGCAGCACGCGACATAGCTTTGCACACGATAAATGTAACCGTTTCAGAGAGAAGAGCGGCCAATGTGACGATCTGACATTAAGTCGAATCGAAGGCGAATGACGAAAACGGGCGGATTTCTTAGGTTTTTATTACGTACGAACACATTTCACATTCTCACGTGCAACGTGGCTGCTAGTCCTCGATTCATGAAAAATATTAATGGCCTAGCACATGTCCAAGGCACCAAAGCCGGTTAAAAAGTCAAAAATCGATAACTAAACTTGAGTTGTACTGCTTCTTACTGACTATCACATCAACTTAGAATCTTCTTCTGTGTTCTACTATGGTGCTTTTAGCGTCTCCGCATTCCGCAGCACGCGATATAGCTTTGCACACGATAAATGTAACCGTTTGAGAGAGAAGAGCAGCCAATGTGACGATCTGACATTAAATCGATTCGATAGCAAATGACGAAAACGGGCAGATTTCTTAGGTTTTTACAATATAAGAACACATGTCACACTCTCCCGTGCAACGTGGCTGCTAGTCGTCCCTTCATGCAAAATCTTAAGGTCCTAGCTCATGTACATGGCATCAAAGCCGGCTAAAAAGTCAAAAACCGATAACTAAACTTGAATTGTACTGGTTCTTACTGGCTATTACATCAACTTAAAAGCTTCTTCTCTGTTCTACTATGGTGCTTTTAGTGTCTCCGCATTCCGCAGCACGCGACATAGCTTTGCACACGATCAATGTAACCGTTTCAGAGAGAAGAGCGGCCAATGTGACAATATGAAATTAAGTCGATTCGATAGCAAATGACGAAAACGGGCGGAATTCTTGGGTTTTTACTACATATGAAAACTTTTCACATTCTCCCGAGCCACGTGGCTCCTAGTCCTCCCTTCATAGAAATTCGTAAGGTCCTAGCTTTTGTCCAAGGCACCAAAGCATGCTAAAGATTCAAAAACCGATAACTAAACTTGAGTTCTACTGCTTCTTACTGGCTATTACTTCAACTTAGAAGCATTTTTCTGTTTTCTACTATGGATCTTTTAGTGTCTCCGCATATCGCAACACGCAACATAGTTTTGCACACGATAAATGTTACCGTTTCAGAGAGAAGAGCGGCGAATGTGACGATCTGACATTAAGTCAATTTGATACCAAATGACGAAAATCGGACGAATTTCTCAGGTCTGTACTACGTATGAACACGTTTCACATTCTCCCGTGCAACGTGGCTGCTAGTCCTCCCTTCATACAAATTCCTAACGTCCTACCTCATGTCCAAGGCACCAAAGCCGGCTAAAAATTCAAAAATCGATAACTAAATTTGAGTTCTTTTGCTTCTTACTGGCTATTATATCAACTTAGAAGCATTTTCTGTCTTCTACTATGGTGCTTTTAGTGTCTCCGCATATCGCAGCCCGCAACATAGCTTTGCACACGATAAATGTAACCGTTCCAGAGAGAAGGGCAGCCAATGTGACAATATTAAATTAAGTCGATTCGATAGCAAATGACGAAAATGGGCGGATTTCTCAGGTTTTTACTATATCTGAACACTTTTCACATTCTCCCTTCCAACATGGCTGCTATTCCTAACTTCATACAAATTCTTAAGGTTCTAGCTCATGTCCAAGGCACCAAAGCCGTCTAAAAAGTCAAGTATCCATAGAAAAAACTATTATTTTACGGCTTCTTACTGGCTATTACGTAAACTTAGAAGCTTCTTCTGTGTTCTGCTATGGTGCTTTTAGTGTCTCCGCAATCCGCTGCACGCGACATAGCTTTGCACACGATAAATGTAACCGTTTCAGAGGGAAGAGAGGCCAGTGTGACGATCTGACATTAAGTCGATTGGACAGCAAATGACGAAAATGGGCGGATTTCTTAGGTTTTTACTACATATGAACACTGTTCACATTCTCCCGTGCAACGTGGCTGCTGGTCCTCCCTTCATGCAAAATCTTAAGGTCCTATCTAATGTCCAAGGCAGCAATGAACGCTAAAAAGTCAAATATCGATAAATAATCTTGAATTGTACTGCTTCTTACTACCTATTACATCAACTTAGAAACTTTATCTGTGTTCTACTATGGTGCTTTTAGTGTCTCCGCATATCGCAGCACGCGACATAGGTTTGCACACCATAAATGTAACCGTTTCAGAGAGAAGAGCGCCCAATGTGACGATCTGACATTACGTCGATTCGATAGCAAATGACGAAAACCTACGAATTTCTTAGGTTTTTACTACATATGAACACTTTTCACATTCTCCCGTGCAACGTGGCTGCTAGTCCTCCCTTCATGCAAACTCTTAAGGTCCTAGCTCATGCCCAAGTCACCGAAGCCGTCTAAAAAGTCAAAAATCGATAGCTAAAACTTGAATTGTTATGCTTCTTACTGTTTATTACATCAACTTAGAAGCTACTTCTGTGTTCTACTATGGTACTTTTAGTGTCTGCGCATTCCGCAGCACGCCACATAGTTTTGCACAAGATAAATGTAACCGTTTCAGAGAGAAGAGCGGCCAATGTGACGATCTGACATTAAGTCGATTCGATAGCAAATGACGAAAACGAGCGGATCTCTTAGGTTTTTACAACATTCGAACACTTTTCACACTCTCCCGTGCAACGTGGCTAATAGTCCTCCCTTCATTCAACATCTTATATTCCTAGCTCATGTCCAAGGCACCAAAGCCGGCAAAAAGTCAAAAATCGGTAACTAAAATTAGAACTGTAGTGCTTCTTACTTGCTATTACATCAACTTAGAAGCTTCTTCTGCGTTCTACTATATCGCTTTTAGTGTCTGAGCATATCGCAGCACGCAAGATAGCTTTGCACACGATAAATGTAACCGTTTCAGTGAGAAGAGCTGCAATGTGACGATCTGACATTAAGTCGATTCAATAGCAAATGACGGAAACGGGCAGATTTCTCAGGTTTTTACTACATATGTACACTCTTCACATTCTCCCGTACAACGTGGCTGATAGTCCTCCCTTCATGCAAAATCTTAAGGTCTTATCTAATGTCCAAGGTACCAAAGCCTGCTAAAAAGTCAAAAATCGATAACGAAAACTTGAATTGTACTGCTTCTTACTTGTTATTACATCAACTTAGAAGCTTCTTCTGTGGTCTACTATGGTACTTTTAGTGTCTCCGCGTTCCGCAGCACGCGACATAGCTTTACACACGTTAAATGTAACCGTTTTATAGAGATGAGCGGCCAATGTGACGATCTGACATTAAATCGATTCGATAGCAAATGACGAAAACGGGCAGATTTCTTAGGTTTTTACAATATAAGAACACATGTCACACTCTCCCGTGCAACGTGGCTGCAAGTCCTCCCTTTATGCAAAATCTTAAGGTAGTAGCTCATGTACAAGGCATCAAAGCCGACTAAAAAGTCAAAAACCGATAACTAAACTTGAATTGTGCTGGTTCTTACTGGATATTACATCAACTTAGAAGCTTCTTCTCTGTTCTACTATGGTGCTTTTAGTGTCTCCGCATTCCGCAGCACGCGACATAGCTTTGCACACGATCAATGTTACCGTTTCAGAGAGAAGAGCGGCGAATGTGACGATCTGACATTAAGTCAATTTGATAGAAAATGACGAAAACGGACGAATTTCTCAGGTTTGTACTACGTATGAACACTTTTCACATTCTCCCGTGCAACGTGGCTGCTAGTCCTCCCTTCATACAAATTCCTAACGTCCTACCTCATGTCCAAGGCACCAAAGCCGGCTAAAAATTCAAAAATCGATAACTAAATTTGAGTTCTTTTGCTTCTTACTGGCTATTATATCAACTTAGAAGCATTTTCTGTCTTCTACTATGGTGCTTTTAGTGTCTCCGCATATCGCAGCACGCGACATAGGTTTGCACACCATAAATGTAACCGTTTCAGAGAGAAGAGCGCCCAATGTGACGATCTGACATTAAGTCGATTCGATAGCAAATGACGAAAACCTACGAATTTCTTAGGTTTTTACTACATATGAACACTTTTCACATTCTCCCGTGCAACGTGACTGCTAGTCCTCCCTTCATGCAAACTCTTAAGGTCCTAGCGCATGCCCAAGTCACCGAAGCCGTCTAAAAAGTCAAAAATCAATAGCTAAAACTTGAATTGTTATGCTTCTTACTGTTTATTACATCAACTTAGAAGCTACTTCTGTGTTCTACTATGGTACTTTTAGTGTCTGCGCATTCCGCAGCACGCCTTATAGTTTTGCACAAGATAAATGTAACCGTTTCAGAGAGAAGAGCGGCCAATGTGACGATCTGACATTAAGTCGATTCGATAGCAAATGACGAAAACGAGCGGATTTCTTAGGTTTTTACAACATTCGAACACTTTTCACACTCTCCCGTGCAACGTGCCTAATAGTCCTCCCTTCATTCAACATCTTATATTCCTAGCTCATGTCCAAGGCACCAAAGCCGGCAAAAAGTCAAAAATCGGTAACTAAAACTAGAATTGTACTGCTTCTTACTTGCTATTACATCAACTTAGAAGCTTCTTCTGTGTTCTACTATGGCGCATTAAGTGTCTGAGCATATCGCAGCACGCGAGATAGCTTTGCACACGATAAATGTAACCGTTTCAGTGAGAAGAGCTGCCAATGTGACGATCTGACATTAAGTCGATTCAATAGCAAATGACGGAAACGGGCAGATTTCTCAGGTTTTTACTACATATGTACACTCTTCACATTCTCCCGTACAACGTGGCTGATAGTCCTCCCTTCATGCAAAATCTCAAGGTCTTATCTAATGTCCAAGGCACCAAAGCCGGCTAAAAAGTCAAAAATCGATAACTAAACTTGAGTTGTACTGCTTCTTACTGACTATCACATCAACTTAGAATCTTCGTCTGTGTTCTACTACGGTGATTTTGGCGTCTCCGCATTCCGCAGCACGCGATATAGCTTTGCACACGATAAATGTAACCGTTTCAGAGAGAAGAGCGGCCAATGTGACGATCTGACATTAAGTCGAATCGAAGGCAAATGACGAAAACGGGCGGATTTCTTAGGTTTTTATTACGTACGAACACATTTCACATTCTCACGTGCAACGTGGCTGCTAGTCCTCGATTCATGAAAAATATTAATGGCCTAGCACGTGTCCAAGGCACCAAAGCCGGTTAAAAAGTCAAAAATCGATAACTAAACTTGAGTTGTACTGCTTCTTACTGACTATCACATCAACTTAGAATCTTCTTCTGTGTTCTACTATGGTGCTTTTAGCGTCTCCGCATTCCGCAGCACGCGATATAGCTTTGCACACGATAAATGTAACCGTTTGAGAGAGAAGAGCAGCCAATGTGACGATCTGACATTAAATCGATTCGATAGCAAATGACGAAAACGGACAGATTTCTTAGGTTTTTACAATATAAGAACACATGTCACACTCTCCCGTGCAACGTGGCTGCTAGTCGTCCCTTCATGCAAAATCTTAAGGTCCTAGCTCATGTACAAGGCATCAAAGCCTTCTAAAAAGTCAAAAACCGATAACTAAACTTGAATTGTACTGGTTCTTACTGGCTATTACATCAACTTAGAAGCTTCTTCTCTGTTCTACTATGGTGCTTTTAGTGTCTCCGCATTCCGCAGCACTCGACATAGCTTTGCACACGATCAATGTAACCGTTTCTGTGAGAAGAGCGGCCTATGTGACGATCTGGCTTTAAGTCGATTCGATAGCAAATGACGAAAACGGGCGGATTGCTTAGGTTTTTAGTACATATGAACACTTTTCACATTCTCCAGTGCAACGTGGCTGCTAATCCTCCATTCGTAGAAATTCTTAAGGTCCTACCTCATGTCCAAGGCATCAAAGCCGACTAAAAAGTCAATAATCGATAGCTAAAACTATTATTTTACTGCTTCTTACTGCCTATTACATTAACTTAGAAGCGTCTTCTGTGTTCTACTGTGCTGCTTTTAGTTTCTCCGCATTCCACAGCACGTGACATAGCGTTGCACACGATAAATGTAACCGTTTCAGAGAGAAGATCGGTCAACGTGGCCATATGACATTGAGTCGATTCGATAGCAAATGACGAAAACGGGCGGATTTCTTGGGTTTTTACTACATATGAACACTTTTCACATTCTCCCGTGCAACGTGGCTGCTAGACCTCCCTTCATGCCAAATCTTAAGGTCGTAGCTGATGTTCAAGGCACCAAAGCCGGCTAAGAAGTCAATAATCGATAACTAAACATTAATTGTACTGTTTCTTACTGGTTAATTACATCAACTTACAAGCTTCTTCTGTGTTCTGCTATGCTGCAATTAGTGCTTCTGCATACCGCAGCACGCAACGTAAGTTTGCAGATGATAAATTCTATCGTTTCAGAGAGAAAAGCGGCCATTGTGGCGATCTGACATTTCGTCGATTCGATAGCAGATGCCGAAAACGGTCGGATTTCTTAAGTTTTTACTACATATGATCAGTTTTCACATATTCTCGTGTAACGTTTCTCCCAGACCTCGTTTCATGCGAAATCGTAACGTCGTCAGTCATGTCCCTGGCGCCAAAGGCGGCTAATAAGTCAATAATCGATAGCAAAAACTTGAATTGTACTGCTTCTTACTGGCCGATTACATCAACTTAGAGCCGGCCGCGGTGGTCTAGAAGTTCAGGGGTTCAGTCCGGAACCGCTGGACTGCTACGCTCGCAGGTTCGAATCCTGCCTCGGGCATGGTTGTGTTTGATGTCCTTAGGTTAGTTAGGTTTAAGAAGTTCTACGCTCTAGGGGACTGATGACAACAGATGTTAAGTCCCATAGTGCTCAGAGCCATTTGAACCAATAACTTAGAAGCTTCTTCTGTGTTCTATTGTGTTGCTATTAGTGCCTCCGCATGCCGCAGCCCGCGACATAAGTTTCCAGACGATAAATGTAACTGTTTTATAGAGAAAAGCGTCCAATGTGACGATCTGTCGTTACGTCGATTCGACGGCAATTGACGAAAACGGGACGATTTCTTAGGTTTTTACAACACATGAACACTTTTCCAATTCTCTCGTGTAACGTGTCTTCCAGACTTCGTTTCATGCCAAATCTTAAGGTCGTCTGACATGTCTGAGGCACCAAAGCCGGATAATAAGTCAATAATCAATTACTAAAACTTGAATTTTACTGCTTCTTACTGGCTGATTACATCAACCTATAAGCTTCTTCTGTGTTTTACTGTGTTGCTATTAGTGCCTCCGCATACCCCAGCACACAACATAAGTTTGCAGACGATGAAGGTAACCGCTTCACAGAGAAATTTCAAATTCTGTGTCTGTGTCTATTGCCTGATCATATTGTTAAAAGCAGGTTGCTCTAAATGCCCAGTAGATCAGATTCCCTTGATACCCATTCAAAACAAACTCGGAATGGGAAAGACCAAGCTCTGCTTATACTTATAGCCTGGGAAGTTGACATATCTTAGACAGTAAAATATGATGGTTAAAGATGTCCACTGAGTATTCCCATATACACTGAAGTTAGCTTTGAACAACAAATTATTAATTGGCCACCAACTCTTGACTCAATAGCTACTAAGATCTTTCACTGGTGAAGGAGGTGACGACGTTGTTATGTCTATTAGAGGCTTCTGTAGTTTGCTGAAAATGATGTGATATAATTGTGCCTTGTGATATTCTGTGGAGTTCCAGAGTAAGTTCTATACTGGTGCACGACATTCATTCCTGCTGTTCTCATTCGAGGCAATCCTGGATTCTGAATCTCAAGCACCAGAGGATTATAAACAGCAATGCAACCTCTGTCTTCCTGGCTGTGCACTATTTCAAAGTGCTCTGGTTGTCAGTCTCTTCTCATTGTGCAGTGCTTGTAGATTATTGTAAATGGATTATCTGTAATATTTAGAACATCTCATTCTAAACTTTCTAAAGAAGGAGACTTTTCTGTCATGACCACTTTTTGTGTGAGGTGATAAATACCACGAATTTTGTTGCATTTTGAGAACCTAATGGTGACTGACATTAGTGTCTGTGTAAATTAATGGAACTGGATTTTTCCTCAGGTCGGCAGTTTTCCGAAGGTCGGCGTTTTTCCTGAGGTCGTCGTTTTTCCCAAGGTCGGCGTTTTTCCCCGAGGTCGGCGTTTTTCCCCGAGGTCGGCGTTTTTTCCCAACGGCGGTGTTTTTCCCCGACGTCGGCGTTTTTCCCCGATGACGGTGTTTTTCGCCAAGGTCGGTGTTTTACCCCGAGGTCGGCGTTTTTCCCTGAGGTCGGCGTATTTTCCCAACAGCGGCGTTTTTCTCCGATGTCGGCGTTTTTCCACGATGTCGTCGTTTTTCCCCGAGGTCGGCGTTTTTGCCCCGAGGTCGGCGTTTTTTCCCGAGGTCTGCGTTTTTGCCCCGAGGTCGGATTAGAGAATTTTTTCCCAAGGTCTAGAAATCTATCGATATATTGAAAATCCAAAGTATTTTCATGTATGTACACTATACTGATATGTCATGTCATCTTGAAACATATATCCGACCACTAGATAACGGTATTTATCAAGATAGCGATATATTTCGTTATATCTATTTATTTCGAGAATCGTTTTCTTAGGGGTACAGATTTATTTCCAGACGTCCATACATTTCCCATTATCGATTGAATTCGATATATCGACTTACGTAAATGCGCACATTATATGATGATGTCGATTTATTTCGAGATATCTATCTATATTGAGGAGTCTATTTATTTCGAGGTATCGATTGATTTCGAGTATCCGTTTATATGAGATATCGATTTATTTTGATACACCGACACAATTCAGGTTCTCTATATATTTCGAGGTATAGATATATTTCCAAGTATTGGTGTACTTCAGATATCGATTCTTTTCGAGATATCGATATATTTCAAGATACCTCTATATCTCAAGTAATCCATAAATTTCTAGATATCGCTATTTTTAGAGATATCTTTATATTACTAGGTACCAATATATTTCCGGAAATCGATATATTCCTATACCTCGATTTATCTCGATATGTCGACTAGCTTCGAGATTTCGATCTATTGTAAGTCGAAATGTGTCCAGATGTCGATATATTTCGGGATATCGACTCATTTCGATGTAGCGGTTTCTCGGAGGTGTCGATTTATTTCGAGGTTTCGATTTATTTCGCGGTGTCGATTTATTTCGAGGTAGCGATTTATTTCGAGGTGGCGATTTATTTCGAGTTGTGGATTTATTTCGAGGTGTCGATGTATTTCTTGGTGACGATATATTTCGATGTTACTTGTCGACTGCATCAGCTTAGAACCTTTTTCATACAGAGTGGTGCGACTGCATACCTCAGCAGGCGACATTGATATCCAGACGATGAATTTTACCGTTTCCGAGAGAAAAGCGTGCGATGTGACGAATTGGCACTACTTCATTATGAAAACAAATGACGAAAACGTGAGGTTTTCTTCGGTTTTTCTGCCACTGCTGCCAACTTTCAGCCCACCCCCTCCTCCACTTCCCCAGTCGTGGCGATCAGCTGGTGTGATGGAAATGGACACAGGAAAGTAATAACGTTCCATGAAATCCCATTCTAGGGACGTTCAAGGGTAAATGTTCCAGACGGTTTATTTGCATTAAGACACGCATACTGGACATCTACAATGTCACATCTGCCAGATCGTTTCTATTGTCAACAGTGGAAAACAAAACAGCGTACTGAAGAAGCCATAGTGAGACACGGGTTTTGGTAGACGAAATAATAGGAATACTCTAGCCACTGATAATGATGATCTAATGAGAATTCTGTTATTGTTTTGAAAGATGCATTTAAATATCCATTCAACGTAGATCCAAATTATTTTGAGAATTATAATTGCGGTATTATGAATCTACATTGGAGATTTTGTAATGCAAAACATTTCGATCTGAGAATACTTTACGTGATAGTACGGTATTGACCTCGTGTGTCATTAGGGTAAAGTTAATTTGCCGCCATTAACACAAAATTTATCCGCCATTAACGTAAAATCTATTTTTCAGCGTACTGCAATAAGGACTCACTTCAGATGATTGGACAATTAAAGAGAACTCAAACCGTTATTTTAATAGTATTCGTAGGTCCAATGCAGCATTTACCGTAGACAGTCCCTGAGCGTAGACTGTCAGTTTTGTGTAGGGAGTACTACTTTAAAAAAGCACTCCGTGTTCAGGTCACAAGTGGCCAATCAGGACCATCCGACCGCCACGTCATTCTAACTGAGGGTGGAGGAGGAGCTGGCTCTCCCACTCGTTGTGGTAGTTTCCTTTGACTGGAGCCGCTACTATTCGGACGAGTAGTTCCTCAATTGGCATCGCAAGGCTGAGTGCAACCCGAAAAATGGAAACAGCGCATAGCGGCCCCGATGGTCACCCATCCAAGTGCCGACCAAGCCCGGAAGTGCTAAACTTCAGTGATCTGACGGGAACCGGTGTATCCACTGCGGCAAGGCCATTGCCCCTACCACTTTTACATGATATTTTTGATTGTAGTTCAGGTCAGATGGCCATAATGATCGTGCCAAGCATCCTGTGTACATTAGTTACACCCTAGTGTGTGGGCATCACAGCATTCGTGACATTTAAGTTTGTTACTTCTTTGCTACTATATTCGCAATAAATTTTGCAGACAGTATCCGCATATGACGCTCAATGTACCTACAAAATTATATCATTGTACGACACATGTTTCAGGAGATACGTCATAAAAACTCAGGACAAGGCCAGACGCTGCATAGTACGGACGTGGACGCACAGCTGTAAATAAATGCCTGGTCAACACCAAGCTTTTCCGCTAGTCATCTATAAAGATAAAAAATCCCCAATATTGCCTACCAGCGTATTTTTGAAAAACCTTTATATTGTCATCCATTTTTTCCTGTAAAAATCGTAAAAGCCGTGCATCATTGTGTTTTCAAAAATCGTTTCTTATTGTCATCTCTTTTTATGTATTTTAAACCATCTATCGCTTGTGTAACCTGTGGCTACAAGTCCATTCCGTTTATGGGGTAATCGAAATAATAAACAACGGAAAATGTGTGGGTCAATTTCTTCCTCATTTTTCGGAACTTCTGATAATAGTAAATCGTTGGCTCTTTGAGGGTGTGATAGGTACATACAAGAGATTAGTGTAAGATTAGAATTTGTGTTAGATACAGTGCCAGGAGGTTCTGTTTCTATCTGGCTAGCTTCAGAGTACTTCACCATCTACTAAGTGATGCGTTTCATTGTGAATGGTGTGTTCTGTGCTAGGTCTACCCTTTACTGCACAATGCTGTTCCTTCGATGCTATTAAAACCAGGATGTTATCAAAATATATGCACAGTGGCAGACTGGAGTCTGCATAAATATTTCCAGTGGTGGGGAGGGGGAAAGGCGCGTCGGGGCTGGAGTGCATGATTCTGAAACTGGCACTCTATCTACAAATCAGCTGGTCAGTTACGAGGTGCATCAAGCTACAAGACCCTAACTCTATAAGCGCTACAACTGGTCAAAGCTAAGGTTTAGCAGTATTGTGGAGAATTCTTATCTGGAAGAGTATGAGTATACTGTAACGAATAAAAACTCTTTACTCCAGATTCCAGGGAGGGTTGGGGGCGATGGGTGAAAGTGCCCTTTTGCCTATCCTCCACTCCCCACCTCCTCCCCTCCCCCTCCCCTCCCCCTCCCTCCCCTCCCCCTCCCCTCCGTCTCCCCTCCCCCTCCCCTCCTCCTCGCGGACGCCAATGGCTGGCCCGTTCATTTTGAGAACATCAGAGCTGCAGTAACCTTACTGAGAAACTGTTCTTCATGTCCTTGTCTGTCAATCTTACCACTCAGAACACCAGTGGGAATGTTGGTTACCGCTGAAACAACTGGTTTTCGGCTGTTATCAGTTTCCCAGACTCACTTTAAGCTAATTGTTAAAACCCGTCACAATACCAGTTTTTGTAATAACCGATTTTCAGTCTTTTATTTACATTATTTCCTCTAGTAAACGTAGAAATCAAACAAAGATTTAAAAAATTTTACTTTCTCAGTTTCTTGATAAATGGAATCAAAATGTCAAATTAAATACCTGTATGATGACCTGCAGCCGTTCAGAACGAAATTAGAATTATATTAATACCGTCAGCTGCTCACGGGTGTCGATATATATCAACGGGGACAGGTGACAATGTGTGCAAGTCTGGGACTCGAACCCGGGATCTCCTGCTTACATGGCAGGCGCTCTGCCCATCTGAGCCACCGAGGGCACAGACGATAGTGTGACTGCAGATACTATCTCGCGCACGCCTCCCGCGAGACTCACATTCTCACCTTGCATGTCCACACACTACATTCGTAGTGTCCCACACCAACACACTCATTACTCGTGGAACACATTCGTACCAAGTCCCGTAACAGTTCCGGGAATACGTGTACATCTTCACAGAAGAAGGTCATGGCTGGTATTGCCAGAACCATATACTTATATGGATATGGACATGTCTTCCACGAGGAATGAGTGTGTTGGAGGGGGACTCTACGACTGTAGTGTATGGATATTCAAGGTGAAAATGTGAGTCTCTCAAGATGCGTGCGCGAGATAGTCCCTGCAGTCGAACCATACACTGTGTCCTCGGTGCCTCAGATGGATAGAGCGTCTGTCATTTTAGCAAGAGATCCCGGGTTCGAGTCCCGGTCGCGGCACACATTTTCACTTGTCCACGTTGATATTTATTAACGCCCGCGAGCACTGACTGTATTAATATAATTCTAATTTCTTTAAATTAAATAGTCAAATATGTCCGATCTTCGCTTCTGGCGAGTGCTCCTATACTACAGAAAACTGCCAGTATTATCCTACTGATTTTAGTTTTTAGAAGCTCTGCTCAAAAATTATATTGTAATCGGTTATCGCAGCACTATGCGGGCATTACGTATAGTCCAGCGATATAGAGTGAAAACTGCGGCAGGAGAACTCTCTTTTTCGTTTTAATTTCTCCGTTTTTAAGGGCTAAAAGCAGATAACGGCATACTACGTAGACACAGGCAGCAGATCAGGCACTTTCTATTTTTATCCCGAACTATGAATAATTTGTAAAATTTTATCTTTTTTCCTTGTATGATGTCGCAAGTGACCAAATCGACCATTGTGCTTCACTCGTACTGCATATCGTAAAATACTTCCAGGCTTCCAGATGGTGCCATTTTGTGTTACAACTGACGTTCGACAACAGCGAGAAACTGCGTCCATTCTCGCGCACTGCTTGTATAACAGGCACAGTATTGTCTCGGCAATGTTGGACCAATCCATTTGTTGCTCGTTTCTATCAGCAGTGTTATTAAAGTGGCATACATAACTTTTCCCATTTTTTTCTGTAATAACGCCGTATTTCAGTGCTATGGAAATCTTACGAATAAAAATTACTCGTCTTTTTTAAAAAAGGTTTATTTGAAAACTAAAAATTTTACTACGACAGCTGTGGGTAATTGATATATCTGTTTTTACGTGGTTATCAGGAAGAAATAAAAAAAATACTTGTTATAACCGAGAGCAAACAAATACCGAAAGACATCGGTTATTCAGAACTAAAATACCCATATCGTTTTAACTGATCGGTTTTTCTATCTCTAAACTGCAATGTCGCCATAGAAAAGTGTGTCGTTTCATCAATGTCCATAGCAACTTTGAGATATGTGTTTATGCGCAATATCGGCAAATGGAAACACGAAGAGGTAATAAGCACCTGAGCGATAGAATTTATTTCACAGTCAGAAAAGTCGAGTGACAGACAAGACTGAATCACTGTAATAGAAATTATATGGAAAGCTGTGTAAAGGAAAATTTCCAGTTCTTTCGTGGATTCCAAAATTGAAGCAAATTCCGGGACATCAAGGTGACATAGTCTTATACGGATAGTATTCCATGACTAACGTAATTGGCCCACATACTGTACTGGTATACGGATAATATTACACGACTAACGTAATTTACCTGAAATAATTTACAAACATGTTACTGTAACATTCGCTACTACTCATTACGCTAATTGACCTTCAGCCATTAAGCGCAAGCGCAGATCTCAGTTATGATACGTGCGCCATCCAAAAATTTATCAAGGTGGTAACTCAACACAACTACAAACGATCATTGTGTGTAAAATAAATAGAACACCTCATAAGAAGAACATGACGGGTTTGAATCATTCCCACCGCAAAGGATGAAAAATTCAGGCTCGCACACAAGACCACTTGATAACTAACCAGAAATTCAGATTAGTTGTAGCTTCGGTGACAATCGCCTTTTTTTACATTTTCCCCGTAAACTAGATAATTATGAAACGTAAGCAACTACTCTAAAATATCTGCGGCAACGGCGTTGCCGCGGAGGTTGCATCGGTTCACGTGAGATCACCGAAGTTATGTGCGTTGTCGGGCGTTGAAGGCACTTGGATGGGTGATCATCCAGGCCGCCATGCACTCTTGCCATTTCTCGGGGTGCACTCAGCCTCATGATGTCAATCGAGGAGCTACTCGACCGAATAGTAACGGCTCCGGTCAAAGAATACCAACATAACGACCGGGAGAGCAGTGTGCTGACCCCCGCCCCTCCTTTTCGCATCCTCCACGGATGATGACACGGCGGTCGGATGGTCCCGTCCAGTAGGCCACTCGTGGCCTGAAGACGGAGTGCTTACAAAGCAACTACTCTCCAGTGCATGGCCGTACTACTGAGACCTTGATGCCTGGCATCAACAACAGATGGCAGCACACGAGGTTGGCTTACGCCTACTGCCGAATTTTGCGATCTGTCGTAAGCCTGCAAGCATATCCATTGCGTTTTCTGTCACGCGACTTGAGTGGAATGTTTCATTATTTCTGAAATTTTGTAGAAATATTTTTCGTTGTATATCCTCACCATCGGTACTGAATTTACTGTAAAATTACTTGCTCACTTTTCGGAACTTCCGTTCATAGCAAATCGATACTATTTGAAGCCGTGGTAGACACGAGTCTAGTGTGCTTCACCTTCAGCACCTTCTGTGTCAGTCTCGGTTAATATGTCGCTGATTTCACAACGAACAGTTCGTTGTCTACTGAGTATACTGTTTGTTGCACGACACTATCCCTCCCACGCTGCTAAATGTAGGTCGTCGGCAAAATATGACTGCAGTGGAACAAGGGCGTCTGCAGAAATTTCCCCAGGAGGTGGTGGTGGCATTGGTAGTGGTGTGTGTGTGTGTGTGTGTGTGTGTGTGTGTGTGTGTGTGTGTGTGTGTGTGTGTGTGTGTGGAGGCCATTACTATGAAATTCACACAGTCCAGACCGCCAAGGAAAATAAACCTTGAGATTTGGAAAGGGTGTTGATCTTATACCGCTTATACTGCATATTTCGAAATTGCACCTCTAAGGGGGAGACACAGGAAATGAAAGGATTTTTGAAACATGTAGCTGTTAAGGTAATTTGTATCTGGTTTCTAGGTCAGAAATAAAGAAATATGTGTTCCAGTATTATTGGGAATTTAACCTCTATGAGGTGAAATAGTGGGTGAACATTTTATTTTGAGATAAATAATTATGGAAGAACTATGAAAGTATTTTTAAGGATACATCTACGAAAATTGGTATTTGACTTCGAAGTTACAAATAAGAAAATACGTGTTTCGGTGTTTTTAGAAGTTCAACCCCTAAGGGGATGAAATAGAGTGAGCTGCTGCGTTTCTGGCGCCAGTTTCCGTCGATCGTTGTTTCGATCTTTGAGTCGCGGCCCAGAGGACACTGCTCCCTAAGCGACTGTAGTAGTTCTCTGTGCGGCCCCACATCGGACTTACCGCGCTTACACTGGACACAGTTGCCAACAAATCGCCTGCCATCGCCATATAGGTTGGGCCAAAACATATGTTCCCGAACTCGGTTCAAGGTCTTGTAGAACCACAAATTGTCCCCTACCGCCGAATCGTGGAAATATCTGAGTGCCATGCTAACTCGTTCCTGTGGAATACAGACCTTCCCTTCACCACGGTTGCCTTCCCCTTTACACAAGACCCCCCCCCCCCCCACCCCACCCCCCGAAGACCTCGCCATCCGCCAACTGCTGCCGTATCGGTCCCCACCCGGGGTCCTCGGCCTTTTGCCGGCTAAGTCGCAGAAGAAGCCGAGTGTCTCGGAGAGAAGGAAATTCACCCCAAGATCCGGCTCCACGTGGCCCTTGCTTTCCCCAGACTCTGCCGCGAACATACGGCTGAGAGCGTAACCAATTCATTGTCTCTGCCACTAATATTCCGTACCTGGAGATAAGTCTTCTCTTCTTAACTTCGGTATGATTTTTAGCGATCTTATTAATCAAAGTTTAATGGCTGGCACTGGCCAAGTAACTCACGGAGGCTCATTGGTTTCATTCCAGTTGTATTGCTCACCTGTTCTCCATATAAGGTTGTGTAGTTTATGTCTCAGAAAAGTGTCTGCCCTTGATGTGTGTTGTGTTAGAGATAATTGGCAGCGGTCGACGCTAGCATACTGGGAGCACAGCACCACGGGGGCAGAGAGATATTTAAGGCCATGTCCTCTCCTTTACATCTTGGGTTATGTTGTCACTTTTGCGTGATTCCATCTTTCCGGTGGAGAACTATAGCATCCAAAGTTCAATTGCATTGCCAAGTTGAGTATATTTCTATGTCATTCTCTGCCTCGTGGATCTCTTGTATTGATTTGAATCCTTGGTCTGCTCGCGTCTATCGCCCATTCATACGAAATTTTGAAGCAACCTTATTTTAAGAGTATTGTCACATAGTCATGTTCTAGTTGTAATCATTCTAAGAATATTGTTGATTAATCAACTGAGTAACTAAATTTGAAGGTCCGTTTGGTCAAAATTAAAGGACCCCCTTAATTGTTTTAGTCATTTTTTATATAGTTTTGTTTAGGAAAGTTGGATAGCCGAACTTTAAATATCTGTATTCTTACGCTTAATCTGTTTCTCCCCTGATTGCAAGTAGTGAGAGTTCTGCTATGAATTTTATGGACATTTGTGCTATTTAAGTAAAGCTTTACCTAAGTATATTTACCTAGTCATATTCAAATTTCACGTTTTACAGGTCTCGTTCAGCTTAACGAAATTTATTTATTATTTGTCCAACTGATCTGGCCTTGTAAGGCAGTCTCCTCTATTATTGTGATTGTGATTTTATAATGTTTTTGATTGTAATAAAATATGTAGCAACTACAACGGATTACTATTGTGATTTTGGTGTGTCACTACCATACCCCATTTCATAGAGGATGAAATGTTTCATGAAATATATGAAAACCTGTGTTTGATACATTCAACGATTAAGGGGGGTGGAATATAGGATGCAATGTTTTATGAAAGTATTTCAGTGCGAAAGAATTTTTAAAGCGAAATCTATGAAAATTGTGTTATTGAAAAATACGTGTTTCACTGTTTTTGGAACTACAACCTCCAAGAAGGTGCAATAGTGGCACATGTTTCACTGACCCATAGCCTTCCACCCAACCTGCAAAGTATACGGACTTGCTGAAAGCATCGTTTAAGAAGAGATTGTTCGAAATTTCACTCCTAAGGGGGTGAAAAATGGGTAGAAAGTTTTTTTTAAAATATTTCCCTATGTCCCTATTGAAGCTATAACTACAAAACTACGAAAATTGATATTTGGTGTCTCAGTCAGAAACAAAAAAGAAACAGGTTTTTAGCATTTTCCGAAATTCTTCCATTGGGGGATAAAATAATTAGTGAAGGTTTTTGAAAATAAATCATTATTAAAGAACTACTGAAGCATATTTAAAGCTACATCTATGAAAATAGGTATTTGACGTCTCGGTTCGATGTAAAAAAAAGTGTGTTTCGTTACTTTTGGAAATTTAACTCACTAATAGAGTGAAATAAGGGATGAAAAGTTTTATGAAATATTTCACTATGAAAGCATTTTTAGAATTAAATGGATGAAGATTTGAATTTGGCTCCTCGGTTCTAAATAGAAGAATACGTGTTTAATTGTTGTTGAAAACCCAACCCCTAAAGGGTGTGAGATGTTTCAGAAAATGGTTCATTATGAAAGCATTACTAAATATATCTGACAATTCGTATTCGGCTAATCTTTTACAATTTTTAAAAACTACGTGTTTCACTGGTTTTGGAACTTCGAGCATAAGGGGATGAAAATTTTAATGAAATATTTATTGCGTTATATTAAAATATTTTAAATTTGCATCTATGAAAACCGGTATTTCACTTCTCAATTAGATATAAAGAAATATGCGTTAGGGAATGAAAGACTCTACGGAGATATCACCACAAAAATACAAACGGCTTGATTAACAAAAACCTTGGACTCCAGCTGTCAGTAGTGCTTTTTGGTCCTTCAGTAAAAGACCATGCTTCAATGGCGTTAAGTTTAGAAAGTTTAGAAAGTGTTGCAGTTTATAAAAGACATAAAAAAACGATTAAAGAAAAAAAATTCTTTGCAGACCATGAAAGGTCTACGCAAGTAAAGAAGCGAATGATAAGCTAGCTCTTTATGCAAATGAGTTGGTCAGTTTAAGTTCCGAGACATGTCATGCAGCAGGAACGGAATCCTATAGTTGCTACGATTGGCTAAAGGAAAAGTTTTGCAAAATCACGCGAAATCACTTCTGCAAGTGGCTGAGAATCTCGTAATGAATAAAAATTCTGTAGTGAGAATTCGAAGGTGGGAGATGCAAGATTCCCCCCCCCCCTTCCCCCTCCTCACAATGCTATCCTTCTTTCCCTACAGCAAAATAAATAATTAAATAAATAAATAAAACTAGAGAAATTTCTACTGTGAAACTATTTGCATACAAGAGAACGGCCCTTGAAATTTAACGCTTCAAAGTTTTAAGCCCTGCTCATTCCGGATATTGATTAGAAAGTGTTAATCCACATGTGAAACCTGAGTACATAATCCCTGTGACATTTGATCAACGGTGTTCCATAAGGACAGGTTCTCATTCAAAACGTTCGAAAATTCTATTTCTTTGTAGTTGCATTTTTAAAGGTGTACTTGTCTAGACTCTAGGAACGGAAAGTTTTTTTTTTTTTAGTCCGTGCTTTACAAAAGTTTCTGCAGCCCATTGTTTGAAGCAGTGTCACGGCTGCCGTGAGCCGCGCGGGCTACCCGCCATGTCTCCAACGCCTTGTCACGGTTCGCGCGGCTCCCCCCGTTGGAGGTTCGAGTCCTCCCTCGGGCATGGTTGTGTGTGTGTTGTCCTTAGCATAAGTTACTGTAAGTAGTGTGTAAACATAGGGACTGATGGTTCAAATGGCTCTGAGCACTTTGGGACTTAACATCTGAGGTCATCAGTTTCCTAGAACTTAGAACGACTTAAACCTAACTAACCTAAGGACATCACACACATCCATGCTCGAGGCAGGATTTGAAGCTGCGACCGTAGCGGTCGCGTGGCTCCCGACTGAAGCGCCTAGAACCGCTGGGCCACATCGGCCGGTCTATCATGTATTCTAGAAGAGCTGCACGGTCGTCAGTGGCGCCTGTTCTTTCGAGAACAGTTACTATCTTCATATCTATGGTTAAACGTTACCCAGCCATTGACCTTCGTCTGTGCGAATGCGCATAGGTTGCTCGAACTCTTACGGGAATCGTCACCTTAGTGTGAGCCAGTAATGAGTGGATGGACAAGTACCTATTAAGTACATTACGTATGCGGATTGTGGACGGTTGGGGATGTGAGTCTCACGGGAAACGTGCGAGGGATAAATTCCTGCTGTCGTGCTGTTCATTTATGTCCTCGATGGCTCAGATGGATTGAGCGTCTGCAATGTAAGCAGGAGATCCTGGGTTCGAGTCCCAGTAGGGGCACACATTTTCAGCTGTCCCCATCGAAGTATATCAACAACACCTGTCGGCAGTTGAGGGTTTCAATTAATTATCAGTTGTGAAGGTGATTCGATGAACCCTTTGCCAGGCACTTAAATGTGTTTTGCAGGGTATCCATATAGATGTAGATGAAAACTCGTCCCGTGTCGCACGTGCTCAAAATGATTCATACTGCAGAATGCATGCAAACATACTCACCGAAAATACGGACGAATATCAAGTGCAGGCTGCCAAGTGCTGCATATCCAGCTTAGACAGATCGGCTTTTCCTGCCAAGAAGAACAGGAAGTTGCTGTCTAGGAACAATCAGAGCTCGAGGAAGGGTTGATAAATACTCCTTGAATTGCAGACTAAAAGTAAATAACGAAAATACATTTTTGGTAAAAATTGGTCAAAACATAATCGTTTGCCCTCTGCATTGGATTAGCTGTTTTGAATATTGGAAATCTGACTTCAGATTCGTTTTCACTGACATTGAAAATATATATGTATCACTCAGTTCATGCAAGTCGAAGTAATAATGTAACTAAATGTTTTCCCTAAACTTTGAACACTTTTTTTTCGAGTAACGATTTTCTCAGAACGGCATGCAGCATAAATTAAAAGTGGTTCGATCTCTTAACTTCTACCTCGGACCCCTAAAAGTACACTTTTCTTAGGAGCTTATAGCTATAATATGACATTTGTTAATATTAACTAATTTTTGTGTAGGCATAAGGAGTGAAACAAACCCACAAAAATTGAACTCAAAGTTCGAATTAGCACTGTATTGTTAAATTTAAGGTTGTTTCATTGCGGTTAGGTATGCGCTCCCATAAATTTTATGTATTATCGACTGATGTAATCCATTTTCAATTTCAGAGAAATAATGTAGTATCAACTGATGTTACTCATTTTTGAATTCAGGTAACATCTGAGGTGCAACACTGCACGCACTCTGCGTACTCCAGTCTCGCAGGCCCTTGATCAAATCATAATTACCGGCGCCATTTTTTTTATTGAAAATCTAAAATTAAGCTCATAGTATGATCACTCGTAATTCATAAACAGATCCTTCGAATGTATTTTCATTGTCTCAAAAAAAAATTTCAAATGTACCCTTTTTTGCTCATTTGTATGAGAACCTGGCCGTAACGCCGGAATATAGTCACGAGATTTTTTTTCAGAGACGCTGTACGTTCGCGAGAAGAATTTCGTTCTGCGCGTGTCGAAGGACATTCCTCAGATATTACTGTGTGTGTGCTACTCAGTCGTACCATTCGAGTGTACATCTTTGCATAGTTTTCCTTTCACGATGTAAACAGTGCTCGGCTCAGTTGCTAACTGGCCAGAGAGTGGTTCCGAAGGTGGATGTGCGGTGCGTTCGGTCTGCTAGGACAACAGCAGACTGGCGTGGTGCGATGGCAGAAGCTGACACTGAGGGAGCTAGCTGCTGGGACGCCAGCGAACAATTTATGCCAAGTAAGACGAAGAGGACTATTCTAAAATTATGAGCCGTCTCAAAAGTGTTTATCATTAGTAAATCTTGAAGTTAAGACTGACAATAAGTCTACAATAACTGACAGTTTTGTCTAGAGAGAGAGATACAGGAAATCCCCCCACCCCCCTCAATGAAATTTTGGTTGTGATGACAGGCCGATTGGTAGTGTAGCCCGAGATCTAAGTTAGGTTGGAAGTGGGTAATTTGATTGAGAGTTGTTTACGCCAACGATTATGAATGCCGACTAAACGTTGTGCGAGCAGATTGCCCTGTAGCGTAGCCTAGTGTTTCCGTCCGCGCCACATTCAACATTCTTTCTCTAGCTGTGTACAAAAGTCTCACAACAGCCACGATAACTACGTTTCTGGTGGGGGGATGGTAGAGTCCACTATGTAACTTTCACTGAAAATTTTAGTAACCGCCGAAACTAACCGAAATAGAAGCGTAATTTTAACTATATTTCCTTTTATGGGAAAGAATGGTTCCCCTCTTTCGGCAGCAACTGTAATATGTAGGCGACTTATTAGTTTTTTTTAACTCTGAATCATGATAATAGACGCAGTGCTTTTTTTACGTTACTTGATTTGTGGTCTATAGTAAACAATGCAACGAATTGGTAAATTCTTTGAAGTTTCACGTGTGTTACATAGACGACGTCTGCAATGTTCGTAAGGCCAAGTTTGCATATATTCGGTGTCTGTTTTTTTGGCCATGTACTGTATAATTAAGGGGAGGAGGATTATGTTCAAGGAGCAGTGCAGTAGCAGTCTATGGAGAAATTGAGAATTTGGATCTTGCGAACGGCATGCTCGGGCTGTTCGTGCTATTCTGTTGACCACTGTGTAATTCGGACACAGTGATCATTGCCTCTCCCTAGTAACCAGGGGACTCGGGTGCTAATCCTGGTCTGGCACAAATTTTCAACAGTGCCCATTGACTAAAGTCTGTGCCCATTGTCAGCTAATATAATTGTTTCGGTGTTAAATTGTATTTTGTTCACGATACGTCGTTTAGCTTTTTCATGGATAACAGCTTTGAAGCGTACAGGTTATATTGATATTCGCTCGTCGTTACTCGAAGGCAACTATAGCGATTTATAAATACAGTTGTAGTTTGTATTAAGCCTACATACGTAATTGTGTCCTGTGTTTCTTTACCAAGAACTACTTCGTAAGTAATTCCCCTGTAGTGGTATTTTGTTTTAGTATTTTGTTTAAATATTTATAGACTGCAGGCTTGGATGAAATATGAAACACATGTCCGAAGTTCCTGTTGATACTGAGGATACTGTTTCATCCGGACTAGGGGCCAAAAAATTTCATCTAATACAGAAGGACACAATTTGTCTCGAGATTTAGCAATTTTTCGTAATAGAGGCCTTGCTTCGATATATTTTTCTCTAATTCTTGTTTGGATTTAATCTTAAAACACACTAACTCTTCCACCAGTTATTCGATATGTGGTTTCATTCCTTTCGTAGCCTAGAGTTCTTAAACGGTCGATAATATTAATAATTTCCTTTCTCAATTTTATTTTCTGTAAAATCTCCTGCTTATGGTTATTGCTAACATGTTTCATGTTCTCACTTTTATTATTTTTATTTTTCTAGTTTTGTGACTGGTAGCCAAATTTTCTTTGAATCTGGTTTCTAATTCTGAAATAGTAACAGATGAAGGTCAAGAGAAGATTGCGATCTATTTGAGGAGAGTGGCTTGGAGATTTTTTATAATAGACGTACACAGGTCATGGGGATCCTTACCTATATAAATTTACTTCGAGTGTGATGTAGCCCATTCTCTTGTCATGATCTCGGCTGTATCGTAGCGCATTGTCTCGGTTAGGTTGGAGATTTTTCTTGAGAGTTGCCGAAGTCAACGAAAGTGATTACAAAGTAAAGACTGTGCTAACAGAACGATCTGTAGCGTAGTCCAACACGTTCTTTCTGTCCTTTTAAAGCCTCTTTGAATTAAAAATAACTAAAGCTGCAAGATACAATCACAAAAACTGTGTTACGTAATAGAGTAATCCCAGACTATTGTGGTGTAAGTTGTGTGCATACACCATTTTTTTTTTAATGAGTATACATTATTTTACTCATTTGCTGGGTTTCAGTTTTCCGCGTTTTCCGGCGAAAAACCTTTTCCTGTGAAGAGCCCATTAGCTTGTCGGTTATATTGGTGACTTTCTCGACGGTCAGTAATTTCGTGACAGTTCATCCACCGGCGTCATTGATAACATCGAATGTAGATTTAAGTATTAGGAAGGCTAATATGAAGCTAATGCATGAGTGGGTCTAATAATTAATAAAAATAAGAATGCGGGTAAGCTACTACAGACAGCATAGTGAACGCATTGTTGTGGCCAAGATAGCCACGTATCCCATGCCTACCAAAGTCGTAAAAGAAGTCCGCAGACGATGAAGAAATTGATGGAATGTGTGATGAGATAAAAGAAATCATTCAGATAGTGATGGGAGATGAAAATTTAATATTAATGGGTGACTGGAATTCGACAGTAGGAAATTGAAGAAAAGGAAACGTAGTAGGTGAATATGGAATGGGGGTAAAAAATGAAAGAGGAAGCCGCCTGGTAGGTTTTTGCACAGAGCATAACTTAATCATAGCTAACACTTGGTTCAAGAATCATGGAAGAAGGTTGTATATGTGGAAGACACCTGGAGATACTGCAATATTTCAGATAGATTATATAATGGTAAGACAGATTTTTAGGAACCAGATTTTAAATTGTAAGACATTTCCATGGCCAATGTGGACTCTGATCCCAATATATTGATTATGAACTGTAGATTAAAACTGGAAAAAGGTGGGAATTTAAGGAGATGGGACCTGAAAAAACTGACAGAATCAGAAGTTGTAGAGTGTTTCAGGAAGAGCATTAGGGAACGATCTACAGGAATGGAGGGAAAGTAATACAGTGTGATGGAGGATCTGAGTGGTGTACTGTCAAGGGGGAGGGGGTTCCTCAGGGATCAGTGTTGGGGCCGCTCCAGTTCCTTATTTATATAAATGATATGCCCTCAAGTATTACGGGTAACTCTAAAATATTTCTGTTTGCTGATGACACTAGCTTGGTAGTAAAGGATGTTGGGTGCAACATTGACTCCGTTTCAAGTAGTGCAGTACATGACCTCAGTTCATGGCTTGTAGAAAATAAACTAACGTTAAATCACAGTAAGATTCAGTTTTTACAGTTTCTAACACACAATTCAACAAAACCTGACGTTTTAATCTCACAGCAAGGGCATATGATTAGTGAAACTGAACGGTTCAAATTCCTAGGTGTTCAAATAAATAGTAAGGCTTTGTGGAAAGCCCACGTTCAGGATCTTGTTCAAAGACTTAATACTGCCATTTTCACTATTCGAATGGTACCGAAAGTGAGTGATACTTCGACAAGTAAATTAGTCTACTTTGCTTATTTCCATTCACTTATGTCGTATGGTATTATGTTTTTGGGTAACTCTTCCCATTCTAGAAGGATAATTTTGGCTCAGAAACGGGAGGTTCGGGCAAAAAGTGGTGTGAGTTCACGATCCTCTTGTCGACCTCTGTTCAGGGAGTCTGGGTATTTTGACATTGGCCTCTCAATATGTATATTCCTTATTGTCGTTTCTTGTTACCAATATTAGTTTATTTCCAACAATAAGCAGCTTTCACTCGGTTAATACTCGGCAGAAATCAAACCTCCATTTGGATCGGACTTCCTTAACTCATGTGCAAAAATGTGTGCAGTATACTGCTGCATCAATTTTCAATAAGCTGCCACTCGAATTCAAAACTCTTAGCAGTAATCCACGCGCTTTCAAATCGAAACTGGAGTGTTTCCTCATGGGTCACTCCTTCTATTCTGTCGAGGAGTTAATTGAAAAATTAAGATTATTCTCATTGTACTGCTAATAGCGTTTGCTTAAACTTATCCACTGATTTTCTCTCAGATTCATGAATATGTATTTTTTATCTGTTATTACTTTTATGTTGTAAGTTCATGTGTCGCCCTAACCGCCGTCTGCTTCACGTCTGCTGTGCAGCGAGCTACCTTAATTTAAGTATTAACTGTATTTTTCTTACTTGTCACTTCTTCTTCCGTGTGTTTTTGCTTTTAGGAAGCTTTAATTGTCGAGTGCTAGTAATAGAGTTACATAGATTTCGTGTTTGTTTTGGATACAGTCAGAGAGAGTCCCTGTAGTCAGCCATAGTGCCAGTAGTGCTTGTGTTTGTTTTGAATACAGTCCAGAGACAGGTAGTGCTATTTTCATTGTTTTCTACAAGAAGTGGTTAGCAATCACAGTTTAGTCAGTAATCAGCCGCCTTTAGTGAATTAGCAGTCTAGTTAAATGTTGATTAAGTCTCTCCAGTAAATTGATTCCTTAGGATGGATAGGATGTGCGACTGCTGTGTACGGACGCAGGAGGAGCTGGCCACTCTTCGCGAACAGCTGAGCGTGTTGATGGCGGCGGTCAGCCGTCTTCAGGCTGCTGCCTCGGAGTGTAGCGGCAGTGGGGAGCCTGTTGCGTCGCATGGTGCATCCCAGGTGTTAGGTGCTTCACCCACTGTCCCTGCTGTCGAGACACCTTCGCGGGTACCAGACGCTGTTGGGCCACCCTCTCCCCAAGGGGAGTGGCGGGTTCAGCGGCGTGGAGGCTGGCCGTGTGGCATCGCCCGCTCTGCCTGTGAATGGACATGTGGCTGCTCCTTCAGCAAGGTCCGAGCAGGCACACGGGGGGAGGGGTTTATTAGTTACTGGGAGCTCCAACGTTAGGCGGGTGATGGAGCCCCTTAGGGATATAGCGGAAAGGTTCGGGAAGAAGGCCAGTGTTCACTCTGTCTGCTTGCCGGGGGGTCTCATCCGAGATGTGGAGGAGGCCCTACCGGCGGCGATAGAGAGCACTGGGTGCACCCGACTGCAAATTGTTGCTGATGTCTGCACCAATGACTCCTGCCGTCTGGCTTCAGAGGTCATCCTCAGTTCGTACAGGCGGTTGGCCGAGTTGGTGAACGCGGAAAGCCTCGCTCGCGGGGTGGAATGAGAGCTAACTATTTGTAGTATCGTTCCCAGAACCGATCGCGGTCCTCTGGTTTGGAGCCGAGTGGAAGGCTTAAACCAGAGGCTCAGACGATTCTGCGGAGAGCTGGGGTGCAAATTTCTCGACCTCCGCTATCGGGTGGAGAAATGTAGGGTCCCCCTGAATAGGTCAGGCGTGCACTGCACGCCGGAAGCGGCTACGAGGGTAGCGGAGTACGTGTGGAGTGCACATGGTTTTTTTTTTTAGGTTAGAGAATTCCCTCCCTAGGCCCGACAAGACGACTCCTGAGGCGCGGCAAGGCAGGAGTAGGCAAAATGCAACAGGGAATAACAATATTAATGTGCTAATAGTAAACTGTAGGAGCGTCTATAGAAAGGTGCCAGAACTGCTCTCATTAATAAACGGTCACAACGCCCATATAGTACTAGGGACAGAAAGTTGGCTGAAACCACATGTAAACAGTAATGAAATCCTAAACTCTGATTGGAATGTATATCGCAGAGAAAGGCTAGACAGTGAAGGGGGATTCGTGTTTATAACGATAAGAAGTGCAATAGTATCGAAGGAAATTGACGGAGATTGTAATTGTGAAATGATTTGGGTGAAGGTCACGGTTAAAGCAGGCTCAGACATGGTAATTGGATGTCTCTATAGGCCCCCGGGCGCAGCAGCTGTTGTGGCTCAGCACCTGAAGAATAATTTCGAAAATATTTCGAGTAGATTTCCCCACCATGTTATAGTTCTGGGTGGAGATTTTAATTTGCCCGATAATGACTGGGAGACTCAAACGTTCATAACGGGTGGCAGGGACAAAGAATCGAGTGAAATATTTTTAAGTGCTTTATTCGAAAACTATCTTGAGCAGTTAAACAAAAAACCGACTCGTGGCAATAACATATTAGACCTTCTGGTGACAAACAGACCCGAACTATTTGAATCAGTTAATGCAAAACAGGGAATCAGCGATCATAATGCGGTTACTGCATCGATGATTTCAGCCGTAAATAGAAACATTAAAAAAGGTAGGAAGATTTTTGTGTTTAGCAAAAGTGACAAAAAGCAGATTACAGAGTACCTGACGGCTCAACACAAAATTTTGTCTCAAGTACAGATAGTGTTGAGGATCAGTGGACAAAGTTCAAACCACCGTACAATATGCGTTAGATGAGTATGTGCCAAGCAAGATCGTAAGAAATGGAAAAGAGCCACCGTGTTTCAACAACCGAGTTAGAAAACTGCTGCGGAAGCAAAAGGAACTTCACAGCAAACATAAACAAAGCCAAAGCCTTGCAGACAAACAAAAATTACGCGAAGCGAAATGTAGTGTGAGGAGGGCTATGCGAGAGGCTTTCAATGAATTCGAAAGTAAAGTTCTATGTCCTGACTTGGCAGAAAATCGTAAGAAATTTTGGTCCTATGTTAAAGCGGTAGGTGGATCAAAACAAAATGTCCAGACACTCTGTGACCTAAATGGTACTGAAACAGAGGATGACAGACTAAAGGCCGAAATACTAAATGTCTTCTTCCAAAGCTGTTTCACAGAGGAAGACTGCACTGTGCTTCCTTCTCTTGAAGTCGCACAGTTGACAAAATGGTAGATATCGAAATAGAAAACAGAGGGATAGAGAACAATTAAAATCGCTCAAAAGAGGAAAGGCCTCTGGTCCTGATGGCATACCAGTTCGATTTTACACAGAGTACACGAAGGAACTTGCCCCCCTTTTTGCAGCGGTGTTCCGTAGGTCTCTAAAAGAGCGAAGCGTTCCAAAGGATTGGAAAAGGGCACAGGTCATCCCCGTTTTCAAGAAGGGACGTCGAACAGATGTGCATCTCTAACGTCGATCAGTTGTAGAATTTTGGAACACGTACTATGTTCGAGTATAATGTCTTTTTTGGAGACTAGAAATCTACTCTGTAGGAATCAGCATGGGTTTCGAAAAAGACTGTCGTGTGAAACCCAGCTCGCGCTATTCGCCCACGAGACTCAGAGGGCCTTAGACACGGGTTCACAGGTAGATGCCGTGTTTCTTGACTTCCGCAAGGCGTTTGACACAGTTCCCCACAGTCGTTTAATGAACAAAGTAAGAGCATACGGACTATCAGATCAATTGTGTGATTGGATTGAGGAGTTCCTAGATAACAGAACGCCGCATGTCATTCTCAATGGAGAAAAGTCTTCCGAAGTAAGAGTGATTTCAGGTGTGCCGCAGGGGAGTGTCATAGGACCGTTGCTATTCACAATATTCATAAATGACCTGGTGGATGACATCGGAAAGTCTCTGAGGCTTTTTGCAGATGATGCTGTGGTGTATCGAGAGGTTGCAACTATGGAAAATTGTACTGATATGCAGGAGGATCTGCAGCGAATTGACGCATGGTGCACGGAATGGCAATTGAATCTCAATGTAGACAAGTGTAAAGTGATGCGAATACATAGAGAGATAGGTCCCTTATCATTTAGCTACAAAATAGCAGGTCAGCAACTGGAAGCAGTTAATTCCATAAATTATCTGGGAGTACGCATTAGGAGTGATTTAAAGTGGAATGATCATATAAAGTTGATCATCGGTAAAGCAGATGCCAGACTGAGATTCATTGGAAGAATCCTAAGGAAAGGCAATCCGACAACAAAGGAAGTAGGTTACAGTACGCTTGTTCGCCCACTGCTTGAATACTGCTCAGCAGTGTGGGATCCGCACCAGACAGGGTTGATTGAAGAGATAGAGAAGATCCAACGGAGAGCAGCGCGCTTCATTGCAGGATCATTTAGTAATCGCGAAAGCGTTACGGAGATGATAGATAAACTCCAGTGGAAGACTCTGCAGGAGAGAAGCTTCGTAGCTCGGTACGGGCTTTTGTCGAAGTTTCGAGAAATTTCCTTCACCGAAGAGTCAAGCAGTGTATTGCTCCCTCCTACGTATATCTCGCGAAGAGACCATGAGGATAAAATCAGAGAGATTAGAGCCCACACAGAAGCATACCGAGAATCCTTCTTACCACGTACAATACGAGACTGGAATAGAAGGGAGAACCGATAGAGGTACTCAGGGTACCCTCCGCCACACACCGTCAGGTGGTTTGCGGAGTACGGATGTAGATGTAGATACTGACACGTTCCATGACCTTGAAGATTTGCTCCTCAATTTGGGCCTACGGAACTTGACATGCGCAAAAAAAAGAGGGTAACAGAAGATATATTGATTTTAATTTGCGAAAGGAGAAAATACAAAAATGCAGTAAAATAAGCCGGCAAAAAGAAATGCAAACGTCTCAAAAATGAGATCGACAGGAAGTGCAAAATGGCTAAGCAGGGATATCTAGAGGACAAACGTAAGGATGTAGAGGCGCATACCACTAGGGGCAAGATAGTTACTGCCTACAGGAAAATTAAAGAGACCTTTAGAGAAAAGAGATTCACTTGTATGCATATCAAGAACTCAAATGGAAACCCTGTTATCAGCAAAGAAGGGAATGCAGAATGGTGGAAGGTGGATATAGAGGATCTGTACAAGGGCAATGTACTTGAGGACAATATAATGGAAATGGAAGAGGATGTAGATGAAGATGAAATGGGAGATGACGTACTGCGTGAAGAGTTTGACAGAGCACTGAAAGACCTTAGTCGAAACAAGGTTCCGGGAGTAGGCAACATTCCATTAGAACTACTGACAGCCTTGGGAGACCCAGCTCTGACAGAACGTTACCGTCTGACGAGCAAGATGCATGAGACAGCCGAAATACCGTCAGACTTCAAGAAGAATGAAATAATTCCAATTTCAGAGAAAGCAGGTGTTGACAGATGTGAAAATTACCGAACTATCAGTTTAATAAGTCACAGCTGCAAAATACTAATGCCATTTCTTTAGAGACGAATGGAAAAAAAATGGTAGAAGCCGACCTCAGGGAATTTCAGTTTGGATTCCGTAGAAATACTATAACATGTGAGGCAATACTGACCCTACGACTTACCTTATAAAGTAGATTAAGGAAAGGAAAACCTACGTTTCTAGCATTTGTAGACTTAGAGAAATCTTTTGACAATGTTGACTGGAATACTCTCTTTCAAATTCAGAAGGTGGCAGGGGTAAAATACAGGGAGCGAAAGGCAATTTACAATTTGTACAGAAAGCAGATGGCAGTTATAAGAGTCGAAGGATATGAAAGGGAAGCAGTGGTTGGGAAGGGAATGAGACAAAAAAAAATGGCTCTGAGCACTATGGGACTCAACTGCTGTGGCCATCAGTCCCCTAGAACTTAGAACTACTTAAACCTAACTAACCTAAGGACATCACACGCATCCATGCCCGAGGCAGGATTCGAACCTGCGACCGTAGCAGTCTCACAGTTCCGGACTGCACGCCTAGAACCGCGAGACCACCGCGGCCGGCGGGAATGAGACAGGGTTGTAGACTATCCCCAATGTTATTCAATCTGTTTATTGAGCAAGCAGTAAAGGAAATAAATGAAAAATTCTGAGTAGAAATTAAAATCCATGGATAAGAAACTAAAACCTTGAGGTTTGCCGATGACGTAATTCTGTCAGAGACAGCAAAGATTCTAGAAGAGTAGCTGAACAGAATGGAGTGTCCTGAAAGGATGATATAAGATCAGCATCAATAAAAGCAAAACGAGGATAATGGAATGTACTCGAATTAAGGTGGGTGATGCTGAGGGAATTAGATTTGGAAATGAGACATTTAAAGTAGTAAAGGAGTTTTGCTATTTAGGGAGCAAAATAACTGATTACGGTCGAAGTAAAGAGAATATAAAATGTAGACTGTCAATGGTAAGGAAAGTGTTTCTAAAGAAGAAAAATTTGTTAACATCGAGTATAGCTTTAGGTATCAGGAAGTCTTTTCTCAGAGTATTTGTATGGAGTGTAGCCGCGTATTGAAGTGAATAATGAACAATAAATAGTTTGGACAAGAAGAGAATAGAAGCTTTCGAAATGTGGTGCTACAGAAGAATGCTGAAGATTAGATGGGTAGATCACGTAACTAATGTGGAGGTATTGAATAGGATATGGGAGAAGAGAACTTTGTGGCACAACTTGACTAGAAGAATGGGTCGGTTGGTAGGACACGTTCTTAGGCATCAAGGGATCACCAGTTTAATATTGGAGGGCAGCGTGGAGGATACAAATCGAGGACGGAGACCAGGAGATGAATACACTAAGCAGATTCACAAGGATGTAGGTTGCAGTGGGTACTGGGAGATGAAGCTTCCACACGATACAGTAGCATGGAGAGCTGCATCAAACCAGTCTCTGGACTGAAGACAACAACAACAACAACATTAAGGTATTTGTCTGGTGTGTAACCTCCAACAGAAGTGGGACAGACAAGAGGGTAAGATTATATTACATGTACTTTCCATTGAAATTAATCCATAATGGGGAGATACTCAATGGGAAAATGATATGCTAATTTACTTTCCACAGATCGCCAGTGGACTGATCATGAACGAGGAATGAAAATTTAGTCACACTTCTGATTGTACTCGTATTATTTGACCCCCCCCTCTCTCTCTCTCTCTCTCTCTCTCTCTCTCTCTCTCTCTCTCTCTCTCTCTCTCTCTCTCTCTCTCTCTCACTCACTCACACACACACACACACACACACACACACACACACACACACACACAATTACCCACTCTCAATCGCGCGCGCTAGTTCTACTAAAAAATTCAATTCATTAATGGTGTCTGAAGAGATCGTTAGCAAGAAATCCTTTAGGCCCCTCGTAAACTGAAATCTGTCAGTAGTAAAGCTTTTTATGGCTGCCGGCAAGTTATTGAAAATATCGTTCTCTTTAATGATGGAGACTTTCTTCCACCAAAGTAATTAACTTACCAATTTTTGTGGAGATTATTCACGTTTCTAGTAATGACTTCATGAAATGAGAAGTTGATTTGGAAATATTCATTTGTTTTTAACACAATTTTCACGGGGAGAACGTATCTTCTATCTCCACCATGTTAAACTGATCTATTTATATGATCCTTATCCTAAGTTGTGTTATATTAACTTTAAAACACAAAACATTTTTTACATGCATTTTCACTATTTTCCAACAAGCTGAAAATTTTTCATGAATAATATATTAATAGTGAAATTTTTAGAAAAATTTTGAAAGACAGGTTTTGCGGGCAAATTTAAAAATAAAAAGACGATAGTGTTCTTTATAATACAACTTCTCCATGGTTTTTAATTCCTACTCCGAAGTTTTCTTTTGTTTCCTTTACTGCTTGCTCAGCAAACAGATTGAATAACATCGGGGATAGGCTACAACCCTGTCTCACTCTCTTCCCAACCACTGCTTCCCTTTCATATCCCTCGACTCTTCATGCCCTCGAGTAAGAAAACTGACCGTTAGATTTCCATGGTTCTTGGATAAATGGTTTGAGAGGAAAGGTACAGTTAGTTAGAAAAGTTACGGAAAATTTAAAGTTGTATTGCACTTAACGTCGTACATGCACTCATTTAAATTCATAGTTTCTTTCACTTTCCAATAGTACGCATGCTGTACATAAACATAAAATTTGTTTCATGATATTTACTTTTTTAATTTTTTGCAAGTCTTCTAGAACTTCTCTCGAAAACTTTGTGCGTAGATCTTGGCATTTGTTTTGTTCAGAAACGTTATTACTGTAGAAAACAACTGACTACGAGACAAGAAAAAATGTATTCAATATGTGAAAGCTCAAAGCTACGGGTAAAATGTCCCTAGGCTTATCATCTCAAAGAAGAGCTGGCACAGAGAAACAAGTGGGCATGTCTTACATAGCAAGCTGCCATTTAAACCGACATTTAGGACCTTCAAATAAGGATTTGGACTAAAATACTTTCATATTCGCACTAAGTGTAAATCAAACTGGTACAATCACAAATAAACAAAATTATTTTCATTGTTTTCGGGGATCCTTTTGCCTTTCGGAATAAATATATTGCGAATCAGTAGTTAACATGCCTGGTTCCCCAAAGAGGAGACGATTCGAAACTTCCGAAATGTGGTGGTGTAGAAGAATGCTAAAAAAGTTTTGATCGAATAGCTGATGGGGAGATACGAAATCAGATTAGGGAGCAGAGAAATTAATGGCACAAATTGACAAAAAGAAGCGATCGTGGGTAAAAGACATATTTCGATTCCACCCATCCGCTGTGACCCACGACGTTCTGCATGACGGTGATTAGTTTGCATTTCGAAGGATACCAGCGGCCTTATTAAATGTTAACTGTGATTGCCTTCGTTTCTAGATCAATTTATAATGTTCGTTAACTATGATTTTTTTCGGAATATATCGTGATGAACTCTGGGTGGAACCACAGAACACAGCTTAAATTGTCGTTGAAGAAACGAGTAGTGATTGTATTTTTATCTTTCTTATCCGACACGTTGCGGTATCCAAGGTATAATGGGGTACACAGTTGAAAACTTTGATTAAATGTACAAAATTGATAAATAAGAGAGTTACAAATCTTTATATGAACACATTATGATGTATTAATCACAAAAATACAAGAACATTGCCATAAAATAAAACAACAATATTTTCTCACTCAAAAACAGAAATTTATATCATTTGCACGCGGCAGAATGGGGTGGTAAATACAAGTGATTACAAAAACGTATAAAATTATCGGAAATGCAGAAAATATTGGCTTGCTCGGTATTTTTTTTAGTTTAAAGTGAGTATTAATGTCAAACTACAGTTTTCATGTATCGTATCCTTTTCTTGAGGCTGTTTACAAAATTCACACACGTGGAGACACTCATCATCTTCGCTATCTATTCCTGCACAAGAATCGTGTGTCCATTTTTTGCACGTGGAACAAGCGACCCAACCTTCAACTGATTTTGAATATAACCCACCACAATATACACACTGACAGTCAGAACTTACCTCATAATCACTCTCGTTAGTATAGTAGTCTTACTCCTTTCTTCCATTTATCTTCAGGCTCTTTCTCTCGTTTTTGAGTTCTTAATTTTATTCTCTTTCGCAAAAAGTTTTCTTTTTGCTCTTTCATCTTTGTCAAAGTTCTTCTTCTGTTTCTCCCATTAATGTCTTTTAACTCTTTTTTTTTTTGTACGGCGAATCAGTTAAAACAACGTTGTTCCCCCTTTTCAGTCTCGCTCTTTTCTTGCTTTCGTTAACTTTTGACAAGAAAATCAGAATCTCAGGTGAAATATGAATTGAGGAGGTTGTGTTGTCAGTTGTCATCCAAGAGCACCCAAGATTAGAACAATTAGCCCCAATAACTTTGTTATTCTTAGGCGGCAGTTCATTGTAACAATTCGCTGAAACCTCGTCCCCTTGATTATCCAGCCAGTTTGAGTCGTCTTTTTCAGCTGGTGTGCTAGGTGAAGGCAATTCCAATTGTTCAGATGTAATAACCTCTTTATCTGACGGCCTATCACGTCCGCTGTCAGTTGTGTCTGCCGGGAGGAAGTGTGCGTCGTGAATATGGATGGGTCCGTGGGCCATATTGCAGTAGCTTCGAAACCTTTAATAGCGGTTTTAATTGTTGCGCTTTAGACGAAAGCTGAACCAAAAAGCGTTGAAATTTGAAAGGTAGTTACGACTTTTCCTGTGTGGCTCCGCAGCCATTTTCGAAGTTAATCACTATAACGAGGATTTATAAAACAAACATCAAGCGGCTGAAGTCTGTGAGAGCAATGTGGTGGTGAAGAAACGCCACTCTCCTTCGCGTAGTCCATAACGTCAGTGTTCTTGGTATGAGCTGAGTGGCCATCTGATATAAGGAGAACTGGGACGTGCTTTGATGCCTTAGAAAATACCACATATTGTGAAAACCATACAAAGAATGACTCTGTGGCCATCCATGCGGTGCTGTGGACCTTAGCGCAACCTCCTGCTGCCAGTCCTAACTCAAATTCTTTCTGCTTCTTCTTTCGTGGAAAAATAATCGTAGGAGGAATGTCAGCTCCGCTTGCTGACGTACTAATGAGGCTGGTTGCAGTTTCGCCCGTTTCTGCAGATGTTAACGATCACACTGGACGGTTCCCTTAGCAAGCTGAGATGTTCGATTGGTTTTTAGGATTAACCGACACGCCTGTTTCATCACAATTAGTTATTTCAGAAGTCATTAGTTTGTGATTGTCACATTTGTTAGCAACGAAAAAAACCTATCGACAGCTACTTTATTAAAATCCTTGATTCTTGTACCAGATGTTGCTTCGGGCTTGAGAACAAACCCTCATTTGCTTCTTCATTGTTTCATGATGTAATAAAGATTTCGATTTGTTTTGCTCGAAATTTTCGAAAAGGTATCTGCGAAACATGCAAAAATTGAAATGGCAAAACTGTGCACCTGCCGAAATACAAGTACGTATACTCATTTGAAAAAATGTTCCTAAACTGCTTCTGACACGCTAGAGGTTACCGCACAGTAAACAGCAATTGTAGTTGACCGTTTACCAGCACCGTATAAAGTACGGCCAATTAAATATTTTTGTAGGGAGGACACATCATCTCATCCTGAATGGAGAGTTCATCTATACGTGTAAAAGTAACCACTTGTGCCAGAGGGAAGTGTGTTGGGAGCCTTACTGTTCATGTTGTATATTAACATTACAGATAATATAAGTAAGCTCACATATTTCGAAAATGATGCAGATATCGACATTGAGGTAAGAGAGTTCGTGTGAAGCGATATGCACATACAGGGGAAATGAAAAATGTGACCACCTATACTTGCATCTACATGGATACTCTGCAAATCACATTTAAGTGCCTGGCAGATTGTTCATCGAACCACCTTCACAAGTCTCTATTATTCCAATCTCGCACAGCACACGGAAAGAATGATCACTTGTGTCTTTCCATACGAGCTCTGACTTCCCTTATTTTATCGTTATCGTTTCTCCCTACGTAGGTCGTTGTCAACAAAATATTTTCGCATTCTTAGGAAAAAGTTGGTGATTGGGATTTCGTGAGAAGATTCCGTCGCAACGAAAAACGCTTTCCTTTTAATGATGTCCAGCCCAAATCCTGTATCATTTGTGTGACACACTCTCTCATATTTCGCGATAATAGAAAACGTGCTGCCTTTCTTTGGACTTTTTCGATCTACTACGTCAGTCCTATCTTGTAAGGATCCCACATCTTCCAGCAGTATTATAAAAGAGGACGGACAAGCGTAGTGTAGGCAGTCTCCTTTGTAGGTCTGTTACGTTTTCTAAGTGTCGTGCAAATAAAACGCAGTCTTTGGTTAGCCTTAACCGCAACATTTTCTATGTGTTCTTTCCAATTTAAGTTGTTCGTTATTGTATAATAATAATGGCGTGTGACGAGGGCCTCCCATCGGGTAGACCGATCGCCTGGTGCAAGTCTTTCGATTTGACGCCACTTCGGCGACTTGCGCGTCGATGGGGATGAAATGATGATTAGTACAACACAACACCCAGTCCCTGAGCGGAGAAAATCTGCGACCCAGCCGGGAATCTAACCCGGTCTTTTAGGATTGACAGTCTGTCGTGCTGACCACTCAGCTACCGCGGGCGGACGTTAGTTACTGTAACACCTAGTTAGTTAGTTGACTTTACGGCTTTTAGATTAGACTGTAACTTCTCTGATAGTGATTCGTCCATTCTGCTTCACCAGCAATATTGCGGGATCAGTAACGACCTGATTTGCGGATATTGCGGGCGTACCTTAACTGGCTTCTGTCTTCATTGATTAGCGGCTACCACTCCTTTAGCCCTGCAGTACCCATTACTTTGTCCACAAACACACGATGGTTTCAACTTGAGAATCGCCAAGCTTGGAGCCAAATGTGATGTAAAGACGTCATTTTGCTCAGAATACTAAATCCAACGTATACGACTTGCAAGTGTTCCGAAGTAGTGGAGAAAATCAGGTATGTGTGCTAAATATGCCTGAAAACATGAACGCATGCGCGCCCTGATACCATTGTTGATTTCAACAATTAAAAAAGGTCGGATATGTTTGGAACAGCTCATGTATATAAGCCATCGCCAGTGATGTCGAAAGAGCAAGATAACCCTAACTACGCCAGTTGATTAGGTAGTTCGAATGGAGCGGTCTATTGTCTGACGTATCTCCATAACAGCTCCGAACCGAATACCCCAAAGTTCGACGAATGGTTCAAATGGCACTGAGCACTATGGGTCTTAACATCTATGGTCATCAGTCCCCTAGAACTTAGAACTACTTAAACCTAACTAACCTAAGGACATCACACGACACCCAGCCATCACGAGGCAGACAAAATCCCTGACCCCGCCGTGAATCGAACCCGGGAACCCAGACGCGGAAAGCGAGAACGCTACCTTCACGTCAGGAATCAAGCTGAGCTCAGTAGGGCGCAAGTCCGGGGCGGTCTCAGGCCGATACTGATCTTCGGCCTGACGTGGCTGCTTGTCCTGTTCCAGGGGTTGCCCCTCAGTCTGCAAGATCCGAGCAGTCGCAGAGGGTGGTCTTACTGGTAGTTGGGAGCTCCAACGTCAGGCGCGTAATGGGGCCCCTTAGGGATATGGCAGCAAGAGAGGGGAAGAAAACCAATGTGCAATCCGTGTGCATACCGGGGTGAGTCATTCCAGATGTGGAAAGGGTCCTTCTGGATGCCATGAAGGGTACAGGTTGCACCCATTTGCAGGTGGTCGCTCATGTCGGCACTAATGATGTGTGTCGCTATGGATCGGAGGAAACCCTCCCTGGCTATCTGATTTGGTGAAGACTGCCAGTCTCGCTAGCCGGATGAAAGCTTAGCTCACCGCTCACCATCTGCAGCATCGTCGACAGGACTTACTGCGGACCTTTGGTAAAGAGCTGAGTAAAGGGTCTGAATCAGAGGCTGAGATTGTTCTGCGACCGTGTGGGCTGCAGATTCCTCGACTTGAGCCATAGGGTGGTGGGGTTTCGGGTTCCGCTGGATAGGTCAGGAGTCCACTACACGCAACAAGCGGCTACAAGGGTAGCAGGGATTGTGTGGCGTGGGCTGGGCGGTTTTTTAGGTTAGATGGCATTGGGCAAGTACAGAAAGGGCGGCAGCTTCAATGAGTTCGGGGCAAAGCAGGACATGAGGGGACCAAGCAGCAATCGGTATTGTAATGGTAAACTGTCGAAGCTGCGTTGGTAAAGTACCGGAACTTCAAGCGCTGATAGAAAGTACCGAAGCTGAGATCGTTATAGGTACAGAAAGCTGGCTGAAACCAGAGAGGAATTCTGCCGAAATTTTTACAAAGGTACAGACAGGTAGAAAGGATAGATTGCATGCAACCGGTGGTGGAGAGTTAGTCGCTGTTAGTAGAAGTTTATCCTGTAGTGAAGTAGAAGTGGATAGTTCCTGTGAATTATTATGGGTGGAGGTTACACGCAACAGCCGAGCTAGGTTAATAATTGGCTCCTTTTACCGACCTCCCGACCCAGCAGCATTAGTGGCAGAACAACTGAGAGAAAATTTGGAATACATTTCACATAAATTTTCTCAGCATGTTATAGTCTTAGGTAGAGATTACAATTTACCAGATACAGACTGGGACACTCAGATGTTTAGGATGTGTCGTAGGGACAGAGCGTCGAGTGACATTATACTGAGTGCGCTATCCGAAAATTACCTCAGGCAATTAAACAGAGAATCGACTCGTGGAGATAACATTTTGGACCTACTGATAACAAACAGACCCGAACTTTTCGACTCTGTATGTGCAGAACAGGGATTAGTGATCATAAGGCTGTTGCAACATCCCTGAATATGGAAGTTAATAGGAATATAAAAAGAGGGAGGAAGGCTTACGTGTTTAGCAAGGGTAATAGAAGGCAGATTTCAGTCTACCTAACAGATCAAAACGAAAATTTCTGTTCTGACTCTGACAATGTTGAGTATTTATGGAAAAAGTTCAAGGCAATCGTAAAATGCGTTTTAGACAGGTACGTGTAGAGTAAAACTGTGAGGGAGGGGATAAACCCACCGTGGTTCAACAACAAAGTTAGGAAACTACTGCGAAAGCAAAGACAGCTTCACTCCAAGTATAAACGCAGCCAAAACCTCTCAGACAAACAGAAGCTAAACGATGTCAAAGTTAGAGTAAGGAGGGCTATGCGTGAAGCGTTCAGTGAATTCGAAAGTAAAATTCTATGTACCGACTTGACAGAATATCCTAGAAAGTTCTGGTCTCACGTTAAATCAGTAAGTGGTTCGAAACAGCATATCCAGACACTCCGGGGTGGTGATGGCATTGAAACAGAGGATGACACGCGTAAAGCTGAAATACTAAACACCTTTTTCCAAAGATGTTTCATAGAAGAAGACCGCACTGCAGTTCCTTCTCTAAATCCTAGCACAAACTAGAAAATGGCTGACATCGAAATAAGTGTCCAAGGAGTAAAAAAGCAACTGGAATCACTCAACAGAGGAAAGTCCACTGGACCTGACGGGGTACCAATTCGATTCTACACAGTACGCGAAAGAACTTGCGCTCCCTTCTAACAGCCGTGTACCGCAAGTCTCTAGGGGAACGGAAGGCTCCAAATGATTGGAAAAGAGCACAGGTAGTCCCAGTCTTCAAGAAGGGTCGTCGAGCAGATGCGCAAAACTATAGACCTATACCTCTGACGTTGATCTGTTGTAGAATTTTAGAACAGGTTTTTCGAGTATCATGTAGTTTTTGGAAACCCAGAATCTACTCTGTAGGAATCAACATGGATTCCGGAAACATCCATCGTGTGAGACCCAACTCACTTTATTTGTTCATGAGACCCAGAAAATATTAGATACAGGCTCCCAGGTAGATGCTATTTTTCTCGACTTCCGGAAGGCGTTCGATACAGTTCCGCACTGTCGCCTGATAAATAAGAGCCCACGGAATATCAGACCAGCTCTGTGGCTGGATTGAAGAGTTTTAACAAACAGAACACAGCATGTTGTTATCACTGGAGAGACGTCTACAGACGTTAAAATAATCTCTGGCGTGCCACAGGGGAGTGTTATGGGACCATTACTTTTCACAATATATATAAATGAGGTAGTAGATAGTGTCGGAAGTTCCATGCGGTTTTTCGCGGATGATTCTGTAGCATACACAGAAGTTGCAGCATTAGAAAATTGTAGCGAAATGCCGGAAGATCTGCAGCGGATAGGCCCTTGGTGCAGGGAGTGGCAACTGACCCTTAACATAGACAAATGTAATGTGTTGCGAATACATAGAAAGAAGGATCCTTTATTGTATGATTATATGATAGCGGATCAAACATTGGTAGCAGATACTTCTGTAAAATATCTCGGAGTATGCGTGCGGAACGAATTGAAATGGAATGATCATATAAAATTAACTGTTGGTAAGGCGCGTACCAGGTTGAGATCCATTGGGAGAGTCCTTAGAAACTGTAGTTCATCAACAAAGGAGGTGGCTTACAAAACACTCGTTCGACCTATACTTGAGTATTGCTCATCAGTGTGGGATCCGTACCAGATCGGGTTTGCGGAGGAGATAGAGAAGATCCAAAGAAGAGCGGCGCGTTTTGTCACAGGGTTATTTGGTAACCGTGATAGCGTTACGGAGATGTTTGACAAACTCAAGTGCCAGACTCTGCAAGAGAGCCGCTCTACATCGCGGTGTAGCTTGCTCGCCAGATTTCGAGAGGGTGCGTTTCTGGATGAGGTATCGAATATATTGCTTCCCCCTACTTATACCTCTCGAGGAGATCACGAATGTAAAATTAGAGAGATTAGAGAGCGCACGGAGGCTTTCAGACAGTCTTTCCTCCCGCGAACCATACGCGACTGGAACAGGAAAGGGAGGTAATGACAGTGGCACGTAAAGTGCCCTCCGCCACACACCGTTGGGTGGCTTGCGTAGTATAAATGTAGATGTAGATGAGTGTGGTGCGTGATGCGGCGCTCCCCATCCCCATATACCGATCAAATCAGTCACGACTTGAACTGAGCGTGCCCGAACATTGTCCTACAAAATGATGGCCGCCTCCTGCAGAAACCGACGCCGCTTCTTTCTCTCAGTTGCTTTTCTACTTTGTAACACAGTCTGTTTCGTTTTAGAGTCCAAACCGCTTAACAGATATTGTTCCATGGAGACAGTTTGAACCCTGAGAAAGAACATAGCCCACTTTAAAAAGCAAGAAATATTTTTTTTTTTTTGCATCAGTGAACGTAAACTACATTAAAACTTACTATTTTGGTTGTATAACTTAAGAATTCTATAATGTATAAGTACTTCAGTAGTCGCCGCGCGGGATAGTCTCTCAAACGAAATTGCTCCCACGTCCGAGGCCTTTCAATATCACGTCTTCCATTCCGCTTGTAGTTCAGAATATTTTGGGGAAGTCTGGGACGTAGCATTCTCACCAGTCTTCACGATATTTTTGAATTTTTTAGTTTCTGTTGAAAATACTTAACTTTTCTCTAGTATCTTCATTCCTAATCATTTCTTGTTGTGCATCTCTTCGAATTTCTTAGGAATCTCATCTCTGCCGTGTGATTTTTTTTTGCTTTTTTTTAACCATGTTTTCGCTTTCATAGCATAATACAGGAACCGCGACCACGTTATAGAATTTCGGGACAATCTTTTTGTACTTTATTGCCCAATATTCAGATAATAGTGTCACAGACAGCTTAGAATTTGTGTAATTTATTTTAAGTATCAGAGTAAAAATCAGATCTTACAGCGTAGCCTAAATGAAAGATTAAGAGACCAGTTCTAATGCAGGATTATCCAAAACTAGTTTTAAACTGACTGAGTATTTTCCTCGGAGTGCACTTATTTTCGTTTTATTACTAGAAATTTTAAAGTTGTATTCATTGCATGTTTCGTTGAGGTGGTATATAGATCTTTGGAGGTCATTTCGTGAACGTGAATCATGTCATCTACAAGCAGAAGCAGAATCAGGTATTTCTCATTCGTTATCCCAATTCCTTTGTCTTGTCGTAGTTCCTTCTTTCATTTATGAAGAACGAAGTCAATGTAAATACTAAAAATGCTGACTTAATCTGCTCATTTAAATGTATACCGAACGAGCTGCCGCAGTGGTTAGTACATGGTATGATGATGGTGATGATGTTTGGTTTGTGGGGCGCTCAACTGCACGTTTATCAGCGCCTGTACAAAGCCCCAACCTTTACACAGTCCAGTTTCGCCACCTTCACGAATGATGATGAAATGATGGCACCACAGAGACCTACTTCCCGGGCGGAGAAAGCAACCCAGCCGTGAATCGAACCCGGAATCCCATCACCAGCAACGCTAGCTTCTACACGACGAGCTGTCAACTAGTACACTAGACTCGCATTCGGGAGAATGACGTTTAAATCCGCATCCGGCCATCTTGATACATTTTCCGTAACTTTCCTGAATCGCTCCACGCAAATGCTGGGATGGTTCCTTTGAAAGGGAACAGCGGACTTCTTTTACCCTTCCCTGACGCAGTGCCAACTCCTGCTCCGTCTCTAATGACCTCGACATTGATAGCACATTAAATGCAATCCTCCTTCCGTCCTTCATTTTAAGGCATACGTTTACGCAATAAGTCGGGCGTTAAAAGTTAAAAACTGCGTACTCGTCTAAGGCAGCATAATTTCATGGCGCGCAAATTATCGAGACTATATTCACCGAGCATTTGTGAAAGGCAGCACGTGGCGACTTCCAACAAACTTCACACATAATTTCGAAACTTGGCGAAACTTTTTTTCCCTCTGACATCCCTGACAGAATGATGAAAGGAAAAAGACTTTTATCACTTCTACATTTTCGCTGTTCGTGCAGTAAGGTGTCAGCATCAGGCTTGATGTTTCACTTTATTACTTCTTTACTACTCACTTTATTCGCAACACATTTGTCAGACAGTATCCACATACGTCGCCGAATGCACCTGAAAATTATAGAATTGTACAACACCTAGTTCAGTACATAAATATTGAGACGTTTTCGAAAAACTAGCTTCTCTTACAACAGAGCGTCTTCAACTGCAAAGGGTTATGTTTCTTCAGGTCAAGTTTTTAACACATTAACTGATACGGAAAGTGAACGAACTTCTGAAGGTGGTTTACATATGGGACTTTCCGTTTTCAGACAGCAATTTGGAGAGGAGAAGGGGGCGGTGGTTACGCGGTCTATTTGGAACTTCAGTGTTTCCGCAAATGATGCTGTTGCCTGTAATAAAGTTCTGTTTGAAAGAAGCCACGCCCTCATAAGATTTCAGTGTAATGCAAAGCATGACAACTTAGTTTAAATGTTCCCGAAATGTAAAATTGTTCGGTTCACAAAACGATATAACCTTATCCTACGAGTATAGTGCAGCGAGTCAAATTCGCTATCGCTCAACCCACATGAATACCTGGGTGTAAAAATTTCTAGAGATTTGAAATGGAACCGTCACATAGTCGCAGTCTTAGGGAAATACGGTGGATGGCTGCAATTCGTTGGTAGAATTTTAGGAAAATACAATCAGTGTACAAAAGAAATTGCTTACAAATCACGCTTGCGACCCATCCCCCAATATTGCTCGAGATTCTTGGATCCTAATCAGATACAACTGCCAGGCGATACTGAATGTATACAGAGAAGGGCGGCACGAATGGTCACAGGTTTTTTGACCCGTTGGAAAATGTCACACAGTTTCTGATCAAATTGAACAGGCAGGCGCTTGGAAACAAACGTAAAATATCCAGAGAAAGTCTACTTGGAATATTTCCGGAGGAATCCTTAACTGTTGAATATAGGCGAATGGTAGTCAATGGAGGTAATGACTGCGAATGCTCGTTCGATTTGCGTTCTCTTCCGTAGGCTGCGATGCAAACTAATCCTGGTAATATTCCCGGTGTGAGATGTAGTTGGCAGCTCTGTAAATGCTGACCGGTGAGTCGCTTAAAGCCCAGGTGAAATTAATCTCGGAGGGACACATCACGCTCTCAACCGATGAAGCATATCCCCTAAGGATCGCCCAGTGCCTGTGACTAGTGCATTGAATGTAAATACGGAAAACTGCAAAAACTCACTTTTTCAACTATTTGTAATTCCATTAACTAGTTTTGTAACCTTTACAGACTCATCTTCAAATGTGGCACACAGAATTTCCGTCTCTCTGACGTGGAGACAGAGCGACAGTTACATGGCGACATGTGCCGGAAAACCAGTTATTCCACTTACTGACTAACGGACAGTTCATGGTAGACACAGACTATCCCGTGGAAGAGCAAAGTATCTCGAGGAGACCTAATTAGAAAGTTTCTAGAACTGACGTTACATGATGAAAGTAGGAATGGAATATACTGAAACCGCCTACGTATTGTAACTGTAGGAAGCGTGAAGACCAGAAGAGACTAAGCACAGCACGCACAGAGGCTTTTAAGCAGCCACAGATCGCACGCTCCATACGTCAGTGGAGTGGGAATAAGTCCTAATAACTGGTATACTGGCAAGTTCCATCTGTCACGCAATTCACGGTCGTTTATAGACTACAAATTATAAGCTGCCTATGTTTTGTTTAAATTTGGATTACAAGAAAATGGGCGTTTTGCAAAATGTCCTACATAAGTCTCCTCTTCACCACCACCACCACCATGAGTGTTCTGCCCTAAGGCAGGTCTTCACATGTAGCTCTCCATGCAGTCCCATCATTTGTTACCCTCTTGTTTTCTCACAATTATTTTCTGTTCTTACGCTGTCCGCCACCTGGTATGTTCTGCGTCTTCTTCTTCTTCTTCTTCTTGTATTCACCATTTCCTCCATACCATCAATAAACAATCTCTTCTCATTCAGTGTCCACGCCAATTGTATTTGCTCATCCTGCTACGTTTAAAATTTCTCTCTGTTCTTCCACTCAACACCACCTCATTTCTCACTGTGCCTGCCTATTTTATCCCCTATCAACGGACCCACATAAAAGCCTCCTGTTATGAAGCGTCTCATTGGCAATCGCTATACGTATTTTCACCTCCTTATTACTTCCAATGTCGTCCATAATAGCACGTCGCAGTTATCTAAAAACACTAAATTGTTGTGTATCGTCCTGCCTAACATTATAGTTGTTCTTGCTTTTCTTGCACCTATCACCGGACATTTTGCGTTTTTCTTATTATTACTCATTCCAATTTACTCACGTCTCTTGTTGAATTCTTTTAACATGTCATTCCTACTTCTTTCGCTCTCTGCCAATAACACCACAAGATCCGCGAGTCTAATACATTCTGCTCTCCTAACAACAACCCGCTCCAGTCTATGTCGTTTCAAACGTTTTTGAATGACATGCTCCAAATATATTTACACACTAAGGAGAATAAACGTATCCCGGAGGACTTACACCAGCGCGATGGAAATCGATACACGTGATGTTCATTCATGCCCAATAGTACCGAACGACCTGAATTGAATTTCGCCTGATTCACATGCAACGCACATAACGCAACTGTCTAGCAGGTCTCCTTATCGCTCCTTGGTACAGTCGTTTGACTATTGAAAGTGGTTCCAACAAGTCACCACGAGAAAAAACTGTTCTGTATCGCAATAACTCAAGATGCAAAGTAATACCACGATACTACAAATATCACGGAACACCTTATCACAGATAAGACTGCCCTTAAGGTTTGTAGCTCACATTTATTACAATAGACATTTTACCACTCTCATTATTACGTCAGATAGGTAATGCACGTAGTAAATTCGTCGTATTCATGATTTACTCTTCAAAGTAACATACCGTACTTATTATTTAACACAAAATAAGATTAAAAATTAAAGGTATTCACGAGCAGCTAATTGAAAATATTTATGAACTTCAAATGACACGACGAACCGTCTCGTTCTGCATATGGATGCAAACTCAGGTCATGCAGACTAAGCAATGATTTCGTGCCTGACGGATACTAACTGTCACTCCTGATTAGGCATACAGAGAGTGATATACCTCGATTTTAGACAGAGCCAGTTTGCAAATTTCAACTTTAAATTACATATCGCAAGTATTTTTGCCGGACGCGAATTCCTACCCAGCACCTATTGTCCCTGTTAACGAACGACGAGAGATGTAGAATCTTGGTTCTTAACAAGTAACTTACTTGAATTGCCGTGAGGTAAGGCATTGTATTGGGCAGGGATTCGAACTCAGAACTTAATCGGATAGATATCGACGCACAATCACTGTGACATTTCGGATTTTCTCGGCAGTAGCTAGATGTTTTAACTGAAATGACGAGACGAAACATAAATTTTTTCCTTCCCAAGACTCCAACCCGGCATCTGTCGCTGTTATATTCTAGAGAAAAAGAACGTTAAATATGGGTTTGTTGCACCAGCAGCGACATGTGAGCGTGTTTGATCTAGAAATAATATGACGAAGAGTTCAGTGCTCACTGGGAATACAGCTCCACACATCATATCGCTTTTGACTACATACAAAGATACGTCAGCTTCCGAATTTTTGTCCAGCTCGGACTAACATCTTGAACTTACAGTGATCTCGCAAATAGTTCTGTGTCTCACTGGGTGTCTAAAACGTCACATACATTAAACATTAAAATAATTATCCACCAGCAGATAGGTGTTCTCATGCTAGAGCTTGATAATACGTAATGAAATCTATAGTGCCGGGCCAGGATTCGAACCCATTCACGCGCAGTATGTGGAGATGTTGAGGAATCTGCAGTTCTGAACAAACAACAAATAGTAGCCGTGCTGTATTCTCACGAAGGGATCAAAATGAGCGTTAAGTACGGACTAAGTTGCATTCCAAGATCAGAACCGATTTTACCGACATACAGAAGCTCAGATAAAATATGGACTAAATGTCCTGTGAGCCTACATAGCATTTGTTTCGTCACTAGAAATAAATAACAAGTATAAGAAAGGTTTCTACGTGTCGCCGCTCCAGTCTAATTGTGATTCATCCTAACGTCTACTTTGTAGAAAAGGAATATCATTTTTCATATTAATTTCAGACCACAATGTCATTATATCTTCTTCACTTGGTGTAGCCAGAAGAGAATGGAATCTCCTTATCTAAAATCATTGACAGAAGTTGGAATCGAACCCAGTCCATAGATATACAAGCATATCATAAGTATGTGGCTCATTTTTCTACCGTAACGCCGTTGCACCACACTGGATGAGAATTCTGACACACAGGCTTCCTGTAGTAATTTGCAGCAGGTTCAGTAAATTCATTTACTTGGTTGACCGAATCACAATGAACTAGTTGCCTCGACTACCCAGTGCATACATTCGACTTTATTTTGTAATCACCGAAATAAAATCACGTACCTGCCACCTACACAGAACAGCCAACAGTCTAGGATGCGCAAATTTAAATAGGAAGTGTTTCTTTCCACTTGAACTACTGTATTGCGCCATCTCTTTGTTGAAAACGTCGTGCAGTGCAAATGTCGCATTTCATAAGTAAAGTTTTGTATTCCTAGAAACCCAAAATTTTCTTGTCAGCGGCGGGAAGAGGAGTTACCTGTTGTGCAGCATTGTAAGTTTTCACCATTGCACTATGAGCCGAAAGTATTTTTTTGCGATTTCGTTATCGATATTTTATCTGACTGCTTGTAGCTCTTTCACAGAAGGGATAAAAACGTTACAGTCAGTGAGACTGGAAGTGCGAACCATAACAGATGCTATTTCTCAGGTCAGCGCATTACCATAGAGCTGGCGTAGAAGTACGTGTCTTAGCTTACTCTTACGAGTTCGATAATGTCTAGCACTCGTAAACCGCTTTTTGAAGGACGAGATTAGTTGCGATTTCCACGTGAAACGACTTTCCTGGGCTGAAAACCGTAAATTTACAATCTTTTGTTACACCTAACGTGATAATAAATCAGATTATTCAATGGAAATGACAGGTAAAATCAAGTGAACTTTGAGGATAAATTCCGTGCGCACCAGGAAGGAACTCGTCGATCACAGAGTTGAAAAACATACGTTGCCTTGTTGTCAAATCTCAGTTACAGTACCAGCAGAAAGAAGACGAACCGATGTGATCGTACAGCGGGCTGGGAAGTGACCATAGCTGGTGTCTCCAAGTCGCGGCTGCTACGGCCTGGAATACGTAATGCGTCTGATTCGCATTTCTGTAACTAGGTTTAGGGACTGAAGCGTGGTTACTAATAATACTCCGAACTGACTGAAAACTAAGCATCATATATCAGTAACTCTCACAGTTGTTTTTATATTTATTTCGTATTTGTACTAAAAACTAAGAACCTCATTCAGAGACGTTTTCATGCCTCGCCGATAGTCGAACAAAACAAACAAATAAAGAAAAAAAGAATGTGTGTGTGTATGATAGAGAGAGAGAGAGAGAGAGAGAGAGAAATCGAAAAGAATGAGAGAGAGTAAGAAATTGTTGTAAAGAAATTGAATCATGGTATGTAAAGAAATCTTTCATTAAAATGACACGTTACACATCATTACGAAATATCGTATTCATGATCTATGAAACAAGAATTGATCTAATGTAATCTAATCATATCATATTGATGGCTATCCATGAAGAGTCATGAATTACCAAAATTTTTGCCAATACCAGTAATGAAATCTAAACTTGAAAATAAAAGAGGACAATTTTTGTAATAAACCGGGACTCCTAACAAGACCCTTTCGTCCCTGTTAACTAACCACGAAAGATGTCTGATATACCTCCATGCTCAAGTAACAAAGAGCGCATGCATTTAAAGATTAAGTGCATGGTGTGAAGTTATATGACGGAGATACGAACCCAACACGTAATCGTATTGTTAATTAAGTAAAATCAAATGTTACGTGTCGGTTTTTCTTACCAGCTGCTAGGTGTTTTAATCTAAACTAAGGATACAAACTTTTGTACCTAAGCGACAATCTAACTTCACGCCTACCGTGCATCCACAAATATAACTTAAATATCAGTTGCTTACTCACCAACGGTAAGGTGTGTGCGTGTTTGACCAGAAATAATGACAACTATTGCGATTGCTGGCAACACATGAATAGACATTAAAAGCGTACGTTGGTTTTCACTAGCGGGACGGTGTGCACGTTATAGGGCTTGAACTGAAACTATGAATATTTTGGTATTGGATCAGGATTCGGACCCACATACTTACCTTTGGAGGAGACCTAGAGAAGGTTGCAGTCTTGCGAAAAGGAACGAAATGGTTGAACTATAATGTTCCGAGAGATTCAGATCCTCGAAAGAGGAGAAACGAATTCGAATCACAGTCCAGCACCAAATTTTTCAACGTCTCTAGTTCAATAAATTACAAGTAAAATAAGAGCCCCATCCTTTAAATGGCTATCGGTTCATAAAATAAAATAAAATTTTCTAATGTAAGTAAGTTTACTGGCGACTGTATTTCTGTTTACGATGACTTCCGCTATGTCATTTCCCAACGTAACCTGGCTCTGCCCAGTTGGTAATGATGGAACGTGATTTGTATTGCGAATTCTGGATTATAACGTCTTTCTCTTGAGGTTACCAGACGCAAAGTAAATCTGTTTGTGCTTCTTAAAAGTAAATGTCTGAACCCACGCATTGCTCCTGTGATAGTTCCACCAGACCATTGTGCCCACATTTCCCAGACCCAGGAGTATTCTGCAACGAATGATGTGCTGACCTTACAAAAGTAGTCACGGTGGAAAAAACGCGAGTCTATTAAATGGTTAAGTAGAAACAAGTTTCTGATGCGGAGATTATGCTATTCTCATGTCAGCAGGATGTAAAGACCCTTGTAGGCATCATAGGCTCGATGTGAAGCCATTTTGAAATGTTCACAAATTCAGATATTTTCTTAGTTCGTGAAGATCCACTGGGAAGTGTGAAGTTACCGGATAATTGGATTGTTACCGTCATTATTACTATCATTTTCTTCTTGCCGCTGCTGGAACACTGTACTTGAATATCAGTTCGTGCCTTTTGGTCACTATACAAGTAGTTTCCCAAGAAGAGGTTCTTTCTCTGTCTACAGAATTCTTTTCATGTTAATATCAAACATCAGTAATTACTCATAGATTACATTAAAACTAAAGTAATCGATGAAGACGTTACTTGATAACAATAACGCTCTGCCTTTCTTCTATTACTTGCGCCTAGAAATGGCTGTCGAGTACTGCCAAACCAAAAGCCAAGAGATCTTACTGTTTGCCGATATACGACGCTGTCAATTATTCCATTAGATTTGGTCGACGTGACCTATTTCAAGTTGTGTATGACAGAGAATGTTTTAGAAAATCAATTGTTTTCCTTTGCAATAAAGAAAAAGATTTTCATTCTAAGCTATCCAAGTTCAAAATTTTTGGAATATTAGTTCCAGTTAAATATTCGGTTCTATAATGTAGGAAAGTATTTCGCACATGCAAAACTCGGATCCGGCCCACTGACCTTACACTCAGCCGCCGGCCATAAATTCTGGCTCAGAGTGACACCAGATTAAGTAACCTAATATAGCGAAGACTATTTGCCAGTGCTCTCTCTCACCGGAAAATACGCAGTTCACTCATTAATTGGGCTCCATTAGTACACTGTAACAGTAATTTCTGTGTGTCTGCAATGCATACGGATTGTAGAATTTAGCGGTGCTCTCTCTCCCACTTCTGTATACAATATGACTGACCTAAACGGGCCCTTTATCGTTACAGGCCCTGGACAGTGCTACATCATACTGACAACAGTAATGTTCTTATACTGACAATCTGACTGGTCGTTTTACCTGATTTTGTAATCATTTAAATAAGACAACATGACCTTCCAGTGGGAGACATTTCGTTCTCCCTTTTCCTTCTGTGACATTTTTCCGTAATCTATTTGCCTTCCAATCAGCGAAATGCGGTAGAGTACGGCCGGTAAACGATTTACAAATCACGATTTAGTCCCGTTAAGACGATTTCTTCAAACATTGTCGTTGCTAAAGGAATTTACTTTCGTCTTAAATCGTCTCAAGCAGCAACGTTCACAGACATCCCAAATACGTAAAAGCTCATTATCCTGGTACGAAGTTTGTAAAACAAACTTCCCACAGTTTGTGTCAGGTTGATCTTTTCGTCTGATAGCACTGCCTAAGTATCACAAGTAGTGTCCCTGTAGCTTTGGGAATCATTGGTTAATAACGAGTTTAACACCAATGGGTATAGTATTGCTAAATATTCAAATTAATTATCAACCTAAGTCTGAGTTCATCCGCAGACTGTAGCGAATTTATAATACTGAAGCTAGACTTTGCATCCTTGTCCTCCTTGAGTGGGCATTGGAAGGCTTTTGCACACACGTACACAACACTATGAATACTTCGAACGCCATAGTTAACGTTGCTCTCATAAACTACTTTTGTTTTTTTAATTCTTCTAGGTGTTCAGGATGCAATATGTGTTGTAGATACAGCCTTAGAGCAAAACATTGACCGCCGAGCCGTCCACATAAGGTGGACAACACAGTCGTGCTCCTCTCAGGATCCTGTGTCCGGCAGTAAGCTCGATCTGCAACATTGTAGACTGCGGCACTTCCCAGAGGAAGTCTTGAGTTCAGTCTTAGTACATTATTCTTGACTAAGGCCGTAGTCTTGAGGTAAAACGCGAGACTAGCTAATATGACGTCTGGCGACCGGAAGCAGACAACGACAAAATTTTTATCGCCCCTTTCCTCTCGGTGCTGAAGCTATGCGTGTAATTCAAGCGAATCTACAATATATTTCGCTTTGTGTCACACTGGTAATAATAGTTTGGTTCAACAATGTTTTAGCGAAAGATTTCTTTACCGAGCATCTGCCTCTGAACACCGCATGCGTCTGAGTTCTCTGGGACCCGTTTGCTGCCTACCGGCGGGGGCTGAGGCACTGCGCTGCCTTCTGCCGACAACATCTGCTCCACTCCACACTCTCAACCATGTAAAATGCTTTAATGTTGTTGAGTAGTGACCCATAAAATCTGCCTAAGATTTGTGTTTCACTCTTCATAGCAAAGGAGGCACAAAACCGTTTTTATTTGATGATTACTTTATTACATTAGAATGCAGTACATCAATGTGACACAGAATTAATTTCATTGTTTCTGATCCAGTGCGCTATAATTAAAGCGTCACATTCTGTTCTTTTCTTTGCACAGGAGATTCTTCAAATAATCTATTATTGTCATGGATTCATGTGTGTTACTCAAGGCACAGGGAGTAAATGCAATGTAATGTGTTTGGTTTCTTTCTTTGATTTTCTATGGTAAATGGATGAAAAAGATTGCGTCAATACCTATCAGAACCTGCTCTATAGCTACTAAGGCAAATTGATTGTTTTGAGGTCCATAAATTAATTAATGGAGAAGTGAACGCTGTTCACAAATGATATTAAGAATATTCAATTGGATTTAAGGCGAAAACATTGCCCATATTTGAAGCTACCCTGAGAAAAAGTAAGTTGCTAGAGACACTGTCAGCACATGTCTGCAGGGAAGTTTAGCATAGAGTAATCAAGAGGCTCATTTCCTTCATACTTATCACCCTGGCATGTGAGTCTTAAGTGAAGAACAATATTGAAATTCGTATCGTTGATGGTCGATTCGAATTTCTTCAGAGACGCTGGTATTGCGAAGCAGCTTGGAAGTCAGAACGCCATGATCTATGACGATTAACACAACTTACTGAGTCGAGCTACCAAGAAGATTTGATGTGTAAAGGTTTTCTTCCGATTTCGATACAGAATTTTTTCTGGAAATTCGCAGCTCCTTAAAAAAAAAAGCTCGCACACGATGGTCCCTACCTCAGTTGGAACTGACGACTGATTGAGCCGTTCTGACACGAGACATGGGCGGTACCACCGGGTTACAGACACACTGCTACCTTTGCACCACTCTCATCATGGTATTGGTCGCTCAGCCTCATAACGCATCGTGAAAGATAATAAAAGTTGCCACTTATGTGAAGAATAGCATTTCTTTAGCCAAAAAATTGAATTTTCTGCCTCAGTATCTTAGTTTACGTAAGGATTATACAGCATGAGCCATTCAAATGGAAAGGTAATATCAAGTAAATTTAGTGAGCCAATTCAGTACCATAGGCGGAAGTGATTGCACTGTCACAGTGTTGCCTAATGTTTGTGACGATGTTGCCAAATCTCAGGTGTGCTAGGAACAGCTGTGTAGCGGTATGCGTGGAGAATCCCCTGCTCGTGTCTTACGGGGATATGGAGAGGAACCGCAGGGTTTGGTTAGGATGCAGCGTTTTCTCCTAGCAGTTGTGTCAAACATTAAGGTGTATAATCTTCCATCACGATTACAGTTTCCTACAAAATATATACAAATAAAACACTTACCTTGTTTCTTTCCGACAAAAGATTATTTCAGTACGATAAAAAGTTTTTGGAAATCTCTTATGCCCACCTGTCACCAAAGTAAGATAAACACTTTGCACCTCGAAATCGATTGCATGTATGTGCAGTCTTGTGATGCTTAAATAACGCTCAAAGGACATTAAGTCCATATTTTATCTGAGCTTCTGTATGTCGATAAAATCGGTTCTAAACTGGGAATGCAACTTAGACCGTACTTAACGCTGAATTTGATCCCTTCGTGAGAATACAGCACGGCTACTATTTGTTGTTTGTTCAGAACTGCAGATTCCTCAACATCTCCACATACTGCGCGTGAATGGGTTCGAATCCTGGCCCGGCACTATAGATTTCATTATGTATTATCAAGCTCTAGCATGAGAACACCTATCTGCTGGTGGATAATTATTTTAATGTTTAATGTAATTTCATTCGTTGTCAACACTAACGATATGTGACGTTTTGACACCCAGTGAGACACAGGACTATTTGCGAGATCACTGTAAGTTCAAGATGTTAGTCCGAGCTGGACAAAAATTCGGAAGCTGACGTATCTTTGTGTGTAGTCAAAAGCGATATGATGTGTGGAGCTGTATTCCCAGTGAGCACTGAACTCTTCGTCATATTATTTCTAGTTCAAACACGCTCACATGTCGCTGCTGGTGCAACAAACCCATATTTAACGTTCGTTTTCTCTAGGATATAACAGCGATAGATGCCGGGTTGGAGTCTTGGGAAGGAAAAAAATGTATGTTTCGTCTCGTCATTTCAGTTAAAACATCTAGCTACTGCCGAGAAAATCCGAAATGTCACAGTTGATTGTGCGTCGATATCTATCCGATTAAGTTCTGAGTTCGAACCCCTGTCCAACACAAAGCCTTACCTCACGGCAATTCAAGTAAGTTACTTGTCAAGAACCAAGATTCAACATCTCTCGTCGTTCGTTAACAGGGACAATAGGTGCTTGGTAGGAATTCGCGTCCGGCAAAAATGCTTGCGCTTTGTAATTTAAAGTTGGTATTTGCAAACTGGCTCTCTCTAAAATCGAGGTATTTTCACTCTCTGTATGCCTAATCAGGAGTGATTGTTATTTTCCGTCAGGGACGAAATCTTTGCTTAGTCTGCATGACCTGGGTTTGAATCCATATGCAAAACGAGACGGTTCGTCGTGTCATTTCAAGTTCATACATATTCTCAACTGGTTGCCCGTGAATAACTTCAATTTTTAATCTCATTTTGTGTTCAATGATAAGTACGGTATGTTACTTTGAAGAGTAAATCATGAATACGACGAATTTACTACGTGTATTACCTATCTGACGTAATAATGAGAGTGGTAAAATGTCAGGTATGTCATTTATTGTAATAAATGTGAGCTACAAGCCTTAAGGGCAGTCTTATCTGTGATAAGGTGTTCCGTGATATTTGTAGTATCGTGGTATTACTTTACATCTTGAGTTATTGCGATACAGAACAGTGTTTTCTGGTGGTGATTTGTTGGAACCATTTTCAATAGTCAAACGACTGTACCAAGGAGCGATAAGGGGACCTGCTAGACATTTGCGTTATGTGGGTTGCATGTGAATCAGGCGAAATTCTATTCGGGCGTTAGGATAGTTTTGAGCATGACTGTACGTGTAGGGGCAAATGAATGATTAGAGTTGAAGAAAAACTGGATGATTAATTCAAGACAAAGAGCTTCACAAATTGATAAGTCGATAACGTGTTGGGCCACCTCTGGCCTTTCCGCGGGCAGTTACTAGCTTGACATTCACTGATAAAGTTAGTGGATACCCTTCTGACGGATATCGTACCAAATTCAGTTCAGTTGGTTCGTTACATCCTCAAAATCACGACCTGCTTTAAAGAAACTGCCCATTGTGCTCCAGATGTTGAAAATTGGTGAGAGATATGGCGATCTTGCTGAGCAATGTATTGCCTTGCGTGTACAAACACGTAGGTACGATATCCGTGTGTGGTGCGTAAATTGTCGGTAGGCACCTCACTTAGTGTCCCGAGCAGAGTTCAAGCCGCCATAAAGACAAAGGGTGGACGCACTGCATATTAATGTCCACTGATAGGTGTCTGTACACTCACTGATAGGATAGTGTATTTCGAAATGTTAGCAGAGGCCAGAAGTTGGAGCATTTGGTCTTCCTGTTAAAGCTTACGTGGGGCGAGTCGTAGAATCTCTAAAAAGAGACACCTCTGGCAACACTAGTTCAAAGTGGCCTTCAAACTAGCCGTCAGAACTGCCGTAGCCGAGACGCCCCCTGGGTAAACGCTACGTACTTCTGCAGTCGCGCCTCGCGATCTGTCACGAATTATGGAATGTATTCGCAGATACCAATTGTAATACGACAACGGCTTTACAGTTTGCTGGAAACGTACAGGATGTTCTGAAATTCCCATCACTACCTGCTACAACTTGTAGAGGGGACTGAATACATAATACTCATATTTTAAATTGTAACCTGTCTCCCGAGACGTACCGTATACTAGAACCACTTGAAAACATGTTGGTAACGCTGTCACTTTGACAAGTAATTTGTTACATTGAGGAGCCAAAGAAATATCGTTTATGGTCCCCGCGAGCACGCAGAAGTGCCTCAACACGCCGTGGCATGGACTCTACTGATGGCTGAAGTCGCGCTGCAGGGAACTGACACCATGAAACCTGCAGAGCTGCCCATAAATCCGTAACGGTAAGAGGGAGCAGAGATCTCTTCTGATCAACACGTTGCAAGGCATTCCAGATATGCTAGTTAATGCTATAAAATTTACTAGAAACGTACAGTATGTTTGGGGAGTTCTGGTGGCCAGCGAAAGTGTTTAGGCTCGGAAGAGTGTTCCTGCAGCCACTCTGTAGCAACTGTGGTTGTGTGGGCCTCTCCATTGACCTGCTGGAACTACCCACTTCCGTCGGAATCCACAATGGACACGAATGGATGCAGGTGATCAGACAGGATGTATCTAGACGTATCAGGGATCCCACATCACTCCGAATGCGCACGCTCTACAACGTCACAGAGCCTCCACCAGATTGAACAGTCCGCAGTTGACATGCGGGGTCCATGGAGTCATGATGTTGTCTTCATACCCATACACGTCCATACTGTATATACATTTTGAAATGAGACACGTCCAACCAGGGATTATGTTTCGAGTCATCAACAGTCCAATGTTCGTACCGATGGGCCCAAATGAGGCGTAAAGCTTTGTGCTGTGCAGCCAGCAAGGGTACACGAGTGGGCGTTCGGCTCTGAAAGCCCATGTAGATGATGTTTCCATGAATGGTTCGCATGCTGATACTTGTTGATGGTCAAGCATTGAAATTTTCAGTTATTTTCGGAAGGGTTGCACTATCGCCACTCTGAACGATTCTCTTCAGATTTTTTTCTGGCCACAGAGATGTTGGAGATTTATTGTTTTACTGGATTGCTGATATTCAGGGTGCCCTCGCGAAATGGTCGTACAGGAAAATCCCCACTTCATCGCTACCTCGTAGATGCTGTGTCCCATCGGTCTTGCGCCAAGTATAAAACCACGTTCAAAGTCATTTAAATCTTGATAACCTGCCATTGTAGCAGCAGTAACCGATCTAACAACTACGGTAGACACATGTCTTACATAGGCGTTGCCGGCGGCAGCACCATATTAAGCCTGTTTACATATCTCTGTATTTGAATACGCATTATTATAATAGTTTCTTTGGCATTTCAGTGTAGATGTGGCCGAGTACATCTATTGTTCTACAGTTTCACTCTTTAATAACCAAAGAATCAAAAAAATCGGTCTTCAGAGACACTGGTTTTACAGGAGGGCGTTTTCCAATTTGAAATTAGAATGATATTATTTCCTTCAGCTGCTGATGGGCGTTGATAGATATCAACGAAGACAGGTGAAAATGTGTGCCCCGACCGGAACTTGAACCAGGTATCTCCTGCTTACATGGCATTCGCTCTATCCATCTGAGCCACCGACGGCACAGAGGATAGTGAGACTACAGGGACTGTCTCGCGCACGCCTCCCGCGAGACCCACATTCTCACCTTTGTATGTCCACACACTACATTCGTAGCGTCCTTTCGCACATGTCCGGAAGAACAGACACAATATCCATATAAATATATTTTCCAATTCGCGTGCGCTGCGTCTCCACGGGGCACCACAGACGCACCTGCTCACGGTGCAGGCACCCTTACTCGAAGACGTTGCGCAATGCTAACGAAAAGCGTGTGGGGAGGAGTCAGACGTTGTGGACAACGATCTTGATAAAGGCGACCAGCAGCTCTTCCAGTACTGTGCGCTTTGGCCACACAGAATACTCGTGTCGGTGTATTCGGCAAAAGTGTGCTCAGAAATGTTGCTCTAACACTCACAGACACATGAACGAGACTCGATCCAGGTCAGAGAGGAGACAGCCGTCAAATGACAGCATAGGATCAGACGTAAGTAACCCCCCCCCCTCCAGTGATTATAACCCTGTTGCATACCACATTAGCGAAGGTGTGTTTATACGGCTGTAGCACGGATATACCTTTCCATACATGGGCTCCTCTTCAAAATATCGTCACTCAGTTCCCTAGAAGTTTTCAACGGGAATTTTGCAACATCCTGTATCTCTCCACTAACTATACAGTTCTTTCCAGAATTAGATCCCTCTGCAGTGGAGTGTGCGCCGATATGAAATTTCCCGGCAGATTAAAACTGTGTGCGGGACCGAGACTCGAATTCGGGACCTTTGCCTTTCGTGGGCGAGTGCTCTACCATCTGAGCTACCCAAACACGACTCACGCCCCGTCTAAACAGCTTTACTTCTGCAGTACCCCGTCTCCTACCTACAGCTGTTGTACGACATTCGAAATATACGGATGTATTTCAGAATTTCGGCGTAATGCAACTTCGCAGAAACATGGCTGAATTTTCCTGTATATTGTTATCATTAAAACCAAGCACCGTCTCAGTACCTAATACTTTTTGATATGGAGACAATTTTCATCATTTCAAGCACTATTAAAGTTGGTAGGTGTAGGGAAAAAAATACCAGTACCATACTGAAAATATCGGTGAGAAGCGATAGAATTCCTACAAACAACTTGGAGAAAATCATTTTGGGTTCTAGGCCATGTCATTATAAAACAGTGAAACAACTAAAATAACTACATTCCGACCATCGTTTAAACGATCCTCTTCAGAGCGAATAAATGCCACGAAATTTCAAATCAGCAGCAGCGAAATGAAAGGTCGATTTGGAAACAGTTTCTATTTCTTCTTTCTTATCTTCGATTAATTTCCCAAATATCTCGTTCGTTTCGTATGTTGCTTTCTTTATACAAGGTGTTTCACATTTCTAGAGCTTGCAATTTTACCTAGTAACTCATGCATGCAAACGTCATCTAACGAGGCTACAGAGCATCAAAATACAGGCGCCAGCTCCGGCAAATGTATGTAAGTAGAGTGTGATGCCGTGATCATGTATCAATTTGATCATGTATCATGATCCGGAAACGAATGAGTCGAACGTTACATACCTCTGACGGCGGAATACAAGTACTGGTACTGTTGTTGCTAACTTTCAAAGGTGGTAGTATGGATCAAAGTAAGAAAAAAGTCCGGTAAACATGGGCTACAAAATGCATACCTGAGGAGCTATGAGCACTTGTTCAGCAGTGGAGATATGTTTTATGCTAGTGAACAAGTCCTCACAGCTCTTAAGGTATGCATTTTACAGCCCATGTGTACTGGACATTCGGTCCATACTACCACCTCTGAAAGTTTCCTGCCCTACATCTCAGCTACAACACTACCGGTAGATCCTGTCACACGTAACAGGAATGTCTTCTCTTCCAATTTTCCGTTATAGGGACATAACCTCAAATTTATACATTTATCCATCTCCATCATCATAGAAAATTGGTAACATCTTCATTAAATCTTTCTGTGTACACATATTTTACAGACTCCAGCGCCTGTAACTTCGATACCCTGTAGCGTCGCTGGATGACGTTTCCAGACATCGATTCCTATGTAAAACTTCATCTGGTAGGTCCCCTCTACAGACGCGATAAGTGTGTAGCACGACGTGTGAAACATTCTGTATGCAAAGTGAATAACATGGGTGAATGGGCTAGAACCGAAGCCCCCCCCCTCCCATTATCTCTCTCTCTCTCTCTCTCTCTCTCTCTCTCTCTCTCTCTCTCTCTCTCTCTCTCTCTCTCTCTCTCTCATTCTCTCACTTTCATTCTCTCACTCTCTCTTCTCAACTATCAACTGCCAGCTTTCCTTTATGTCTTTTAAGTCTTAAAACTGCTGTCTGATTTCTGGCAGAGCTCTAGATAACATGCCGCTCACTGTATTTTATCGCTGGTTGCATCATCTTAAATTCAAACTGTATATTTTGCTCAAAATTGTCAGAAGTTATTTTGTAACATCTATAGATGTTATAAATATGGGTTGAATTTCTTCAACCGATCTCTAGCGGCTAGTGTGTTCTCTCAAAATCGATTTTCCTCTAGCTCGTCTCCTCTAATTCCTGTGTAAATATTTTGGATCAGTATTTTCAGCCAGGACGTATGAAAGTGATGGTTCGATAGTATCCGCAATTATCCCTATTTGCCTTATTTGGTGTTGGTGTTATTTTTTTCGTTTAGTCTGAAAATTTAGCAGTCACGTCAGTTAGCATAGATGTTGAGGAGTGAAGCAGCAAACGTCGATAGAATGAGTCCTCGCCGGTGCTGATAGAGCCTTCTGGTGGCGAAGCCCTGCACTACAGACAACTGAGTGTGTGAGGAACTAGTAGCGACATCTAGCAGCGAAGTGATGAACAGCAAAATGGCCGCGAAAATTGAGTGACTTAAATGTCTAGTTGCTGTTTATTTCTTCCTTTACACTATTATTACAAAACAGATTACGGCATCACTGCTCGGTTAGTCTGTTACCGTATTTTTGTGTATTTCACACATTACAAAATAATTCTGTTCTGGTAACATATAATGCAAACTACATCTCGAGCGACATTAACGTACGCAGCATGTTACATTCATCATTCCCTCTTCGTAATTTAGTATTACTAATAGTTTTGTCCACACTTTTAAGCATTAAAAATGGATATGTGGCTCGAAACAGGACTACTGTTACATTAAATGTTAACAACATAATCGCACGGTATAGTGAGTTAAAGAATATTGAACAGCAACGAGAACTGTAAGTAAGTTTATGCAATGCAACGTTAGTGATATAATAGTACAACAGTAATAGGCGTTTTTCAGCCATTTTTTCTATTTTACAGGTTCACTCATTACTGATGGCAAATGCCTTGCAGAGAACGTAATATTCTGCATCTTCGGCACGGCCTTTAAAATCTCTTTCATTGAACTGCACTTAACCTGGAGAGGTAGTAATACAATTTTTTCTCTGATCTACAAGATACTTTTACAAAAAGTAGAGGCAGAGAGGTAGTCATGTAACTATTAATCGAAATATTATATGAAATATATGGGCGTGTTAGTAAAATCACCAAGAAATTCCTCTTATTAATTTTAAGTGTTATCTGTTTGATTCAGCATTCAGCTCACAAAAACCACGAGAAATATCGTTTTTATAAACAAAACAGTTTATGTCATTAGTGACCTGTGTAATATCAAACATCTCATTTTGACACTAGAATAATTTGAGAAAAAAGGCCTGTTTTAGTTTTTGAAAATGCAATAAGTGAAAACAATGTATTTTTAAAAGGTATTGTCAATTGTTACGAAACGATTTATTATACAGAATTTATTAATCGCATAGTAAATCATGATACTAAAAAGAACACCTTGTTGGCTTGTGATACAATATTTTGCATTTTTTTATGATTTTGAAATAATTACTGCTTTTTCAACACTGAGAATGAGTAAAATACATTATGTAATATATGAATCAGTATGATAAACTTTTTTTCGAATATTCATTGTTAACTACAAGAAAATGGCAGATGTTTGGGTACCTCAGAAGTATTCAGCACACGAAGGATAACAAAAATCACTTTTTTGGTAAGGTTTTTGTTTCATAGTTTCCTACAAATATTACTGATACCACAGTGAGATATATTAAGTACCTTAAAACATATGTAGATGTGGTCTGGTGAAGAAAGTGTGTGAATTAAAATTTAAAATGCTTGCACCAGCATAATCAGGTTTAGTTTGTAGTGTGGGAGTGAGCTCCACGTGGGACCCGAAGCACGGACCCCACGGGGGTGCCCGGCATGCGCCACATGCCAAGGCAGAGGTGGAGGTTAGTGTTCGGAAGTCTGAAAATTCCAGCGCCGGCCGGGGATTGAACCCCGGCCCGGCTGGGGCGAATAGCCCCAGCCGAGGCGCTGGAACGTTCCAGACCCCCTTACCACTAGACCACCGGGGACCCCGGCTGTTTCTTGCTCCATAGTCCAGCTAGTGGTCGTAGAGCACTTCCTGTTGTCCTCCGTGTTTACACCGAGGCAGCAGTGGCGTGGTGTAACAGGAAGTGTTTACTTGCGTCCGCTGGATGTCCACTTAGTGTACGACTTATTTACCCGGCTGACGTTCGTGTCGCTATAATCTCCTTAGTTGCGTTACAATTATATGCAGGGAATGAAAATCTGCCTATGCAGTTGCACGCAGTCGCAACTCACTATTTGAACCTCTGTAATTCGATCGTGTTGTCAAGACCCATGTCAGAACTGTTTATCGAAGAAAGCTCATGTGTTCGGTACATTTCATAAACGGAAGCGACTGGGATAACAGACAGCCCGTAAACATTTTGTAATGAAGCGTCAGCCGGTACGTAATACTCGATATCTGGAGTTGTTTTATCGGTTATTAAGATAATCGTTTCACCCCTACACACTTAAAAAATTCCCGTGTTTTCTTAATAAAGCATAAGCATAGTACATAAATCCCTCGCGAAAATGACATCGGAGAAGTACAAGTGTTCGAGTTCCACAGAAAACAAGTGGGTCCTTGAAGGTGTGGAACGGAGAGCAGAACTAAAATAAGATGTAACGTTTCGGGATTCCCTTATAGTCGCGTAGACACTCCAAAAGCAGGAAGATCCGTTTGATGACGTCTCTTGAGGAGCGAGGAAAAAATTCACTCTCAAATAACTACTGTACAAGATGCCTCGCCGCCTCTTGAAGGGTGTCATGGGATTCTGCAGCCGTGGACTCGGCGACCCGTGAGCCAACGCGGTGTTTCTGACCACATACATTTTAGCTGCGGGTTCTCCGACGTGCAAAGGAAGCCGCGACAATGGGGAGGCTCTGCGTGCCGTTTTGTAATAAGAACGCCTCTCCACATTTTATCGTAGGAATGATATAAATTTTAAACTTCTTAGATCCACCGAGTCATTATGTATTCTTAAAATATCTTTTAACTCTTTTTCAACACATATGTATCTTTTACCTCTTTCACTGAAGAAGCTGACCAACAGATTTTTTTTCAATTTCAGGTATTGGTTTTATTGCATTCTCCTTTAGCGTATTGATCAGAAATTGTAGGTTAAGATACCTTTGCCTTATTGAGTATCGTTTGCTATGCCAAACTTCGACAGCATTCATTGTCCTGTGCATCGAATTGATGACGGTAGATAGCTGACCGAAATCACTTTGAAATAAATTCTCTGAACGCAGATAACTTTGATACAGTAGTGTTAGGTATCGAGGTATTATCTAACGCAACTGAAGCCAACCTAAGAGTGAATTTATTTCGAAATAATTTCGGTCGACTGTCTGTCTTCACCAATTCCACATTTCAGGTTGTGTACTAGCATTTTCCATCTATTGACTGATAAAATAGTCTACGCCACTGGGCACTTGCTACGCTGTTACTCTCCATGCTTCATCAAGGCAGTCCGGTGGAAGATGGACTCTACAGCACACGTGCGGCAAGACAAACGAACTACTTCTTCATCCCTGTATTGCTCCACTAATCGCAGTTCTTGTATGTCTTCCACAGGCATTGCTTGAAATGAAAATTACAACTGGAAAATAAATGTCTCGGATAACACTGTTTTCATAGCTTAATTTGCAGCCATTTCGAAGTAAAGCAATGCAGTTTTAAATGACAACCAAGTTATGACATTTCTCGGTTGAGAAAAAATATTTCACAATTATTTTGACTTTCCTCTGGTAAAAAAAGCTAGTCTTCCGTGCTTCAGGTATCATCAAGTTGTTTCCAACACCTCTGAAATGTCCGTCCATAAGAAGAGCTTTATTTTCAAACATTTTCTCCCATTCTTCGTAACTGATCACCAGGATTCATTTGTCAGGAACAGGGTTATTATCAGTCTCCTTAAAAACTTCAGTCACTTTCAAAATATCTTCGTGCTGCCGAATCCCTGAACTACTGCCGTCTTTCTGACAATTCGTTATACTTGCGACGTAATCTAAACCTTTATCTCGCAAATCTTGAAATTGCTCTTTAAACCCTCCGAAAAAAGGCACTGTCTACTCACCGCAGACTGTTTCCCAGCAGTTATGCATTCGTTTCTCAATATCCACATCTGTTTCGTCAGGTTGGGCGAGAAACTTACTGTTGAGCCGTGATTCTACCATTTACAATTTTTAAACTGCCGCTGCTCCTATTCCGTTCGGAGTTCCTGTACAAGCAATTCGTATAATTACCACATTTCCGGTGCTCCTGGCACCGCTTACACACTAGATCGCGTGTTGTTTCCTTTTCCTTTCCTTTTTCTAACCACAGGCTCCAGTCACATTAACGTGATCACCGCCTGTGTCCGACGCTAATGAGTAGGGTATGCGTAACGCGGAAACTCAGCCACTTATGTGACATCCAAAAGGACGTGATCATTGCCTTTCGGGCCACAGGTGGATGCATTTTCGAAACGGCAGAGTTCGTAAAATGTTGGCGTGTTGCCATATTTAAAGCACTCCGCGCATGGCGCTGTCGAGAGCCGACGCTGAGGCTGTTGTGGTGCCCCACGGTCCACAGAGGACAGGAGTTAAAGGAGACCGCAGGTGAATAACGTGCAACTGCTGAGCAACTGACCATGCACGTGAACCGAAGAGCCTACCGACAGTGTCTCCTCTAAGACCACTCAGCGAAAAATGCTATGTGTGGGTCTCCACAGCAGACTCCTGGTCCACACACCTATGCTGACTGCTGTTCGTCCGCGACGAAGGCTGGAATTTTCACGCCAGTTCTGCGACTGGGCGTCCACTGAACGGTGACCTGCGGGCTTTCCAAGTGACAGACAGACGTTGGCGTGTAGGGCGCGATTCACCTGAAAGTGAACACCCTGCAACAGTCGGCGGCAGGGTTAGGACAGGAGGAAGGATCGTTACGATCTCACAAACGTTATCGTGACACTCCCGTCGTTCTGGAAGGCACAGTGGATGAGCAGAAATATCGGTCGGAACCGTTGCCACACCTACATCGAGTCTTTTTTCCCTCGGAATCTACCAGCAGAACAACTAAATCTGTGACACAGCTTGCAGTGTGAAAAGCACCAGGATGAGTTTGCTGTACTCCGCCGACCACCAGGCTTCCCGGGCTTAACGGAATCGAGAATATGTGGGACCACCTCGATGAAGCTCTTCGTATCCTGGGTCCTCAACCGAAAAACGTAGCGCAGCTAACTAAGGCACCGGCGTCGGCATGGCTCAGTACCTCACTGACTCCTACGCGTTTCTCAGTTGTCCGCGCTTCCCGTTAATCTTATCCCCCTACAGTGACTCAATAACGACACTCTCCCCGTACACGTCAGCATCATCAACAGCCGCAGACTGCTGTTCACTCTGCCTGTCACCTCATTTATGTCTATACAGTATAACAGCTGTCTGTTACACTTCCTGGGACACTCCTGACGATGCCCTTGTGTCTGATCAACGCTCGCTGTCGAGAACGTACTGGTATCTGTTGTAGACTTTAAGCCGCTCTCATATCTGGGAACCGACTCCGTATGCTCATACGAGGCCCTTGGTCAACAGTGTGCAGTGGAGCACCGTGCCAAAGGCTTTTCTCAAATATAGGAGAGTGCAATGTGCTTGGGACCCTTCATCCGTGGTTCGCAGTATATAATGTGCGAAAAGGGCAAGCTGCGTTTCACACGAGCTTTCTAAAACCGTGCTGATTTCTGGACGTAAGCTTTTCGGTGTCTAGGAAATTTATTATAATCATATTCAGAATAGTTCTAGGATGTGTTTTGCACATCCTTTCTTTTACTCTTCTTGTACACGAGTGTCACCCAGCGATTTTTTAAACTGCCTTAGGTTGGACCCATTACAGGTGTAATATTCAGAAGGCAAATGTATATTGATCTCGTTATATACGGCTGCAACTTGCGCTTTTGCCAGTCCTTTGCGAAATACTGCTGGGCAAGAGAAAGGCGATAAATGCGAATGAAGTAAGTAAAACTGAAATTGTTTTAACTTCTTCGCTGTCGCCGAATCCTTTCCAAGCGATGCGTCCTTGAGCGGGTCAAACAGGTAGCAATAAATGCTCTACAAGTGAGGTTGACTTTTGAAGTTTTTCTTACCAGTCAAGTACAATGCAGACAGCTTCCATTCTGAATAATATCAGCAATATGAAAATGAAAATTCACGAAAGTAAAATCTGGACTGTAGCGATAATGACGCAGAGTCTCCCAACCCATTACTGTTTCTTTTCCCTTCCAGTGGTTTCTTGGATCAGCTGCGCTATGTTTGGGCGAGCGTTGTTGTGTAATAGTATCACGTCTTTTCTTTGACATTGGCGACCCTTTCCTCTCGTTTTCGGCTTTACTTTGCTCATCACTATGTGTGAGTGGTCAGCGCTGCATCCTGTACGCTGATCTTCCAAATAATCACCAAAATACAATTACTTTGGCATCCAAATGATGGTCAGCATCACTTTCCTCGCTGATGCTCGAGTTTGAATTCCTTTCGGACAGGTGAACTAGTGTGCTTCCATTTCACTCCTTGTCTTTTCGAGTCGGGTTCCCCATTTTGAACGAAAGTTTAATCACACGTTAAAATCTCGTTCGAAAAAGGTTCACCTTCACGTTCATAGCACTCTTTGTTTCCTTGTGTTGTGTGAATTCTCTCGGGACCCACGTTGGACTTGTTTCGCTGTACTTGAGCATGTCAATGACGACGTTATGGACTGTGCCACTACCTGTTGCAGCTATTTTGCTATTCAGTTCTACTGCAACACGTCGGCCATCAGGAGTAATGTCAGAGCCGGCTTTAAGCGAAGGAGGAGACAGTTCAATTGGCCGGCCACGGTGTTTTTTATTAGTCACTGAAGTTAGATTGTTTTTGAACTGTCCTACGTATTTATCAAAAATTTCCGTCGTTCGCACAGCTTCGACCATACTGAAAAAACGTTAGAGAAAATATTTCGGCCGTTTTCCGTCTTCTGAAAGAGAAAACGCATCGTTGAACGTTGTTCAGTTAATGTGGAAACTTCAACCGGACACGCCATTCTCAATTGCAACATTAAGGTTATAAATAAAACAATTATTTTTTGTCAGCCGCTCTTAGCTCATCACAGTCATGCCATCCTAAAGTCATGAAACTACAAAAATTCTTCCTACGGACTATTCGACTTCATTAATTTGCTTTGCAGGGGAAACTCACGAAGGAGTATGTGCTTAGTATTTAGTCGGTCATTTCTAGTTGATGAGAAAGTTAAAACAAACAAGTAGCAAACCATTGCTCATTTATTTAGGAACAACATTTATCAGATACAGCTGAGTAACGTTTAACCCAAACCTTAAATGCCATATATATGACACTGCTCGTAGCTGCATCATCTGGCAAGAGTACGCACTAACACCAATAACAAGAAAATGCACCATGACCTTCGTAAACTGTGCATTCTTCATGCCACTGTTGGGAGCAGACATCACACTCAATACAGTCTTCCGTGACAGACTCGTTTTAGTCTTCACCACACCTTGGGCAGTTCAAAACATGAAGTTGGAATAATAGACAATTGTGAAGGTGATTCGATAAACCCTATGCCTGGCACTTAGATATGATTTGCACAATATCCATGTGGGTGTAGATCCCTCCTTGGATTGTGCCCTGGTTGTTGCTGAAGATGATGGAGCAGTTTAATCCAGATTAACCACAGAGATTCTACGTTGTTCGTTACTGATATTTTGTCCCTCCTTGGTTTAGTTTGTTTTCCTAACAATGCATTTTTGTACGTAGAATCAAACAGAATTCCGGATGTTTTTGCAGCTTGCTTTAGATGTTCGAAAACCTAAAATTGTGCAGTTCACAAAACGAAAAATCATAGTATCCTATGACTACAGCATCAATAACTCTCATTTTCAATCGGTCAGCTCACACAAATACCTCGGTGTAACACATTGTAAGGATACGGAATGGAAGCAGGACTGAATAAAACTCAAGACGCGTTCATACGATTTCTACACCTGGATAAGCGTTCGACAATGTAAAATGGTGCAAGATCGAAGTTGTGAAGAAAATAGCTCTAGGCAGAGACGGGTATATATTAGTACAAGACCCAAGAGGAAATAAGAGTGGAAGACCAAGAACGAAGTGCAAGGATTAAAAAGAGAGTAAGACTTTGATATAGTTATTCGCCTATACTGTTCAATGTTTGCATCAAAGAAGCAATGAAGAAAATAAGAGAGAGGTTCAAGATTCGCACTGAAATACGGGTTGAAAGGATACCAGTGACAATGTTTGGTGATAATATTATCGTTGTCAGTGAAAGTGAATTACTACAGGATCTGATGAATGAAATATACAATATAATGAGTGTAGAAGTAGGGGTCAGAGTAAATCAAAGACAATAGTGATGAGATGAAGCATAAACGGGAAAAGCGAGAGTCTTAACATTGGTGATAACGAAGTAAGAAATGGAACCATCACATCGTGTCAGTCAAAGATAAAGGTGGTGGCGAACTGTAATTTATTGTTAGAATTAAAGAGAAATATAATCAGTGCACAAAGATGATCTTTTTTGAACTATTGGTGCGACCAATACTCTAATATTGCTCCATGGTGTGCGACCTGTCCCATATACGAGTAGCAGGGGATATTGAACTGTTCATAATAAAGTCAGCACATGTTTGTTTGGCTCACAGGAGAATGTAACAGAGATGCTGAAGAAATTGGGAGATGCCTGAAAATACACATAAGCTATCCCGAGAAAGCTTACTTGCCAAATTTCTAGAACATACCGTAAATTTTGAATATACGAGGTGTGTTAAAAAAAAAATTGGGAACGTTCGTAATTTCGCGCCAATGGCGTGTTGGGGCGAAATGCAGTTGACATCCCTGCACGCGCGTGTGCTTAATGTGTAACTGCGGGAAGTTTCACTGTTGTATGTCTGTTAGCTTATTGTTCAGTGCTGTATTGACTAGAACGTTGTGTCGCACAGTTGGCGAACTTCGAGAGGGTATAGTTAGAGGAGCAATGCGCCTGCAATAAATTTTGCGTGAAACTCAAGAAAACCGCCGCTCGGGGTAGCTGCGCAGTCTAGGGGCCTTGCCACGGTTCGTGTGGCTCCCCTCTGTCGGAGGTTAGAGTCCTCCCTCGGGCGTGGGTGTGTGTAAGTGGTGCAAGCCTAGGGACTGATGACATCAGCAGTTGGTCCCATAGGAACATAAGAGCTAAACTCAAGAACACCTCTACAGAGACACGCCAAATGATGCAGGAAGCCTACGGTGATGAGTGCTTAAGCCGCACTCGGTGTTACGGATGGTTCACAAGGTTTAAGAACGGCCGGACGGAAGCTAAAGACGACGCTCGTCCTCCGACTTCTGCCAGCAACGCTTGTGTCAGGAACGTCAACGATCCTGTGCGTGCTGAACGAAGACTGACTGTCCGAGAGATTGCAGAAGAATGTAACATTGCAGTTGGATCGTGAAATCCTAATACAGCATCTTGCAATGTATCGTGTTGCCGCCAAGTTCGTGCCACGGCTCACGAGTAAAGAGCAGAAAGACCTCCACCTCCCAATCTGAGAAGAGCCTTAGGATCACCCAAATGAGAACGAGATGTTCCTTAAGAAAATTATAACTGGTGATGGGTCTGCAGTTATGACGTTGTCATGAAGGTTCAATCTTCACAATGTGTAGGGAAATGTTCTGAACGATCAACATATAAAATAGCTTGTCAGGTCAGCTCGGCCCTTGCAGACATTTATTTTCAAAGTTGAAAACCAAGTTGAGAGGACGAAGATTTGTAACGATAGACGCACGGTCCAGCGAAAGGCGAACCAAGTCTGCTCCCAGAAGTGGAAACGGTTTATCAGTCGTGGGGGTGATCATATACAAATATGTGAAGGTAAGCGTAGAAAATTTTTGTGGACAAAGTTCCGGAATTTTTTAAACAGACCTCTTAGACGAAAGGTAATGAATACAGGCAAGTGGTCTGCAAATGTTCGTACGCTTGAGTTCGCTTCCATTCGCTGCTGTTGAAACTGGGCTTAATAATAATATTCCCTGTGTGAGATGTAATTGGAAAACTATGTAAACGCTGAGCTGTGCGCCGCTTACAGCCCACGCGAAATTATTCTCGGAGGGACACATCATTATCCCCTTCGTGCCTAAAGTTGCTTCGGCCAAACTCAAACTCAATTGCCAGGCCGATAGCTCGTTATCCTACTGCTCTGCAAGTAACACTTGGTCTGAAACCATCTGTACGGTTATGTAGGTTAAGACACTGCAGCCACTCAAAATGGTGGCTCCACGTTTGCGAGTAACTGACGAGAAAAGAAATTCTGAATTTTGTGTGACACTCCGTAGCATTAAGAAAGCTGAGTGACGTTAGTTGGTTGTGAGGTGTAATGGAAAGGATAATAGCTTCACATGTTGTGTTCGGATACCAAGATTTAAAAGCCTGAAGTCTTATATTTCAGAAGCAAGGAGCGTAACAATCAAGTGATTTATGAACAGTACGTGCACACATTTTTGCTCGGTTGATTTTAATTGAGGTTGCAACGTGCAGATCAAGCAAGTACCGTACTGTAGAGAGGTTGAGCAAGAGAAGCGTTTGGAACATGTATTTATCCTTATTTTGGATAGTTAGCTTTCTTATCTGAGAAGTAATTGTGGCTAGCCCTTGACATGCATCACGAATTCCTTCGTCGTTCAGTCTAATATCGCCTCCCCCCCCCCCCCCCCACACACACAATACCCTCCACCTCTCATGATTTTGAAAATAAAAGTGTTCCTAGAAAAGTTGTTCACTGTACAGTTTATTTATGTGCCAAAGTTAGTGATAATGTGGGGCAGGGGGAGGGAAGGCCACAGACCTCTGGGAGGGGGGGGGGGGGGGGGGTAGGACAGGGGGTACTGGCAAATGTCTGATGACAGTCAGGAGCAACGGTCTAAGAAAGGCTGGGAACCACTGTTCAACTGCCTGTGAATGTATACTGAACATAAATGTGGAAAACTGACACAACCCACTTTTTGAATTTTTTTTAATTCGAGTTAACTAGTTTTGGAACCGTTTGAGGGACATCTGAAAATGTGGCGCACAGAATTCGCGTCTTTATGTCTTTAGAGTGAATCTGGGTACTGGCTCTTTGACAATAAGACAGAGCACTCTTTAATGTATCGCCACGAGCGGCAGTTAAACGGCGACATGTATCGCGAAACCAAAACACCTACTTACCGTGGCAGCGTGGGCGCTATTGCGGTTAATATCCATCTAGCAACTTGCGTTTTAGTTGTCTGTTGGCCACTGGTCAATCTCTTTCCATTGTAAATATAAATACGAATTGTCACCATATATCACAAGCATAACGTTTACCACAGATGTACGTTACAAAGATCTTCACTTAAAAATACAGCATACTTTGCTCTGAAACAATTTTTTGGATTTTTGTGCTTATAACACGACGGCGTGCTGAGAAGATAATGACTCGGTCTGTTTTATTTGAAGTCAGTAACATTCTACATCTTTACTATGGGTATCTGCAGCCCTCTGCTTCGTACCGCGTTACATAGCGGTGTGTGACGTGACTATGTTGGGGGTGAGAAAAAGCTCACAACACTAAAAGCACGAATTCGAAGACTTCGTCCGCATGTGGAGCACACTCTCCTTGAGCACGGCAGTGCCAAACTACACACGATCGCTGCGGCATCTGCAGCAAGCCGACGTCCTTGGTTCACTGCCGTCGATCATCCTACACACAGTCTCGATTTTCGTCTATGTGCAAAACTAAGAAAACCTTCGAGCACTTCAATTATTTCAAGCGGTGCAAGCAGAGGTAAGGTTGTGGCTCTGTTAACATAGTCAAACAATATACTGTGACGGTGTCAACAAAATAGTATCTAGTTGGGGAAATTGTGCTGGTTCCGAGGGTGAGTGTGTTGAAAACTAAATTTATTGACGTGAAGAATACCGATGCAGAATGTTCATGAAGTTTGTTTTATTTAAAAATCTTTGTGACTTTTCACTCAAAACATGTCAACATTACTTTTCTGTACGTCCTCGTACAATGGATGTCTCAAAAAATACGTACATTGATCAAAATAAGTGTCAACATGAATGCTTTTAACAGCACTAGGTTCAAAAAATTTTAACTGTATGCCAATTGCAGATTAATTTTAATGGCAGCTAGCGCGATTATATGAGTGGACTATTAGATTTAATGGTGAGCATTTATGTAATTTTTAAACATTCTCTGCCTTGTCATTCTTCCTCTCTTAAGTGCCTCGTCTTCCAGTAACACTGTCGATCGATAGCATGATCTGTTGTCCGTCCATGGTTTTTCAGACCATTGATTCAGTGCTGAACCCAAACTGCTGGTCTGAGTTATTTAGCCTGGATAATCCTGTGCGTCGTTGGTCACGTATGCCATTAATCTTTCAAAGAAATGGTTCAAATGGCTCTGAGCACTATGGGACTTAACATCTGAGGTCATCAGTCCGTTAGAACTTAGGTTTAAGTAGTTCTAACTAACCTAAGGACATCACACACACACACACACACACACACACACACACACACACACACACACACACGCACGCCCGAGTCTGGATTCGAACCTGCGACCGTAGCGGTCGCGCGGTTCGAGACTGAAGCGCCTAGAACAGCTCGTCCACAATGGCCGGCCATTAATGTTTCATTGAATTATTAATTTCAACAAGTTTTATTTATTGTTGCGAAATTGCGCTACCAAAACAATCGAGTTTTGCTATGTGGATGCTGTTGAGAATTTCTGCATTTTCGTACCGCTATATTTTTGACTATATCTGTCGATGGTGTTGTTGTTGTCTTCAGTCCTGAGACTGGTGTGATGCAGCTCTCCATGCTGCTCTATCCTGTGAAAGCTGCTTCATCTCCCAGTACCTACTGCAACCTACATCCTTCTGAATCTGCTTAGTGTATTCATCTCTTGGTCTCCCTCTACGATTGTTACCCTGCACGCTGCCCTCCAATGCTAAATTTGTGATCCCTTGATGCCTCAAAACATGTCCTACCAACCGATCCCTTCTTCTAGTCAAGTTGTGCCACAAACTTCTCTTCTCTCCAATCCTATTCAATACCTCCTCATTAGTTACGTGATCTACCCATCTAATCTTCAGCATTCTTCTGTAGCATCACATTTCGAAAGCTTCTATTCTCTTCTTGTCCAAACTAGTTATCGTCCATGTTTCACTTTCATACATGGTTACACTCCAAACAAATACTCGGAGATACGACTTCCTGATACATAAATCTATATTCGATATTAACAAATTTCTCTTCTTCAGAAACGCTTTCCTTGCCATTGCCAGTCTACATTTTATATCCTCTCTACTTCGACCATCATCAGTTATTTTACTTCCTAAATAGCAAAACTCCTTTACTACTTTAAGTGTCTCATTTCCTAATCTAATCCCCTCAGCATCACCCGATTTAATTTGACTACATTCCATTATCCTCGTTTTGCTTTTGTTGATGTTCATCTTATATCCTCTTTTCAAGACACTGTCCATTCCGTTCAACTGCTCTTCCAAGTTCTTTGCCGTCTCTGCCAGAATTACTATTTCATCGGCGAACCTCAAAGTTTTTACTTCTTCTCCATGAATTTTAATACCTACTCCAAATTTTTCTTTTGTTTCCTTCACTGCTTGCTCAATATACAGATTGAATAACATCGGGAGAGGCTACAACCCTGTCTCACTCCTTTTCCAACCACTGCTTCCCTTTCATGCCCCTCGACTCTAATATTGCCATCTGGTTTCTGTACAAATTGTAAATATCCTTTCGCTCCCTGTATTTTACCCCTCTGTTGATGGTATCCTTAATATTTTTCGATAAGATCGCATTTCAAATGCCTAATACAGTCCATGACTCAGCTCCATAGAGTAGGACACCGAACGTGTAACATCGAAGTAGTCGAGTGCGAATCCTAATGACTGCTCTGAAGGTTCTCAGCAGTCGCCGCGGACTAAATGACTGCAGGGGACTCGATGCATTGGCCATAAGTTTTCTAGTAATTCTGGAGATTTTCCTTTGGACTAAGTATGAAGTCGTTCCTTGTTGCTTAGATCGTGCAGGTTTCAGACCGATTGTGTTAGTATTGCTACACTACTAAATGTGTATCCACCACCATATCAGGGTATATAATGAAACGGCGGCCCTCTTTCGTCATGCCTTACAAGGAGATATCTCCAGCGGTAGGATCGTCTTTTTGGAACCATCTATACGGTTATGTAGGTTAAGCACCCAAGTATCGCACACTGCAGCCATTCATCCTGGTGAGTCGACGTTAGCGAGGAAGTGACGAGAAAAGAAATTCGGAATTTTGTGTGAGACTCGATAGTATGAAGAAAGCCGAATGACATAAGTTGGTTATGAGGATAATTGAAAGGATACTAGCTTCACATGCATGAGGTTGTGGGTTCGAATCTCACCAGAGAAATAAATCTATTTTAGGTCTTTATCGAAGTGACATTGATAATCATATTCCTTCAACTGATGTAAATATATATATATATATATATTTTTAGTTCCACTCCTGGGTCACGTGATTCAATAGTGATATGAACTTCTTCATTTGGTCTAGTTTTTCTTCTTATCATCCCTTCTCCACTGGAAATATTTGTTTGTGAACTTCTAATTATCTTCATGTATCAATTCCGATTTAATGTCTCCTGTTTTTATTACCCTGTATTTTCGTCTACGTTATTGTGTACCTTATATCGATTTCTCACTTTGCTTGAATTTTATTTTACTTAGAAAACATTCTCTCATTTATGTCCTCATCTACACTATAATTTCCATAGTGCACAAAGATTTTATGTTATGTTTTAAATATTTGTATGTCGATTACCATGCAAAAAAAGGCACGTCTCCCAAAGAAAAACGTTTTTCACATTAATGCACAGTCAATATAAATAGATTATTTCGTCTTTTGTTTTTTAATTCATTTATCGGAGTTTTGAAGTAATTCAATAGTCAAACAGATAGGTATAATAAATTACACATTCACAAAAATTCCGATTGGAAGAAAAATTAAACAAATGGAAAAGTTCATACGGTGACTAAAACGATGTGACAAAAGAATAGAACGAAAGAAATTACATTTAAACCAATAAATAGAGTACAAATAAACATCAAAGTCATTTCGATAAAGATATTTAAAAAAATTACTGCACCTGACGAGGCATGGTTAAGCTTCTATCGTAGCCATTATGACACGTAACCAGACTGTGGAATACGACTTCCTTCACGCTATGTAGCATCAGGCAAAATTTTGAAATCTTTTCCGTCAGTTACTTTCAATCCGAGGGCCACCTGGATGCAGGGATCTTAAGTTGCACTACGGCTTATTTGGATTCAAAAAGTCGATCCCACCGCTGGGGGCTCTCCTTGTTAGTTTTAAGAGTAACAAACGGCACATTTTGAAATAACAGTAATATCGCAGTCCAGTAGCGCCGGACCCTGCAAACTTGAAAGACAACTCCAGCAAAGGCAAAGAAAATGTTACTGTAGCAAGTAAATTACTGTAGGCAACTGAACAACAACGAAATAATAACAATAATAGGTTCGCAGGAGAGCTTCTGTAAAGTTTGCAAGGTAGGAGACGAGGCACTGGTAAAGCTGTGAGGACAGGGCGTGAGTCGTGCTGGGGTGGCTCAGTTGGTAGAGCACTTGCCCGCGAAAGGCAAGGTTCCCGAGTTCGAGTCTCGGTGCGGCACCCATTTTCAATCTGCCAGGAAGTTTCAATAATAATAATAAATCCAGTCATATTAATATGACCAACTCCTATTTTCGAGGTCAACGTGTAATAACCCATAGACTCCAGGAGATAGCATTAGTAGGTGATGAATGGGGGTGGGGGGAGGAGGCTGGAAACAGTGAAGTCGTTGTCATAATGCGTAAAAGGGGCGATTTATGTGACGTCCAACAGGGCATAATCGTTGGCTTTCTTCCCAAGGGTGGAAGCATTTCCGAAACGGCAAAATCTGTAATCTTTTCACATGCCACTGTATGTAAAGTAAACCGTGAGTGGCAAAATCTCGGTATTCTAATCCGGCTCCAAGGCAAGTGTGTTGGACTACGGGCAGTAGGCGACACAGGTGAACGATAGCTGCAGATGTGTGTGCTGGCGAGAAGACGTGCAACTTTTGTGTAGCTGACAGCCCAGGCGAACCGAGGGCTGCCACCAATGTTTCCTCAACAACTTATGGGCTTCCGCAGTGGGCACCTGGTCCCTGCACCCACGCTGACTGCTCTTCATTGGCGTTGAAAGCTTGCATTTGCACGCCGGTACCACAACTGAAAGTCCACTGAGTGCTACAGGTGGCCTCTCCATATTCATCACATTTTGTGCTCCATCGGACAGATTGAAAGCAAACGCCCTGCAACCCTGAGGGAGTGTTATGGTGTGGGCAATGTTTTCGTGGCACTCCCTGGGTGATCTCGTTGTTCTGAAAGGCACAATGGATCAACCCTAGTACGCACCTATCCTTGGGGACCAAATACACCCCTAGATGCACGTGTAACATAGCTCGCAGTGTATGTGCGTGGTTCTGAAAGCTCTAGGATGAATTTACCGTACTGCCCTCACCACCAAATTTTCCGTCTCAAACCCAATCGAGAATCTGAAAGGTCACCTCGATCGAGTAGTTTGTGCCACGGATCCTCAATCGATAGAATTCTATCGCAGCATAACAAGTACTGGGGTAGGAATGGCTTCTTATGACTGTCGTTACATCATTGACTCTATTCCTGTGCGTCTCGTGCTGCAGAAGGTGTTTATTCGGTATTTTAACACGTGGTCAGATTACTGCGACTGGACAGTGTAATAATAATAATAAATTTCGCGTATTTCAGTGCCCTCGTTTAAGTCTTTCAATTGGACGGCACTTTGAAGACATGCTTATCATTAACGTACTCCAGTTGTCCAACCGGGGAAAGGGAATCGGCAGTTTAACGTGGAATCCGCACCACATGTTGTTTCTACCGACTCCTCATATCATTGAGAGGTGAAGGCTGTATTAAAAGCAGACAGAAAAATTTATTTGTTCATCTGGGATTCGATCCCGAGATTCTCGATTTGCAGGCACGCGCTGTGCCGGTAGACCACCAGGTCCAACAGTTACGAGACGGTAATCGAACTGTATTGGCAGAGTATTTCGTCGTATTTTGCGTCAAGTAAATGTGCTGTGGTGCAAGCCAAAGTACATTCACGCTAAGGGCATCAGTTCCGATCCCAGAAAAATGTGCAGCCAGAGCACTATTGTAAGTAAAAATCAAACTCTTCCATTTTTCTTACCGAATTGCTATACATCTAGAAAACAAACCAAAATTGTGAAAACATTTCATACAAGATTACTGACAAATTTTTATGAGTAAAAATAAACGGGTATGGTAATATACATGGAGGTGAATGAAAAGTAGTGGCAGTTTGGCTGTAATTCATGTCAGTCTTCATTGACTAAAATTCACTTTATCACATTTCCGTCTCGCGTCTCGATCACTTTCCACACCCACATGAAAGATGTCATACACTGTCTGTGCATCCATCTGTGATGATGTCTCGCTAGGACCGCCATATGGTGTCTTATCATTTGCTGTAAGACGTGCCACGAAACACTTCGTTCATTTGGGTGATCAGGCCATAATTGGGGGGACTCTACCGGATGAATACGGTGGATGTCCCAGTATGTCCCGCTGCCACGTATGCGGTGCTCCTGCACAGGGCTCGTCGTTTGGCGTCGTGTAAGTTGGTAGAATGCAGCACTGGAAGGAAAGATTGTTGCGCGCTCCGACCACGTGCCCTTCCAGTCTGCACCCAAGCACGTTTTTCGTGTTTCCCAAACATACTATTAAGGCACTCGAGCTAGCCTCTCCAACTCTGAGAGAGTACACACTGCAACTGACTCAAACAGGACTTGTGCTGCTGACTTTACTACTTCAGCCCACCATCTGTCAGCAACAGAAAGTGTGCGTACCGAATGACTCACATCCGTCATATTATGGCATTGTGCTACCACTTTTTATCCAACACATGCAAAGACGCATGTGTGACTACTTGTTGTCTCCCATCTTGGTAGTGGCCTAATTATTGGGAGGTTTTGAAGTGCATTATCTATACGTGGTGTATCAAAAACAATCATCCGACCTGGGCCGTCTATATTTCTGGAACTAAGAAACATATACAATGAATACAATGAATTTTGTCCTTTGATGTACGAAAACTAAAAAAGTTATTTTCATCCTTTTCATTGGTGTTCAATATGCATCGTTGAGATGCACGGAACATGTCAATGCGGTGTTCAAATTGTACCAACACTGCAGCAAGCATGTCTGGAGTTACAGTTTCCACAGGTGCTGTTATGCGATGTCTCAGTTCATTTATTGCTGTTGGTAATGTAGGTGCATAAAGAGTCTCTTACAAAACCATACATATATAATCACATATAGTCGGGTGCGGTGACCTTGGAGTCTAGTAGTCTAAGGGTGAGTGATTTAGTCCAGTGTGAACGATCCATCGTTCAGCAATCGTTTGATTTAGAAATTCCCACACTTCCAGATGCCACTGTCGCGGTGCCCCATCGCATTGGAAAATGAGGTCGTTCGAATCAAACTGTGGGAAGAGAAAGTTTTCAGGCATATCGAGATATATGCTTACTGTAACAGTGTTTCCGGCAAAGAAATATGAATCATACACATTTTCCCTCTAAACTGTACAAAATACATTAAATTTAGGAGAGTCTATTTTATGTTGTACACCTTCATGTGGTTGTCCCGTACCTCATATTGTCACATTATGAGAGTTCACCTCTCTGTGTAAATGGAGTGTTGCGTCGTCACTAAACACTAACTGTGGGAGAAAACGGCCATCCTCCACCTTGACAAGAGTGAAATTATGGAACTTCACACGATGTTATCGCCCTCACGAACAGCTCGCATTAGCTGAATTTAATATTGTTTGATGCATAAACGTCGACGCAGAGACGCCAGACGGACATCGGGGACGTGCTGAGCTCTCGAGCTGCACGGCGAACGGATTTCTGCGGACCCCTCGTGAAACTGTGGCGGATGCGTTTGACGTCTGTGTCAGGCATTCGGGGACGGCCCGGCGATTCGCCTTTCCGCAAACTTTCTCTTTTTCTTAATCGTTGATGCCATCTTCTAATGCTCTGTGCTGTAGGAGGATCATCATCGTACCTTGTACGAAAGTCACGTCGAACACTTATTACGGCCCACACTGCGCAAAATGCAGAACACAAAACGCTTCCTGACGCCACGACACCATTTTTACTAGGACTGAAATGGTCGGACAGTGCTGCTGCCAAGCGGTAACCATGTAAAGCCGTAGGGTTTGCTCTTTCCAGCAGTACGCTATTCACGCACATATGTCGAATAACATAATAGTTACTTTTTTTAAAAAATCGGTTGATCCTTTTTGATACACCCTGCATATTTACACTCTAAACAGCACCACCAATAAATTATCCCAGTGTGAAGGAAATCGTTAGATGTGATGTACGTGTAAAGGCAAACAAATGATAACAATTGCTGTTAAATTGGGTGACTCATTCAGGAGAAAGTCATAACGCGATGGGCCACCTCTGGCCTTTAAGGAAGCAGCTATTCGACTTGATCTTCATTGATAAAGTTGGTGGATGTCCTCCTGACGGATGTCGTACCATATTCAGTTCAATTGATTTGTTACATCGTCAAAATCTCGACCTGGTTGCAAGGAGAATCCCATATAGCTCCAAAATTGTGGAGAGAGGTGGAGATCTTGTTGGCCAGTGTATTGTCACGTACGTACACACAGATGAAACTCTCAACATGTGTGATGCATAAAATATCGTCTACACTGAAAGCGTTCCCAGCAGAGGTTAACCCCTCGTAATGGCAAAAGGTGGTCATACCGCATATTGAAGTCCACTACCAGGTGCCTGGATACTTTTGATCCGATAGTGTATTTCAGAATGTTAGCAGTGGCCAGAATTTGGGACATTCGGCTTTGAGCTTAAAGCTGGTGCGAGGCGGTTCAAGATACCTCTAAAAATAGACACATCTGGCAGCATTAGAGTGAAATGTCCATCAAAGAAGCTGTGTTGCGCTCTCTACCTACAGTTGTTCTCGTGGGCGTCAGAGCCCCCGTACGCAAGAGGCCCCCTGGGTTTTATACTGCGGACACGGTAGTCGTGCCTGATGAGCTCTCAGAAATTATGAAATGTATTCGAAATTTCTATTATGGTGGAACAACAACTGTACAATATACCGGAAACATGCACGATGTTCCGAAATTTCCGTTACAAACTCCTAGTGTAGATGGGGAATGAGTACACAATACTCGTATTCTGAATTGGAACCCATCTCCTGTAACGCACCGTTTCCTCGCTACAGCCGTCGGAAAACATGTTAGTAACGCGACCACTTGTACAAGTAAGTCATTAGCTGTGACCCAGTACATCGATAGTTCCACAATTCCACTCATTAAAATGAAACTTGATAAGTTTTCAGAAACACTCTTCTTTACAATACGGCCTTTTGAAACTTAGGTGCGCTGCGTCTCTTTGTAGCAGTGCAGTCACCCGTGCTGACGGTGAACGCGCCATTATCTCAAAGTCGTTGCGCAGTTGTGGCGAAAAGCGTATGCTGTGAAGTTGGACGCTGCTGAGAACGAGCTTGATAAAGGCGACGAACTTCGCCATACAGTAGGATCATATCGGTGTATTCGGCAAAAGTGCACTCCGCAATATTTCTCTAATACTGAGAGACACTTGAGTGACGCACGAACCTTGTCAGAGTGGCAGGGCTGACGGTGAATGACATCCGACGTAAGCATCTTCCCCCACCCCTTCCGCCATCCCACGATGGCTACCCTGTTGCATACCCACCTAGCAAACATGTATTCAAACGGCTGTAGCACGGAAAGTATACGTTTCCGTACGGGGGTTCATATTAAAAATATTGTCGCTTAGTTCCCTCTAAAAGTGCTAGAATTTCGGAAAACTCTGTATCTGTCCAGTAAACTGTACAGCTGGTGTCGTACCACATTCGAAATATCCGATTATATTTCAGGATTTGGGTGTTACGGCATTTTGCAGTATATTGTTATCATTAAAGTGAACTACCGTTTCTGTCTCCATACCATAAATCATAAGTACCATTTATATCGTTTCAAGCACTATTCAGCTGCTAGGTTTTAGGAAAAAATAATTGTATCATTCTCAAAATATCGGACAGAAGCGATATAGTTCCTACAAAGAACGCTAGCGAAGATGAACAAGTGCTCATGGTTCCTGATGTATGCATTTAACAGCCTATGTGTACTGCACATTGTTTTCTTCTCTCGTTCCGTACCGCCACACCTGAAAGTTTCCTGTCCTACATCTTAGCAACAACGATAACGGTACATACTGAGGTAACAGAAAGGTTCTCTGTTATAATTTTCCGGTACAAGGACATAATCACAAATTTATGCATTTTTCCATCTGCATCATCTTAGAAAGGTTGTAACATCTTCGTGGGATCCCTCTATTTTTGTAGGCACCGGTATCTATAACTTTGACGCTCTGTAGCGTCGCTGGATGACGTTTTCAGAAGTAGATTCCTATGTAAAACTTCATCAGTTACGTCCCCTGAACAGCCCTGAGTAGTGTGAAGCATGATTTGTGAAACACCCTGTATAAAGAATGAATAACATCAGGGAATGGACTAGAATCCTGTCTCACTCACTTGTCACGTATTTCCTTTCTTTCATGTCCTTCAACTCGTACAGCTGCTGTCTCGTTTCTGGTGGAGTTCTAAGTAATGCTTCGCTCGCTACATTTTATTCCTGGTTGCATCTTAAATTCAAACTGTATATTCTGGTCAACATCGTCAAAAGTTTTTTCTGTATCGAAAGATGTTATAAATATGGGTGCTGTTCCCTCCAAATTAATTTTCCTCTAAATCAGCTTCTGTAAGGTGCTCCATTCCTCTGCAAATAGTTTGTATCAGTATTTTCAACTAGGAGTTATCATAGTGGTGGTTTGAAAATATTCGCACTGACCACGAGTTGCCTTATTTGGTATTGGTGCTATTACGCTTCTCGTTTAGTGTGAGGATTTAGCGGGTATTTCAGCCGGCGTACTCGTTCAGGAATGAAGCAGAAAATCCCGGCAGAGTGAGTCGTCGCCAGCTCCGCTAGAGTCCACTGGTAGCGAAGCCCTGCGCTACAGACAACTGACTGTGTGAGGGACCAGTAGCGACACCTAGCAGCGATGTAGTGAAAAGGAAATAGTATTGCTAAAAGTTTTATCCACGATTTTTAGCATTTAGAATGGAGATATGGCACGGAATTTAATAGAAAAAGAAAACAGCTATAGTAGCAGTCTCTCTCTCGCAATGCAACAATAGTACAACAACAATAGACCAACTGAATCTGTAGAGGTAGTAATAAAATTTATTTTCTGACCTGCAAGATACTTTCATATAAAGCTGAGCCTGAGAGGATGTCAGCTAACTACCGTCAGAAATATAATATGAAACATGTAGACCTGTCAGTAAAATCGTCAAGAAATTCGTTTTTTAAATGTTAACTATTTAATTTAACATTCAGCTCACATAAAACCAGGATAATTATCCTCTTTCATACAAAGAAAGAGAGTACCTCATTAGTGACCTGTGTCATATCATAATCTCATTTTGACTCTCGAATAATTAAAAAAAATTTGATATAATATTTTGCATTTCTTTTGACATTGAAACAATTTATCCTGTTCCTGCACTGAGAATGTACTAAGTAAATATGTAAAATATGTATCAGTATTATAGCCAAATTTATTTTTCTAATTACTGATTATTAAATACCAAAACAGCTTCCAATTTCTTGTAGTTATCTTAGCAGCATTTAGAACAAAAACGAAAATAAAACGTATTAGTTTTTTTAGTAAGGATATTATTTCATTGTTGTAATCCTTAAAATTTAAAATAAGTGATTGCAGCAGCATAATGAGGTATATTTTGTAGTGAGGGAGTGAGCTCCACGTGGGATCCGAAGCACGGACCCCACGGGGGTGCCCGGCATGCGCCACATGCCAGGGCAGAGGTGGAGGCTAGTGTTCGGAAATCTGAAAATTCCAGCGCCGGCCGGGGATTGAACCCCGGCCTGGCTGGGGCGAATAGCCCCAGCCGAGGCGCTGGAACGTTCCAGACCCCCTTACCACTAGACCACCGGGGACCCCGGCCGTTTCCTGCTCTGAACTCGGTCTGGTAGTCCTGTCACACTTCCTGTTGTCGGCTGTGTTTACATCGGACGCTGAGTGGCATAGTATAGCCGGCAACATTAGAACGCTGTGAGGGGGAAGTGTTTACCTCCGACTAGTAGCTGTCCCCCCTACCCAGGTGAAGTAGCTTTACAGTTACCAAAGACATTTGAAATCAGCCTTTGCGACTGTATGCAGTCGACGGTTGTTAATCGTTTGTTTCAACCTGTTCCCAAATGCCTCGAGAAAACCGAAGTAACTTCTTCACTAATCGAGGCGACTGTCATATGAAAACGACCCGCAGACATTCTATAATTACAAGTCAACGCCTAGCTTACACCAGATAATTCTGTCTGTTTCATCAGTTGTTTTAACAGTGCACGAAATACCACAGCATATTATTAATCCGTTGCAAATAAATTTCTGTGTGTGCAGTTCAGGTCTGGGCCGTAGAGTTTTCGTGAAAACGTCGGGATAAAATCGTAACATGTGTTTCATATTAATATGAAATTAAGTTATCAATATCTTTATTACAGTGGTCACACTCACAATTTTGGACTTTTCAGTGGCTGGGGTACGATATAGCCTTTGGGTACGTTATCGCGTTGCGCAATTTCTTCCTTTTTTTCCGACTCTGAGGGAGCTGTCGCCTTCTCTCAGCGCTGCCCTTTTTAGGCTTTTCTCGCGTTTTCTGTAATTTAGAGCATATTTACAAGTCCTGAGACGAACTCTTCCTGTGTGTCGTAGGTTTAAACTCAATATATAGATTTTCGTTTATATTCCAGCGAATATTTTTATTTTCCATTCCTCCTAGCGGCGCTCCCTAAGCTGTTCATCGCAATGACACACGAATGAGAATCCTAGCTTACAGCTACACCAGTTTACAACTTTTCACAAAGATGATTCCTAACAATGACCCGCATATGCCAACACAGGCAATAAGCGACAACCACGTGGACTTAACCTTTGTTTGCGCACTGTCGGTCTCGTAATTAATAGTGATTCAAATCTGACGCCATTTTGTCATATAAGAAACTCCGACCAAGGAGAAACTAGACGTTTTCACGTCAGAATACCTTCCAGGATGTTTTCGACTTTCGTAAAACAGAAACGAGTTTCGACGCTGTGGAATGCTTCGAGAAGTAGTAGGTGACGAATTGTTTCGGGATTCCACTATCCATGCTGCAAACGATCATCGAGCAGAAAGATAATGTTGCTGATAATTGTTAAAAGGCGGGAGCAAGCAGACCGGCGAGGCGAGTTCCCGCCTCTTGCTGAAAGCTTATGGAATTGGCTTACTCAGTGCAGGGTAGCAAGGGTATTTGTCGGAGGTTATAGCTTAACGGAACGCTAAATCATTAACGGTTAGTCTGGGAACCGAAGTCTCAGATACAAATAAGAAGTGACACGCTAAATCCAAAGGCATAAGGTGGTTTATAAGAAATTTAGTTCACAAAATGCATCCATTCGTAACAGTTTGTCCAGTATTGAAAAATGAATGAAGCTGAATTTATGTATTTTCGAACATTTGTGTGTAACTTCCGTTTCAAATACTAAAGCAAATAACATGTAAGAAAACTGGAAATACGTTAGTAAAAAGAAAATCAAAATTTTATTTCGATTTTTCCTGATTTCATCTAGAGTAAAGTCGAGTTAAATAGAATTAATTATTCGAACTTCGAATTGTGCAGACTCGATTGTAACGGTCCCTTGCGCTTCGAATTTTCTAGAGTCAGGAGTAATGTCTAAAAAGTAAAAACAAGTCTTTTCGTACTACTATCCACGTTGCAGTGGATGCTGGTTTGGTTGTCCTTTTTAGTATATCAGTATGATCATAGAGTAATAATCAACGTACGCAACGCTGTTACGGCATAAACGTACGTTTATTTTTACCAAAGTCGCGTAAGAATGCGCTTTTGCCATGCATCCCAACTCCCTAAATCCGCCATCAGGCAAAAGAAAGTGAATACTCTTTCCTTTGCTTTCACCCTTCATCAATGACAATTGATAATGACTTGGCAGCAGAGACCTGTTTAGCTTGAGTGAGTGCTTAAACGAAAGGCATGGACGAATAAAAATACAAAACAGATATATACGTAACGTCACGTAACCCTGAAGAAAAGCAGACTTGGTTTATTTTACCATATAAGATAATTCTTTTAAAACATCGTAAGTAGAATTAACAATTTCGGTTGCTTTCAACATCTAGGAATGTTCTTTATAATAGATAAGTTTCTGATATTTACTTAGAGCATTCTTGTGTCTTTTCCCCTTGCATTTGGAGTTGTCTTCTCTGACTGCAGATTTTTGAGCAGCAGTGATGTCAATATCCTACATTTATGTTGGTCTGCAGCGCTGAGGTTGATCCCTCACCTGTGGTCGAGTGAGAGATCATTCCAAAGTATGGCAGGCAGCGAAAGACTTTGCGAGGGGCCGATCGTAGGGCCTCCAGAGGAACCTTCTTGGAACGCAAATTCGGGGTGTTCACAGAAGGTGAGTTTGCTGGTAGTTCGGAACTCCAATAATAGGCGCGTAATTGGGCCCCCTTAGTAACATGGCTGCCAAGGTGTGGAAGGATGGCAGTGTGCACAAGGTGGGGGAGTCAGTCCTGATTTCTAAAGAGTGCTTCCGGATGCCATGAAGAGTACAGGGTGCACCCAACTGCAGGTGGTGGCCCCAGTCGGTGCCAATGGCTTGTGTCGCTTTGGATTGGAGGAGATTCTCTCTCCTTTTGTTTAGCGGAAATGGTAAAGACTGCCAGTCTTGCTTGCGAGATTAAAGCGGAGCTCACTATCTGCAGCATCATCGACAGAACCGACTGTGGTCCTTCGGTGCAGAGCCGAGTGGAAGGTATGAATCATAGGCTCAGGCGGTTATGTGACTGTGTAGGCCTCAGAGTCCTTGACTTGTGCCATAGGGTAGTGGGTTTCTGGATTCCGCTTAATAGGTCAGGAGTCCACTACACGGGTAGTGGGGGCGGCTGGGGTGCATTTTTAGGTTAGAGGGTCTCAGGAAAACATAGAAATGGCGTCTGTCTAAAAGGGGGCAGGTAACACACAGTAAGGTGGTTGTAGAAACGATCGGTGTTGTAAATTATCGTAGCTGTGTTGGGAAAGAACCAGAGCTCCAGGCCCTAATAGAAAGCACTGAAGCTCAAACAGTTATAGGTACGGAAACCTGGCTAAAGCCGGAAATATGTTAAGCCAAAATTTTTTCAAACGACCTAACAACGTTCAGAAGGGATAGATTTAACATAGTTGGTGCTGGAGTATTTATTGCTGTCAGAAGTAGTTTACCTTGTAGTGAAACTGAAGTAGATAGTTCCTGCGAAATAGTTTGGGTAGAGGCTGTACTTGTCAATCGGACTAAACTGGATCGTTTTACCGACCCCCGAGTGAGAGGATATAGTTGCTGAACAGTTCAAAGAAAACGTGAGTCTCATTTCAAAAGGTACCCCACTCACACAATTATAGTCGGTGGTGATTTCAATGTATCCTCGATATGGTGGAAAATTTACACGTTTAAAGCCGGCGGCAGGCTTAAAACGTCACCTGAAATAGTACTGAATGCTTTCTAAAAAGAGTATTTTGAACTATTAGTTCGTGAGCCCACTCGAAGCATAAATGATTGCGAAGGCGTACTTGACCTCTTAGCAGCAAATATTCCTGGATGAATAGGTAGTATCATGACGAATACAGGGATTGGCGACCACAAGGCAGTTGCTGCTACACTGAATACTGTAACACCTACAACCATCAAAAAGAAACTTAAAGTACATCTGTTTAAAAAAAGCTGACAATGCTCTTAACGATTTTTAAGGAAACAGCCTCCACTCCTTCCGATCTGATCATGTAAACGTAGAAAAGATGTGGAATGATTTCAGAGAAATAGTATCGATTGCAATTGAGAGATATATATACCACATAGATTAATAAGTGATGGTACTGATCCCCCATGGACAAAACGGGTGAAATCGCTGTTGCAGAAGTAACGAAAAAGCATGCCAAATCTAAAAGAATCCAAAATCCGCAAGACTGGCAATGTTTTGCAGAAGTTCTAAATATAGCGGTTACTACAGTGCGAGATGCTCTTGATAATTTCCGCAACAAAACTCTGTTTCGAAATCTGGCGAAAAACCCAGAGATTCTGTTCATGCATAGAGTACACCAGTGTCAAGACGCAATCAGTACCTTCACTGCGCGAAAGTAACGGTGGAGTCACTGATGACAGTGCCACTAAAGTAGAGTTAAGAAACGTGGTTTTCCGAAACTCCTTCAGCAAAGAATACGAAGTAAGCATTCCCGAAGCCCAGTCAACAGAAAGTGCCAAAATGAGAAGCATATACCCTCGGTGTAGCAAAGCAGCTTAAATCACTTATTAAAGGCAAGGTTTCCGTTCCAGATTGTATACCAGTCAAGTTCCTCTGAGTGTGCTGATACAATAGCTCCATGTTTAGTAATTATATACAACCGCTCACAGAAAGATCCGTACCTAAAGACTGGAAAATTGCTCAGGTCACACCAATTTCTTAAAGTACTGCCTTTTGTGATGTTTAACAAAACTGTTGGCAAGCGTACTTGTTATACAAATGGGCACGGCAAAGGCTTAAGGTCGTAAAAAAAATTTCAGCGTTAAACTGGAAATAGTTGTAGGAGAGTATCAGAAGTAATAACCTAATGACATCTTTAATTTCTTGTACATTAGGTTTTTGTGTTGGAGAAGATTCTCATCAGTAATCTTAATAGTCTCATAAATGTGAATGTTAGCAAGTAAATTAACTACGTTAAAGGATACGGAATTACCATCATCAGAAATGGAAAAGTTTTTAATTTTAGCTGTTAGTTAAAGGGAATTTTTGACAGTGTAGTTTTCTTCAAAGACATAATACTCTTTAAATGGTGTACGAGATTTTTTGCCGATTTCGTAGAAGCGCCGTCTGTATAGTTAACACTGTGGACAGGAAGCGAAGGCGGCGTGCAGTCGGAGGCGATGCTGGGTTCGTAGCGGTGGGCACCAATTGTCGGCTACGACGGGGCTGCCCGGGACGCACACTCACACTCCAGTGGCCGCACGTGTCACGGTGGATGCAGCAGAAGGTCCACAGCAGCAGTGACCCTGTCGCGGATGCGTGCACCACCTGTTCTAGTGTCTCGTGTACACGAAGGACCTCTGCGGACCGAGCTGCAACTTTCTTAGCTCGCTGGACTGTGCAGTTACTGATTTACAGGGGCTATGCTCTATGCAGCCTGCCTGGCAGAGGTATGTTGCAGGGTGGCATCAGAGCCTGACGGCTTCCGCGACTGGACAAATGAACTGGCGATAAAAAAAAAAATCACAGCAACAAACGAACAAAAAAATCATGTAGAGTAATGAAATTTCGGGAATACGTCTGTCTATGTAGGATATTTAAGTAATTAACATTGCAGCATCACAGGGCAACGTAAGCGCGAAATAAGCCGTTGCAAAAGTGACATGCTGGTAAGTTAATAACAGATGTAACGATCAGAATGTTGAATGCAAACATTGAAACGGGCATGCATTGTGTTGTAATGGTGTGCGATGTCAGTTTTGTGTCGCAAATGCCGGTGGTTTGGGGGTCAGTGAAATGCATGCTACTGGGCGCCTTGGCTCGGGGCTGTCCCTGAAGTAATCGATTATTATTTCGTTATGTCGTCGACTGCTGTTCGAATTGCTACTGCAGAAGAAATGTGATGTGCCAGAGACGTACGCCAGACACGACTGCCTTCCCTCTTGGTAGCGCCACGTGACCGGTCGGAGCCCGAGCTTTTTGCAACCGTACATTCTCGCGGTCACCGCTGCCAGTATACAGTGCTACATTTTTGCCAAGTCTCCTGCGAAATCGCTGGAGGAACATCCAGCTTCTCGTGTCCCTATTACACGACCTCGTTCAAACTCGTTAAGATGATCGTAATGGCGTCTCTGTCTCCTCAAAGGCATTCTTGGCTAAGATCAAACCACCACGTCCAATCTAGAAGGTAACTAACGCTCACAACCGCCACGGCGTGTATTTACAGCAGACCTGATCTGCACCCTCACAGTGCCCCCCCCCCCCCCCTACTAACACCATTCTTATGCGACTGGCGCGAAATTTAAATCGACACTATTTTTCAATTGTAGAAACACGCCTACCAACTTTTGTTTATCTCTCACAACTGCTTGTGGCGTTGCGATTTTTTCCGTCGCTGTATGTTCAAGAATTCTGCAGCAAATGGATGTTAACGATATTGGACTGTAATTTTGCAGGTCCGTCCTATTACTGTTCTTATACACTACTGGCCATTAAAATTGCTACAGATGATTAACGGGTATTCATTGGACAAATATATTATACTAGAACTGACATGTGATTACATTTTCACGCAATTTGGGTCCATAGATCCAGAGAAATCAGTACCCAGAACAACCACCCCTGGCCGTAATAACGGCCTTGATACGCCTGGGCGTTGAGTCAAACAGAGCTTGGATGGCGTGTACAGGTACAGCTGCCCATGCAGCTTCAACACGATACCACAGCTCATCAAAAGTAGTGACTGGAGTATTGTGACGAGCCCGTTGCTCGGCTACCATTGACCAGGCCTTTTCAGTTGGTGAGAGATCTGGAGAATGTGCTGGCCAGGGCATCAGTCGAAAATTTTCTGTATCCAGAAAGGCCAGTACAGGACCTGTAACATGTGGTCTTGCATTATCCTGCTGAAATGAAGAGTAGAGCCACGGGTCGTAGCACATCTGCAATGTAACGTCCACTGTTCAAAGTGCCGCCAATGCGGACAAGAGGTGACCGAGACGTGTAACCAATTGCTCCCCATACCATCACGCGGGGTGATACAGCAGTATGGCGATGACGAATACACGCTTTCGTGATGCTGTAAACAGAACCTGCATTCATCCGAAAAAATGACGTTTTGCCATTCGTGCAGCCAGGTTCGTCGTTGAGTACACCATCGCAGGCGCTCTTGTCTGTGATGCAGCGTCAAGAGTAACAGAGCTCATAGTCCATGCTGCTGCAAACGTCGTCAAACTGTTCGTGCAGATGGTTGTTGTCTTGGAAACGTCCCCACCTGTTGACTCGGGGATCGAGACGTGGCTGCACGGTCCGTTACAGCCATGCGGATAAGATGTCTGTCACCTAGACTGCTAGTGATACGAGGTCGCTGGGATCCTGCATGGCATTCCGTATTACGCTCCTGAGCCCACCGATTCCATATTCTGCTAACAGTCATTGGATCTCGACCAAGCAGCAATGTCGCGCTCCGATAAACCGCAATCGCGATAGGCTAGAATCCGACATTTATCAGTCGGAAACGTGATGGCACGCATTTCTCCTCCTTACACGAGGCATGACAACAACGTTTCACCAGACAACGGCGGTCAACTGCTGTTTGTGTATGAGAAATCGGTTGAAAACTTTCCTCATGCCAGCACGTTGTAGGTGTCGCCACCGGCGTCAATGTTGTGTGAATGCTGTGGAAAGCTAATTATTTGCATATCACAGCATCTTCTTCCTGTCGGTTATATTTCGCGCGTGTAGCAGGTCATCTTCGTAGTATAGCAATCTTAATGGCCATTAGTGTACATAGGAGTCACTTTTTTCCAGTCACTTGGGACTTTGCGTTATGCGAGAGATTCACGATAAATGCAATCTAAGTAAGGGGCCAATGCCGTAGAGTACTGTTTGTGAAACCGAATCGGTATTCGGTCAGGACCTGGCGACTTATTTGCTACCAAATGTTCCAGCTGCTTCTCTAGGCTAGGAATGTCCATTACCGTGGTGTCGACACGAGAGTGTAACGACTGCATGTTTCTACGATTCTGCTGCGTGAAATATTCCTTAAACATGAAATTTAAAACTTGAGCATTCCTTTTGTTGTTTTCTACTAGCACACCAGGCTGAAGCTTCGCCCCCCACTCAGCGGTTTTACGCAGGACCAGAAAAGTCTCGCGATCTCTTCAAGATAATTTGTTGAGGTATGACGGCGGCAGCTTTATGCTCGAGCATCGATTTTCCACAGACGCACGAATCACTACTAACCTTGAATTGTTGTTAGCGTGCTCTCTGTTGAACTGAGTGTGCAACAGTCTCTGCTTCATCATCATTTTCCGCAATGTATCTTCTCCATCCTTCATTCGCTTACTAGGCACATACTTTTCCACAGCACGATTTAGAATCTGTTCAAACTTGGCTTATAATTACTCTACACCCATCATACTGGAACTAAATAATGTCCATTCACTGTTTGAAATTCTAACAACCGCTTTTCTGCTCAACTACTCTCCTAGCTTTCTTGATTGATTTAATAACTTAAGTAACCATCGTCGCTACGGCAACGTCATTATCACTAACGCCTGTCTCTGTAGTGACACCCTCGGTGAGTCCAGGCATCTTTGTAGCTACATGCTCTAAAATACTTACATCAAAAAAAGTTTAGCATCACTTCGGTTGGTTCCGGAAACTATTCCAATTTTTTGTACAGAGATCGATATAAACATCGTTTCCGCCCTTATTATTGCTCATAAAAATAGCACATGGCATGTTGTACCACCGTATAGCGAGACCTTCAGAGTCGGTTGCCCAGATTGGTGTACACACCGGAACCTGTAATACCCACTACCACGTCCTCTTGAGTTAATGCACGCCTGTATTCGTCGTGGAATACGATCCACAAGTTCATCAAGGGAGATTGTCCCATTCCTAACGGTGATTCGGCGTAGATCACTCAGTGTGGTTGGAGGGTCACGTCGGCCATAAACAGCCCTCTTCAGTCTGTCCCAGGTATGTTCGATAGGGTACATGTCTGGAGAAAAATGGTTCAAATGGCTCTGAGCACTATGCAAATTGACTTAGGTCATGAGTCGCCTAGAACTTAGAACTAATTAAACCTAACTAGCCTAAGGACATCACACACATCCATGCCCATGGCAGCATTCGAACCTGCGACCGTAGCTGTCACCCGGCTCCAGACTGTAGCGCCTAGAACCGCTGTGCCACTCCGGCCGGCACATGTCTGGAGAATATGCTGGCCACACTAGTCGGGCGATGTCGTTATCCTGAAGGAAGTCAGCCACAAGATGTGCACGATGGGGCCGCGAATTGTCGTCCATGAAGACGAATGCCTCGGCCATATACTGTATACTGCCGATCTCGTTGCACTAAAAACGAAATTAAAAAATCGGTTGGAGGATGGCATTCACGTATTGTACAGCCGTTGCGTCGCCTTCCATGACCACGAGAGAGTACATCGGCCCCACATAATGCCACCCCAAAACAGCAGGGAACCTCTATGTTGCTGCACTCGCTGGACAGTGTATTTAAAGCTTTCAGCCTGACCGGGTTGCCTCCAAGCACGTCTCCGACGATTGTCTGGTTGAAGGTATATATGAGACTCATCGGTGCAGAGAACGTGATGCCAATGCTGAGAGGTCCATCCGGCATGTTGTTGGGCCCATCGGTACCGCGCTGCACTGTGTCGTAGTTGCGAAGATGGACCTCGCCACGGACGTCGGGAGTGAAGACGTGCATCGTGCAGGTTACTGTGCACTGTTTGAGTCTTAACACGACGTCCTGTGGCTGCACGAAAGGCATTATTCAACATGTTGGCTTTGCTGTCGGGGTACCTCCGAGCCATAATCCGCAAGCAGCGGTCATCGATTGCCGTAGTCGCCCCCGGGCATCCTGAGCGAGACATGTCATCGACATCGCTTTCGTTTACTCCGACTCGCCTTGACAATTCACTTGTTGAGAGCCCTTCCTGGCACAAACGAACAATGCGGACCGCTGTAGGCACGGTTGAACTACAGACAACACGAGCCGTGTACCTCCTTCGTGGTGGAATGACTGGAACGGATCGGCTGTCGGACCCCGTCTGTCTAATAGGCGCTGCTCATACACGGTTGCTCACATCTGTGGTCGGGCTTAGTGACATCTTTAAAAAGTCAAAGGGACTGTGTATCTGATACGATATCCACAGCCAACGTTTATCTTCCCGAGTTCTGGTAACCGGGGTCACGCAATTTTTTTTTATGTGTGTATTTCCATTGTATGTGCTCTCTCGAACTAGGTGCTCAAGACAGTTTTCGAAAAAACATGTTCAACAGTACTCTGCAAGGCTACTTATGTGGAAACCTTGTAATGAATCCATCGGTGTCCTTGTCTATGCTCGGAACTAATACTGCACGATTTGGGTACTTCCGCACTACTGAGCGTAGACTTTCTTTGAATAAGTCTGTCTCGACGGAATCGGGAGGCCGTTAATAACATCCAACAATTACCTTCTTTTCACCTAGACCTGTTGTGCGTTACCAGATAACTTCACAGCCACACTGAAATCCGACTTGAGTAGAAACAACATTTTTGTCGCCCTCGGTAAACGCTTCCCCATCAGTGGCGTTTAACATGTCTTTTCGTTACACGTTTCACGAATCGCTAAACATTTCAGAGCTTTATACAGCTCTCGGTCCCGAGAATAATTTGTGTGTGACGAATTTCAGAGAGGGCAGTAAAGGCGAAATATTAGGGATACGCAATGTCTGTTCTTTGTGACATGTTTGAATAAACGGACAGCACGCTTTCATATAACTGATTCGCCTCTACGAGCAATGAATCATGTAGCAGCGGACCCCGGGTTCGAGTTCCAGGGTTGCATACATTTTTTCTCATTGCCGCTGATTCCGCGCAAGGTCTCAGTGCAGCTTACCTTAATAGTTCCTTCCGTTTCCTTTCTCCTCGCTTCAGTCTACATAAAAAGGAAAAATAGCCGGCGAAGAAGATGAGCCGGAAGACACAGATGACCTCATTATACAGGTTGCACGAGAAATATTAGGCATTGACATAGGTAAGGTAGACACTGGATGGTACGTGGATTATAAGGTGCTTCGAAATCTCATCCAATAATTGTCAAATTTGTCTCACACCAAAAAAGGACGCAGATCTTCAGCCACGAGAAAAAATAGTTAGCAAGGGCAGGGCTTACAATAAGACAAGATCTTACACTCCTGGAAATTGAAATAAGAACACCGTGAATTCATTGTCCCAGGAAGGGGAAACTTTATTGACACATTCCTGGGGTCAGATACATCACATGATCACACTGACAGAACCACAGGCACATAGACACAGGCAACAGAGCATGCACAATGTCGGCACTAGTACAGTGTATATCCACCTTTCGCAGCAATGCAGGCTGCTATTCTCCCATGGAGACGATCGTAGAGATGCTGGATGTAGTCCTGTGGAACGGCTTGCCATGCCATTTCCACCTGGCGCCTCAGTTGGACCAGCGTTCGTGCTGGACGTGCAGACTGCGTGAGACGACGCTTCATCCAGTCCCAAACATGCTCAATGGGGGACAGATCCAGAGATCTTGCTGGCCAGGGTAGTTGATTTACACCTTCTAGAGCACGTGATACATGCGGACGTGCATTGTTCTGTTGGAACAGCAAGTTCCCTTGCCGGTCTAGGAATGGTAGAACGATGGGTTCGATGACGGTTTGGATGTACCATGCACTATTCAGTGTCCCCTCGACGATCACCAGAGGTGTACGACGAGTGTAGGAGATCGCTCCCCACACCATGATGCTGGGTGTTGGCCCTGTGTGCCTCGGTCGTATGCAGACCTGATTGTGGCGCTCACCTGCACGGCGCCAAACACGCATACGACCATCATTGGCACCAAGGCAGAAGCGACTCTCATCGCTGAAGACGACACGTCTCCATTCGTCCCTCCATTCACGCCTGTCGCGACACCACTGGAGGCGGGCTGCACGATGTTGGGGCGTGAGCGGAAGACGGCCTAACGGTGTGCGGGACCGTAGCCCAGCTTCATGGAGACGGTTGCGAATGCTCCTCGCCGATACCCCAGGAGCAACAGTGTCCCTAATTTGCTGGGAAGTGGCGGTGCGGTCCCCTACGGCACTGCGTAGGATCCTACGGTCTTGGCGTGCATCTGTGCGTCGCTGCGGTCCGGTCCCAGGTCGACGGGCACGTGCACCTTCCGCCGACCACTGGCGACAACATCGATGTACTGTGGAGACCTCACGCCCCACGTGTTGAGCAATTCGGCGGTACGTCCACCCGGCCTCCCGCATGCCCACTATACGCCCTCGCTCAAAGTCCGTCAACTGCACATACGGTTCACGTCCACGCTGTCGCGGCATGCTACCAGTGTTAAAGACTGCGATGGAGCTCCGTATCCCACGGCAAACTGACTGACACTGAAGGCGGCGGTGCACAAATGCTGCGCAGCTAGCGCCATTCGATGGCCAACACCGCGGTTCCTGGTGTGTCCACTGTGCCGTGCGTGTCATCATTGCTTGTACAACCCTCTCGCTGTGTCCGGAGCAAGTATGGTGGGTCTGACACACCGGTGTCAATGTGTTTTTTTTTTTCCATTTCCAGGAGTGTACAAAGGACCATCTAAGGATTTAAAACAACGCCACACCCCATTTCGGCCTTCAGAATGTATGTACTCTGGGCGGCAGCATAATTAAGACCGCCCCCCCCCCCCCCTGAAAAGAATGCGTTTAGAAACGTGTCAGAACTGAACAGCATCAAGAGAAACTATGCGAGCCAAAGCGAAAACCTAGCACCTCTCACCTTAATTTAATACTAATCTTTTGCAACATCTCTCCTTCTCTGAATGCTATCTTGAAATTGCATCTACTCTCCAACTATCTCTGTTTCTGTGCCTTTACCTATTGTTCTTGTAACTGTAATTCCGTAATTATCTTCCTGCTAGTGTCTTCGACTGTTACCGTTAACTGTAGTATTACTTGATCTGAAACTATTTGCCTGAAATTCTTTACATTGTATGCTATAGCATACAACTGTAGCTATTGTTATTTTCCTGGTTACCTTACTCGCTCACCTACTCGGTTTAAACTGCCGAGAGAAATATCGCAATCACTATTATTGTAGTAATTCCTAACTTGTTGGCATTCTTCGTTAATTTTATAGCGAACTGCTTTTCGTCCCCTGACACATCGTATCTATTCTCGACGGCACCCCTTCACAACGAATACTCTCCGCTCCTCTCTACTCCGTACTGTAACTGGGTTTTCTCTGTTTGTGATGGTCATCTGTCAGAATGAGCACTACTGCAAAGGGCATTTGATTCTAAAGCATTATGTCAGGGTGAAAAACACTAAATAAATTACTTTTTCTCTCTTAACAACATTTTTGCAGGGTGGGTTCATCCTTGGCTCAGGTATGAGGTAGAATGAAACAGCAGTTTTACATAAGATAACTTTCAATAAAAGTTTTGTACAAGGGTTTCTGGCTGGGATACTGGCAACTGTGTCGTTTGCGAAGCCTTCTGCTTGCGTGAGCGGCGGCGTCTGATTACGCACGGCGGTGTGTATCTCGTGTCGCCGTTTCGCCCAGTTGACTGGAGACGCGCATCGCGAGGTGGTCCGTTTAATTATTGAGTAAGAAGTCGTGAATCGGACGGTGACGACTCGGATGTGCGCTGTCTCCTTCCCGTCCTCACGAGTCACTCGGGTACATAAAAATCTGGCCTCAAATACCTTCTGTCTTCTGGCGCCGAGGCTGCTGCTTGCTATTCCATTACAGCGGCGGACTCGGTGCTTCTGTGTACGATGTAGTATCTTCCTGCATGACGGTCTTGAGCACCGACTGTACCGGAACTGAACTGAAAGCTACTCCTGTCGGGCCCACTGCGTCTCGCGTACTTATTCACTTCACTTCACTGGAGGTGAACAACATCGCTGTCGTTGCCTCTTTTGTCACGTCGAAAAGCTTCGCGAAGAATCTTCTTAACGTCGGTCATTGGCTCTCGGAATGTAGGCGAGAGCCTTTGATCACGTGTGACAATTGAGAAACACGTGAGCCGGACGGGCGATGCCCTGACGGCTGAATCGACAGCTTCTGCTTACGTGGGGTAGGACGATAGCTTCTCCTGAATGTGCTGACTTCGCGGTCATTGCCTCTTCTGCTCTGCCCGTTGTTTGCCAGAGTGTAACTCTTCTAAGCTAAACGAAGTTTCTCATTAATTTTAAATTTCTACTTCACTTCACCTTGATTTCACTAATTTATTTCCCTATCTTAAGTACCACTCAACAGTATTTGCGCCGATCTCCGTGCACTGTTTTAGGAAAGTGTAATGCCGTCACTACACGGACGGTGTTGGCACGCTCAAGACTGATGTTCACAAGTTGAAAGTGCTGCCGAACGCTCTGACTTGTGCATACAGCATGTGCGTGTCAACGTGGTACACGCGACCGCAGCGGCAGCATCTGGGTCACACATCACCCGGTTGTCCGCCCCGGTAGCTGAGTGGTCAGCGTGACAGACGGGTTCGATTCCTGGCTGGGTTGGAGATTTTCTCTGCTCAGGGACTGGGTGTCGTGTTGTCCTAATCGTCATCATTTCATCTCCAAGGACGCGCAAGTGGCGTCAAGTCGAAAGACCTGCACCAGGCGAGCGGTCGGGAGGCCCTCGTCACACGTTTCTCTCTATCACCCACTTTACAAAATGCATGGGCGTAAAATTCTTAAGCTAGCGCTATTAAAACGCGCCTTTCCTCTCTTGTCCACGTGAGAGTCACGTTGTTCTGCGTGTAGTGTCCACGGACATGTTATAAGGCAGAAAGAGAAGCTCCGTAACAAATAGCGCGATTCAAAGTCTTACTTTATATTTGTTCCTATTCAGCAGCAGAATCTTCACAACATGTGAAATAAAAAAGAATTGTTTTACACTTTCTTGTTATATCTTACTGCATGTAGTGCAATCTGTCTTGTAAATTAAACCATTCGAACAAACTCCATCCTCAGATGGAACGTACATATGTAACATCGAATATTAGAGAATATACTTTTATTGCACTGAAAAGAAAGTATCAGATCCTAACAGAAAAAGCGAAGACTAGTAATAAAAATATTCGGATCCACTGAGGCGCAAACAAGAATCACATTACCAGCTACCTCATCATTTCGCTCTACCGACTGTGACTGTCGAATGGCCATACATTGAATCTGACCTACTGAAACTTTTAATGGTAGATACGTTATTAACTGACACTGAAATATGACAGATTGTATCAACGACAATGCGTTTCTTATGGATCCTCACTGTGCCCGTTTACAGTCTGTCCCCACTCTGGCTACCCAGCCACGTCACCGGGCGCCTCCACAGGCTGTCTCACGACGCAGTACCGCCCTGCCGCGGCGCGCGCTTTAAGTCGGCGGCGACGCCGTCTGCATACACGGCCCGGCAGCGTTAATTTTTAGACGAGTGTTTTAGTACCGTAAAGAATACAAAAGACGATAGCTTCTTCCGAAACATAACGCTATAGAGTAAATAATATTAACATATGAACGTAAGTCGGGATTTTACTACAAACATGGAACCGAATGCCTGTTCATGTGAATGTACGTTCCTCTACTTCTACCCCATAAAGCGCAATGAAACTGTAGAATTTAAGAATTATTCTCACTTTGTGTTTCTACTAAAGGATAGAAGTTTTCTTTGAAGGATTGCGTTGAAACTTAACAGGTCTTGCAACACGATGAGTGTTTAAAAAGTAACAAGAAATTTACAATTTCTTGTGTTGTACTAGTCCGATTTGCACTACATTTTTTGTCACTGCCTTCGTAAACGTACGTGAAAAGTATGTGGACAATGTTATACCCATTGGCTATTTGCTCTATTGTCAGCTGTCAAAAAGGATACATGTGTTTTGGTAGCATCAACGATTATTTGTTTTGTGTAAAAACAGATTAGAGAATCTTTCTTACATAAAGAGTATGGAATTTTAGAAAAGTTAAATATTCCTTTTGGCGAGCCTGTTACGAGTAAAACTGGAGTTTTTTTGTTTCACGACAATTTGTAGTTTCCGTAATGTCGGCACTATTTTTAGATTGATGTAAAAGCCCTCCATCGTTTGTGGAAGGATCGATTTTATGAAATTGTCTACGACGACGGGTTTCCTCCCAAAATTACTAGTTTTCCTTCGTGGCGATCCCTGTAAACCACGCGGTTTATTTTTGCGTTCCTTCCTTAGGCGTGACAGACGTTTGCATAAATTGGAGCCCTTTGCTTGGAACGGGTAACAGTTCTTTTCGTGTCACCTCCTTAACACACGCTGTAACATAACAGACGATCGAACGCTCGTTACATCTACATCTACATCCATTCTCTGCAAGCTACCTGACGGTGTGTGGCGGAGGGTACCTTGAGTATCTCTATCAGTTGTCCCTTCTATTCCAGTCTCGTATTGTTCGTGGAAAGAAGGATTGTCGGTATGCCTCTGTGTGACCTCTAATCTCTCTGATTTTATCCTCATGTCTCTTCGCGAGACCTACGTAGGAGGGAGCAATATACTGCTTGACTCCTCGGTGAAGGTATGTTCTAGAAACTTCAACAGAAGCCCATACAGAGCTACTGAGCATCTCCGTGCAGAGTCTTCGAGTTTATCTGTCATCTCTGTAACGCTTTCGCGATTACTAAATCGTCCTGTAACGAAGCGCGCGGCTCTCCGTTGGATCTTCTCTATCTCTTCTATCAACCCTATCTGGTGCGGATCCCACACTGCTGAGCAGTATTGAAGCAGTGGGCGAACAAGGGTACTGTAACCTACTTCCTTTGTTGTCGGATTGCATTTCCTTAGGATTCTTCCAATGAATTTCAGTCTGGCATCTGCTTTACCGACGATCAACTTCATATGATCATTCCATTTTAAATCACTCCTAATGCGTTCTCCCAGTTGCTGACCTGCTATATTGTAGCTAAATGATAAGGGATTTATCTTTCTATGTATTCGCAGCACATTACACTTGTCCACATTGAGATTCAATTGCCATTCCCTGCAACATGCGTCAATTCGTTGCAGATCCTTCTTCATTTCGGTACAATTTTCCATTGTTACAACCTCTGGATATACTACAGCGTCATCCGCAAAAAGCCTCAGTGATCTTCCGATGATATCCTCAAGGTCATTTATGTATATTGTGAATAGCAACGGTCCTATGACACTCCCCTGCGGCACACCTGAAATCACTCTTACTTCGGAAGACTTCTCTCCATTGAGAATGACATGCTGCGTTCTGTCATGTAGGAACTCTTCAATCCAATCACACAATTGGTCTGATAGTCCGTATGCTCTTACTTTGTTCATTAAACGATAGTGGGGAACTGTATCAAAAGCCTTGCGGAAGTCAAGAAACACGGCATCTACCTGTGAACCCATGTCTATGCCCTTCTGAGTCTCATGGACGAATAGCGAGAGCTGGGTATCACACGACCGTCTTTTCCGAAACCCGTGCTGATTCCTACAGAGTAGATTTCTAGTCTCCAGAAAAGTCATTATACTCGAACATAATACGTGTTCCAAAATTCTACAACTGATTGACGTTAGAGATATAGGTCTATAGTTCTGCACATTTGTTTGAAGTCCCTTCTTGAAAACGTGGATGACCTGTGCCCTTTTCCAATCTTTCGGAACGCTACACCGCTGCAAGAAGGGGGGCAAGTTCCTTCGCGTACTCTGTGTAAAATCGAACTGGTATCCCATAAGGTCCAGCGGCCTTTCCTCTTTTGAGCGATTTTAATTGTTTCTCTATCCCTCTGCCATCTCTTTCGACATCTACTATTTTGTCATATGTGCGACAGTGTAGAGAAGGAACTACAGTGCAGTCTTCCTCTGTGAATTAGCCATTTAGTAGTTCGGCCTTCAGTCTGTTTCAGTACCATTTTGGTCACAGAGTGTCTGAACATTTCGTTTTGCTCCACCTACTGCTTTGACATAAGACCAAAATTTCTTAGGGTTTTCTGCCAATCAGTACATAGAGCTTTACTTTCGAATTCATTGAATGCCTCTCGCATAGCCCTCCTCACATTACATTTCGCTTCGCGTAATTTTTGTTTGTCTGCAAGGCTTTGGCTATGTTCATGTTTGCTGTGAAGTTCCCTTTGCTTCCGCAGCAGTTTTCAAACTCGGTTGTTGTACCACGGTGGCTCTTTTCCATTTCTTACGATCTTGCTTGGCACGTACTCATCTAACGCATATTGTACGATGGTTTTGAACTTTGTCCACTGATCCTCAACACTATCTGTACTTGAGACAAAACTTTTGTGTTGAGCCGTCAGGTACTCTGTAATCTGCTTTTTGTCACTTTTGCTAAACAGAAAAATCTTCCTGCCTTCTTTAATATTTCTACTTATGGCTGAAATTAGTGATGCAGTAACCGCTTTATGATCGCTGATTCCGTGTTCTGCGTTAACTGTTTCGGGTCTGTTCGTCGCCAGAATGTCCAATATGTTATCGCCACGAGTCGGTTCTCTGTTTAACTGCTCATGGTAGTTTTTCAGATAAAGCACTTAAAAAAAATTTCACTGGATTCTTTGTCCCTGCCATCCGTTATAAACGTTTGAGTCTCCCAGTCTAACGGGTGATCAAAAAGTCAGTATAAATTGGAAAAAGTGATAAACCGTGGAATAATGTAGATAGAGAGTTAAAAATTGAGACACATGCTTGGAATGACATGGGGATTTATTAGAAAAAACAAATTCACAAAATGTCTGACAGATCTCTTATGCGCGTCGTTTGGTGATGATCGTGTGCTGAGCCGCCACTTTCGTCACACTTGGCCTCCTAGGTCCCCAGACCTCAGTCCGTGCTATTGTTGGCTTTGGGGTTACCTGAAGTCGCAAGTGTATCGTGATCGAGCGACACCTCTAGGGATGCTGAAAGACAACATCCAACGCCAATGCCTCACCACATACTCCGGACATGCTTTACAGTGCTTTTCACAACATTATTCCTCGATTACAATTACTGTTGAGGAATGATGGTGGACATATTGAGCATTTCCTGTAAAGAACATCATTTTTGCTTTGTCATGCTATTCTGATCTGATGAAGCGCCACCTGTCGGACATTTTTTGAGCTTTTGTATTTTTTTTTTTTTTTTTTTTTTTTTTTGTCCTAATCAAATCCCATGTCATTCCAAGCATGTGTGTCAATTTGTACCTCCCTATCTACATTATTCCGTGATTTATTCAGTTTTCAAATTTATACTGTCTTCTTGGTCACCTGGTGTATCTGGCAAATTAAAATCTCCACCCAGAACTAGAACATGATGGGGAAATGTACTCCGCAAATAGCTCCTCTTCGTCTTCTGCAATTTTCTTGCAATGCAACGCTGTTATCCAGCACTTCCAGATACCGAAGTATGTCAGTGACTGATGCTGGCAACAAGGATCTCACGAACAGAAACGACGTATTGTACACCACTGCACGCCGATCTACGCCGCTAGACAGGTAACAGGCAACTGATTTTGGGTGCCCCTGGTGAGACAAGCCTCTACATCCTTACATTTGTCCTCTATCCATCCCTGCTTAGCCATTTTGCACTTCCTGTCGATTTCATTTTTGAGACGTTTGTATTCCTTTTTGCCTGCTTCACTTACTGTATTTTCATATTTTCTCCTTTCATCAGTTAGATTCAATATCTCTTCTGTTACCCAAGGATTTCTACTAGCCCTCGTCTTTTTACCTACTTGATCCTCTGCTGCCTTCACTATTTCATCTCTGAAAGCTACCCATTCTTCTTCTACTGTATTTCTTTCCCCCATTACTATCAATTGTTCCTTTATGCTCTCACTGAAACTCTGTACAACCTCTTGTTCTTTCTCTTTATCGAGGTCCCATCTCCTTAAATTCCCACCTGTTTGCAGCTTTAATCTACAGGACATAACCAATAGATTGTGGTCAGAGTCCACATTTGCCCCTGGAAATGTCTTACAATTTAAAACCTGGTTCCTTAATCTCTGCCTTACCATTATATAATCTATCTGATACCTTTTAGTATCTCCAGGGTTCTTCCATGTATACAACCTCCTTTCATGATTCTGAAACCAAGTGTTAGCTACGATTAAGTTGTGCTGTGTGCAAAATTCTACCAGGCAGCTTCCTCTTTCATTTCTTAACCCCAATCCATATTCACCTACTACGTTTCCTTCTCTTCCTTTTCCCACTATCGTGTTCCAGTCACGGCGTAGCGTGCCATCATCATCAGATTACTCCTGTTGACTGACGTCCAATGCCGGCGGGCGGTGTGGTATATATACCTGTCGCCTCTCCCCTCCGTATGGACTCCGCGTATGGACCGAGGGATGTGCAGGCCGCGGTGGTCTTTCAAATTTCAACGCTTTTTTCATCAAAAGTGCAACAATGCTATTTGCTATTAAAGGTTTGAAAGCTACTGGAGTATGGCCCACGGACCAGTCCGTATTCACCGATGCAGATTTCCTCCCGGAAGACAAAACTGACATCGGACTTGAGAGGCCGTCAGATAAAGAGGTTATTGTATCTGGAGCTGAACGATTGGAGTTGCCTTCACCTAGCACACCAGGTAAAAAAGACGACGCCAACAGGTTGGGTGATCAAGCTGGCAGGTTTCAGCGAATTGTAACTATGAACTGCCGCCCAAGAATGACGAAGTTATTGAGGCTAATTGTTCTAGTCCTGCAACTGCTAGATCGTACATTTATGGGTGCACTTAAGACTCACTACAGCGAGAATATTTGGCAGTGGATGCTCCATGAAAGCAAACTTGTTGGATCCTATGATATAGTGTGTTTCTTTGGCAAGGGAAGGAAATACAGTAGAAGGATGAAGTAGTGAAGGCAGCAGAGGATCAAATAGGTAAAAAGACGAGGGCTATTAGAAATCCTTGGATAACAGAAGAGATATTGAATTTAATTGATGAAAGGAGAAAATATAAAAATGGAATAAATGAAGCAGCCAACAAGGTACACAGACGTCTCAAAAATGAGATCGACAGGAAGCGCAAAATGGCTAAGCAGACACGGATGGCTAGAGGACAAATGTAAGGATGTAGAAGCTTATCTCACTAGGGGGTCTTTGGCAAAGTTCTTTTCCTCTCTTTTTCTTTAATAATGACTTCTAACTCTTTTTTGTACAGCAAATCAGTTGAAACAATGGTCTTTCCCCTCATCCATTCTCGGGAATACGAACATCAGGGCAACATAAGAACCTCCTGCACTCAGCAAACAGATGACCGTTACTAGAGACCCACACTCAGCAGCAGTCAGAGAACAAATTTGGCGTTTACCTCTGCTTGCAGTATCAGTCTGAACTACACTAAGGCCTGTTTCCTCAACGTTCCATACACGATCTTCTGGATATTTATGTTTCCAGAATTCAGCTTATAGCAAGTCGTAGAATGAGTTAACTCTCTCATGCGAAAAGCGTTTTGCTCGAGCATATGATGTTCCAGTTGGCTTTCTAATCGAAAGCTTATCTTGATGACGTCGAAGAAAATGGCCAAGACAAGCCCTTCCATTCACAACTGCAAGTTGGTAGGCCATTTTTGTAACATCCATACTAGTAAAAGCATAGAATTTGGCCTCCATATAGTGTATGTAAACCACTAGTTCTCTTTCTAGGGCAGCTGGTTTTCTTCCAAACTTTTTAGTTTCAACATCTGTCAGGTATTAGCCTCATACACATACTGGCACAGAGTTGTTTTTGGGATAGCGCAATGTTTGCTTTTTTAACTCCCATGAGTTTTACTACAACAGCAGACACTGCCTCTCGCATTTTGTTTTTATCCCACACCTGCCTTTTACGGGTTCATTTAGGTGCCAGATTAGTCCTAGGCATCTGAAAACAGAAATAAAAACATTTTACGGTCTGCTTATAATATGGACCCTGGGGTCCACATTACAGTCACATACACCTTGTAAACTAGTGTAGACAGCTTAAAAATGCAATAATACCATACTTTTAATCTATTTGAAACTGTTGCCAATACTTAGATGCAACCTACTAAGTATTAACCAATAATGGTATGTTAATACACCACTAGAGTTCAGCTAAATATTATTAAGATATTAAGGGGGGGGGGGGTGCATATTACCACCACTTACTCTACATGGTAATGCAAAGCAGGTGAAACATTTGGATAAAGGTGTACTTGCATTCACGTTGCTTGTAACAGCAAATCTGTTTGACAGGCTCATTGTCATTGTGAAAGAAAAACTAACAAGCAAAATGAAAACATCCACCATAAGCACGAATCCAGTATTTTGATGAATAAGGACTCAACTAGAAAGGTAGGCTGAGGTTGGAAAGTACCAGCCACAAAATCACTTGAAGTTTACCTTGTGGAAGAAAATAATATCCACTGTAACTCCAAATTAGTGTGCACTGACTGTAAAGTAAGAATTAATAGATATTACTATGCATGTATTGGTTATAGCATTAAGTTAAATACGTGCAAGCATATACATAATGTTTATGAAGTAGAGAGTATAGAAGAAAAACCGTTTGAAATTTCTGAATTACCAGATGTACTACTTATGAATGTTGGAGAGGAAAATTCTGAAGCCAGTTTGTTCCTGTGACACAGAGGTACTGGCAGAAATTGTTTCTGGTATTTCAGTTACTGAAGTTTAGCTGGCCAACAAAATGGTAACTTCACTGAAGGCTAGTGTAGGTGCTGTTCATGCCAGTAGTGGCGTCTCTTTCAATAGCCCACAAAGGAGTCACAAGAGAAAACTTGCAGTACAGAGGAGACTGTTTTGAGCAAAGAAAACAAATTCCTCAAGCTGCATACTCATGGCAGTTCCTGATACAGAAGAAACTGTGAACACTTCTGGATGAAGGTTTACACCACATTAGCTAGTGTGTTGATCTCACATTCACGAACATGATGGCTTTATTCCGTGTCCTGCCATCCAGTTTTAGGTTTTCCATTATTTCCCTAGATCAATCAAGGCAAATTCTGGGATGGTTCCTTTGAAAGGCCAAGGCCAATTTTCTCCCCCATCCTTGAAACAGTCAGAGCTTATGCTCTGTCTCTGACGGCCTCACTGTTGACAGAATGTCAGATGTCGATATTCCTTCCTTCTTCACTGGCCTCTGGTGCGGCAGTTCTGCTGACACATGGGACCACCAGAAACTGCTGCGGCTTGTGCCAGCAGCCTAGAATGCTGGCATCACTGGGTCAGCCCCCTCCCAAGCCGTGCTGGGCAGTGATGACTGTGACTGAGGCTCAGCGCACTGCTGGTGATGGCCACACATTTGACAACTGTCCCAACGTGACAACAGAGTGAGTTGCAATCGTCAACTTGTAATATATATTTATTTTTGATCTAGCTAGATGGTTAACACTAGTGCAACTGTTAAACAGATTAAATATTTTCATATTCCAGCAAAGAATACACTAACATCTGATTGTTCACAATCAATTTTCCTGATAATGTAACTCATTTACCAAAAAAAAAATTTGGTGAATAAATAATAATTTCAGTATCAGTACAAACACATGCAGTTGGAATTAGGAATGAGTAATTATAAATTAGCAATATAACCCAACTGAAAGCCTTTCAGGTTCCAATTTGCAGTATAATTTTACTTTTTTAAAAAAAAATCCCCTTTTTGAAAAGTTATCTGTAACCAAATAACTCATATTCCAGAATTTTCTGTTTTTAGCGGGCCATTATTTCCTAAATTTAAGCATATAATTTTGTAGTTCTAATTTACCAGGGCACAAAAGTGGCTGTTTTTATTTGGAAACAAGTAATAATTTCAAACTTGTCATTAATGCTAGTAACACCCTGACACAGATGCTAAGAGAGCAGATACCAAGTCTCACTGCTTGCCTGCTGGCTGCAGATGTTGATTGATTGTCTGAATGAGGAGAGGAACGAAACAGTGACATCATTTGTCCCAAGATCCAAAGTGGCAGAGACTGTGGGAGCAGCAAACCAACAGCACAATCTATTTGATGGCGAAGCAAAACAGGCAAATGAAGATGGAACACTGGGGTGGCAGGAAGATTAAAGAACTGGAGGGAGGAAGGGGGAGATCATAAGACACCCCAATGGTGCTATGTGTGACATGGTGCTGGAATCACTGCTAACCCACCCCAGTTCCTACTTCATACCATGATTGCGACACAATGGGGGATGACACAAGAAGAGGGGGTGGTGATGAAACAGCACAAAATGGAGAGGAAAACCTGACCAGCATGAAAGCAATGATGAAAGCCTTCAATTGTGGAAGAGAATTCAGGTACTTAAATCTAGGGAACAAACCACTTTTATGATGAAAACCAAAGACAGATGTAACTATGTAAGGTTGTATGCTACCATCTGTGATAATGGAGAATGGAAGAGTGTGTTTAGTGCAAAAGGCCAAATGGTAGGGGAGTCTCATAAAATGTGGGGGTTACAGATCATTATGGAGTAAGAGGCTTAGATTCAACCTTGTATGACCAATACGAAGTTCGCAGAGGATGGTAGATCCCCAGTGGGCCATGTGGCAAGAGTCCCCTTATCGCAATAAGTTTATTAGGCAGGGGGTTGGCCTCCAAGAGTCAGCTCAAGGCTGAGCAAAAAGGAATTGGACATGAGGCTGCAAACCCAGCACCAGAGAGGTCACACAAAAGGGGCACACCCTCCAGCCACAGGATCAGCAGTTCATTACCTGGGATACCCACATGAGTGGGAACCCAAAGAAAGTCAACTGAACAACCAGCATGGTCAAGATTGGTAAGGTGGTCTTAGATGTCATAGACCAAGAAGAGGGAGGGAAAACCACTGCCTGATAGCCTCAAGGGCAGTTATCGAGTCTGCACATAACGTGGGTGGGAGAGGACTGTTAAACATACTAAAGAACCTGGTAAATGGCCATTAGCTATGCAGTACACATGCTACATGGGGCAGGTAAGAGATGGTGTTACTTGCCAGCAGAAGGCACATTCCTTCTAATTAGCAGATTTAGAGCCTAGAGCCATTCCATTAAAACACAACAGCAGCCTGAAACTCCCATAAAAGCTGGCAGAACAAACAATGAAACACAGACCCCTCTGAATCTGGGATCAAGGAACTAACCAAGGGGGAGGAGGTTTTTGGAGAGAACGGGGAACAGGACAAAGAGGGAAGATAAAAATCATGGCAAAGGACTGCAAGCTGGAGCCCAACTGTTAAACTCACCTGAAGAGCGAGCAATTTCCTGCTGCTAAAGTATAAAATATAAGGGATGTGTGGGGAAAGAGAAGATGGTGATGGCATAGGAAACAGGAAGCTTAGACTGTTGTACCAAAAGGGCAGTGAGTGGGGGACAACCCCACCAGGAAACAATACGGCTAGTGCAAAAGGTACTGATGATCAGATAGATACCACAATGGTGGACCTGCTCCAAGAGGATCAGTATGGAAGGAGCAACTGAGCCCTAAATTTGGCTACCATGCCCCCCTCCCCCTCCCCACACACACACACACACACACAAGTAAATGTCATAAGACGACCCAAGAAATGGAAGTGGTGGACCACAATCAGAAATTGGGTCTCGAGATAGAGCTCCAGTAGGTATCGTACACAATATGGTGACAGAAATGCACCACCCACAATTTAAGAGGAGAAAACTGAAAACTGTGTGAGAAGGTCCATGCAGAAGCATACCACATGGCACCCTGGAACTGTCACTTCACAAAAGCCACCAAGTGTTTGAGTTATTTAACACAGAAGTCATCCACATGCAGAGCAGGGGTGACCAACAGTTTGACGGAGGTCACAAGTCCTTTAATAGTGATGAGGAAAAGGATACTTCACTGAACCCTATGCCATCCTCCTCATCCCAGGACTTATGTTCCTTCTTCTCTTTCATAAGTAGAGGAGGACACACGCTAGATGCCAGAGAGGTAAGGGGGGAGAGAGAGGCTTCTGCTAGTTCTATAAAGAGAGACCAGGCAACCTTGGGGATGCTAGAGCTGACGGTTCCATGGCCAATGTGTACCAGCAGACTCTTGGACTGAGAGGAGGCCCTAATGGCAGCAGACACCAGAGAAGAGGCACTTCTCTGGTGGATGAAAGGAGCAACAGTTGGAGGGGAGGAAGATGTAAGTTCAGGGGAGAGGGAGAGAAGAGTGAGGCATCACTGGGATAAGGTGGGGGAAAGGATGTAACAGAGTCAATAGTAGATTTTTGTAGACACAAGGCAAAGCTGATCGTATACCCCAATATATTCTTTCCTTCTTACAAACCAGCGACAGTTGTGACAATGAATACATGTGGTCAGTAGAACAAAGGCACACCTGGGCATCCTCATTCATTGCATACAGGATTAATACATGTGTACAAATCATAAACACCAAAAACTTTTTAGCAGTGGCAGGACATACATCACAGTGCACAGTGATAAGCCATAACCTTGACCTTGTCTTGGGGGTATCCCCTTCAAAGACCAGAATAAAGTGGTCATTATCAGTGTGGTTGTCCTTAGTGCCTTTCTGAATATGATGAACAAAATGAATGCCTTGCCACTCCAGACTGGCCCACGCTTCACCAGTTTGGAAGATGAGGTCTCTATGAAAAAGACACCCTGAAGCATATTCAAAGGCTAGTGAGGAGTAATGGTTTGCCAAACTTGTCTTTGATAGTTTCTACCAAAATAATGGGTTCATTGTGGGAAGGTGTCCTTGTCAGTCTTGATGCAGACCAGGTAATGGGGAAAAGATTTGACCCCAAGCAAGCGAGTCTGACCCTCCTCCCATGAGGGGATAGTTGTAAGTTGAAAAGGGGTACCATGAAAAGCCGTTCCTGACTAAAGGTCAGCCAGTTTTTTAAGTCTGATACGTTTGATACACAAAGTGTAGACCCTAATAACACCAAAACCAATCAGGGGCTCTCCCCTTGTGCACTACTCAGCCACACCAAGGGCCAATGCCATAGGGGCTGTTGCTGGGAGTTCCAATGCTTCAGAATGACAAGCCACTACTCATAGGCATACACAGGGAGGTAGCAGCTCGTGTATCAGAACTGTCATCCCTGTATTCAGAGGACTCCATCAAAAGAGTACATAACACCCCAAGCACACGAAATGACTACTGTGCTAGTGGTACAGCACAAAAAGGACAATGGCTTCAGGTAAAAAATGGAAGAGGTGGTAAGCCCACATGCCAAAGACTTCATGTATGGTGTTGTTCCACAGCTGGCTCACACCATGGAGACAAAATTTAGAGTAGTTCAATCCCCAAAGAGGGACCAAAAATTCCAAAAAGGTAATTGTAAAGCAAGAGGAATGATAGTGTAAGGGATAGCAACAAAAAAAAGATAGCCAGGCCAATGTAAGCAAGGGAAAGGATTGAGGACAGGGATGGATGAGCACGGGAAAGTTAATGCAGTTTTGAAAAGTAGAAAGGATCCAATTACTAGCAGACTCATGTGCACAAAATAATTGTTACCCCCCTTCCACTGGGGAATGGGGATGGAGCAGATATAGAAACATGATTCTGTGATGTTAAAGATAAACGAATCTTCATATGTGAGTATTACTGGATTTGCTCCAAGTATCCACTGGCCAACATGCAAACATGTAGTACTGAGGTCAGACTGGCCATCGTGACAGCTCTATTTCTCATGCAGTGAAGTAGACAACACTACCCAGTGCTGTTGGCACTGTTGCAGTCGCATGTTGTATTGCCATGCTAGGTGACACGACAACTCACCATAGTGCACACAACTACACACTGCTTACTCTAGAGCCCTGCAAATTAATATTAAACCGACTGAGCATATACAAATTAAGAGATGACTCACAATTCAATAATGTGCATATCAGAGAATCAGTTTCATACCTAGCGTGAAATGAAATGACAGTATGGCATTTCTGGCCGGGAGATCGTATGCAGGAGAAATTGGCTGCCTACTGCAAGTCTACATCAGTTGATACTGCTTATTTTTGCATCTAAAGAAATGGTAAAATGGTGATAAGCACAACACAACACCCAACCTCTGAGAGGATAAATTCTCAAATTGGCCAGGAATTGCACCTGGAGCCCCTGCACAGCTGTTGGTCTCTCTATCCGACAGCCACAGTGATGGACAGAGCTGGCGTCCAACACACTCATTTACTGACAGTCCTGTAAGGCATTGTGTATCGGAAGAGGAAAGCAACATTGGGCATATGAATATAGGGATGACTCACAAGGCATTTCAGTATTGTGCTTACACACAATCAGTTGCATATATGGTGTGCTGTTTGGATGCTCTTGCTGCCATGGTATGCCAAAAGCTTATCCCTCACACCCAGTGACAGGTCCTATAAGTAAACACTAAATCAGAATGCAGGCATTGTGTACTGAAACAGGAAAGTAACATTGAGCATATTTGAATTTATAGACGTCTCACAAGGCATTTCAGTATAGTGCATATTACATAATTAATCTCATACCTGGTGTGCTGTGTGGAATCTCCAGCTACCTTTTTTAAGCCAAAAGCTTACCCTTCACGCCCAGTAAGTAAACAAACAGGAAGACAAGATGTCCAGCGAGTGAGATCACAGGTGTTTTCTTCGTCCACTAAAAGAACTTATTTGAGAGGAAATAGAGTCAAATTTAAATTTCCTTTGTTTTGTATATTTGCTGTAGTGTCCATTCTTGTCACAAAACTGAATATTTGCGTCCCCATAGAGATTATTCTTGAAAAAAAAAAAAAAAAACTTTGTGTAATCTGAAGTCACGATAATTGTGACATTTTGCATTCCAAAACACAAAAAATTGTATTAAAATTTTCTTGATAGCAGAAAATTCGTTTAAGAAAGGCAGCTACTAGTTTCATCAGTGCCTATTGTTACAATAAAAGTATAATTAAAAGTTAGTTAAATACAATTTAAAAAACACATTTCATATTGTTCACTAGTTAGAGGCGATCTAGGCATAAATTTAAAACCTGACCAAACACTAAAGTAAATTCTCTAAAAGCAAAGTAATTACTAATTCACTCTCCTGTCATTGTATCTCTAAATCAGTACAAAAACAACAACAATGGCATGTAAGACCTCCATGTCATTTTTGCATACATATAGCCAATCTCGTGTCCTGGACAAATTTAAAACTTAATTATTCTTTTGAAACTGGTCATGAGTGGGAAATGTGGAAGCTGTTATAGCATTGTGAGTAGAGGGATTTGTTGCTAACCTTGTAGGAAATATTTTCACTGGGGGAGGGAGAATCTTGGGAGAACAGAAGAAGCTCTCTCCTGGAACTGCAGAGTATGCAGTAGGAACATTTTGGTTGGGGTACAGGAAAGGAAAATCTGTGCCCTTGTGGCACAGTTGAAGGAAGCAAGGAAGGAACTGATAAGGATCAAGAGAGATAGGGAGGAGGAGGGTGGTTGTGAACTGGCAGCTTGTAGGAGGGTAGGAAGAAAGAGAACATGATCTGATGTTTTTGGGGTTGATGATAAAACTGTGTGTCTACCACTGCCAGAGCCTCTGGTAGAACACGGAGCAAGAAATGTGCAGCACACTTCAACTGAGGCCAAGAAGCTTAGAAATATACAGAATGTTAGGAAGAAGAAAGTGCTGCTGCTAGGTATTAGGCATGGGTGAGTTGTAGGCCCCGAGTTACAGGAATGTTTAGGGGCAACATACCAGGCCACCAGTATGTTCCAGCCAAATGCAGGGCAAAGTCATGTGATAGAGGACTTAAGGTCTTTACAAAAGAAGACCATGTAGTGATAGTGGGTGGGGCAGGAAACAGTTTACACAGGGATAGGGCACATGACATAGGTGGTGACCTGGGCAAGATAGCTTCCCTGACTTGTGGCAGTACACTTTGTTGAGCTGTTCCGGTGTCACGATTGGCCACACCTTGATGGAGATGTGAGGCGAATCAATTTGGGGTTAGGGAAGCCAACTTTGCTCACATGCCCGTCGGGACTATCGACAGATGGGGTTTCACTGGGTGTGGCCTATACCTAAACAGGACTGGCAAAGGAAGATTGGTACAGCTGATTCGTGAAAGTATAGGGGGTGGATCTCGGGCCACACATGGTCAAATACCTGTTGTCATCAGTATGAGAAGTAGGTCTTTTTTAGGATAAATCCAGACAACAGGTTCCCCTGCCTAAAGAGTGTCTCCAGCAGTTTGAATTAACAGGGCTTGATATCACCAAGATATTAATAATTTTGTGTTTGTATGGATCTCCCAGAGATAGTGTGGACACTGTTTTTCAATAAATTAACAGAATTTCTATATAAAGTCTCAAGTACAAAGCTCAGCACAATTCTGTGTGGGGACATTAAAATCAACATGAATATCATAAATGAATCCAGCAGCACCTTCATAAATATACTTCAAAGTTTTGGCCTCTCCCTATTGGTCAATAGTGCAACAAGGGTTGCTACAATGACTTCATCAGTAATTGACCATGTTGCCACAAATATGGGCAGGGAAAAATGTGATGTAGCTGTAAAAGATCTCGGATTATCAGACCATCTCTGTCAAACAACAACAGTAATATGAGACATTAAATCATCCCATAAACTACGAGCCTACAAATGACATCCATTGGAAATGAAAATAAAAGATTTTTCAAAGGAACTAGCAAAAAAAAAAAAAAAAAAAAAAAAACGCTGGGATGAAGTGTATAGGGAAACCAATGTGAATAAGAATCCACATTATTTAAATTGAACTTTGAAAAGGCATTTCCAAAAGTATGCATGTCTGTATCAACGTCACACAAAAGTAGATGGATAACAGCAGGTACTAAGAAGTCCTCCCAAACAATTAAATACCTCACTTCCATGGAAAAGAGTCACAATGATCCATAGGAAGGTGCTGATAGCTGCAACAAAATCGTTTAATGACACAGTAATATATAATGCAGGGAATAAAAGCAAAGCAGTCTGGGATGTTATAAAAACGGGAACGGGAACAGGGAGAGGCAAAGAAAGACAGACAGAATAACATATTCCTAAGGGAGGAGGATAAGGTAATAAATAAGCCACAACACTTATCAAAGTATGTAAATGAGCATTTTTCAAGTATTTTAGGGAAGTTACGGCAAGAATTCCCCAAAACAAATATAACCACTGTAAAAAATGTTGCACTAAATACAATGATGTTACTTCAAATCACAGATAATGAAGCCAGTAAAACTGTTGAAAAACTAAAAAGCCAGTAGGCTTATATGAAGTATCAATGTGTGTACTAAAACAATGCATAGAGGTTGTACAAGGTCCCTTAACACACATAATAAATGAATCCTGTACACCAGGGACATTTCCACAGCAGTTAAAACAGGCAAGAGTTGTGCCTTTGTTTAAGAAAGGTAATGCAGAAAATTACAAGCTGTCACCATTCTCAAAAATAATAGAAGCAATTATGAAAAACAGATTAATGAATTACCTGAATAAATACAATCTTTTAAGTGAATCACAGTTTTGTTTGTGATGTGGCAAAAATACGGAGTCAGCTGTCGTAGAATGCACAAAAGTTGTACTTGATGCTCTTGATAAAGAAGAGTCTGTCAGAGGGTTCCTTTATGATCTTTCTAAGCCCTTTGATGCAGTCGACCACAAGATTCAATTAAATCAATTAGAAGCATTAGGAGAAAGAGTGGTAGCTAAGGACTGGTTTTGATCATACCTAGCAGATAGGGTACAAAGAATAGTGATAACACATACTTCAAATAGAGCTTAACATTTAGTAAAACACTTACCCGAACAAATGTAAGCACATTACACACATCCATGCCCGAGGCAGGATTTCAACCTGCGACCGTAGCAGTCGTGCGGTTCTGGACTGAACTGCTCGGCCACCACGGCTGGCGAAAAATACATTAATATGGGGTTTCCGCAAGGTATCAAATTAGGACCAATAGTATTCCTGATGTACATCAATGACTTTCCCAGTAGTGTTACTCATGGTGTAAAAATTCTTTTCACTGATGACAGCAATATTATAGTCAGAGAGAAAACAAGAGAACTCCTCTAAGAGAAAGCAAATGAAACTCTCAAGGAAGTCTACAATTGATTGATTTTTATTGTTGTAGAGACCTCAGAGGCATTACAAAACAGAGAAACTTCTGGTACAAATTGATATTGCATAGTAATTTTAGCCAATTACAGACTTACTCATATATAGAAGCATGTAAAAACTGATCACAAAGTGTGGTCATACCATATTCTTTGCCTCCCTTCAAAATTCATCCGTTTCATAAATGTTGAGTTCAAGAAGAAATTCTTTTACTTTTTTTTTTATTGGAAGATCTGTGATATGTTGGGGTATGGCATTAAAAAATTTTATGGGCTTGTATAAAGAGCACTTTTGTGTTTTTTTTATAGTTACATCAGAAAGAAACTAGGTCTTGCTTGTTTCTTGTGTTATAATTATGCCGCATGTCATACTGTTGATACTTCGGATAGATTTCCTTGGTATGCATTACACACTATGGTATAAATATTGACAGCAGGGTCATAATCTGTAATTTTCTAAAGCTTGGTCTACAGTGAGCTCTGGGTGCCAAGCTACATATCAGTCTTATTGCCTTATTTTGTAGTTTGAAGACATTAGCTGCCTTGCTTTGATGTCCCCACAGTAAATGTGACTGTGGTTTCTTTTGCTTTAAGTACTGGCACATTTAGACCAAGACACAGCTTCCTTGGAGAAAATATTCCTTTGCTAATGCTGCTTCCCACCTTTTTGAATCAATTGAGATTCCTAGGAAATCAACAGCATTTGAGCTCTGCTCAAGTTCAGTGTTATTATTCCACGATACATACAGGTCTTGATTTTTTTTTTTTTTTTTTTTTTGACACAAAGGGAATTAGCTTTACACCAGTTTTCAACTTTGACAGTGCACTGGTCTGCTTAATATTTGACCTTCTGTGCTGTTTCTGCAGTTATACAGACTGCAAGATCATCTGCAAATAAGTAACTCCTAGCTGATGGCCCAACTATGTTACATGATAAGTCATATACATAAATAATAAATAGAATTGGGCCAAATACAGAACATGCCCACAAGTAAGTAATCTGATTCTGTACCATTAAAAACCACCTTCTGCACTCTATTACTTAGATAGGATTTTATCAATTCCCGAGCACTTCATGTAAAGCCATAGAATTGCACTTTGTTCAATAAGATTTCATGAGACACAGTGTCAAAAGCTTTTCATAAATCACAGAGTTTATTATGAACCATGAGCTTGCTTTCTAGTTGCTTCACACACTGTGTTAAAAGTGATAAGGCAGATTTAACAGTTCCTAACCCTGATCTGAAGCCAAATTGTCTATCACTGAAGATATAGTTTCCTGCAAAGTATTTTACTATTTAATATAGCTTCTATCACTTTAGACAAGACTGGCACAATTGAAACAGGCCTAAAATTATCACAACTTTGGAGGCTGCCTTTTTTGTGTTTTCGAGTGACTTTACTGCCCTGGGGAATTGAGCCTCCAAAATACATGTATTTACTACATGTGTTGTCAATTCTGGCAGCTGACCTGAATCACATTTAACATGGCTGAACGTAAACCATAAACGTCATTACTAAAACTGTTCTTCGTTTTCCTCAGTATATAGGTAACATCCTGTACCTTGACCAATTTAAAGCTAAATGTACTTTCAGGTTTTGTGGTGTTTCTCAGGCAGTATTTATGGTCAGTGACTATATTGTAAGTGCCAATCACCTTCTCAGTGAAGGATGTATTTAACTGTGCAGCATTCAGATTGCTGCCTTCAGCCTGTGAAGTCATTTTCCTGTTGCATTGACTGTTAATGATATTATTTTCTGATGTTAGTATTATATCTTCATTTTTTCATACACCTAGCTTCCTTTAAGGCCTGTCTTAATCTTTCCTTTTTCACTGTGAGCATGTCTTTAAATACTTGAGAACCTGTACTTTTGTACAGGCATAATATTGATCACACTCCCTCTTGATCTCCAACACCTTTTCACCCTTGACCTTATTTACTCTTAGTGCCTTTTTATTATTTGGTACGTTAATGGGAAACGACATCTTAGCATATACAGAAAGAGTAGATATGAGTTCTTCCACCTTTCTACCTATTGCATGTTCTCGATAAACTTGCAACCAATAACTTTTATCAATATTAGACTTAAACATATTTAGATTATCATAATTGACCACACATACACTCTTTCCTGCCATGTGCACTGAGTCAGTGGCCAGATACCCAGGTCTTAATTACGTCTGACTTCAGATGCACTAACTCATTTGATACAAATATATTGTCAATACATGTACCAGTACCTTTATAATGAAGCCTTGTTATTTCAGTGGTTGTAATATAAAGACCAAATGAATTTAATAAATTATTTGCATATGAGTTACAGATAGTGGACAACTGAAAATTCAAATTGAAATCTCCACAGACTGTCAGTATTGCCTCACGAGTTCCAATATTTCTACGGAATCCAAACTGACCTTCCCCAAGGTCGGCTTCAACTAGTTTTTCCATTTGTCTGTAAAGAATTCACATTAGTATTTTGCAGCAGTGACTTATTAAACTGATAGTTTGGTAATTTTCTCATCTGTCAACGCTTGCTCTCTTTGGGATTGGAATTATTATACTCTTCTTGAGGTCTGTGGGTATTCCGCCTGTCTCATACACCTTGCTCACCAGATGGTAGAGTTCTGTCAGGACTGGCTCTGCAAGGCCGTCAGTAGTTCTAATGTAATGTTGTCTACTCCTGGGGCTTTGGTTCGACTCAGGTCTTTCAGTGCTCTGTCAAACTCTTCACACAGTATCATATCTCCCACTTCATTTTCATCTACATTCTCTTCCATTTCCATAATATTGTCCTCAAGTACATTGGCCTTGTATAGACCCTCTATATACTCCTTCCACCTTTCTGCTTAGAACTGGGTTTCCATCTGAGCTCTTGATGTTCATACAAGTGGTTCTCTTTTCTTCAAAGGTCTCTCAAATTTTCCTGTAGGCAGTATCTACCTTACCCCTAGTGAGATCAGCCCCTACAGCCTTACATTTGTCCTCTAGCCATCTTGCACTTCCTGACAATCACATTTTTGAGACGTTTGTATTCCTTTTTGCCTGCATTTTTATGTTTTTTCCTTTCATCAATTAAATTCAATATTTCTTCTGTTACCCAACGGTTTCTACTAGACCTCTTCTTTTTACATATTTGATCTTCTGCTGCCTTTACTGTTTCATCCCTCAATGCTACCCATTCTTCTTCTACTGTATTTCCTTCCCCCATTGGTTCCCTTATGCTCTCCCTGAAACTCTGTACCACCTCTGGTTCTTTCAGTTTATCCAGGTCCCATCTCCTTAAATTCCCACCTTTTTGCAGTTTCTTCAGTTTTAATCTACAGGTCCTAACCAATAGATTGTGGTCAGAGTCCACATCTGCCCCTGGAAATGTTTCCTTTCCTCCCTACCGAATTCCATTCACCCATGACTATTAAATTTTCGTCTCCCTTCACTACCTGAATAATTTCTTTTACCTCATCATACATTTTATCAATTTCTTCATCATGTGCAGAGCTAGTTGGCATATAAACTTGTACTACTGTAGTAGCGTTCACTATGCTGTTTGTAGTAGCTTACCCGCATTCCTATTTTCCTATTCATTATTAAACCTACTCCTGCATTACCCCTATTTGATTTTGTGTTTATAACCCTGTATTCAACTCACCAAAAGTCTTGTTCCTTTTGCCACCGAACTTTACTAATTCTCACTATATCTAACTTTAGCCTATCCATTTCTCTTTTTAAATTTTCTTACATATCTGCCCGATTAAGGGATCTGACATTACACGCTGCGATCCGTAGAATGCCAGTTTTCTTTCTCCTGATAATGACATCCTCGAGTAGGCCCCTCCTGGAGATTATAATGGGGGACTATTTTACCCAAGAAGACACCATCATTTAACCATACAGTAAAGCTGCATGCCCTCAGGAAAAATTATGGCTGTAGTTTCCCCTTGCTTTCAACTGTTCACAGTACCAAGACAGCAGGGCCATTTTGATTAGTGTTTCAAGGCCAGATCATTCAATCATCCAGACTGTTGCTCCTGCAACTACTGAAAAGGCTGCTGCCCCTCTTCAGGAACCACACGTTTGTCGGGCCTCTCAACAGATACCCCTCCATTGTGGTTGCTCCTACAGTACGGCTATCTGTATCGCTGAGGCACGCAAGTCTCAACACCAATGGCAAGGTCCATGTTTCTTGGGGTGGGGGGGGTGTACTTTTCATTAATAATCCAAATTATTAGAATTGATATTGTTGTGTCTTAACGTATTATTATAATACATTATTAATGTTAGTGTTATTATTATTTTGTTTTCTGTGTAATATTGTTCCTGGTCATGTGTAATTTAGCGCCTGAAGCATCTAATCTAGTCAGGGTAAATAAGCCATAAATAAATAAGTTTGGGAATTTTGTTGCAAGAACTACAACAGTTAACTGATAAAATTTGTCAAAGTTTCTTCACTCTGAATGCTGTCTGATTTTGTTATCTGTATGTCAACTGCTTTGTGTTCATCAGAGTATCTCAGACTACCATGTAGGCTAAAAACCACCATGTGCACCCCGCAAGTACTTACCTAACTGAGTAGCTGCTTCCTTTGTGTAGTGTACCCTGACCTGTCTAGGAGAGTCCTACAATTATCCACCCAATAATGGAGGTCCAGCCAAGACTGTCAGACTCAACAAAGCCTCTGGCCGAGATTGTCCACTCGGCTCCAGACCTGGGGACCCCAGTCAACTCTGGAAACTGTGCTGCAAATCGTGAGCTGTTCTTGCACTCGATATGAGAGGCCAGCAGCCTCCACCAGTCATCTGAATGAACTGAGGATGACCTCGGAACCCTCGCAAAAGGCACTGTCAGAACTGATGCCCCTCCTCGGAGATGACTGCACCCTGCAAGCTCGATAGCCACAGGCAAAGGTGCCCCATCTCGGATGAGGCTCCCTGACAGACCTACTGAGTGCATATTGGCTATCTTTCTGGCTCTGAACAATATTTCCCTAATGTGTCCAACACTTGTGAACCCCTCCTCCAGTGAGCTCGCTCAGATGCCGTCGGAGGAGTGACTCACAGACGAGTGGGCGTGGCCGGACAGCCAGCCTCCACATGCCTAACCTAGTAGTGTAGTTAGTCGTTCAAGAGAAATGACGACTGTGCTACACACTACTTGAATTTCCACTTTAAAGTTACAAAAATGTGAGACTACACCTCTTAAATACAAGAAAACTCATGGAATTTAAGAATTAATCTATGAAGAAAACAGAAAAATCTAAAGACATAACTAGCTGTTGTCCACATCTGGAACCAGTGTGTAACTCAGCTTTACTTGTTTCTTGTCAAGACAAGATTTAAAAAAGATTGTGCTCTGGGTTGATCTATATTTATTTTTGTCGTTATGAAATTTTGAACTTTATTTATAAGCCAGTCAGTGCCCCATTGTGAATTTACGGAAAAGCTGAATAATGCAGCAATACTGAGCATTAGCTGAAGTTTAGATATATTAGGAACCTGTGCATACTGTCAGTCTTTTAGCCTCCTTCTTTTAGAGAGTCTTTGTACATATGATGGACTACAAGCACACTTTTATAACAGCTTAATAATCATATATTTTACTCTTCCATAAAAAAAAATTTAAATAACAATCAGTACTTTTCAGCCATGACTAGAACCCCCAAAAAAAAGATCTATGCAAAGAGGCATCGGACGTCTCAACAGTGATGACTGACAACTGTGTCATCCTCAGCTAACCAAATTAATTGGAGGGGCATGTGGTCAGCACACCTCTGTCCCGGACCTTGCCAGTTTTTGGCAATGGCGATGCTACTTCTCAGTCGAGTAGCTCCTCAGTTGGCCTTACAAGGGCTGCGTGCACCCTTATTGAACCTTGCCCACACAGCACAGTACAGAGAGCTTCACTCACAATGTTTCATCGAGATGTGCGTCGGTTAAAATCACACGTGGTTTCTTACAGGGCTCAGAATTTTGCTGCCAAGCTGGATAACAGACATGTCTAATCCCACAACCATAGTTTTTTATTACAGTCCCAATGTATTTGACTACATTGCTCGCTAACAAATGAATACTTCACTTACAGGCTTTGTGAAAATTGGCTACATCTTTCAACAGAACTTTGCCCACTTCATCATAGCTTGATGTGAGGAGTAAGAATATCGTGGTCAAAATTTTGTGTTTGCTTCCAATAACAGTATGCTATTAATCACTTAACTTAAACCATATGCTAGTACATTTGTATGTCATCCTGATACCAGGTTCCCACCATATATTTCATTCCCTTGAGAATCAGCTAGCAAATCTCCTTACACTCTATTCGTGCATGGTACGACGTATGACCAGCTGTCTGCTATCCTGAATGGACTCTTCCAAACTGTGACCAACAACCACCTAAACTGACTTGTGTGATGGAATGGGGCATTTACACAACATTTTAAAATATTTCACATTCCAAGCAAATATTTCAATTGAAACAGGAACTTTCTTTCTGTGGCCATAAAATGATGTAGAACTAACTATGAAGCTATTATAATCGTTACAGGACAACTTTTCAACACTGTCATACAACATACACAAGTTCTTGTGAGTTCATAGTAGAGGTCCACCTTGAGCCGTGCAATTAATTACGAATGAAGCACGGTATTGATATTAAATGTCTGAGTGATAGTCAGTTTAGAGAGTAATTTAAAACAGATTTGTACAATAGCTGGGAATAAGGGGATCTGGCTGAGCTCGTCTGGAAAGCGGCGGTGAGGGGAAACTTTCACTGTGGCAGCCTGGCCCAGTGTCTTTGTGATCCCTAATGGCACCACCGTGTGGATGGACAAGAGTCAAGACATTCTGCATTGTTCACTCACACAAATATTTTACGTGTTGGAGTGAGAAGTAATGTTTGTGAAAGATGCAATTGACTGCCAAATGCAGAAAATCTGGCTTTGGGATGTGTGCCAGAGATTGCTGTCTTACAGGTGAACTCCCAGCTAGGCCTTTTAAATGCCACCAAACACATAACTCTTACAAAAATTTTGTTTAGGGATTTAAGACCTTTGGACAGTGGTTCATCTTGATGTTTTTCAGAGTGACAGAGAGCTAAAAGGAAGCTGCCTCACTGACACGGGAGAGAGATATGAATAGTGAGGCATGACTTTTTCCAAGGGGTATAGCAGAAATGGAAGCAATGGTTGCCCGAGTAAAACATAGCCCAGGGAAGGGGAGTTGTGCTCTCTGAGGAGCATTTTTCCCAGTCAGAGCTTGGAAGATCCAGAGCACAGCCAGTAAAATTAAGCACATATAGAAAAATTTGGCAATTTGAGGTTTCTCTCCTCACAGTTGCTACACTGATGTGTAAGGAGACTTGTCAAATATTTGGCCAGCCACAGAAGTGGTCTGCTGCTACTGAATGGTATCAAGGGAACTTCAAGTCATCTTGTAAATACAATCTCAGAGATTCATTCGGAATATTTGTATTGCAAAGTCGTTAACACTCTGCTTCTAAAATCCACAAAAAGTGTGACAAATTACCTCCAATAACTTATTAGTTTCAGTAGTTCTATTCTGTGCTCATAAACCAACTAATCACAATACATGTTCCACAGTCGTAAAACACTCCTTCCCACCCAAACACACAACCTCTCAAAGCTTCCAGAATGAAATTTTCTCTCTGCAGTAAAGTGTACACAGATTTAAAACTATGTGCTGTACTGAGACTCTATCTCAGTACCTTTGCCTTCTGTGGGAAAGTGCTCTACCAACTGAGCCACCTAAGCATGACTCATGACCCATCCTCACAGCTTTACTTCCTCCAGTACCTCATCTCCTACCGTCCAAACTTCAGAGAAGCTGTCCTGCAATGCTGGAAGAAAGGATATAGCAAAGACATGGCTTGTCACAGCGTGGGGGATGTTTACAGAATGAAATTTTCACTCTGCAGTGGAATGTGTGCTGATGTGAAACTTCCTGGCAGATTAAAACTGAGACTCAAACTCAGATCCTTTGCCTTTAGCAGGCAAGTGCTCTCAAAGCTTGTCACAGTTTGGAGCTACCATGTACACAAAGCCATTGCTGCTAATTTTGGCTAACAATAAAAGACAAGCTGCTCCATTACACTCAGTCCAATACATTATTGATAGAGTAGTTTGTATTAGGAAACCTGCAATAAAGTTCTATGCATGCACACGGATTAGCATTTTACTTAAGTGTCAGTGTACACCATTTTCCCAAAACTGCGAAAAAGAGAATAATGTATCATGTAATAAAATGTACTGTAGCCTGTTTGATGCATCAGTCCATTTGTCACAAGCAACTGGAGTTGAGTAAAATAGTGTTAAAAGCAGAATAAGTGCTAAGTGTGAAATGGTATATTGAAACTTACTTAACATACTTGTAGACAGAGTGTCAGGGACACAGATTATTAATAACAACTTTTTCATTTATGGTCTTGTGCTGGTATGAACTACCAATTTTCTTTTGGTTCCAGCTGTATGGAATTGAATTCTCACAAGCTTTTTGTTGAGTACTCGTAAACCGATGTCAGATGGTAGCTGACTCTCATACCAAACACGACCTCATCCACAGCCATGTTGCCAGCACTATCATGAAGATGGCTGCAGTATAATTGGATAAATAAGATGATCTACTCACCACACTGGTGGCAGGAGAAACTATATGCAAAGGATATAGAAATGTGGAAGCTTTCAGAGCCAATGGCTCTTCCTTCTAGCAGAAGATTTGAAGGGAAAGAAAGAAGACTGGCAAGACTTAAGAAAGGGAGAGAGTTATGGAAAAGTTGCCCAAAACCATAGGTCAGAGGAGACTTACCAGACAGGATGAGAAGGAAAGACTGATCCTTGGTGCCTGCGCTGGATGAGATTTGAAAACCTGAGAGCTTAACGATGGAAGATGCGGTAATCAGCAAGACACAATTTACTGGAAAAAAAAGGTCATTTGGAGTCAATATGAGCTGAAAGCTAACTGCATTGTACATGATAGGCATATATGGGGAGGGGGAAGATGGTGGAGATGTGTGTGTGTGTGGGGGGGGGGGGGGGGGATAGACGGACTGCAAAATGAAAGGGGAGCAAAGAAAAGGAATAGTTACTGAGAATAAATTCTGACAACACTATGATGCAATTTTACTTTTTTAAGCTGATGTTTCTCATTGATTGTGTAAACAAAACAAACGGATCACATACTTTTGGACATATAAATACAGACTGATTATTGGCTCCAGTGTCCAAGGTTGTTGAATAAGTCAGTTTGCAGTCTGCTTGTTTCTATTAAATCATTGTCCACCCACGTTAGCTGAGTGGTGAGTGTGACATACTGTCGATCTTAAGGGCCTGCATTTGATCCCCAGCTGGATAAGAGATTTTCTCCACTCAGGGACTGGGTGTTGTGTTGTCCAGATAATCACCTATTCATCCCCATCCAAGCACAATTCGCCAAAGTGGTGTGAAATTAATTAGTTTGTTTATTTTCATTCATTTTAGAAAAACATCTGTCTGTCTCTGATTTGATTGTCTTGGCCATGGTTTCTAAATCTGCCTCTACTTGTGTGACACGCCTCGTGATGTCATCATGAGGGGTAACGCACTTTCCTACTTTTGTCATCATGTGCTACTTAAAGTTTTGACATTGATTTCATTATGTTTTGCTAAAACTGTTAGTTTTGAGTGATCCTTTTGTTCAAGTCAGTACCAATTTTGGTTAATTTAGCGTCATTACTGTCAAGTTTTTTCTTTATTTCCTGAAATTTTTCCGTAAACAGTTTCTCATTGTTCTGTAAACTTGTATTCATCTGCTGAAATTGTTGCATGACTGCACTGATAAATTGTGAGAAATTTACTGTTTGAACATTATCTGCTCCCGGTAAATCGTGAGAATTTACTGCTTGTGATCCACTTTCCATATCTTGCAACTCTATGTTGCTGTCGGTTCCTACGGCTAGATTATTTAGGTTCTGTATTTCATTTACTGTTTCACTTGTTTGAGCAAGTGTAATTTAATTCTATGCTGCTTCATTGGATATGGAACTTGCAGTAGGCAAACTGTTTATGTTATCCATTCTGTGAGTCATGACCGTATCAATAGTAATAAGATTTTTTTTTTAAACTCGTCTCTACAATGTTTAGCTTGTATGTAATGTTATTCAAACAATGCATAGAGTTGATCTATTATTGACAATGTCTCTACACGCCATGTTGTCTCCACTGAGCTGTGTATCGGCCATTTTGCAGTAATTGTTGTCGTACTTTGAAAAAAACAAAAAATATACACTCAGCAGTAAAAATCACTTTTTAACTTTAGCAAAACTTCGCTATATATCGTGAGTTAATGAAAGATTGTGCCAACAAACAGCCCAAGATGCTATGGGGCAATGTATCACAGGATGGCATTTGGCACCTTTATGTGTCAGAATATACACCTGCATTGCCATCAGAGAGTGGTATGCATTGTAGTGATGTGACAGGACACCCTTCACTGTGACACGTGTTCCATTTGACCTGAATTACAGCGACGTCACATCGTATGACAAAAATGACCATTTCCTTGAGGGTGTTGCAGTTTCTTCTTTCAGCAGAGTAAATGGTATGCATTTCATTGTAACCTCTCTAGTTTAGTAAATAAATCACCTTCCTTGACAAGGATCTCAATATCTGTTTATTGTTGTTACTAAGTATATACTACAGGTCAAAATTATTCGATCACCTATGAAAAAAGCTGTGCACTTTATTTTAATAGACAACTACACTCTTCAAACTAAATAGGCTAACAATACAAATATTTTCTCCCTCTCTGTCATTAAGTACCCTTCGTGCTAAGAACAGCTGCGCAGACTGTTGGCATTATGGAGATAATATTTTTGCAGAGATTACAGTCCCATGCATCTGTAATCCATAGATTTTCAACATTAGATGATGCCAGTTCTCTGATCTCTCTGCCATGTTCATCCCAGTGGGTGAGGTGGAGCAGTGGTTAGCACACTGGACTTGCATTCGGGAGGACAACGGTTCAAACCCATGTCCAGCCATATTGATTTAGGTTTTCTGTGATATCCCTAAATCACTTCAGGCCAATGCCATGATGGTTCTTGTGAAAGGGCAGAGTAGACTTCCCTCCCCATCCTTCCCTAATCCAAGCTTGTGCTCCATCTCTAATAACCTTGTTTTCAATGGGACATTAGTGTTTAATCTCCCTTCCTCAAGTTCATCCCGTAAGTATTCGATGGGATTTAAGTGAGGCGGCTGACTTCACCAGACCATATTCTTCAGTTTCCCAAATTTCTTTCCTCTATTGACTTACTATTGGCACAATTTAGAAGTCTGTCTGAGATCATTGTCTTGCTGCAGATCAACCCACAACTAATATGCCTCTTGGCAGATTGAACTGAATTGTTGATCAGTACTGACTTCATACGTTCTCCACGATGTCAATGAGTAAACATTCAGTGAAGGCTTACAAATTTAAAACTCGATTAATCCTTGGACCATTGCAATCAATTCAACTTCTCTCTATCCATCCATGTAAGTCATGGTCACACAAATGGCATTGCTCTGCTGAGACAAAGGTTGGAGCTTCTCACATATTGTTTACTTTATTATTAATTATAGGTGCAGGAGGATTCTTCACATTTACTCTGTACACATAGGAACTAATCTTTGCTTTACCGTGTTACTCAGGGTCTTCCAGATTGTCAAACACTTGGGCTGGCACCAGAGCAATGTATACACTACTGTAGGCTTGGTTAGGCCAAAATTTGTTACTATTGCCTTGCTAGAATAGCCTTTGTGATGCAGAGCTACAATTACAGCACTTTTTTCAATTCCGACCTCCTCCTTCCATCTTATTAGGATGCAATACAGCATGAACTTGAACAAGTATAGAAACTCACTTCTAGGTACACACAGTGTACAAAGGCAGCAAAAGAAATGAGACCTATTTAAATGGAACCCTCTTAGGTAAAGGCCACCAGTGTTGTGGAGACTCACCAGCACCTCTCTGGGTGAAGAATGAGCTTAGTTTTTGCATGTTTTACTATCAAAACAGGATTATGGTGCAATACTCAAAGTTAAATCCCTGTGTTAACGCAAATCAATAGCTGTGACTGAAAACTTTTCTTCACTTTAGCATCTAAAATTCGCAGACAATGTGTGTGATCATCTGGACCACAGCCCTTGGACACCCAAAAAGATCAAAATGCATCTGACAGCAAGCCATCCGAGTCATTGGCACATCTCAAGGGCCCAAGTAGCATGTACGTGGTTTTATAGTGATCCCAACATAAACTGCTTCCAAACCTCATAAATGGAATTCTGTGATTGAAATTCAACCTTTGTAAGAGATTAGAATGTATGCCACTTACTACTAGCACAGACATACTGCTATTTTAAGTGTTCTCTCTGTCAAGGTAACTGTAACTGAATTGGCAGAGAAGTGACTAAACACAGGAATGATATTGAGTTGCTACAACAAAATCAGGGATCTTCTCTTTATAACAGTATCTAATTTTGTAATATGTTTCTGCTGTTGAATCGTGTTCCATCTGTGTATTACAGTGCCTATGTAGCACCAAAATGTTCCATCTTCAAAATTTGAATTCAGAATATTTTCATGTGCTTTTGGAAGGTGTGAAATGTCACAACTCGTATCCCTAGAAGTGTTGGTATTATAATTGCCAGCTCAGAGACATGGTTATTCATTACAAATGATGGGGGAAAAAGCCTCCAATTGAATACAAAGCTGATATATAAATGAGTGAGTGAACGTACAATTGCTCATTGGATTACACTGTGTCTGTTATTGTTATATTTCCAATTCTTAATTTTCTGCATTCAGTTACAGTTATCATTGTACAGCTTGCTACATTGAAGCATGGAAATCACCCCAAGACAGTGAAGATCACATGGAACATGGAATGAGTGTCTGAACTGAAATGATTCCAAGCAAGCTACCCTGGGAATTGATTAATACAAAAAGTGTGTACTGCTTGGAGTATCTGACAAATTGTGCAGGGTCAGAAACACATACATTTTACAGAAAAAGTACAAGATGTGGTGAACATTCTGTCTGCAGTCTGGTATAGTGAACTGCTATGGGTGAAACAGAGTACAGTACTGCTCAAAGTAGAGGTGCTAGTTCTTGGAGTGCATTTACAGTAACCAGGATGAAATGTTTGTGGCTTTGCTTGCCTGTGTGAGAAGGACTGTTGCTAAAGAAAAAATCCATTTTATTTTGCCAAATGTGTTTAAAAGTAAAAAAATAATACATATATTGACTGAATTATAAACGTAACTAATGATAATGGTGTTTCAGACATTCCAGACTACATCTTGGGTACAGTTACAAGAATTATCAGGTGCTGTGAAAAATGGTATTGGCTGCTAAACATTTAAATGTAATGCTGTGGTAATTTAGGATCAAGAAAGTGCCTTGAAAAAAATGTTTATGTCTCCTTTTTCGTATATTTTTTAAGTTGAAGTGACTGTACATCATGTGGCAATAGCTGAAACAAATTGGCAACAAATTTAAATGAAATGTATACAATTTTTACGGTTCATATAGAAGGTAACATGTTTAATAAACAATGCTGTTTTTAACAATAGTATAATGAATACTATGCCTTATCTTACGATAACATTAGAATAATATTTAAATACCTAAATTTGGGAGTTGTTATAGCCAGTAGTGTCTGCAACACATCAAACAGAGCTTTTCGTTAGCTACCATTGTATGTTTCAGCACCATGTTAACAAGCCTGCCACTCCTATCATACTTTATGTACACCCTATATAAAGTCCAGGAACACTTTCAAGTAATTACTGCACAAGAACTAAACATTGTACAGATATCATACATATTGCAATTTGAAGCGAAACTGTAAAAAAACTTCCAAACAAACGGGGCACTGCTTCATCATGTGGTAGAGGCAGTACATACACCAGATCTTTAATGCGTCCCCACAGAAAAAAGTCACATGGAGTGAGATGTGGTGATTGGGGAACCATTTAGTGAAACACCTGTCCTCTTCTGTAGCAAGGCCGATCCATCGATGCAGCAGCTCTGTGTTCAGACACCCACAAACTTCACGATGAAAATGTGTTGGAGCTCCATCCTGCTGAAAAATGAATGAAGGGTCCAGTTGCATTTGAGGTATCAGCCATTGCTGCAACACATCCAAGTAGGAATATCCAGTAACAGTGCTCTCAGTGAAAAAGAATTGCCTGTACTGTTTTTGGTACGACAAGGCACAAAAAACATTTACTTTTGGGGACTCATGCTCAAATTCAATGCATTCGTGTGGATGCTTTGTACCCCCAGATATGACAATTATGCCTGTTCACTTTCCCATTAGTGTGAAAAGTGGCTTCCCTGCTAAATATTATGTAATCAAAGCCATTACCATCCCCATTCAGTTTTTGCAACTCTGAACAAAACTCAAAGAGAAGTGTTTTGTCATCATCATTGAGTTCCTGCACTAGCTCCAGTCTGAATGATTTCATTGACACCTTCGGTAGCAGGACTTTTCACTATGTCATTGGAGCTATTTTGAGATCATGGGATGCACGACGCACAGATTTTCTCGGACTCCTTATAGATGACTCTCGTATGCACTCCTCTCACACTGGGACGTCTGCTTCTCTTTCCCGGGCACAAGCAACCCATCATAACAAATTTGTTGTGCCAGTGGTAAATGGCCTTCCTTGTTGGTGGCTCCTTACCACACTAGTTTTTGTTGGACGCCAACACACCACGTTTGTGACTTTTGGTGACTATCCTCAAGTTACGAAACTACACTGTGGTGGTATACATTAAAAAAAAACTTTCAGTGTCTCTTTGAAATGACACATGTATGATAGGTGCACACTGTTTGGTTCTTGTGCAATAAATAATTGAAAGTGTTTGTGGTCTTTATGTACGCCTCATATTTTTTTATACATGGCAAAATCATGATATTCTCAACATTAGAAATGTTCATAATGTAACCATATGCATAAATTAATTTGCAAATGAATGTAAAATGACTCATTCCTCATCATTATGATCCATAGAACATGTATCCTACTAACTAAATTGGATTAGATGATGATGCATCACTATTAAATCATTTGCCTGTATTCTCTCTGTTGCCAAAAAGTGTATTATTAAGGGAGATAAGACTATTAGTTTGTTCTTTCAGTTGTCACTTGAAACTGAAAATAACATTGATATGAATGATCATCAAAAAGAAAAGAAACTTTATGGTTCCATGGACCTTTTACAAGTCTCAACCAACTATGCAGACTGAAGAGATGAATGAAAATTTGACCGAATTCCGAGATTTGAACCCAGATCCTCTGCTCACTGGGCAGATGCACGAACCACTACACCACCCTGGCACAGTGGCTCTGCACTGTTTGCCCCAGCATGCCTCCCTCCTCAGTCCAAAATCCTGTTCACAACTCAGTCCACTTATTTCCCCAAAACACAAAGAGCACCACAGAGGATGTCAAACTGTCATGGAATAGCACCTCAGTTTTGAATGAAATGGGGATTCCTCTCTGGAACCATATAGTTTCATTTAATGAAAGCAGCTATACCTGGGTCTCAGGCAGGACCTCCTGTTTCGTTTGATTCTGAGGTACTATTCCAATACTGTTGGACATGTTCCACACCCAGGAGGATACCCTCTTTTGTGGGTCTGTGGAATAAATAATTAATGTAATCTAGTCTGAGAGCCCCTCCTCTTGTGGCAGTTAATTGTATATCACTGGAGCAACAAGGCATTGTGACTAAAAAGGACACACCATTCCCATTTTCTGGAATGGTTGCAAGTCAAATGCACTTACTTGCAGGCCTTTATTATGGATAACAATCTGTTGAAGCATTAAAGAACACAGTTAACATTTCTGAATTGTGACACACTTTATAGACCAGAATTGTCTTCTCTAGGTCTCAACATGAATTTGATGAAGGGTAATTGCCTGAAACTTTACTGATAAAGGCAAAATAGTTCTCTTAATTCACCTCAAAAGCACGATAACCGACCTCGATATCAGATGGAGCAATAAATGAAATATTCGAAAGTGTCATTCATTGGTTCTCAATAAATGGTCTAGCACATCATTTACAAAGAAAAGGCATCTTATTCAGTTTTGTACAAGGAAAGACAAATCATCACTAATAATGAAGCATTACGGAAAAGAAATATGTGAAGACTGGTTGTTAAAAATACTTGGGGGTACATAGTGATCAGAACAAGAATTATAAAACTGAGTGCAGCAACATTTGCTCTAAATTTGATTACCATAAGTGGCAATGACAGCACTAGAAAATTTAACTTCCTTCTTTCATTGATGTCATATTTAGAATGGGGGCCTCTGACCCCCCCCCCCCTCCCCCTACACACACTCACAAACGCACAGTGCCTATCCTCAAACTTCACATACATAAAGAAATTAGGTAGCCTCACAACACATACACTCTTACAAAGTTTGGTTTGAAGGATCAGCACAATTTGAAAATAATACTAGCATTCATAAATACAATACTAGGAGGAAAACAGTGGGACTTAATCTTGTTGTAGCACAGAAAGAAGCATATCATGCAGCCATAAAAATATTTGATCACCTCCCTTTAATTAACAAGGTGCTGGATGATAATGAAAGTTGACAAGTGCTATTCCATAGATGAATTTCTGAGAAGGAAACAACAGGTTAGCCACGAGCACTGATGTGCTGCTTCCTGGACTTCGGTAGGCGGGCCGGCCCCGGACTGAATCAGCCCAGCAGGTTAACAAAGAGGGACGGTGTGCCGGCAAGCCTGAATGTGGTTTTTAGGCAGTTTTCCACATCCCACATAGTAAATACTGCTCTGGTCCCCATGTACCACCTCAGTTACACAACTTGCAGACATCTGAAAAACATTTGCACTATTTCATGGCTTACACTAGACGCAGACAGCTAGGATACATTACTTCTGTCCTGGGGGGTACATGATGGTGACAGGAAGGGCATCGGGCAACAACACTCTGACACTAACATTGCCAACTCTATAGTAACAGGGTCAGTCCCGTATTGAAGTGGGGCAAAGGCCCAAGCAAAAGGTGAGAAGGTGACATCCAAAAATGAACATATGTACTAAATGCAATTTATCACAGTCAACAAGAAACTTATTTTGGGCATACATAAGAATGAAAATAGCATACTGCAGTGTGAATGCCTTTTAATTTTAGGCCAAAAGGCAGTTCATATCTGTAAATCAAATCTACAATGAAAATATTCCTTTAAAAAGCACATTTAAATATGGACATGTTCTCATTACACGAACCATGAGCGATTTTCAAAACTAAAAATCTTCTTCTTTCTTTCAAAATAACTTACCTCTTATTGTATAATGCTTGTTATACCATATCATTTCACACATTTTTATAGTGTAGTATGTGATACCATAGAAAAAACTGTAAAGTGGCCACTATAGTACTAATATTCATTTTCAATATTTTATTCAAATTTCAGGTTTATTATTACTTCACAATTATTTAAAATGTTTCAGATCACTATGCCAGAATAAAATGACGTAACTGTGGCATTAACTATCTTTAGAAGTATTCTTTGACGTAAGTGTTACATGCAAAAAAGAATAATTTTCTTAACAGTCACAAGCAACATGGAAATATCATCGGTGATGGTTGTGTTCCAACTTAAGTACTAGTGATTTTGGCAGGCTTCTTAAAAAATAGTTTACTGTAAACCATCAACATCTTTTTTCCTATTATCTTAGACTGGATGGCTGAAAAGTACTTGGGCTTTTGTCCAAGGAAAGGGTTTTGTAGTGGTTCATCTGCTCTTTTACATCTAGTTGGGACTTCTAGAATGCATTTGTCTCAACATCAGTATGAGTGTTTCCCATAGCTTTGTACTTGTGTATGGAAATGCATTTTATTTCACATATTTAATGTGAAATCCCTATCTAAGGACCTACAAGATGTACATCGGCGAGCAAGGTTTCTTAGCTGAGTCACTGATTGTAGATCTCATTGTATTCCTCTTTTGTTACAATTGTTGGCCTTTTTCTTAGAAGTTTTCCTATTCTATCAAAAGTGGAGTCAGTGCATAAGTAACTGTGTCCTTTTAATAATAATAAAAAGTAGTGCTATGCAACATATTATGAGGGAGCACGGAAGCACAAACAGTTGCTCTGCATTAGAGAAACAGTGTGACTGGAATGGAAATCACTCGACTGGATGTAATGGATTAGTTATCCTTCACACAAAATGTGTATGTGGACACAGATGTATTTTCGTAGGCTTGTATCTTGGCAAATGTTTGATTTCACTTAAATTGTATGATTATCTAGGTTCTGCTTATCCTGTTTGTTTTGTTCCATTCTGTGTCTCATTTATTTTAAATTCCTGACATGTTTGCTTTTGTGTGTAAGCTCCTCATATAAAATTTTGTTGAGGATTAAGGCAGCAACAAAGTTCAGTAAATAGTCAGCATGAACTAATTCTGTGCAATGGGAACCCCAGAAAAGCAGATGATAAAAGCTCTCAGGTTACAATTGCCTTCCTCATCTTCCAGAAAACACGCTACTTTTGATTTTTGGGTCATGACAAATGTTGACCATCTTGATGAGATCAGTCTCATTGACTGGGTGCACATTTGTCAAACATGGATTTCATGAGCTGGGGACTTGTTAACACGAACAGTCGATTGCTACTCTAAGCTCTGGACATACTTTTGCCTACCATCCAATGACACAGTAATGGAACATTGTACGTCATAGTGCATGGGATTTTGATCTTATTGGCTGAACTGTGAACATTGTAGGAGAAAAATAATTTTGAAAATGCACCATTTGTCAATAAGGGTTGAGGGGAGTGAAACAATCATTACTGAGTAACTGCTATGGAATATGCTGTACTGGGGCAAGCAGGGTTCTGTTTGGGTGGGCCCCAAATAGGCTTGTGATTATCTCACTGTATAAATTTCCAGAGGGTTATTGGTTGACCCTACCACCCCATCAGCAAACAAACATTTAACAGTAAAAATGTGATAGTAACACAGTATCAGGAGAATTATTAAATAATGTTGCACTAGTTACAGAACACAGATTTGAACCGTTGCCTCATGACTCACACACATGAATGTATCTTCTTCTGCTTCTACACAATGAGCACTGATCCAAAGGAATTGCTGAAGAAATGGTCTTGGATGGTTATTGATTCATTCAAGAGACATACTTGAGGTATAGGGACTTCTGAAATTAAGTTACGCAACAGGCACGGCACCCTTTCAGAAGAGTGGGCATGTTACCAATTTCCTGAGAGACAATTCTGCTGCAGTACGGACAACAGGTTCATCACATTGTGGGAGTGAAATGGCTCTCCAAAGTTGAGGTACAAGGAACAGTAAGTTTCTTGTTAGCCAAACATACAAATTGCACACAAATTCGCCATGGAATTCTTGCAGTGTATGGTGCAATGCAATGTAGCATCCAGTCGTAGTGAAACAGTGCCAACAATTTGATGAAGACCATTCAGTCTTTCCAGCAAGCTCAGTGGATATTTGACAGGAAAGAGATTTTCCATCAAAGAGGAAATTCACACAGCAATCCTCAAATTGTTCCATGACTGAGGCACACGTTTATATTTTCAAGAAACTGAACAGTTTGTGGGATGTTACAATTGTTGTTTACAGGTTTTAGTGACTGTAGTGAAAAGTAGTATCTGCATCACTTTGAATTGTATTGCAGCATACAGTAAAAGTTACTCAGTCTGCCATAGTAACAGGTAACTTTCTTTCTGAAGTCTCATAGTTTCCTGCTGCTTTCACACCTTTCTTTGACAATCATCAGATGTCAGGTTACTCCTGGATGCATCAGTGAATGGAATCCTACTCTGCTGACTGAGTACCCATTCTGTGTTTTCCCATACCCAACTCCACAGACCAATGCTTTGGGGGAGGGATGCTAGTGCTATCTGAGGCCACATTGATAATGTGGAGACTTGGATTCTGTCTTGACCATAGTTGCCTGATATCCCAGATATCTGGTTGGAAACCCAACTCCCAACTGTACTTTGTTGGGATAGATAAAATTCCTGGTTACATAAAAATGGACAACATTATATAAAGTGATGTGGTCTTCACTTCAAATTGCTCATTTCCAATTTCTAATGAGGGGCAGTCTTGTATGAGTTACTGACTTAAACTCCTCCTTTTATTAACAGCACTAAGTGGCCATACTTGACTAAATAGCCATTGTTTTCGAGTAGTGCATCAGAGGTCAATCGTGACAGTGCTTTGTAATTCTCTGCTGAAAAAATTGAATAGGGTTGTGCAGTTTCCTTCCCCTGTGGCAGCCTTAGTCGTCATGATGATCTTATCAAAACATTCGAAAGAGAAATTGTGACGAAGGAAGCTGGGATAATTTTTTAATTTTTACTTCCCCCTTGTTTTGCAATATGCCTCCTTCAAATTTGTTTCTTCACTTTCAACTAATTACCATTAACATATGTGAATTGTAATCTGCATTTTCATAAAAGAGAAAGGCAGCCCCCTCAGGTTGAATTTTGTCTGTGTAATTGATTTTCTAATTTATATTGAGTATTCCTAGCTAGTATCTTTTATTATAGGGCAAAATCAGTCATTTTTATGTAACTTTAATTCCGATGTGGACTTATAAACAAATATAAATGGGAAGTTGTGCACTGGCCATACATAACTGTGTATTATTGGGAGGATGTGAAAAGTGAAAGTAGAAGACTGTGAAACGCAAGTGTGCATCTGTCGGCTACATCATTTACAGTAGACAGTACTGCACACCCCTATGTTTTCAGCCAGTATGTAGACACCGAGGACAACAAAGTAGGCAAACCACAACAAAATGGCAGTTTACTTGCAGCACAGTCTAAACTATGTTGAAAAATGATTTGACTTTGAAGAAAGTGTCTACAGGACTTTCAAACCATTTTCACTGACAGTGAAACAGAGCTCAGTTTCAGAATATCTAGAAGTTATTTCTTGCAGATGGGGATTTGATGTTTGAAGAATGTGTGCAGTTAAAGAACTTTCTCAAGGATGAAGAGAAGAACTTTTCAAGCTGAAATCTGATTAGTGGAAGGAATTTTTTTTCATTGTTATGAAAACTATGACAACTTCTTAAAACTTTTCCGTTTTGTTTCAGATGATGGTGGACACTTGGTGAGCTGAGAGGAACCTTTTCCCAGCAGCAACATTAGAAGCTGAAATAATAATAATAATAATAATAATAATGAAGATGGTTTAGTGATTTACATGTCTCCAGTTTTATTGAGGAAGAAGAGAAGATTCTATGAAGGAGATTGAAAAGTGAGCAAAAATCTCAATAAGGTAAAAAAAAAAAACATTGAATTGTAGACTGTGTGTGTTTAGTCTTGGTTTTTAAAAAATATCCCGATTTAGTTCAGAAAAAACTTGGTGTCTGGTCTGTACTAATACAGCTGCCTTCTAAATGGGCAGTGCACAGCTCTTTTGCAATTTCTTGTGGGTGCCTATGAGCCACAACTCTTATGCTCTAAACAGGTTGTCGACTCCAGGCTACCACTGGAAGATGGTTTGTCTCACAGTAGTGGTTCTCTGTTTGAATGATGTCACTGTGGTGTATGACAAATTGACAGGCAACTTATCATGCTGCTATACACTCACAATGTAGATAAGCCTGAAATGATCCTTCAGAGCATGTTTACAGACAACACAGTTGAAGATTTTAATGAATCTGTCTCACAGAGACTTCTGTTCAATAGTAGATTATGATAAATATTCTGGCCAACAAAGTATCTGATTCCATTAAATTTTCAGCTATGTTTTTTCAATAATTGCAAATCTGCTGTTCAAAAATGGAAGCCTTTTGGATTGATATTTTGTTTGAAATTTCTTTCTGTTTCTTTGATGTTTGAGATTATAAATTTCATGTGTTTCAAATTATTTGGTTATGAAAATGCCTCATAGCAGTTCTGTGTCAAATAGAAACTGTTATAATTTTTCATAACCACTAGAACAGTTCCTGAAGTTAATATTGTAAAAATGTACCTTTGATGCTTTGCACCCGTGAGTTGAGTTGTGCTATCGTTGTTAACTTTCTCAATAGTTTTAGTGAGGTTACTGAATGAGAGTAGTTGTCTTGGACTTGATGTCACATGGAACCAAGTGCAGTTTTATCTGTTGGACTGAGTAATGTGAACTCAGTGTATATCATGAACTGTAATTTGCTTTTATACTTCTGCAACTTTGAAATCAGTGACTCTTTTTTAGCCAGTTGCCAAAGCTTTAGAAATGTGGTTTAGCTGTTGATTACATTTGGAGAATTAGGCTTATCAAAAGCTACAATGTTGTTTCATCAGCAAGTCAAGATATTAACTGAAACTATATGACCTAGAGCCCACATGAATTGTACTTCTAAATATATTTGGATGGTGAGCTGAGCCACAAAATACTTCAAATCATGTCGATGATTGTTGATACTGTTTTCTAGGTTATGCAACAAATGTCATTGGAACTCTATCCTACAGTGTCATATCCCAACATTACACTTCAGACAGTTCTGACAAACAAGTGTTACATCGTTTCAATATTTTCTTGTTGTTTGGAGTGAGTAACGGGACTCTTATAATACACAGGAAGAGAGAAGAAATAAAGCTCTTGATATCAGAGGCAGGAAGGGTCTTGGAAGATAAGTTGAATGGAATGGAAGGGATAAAAATCAGAAATTTTTGACATTCCTACCTGGAATTTCCGTTGGTTGTTTTAAAAATGCTAAAATTCCACCAACCGACATATTGCCCCCTGCCAGTGGTGTGGTGTGATGTGATGCAACATGGAGGGGCAGCTGGTCAGCACACCTCTGTCCTAGGATTTTTTTTACTGTGAAACCACTACTACTCGGTCAAGCAGCTCCTCACAAGACTGACTGCATTTTGTACCAGTCACAGTCCCCCCCCCCCCGAGGAAAAATTGCTGGCAGTTAGTCGAATGGCACAGCTAACGAGGCAGACAGTGGAATGGGTAGTGTGTTAAAGAGCAGTTCTAAGATGAACATAAGACAAGAATAATGGAATGTAGTCAAGTTGAATCAGGAGATGCGGAATGAATAACGAGGGATGATCAGCGTGTTTGCATTTGAAAGCTGTACGAGGAGGGGTGAAAAAGCTTCTACCCTAACAAATAAAGAGTGAAAGAAATTTCATAATATAAATTTATTTGTATATATAATACCTGTGTACACCAATACACTTGGAGGCATGCTCAGATAACTTCTGCAAACCATTCAAAGAAAAGATCTTTGATTTCAATTGCAACAAAGCATCAGTCACTGCATCATCATCATCATCATCATCCTTTGAGGTATTTTTTTTCGGTTTGGGACAAGGAAAAAGTCTGACCCAGTCAGATCTGGAGAATATGGCAGGTGACACGATCCACATCATTACGAAAGAATCGTGTTCATGATCCATGGAACAACTAATATAACTAACTAGAATTGGAAGTTTTTCATTGTCCATTATACGAGGTTTGTCCGGAAAATACGTATAAAGGTTGAATAATGTCTTTATGTTACAGGTTGCAGTCACCATCAGGTGAGACTACTGCTGTAATCAATCAAATCAATGCTCAGTTCGAGTCAGAGCACTCTGCGTGAAGGTGGGAGTGTGCAGCAGATTGTGTTCTTAAAGACCGTGGATTGACAGAATGATTGCTGACAAGCTGTCAACCCTCAAAACAATTGTTCACAAAAACTTGAAATGAAGAAATTGTACCGAAGCTCTTGACACCAGAACAGAAAGCAAAGAGGGTTGAGTGCTGTAGGGATTGGTTGGAAGCAGAGGAATGATGTGACTTTCTCAACCGAGTCATCACTGAAGACATGTCCTGGTATTAGAAATTCGATGTGGAGCTCAAAGCAAGGAATGGAAACTAGCAGGAGAACCGAGAACAAAAGAGTCGCGAAAATCAAGGTCCAATGTGATGACAGTGTTGATTCTTGGAGCATTGTTCACAAGGAATTTGTCCCTCCCAGCCAGAGATAGAACGGAAATTTTTACGTTGAAGTTCTGACATGTCTCGGAGCTCTTGTGGCAAGAGTTCGACCAGAGTTGGATCCTTCATCACAAGAATGCGCCTGCACACATTTCGCTCGTTGTGTTTTTGGCCCGAAGCTCAATCACCACTGGATTTAGTCCTGTGTGAGTTCTTCATGTTCCCAAAAATGCGTAATGGTGTGGCATTGGGAGATGTGGAAACGACATGGCAACTAAACAACATCACAACTGAAGACTTTCAGCAATGTTATCAACAGTGGAAATGGCATTGGCAGAAGTGTATCACGTCTCAGGGTGAGCACTTTGAAGGAGACCATATTGTAATACCTGAATAATTGTAAAATAAAGTTATTATGCAACTTTTATATGTATTTTTCGGACAAACCTCGCAGATTAGGAAATGAGACACTGAAGATAATAGAAGTGTTTTGTTATTTGGGTAACAAAATAATTGATTTTGGCTGACACAGAGAGGATATAAAATGCAGGCTTCACTGTATATCTGAGAAAGAGGAATATGTTAGGAGTGGATGTAAATGTTACGGAGTCTTTTCTGGAGGTATCTGCGTGAAGTGTAGCCTTGCTCCGAAACGAGATGTGAACAACAAGCAGTTGAAGCTAGAAAAGGATGGTATCTTTAAATATGTGTTTCTAGGAAGAAATTTTGATGATTTCGTGGATAAAACATAAGGTAAACTCTGTCCATCGGTACTGGCCGACCACCGTGTCATCGTTTACCAATGACGTCCAGCACACCACTATCCTGCCTGTGTCAGTTTTCTTGTCCTCGAGTTCCTCAGTTGGCATCACAAGGGTGAATGTACACTTTCCCAATCCTCTCACCCAGAAAAATCCCTGGCAGTACAGGGAATCTAAACATGTGTCCTCGCCATGATAGGCAGCAGCAGTGAACACTAAGTTACAGAGGTAGTCAGTAAGTGGATAGATGACTACTACTGGCACTCGACACCCTCTGCACTGCACCTAGAGGTGGCTAATGGAATAATTATGCAGTTGCAAATCAAATTACCAGGGACATAGTATTGAAAGAAATTTTCAGCACAACATGAGTAAAAGAAGGAACTGGTTGATAAGACATACGCTGATGCATCGAGGAATCATCAATTTGGTGTTGGTGGGATTTGAGTGAGAGGAGGAAAAGCTGTTGAAGGGGAAATACTGTAAGCAGGTTCAAATAGATGTAGGCTTGCATAGAGAGCTGCATCAAACCAGTCTTTGGACTGAAGACCACAACAACAAAAACAGTTGGCTGTGTGTAGGAATTTTCTGTGGTCAGGAAAGCAATAAGAAATGATTTTCTGATTAAGAAAAGTGCAAACACTATACATTAATGTGGTGTAAAATGTTTCTTGAGCTGTTTATGAAGCCAGAGAAATCTTATATTAGTTCTTTTGGCATGAAAAACCTGTACATGATGATTAAACTACACCTACCCATGGGTTTTATGCAACTTGCAATGCCTACAAATGTCATGGGCAAGATTTTCATTTCTGTCACCCACTACGTGCAAATTACTAGTCCTACATAAAAAAAATGAACAGGATGTCTTTGTGGGAAATTTAATGTAGTCATTTCTTTTTGGGAGGGGATACATTTTTGCTAGAAGCCATAGTTTTTGTTAAATAATTCAAAAAGTAGAAGACAGGCATTCAAATGCCTTTTTTCTTCAATGCCACAGAAAGTGTGGTGTCCAGCAAAGTACAAAATGTAATGTAGTTAATTTTGATACGAAAAGGTTCTGTTCATTGTTTTTGCAGGACTAATAGTGTGCATGTAGGGAGGAGAGGAGAGAAGATTAAAATCATGGGTGTGGTTCTTGAAGATGTTGCAGGTTCCATAAAACTTTATGGCAGGGGCAGCTGAATAACCCTGTGTATGATCCAGAAGATTCAACCACATGGCTGCTGATAGAAAATAGGTGGTTCATATTGGCTTTGCGTGACTGCTGTAAAGAAGAGGATGTGGGGTGTTCTCCGTCAGCTTTTACACCCACACTGGTATGGCAAAAGGCATTAAAATATACAAGGCATGCCAGAAAAGTAAGTACCATTGTGGGAAAGGACTCATGAAAACATTTCTTCAGACCGTAACAGCCACCACTGTTCAGACACTTGTCATAGCAGTAATCCAACTTTTCTATGCCCTTTTCATAGAAAGATAATACCAGTTAAGACCTCCAATACTGATCACACTTGCTTACATCATCATAGGTGTTCAAGCACCTTCATTCTGACTGATGATGAAGTAAAAGTGGTAGTCCGAAGATGTGAGATCAGCACTGATTGGCAGGTGGTCTCACTGTTCCCAGGTGAATTGTTTAGTAAGGATTTCAGTGCCACCAGCAGAAATGAAGCATCATAATGATTCGATTGAGAGTTTTGCATCTTTTGTTTTGAATAGTGTGATGGAGTTCTCTCGGTGTTTTGCAGTATCATACCGCTTTCATGGTTTCAGCTCTGAGAAGGAACTCAACAAGCAGAATGCCTTGTTGGTCGTAGAATCCATTTCACCTGACTTTTTGCACTTGCAACTTCATTATGATTTCTTTTTTGGGGGTGGTGGAGGATTGTCGGACTGTCAGTTCCTTCAATCCATAGATTGTTGATTTTATTTTGGAGTGTCATGAAGACCCCAAGTTTCATCACCAGTCACGATTCTATTTAAGAACTCATCTTCCTTATCACTGTATTCAGTGCTGAAATGTCAAAACTCTGCCAAGGTACATAATTTTGAAAGCATTTTTCAAACGCAATTCACAAAAATTTAAGCAATTTATGACTGAGTCATGCAAAACAGTTTTTGAAATACATTCTTATTGTGAACCATGTGTTTTCTCACCCATACCATCAGTGACAACAGAAGGCTGTCCAACACATGCTTCGTCATGACTGTTTCTTCAACTCTCTCATCCACTTTCTCACCGTAAATGTCTACAAGTTGATGAATTTCAGCTGGCTTAATGTTCTGTGTGTTGGAACTAAACATAACAGAGCACACTTCAGTCACTGGGCTCAGAGGTTGTCCTAAAGATTTTGACTGATCACTAACAAATATAAATACCACAAAATTGAGCTGCAGTGTCAAGACAATGAACCAGAGAAAAGTGTGAACCTACAACACAAGTGCTGCAGTGGCAGTAGAATGATTTGGTAATTACATTCAGGATGCACCTCATACTTAGGACTTCAATGGAAGTGCCTGTCGCCTTTTAATGTAAATTTTCGCTTATGATGGTAACTATGTTTAAGCTGTGTGTGTGGCAAGGGGGGTAATTAACAGTTGAACTATCTTTGTTTTGTTTATCTCTCTCTAGTCATGACAGGTAATGTGAATCAAGGACAAAGGTACTTTCTGAGTTACCTTAGTCAAGCTCCAACCCTTCTGTCCTGTACAGCTACTTGCTTTTATCCTGAGGTTGTTACTCTCTGGCCAGCAGGTGCTCCTAAAAAAAATTGCATACATTGTGTACAAAAATCTACATTTACAAAGAATTTGTGGGGTCAGGGATGTTAGTAATGCTCAAGATATGGTGTGACTATTGGTATAGGGGCAATTCAGAAAATATCACCTGTCTACATCATGGCACAACTGGAATATGCTTGCTGAAATAGTGACAATGCATTCAGCTGAACTGGTAACCAGTGCTTCATATACCATCATCATCTCCCCCTATAAAAAAAGAAATTTAGAGGCAGTCACATAAAAAAAGCTTCTTTTCCTCTCCTAAACACTCGAAAATTGTGTGTATGTAGTTTGTTTTCATATACAGGGTGTATTAAAAGAGCTGTCACCATTACCTACACTGCTTGCATGGTGTTAATTTGCATACAGATTTCTGGTTGTTCCACTGGAAAGCTTACCAAGACATTTACAGCATAAAACCAATACCTGCTTGTATTTTAAAAATGTACACAGCTCAAAGGTAGTGCAACTGCAACTCTGTAGAATTACCAAGCCTTTCATGCAGTACAACATTTTTAACCTCTGGGATAAGCTACGAAGTAATTACTCGATGCCATACGAAAAAACAAAACAGCCTCACTGCTAATATTTCTCACATACGTAATAGGTGATGGGAACAATGAAACCAACAAAATTAAGAAGACCATTAGCATTTTTTTTAAATTCATCTATCTTTTACAGTAAATTTCAACCATAAATGTTTCGTAGGCACATTACAACATTAACAAACACTGCATTATAAATATAATTTGGGACTTCAGTGTGCAACTATATACATGACCATTTTTATTACTTAAGGGTTAATTTTATCAACTTACAGAAACAGTTTGGTTAAGAAACATTTAATCATGCCAATGGTCACCTGTTATCTCCCTGCTACATACTGTTAAACCACAAGCTAGGTGGAAGACTCACTGGACGAAAAATTGTTAGAACTACCTACATACATTGGTGAAAAGCAGTTCTGCTGGTCTCAAAATACTTTATTGTGCACTTCTGTTCCAAATGACAACTTCACAGCTACAGTAATTTCACCAATAAGGTGGGCTACAAATAGGTTGTAATATTCTGACCTGAGTAGCTCTTCAGCAAATAGAGCTACATAATATGTGCTACTGTTTTTACATGACAACTAATGCTAGTCATGTTTACAATAGAAACAATAATTAGGCCCAATACATTTAAAATTGTATGCCTACAGCCAGAATGTACTACTTGTTGGAAATGAAAATTCATCAAAATACTTGTAGTACACAATGAAATACCTTGCATCCATTCATGTTTGCAATAGAAACAATAATTAGGCCCAATACATTTAAAATTGTATGCCTACAGCCAGAATGTACTACTTGTTGAAAATGAAAATTCATCAAAATACTTGTAGTACACACTGAAATACCTTGCATCCATTCTCTCTTGCTGCAATAAAGCTAAATCTCATAGCCAAAGGCAGTTGTACATTGTTGAGGGGAACTAGAACAGCTAGTAAATGTAACTAAATAATATCTGTATTCATTTGAGTTTGTTTCACCAAGATCCAGATTATGTTGTCACTTATGTCCCCTTGTTCTCACATTAACCGATTAGTTTTCAATTTTGGCCAATTGATACAAGACAGACTTATAACTCCTTCATGTTCATTGTTATTGGCAATAACTTTATTAGCTCTGATGACAATACAAAACTTGATAAACAAGTCAATGCAATCTGTGCCAGCACTTACCTCTTTCAAATTTTGTTTACATTCAGTGCTATTCATTTTGTTCTAAGGCTTGTGTTTAGTATAAATAACCAATGGTGCATCTGTAGGCCATACCAGGTCCAATATTAAAACTGCCTCAATTTGATCCCATAGATTGCCACTTTACTGATGTGGCATTTAATAAATTAAAAAGAGCATCTCTCTTGAAATATTTACAAACTGAATACTGCTGAACAAGACGTACGTACATTTTGACACAGTTATACAATTGAAAACGTTGACAGATGCTCCAAAAATTTCTTTTGCAACCTGAATACTGAAACATGTTCTAGGAACTACTTTAAAATGTTAAAATTCTACACTGGAAGACACTCTGTTTCATTTTTATATTACTGCAGAAGGGCAGGAGCAAGATAAGGTACTTTCAGGTTCCAGTACTGACCATGGTCTTACTATCATCCAGTTAGAAACATTCACACAATATTAGTCACAGCAGAAGCACTTCCACTACAATGGTTGTGACAAGTATGCTCCTAAACCCTATTGTTCTCATTTACTTTTTTGTGGTTTACATTGTTCACTGATAAACAATGGCATCCTAGCAGACACTGTAGAAATAAACTTCTTTGGACCAAATACATGTTAAATGTTTATTAGTATTTCTGTCACAACAATAGAAGGTAAGTAAGGTTGCTCCACACCAAAATTATAAAATTTTTTACTGCCAACACCAGTTGTTCTGCTCCAAAATCAAACTAAATTTTCAGGTCTTCTGTGTGGTCTGCAAGTTTCTTTATGTTGGCAGCATACGTTTTACTTAATAGACAAGTTTTCTAGAACTTGTGATTTAGCAGAAAGCAAAGAAAAAACTAAAAGGAAAAGAAATGAGAAATTAGAATGTGTGAGAATCACTCCAATTAGGCCAGTGGCTATATAATCTTGGTGGTGCACGGAACTGGGTTCTCAAGGCTGAGAAGAGACAGAAAAATGAAGTGAGATGTTTATGTTCCTTTGAAAGATCTAGAGACACTAGGAAGGATTATGTATGCCAATCAAGGACTATTTAAGACCATGACAGTTGGTCCTCTTGACTAGGGGTGTGAGAGAACAAACCACCACAGAAGAAAGGGAAAAATATTGTGAACTGCTATGCCAGATAGACAAATGTGTAAATTCATTAACTGAACACATAACAGGTATTGGCTAGTAATAAGTTTCGCCAAAGCCAGTTGTCATTGCTTAGGTCAATACATGCCTAAGATGTCATTTTTCACGAGTAACACTGTGTGAACAAAGAACAGCTCTCAAGCATACTAAACATCAATGACCTGCTGCCTACTGGAATAACAAAGTTTCTTTATGGACCACATTTTGATTACTTGGCAGAAGCAATCTCTAGTTTATAGTGGGCTGTAATGATATCAAGCATAATATCTCACATCACCTCATAGCTTTGGCATTCTGCTGTTTTTAGGGGAGTGCTTAACAAATCAAAGAAGTTCGCCAAGATATGGCACCGTTTTTTATAATACCTGCCACTCTGCTTGTGTCATGTTAATGGAAACTGACAATCATAGCACCCACAATGGTTCAATTTTCACTTTCACAAAAAGAAAACCAGACTGTCTGTGGGTTTGGTGTTCAGCAGGGGGCAAAACCTTGTTAGTGGTCTCGCTGCGAGACTCAAAAGCATTCTAATGCCCGTGCTTACATCACCGGGTTTTGAGAGAACTGTCGGAAGGCAGCAGTGTTATTCTTGGCAGGTCCTGGCAAAAATTACTATTGGGACAGCAAATGCATTAAATCACTAGAAACTGCTGTCAGGTAGAACCACTGTACTCAATAACAACCAGAATCATTTCTATAAGTATCGCATATGAGTGCAGCTTATGGAAACTATATGGACATGAGTTCAAAATCCCTTTCTTATCTGCAGGAATTTACACTAGATTATCACACAACAGCTGTAGGGACCTAGAATAAGTTTATTCATTGAGAATACAGAAAATTGCGACACTCTCATTTCGTTATTTTCAACAGAACAACCGAAGGAAATAGAAAATCTAGCTGAAGAAATTAATAAATTACACCACAAAATTCAATTCATTTCATGTCACTGTAGGAATGAAACATTAACAAAACTTTTTATATAAAATTCTGAAATTTCCAGGAAGCCAACAATTACCAGGGTTACCATCCATATCAATATAAAAATGTGTTCTTCAGAAGAATGTTTAATCACATGCGTAATGATCCAATGGATACAAGTGAAAGATAAAAAGAAACACAAATTGTAAAATCAGCTGCCTCCAGTTATGAATACATTCCCGCTGTAATACATAAATTAAACCAACCACCCACAAACAGGAAGACCATCTTTGTAATAAGCTGACCTTCCTCAAGGAAGATTTCATGCCAACCTCTTCAAGTTGTATGACATAAAAATAAGCTTCTTCACAAGCAACACAATACTGAAAGCACTAAGCAAGAATATCACAAGTCAGGTATGTCCAAACTTCTGCAATAAACAAACTGGTAGAAGCACAGGGATGCACTCTGTCTTAACATCCAAAACAAATCTGACTTTGCAGAATGAGTTACTGGGCAAGAATTGTGGCAATCAGTGTAGAAAAGAACCAGGCAAGAAATCTGACTTTCTTGAAGGAACTGAAATATCTTTCAACAGAGATACAGCACCAGTCTACTTGCTCAATGACAAATCTTGCCTTCACAACTATGAAGGCTTTATATTTCAAAAATAATTAAATTAAAAAAAAACCTGCCCCCCTATCTCTCTTTACATCTTACCTACATTAATATCACTATAAATAATCTTGCATGATATATCTAAGCCTTCTACTCTTGTTTTTAAAAGTAAACTTCATCTACATAGCAAGAGCTGCAAATATTGGAACTTAACTCTATTTTTGGGCATTCATGTTCAGTTTTGATAAAAGTATTTACCCACACACTTTTATTGTCTCTGAGCAAAGTATGTTATATCTTCATAACACGCATCAGTTGTACAGTGCTGGCTAAGTTTAGTAATCAATTGTGCCTCATGGGCATGACTATTGTCTGAAGTAGTGATGGAAGAAATTGACACTTTGAATGCTGCATAGAGGGCTATGTGAGTGTCTTTTCTGAGCAGCACATTGCAAATCATACCAGATAAGCTCAATGTTCAAATCTGGGGAGTTTAGTGGCCAGTGGAAGTGTTTAAATTTAGAAGAGTGTTCCAGGAACCACTTTGTAGCAATTCTGGACCTGCCAACTGTATCATTGTCCTGCTGGAATTGACCGAGTCCATCAGAATTCCCAATGGACAGGATGCTTATGTATGTGTCACCTTTCAGGGTCATACCTAGCCATATACTCCAACTGCATGCCTCCTACATCATTACAGAGCCTCCACCAGCTACAACTGTCCCCTACTGACATGCAGTGTCCATAGATTCAAGAGGTTGTCTCCATGCCTGTACGTGTCCAACTGCACGACACAGTTTGAAATGAGACTTGTCCGACCAGGCAATGCGTTTCCACTCATCAACAGTCAAATATCGGTGTTGATGGACCCAGGTGAGGCATAAAGCTTTGTGTCGTTCAGTCATCAAGGGTACACAAGTGGACCTTCCGCTACAAAAGTTCATATCGGTGATGGTTCACACTCTGACACTTGTCCATGGGCCAGCATTGAAATATGCAGAAGGGTTGCACTTCTGTCACTTTGAATGATTCTCTTCAGTTGTTGGTCCTGTTTTTGCAGGATCTTTCTTCGGCTGCAATGATGTCGGAGATCTTATGTTTTACTAGATTCCGGATATTCACTGAATGCTCATGAAAATAACCACTTCATTCTTACGTTGGAGATGCTTTGTCCCATTGCTCATATGCCAACTATAACACCACATTCAAATTCACGTAAATCTTGATAAGCTGCCATTGTAGCAGCACTAAGCAATCTAGCATCTGTGCCAGAAAAATGTTGTCTTATATAGGCATTGCCGACTGCAGTGCCATAATCTGTATGTTTACAAATCCCTGTATTTGAATACGCATGCCTAAGCCAGTTTTGTTGGCAATTCAGAGTATATACATATCCAGTGAGAAGATAATGATATGTTACCAATCCACATACTGTGATGGAAGAGGTACATGGCAGGGAATGTGTTCTGTTGTTTGGTGGTTGATGGTATTCTGGGACCATTTTATCCTCAGAAAAAAAACCTCTTACCTTGATATGCTCAGGCTGTTACTATGACTGGCTGACTCCCGAGACACAGTCTTTTTCCAGCAATATGGTGCACTGTGGCAGATGTTGCGGACCAGGTGTTACGAGGTATGCTGAAATGGCAGGGGTGGTCCTATTCCCTGGTGTTCTAGGCCAACAGGCATTAGAAACGTGGGCTTGTTTCTGTGAGCACATACCAAGGACAGATTCTAACAAGCAGCTGTCAACCACATCAAAAATTTAATGAACAAAATCATTTCTGTCCTTGCCACAGGTGATGCAGATATAATGTGCTGAATGTGGATCGATCCTGATAACAGACTGGAAATTGTGCCCACATGTTGAAATTGATTAAACTGCATAAAACTTTGTGACAATACCTTAGGTCTAATTTGTTTGCATGCTGTTACACAACATAAGTGTTCTGTAACTTTTGAGACACTCTGTTTATCCTCTGCCCATTGCAGGTTAAAAACCTTATTGTGCTGTCAGAGCCCTTGATATGTTCTCAGAAAGAGGCTAAACCACCACACATTTCAAGTCACCTGCTGTCCAGTTTATGTGGTGTTTGCTCCACTGACAACATATACATTTTTATGCCTCAATAGTCTTCTGCAACGGTCCCACTGCATGCAACTTGGCATCACAATATTTGGTTGAAAACTAGTAGACATAGGTCTGCAGTGATTCCTGTTGTGTTTGAGACTGACTGTCAATGGCAACTTACAATGTTCATCTCGATGACTAACTACGAGTTAGGATCTTAATGTGGCCACATTGTGTGGTACAACATTCCTTGTAGACAAGCATTTGGGAGAGAATAATCCCATATGAGGAGGGTTGAGGAAAGAGCATGTAAAAGGCACATTATAAAATATGTGATGAAGGGAGGCAAATAACGTTGAGTAGCATCTATCGACCCACTTCACTGAGTGGTCAGCATATCTGACTGCCATGCAGTTCATTTCCAGTCATGTCGCACCTTCTCTCTGCTCAGGGAGTGGGTGATATGTTGTCCTTATTATTGATTCATCATCGCCAGCATGAAAGTCACCCACCGTGGTGTCAACAGAAAAGACCTGCAACTTGTCAGCCAAACTTACCCAGAAAGTGACTCCCAGGTATCAATGTCCATATGACCACTTCATTCCACCTAGAGCATTAGAAAGGGAAACGTACCAAAGAGGAACAGTGACTAAATATGCTAAATGTGTTGGGCTATAAACAAACAAGGATACTATTTCAAAATTTAAAAGCTTTTGTCTACCTTGGTCACCAAAGTCTGAACATTATGGCCTTTCCTCAGAAACATACAGTGATCAGAAGTCCAAAGTAGCAACCGAAAAGATATCTTATCAGTGTACTATCAGATATGAGGCTCCTCTGAAATTGTCTATGGAGGTTTTTTACTTTCTCCTACATAAAGGGTGAGATGAACTCCACTGATAAAATTCAGGTGGTGGTTCAAAGATGTTTTATGAGTATTTTGGTACAATGGACCTTGGTCTCCTGTGGCTCACTGCAAAGTAATAATGTAATTATGATTTATTTAGTTTGTTACCTTCATTTCTTCTGAAAATACACTGTCCAGACACGTTAATGTGACTACCCGTCAAGACCTCGAATAACCTCTTTTTGCAGTGCACACCGTTGCGAGACATGCAGGAAGAGATTCATGGAAATGATCATATGGCATTAATGACTGGCAGACCCCATCCAGGCTCGATCAGTTGCCTACTGCAATTCTTTTCATTTTATGCTGCTTTTGAGACATGCTTGTTGATGACAAGAACAACACAATGCCCACTTTCCAAGGACACAAAAATCCCGTATCAAACTGGGCTCCCCCACGTGGCTGTGAGGTTCTGTATTAACAGGGGTGTGGAGCCATTACGATTTCATTGCCAAGTCTAGGTGTTCTAGGTTTCTCATGTGAGGATCCACGGACAATACACCCTGGCAGGGGGGTTCCCACAGATTCTCAGTTGGTTTATATCCGAGTCTTTGGTGGTTAGAGGCATGTAATAAACTCGTCCTGTTGCTGTTTGAACCACACATGTACACTGCGAGCTGTGTTGCATTGTACTGCTGGTAAATGTCACTATGCTGAATAAAAACAAACTGTGTGTACGGGTGGACACGGCCCTCGAGGACAGACGGATACATCTGTTGATCCTTTGTGCCTCCCAGAATATCATCACCACCCAGGGAATGCCACAGACTCCCTCCCCTGTCGTGCTCCATTCTGACAGTTGTTGCAGTGTGTTTTGCTTTCAGACATTTAACAATGTGCATTCCAATAGCCATCTGTCATTTGAAATGCCTCTCAGTTCATCTGGGTGGTCAGTTGTTTAACAGATGCACGTCTCTGCAGCTGACACTCACCCCTGTCATCTGTGGCCCATGACTACACAACAGTATCCACGGCACCAATTCTGAATAGCACCATTTTGCTGAGCACAGTATACTTTAACCACACTGACATGCGAACAGTTTACAGACTTACTCATTCCCAAATGCTTCCACCCTTTCCCCAAAAGCCAATGACAGTGCACATTTTGTCTCCTCCTTACAGTGACAACTGCACTATTTTCTCTGGCTCCCAACATGCTTTGTATACCCTTCACTGCTAGTGGTGTTGTCTGTGAGTGGTTACTGCATGTCGATTTTGATTGCAGGCAGTGGTCACATTAATATTATGGACCAGACCATGTATCTACACAATAAAGAAAAAAACCCAGTGTAGCATATCAACTGTATTTTGTCAAAAAATATGCAAGTTTTTTCCACAGAAACGGAAAATTTCTAAATTCGTTCCCCTGTTGAAAAAGAGTGATAATCTTGAAACAGAAAACTGCAGACCTGTCTCACTTCTCCCAACTTTCTCTAAGGTTTTGGCGATACTAATCAAATATAGAGTGACACATTATCTTAATTATGGAATCTGATAAACAGTAATCAGCATGGATTTCTAGCTGGGAGTAGTAGCGAAACAGCTGTACTGGAAAAAACCCAAAGGAAATAATTAGTAAATTGGGAGAGGGAAAAAGTGTTGTCAGGATAAATCTAGAGCTTTCAAAAGCCTTTGACAACAGCATATGTTTGGAAAGCTTGAAGCTATAGGTATCAGAGGACCGGAGCAAAAAGTGGCTTGAGTGGTATCTGGAAAAGAGGATGCAGGTGGTTGGAATTACAGCACCAAAAGAAGTCTATTAGGCCCCTTGCTGTTCCCCATTTACATTAATTATATTCATGTGCCAGAGAGAAAAGCTAGAATCAAGTTGTTTTGCTGAAGATACTAGTTTAATTGTTTGTTTTATGAAGCAGTCATTGCACACTATTGTGGACCATGTCCTACAAGATACACAAAAATGGCTCAGTGCTAACACTGAATGCAAAAAAAAAAAAAAAAAAACTAATTATGTGCAATATGTAAGAATAAGTGAACATGACGACCTACATCTCACTATGGAAGGAAACAACTTGAAAGAGTTCAGTGAGCAAAATTCTTGGGTATGCACATTGATGAGAAGATAAACTGGAAGGACCATGTGGTGAGCTTAGCACTAAAACCCAATTCAGCATGTTTTGTACTTGGAATAATTTCAAGAGTTTGTAGTAATGACTGTACCAGATTAGTATATTTTGGCTATTTCCAGTCAATTGAGGCCTATAGGATAGTATCCTTGAGGAAAAACAAATTGTTGTTTAAATGAGATTTTCAAATTACAAAAACACCCTATTCAGATAACGACCCAGAGCCCACATCAAACACGTTGTAGGCCCCTTTTTAAAGCATTGGAAATTTTTGCAATTCCATCATTATACATTCTGAAATGTCTGTCGGTGATCAAACAAAATCACGACAAAATGAAAAACCAATACAGGTTACCATACACGGCAATGCAAAAATCTCCACTTACAGGCTGTAATGAGGACCCAAAGTCAGAAACATGTATGTAATCAAGGCATCAAACTTTTTAATGCACTACCAAAACATATCAAAGAGCTGGAAAATTAGGATAAATTTAAAACTGTTATAAAGAACAACATGCTTGACAAATGTTATTACAGCATAAGTGAATAGCTGTGCACAAATGTATAAGGATTTAATTTCATGTGATGAACAAAATTTCATCAGAGAATGTGTCTTGCAAGCCCATAAGAAGATCAATAACCACATGCTTAACAAATGTCACTAAAGTATAAGTGAATAGCTCTGCTCAACTGTAGAAAAATATATGATGTGGCAAATGAAATCACAACTTCAAGGATTTGGTCTGTCCAGCACATAATTTCTTGTGTCATAAAAACAGTTATTTGTTGTATATTGTAATAAAAATGAGATAAATTAATATGAATACAGCACAAATTTGATCATTGGGATGTTGTGGTCTTAAGTCCTGATACTGGTTTGATGCAGCTCTCCATGCTACTCTATCCTGTGCAAGCTGCTTCCTCTCCCAGTACCTACTGCAACCTACATCCTTCTGAATCTGTTTACTGTATTCCTCTCTTGGTCTTCCTCTACGTTTTTACCTTCCCTGCTGCCCTCCAATACTAAATTGGTGATGTCTGAGAACATGTCCTACCAACCGATCCCTTCTTCTACTCAAGTTGTGCCACAAACTCGCCTTCTCCCGAATCGTATCCAATACCTCCTCATTAGTTATATGATCTACCCATCTAATCTTCAGCATTCTTCTGTAGCACCACATGTCTAAAGCTTCTATTCTCTTATTGTCCATGTTTCACTTCCATACCAGGCTACACTCCATACAAATACTTTCAGAAACGACTTCCTGACACATAAATCTATACTCGATGTGAACAAATTTCTCTTCTTCAGAAACGCTTTCCTTGCCAGTATACATTTTATATCCTCTCTACTTCTCATCAGTTATTTTACTTCCTAAATAGCAAAACTCCTTTACTACTTTAAGTGTCTCATTTCCTAATCTAATTCCCTCAGTATCACCTGACTTAATTCGACTACATTCCATTATCCTTGTTTTGCTTTTGTTGATGTTCACCTTATATCCTCCTTTCAAGACACTATTCATTCCGTTCAACTGCTCTTCCAGGTCATTTGCTGTCTCTGACAGAATTACAATGTCACTGGCGAACCTCAAAGTTTTTATTTCTACTCCGAACTTTTCTTTTACTGCTTGCACAATATACAGACTGAATAAAATCGGGGAGAGGCTGCAACCCTGTCTCATTCCCTTCCCAACCACTGCTTCCCTTTCATGTCCCTCGAATCTTATAACTGCCATCTTGTTTCTGTACAAATTGTAAATAGCCTTTCGCTCCCTGTATTTTACCCCTGCCACATTTAGAATTTGAAAGCAAGTATTCCAGTCAACATTGTAGACTTAGAGAAAGCTTTTGACAAATGTTAGAAACGTAGGTTTGCCTTTCCTTAATCTACTTTATAAGGAAAGTCGTAGGGTCAGTATTGCCTCATGTGTTCCAATATTTCTACGGAATCCAAACTGATCTTCCCCGAGGTTGGCTTCTAGTTTTTCCATTCATCTGTAAAGAATTTGCGTTAGTACTTTGCAGCTGTGACTTATTAAACTGATAGTTTGGTAATTTTCTCATCTGTCAACGCTTGCTCTCTTTGGGATTGGAATTATTATACTCTTCTTGAGGTCTGAGGGTATTTCGCCTGTCTCATACACCTTGCTCACCAGATGGTAGAGTTTTGTCAGGACTGGCTCTCCCAAGGCTGTCAGTAGTTCTAATGGAAGGTTTTCGACTCAGGTCTTTCACTGCTCTGTCAAACTCTTCATGCAGTATCATATCTCCCATTTCATCTTCATCTACATCCTCTTCCATTTCCACAATATTGTCCTCAAGTACATCACCCTTGTATAGATCCTCTATATACTCCTTCCAACTTTCAGCTTTCCCTTCTTTGCTTAGAACTGAGTTTCCATCTGAGCTCTTGATATTCATACAAGTGGTTCTCTTTAATTTTCCTGTAGGCAGTATCTATATTACCCCTGGTGAGACAAGCCTCTACATCCTTACATTTGTCCTCTACCCATCTCTGCTTAGCCATTTTGCACATCCTGTCGATCTCATTTTTGAGACATTTGTATACCCTTTTGCCTGCTTCATTTACTGCCTTTTTATATTTTCTCCTTTCATCAGTTAGGTTCAATATCTCTTCTGTTACCCAAGGATTTCTAGCAGCCCTCATCTTTTTTCCTACTTTATCCTCTGCTGCCTTCACCACGTCGTTCCTCAAAGCTACCCATTCTTCTTCTACTGTATTACTTTCCCCCATTCCTGTCATTTGTTCCCTTATGGTCTCGTTGAAGCTCTGTACAACCACTGGTTCTTTCAGTTTATCCAGGTCCCACCTTTTTGCAGTTTCTTCAGTTTTAATCTACAGGTCATAACCAATAGATTGTGGCCAGAGTCCACATTTGCCCCTGGAAATGTCTTACAATTTAAAACCTGTTTCCTAAATCTCTGTCTTACCATTATATAATGTGAAATTTTGCAGTATCTCCAGGTCTCTTCCACATATACAACCTTCTTTCATGATTCTTGAACCCAGTGTTAATCATAGCTAAGTTATGATCTGTGCAAAATTCTACCAGATGGCTTCCTCTTTCATTTCTTCCCCCCCAATCCATATTCACCTACCACGTTTCCTTATTTCCCTTTTCCTACTACCGAATTGCAGTCACCAATGACTATTAAATTTTCGTCTCCTTTCACTATCTGAATAATTTCTTTTACTTCATCATACATTTCTTCGTCATCTGCAGAGCTAGTTGGCATATAAAGTTCTACTACTGTGGTAGGCGTGGGCTTCGTGTCTATCTTGGCCACAATAATGCGTTTACTATGCTGTTTGTAGTAGCTTACCCACACTACTATTTTCTTTATTCATTATTTAACCTACTCCTGGTTACCCCTAATTGATTTTGTGTTTATAACCCTGTAGTCACCTGACCAAAAGTCTTGTTCCTCCTGCCACCGAACTTCACCAATTGCCGCTATATCTTACTTTAACTTATCCATTTCCCTTTTTAAATTTTCTAACCTACCTGCCCGATTAAGGGATCTGAAATTCCACGCTCCGTTCCGTAGAACGTCAGTTTTCTTTCTCCTGATAACGACATCCTAGTGAGTAGAGCTCGCCCAGAGATCCGAATGGGGGATTATTTTACCCCCGAAATGTTTTACCGAAGACGACGCCATCATCATTTAACCATACAGTAAATGTGCATGCCCTCGGGAAAAATTTCTGCCATAGTTTCCCCTCGCTTTCAGCCATTCGCAGTACCAGCACAGCAGGGCCGTTTCAGTTCGTGTTACAAGGCCAGATCAGTCAATCATCCATAATGTTGCCCTGCAACTACTAAAAAGGCTGCTGCCCCTCTTTAGGAACCACACGTTTGTCTGGCCTCTCAACAGATACTCCTCCGTTTTGGTTGCCCTATGGTACGTCTATCTGTATCACTGAGGCAAGCAAGCCTCCCCACCAACGGCAAGGTCCATGGTTCATGGTTCATTGGGATGATGATAAATAAAAGTTGCGAGTGGATGAGTGTGTTATGCATTGCAAGGCAAAACACATCCAACTGGGCACGGTATAGCAAGAGCCAACGCTGCAGCACATTACTGGAACAGAAACCTTTCATCATTTTCCACTATGGAAGTGTTTAGAGAACGTGAGCTTAAGTCCTAAACGAACATAGTGTGGATGTGTAAGCCCTCAGCCTTCGTGCACTAAATTCTTCTCATCTCAGTACCACAGCTTTCGCCATCGGCGTAACCGTGGAATGCAGTAAGGGGTTGGCTGTTCGACCACAAGAAGCGGCAGCCTGCCCTGAGTTACAAGGGGCTAGCGGAAATTCGCGGGGATAGTCAGCTGCACTGTTTTGCTGCTTTACCTAAAACTCAGACTATTGTGGTCGTGACATTTCTTATACCTATTAAGTGTTGCAACAATGTATTTGTATGATTTCAGCTGTTACAACTGCGATTCTTTGGCATCACGGTAATAGGGTACGGCATTTTGTCGCCTGTTTAACTGCACAGTTTTATTTTTCGCTATCGATTTGCTGTAGTACCTTAGAACATATTCTGAGGTCAAACAGAACGACCTCAACGCGAGCCAGCATGAATTTCGAGAATATAGATCATGCGAAACCCAATTCACTTAAAAAGCACAGTTGTGCTGGTGAGTGAAATGCGTTTCGGAAATCAGTAAGCACCGTTTTCCCCCGTCTGCCTTGATCTCTGGTTTTCAGACTGTCGTTCGAGTCGGGTTGCACGTAGTCGATGTTTTCGGAATCAATGCTGCTTAGCAGGGGGGAGCTCATTCAGTCTGAGGTAACTCGTTACGCCTGAGTTCAGAATTATAAATTTTCTGCTTGACCAAGATTTCGTGCCACCGTGAAGACCAGCCTAGACTTCAGGGTGGCTCTAATGCCACTCTTGATTCCTTGTGGATGGCGTGGAAGTTAATGCTGATAATCTCTGAGAATTGTACACAGTCGTATGCGTGAATACAAGGTGCGCTGATAAAAAGTAAAACATTTATTAACTGTCGGCTGCTACTTGGATAATCAGCACGTGATTACCGACGCAAAAGGTAACACAGAGTTTGACAGTAGGCGTACAAAAAATATCTCGTGACGAAAGACGTAAGCGTAGTTATGGCGATTCGCTTCTTAAAAGTTTACACAAGTACAGATGGAAATTGTGATACAAATAAAGCAATATACTGATGTGAGTTGGGCGTTTTACTGCTCTGTAACTGGCAACAGGATCGCGTTTACGTGTAAGTTATCTGGGCATCACAACCAATTAAAATAAATCCCCCCCCCCCCCATAAGCATAAAAAAGCAAATGTCGGACTTGGTAGTCTAGCGATAATGAGCGTGCAGGAACAGTAGAAGTCGCGAGTTCGAATCTCGGTGCCTTTCTTTTTTGTATTTTTAAGTGCAGTGTGCCATGTTTTTGGCTAAATATACCACTTAATCTTTTACCCTTGTTTTCGTCTGTCTGTTGCAGATCCTTTGCTTCAGGAACGGGGAGATGTATCAAGTTGAAATTTTTTTCACATACTGAGGTCGTGTTCCCTTCACGGTGTAAAATATACAGACCTAGAGGGCACTTTCTGTTGACCTACACTAATGAAAATTAGCAAGGAGCAAGGTTTTACAGTACACGTAAAGGAAAAATCCGAAAACTGGCAATTTGTTATTATATCACACGGAAATTGTTATCCAACATCGAACTTCAAATTACAACATCAGTAGTTCTGCGTTCATGTTGACTGGGTCCCAATACTAAACGTCAAATATCGCGCAAGGAATGGCAGTATTGTGTTTCGGAATGTAGCCGTCATCAGATATCCATATGCGATTACTGCATGTGCATATGTCGTTCAAAGTTGCATGTGAAGCAAAATTTCGCAGAATAGACGCAGTTAGCCTCAATGCAAAACTTCTAATTACTCTAATAACAGTAATACTTAAATATCTTCAACATTTCACGGTCCTATCACCAACTGTATAAACATTAATTTTAATAATGAACAGTCTCAGTTGCACCGTTTATCTAGAATTTACCTGTGTTTCAGTCGGGATAACCCAACCTTCTTCACAATAACATATCTACTGTCTGTCCATAGTGGACATCGCCAAGTTAATACTACTAATTCATAAACTATCGCCAGACTGTAAAACTTATCTGGCACTGCCTCGGCCCCACTTCGCGACCGCGATACGGCAGCCACGAGCGCTGTACTGGATCTCCACTATGAACACACAGTAAACACTGTTATTCTGAAGAAGGTTGAGTTACCCCTACTGAAACCTGGGTTAAGTCTAGGTAAGCGGTGCAACAGAGGCTGTTCATTATTAAAATAATAATACTGGTCGCCTGCTTCCTGCATGACTTTGTCACATTTATACTATTAAAATGAAAACATTCTCGAAAATCTTTTAATCCGTGGGATCGGTATCTTGCCAGGATCAATGTCGATAACGGGTGAAAATAGTCGAGATTCTCTATTCCCGGAACGTATGAACTGTCTACATACATAATTAAGTTTGTATAACATCCTCACCGAGCGAGTCCATTTTTTTGTATATTATGCAATGTACCTTTTTTCTCTTTTGAAAATGTGTCTTAATGACATGTAAGATTTGGCATTTCATGGATGGCTGACATGCAATGATTCAAACCCATTACATTCTTATGCCTTGTCTTAAATAACAATGCTGCAATGAGACTGAAAATTGAAACCTATTACAGGGTTGCCACAACTTTCCCCCAAGTGAAAGACCTAAATTGTAAAAAAAAAAGTAATGAGCTCTGTGTTTCTGAACGTGTGAACAAAAATCTTAAGTACTAACATCAAAATGTTGTGTAATGAACTGCTTGTAGATGGAGAAAGGAAGCCCAATGGTAGATATGTTTAATTAAGATCACTGATTTTATTTTCATAAAGCGAAACCTATTTGGTGACGAAAATATGCATTTTCTTGGAGTTGCGAGACACATTCCTGAAAGCAGTGATGGTATTTAAAATAATCTCAGAAAAAAAGTAGGCCTCTCGAAATAAATGTACAAGGTGGGGAAGAGGTGTGTCAACCAACACTGTAGGTGACTGCTAATAAAATTATGCTTCTATGTTCGTAATTGTCGGTTATTACTCACTGAGTTATGTCTATTATCTACAGGTATTGTGTGATTCTTTTTCTTTCAATAAATACATGACTTCATAGTGTACAAACTGCCTGCGATTGCCACAAATTTTTTTTTCTTATCGTCCATTCTTTCAAATATATAAACTACTTTCGAAGTGCCAAAATATACTATAATAAATAAATTTAGTATCAAACGCTGCACTGTACAATGTACTTGCTGTGAGACAGTCACGATGCCCGAAATACATCGCCTGGGGCCGAGGAGGGGCACCACAGTCCTAGGTCCATGGTAGTACCCGCACATTAGTGGCAAACTATGGGCTTTGGATCGGCAGGCCCGATCCGTTAGAGAGACCCACAGAAATGGCCTGCAATTTTTGCCCGCCACGAAAGTCCATTCATGTGGCCAGCCATTCACATGTCACAGTCACCACGTCGATGAAATCAGACCGCGGCGATAACACACGCAACGGGTAACTCGAGCAAATACTCTGAGAGTAGTCAGCAACTCACCGTAATGATGATCGCTCAGGCACATAGAAAAGACCATCAAACTCTATAACTAAATTTTTGGCTACAGCCTTTGTCAGAAAACGAAAGTTGTTGTGACTTTTTTTTACTGCCAGTTCATTTGTCCAGTTGCGGAAGCTGTCAGGCGCTGACGCCACGCTGCAACACACCACTGCCAGGCGGGCTGCATCGAGCACAGCACCTGTAAATCAGCAACTGCACAGTCCAGCGAGCTAAGAAAGTTGCGACTCGGTCTGCAGAGGTCCTTCGTGCACACGAGACACTAGAACAGGTGGTGCACACAACCGCGACAGTATCAGTGCTGCTGCGGACCTTTCGCTGCATCCACCGTGACTCGTGCGGCCTCTGGAGTGTAAGTGTGCCTCCCGGGCAGTCCCGTCGTAGCCGACAATTGGTGCCCAGCATCGACTCCGACTGCACGCCGCCTTCGCTTCCTGTCCACAGTGTTAACTATACAGACGGCGCTTCTACGAAATCGGCAAAAAATTAGATACACCATTTAAAGAATATTATGTTTTTGAAGAAAACTACACTGTCAAAAATTCCCTTTAACTAACAGCTAAAATTAAAAACTTTTCCATTTCTGATGATGGTAATTCCGTATCCTTTAACGTAGTTAATTTACTTGCTAACATTCACATTTATGAGACTATTAAAATTACTGATGAGAATCTTCTCCAACACAAAAACCTAATGTACAAGAAATTAAAGATGTCATTAGGTTATTACTTCTGATACTCTCCTACAACTATTTCCAGTTTAACGCTGAAATTTTTTTTACGACCTTAAGCCTTTGCCGTGCCTATTTGTGTAACAAGTACGCTTGCCAACAGTATTGTTAAACATCACAAAAGGCAGTACTTTAAGAAATTGGTGTGACCTGAGCAATTTTCCAGTCTTTAGGTACGGATCTTTCTGTGAGCGGTTGTATATAATTACTAAACATGGAGCTATTGTATCAGCACACTCAGAGGAACTTGACTGGTATACAATCTGGAACGGAAACCTTGCCTTTAATAAGTGATTTAAGCTGCTTTGCTACACCGAGGATATACACTTCTATGCTTCTCATTTTGGCACTTTCTGTTGACTGGGCTTCATATTCTTTGCTGAAGGAGTTTCGGAAAACCACGTTTCGTAACTCTACTTTAGTGGCACTGTCATCAGTGACTCCACTGTTACTTTCGCCCAGTGAAGGTACTGATTGCGTCTTGACACTGGTGTACTCTATGCATGAACAGAATCTCTGGGTTTTTCGCCAGATTTCGAAACAGAGTTTTGTTGCGGAAATTATCAAGAGCATCTCGCACTGTAGTAACCGCTATATTTAGAACTTCTGCAAAACATTGCCAGTCTTGCGGATTTTGGATTCTTTTAGATTTGGCATGCTTTTTCGTTACTTCTGCAACAGCGATTTCACCCGTTTTGTCCATGGGGGATCAGTACCATCACTTATTAATCTATGTGGTATATATATCTCTCAATTGCAATCGATACTATTTCTCTGAAATCATTCCACATCTTTTCTACGTTTACATGATCAGATCGGAAGGAGTGGAGGCTGTTTCCTTAAAAATCGTTAAGAGCATTGTCAGCTTTTTTTAAACAGATGTACTTTAAGTTTCTTTTTGATGGTTGTAGGTGTTACAGTATTCAGTGTAGCAGCAACTGCCTTGTGGTCGCCAATCCCTGTATTCGTCATGATACTACCTATTCATCCAGGAATATTTGCTGCTAAGAGGTCAAGTACGCCTTCGCAATCATTTATGCTTCGAGTGGGCTCACGAACTAATTGTTCAAAATAATTTTTTTAGAAAGCATTCAGTACAATTTCGGCTGACGTTTTATGCGTACCGCCGCCTTTAAAGGTATAAATTTTCCAGCATATCGAGGATAGATCGAAATCAACACCGACTATAATTGTGGGAGTGGGGTACCTTTTGAAATGAGACTCACGTTTTCTTTGAACTGTTCAGCAACTATATCCTCTCACTCGGGGGTCGGTAAAACGATCCAGTTTAGTCCGATTGACAAGTACAGCCTCTACCCAAACTATTTCGCAGGAACTATCTACTTCAGTTTCACTACAAGGTAAACTACTTCTGACAGCAATAAATACTCCAGCACCAACTATGTTTAATCTATCCCTTCTGAACGTGGTTAGGTCGTTTGAAAAAATTTTGGCTTAACATATTTCCGGCTTTAGCCAGGTTTCCGTACCTATAACTGTTTGAGCTTCAGTGCTTTCTATTAGGGCCTGGAGCTCTGGTTCTTTCCCAACACAGCTACGATAATTTACAACACCGATCGTTTCTACAACCACCTTACTGTGTGTTACCTGCCCCCTTTTAGACAGACGCCATTTCTATGTTTTCCTGAGACCCTCTAACCTAAAAATGCACCCCAGCCGCCCCCACTACCCGTGTAGTGGACTCCTGACCTATTAAGCGGAATCCAGAAACCCACTACCCTATGGCTCAAGTCAAGGTATCTGAGGCCTACACAGTCACATAACCGCCTGATCCTATTATTCATACCTTCCACTCGGCTCTGCACCGAAGGACCACAGTCGGTTCTGTCGATGATGGTGCAGATGGTGAGCTCCGCTTTAATCTCGCAAGCAAGACTGGCAGTCTTTACCATTTCCGCTAAACAAAAGGAGAGAGAATCTCCTACAATCCAAAGCGACACACGCCATTGGCACCGAGTTGGGCCACCACCTGCAGTTGGGTGCACCCTGTACTCTTCATGGCATCCGGAAGCACTCTTTACAAATCAGGACTGACTTCCCCCACCTTGTGCACACTGCCGTCGTTCCCCTCCTTGGCAGCCATGTTACTAAGTGGGCCAATTACGCACCTATTATTGAAGTTCCGAACTACCAGCAAACTCACCTTCTGTGAACACGCAGAATTTGCGTTCCAAGAAGCTTCCTCTGGAGGCCCTACGATCGGCCCCTCGCAAAGTCTTTCGCTGCCTGCCAGGCTTTGGAATGATCTCTCAGTCGACCACAGGTGAGGGATCAACCTCAGCGCTGCAGACCAACATAAATGTAGGATAATGACATCACTGCTGCTCAAAGATCTGCAGTCAGAGAAGACAACTCCAAATGCAAGGGGAAAAGACACAAGAATGCTGTAAGTAAATATCAGAAACTTATCTATTATAAAGAACATTCCTAGATGTTGAAAGCGACCAATATTGTAATTTCCACTTACGAGATTTTAAAAGAATTAACTTATATGGTAAAATAAACCAAGTCTGCTTTTCTTCATGGTTACCTGACGTTACGTATATATCTGTTTTGTATTTTTATTCGTCAATGCCTTCCGTTTAAGCACTCACTCAAGCTAAACAGGTCTCTGCTGCCAAGTCATTATCAATTGTCATCGATGAAGGGTGAAAACAAAGGAAAGAGTATTCACTCTCTTTTGCCTGATGGCGGATTTAGGGAGTTGGGATGCATGGCAAAAGCGCATTCTTACGCGATTTTGGTAAAAATAAACGTACGTTTATGCCGTAACAGCGTTGCGTACGTAGATTATGACTCTATGATCATACTGATATACTAAAAAGGACATATAAACCAGCTTCCACTGCAACGTGGATAGTAGTACAAAAAGATTTGTTTTTACTTTTTAGACATTACTCCTGACTCTAGAAAATTCGAAGCGCAAGGGACCGTTACAATCGAGTCTGCACAATTCGAAGTTCGAATAATTAATTCTATTTAACTCGACTTTAGATGAAATCAGGAAAAATCGAAATAAAATTTTGATTTTCTTTTTACTAACGTATTTCCAGTTTTCTTACATGTTATTTGCTTTAGTATTTGAAACGGAAGGTGCACACAAATGTTCGAAAATACATAAATTCAGCTTCATTCATTTTTCAATGCTGAACCAACTGTCACGAATGGTTGCCTTTGGTCAATTAAGTTTCTCATAAAGGACCTTATGTCTTTGGAGCTAGCTTGTCACTCCTTATTTGTATCTGAGACTTCGGTTCCCAGACTAACCCTAAATGACTTAGCGTTCCGTTAAGCTATAACCTCCGACAAATACCTTTTGTACCCTGCATTGAGTAAGGCAATACCATAAGCTTTCGCCTCGCCCAGTCTGCTTGCTCCCGCTTTTTAATACTTATCAGCAACATTATCTTTCCGCTCGATGATCGTTTGCAGCATGGATGGTGGAATCCCGAAACAATTCGTTATCTGCTACTTCTCGTTGCATTCCACAGCGTCGAATCTCGTTTCTGTTTTACGAATGTCGGAAACTTCCTGGAAAATATCCTAAAGTGAAAAACGTCTACTTTCTCCTTGGTCGAAGTTTCTTGTGTGACAAAATGGCGTCAGATTTGAATCACTATTAATTACGAGACCGACAGTGCGCAAACAAAGGTTAAGTCCACGAGGTTGTCACTTATTGCCTGTGTTGGCATATGCGGGTCATTGTTAAGAATCATCTTTGTGTAAAGTTATAAACTGGTGTAGCTGTAAGCTAGGATTCTCATTTGTGTGTCATTGCGATGAACAGCTTAGGGAGCGCCGCTAGGAGTAATAGAAAATAAAAGTATTCGCCGGAATATAAACGAAAATCTATATTGAGTTTAAACCTACGACACAAAGGAAGAGTTCGTCTCAGGACTTGTAAATATGCTCTAAATTACAGAAAACGCGAGAAAAGCCCTCCCAGAAGCCTAAAAAGGGCAGCGCTGAGAGAAGGTGACAGCTCCCTCAGAGTCGGAAAAAAGGAAGAAATTGCGCAACGCGATAACGTACACAAAGGCTATATCGTACCCCAGCCACTGAAAAGTCCAAAATTGTGAGTGTGACCACTGTAATAAAGAAATTGATAACTAAATTTCATATTAATATGAAACACATGTTACGATTTTATCCCGACGTTTTCACGAAAATTCTACGGCGCAGACCTGAACTGCACACACAGAAATTTATTTGCAACGGATTAATAATATGCTGTGGTATTTCGTGCACTGTTAAAACAACTGATGAAACAGACAGAATTATCTGGTGTAAGCTAGGCGTTGACTTGTAATTACAGAATGTCTGCGGGTCGCTCTGTTATGACAGTCGACTCGATTAGTGAAGAAGTTGCTTCGGTTTTCTCGAGGCATTTGGGAACAGGTTGAAACAAACGATTAACAACCGTCGACTGCATACAGTCGCAAAGGCTGATTTCAAATGTCTTTGATAACTGTAAAGCTACTTCACCTGGGTAGGGGGGGACAGCTACCAGTCGGAGGTAAACACTTCCCCCTCACAGCGTTCTAATGTTGCCGGCTTCACTATGCCACTCAGCGTCCGATGTAAACACAGCCAACAACAGGAAGTGTGACAGGACTACCAGACCGAGTTCAGAGCAGGAAACGGCCGGGGTCCCCGGTGGTCTAGTGGTAAGGGGGTCTGGAACGTTCCAGCGCCTCGGCTGGGGCTATTCGCCCCAGCCGGGCCGGGGTTCAATCCCCGGCCGGCGCTGGAATTTTCAGATTTCCGAACACTAGCCTCCACCTCTGCCCTGGCATGTGGCGCATGCCGGGCACCCCCGTGGGGTCCGTGCTTCGGATCCCACGTGGAGCTCACTCCCTCACTACAAAATATACCTCATTATGCTGCTGCAATCACTTATTTTAAATTTCAATACGCACACTTTCTTCACCAGACCACATCTACATATATTTTCCAGGTACTTTCTACATAAGACATCTCACTGTCGCAAGAAACTGCATAGTATCATGAACATTTGTAGGATTGCAACAATGAAATGAAATCCTCACTAAAAAAACTAATAAGTTTTATTTTCCTTTTTGTGCTAAATGCTGCTAAGATAAATACCAAAACAGCTTTCATTTTCTTGTAGGTAATTATGAAAGTAAGTTTGGCTATAATACTGAATAAATTATCTCAATGTCAAAGAAATGCAAAATATTATATCAATACCATCACACAAGATATTTTCAGGTGTCTCAGTCTGCCTTTTCTTTTTATTATCCTGATTGATTATACGATAATAAATAAATTCTGTATCAGAAATCGTTTCGTAACCGTTCACACTCAGTGCCATTTATAAGTGTATATTGTCAGCAATTGTAGTTTCAAAACGAACACAGGCCTTTTTTTCAAATTATTCAAGTGTCTAAATGAGATTAAGATAGGATACAGGTCACTAATGAGATAAACTCTTTGTTTGTATTATACAGGATAATTCTCCTGGTCTTATGTCAGCTAAATGCTAAATTAAACAGTTAACATTTAAAAAAACGAATTTTACTGACAGGTCTACATGTCTCATATAATATTTCTGTTGGTAGTTTCATGACAACCTCTCAGGCTCAGCTTTATATGAAAGTATCTTGCAGGTCAGAAAAGAAATTTTATTACTACCTCTACAGATTCAGTTGGTCTATTGTTGTTGTACTATTGTTGCATTGCGAGAGAGAGACTGCTACTATAGCTGTTTTCTTTTGCTATTAAATTCCGTGCCATATCTCCATTCTAAATGCTAAAAGGCGTGGATAAACTTTTAGCAATACTATTTCCTTTTCACCACATCGCTGCTAGGTGTCGCTACTGGTCCCTCACACAGTCAGTTGTCTGTAGCGCAGGGCTTCGCTACCAGAGGGCTCTAGCGGAGCTGGCGACGACTCACTCTGCCGGAATTTGCTGCTCCACTCCTGAACGAGTACGCCAGCTGAGATACCCGCTAAATCCTCACACTAAACGAGAAGCGTAATAGCACCAATGCTACATAAGGCAAATCGTGATCAGCGAAACCACCACTATTATAACTGCTTGCTGAAAATACTGCTACAAACTATTTAGAGCGGAAGGGAGCACCTTACCGAAGCCGATCTAGAGGAAAATCCATTTGGAGGGAACAGAACCCATATCTATAACATCTTTAGATACAGAAACTTTTGACAATGTTGACCAGAATATGCAGTTTGAATTTAAGATGCAACCAGGAATAAAATATAGCGAGAGAAACATTACTTAGAACTCCACCAGAAATGAGACAGAGGCTGTACAAGTCGAAGGACATAAAAGTAAGGCAATACGTGAGAAGTGAGTGAGACAGCGTTCTAGTCCATTGCCTGATGTTATTCATTCTATATGCAGGGTGTTTCACACTACTCGGGACTGTACAGGCGATTTAACTGATCAAGTTTTACATAGGAATCTACTTCTGAAAACGTCATCTTGCGATGCTACAGAACGTCAAAGTTATAGGAACCGGCATCTACAAAAATAGATGGATCCCACGAAGATGTTACAAACTTTCTAAGATGATGCAGATGGATAAATGCGTACATTTGTGATTATGTCCTTGCACCGGAAAATTATAACAGAAAACCTTTCTGTTACCTCTGACAGCATGTAACGTTATCGTTGTTGCTAGGATGTAGAACAGGAAACTTGCAGAGGCGGTGGTATGGAACGAAAGAAGAAAACAATGTGCAGTACACATAGGCTGTAAGATGCATACATCATGAACCATGAGCACTTGTTCATCATCGCTTGCGTGAAAGCCATCTCCACTATTGAACAAGTGCTTACAGCTCCAGAATTATGCAGTTTAGAGTCCATGTTTACTGCACTTTTTTTCTTGTTTCGGTCTATACTGCCGCCTCTGAACGTTGCCTACCCTACAATCCTAGCAACAACAGTAACAGTACACGTATTCCACTGTCAGAGGCAGGATAACGATTTTCACTTACAACTTTCGACACGTTTGTTTCCGGTACAGGGGCCCTTACCTCAAATCGATACATTTGTCTGTTTCCATCATACTAGGAAGTTTGTAACACAATCACGGATCATCTTGCATATACATACATTTACCGGAGCTGGCGCCTGTGACTTTGATGCTCCACAGCGTCGGTGGGTGACGTTTGCAGGCATGAGTTTCTAAGTAAAACTGCAAGCTCTAGAAGTGTTGTGGCTCAGTGGTCTGAAGAAGATGATTCTTGCGAGGAAGGAAATATATTTGAAGATGCAAGTAGTGAAGAATTAGCCAATGAACCTGCAGATGTGAATATTGAGGCAGATGGCAGTCCTTCCGATAATATTACTTCATCAGAGTCTGAAAATGGAGCACCACCACAAAAAGGTATAGAAGACCACACATACATTAGTCGGAATGGAGCGATTTGGAAATTAGATCCTCCTGCAACTTTTCGTACGCCTGTCCATAACATCGTAAAGAAGGCACCTAGTCCAGCCCTTGGTTTGAATACCTGTAAACCTAAGGATGCCTGGGACTATTTCATCTCCAAGGAAATGATCATCTGCACAAATATTGAAGGCAGAAGAGTGGCTGCTTTACGTGGAAAAACGTTTTGCTTCCTGGAATGGTGGGTTTTCTTGGTCTTTTACTGCTTTCTGGTGATGAGAAGACTTGGGATGTCCTTATTAGAGAATTATTCTAGGATGAAAAGGAAAATCCTACATAGAAGGCTACCTTGCCAGTAAATAGATTCGAGGATATAAGGAGAATGATTAGATTTGATGACAGGCGTACCCGTGAAGCTCGATCTGCAGATGACGCAGCAGTTCGCTATGTATGGGAACTATTTCTTGACAAGTGTAGAAATAGAATGAATCCCAATCATTCGCTCACAGTTGACGAACAGCTAGTCCTAATCCGTGGAAGATGCAGCTTCACCCAGTATATGCCCTCTGAACCAGCCAAGTGTGGCATAAAAATATTTTTGTTATGTGATCATATGCTTTAGAGAGAACTGTTTACACGAGAAGGAAGCCCCATGAATTTATTCAGAAAAATCTTGGATTGAATGTGGTGAAAGATCTTGCTAAAAGCATTCAATGATCATCAAAAAATATTACCGTTGACAACTTCTTTACTAGTGTGCTTCAGAAGCAAATTACAGTGGTGGGAACAATCAAACAAAATAAACCAGAAATTCCTAATGAGATGAAACCATCTGTCTCAAGAGCAATTCATTCCTCTTTGTTTGCATTTATAGGTGTCATTACAATGGTGAGTTATCTTCCCAATAAGAAGAAGTCTATAGTTCTCATTAGCACAATGCAATACGACAGAAACGTTGATGAAACTCATGCAAAAAAGAAACCAGATGCAATAAACTTCTATAACTCTACGAAGGGTGGAGTAGATAAATGGACCAGAATATTCGTTATTACACTTGCAAGAGACAAACGAGAAGATGTCCATTTGCATTATGGATGAATATGATGGACATCGCAGCAATGACCACTGAAATTTTATTTTCCGCCCAACATCTGACATACCATAGTGGAAGAAGTAATAAAAGGCGTTTGTTCCTAAGAGGTTTAGCAGAGGAAATGGTAAGACCTCTAATGGAACTTCATATTCAGATCCCTAATCTTCCAAAGAAAATCGTTGATGATATGCGAAGATGTCATATTGCCAAACCAACTACATGTTTCAGGAAAAAGAAGAAGATGCAATTATTGTCCATATAAGAAACACAGGAAAAGTGCTATGACATGCATTAAGTGCAAACCCAACTTTTGTAAGGAACATAGTGGCGTTCTTTGTGCTTCTTGTTTGTCACATGTTGAAAACTAAGAAAGATGCAATTTTATGTGAACAATGAATAATAACTTTTTATAAAAATATTGCCTATACACATAATACTGTGAATAATGAGCATGTTTTAATTGAAGAAATTGGTTGTAATAAGTGTTTTAAAATGTAAACTGCAAGTTATAAGTGAATTAATAAAATAATTTGTATATGTTGTTTGTAAAGGAAAGTAACTAATAAAAATTCACTCTTAGAGTTTTATATATAAGAAATGTTAATCAGGCCCACCAGATCCTGTCACTGTATCTTAGGAATCTTGCGATATGACAAAAAATTTGACAGAACGAAATTTAACTCCAAAGAATGAATATGTGGAAAGAGGAAATTTTTAAATTAGGTCAGGGCCTTGGAGGCCCTGCATATGCATTCACGTAAGTTTTCGGCACCATGCATCCTAGCGTTAAGAGAAACAGAATGTTTGCATAAAGGCAAACCGCCGGGCTGTCCCCGAGTGAATGATACAGACGTCGAACGCATCCGCCACAGTTTCACGAGGGGTCCGCAGAAATCCGTTCGCCGTGCAGCTCGACAGCTCAGCACGCCCCCGATGTCCGTCTGGCGTCTATGCGTCGACGTTTCTGCATCAAACAATATTAAATTCAGCTACTGCGAGCTGTTCGTGAGGGTGCTAACATCGTGTGAAGTTCCGTAATTTCACTCTTGGCAAGGTGGAGCATGGCTGTTTTCTCCCACAGTTAGTGTTTAGTGACGAGGCAACACTCCATTTACATGGAGAGGTGAACTGTCATAATGTGACAATATGAGGTACGGGACAACCACATGAAGTTGTACAACATAAAATATACTCTCCTAAATTTAATATTTGTCTTATGTATTCCTATTTTTTGTCTGCATCCTAGATATTTATAGGCATCTGATTATTCCAGCGCTTCTATGCAGTCGCTGTGGTTATCCAATATGTAATCTTCTTGTTTAGTGTGTTTTCCCTTGTCTATGCTATTTTTCTTACATTTGTCTGTTCCAAAAGCCATATTTATATAATTGCTGAATACTTATGTTATCTTTAGTAATTGGTTGAGGTGTTGATTTGTTGCTGCCAGTAGTTTTAGATCATCCATGTGTGGGTATGTTCCAGTAATATTGTATACATAATTTGTATTATTTAGCATGTTGGATAGTGGGTTCAGAGCAAGGCAGAACCAGAAAGGACTTAATGAGTCTCCTTAGTATATTCGACGCTTAATCTGTATTGGCTGTGATGTGATATTATTTGAATTTGTTTCGATATTAAGTGTCGTTTTTCATTACTATGTTTAGGAACTGTATCAATTTAGGATCTACTTTGTATATTTCCAATATTTATAGTAACCATGAGTGGGGTACACTATCAAAACCTTTTCAGTAATCAATGTATGTGTAGTGTAGCGTCCTTTGTTTAGTTTTAGCTTGATATGTTACCTCTGCATCTATTATCAGGTGCTCTTTACATACTCGTGCTCCTTTGCAACAGCCATTTTGTTCTTCATTTATAATTTTGTTCTGTGTTGTATGTATCGTTATTTTCTGTGTAATGACTGAAGTTAATATTTAGTATATTGTTGGTAGGCATGTCATGGGGCAATAATTTGCTGGGTTTGCTGTGTGTGCTTGATCTTTAGGTTTCAGACAAGTTATTCCTTGTGTATGTGTATCAGGGAATGTGTATGGGTCTTCAATGTAACTGTTAAATTATTTAGTTAGATGTGAATGTGTTGACGTGAACTTCTTTAGGCAGAAATTTGCTATTTTATCTTTTCCAGTGGTTTTCCAATTGTGTGTAGAATTAATTGCTTTGGTCGCTTCATGTTGCAAAATTATCACTTCAGGCATTTGTGGTATCATCTTTTATGTCTCTGTTTTCGCTTGTATCCACCGTGCATGTCTTTTATGTTGTACCGAGTTTGACCATATGTTGTTCCAGAAGTGTTCCATGTCTGTTATGTTTGGTGGATTGTCTATTTTAATGCGTGTGTTATCTATTGTCTGGTAAAATTTCTTTTGGTTTGTGTTGAATGTTTGGTTTTGTTTCCTTCTATTTTCACTTTTTTTGTATGTTCTAAGTCGTTTGGCCAATGCTTCTAATTTCTGCTTCTTTTCATCTAATTGCTCTATCGCTTCTTGTTGTGAGATTTTACCTAACCTTTTTGGTTTTTTATATGATATTTCTTTTCTTAGAAATTGTGTTAGCTGTCTGATGTCTTCTCTCAGTTTTTCTATTCCGATCTGTAGCCTGTGTTGCCATGCAGGTTTTGTGGGTTTCTTCTGTGTGTTGGTTGGTTCTGATGTCTGTCTAGTGTGTAAATTTAGTGTAGAGAGTGCTCCTATTTAAACCAGTAGTTGTAACTCTCCCATAGTTGTGTTTCCATTTATTTTGTTGTGTATGATTGTGTTGATAGTTTTTATTGTTGTTTCGACTTGTGGGTTATTTGGCGGTGTATGCAAGAATGGTCTAATGTCTGTATTTGTGTCTTTGTATTCTATATATGTCAGCTGAAATTTTTCTTTTATATCTAACATGTGTGTCACTTCGTGTTCTATTTGTACTTGTTCTGGTGGCAGTCTTAAGATTTCGTTTTCCTCTGATTGTTTAATTGATGCGTGTTGTTCTTTGTTTGTTTGCTCTGGGATGTGTGAGTCCATTACTGTATTATTTTCTTCTTCTTCTGATTGGGCATTATTTTGTTCCAGTATTTGTTGTTCTCGTTGTTTGATGTTTTCTAATTCTGATTATTACACGGATCTGATCAGCTAGTCGTTGTTCTGTTAAAAATTTTAAATCTGGGCATCTGGTAGGAAATGTTGTGTATACTTGTGATCTGTATCCAGTTGTATTGGTTGCTAGGTTTGTTGCTTGGTATTATTATTATTTCGTTGTTGTTCTGTTGGTTAAACGTGTGTGTAGCGTTGCCAGGTTACTTACTAGAGTAATATTTTTTTTTTGCCTTTGCTAGAGCCGTCTTTTAAGTTTGCAGGAGCCACCGCTAGTTGCTTCTTTTGGACTGCGACATTACTGTTCTTTCGAAATGTGCCGTTTGTTACTCATAGAACCAACATGGAGAGCTCCCCAGCGGTGGGGTCGACTTTTTGAAACCAAATAAGCGGTAGTGTAACTCAAGACCCCCCCGTATCAGACCCTGCATCCAGGTGGGCCTCCGTTTGCAAGTAACTGACGCAGAAGAATTTGGAATTTTGCGTCATGCTATATAGCGTTAAGGAAGTCTTATTCCATAGTCTTGTTGCGTGTCATAATGGTTAGGACAGAAGCTTAACCATGCCTCGTCAGGTGCAGTAAAATTTTTTTTAAATCCTTATCGAAATGACTTTGGTGCCTATTTTTACTCAATTTATTGTTTTAAATGTAATTTCTTTCGTTCTATTCCTTTGTCACATCGTTTTAATCACCGTATGAACTTTTCCATTTGTTTCATTTTTCTTTGCATCATTCTTCTTCCAATCGGAATTTTTGTGAATGTGTATTTTATTGTACCTATCTGTTTGACTATTCAATTACTTCAAAACTCCGATAAATTAATTAAAAAAACAAAAGACGAAATAATCTATTTATATTGACTGTGCATTAACGTGAAAAACGTATTTTTCATTACAAGACGTGCCTTTTTCTGCATGGTAATCGACATACAAATATTTAAAACATTACCTAAATTCTTTGTGTACTATGGAAATGTATGGTAGATGATGATATGAATGAGAGAAGGTTTTCTAAGTAAAGCAAAATTCAAGCAATGTGAGAAATCGATATAATGAACACAATAACGAAAACACAGGGCCATAAAAATAGGAGAAATTAAATCGGAATTAGTACATGAAGATAATTAAAAGTTCACGAACAAATATTTCCAGTGGAAAATGGATGATAAGAAGAAAAATTAGACCAAATGAAGAAGTTCATATCACTATTGAATCACGTGACCGAGGAGCGGAAATAAAAAAAAATATATTTACATCAGTTGAATGAAAATGATTATCAATATCACTTCGATAAACACCTAGCATAGATTTCTTCCTCTGGTGAGATTCGAACCCACAACCTCATGCATGTGAAGCTAGTATCCTTTCCAATACCCTCACAACCTACCTAGGTCATTCGGCTTTCTTCACGTTATTGAGTCTCACACAAAATTCCGAATTTCTTTTCTCGTCAGTTCCTCGAAAACGTCTACCCACCAGGATGAATGGCTGCACTGTGTGATACTTGGGTGCTTAACCTACATAACCGTATAGATGGTTACAGAAAGTCGATCCTACCCCTGGAGAAATCTCCTTGTAAGACATAACGAAAGAGTGCCGCCGTTTCATTATATCTACTGATACGGTGGTCGACACACAGTTAGTAGTGTAGCCATAGTAACACAAACGGTCTGAAAACTGCACGATCTAAGCAACGAGGGACTACCTCGCACTTAGTCCAAAGGAAAATCTCCAGAATTACTAAAAGACTTGTAGCCAATGAACCGAGTCCCCTTAAGTCATTTAGTCCGTAGCGACTGCTGAGAACCTTCAGAGCAGTCATTAGGATTCGCACTCTACTACTTCGATGTTACACGTTCGGTGTCCTACTCTATGGAGCTGAGTCATGGACTGTATTAGGCATTTGAAATGCGATCGTATGGAAAAATATTAAAGATACCATCGACAGATTTAGTCAAAAGTACGGCGGTACGAAAATGTAGAAATTCTCAACAGCATCCAGAGAGCAGAACTCGATTGTTTTGGTAGCGCAATTCCGCAACAACAAATAAAACCTGTTGAAATTAATAATTCAAGGAAACATTAATGGCCGGCAGTCTGGACGAGCGTTTCTAGGCGCTTCAGTCTGGAACCGTGCGACCGCTACGGTCGCAGGTTCGAATCCTGCTCCGGAAATGGGTGTGTGTGATGTCCTTAGGTTACTTAGGTTTAAGTAGTTGTAGGTTCTAGGGGACTGATGAGCTCCGATGTTAAGTCCCATAGTGCTCAGAGCCATATGAACCATTTTTTGAAAGATTAATGGAATATGTGATCCACGACGCATAGGATTAACCTGGCTAAATAACTCAAACCAGCAGTTTGGGTTCAGCACTGAATCAATGTTCTGAAAAACCATGGACGGACAACAGATCATGCTATCGATCGGCAGTGTTACTGGAGGACGAGGTACTTAAGAGAGGAAGAATGACAATGCTTAAAAATTACATAAATGCTCACCATTAAATTTAATACTCCACTCATATAATCGCGCTAGCTGCCATTAAAATTAATCTGCAATTGGCATACAGTTAAAATTTTTTGAACCTAGTGCTCTTAACAGCACTCATGTCACCACTTATTTTAATCAATGTATTTATTTTCTCAGACATCCACCGTACGAGGACGCACTGAAAAGTAATGTCGACAGATGTTTTACGTGAAAACTCTCAAAGCTTTTTAAATAAAACAAACTTCATTAACATTCTACATTGTATTCTTCACGTCTATAAATTTATTTCTCAAGACACTCACCCTCGGAACCAGCAAAATTTCCCCAACTAGATACTATTTTGTTGACACCGTCACAGTGTACTGTTTGACTATGTTAACAGAGCCACAACCTTACCTCTGCTTGCACCGCTTGAAACAACTGAAGTGCTCAAAGGTTTTCTTAGTTTTGCGATAGACGAAAATCGAGACTGTGTGTAGGATGATCGACGGCAGTGCAAGGACGTCGGCTTGCTGCAGATGCCGCAGCGATCGTGTGTAGTTTGGCACTGCCGTGCTCAAGGAGAGTGTGCTCCACATGCGGACGAAGTCTTCGAATTCGTTCTTTTAGTTTTGTGAGCTCTTTCTCACCCACCAACATAGTCACTCAGATAAGAGAGGTAACTATCCAAAATAAGGATAAACACTTGTTACAAAACGCTCCTTACGCAAAATCAGAGGGCTGCAGATATCCAAAGTAAAGATGTAGAATGTTACTGACTTCATCAAATAAAACAGACCGAGTCATTATCTTCTCAGCACGCCGTCGTGTTATATGCACAAAAATCCAAAAAATTGTTTCAGAGCAAAGTATGCTGTATTTTTAAGTGAAGATCTTTGTAATGTACATCTGTATTAAACGTTATGCTGGTGATATATGGTGACAATGCGTATTTATATTTACAATGAAGAGAGATTGACCAGTGGCCAATATACAACAAAAACCAAGTTGTCAGATGGATATTAACTGCAATGGATTAGTGGAGAAATACAGGGATGAAGAAGTAGTTCGATTGTCTTGCCGCATGTATGCTGTAGAGCACATCTTCCACCGGACTGCCTTGATGATGCATGGATGGTAACAGCGTAGTAAATGCCCGGTGACGAAAAGGTCATGAATTCGTAGACTATATAGTCAGTCAATAGATGGAAAATCCTAGTACACCATCTGAAATGTGGAACTGGTGAAGACAGACAGTCGACCGAAATTATATCAAAATAAATTCATTCTTAACTTGTCTTCAGTTGCGTTAGGTAACACCTCGATAGCTAACACATCTGCGTTCAGAGAATTTATTTCGAAGTGATTTCGGTCAGCTATCTACCGTCATCAATTCGATGCACAGGACCATGAATACTGTCGAAGTTTGGCATAGCAAACGATACTCAATCAGGCAAAGGTATCTGAACCTACAATTTCTGATCAATATGCTAAAGGAGAATGTAATAAAATCAATACCTGAAATTTAAAAAAATGTAATCCGTCGGTTAGCCTCTTCAGTGAAAGAGATTAAAAATAAATCCGTGTTGAAAAGGAGTTAAAAGATATTTTAAGAATACATAATGACTTGGTGGATTTAAGGAGTTTAAAATTTACGTCATTCGTACGAAAAGTTCGTAAAATAAGACCGAAGTAATGTTGTAGAACAGAAAATGTAAAAAAATAATATTTTTTTAAACACGGCTATGCACAGCCTTAAGCCTAGATAAAATGTGGAGGGGCGATCTTATTACAAAACAACAGGCAGAGCCTCCCCATTGTCGCGGCTTCCTTTGCAGGTCGGAGAAACCGCAGCTAAAATGTATGTGGCCAGAAACACCACGTTGACTCACGGCCGCAGAAGCCCATGACACCCTTTAAGAGGCGGCGAGGCATCTCGTACAGTAGTTACATGAGAGTGAATTTATTCCTCGCTCCTCATGAGACATCATCAAACTTATTTTCCTGCTTCTGGAGTGTCTACAGCGAGTATGAGGGAATCCCGAAACGTGACATCTTACTTTTGTACTGCTCTTCGTTCCACACCTTCAAGGACAAACTTCTTTTCTGTGGCACTCGAACACTTGTACTTCTTCGATGTCATTTTCACGGCGGATCTATGTACTGTGCTTACGCTTTATTGAGAAAACACGTAAATTTTTCAAAGTGTTTAGAGATGAAACGATTATCTTAATAACCGATAAAACAATTCCAGGTATCGAGTATTACGTACCGGCTGGCACTTCATTACGAAATGTTTACGGGGCTGTCTGTTATGACAGTCGCTTCCGTTTATGGAATGTACCGAACACAGGAGGTTTCTTCGGTAAACAGAAGTTCTTACATGGGTCTTGACAACACGATCAAATTACAGAGGTTCAAATAGTGAGACGCGACTGTGTGGAACTGCATAGGCAGATTTCGGTCTCTGGAAATAATTGTAACTCAACTAAGGACTTTATAGCGACACGAACGTCAGCCGGGTAAATAAGTCCCACACTAAGTGGACATCCAGCGGACGCAGGTAAACACTTCCTGTTACACCACGCCACTGCTGCCTCGGTGTAAACACGGAGGACAGCAGGAAGTGCACGACCACTAGCTGGACTCCAGAGCAGGAAACAGCCGGGGTCCCCGGTGGTCTAGTGGTAAGGGGGTCTGAAACGTTCCAGCGCCTCGGCTGGGGCTATTCGCCCCAGCCGGGCCGGGGTTCAATCCCCGGCCGGCGCTGGAATTTTCAGACTTCCGAACACTAGCCTCCACATCTGCCGGGGCATGTGGCGCATGTCAGGCACCCCCGTGGGGTCCGTGCTTTGGATCCCACGTGGAGCTCACTCCCACACTACAAACTGTACCTGATTATGCTGCTACAAACATTTAAAATTTTAATTCGCACACTTTCTTCACCAGACTTCATCTACATATATTTTAAGGTATTTTATATATCTCACTATCAAAAGAAACTGCTTGGTATATTTGTAGGATTACAACTATGAAATAAAACCCTTACAAAAAAAAAAAAAGATTTTGTTTTCCTTCGTGTACTGAATACTGCTGAGGTTAATACCCAAACATGTGCCATTTTCCTGTAGTTACCAGTGAATATTCGAAAAAAAGGTTATCATACTGATTCATATATTACATACTGTATTTCACACATTCTCAGTGCTGAAAAAGCAATAATTATTTCAACGTCATAAGAAAATACAAAATATTTCATCAATAGCAAATCACAAGCCAACGCTGTGTTATTTTTAGTATCATGATTGACTATGTGATAAATAAATCCTGTATAAGAAATCGTTTCGTAATAGTTGACAATATCTTTTAAAAATACTTTTCACTAATTGCATTTTCAAAAACGAACAAAGGCCTTCTTTTTTCTCAAATTATTCTAGTATCAAAATGAGATGTTTGATGTGACACAGGTCACTAAAGAGATAAACTCTTTTTTGTATGAAAAACGTTATTTCTCATGGTTTTATGTGAGCTGAATGCTGAATCAAACAGATAATACTTAACGTTAACAAGAGGAATTTCTTGGGGATTTCACTAACAAGCCCATATATTTGATATAATATTTCGATTAATAGTTATATGACAACCTCTCTGCCTCTACTTTATGTAAAAGTATCTTTTGGATCAGAAAAGAAATTATGTTACTACTTCTATGAGTTAAGTCTGGTTGAATGAAAGAGATTGTAAAGGCCTTAGCCGAAGATGCAGAATGTTACCTTCTCTGCAAGGCATTTGCCATCAGTAATGAGTGAAACTGTAAAATAGGAAAAATGGATGACAAACGTCTATTACTGTTGTACTATTATATCACTAACGTTGCATTGCATAAACTTACTTACAGTTATCGTTGCTGTTCAATATTCTTTAACTCACTATACCGTGCGATTATTTTGTTAACATTTAATGTAACAGTAGCCCTGTTCCGAGCCACATATCCATTTTTAATGCTTAAAACTGTGGACAAAACTATTAGTAATACTAAATTACGAAGAGGGAATGATGAATGTAACATGCTGCATACATTAATGTCGCTCGAGATGTAGTTTGCATTATATGTTACGAGAACAGAATTATTTTGTAATGTGTGAAATACACAAAAATACGGTAACAGACAAACCGAGCAGTGATGCCGTAGTCTGTTTTGTAATAATAGTGTAAAGGAAGAAATAAACAGCAACTAGACATTTAAGTCACTCAATATTCGCGGCCATTTTGCGGTTCATCACTTCGCTGCTACGTGTCGCTACTAGTACCTCACATACTTCGTTGCCTGTAGTGCAGAGCTTCGCTACCAGAGGGCTCTATCAGCATCGGCGAGGACTCACTCTGTCGGCGTTTGCTGCTTCACTGCTCAACATCTATGCTCGCTGATATGCTGCTAAAACTTCAGAATAAACGAAAAAAATAACACCAAATATGGCAAATAGTGATAATTGTGAATACTACCGAACCATCTCTTTCATACGTCCTGGCTGAAAATACTGATCCAAAATATTTACAGAGGAATGGAACACATTAGAGGAGACGAGCTATAGGAAAATCGAACACACTAGCCGCTAGAGATCGGTTGAAGAAATTAAACCCATATTTATAACATCTATAGATGTAGAAAATAACTTTTCACAGTTTTGACCAAAATATAGTTTGAATTTAAGATGCAACCAGCGATAAAATACAGTGAGCGGCATGTTATCTAGAGCTCTGCCAAAAATCAGCCAGCAGATGTAAGACTTATAAGAAAGCTGGTAGTTGATAGTTGAGGAGGGAGAGAGAGAGTGAGTTTGCATACAGAAAGTTTCACACGTCGTGCGACACACTTATCGCGTTTGTAGAGGGGACCTACCTGGGAATCGATGTCTGGAAACGTCATCCAGCGAGGCTACAGAGTATCAAAGTTACAGGCGCTGTAGTCTGTAAAATGTGTGTACACAGGGAGATCCAATGAAGATGTTAGCAATTTTCTATGATGATGGAGATGGATAAATTTGAGGTTATGTCCCTATAACGAAAAATTGGAAGAGAAGACATTCCTGTTACGTGTGACAGTATGTACCGGTAGTGTTGCAGCTAAGATGTAGGGCAGGAAACTTTCAGAGGTGGTAGTATGGACCGAATGTCCAGTACACATGGGCTGTAAAATGCATACCTTAAGAGCTGTGAGGACTTGTTCATCTTCGCTAGCATAAAACATATCTCCACTGTTGAACAAGTGCTCATAGCGCCTCAGGTACGCATTTTGTAGCCCATGTTTACCAGACATTTTTTTCTTACTTTGATCCATACTACCACCTATGAAAGTTAGCAACAACAGTACCAGTACTTGTATTCCGCCGTCAGAGGTATGATAACGATATTCCCTTGTAACTTCCGGAACATGATACATGATCAAATTGATAAATAATCACGGCATCACACTCTACTTACATACATTCGCCGGGGCTGGTGCCTGTATTTTGATGCTCTGTAGCCTCGTTAGATGACGTTTGCATGCATGAGTTACTAGGTAAAATTGCAAGCTCTAGAAATGTTGAACACCTTGTATAAAGAAAGCAACATACGAAACGAACGAGATATTTGGGAAATTAATCGAAGATAAGAAAGAAGAAATAGAAATTGTTTCCAAATCGACCTTTCATTTCGCTGCTGCTGATTTGAAATTTCGTGGCATTTATTCGCTCTGAAGAGGATCGTTCAAATAATGGTCGAAATGTCGTTCTTTTAGTTGTTTCACTGTTTTATAATGACATGGCCTAGTACCCAAAATGATTTTTTTAAATTTGTTTGTAGGAATTCTATCGCTTCTCAACGATATTTTCAGAATGATAGTAGTATTTTTTCCTACACCTACCAACTGTAATAGTGCTAGAAATGATGAAAATATTACCTAATACTTTTTGATATGGAGACAGAGACGGTGCTTGGTTTTAATGATAACAATATACAGGAAAATTCAGCCATGTTTCTGCGAAGTAGCATTACGCCGAAATTCTGAAATACATCCGTATATTTCGAATGTGGTACAACAGCTGTAGGTAGGAGACGAGGTACTGCAGAAGTAAAGCTGTTTAGACGGGGCGTGAGTCGTGTTTGGGTAGCTCAGATGGTAGAGCACTTGCCCATGAAAGGCAAAGGTAGCGAGTTCGAATCTTGGTCCCGCACACAGTTTTAATCTGCCGGGAAGTTTCATATCGGCGCGCACTCCACTGCAGAGGGAACTAATTCTGGAAACAGCTGTATAGTTACTGGAGAGATACAGGATGTTCCAAAATCACGTTAAAAACTTCTAGGGAAATGAGTAATGATATTTTGAAGAGGAGCCCATGTATGGAAAGGTATATCCGTGCTACAGCCTTATGAATACACCTTCGCTAATGTGGTATGCAACAGGGTTATAATCATTGGGGGGGGGGGGGGGGGAGGGGGGTTACTTACGTCGGATCGTATGATGTCATTTGACAGCTGTCTCCTCTCTGACCTGGTTCGAGTCTCGTTCATGTTTCTGTGAGTGTTAGAGGAACATTGCTGAGTACACTTTTGCCGAATATACCGACACGAGTATTCTGTGTGGCGAAGCTCACAGTACTGGAAGAGCTGCTGGTCGCGTTTATCAAGATCGTTGTCCACAGCGTCTGACTCTTCCCCACACACTTTTCGTTACCATTGCACAACGTCTTCGAGTAAGGGTGCCTTCAACGTCATCAGGTGCGTGTGTGGTGCCCGTGGAGACGCAGCGCACGCGAATTGGAAAATATATTTATATGGATATGGTGTCTGTTCTTTCGGACATGTCCGAAAGGACGCTACGAATGTAGTGTGTGGTCATACATAGGTGAGAAAGTGGGTCTCGCGGGAGGCGTGCGCGAGATAATTCCTGTAGTCTCACTATCCTCTGTGCCGTCGGTGGCTCAGATGGATAGATCGACTGCCATGTAAGCAGGAGATCCCTGGTTCAAGTTCCGGTCGGGGCACACATTTTCACCTGTCTTCGTTGATATCTATCAACGCCCGTCAGCAGCTGAAGGAAATTATATCATTCTAATTTCAAATTGGAAAAGGCCCTCCTGTAAAAACAGTGTCTCTGAAGACCGATTTTTTTGATTCTTTGGTTATTAAAGAGTGAAACTGTAGAACTATAGATGTACTCGGCCACATCTACACTGAAATGCCAAAGAAACTATTATAATAATGCGTATTCAAACACAGAGATATGTAAACAGGCTTAATATGGTGCTGCCGCCGGCAACGCCTATGTAAGACATGTGTCTACCGTAGTTGTTAGATCGGTTACTGCTGCTACAATGGCAGGTTATCAAGATTTAAGTGACTTTGAACGTGGTTTTATACTTGGCGCAAGACCGATGGGACACAGCATCTACGAGGTAGCGATGAAGTGGGGATTTTCCTGTACGACCATTTCACGAGGGCACCCTGAATATCAGCAATCCAGTAAAACAATAAATCTCCAACATCTCTGCGGCCAGAAAAAAAATCCTGCAAGAATGGAATCTGAAGAGAATCGTTCAGAGTGGCGAAAGTGCAACCCTTCCGAAAATAACTGAAAATTTCAATGCTTGACCATCAACAAGTATCAGCATGCGAACCATTCATGGAAACATCATCTACATGGGCTTTCAGAGCCGAAGGCCCACTCGTGTACCCTTGCTCGCTGCACAGCACAAAGCTTTACGCCTCATTTGGGCCCATCGGTACGAACATTGGACTGTTGATGACTCGAAACATATTGCCTGGTTGGACGTGTCTCATTTCAAAATGTATATACAGTATGGAAGTGTATGGGTATGAATACGACATCATGACTCCATGGACCCTGCATGTCAGCTGGAAACTGTTCAAGCTGGTGGAGGCTCTGTGACGTTGTAGAGCGTGCGCATTCGGAGTTATGTGGGATCCTTGACACGTCTAGATACATTCTGTCTAATCACCTGCATCCATTCGTGTCCATTGTGGATTCCGACGGAAGTGGGTAATTCCAGCAGGACAAAGGAGCGGCCCACACAACCACAATTGCTACAGAGTGGCTGCAGGAACACTCTTCCGAGCTTAAACACTTTCGCTGGCCACCAAACTCCCCAAACATACTGTACGTCTCTAGTAAATTTTATAGCATTAACTACCATATCTGGAATGCCTTGCAAAGTGTTGATCAGAGGAGATCTCTGCTCCCTCTTACTGTTACGGATTTATGGGCAGCTCTGCAGGTTTCATGGTGTCAGTTCCCTGCTGCGCGACTTCAGCCATCAGTAGAGTCCATGCCACGGCGTGTTGAGGCACTTCTGCGTGCTCGCGGGGGCCATAAACGATATTTCTTTGATTCCACAGTGTAACAAATTACTTGTCAATGTGACAGCCTTACCAACATGTTTTCAAATGGTTCTAGTATACGGTACGTCTCGGGAGACGGGTTACAATTTAAAATATGAGTATTATGTACTCAGTCCCCTCTACAAATTCTAGCAAGTAGTGATGGGAATTTCAGAACATCCTGTACGTTTCCAGCAAACTGTATAGCCGTTGTCGTGTTACAATTGGTATCTGCGAATACATTCCATAATTTGTGACAGATCGTGAGGCGCGACTGCAGACGTCCGTAGCGTTTACCCAGGGGGCGTCTCGGCTACGGCCGCTCTGACGGCCACGAGAATAGCCGGAGGTAGAGAGCGCAGCACGGCTAGTTTGAAGGCCACTTTCAACTAGTGTTACCAGAGGTGTCTCTTTTTAGAGATTCTACGACTCGCCCCACGTAAGCTTTATCTGCTAACATTTCGAAATACACTATCCTATCAATGAGTGTACAGACACCTATTAGTGGACATTAATATGCAGTGTGTCCAACCTTTGTCTCTATGGCGGCTTGAACTCTGCTCGGGACACTAAGTGAGGTGCCTGCCGACAATTTACGCACCACACACGGAGATCGTATCTACGTGTTTGTACATGCAAGGCAATACATTGCTCAGCAAGATAGCCATATCTCTCACCAATTTTGAACATTTGGAGCACAATGGGCAGGTTCTTTAAAGCAGGTCGCGATTTTGGCGATGTAATGAACCAACTGAACTGAATTTGGTACCATATCCATCAGGAGGGTATCCACTAACTTTATCAGTCAATGTCAAGCCTAGTAACTGCCAGAGGTAGCCCACACATTATCGACTTATCAATTTGTGAATCTCTTTGTCTTGAATTAATCATCCAGTTTTTCTTCAACTCTAATCATTCATTTGCCCCTACACGTACAGTCATGCTCAAAACTATCCTAACGCCCGAATTGAATTTCGCCTGATTCACATGCAACCCACATAACGCAACTGTCTAGCAGGTCTCCTTATCGCTCCTTGGTACAGTCGTTTGACTATTGAAAGTGGTTCCAACAAGTCACCACGAGAAAAAACTGTTCTGTATTGCAATAACTCAAGATGCAAAGTAATACCACGATACTACAAATATCACGGAACACCTTATCACAGATAAGACTGCCCTTAAGGCTTGTAGCTCACATTTATTACAATAAATGACATACCTGACATTTTACCACTCTCATTATTATTACGTCAGATAGGTAATGCACATTGTAAATTCGTCGAATTCATGATTTACTCTTCAAAGTAACATACCGTACTTATTATTTAACACAAAATAAGATTAAAAATTAAAGGTATTCACGAGCAGCTAATTGAGAATATTTATGAACTTCAAATGACACGACGAACCGTCTCGTTCTGCATATGGATGCAAACTCAGGTCATGCAGACTAAGCAAAGATTTCGTGCCTGACGGAAACTAACAGTCACTCGTGATTAGGCATACAGAGAGTGATATACCTCGATTTTAGACTGAGCCAGATTGCAAATACCAACTTTAAATTACACACTAGATCGCGTGTTCCGGACGCGAATTCCTACCCAGCACCTATTGTCCCTGTTAACGAACGACGAGAGATGTTGAATCTTGGTTCTTAACAAGTAACTTACTTGAATTGCCGTGAGGTAAGGCTTTGTACTGGGCAGGGATTCGAAACTCAGAACTTAATCGAATAGATATCGACGCACAATCAACTGTGACATTTCGGATTTTCTCGGCAGTAGCTAGATGTTTTAACTGAAATGACGAGACGAAACATACACTTTTTTCCTTCCCAAGACTCCAACCCGGCATCTATCGCTGTTATATTCTAGAGAAAACGAACGTTAAATATGGGTTTGTTGCACCAGCAGCGACATGTGAGCGTGTTGGAACTAGAAATAATATGACGAAGAGTTCAGTGCTCACTGGGAATACAGCTCCACACATCATATCGCTTTTGACTACACACAAAGATACGTCAGCTTCCGAATTTTTGTCCAGCTCGGCCTAACATCTTGAACTTACAGTGATCTCGCAAATAGTCCTGTGTCTCACTGGGTGTCAAAACGTCACATATCGTTAGTGTTGACAACGAATGAAAATACATTAAACATTAAAATAATTATCCACCAGCAGATAGGTGTTCTCATGCTAGAGCTTGATAATACATAATGAAATCTATAGTGCCGGGCCAGGATTCGAACCCATTCACGCGCAGTATGTGGAGATGTTGAGGAATCTGCAGTTCTGAACATACAACAAATAGTAGCCGTGCTGTATTCTCACGAAGGGATCAAATTCAGCGTTAAGTACGGTCTAAGTTGCATTCCCAGTTCAGAACCGATTTTATCGACATACAGAAGCTCAGATAAAATATGGACTAAATGTCCTTTGAGCGTTATTTAAGCATCACAAGACTGCACATACATGCAATCGATTTCGAGGTGCAAAGTGTTTATCTTACTTTGGTGACAGGTGGGCATAAGAGATTTCCAAAAACTTTTTATCGTACTGAAATAATCTTTTGTCGGAAAGAAACAAGGTAAGTGTTTTATTTGTATATATTTTGTAGGAAACTGTAATCGTGATGGAAGATTATACACCTTAATGTTTGACACAACTGCTAGGAGAAAACGCTGCATCCTAACCAAACCCTGCGGTTCCTCTCCATATCCCCGTAAGACACGAGCAGGGGATTCTCCACGCATACCGCTACACAGCTGTTCCTAGCACACCTGAGATTTGGCAACATCGTCACAAACATTAGGCAACACTGTGACAGTGCAATCACTTCCGCCTATGGTACTGAATTGGCTCACTAAATTTACTTGATATTACCTTTCCATTTGAATGGCTCATGCTGTATAATCCTTACGTAAACTAAGATACTGAGGCAGAAAATTCAATTTTTTGGCTAAAGAAATGCTATTCTTCACATAAGTGGCAACTTTTATTATCTTTCACGATGCGTTATGAGGCTGAGCGACCAATACCATGATGAGAGTGGTGCAAAGGTAGCAGTGTGTCTGTAACCCGGTGGTACCGCCCATGTCTCGTGTCAGAACGGCTCAATCAGTCGTCAGTTCCAACTGAGGTAGGGACCATCGTGTGCGAGCTTTTTTTTTTAAGGAGCTGCGAATTTCCAGAAAAAATTCTGTATCGAAATCGGAAGAAAACCTTTACACATCAAATCTTCTTGGTAGCTCGACTCAGTAAGTTGTGTTAATCGTCATAGATCATGGCGTTCTGACTTCCAAGCTGCTTCGCAATACCAGCGTCTCTGAAGAAATTCGAATCGATCATCAACGATACGAATTTCAATATTGTTCTTCACTTAAGACTCACATTCCAGGGTGGTAAGTATGAAGGAAATGAGCCTCTTGATTACTCTATGCTAAACTTTCCTGCAGACATGTGCTGACAGTGTCTCTAGCAACTTACTTTTTCTCTGGGTAGCTTCAAATGTGGCAGTTTTGTCGCCTTAAATCCAATTGAATATTCTAAATATCATTTGTGAACAGCGTTCACTTCTCCATTAATTAATTTATGGACCTCAAAAGAAGCAATTTACCTTAGTAGCTATAGAGCAGGTTCTGATAGGAATTGACGCAATCTTTTTCATCCATTTACCATAGAAAATCAAAGAAAGAAACCAAACATTATATTGCATTTACTCCCTGTGCCTTGAGTAACACATATGAATCCATGACAATAATAAATTATTTGAAGAATCTCCTGTGCAAGGAAAAGAACAGAATGGGACGCTTTAATTATAGCGCACTGGATCAGAAACAATGAAATTAATTCTGTGTCACATTGATGTACTGCATTCTAATGTTATAAAATAATCATCAAATAAAAACGGTTTTGTGCCTCCTTTGCTATCAAGAGTGAAACACAAATCGTAGACACATATTTTATGGGTCACTAGTCAACAACATTAAAGCATTGTACATGGTTGAGAGTGTGGAGTGGAGCAGATGTTGTCGGCAGAAGGCAGCGCAGTGCCTCAGCCCCCGCCGGTAGGCAGCAAACGGGTCCCAGAGAACTCAGACGCATGCGGTGTTCAGAGGCAGATGCTCGGTAAAGAAATCTTTCGCTAAAACATTGTTGAACCAAACTATTATTACCAGTGTGACACAAAGCGAAATATATTGTAGATTCGCTTGAATTACACGCATAGCTTCAGCACCGAGAGGAAAGGGGCGATAAAAATTTTGTCGTTGTCTGCTTCCGGTCGCCAGACGTCATATTAGCTAGTCTCACGTTTTACCTCAAGACTACGGCCTTAGTCAAGAATAATGTACTAAGACTGAACTCAAGACTTCCTCTGGGAGGTGCCGCAGTCTACAATGTTGCAGATCGAACTTACTGCCGGACACAGTATCCTGAGAGGAGCACGACTGTGTTGTCCACCTTATGTGGACGGCTCGGCGGTCAATGTTTTGCTCTAAGGCTGTATCTACAACACATATTGCATCCTGAACACCTAGAAGAATTAAAATAACAAAAGTAGTTTATGAGAGCAACGTTAACTATGGCGTTCGAAGTATTCATAGTGTTGTGTTCGTGTGTGCAAACGCCTTCCAATGCCCACTCAAGGAGGACAAGGATACAAAGTCTAGCTTCAGTATTATAAAATCGCTACAGTCTGCGGATAAACTCAGACTTGGGTTGATAATTAATTTGAATATTTAGCAATACTATACCCATTGGTGTTAAACTCGTTATTAACCAATGATTCCCACAGCTACAGGGACACTACTTGTGATACTTAGGCAGTGCTATCAGACGAAAAGGTCAACCTGACACAAACTGTGGGAAGTTTGTTTTACAAACTTCGTACCAGGATAATGAGCTTTTACGTATTTGGGATGTCTGTGAACGTTGCTGCTTGAGACGATTTAAGACGAAAGTAAATTCCTTTAGCAACGACAATGTTTGAAGAAACCGTCTTAACGGGACTAAATCGTGATTTGTAAATCGTTTACCGGCCGTACTCTACCGCATTTCGCTGATTGGAAGGCAAATAGATTACGGAAAAATGTCACAGAAGGAAAAGGGAGAACGAAATGTCTCCCACTGGAAGGTCATGTTGTCTTATTTAAATGATTACAAAATCAGGTAAAACGACCAGTCAGATTGTCAGTATAAGAACATTACTGTTGTCAGTATGATGTAGCACTGCTCAGGGCCTGTAACGATAAAGGGCCCGTTTAGGTCAGTCATATTGTATAAAGAAGTGGAAGAGAGAGCACCGCTAAATTCCACAATCCGTATGCATTGCAGACACACAGAAATTACTGTTACAGTGTACTAATGGAGCCCAATTAATGAGAGAACTGCGTATTTTCCGGTGAGAGAGAGCACTGGCAAATAATCTTCGCTAAATTAGGTTACTTAATCTGGTGTCACTCTGAGCCAGAATTTATGGCCGGCGGCTGAGTGTAAGGTCAGTGGGCCGGATCCGAGTTTTGCAAGTGCGAAATACTTTCCTACATTATAGAAGCGAATATTAAACTGGAACTAATATTCCAAAAATTTTGAACTTGGATAGCTTAGAATGAAAATCTTTTTCTTTATTGCAAAGGAAAACAATTGATTTTCTAAAACATTCTCTGTCATACACAACTTGAAACAGGTCACGTCGACCAAATCATATGGAAAAATTGCCAGCGGCGTATATCGGCAGGCAGTAAGATCTCTTGGCTTTTGGTTTGGCAGTACTCGACAGCCATTTCTAGGCGCAAGTAATAGAAGAAAGGCAGAGCGTTATTGTTATCAAGTAACGTCTTCATCGATTACTTTAGTTTTAATGTAATCTATGAGTAATTACTCATAGATATTAACATGAAAAGAATTCTGTAGACAGAGAAAGAACCTCTTCTTGGGAAACTACTTGTATAGTGACCAAAAGGCACGAACTGATATTCAAGTACAGTGTTCCAGCAGCGGCATGAAGAAAATGATAGTAATAATGACGGTAATAATCCAATTATCCGGTAACTTCACACTTCCCAGTGGATCTTCACGAACTAAGAAAATATCTGAATTTGTGAACATTTCAAAATGGCTTCACATCGAGCCTATGATGCCTACAAGGGTCTTTACATCCTGCTGACATGAGAATAGCATAATCTCCGCGTCAGAAGCTTGTTTCTACTGAAAAATTTAATAGACTCGCGTTTTATCCACCGTGACTACTTTTGTAAGCTCAGCACATCATCCGTTGCAGCTCACTCCTGGGGCTGGGAAATATGGGCACAATGGCCTGGTGGAACTATCACAGGAGCAATGCGTGGGTTCAGACATTTACTTTTAAGAAGCACAAACAGATTTACTTTGCGTCTGGTAACCTCAAAAGAAAGACGTTATAATCCAGAATTCGCAATACAAATCACGTTCCATCATTACCAACTGGGCAGAGCCAGGTTACGTTGGGAAATGACATAGCGGAAGTCATCGTAAACAGAAATACAGTCGCCAGTAAACTTACTTACATTAGAAAATTTTATTTTATTTTATGAACCGATAGCCATTTAAAGGATGGGGCTCTTATTTTACTTGTAATTGATTGAACTAGAGATGTTGAAAAATTTGGTGCTGGACTGTGATTCGAATTCGTTTCTCCTCTTTCGAGGATCTGAATCTCTCGGGACATTATAGTTCAACCATTTCGTCCCTTTTCGCAAGACTGCAACCTTCTCTAGGTCTCCTCCAAAGGTAAGTATGTGGGTCCGAATCCTGATCCAATACAAAAATATTCATAGTTTCAGTTCAAGCCCTATAACGTGCACACCGTCCCGCTAGTGAAAACCAACGTGCGCTTTTAATGTCTATTCATGTGTTGCCAACAATCGCAATAGGTGTCATTATTTCTTGTCAAACACGCACACACCTTACCGTTGGTGAGTAAGCAACTGATATTTAAGCTATATTTGTGGATGCACTGTAGGCGTGTAGTTAGATTGTCGCTTAGGTACAAAAGTTTGTATCCTTAGTTTAGATTCAAACACCTAGCAGCTGGTAAGAAAGACCGATACGTAAATTTGATTTTACTTAATTAACAATACGATTACGTGTTGGGTTCGTATCTCCGTCATATAACTTCACATCATGCACTTAATCTTTAAATGCATGCGCACTTTGTTACCTGAGCATGGAGGTATATCAGACATCTTTCGTGGTTAGTTAACAGGGACGAAATTGTCTTGTTAGGAGTCCCGGTTTATTAAAAAAATTGTCGTCTTTTATTTTCAAGTTTAGATTTCATTACTGGTATTGGCAAAAATTTCGGTAATTCATGACTCTTCATGGATAGCCATCAATATGATATGATTAGATTACATTAGATCAATTCTTGTTTCATAGATCATGAATACGATATTTCGTAATGACGTGTAACGTGTAATTTTAATGAAAGATTTCTTTACATACCATGATTCAATTTCTTTACAACAATTTCTTACTCTCTCTCATTCTTTTTGATTTCTCTCTCTCTCTCTCTCTCTCTCTCTCTCTCTCTCTCTCTCTCTCTCTCTCTCTCTCTCTCATACACACACACATTCTTTTTTTCTTTATTTGTTTGTTTTGCTCGACTATCGGCGAGGCATGAAAACGTCTCTGAATGAGCTTCTTAGTTTTTAGTACACTTACGAAATAAATATAAAAATAACTGTGAGAGTTACTGATATATGATGCTTAGTTTTCAGTCAGTTCCGAGTATTATTAGTAACCACGCTCCAGTCCCTAAACCTAGTTACAGAAATGCGAATCAGACGCATTACGTATTCCAGGCCGTAGCAACCGCGACTTGGAGACACCAGCTATGGTCACTTCCCAGACCGCTGTACGATCACATCGGTTCGTCTTCTTTCTGCTGGTACTGTAACTGAGATTTGACAACAAGGCAACGTATGTTTGGCAACTCTGTGATCGACCAGTTGCTTCCTGGTGTGCACGGAATTTATCCTCAAAGTTCACTTGATTTTACCTGTCATTTCCATTGAATAATCTGATTTATTATCGCTTTACGTGTAACAAAAGATTGTAAATTTACGGTTTTCAGCCCAGGAAAGTCGTTGCACGTGGAAATCGCAACTAATCTCGTCCTTTAAATAGCGGTTTACGAGTGCTAGACATTATCGATCTCGTAAGAGTAAGCTAAGACACGTACTTCTACTCCAGCTCTGTGGTAATGCGCTGACCTGAGAAATAGCATCTGTTATGGTTCGCACTTCCAGTCTCACTGACTGTAACGTTTTTATCCCTTCTGTGAAAGAGCTACTAACAGATAAAACATCGATAAGGAAATCGCAAAAAAATACTTTCGGCTCATAGTTCAATGGTGAAAACTTACAATGCTGCACAACGGGTAACTCCTCTTCCCGCCGCTGACAAGCAAATTTTGGGTTTCTAGGAATACAAAACTTTACTTATGAAATGCGACATTTGTACTGCACGACGTTTTCAACAAAGAGATGGCGCAATACAGTAGCTCAAGTGGAAAGAAACACTTCCTTTTTAAATTTGTGCATCCTACACTGTTGGCTGTTCTGTGTAGGTGGCAGGTACGTGATTTTATTTCGGTCGAATTTATGCACTGGGTAGTCGAGGCAGCTAGTTCATTGTGATTCGGTCAACCAAGTAAATGAATTTACTGAACCTGCTGCAAATTACTACAGGAAGCCTGTGTGTCAATTCTCATCCAGTGTGGTGCAACGGCGTTACGATAGAAAAATGAGCCACATACTTATAATATGCTTGAATATCTATGGACTGGGTTCGATTCCAACTTCTGTCAATGATTTTAGATAAGAAGAGACAGATTCCATTCTCTTCTGGCTACACCAAGTGAAGAAGATATAATGACATTGTGGTCTGAAATTGACATGAAAAATGATATTCCTTTTCTACAAAGTAGACGTTAGGATGAATCACAATAAAGACTGGAGCGGCGACACGTAGAAACCTTTCTTATACTTGTTATTTATTTCTAGTGACGAAACAAACGCTATGTAGGCTCACAGGACATTTAGTCCATATTTTATCTGAGCTTCTGTATGTCGATAAAATCGGTTCTGAACTGGGAATGCAACTTAGACCGTACTTAACGCTGAATTTGATCCCTTCGTGAGAATACAGCACGGCTACTATTTGTTGTTTGTTCAGAACTGCAGATTCCTCAACGTCTCCACATACTGCGCGTGAATGGGTTCGAATCCTGGCCCGGCACTATAGATTTCATTATGTATTATCAAGCTCTAGCATGAGAACACCTATCTGCTGGTGGATAATTATTTTAATGTTTAATGTATTTTCATTCGTTGTCAACACTAACGATATGTGTCGTTTTTGACACCCAGTGAGACACAGAACTATTTGCGAGATCACTGTAAGTTCAAGATGTTAGTCCGAGCTGGACAAAAATTCGGAAGCTGACGTATCTTTGTGTGTAGTCAAAAGCGATATGATGTGTGGAGCTGTATTCCCAGTGAGCAGCGAACTCTTCGTCATATTATTTCTAGTTCCAACACGCTCACTTGTCGCTGCTGGTGCAACAAACCCATATTTAACGTTCGTTTTCTCTAGAATATAACAGCGATAGATGCCGGGTTGGGGTCTTGGGAAGGAAAAAAATTAATGTTTCGTCTCGTCATTTCAGTTAAAACATCTAGCTACTGCCGAGAAAATCCGAAATGTCACAGTTGATTGTGCGTCGATATCTATCCGATTAAGTTCCGAGTTCGAATCCCTGCCCAATACAAAGCCTTACCTCACGGCAATTCACGTAAGTTACTTGTTAAGAACCAAGATTCAACATCTCTCGTCGTTCGTTACAGGGACAATAAATTCGCGTCCGGCAAAAATACTTGCGATATGTAATTTAAAGATGGAATTTGCAAACTGGCTTTGTCTAAAATCGAGGTATATCACTCTCTGTATGCCTAATCAGGAGTGGCAGTTAGTATCCGTCAGGCACGAAATCATTGCTTAGTCTGCATGACCTGAGTTTGCATCCATATGCAGAACGAGACGGTTCGTCGTGTCATTTGAAGTTCATAAATATTCTCAATTAGCTGCTCGTGAATACCTTTAATTTTTAATCTTATTTTGTGTTAAATAATAAGTACGGTATGTTACTTTGAAGAGTAAATCATGAATACGACGAATTTACTACGTGCATTACCTATCTGACGTAATAATGAGAGTGGTAAAATGTCAGGTATGTCATTTATTGTAATAAATGTGAGCTACAAGCCTTAAGGGCAGTCTTATCTGTGATAAGGTGTTCCGTGATATTTGTAGTATCGTGGTATTACTTTACATCTTTATTGCGATACAGAACAGTTTTTTCTCGTGGTGACTTGTTGGAACCACTTTCAATAGTCAAACGACTGTACCAAGGAGCGATAAGGAGACCTGCTAGACAGTTGCGCTATGTGGGTTGCATGTGAATCAGGCGAATTTCAATTCAGGTCGTTCGGATACTATTGGGCATGAATGAACATCACGTGTATCGATTTCCATCGCGCTGGGGTAAGTCCTCCGGGATACGTTTATTCTCCTTAGTGTGTAAATATATTTGGAGCATGTCATTCAAAAACGTTTGAAACGACATAGACGGGAGCGGGTTGTTGTTAGGAGAGCAGAATGTATTAGACTCGCGGATCATGTGGTGTTATTGGCAGAGAGCGAAAGAAGTATGACTGAAATGTTAAAAGAATTCAACAAGAGGCGTGAGTAAATTGGAATGAGAAATAATAAGAAAATCGCAAAATGTCCGGTGATAGGTGCAAGAAAAGCAAGAACAACTATAATGTTAGGCAGGAAGATACACAACAATTTAGTGTTTTTAGATAACTGCGACGTGCTATTATGGACGACATTGGAAGTAATATGGAGGTGAAAATACGTATAGCAATTGCCAACGAGACGTTTCATAACAGGAGGCTTTTATGTGGGTGCGTTGATAGGGGATAAAATAGGCAGGCACAGTGAGAAATGAGGTGGTGTTGAGTGGGAGAACAGAGAGAAATTTTAAAGGTTGCAGGATGAGCAAACACAATTGGCATGGACACTGAATGAGAAGAGATTGTTTATTGATGGTATGGAGGAAACGGTGAATGCAAGAAGAAGAAGAAGAAGAAGAAGAAGAAGAAGAAGAAGAAGAAGAAGACGATGAACATACCAGGTGATGGACAGCGTAAGAACAGAAAATAGTTGTGAGAAAACAAGAGGGTAACAAATGATGGGACTGCATGGAGAGCTACATGTGAAGACCTGCCCTAGGGCAGAACACTCATGGTGGTGGTGTTGATGAAGAGGAGACTTATGTAGGACATTTTGCAAAACGCCCATTTTCTTGTAATCCAAATTTAAACAAAACATAGGCAGCTTATAATTTGTAGTCTATAAATGACCGTGAATTGCGTGACAGATGGAACTTGCCAGTATACCAGTTATTAGGACTTATTCCCACTCCACTGACGTATGGAGCGTGCGAACTGTGGCTGCTTAAAAGCCTCTGTGCGTGCTGTGCTTAGTCTCTTCTGGTCTTCACGCTTCCTACAGTTACAATACGTAGGCGGTTTAAGTATATTCCATTCCTACTTTCATCATGTAACGTCAGTTCTAGAAACTTTCTAATTAGGTCTCCTCGCGATACTTTGCTCTTCCACGGGATAGTCTGTGTCTACCATGAACTGCCCGTTAGTCAGTAAGTGGAATAATTGGTTTTCCGACACATGTCACCATGTTACTGTCGCCCTGTCTCCACGTCAGAGAGACGGAAATTCTGTGTGCCACATTTGAAGATGAGTCTGTAAAGGTTACAAAACTAGTTAACGGAATTACAAATAGTTCAAAAAGTGAGTTTTTGCAGTTTTCCGTATTTACATTCAATGCACTAGTCACAGGCTCTAGGCGATCCTTAGGGGATGTGACGGTTCCATTTAAAATCTCTAGAAATTTTTCCACCCAGGTATTCATGTGGGTTGAGCGATTGCGAATTTGACTCACTGCACTATACTCGTAGGATAAGGTTATATCGTTTTGTGAACCGAACAATTTTACATTTCGGGAACATTTAAACTAAGTTGTCATGCTTTGCACTACACTGAAATCTTATGAGGGCGTGGCTTCTTTCAAACAGAACTTTATTACAGGCAACAGCATCATTTGCGGAAACACTGAAGATCCAAATAGACCACGTAACCACCGCCCCTTCTCCTCTCCAAATTGCTGTCTCAAAACGGTAAGTCCCATATGTAAACCACCTTCAGAAGTTCGTTCACTTTCCGTATCAGTTAATGTGTTAAAAACTTGACCTGAAGAAACATAACCCTTTGCAGTTGAAGACGCTCTGTTGTAAGAGAAGCTAGTTTTTCGAAAACGTCTCAATATTTATGTACTGAACTAGGTGTTGTACAATTCTATAATTTTCAGGTACATTTGGCGACGTATGTGGATACTGTCTGACAAATGTGTTGCGAATAAAGTGAGTAGTAAAGAAGTAATGAAGTGAAACATCAAGCCTGATGCTGACACTTTACTGCACGAACAGCGAAAATGTAGAAGTGATAGAAGTCTTTTTCCTTTCATCATTCTGTCAGGGATGTCAGAGGGGAAAAAAAGTTTCGCCAAGTTTCGAAATTATGTGTGAAGTTTGTTGGAAGTCGCCACGTGCTGCCTTTCACAAATGCTCGGTGAATATAGTCTCGATAATTTGCGCTCCATGAAATTATGCTGCCTTAGACGAGTACGCAGTTTGTAACTTTTAACGCCCGACTTATTGCGTAAACCTATGCCTTTAAATGAAGGACGGAAGGAGGATTGTATTTAATGTGCTATCGATGTCGAGGTCACTAGAGACGGAGCAGGAGTTGGCAATGCGTCAGGGAAGGGTAAAAGAAGTCCGCCGTTCCCTTTCAAAGGAATCATCCCAGCATTTGCTTGGAGCGATTCAGGAAAGTTACGGAAAACGTATCAGGATGGCCGGATGCGGATTTAAACGTCATCCTCCCGAATGCGAGTCTAGTGTACTAGTTGACAGCTCGTCGTGTAGAAGCTAGCGTTGCTGGTGATGGGATTCCGGGTTCGATTCACGGCTGGGTTGCGTTCTCCGCCCGGGAAGTAGGTGTCTGTGATGCCATCATTTCATCATCATTCGTGAAGGTGGCGAAACTGGACTGTGTAAAGGTTGGGGCTTTGTACAGGCGCTGATAACCGTGCAGTTAAGCGCCCCAAAAACCAAACATCATCATCATCATCATCATCATCATCATACCATGTACTAACCACTGCGGCAGCTCGTTCGGTATACATTTAAATGAGCAGATTAAGTCAGCAAAAATGGCTCTGAGCACTATGGGACTCAACTGCTGTGGTCATCAGTCCCCTAGAACTTAGAACTACTTAAACCTAACTAACCTAAGGACATCACACACAGCCATGCCCGAGGCAGGATTCGAACCTGCGACCGATTAAGTCAGCATTTTTAGTATTTACATTGACTTCGTTCTTCATAAATGAAAGCAGGAACTACGACAAGACAAAAGAATTGGGATAACGAATGAGAAATACCTGATTGTGCTTCTGTTTGTAGATGACATGATTCACGTTCACGAAATGACCTCCAAAGATCTATATACCACCTGAACGAAATATGCAATGAATACAACTTTAAAATTTCTAGTAATAAAACGAAAATAAGTGCACTCCGAGGAAAATACTCAGTCATTTTAAAACTAGTTTTGGATAATCCTGCTTTAGAACTGGTCTCTTAATCTTTCACTTAGGCTACGCTGTAAGATCTGATTTTTACTCTGATACTTAAAATAAATTACACAAATTCTAAGCTGTCTGTGACACTATTATCTGAATATTGGGCAATAAAGTACAAAAAGATTGTTCCGAAATTCTATAACGTGGTCCCGGTTCCTGTATTATGCTATGAAAGCGAAAACATAGTTAAAAAAAAAGCAAAAAAAATCACACGGCAGAGATGAGGTTCCTAAGAAATTCGAAGAGCTGCACAACAAGAAATGATTAGGAATGAAGATACTAGAGAAAAATTAAGTATTTTCAACAGAAACTAAAAAATTCAAAAATATCGTGAAGACTGGTGAGAATGCTACGTCCCAGACTTCCCCAAAATATTCTGAACTACAAACGGAATGGAAGACGTGATATTGAAAGGCCTCGGACGTGGGAGCAATTTCGTTTGAGAGACTATCCCGCACGGCGACTACTGAAGTACTTATACATTATAGAATTCTTAAGTTATACAAGCAAAATAAGTAAGTTTTAATGTAGTTTACGTTCACTGATGCAAAAAAAAATTTTTCTTGCTTTTTAAAGTGGGCTATGTTCTTTCTCAGAGTTCGAACTGTCTCCATGCCAAATTTGAACAATATCTGTTAAGCGGTTTGGACTCGAAAACGAAACAGACTGTGTTTCAAAGCAGAAAAGCAACTGAGAGAAAGAAGCGGCGTCGGTTTCTGCAGGAGGCGGACATCATTTTGTAGGACAATGTTCGGGCACGCTTGGTTCAAGTCGTGACTGATTTGATCGGTATATGGGGATGGGGAGCGCCGCATCACGCACCACACTCATCTACATCTACATTTATACTCCGCAAGCCACCCAACGGTGTGTGGCGGAGGGCACTTTACGTGCCACTGTCATTACCTCCCTTTCCTGTTCCAGTCGCGTATGGTTCGCGGGAGGAAAGACTGTCTGAAAGCCCCTGTGCTCTCTCTAATCTCTCTAATTTTACATTCGTAATCTCCTCGGGAGGTATAAGTAGGGGGAAGCAATATATTCGATACCTCATCCAGAAACGCACCCTCTCGAAATCTGGCGAGCAAGCTACACCGCGATGAAGAGCGGCTCTCTTGCAGAGTCTGGCAATTGAGTTTGTCAAACATCTCCGTAACGCTATCACGGTTACCAAATAACCCTGTGACGAAACGCGCCGCTCTTCTTTGAATCTTCTCTATCTCCTCCGCAAACCCGATCTGGTACGGATCCCACACCGATGAGCAATACTCAAGTATAGGTCCAACGAGTGTTTTGTAAGCCACCTCCTTTGTTGATGAACTACAGTTTCTAAGGACTCTCGCAATGGATCTCAACCTGGTACGCGCCTTACCAACAGTTAATTTTATATGATCATTCCACTTCAAAAAGTTCCGCACGCATACTCCGAGATATTTTACAGAAGTAACTGATACCAATGTTTGATCCGCTATCATATAATCATACAATAAAGGATCCTTCTTTCTATGTATTCGCAATACATTACATTTGTATATGTTAAGGGTCAGTTGCCACTCCCTGCACCAAGGGCCTATCCGCTGCAGATCTTCCGGCATTTCGCTACAATTTTCTAATGCTGCAACTTCTGTGTATGCTACAGAATCATCCGCGAAAAACCGCATGGAACTTCCGACACTATCTACTACCTCATTTATATATATTGTGAAAAGTAATGGTCCCATAACACTCCCCTGTGGCACGCCAGAGATTATTTTAACGTCTGTAGACGTCTCTCCAGTGATAACAACATGCTGTGTTCTGTTTGTTAAAACTCTTCAATCCAGCCACAGAGCTGGTCTGATATTCCGTGGGCTCTTACTTTACTTATCAGGCGACAGTGCGGAACTGAATCTAACGCCTTCCGGAAGTCGAGAAAAATAGCATCTACCTGGGAGCCTGTATCTAATATTTTCTGGGTCTCATGAACAAATAAAGTGAGTTGGGTCTCACACGATGGATGTTTCCGGAATCCGTGTTGATTCCTACAGAGTAGATTCTGGGTTTCCAAAAACTACATGATACTCGAGCAAAAAACATGTTCTAAAATTCTACAACAGATCGACGTCAGAGATATAGGTCTATAGTTTTGCGCATCTGCTCTACGACCCTTCTTGAAGACTCGGACTACCTGTGCTCTTTTCCAATCATTTGGAGCCTTCCGTTCCCCTAGAGACTGGCGGTACACGGCTGTTAGAAGGGAGGGCAAGTTCTTTCTCGTACTGTGTAGAATCGAATTGGTACACCGTCAGGTCCAGTGGACTTTCCTCTGTTGAGTGATTATAGTTGCTTTTCTACTCCTTGGACACTTATTTCGATGTCAGCCATTTTCTCGTTTGTGCTAGGATTTAGAGAAGGAACTGCAGTGCGGTCTTCCTCTATGAAACATCTTTGGAAAAAGGTGTTTAGTATTTCAGCTTTACGCCTGTCATCCTCTGTTTCAATGCCATCATCACCCCGGAGTGTCTGGACATGCTGTTTCCAACCACTTACTGATTTAACGTGAGACCAGAACTTTCTAGGATATTCTGTCAAGTCGGTACATAGAATTTTACTTTCGAATTCACTGAACGCTTCACGCATAGCCCTCCTTACGCTAACTTTGACATCGTTTAGCTTCTGTTTGTCTGAGAGGTTTTGGCTGCGTTTATACTTGGAGTGAAGCTGTCTTTGCTTTCGCAGTAGTTTCCTAACTTTGTTGTTGAACCACGGTGGGTTTATCCCGTCCCTCACAGTTTTACTCTACACGTACCTGTCTAAAACGCATTTTACGATTGCCTTGAACTTTTTCCATAAATACGCAACATTGTCAGTGTCAGAACAGAAATTTTCGTTTTGATCTGTTAGGTAGACTGAAATCTGCCTTCTATTACTCTTGCTAAACACGTAAACCTTCCTCCCTCTTTTTATATTCCTATTAACTTCCATATTCAGGGATGTTGCAACAGCCTTATGATCACTGATTCCCTGTTCTGCACATACAGAGTCGAAAAGTTCGGGTCTGTTTGTTATCAGTAGGTCCAAGATGTTATCTCCACGAGTCGGTTCTCTGTTTAATTGCTCGAGGTAATTTTCGGATAGCGCACTCAGTATAATGTCACTCGATGCTCTGTCCCTACGACCCATCCTAAACATCTGAGTGTCCCAGTCTATATCTGGTAAATTGAAATCTCTACCTAAGACTATAACTTGCTGAGAAAATTGATGTGAAATGTATTCCAAATTTTCTCTCAGTTGTTCTGCCACTAATGCTGCTGGATCGGGAGGTCGGTAAAAGGAGCCAATTATTAACCTAGCTCGGCTGTTGCGTGTAACCTCCACCCATAATAATTCACAGGAACTATCCACTTCTAATTCACTACAGGATAAACTTCTACTAACAGCGACTAACTCTCCACCACCGGTTGCATGCAATCTATCCTTTCTACCTGTCTGTACCTTTGTAAAAATTTCGGCAGAATTTCTCTCTGGTTTCAGCCAGCTTTCTGTACCTATAACGATTTCAGCTTCGGTACTTTCTATCAGCGCTTGAAGTTCCGGTACTTTACCAACGCAGCTTCGACAGTTTACCATTACAATACCGATTGCTGCTTGGTCCCCTCATGTCCTGCTTTGCCCCGAACTCGTTGAGGCTGCCGCCCTTTTTGTACTTGCCCAATGCCATCTAACCTAAAAAACCGCCCAGCCCACGCCACACAACCCCTGCTACCCGTGTAGCCGCTTGTTGCGTGTAGTTGACTCCTGACCTATCCAGCGGAACCCGAAACCCCACCACCCTATGGCTCAAGTCGAGGAATCTGCAGCCCACACGGTCGCAGAACAATCTCAGCCTCTGATTCTGACCCTTTACTCAGCTCTTTACCAAAGGTCAGCAGTCAGTCCTATCGACGATGCTGCAGATGGTGAGCTCTGCTTTCATCCGGCTAGCGAGACTGGCAGTCTTCACCAAATCAGATAGCCAGGGAGGGTTTCCTCCGATCCAAAGCGACACACATCATTGGTGCCGACATGAGCGACCACCTGCAAATGGGTGCAACCTGTACCCTTCATGGCATCCGGAAGGACCCTTTCCACATCTGGAATGACCCACCCCGGTATGCACACGGATTGCACATTGGTTTTCTTCGCCTCTCTTGCTGCCATATCCTTAAGGGGCCCCATTACGCGCCTGACGTTGGAGCTCCCAACTACCAGTAAGACCACCCTCTGCGACTGCTCGGATCTTGCAGACTGAGGGGCAACCCCTGGAACAGGACAAGCAGCCACGTCAGGCCGAAGATCAGTATCAGCCAGAGACAACCCCGGACTTGCGCCCTTCTGAGCTCAGCTTGATTCCTGACGTGAAGGTAGCGTTCTCGCTTTCCGCGTCTGGGTTCCGGGGTTCGATTCACGGCGGGGTCAGGGATTTTGTCTGCCTCGTGATGGCTGGGTGTTGTGTGATGTCCTTATGTTAGTTAGGTTTAAGTAGTTCTAAGTTCTAGGGGACTGATGACGATAGATGTTAAGACCCATAGTGCTAAGAGTCATTTGAACCATTTGTCGAACTTTGGGGTATTCGGTTCGGAGCTGTTATGGAGATACGTCAGACAATAGACCGCTCCATTCGAACTACCTATACAACTGGCGTAGTTAGGGGTATCTTGCTCTTTCGACATCACTGGCGATGGCTTATATACATGAGCTGTTCAAAAAATATCCGACCTTTTTTAACTGTTGAAATCAACAATGGTATGAGGGCGCGCATGCGCTCATGTTTTCAGGCATATTTAGCACACATACCTGATTTTCTCCACTACTTTGGAACGCTTGCAAGTGGTACACGTTGGATTTAGTATTCTGAGCAAAATGACGTCTTTACATCACATTTGGCTCCAAGCTTGGCGATTCTCAAGTTGAAACCATCGTGTGTTTGTGGACAAAGTAATGGGTACTGCAGGGCTAAAGGAGTGGTACAACCATTTCGAAGGTAGCCGCTAATCAATGAAGACAGAAGCCAGTTAAGGTACGCCCGCAGTATCCGCAAATCAGGTCGTTACTGATCCCGCAATATTGCTGGTGAAGCAGAATGGACGAATCACTATCAGAGAAGTTGCAGTCTAATCTAAAAGCCGTAAAGTCAACTAAATAACTAGGTGTTACAATAACTAACGTCCGCCCGCGGTAGCTGAGTGGTCAGCACGACAGACTGTCAATCCTAAAAGACCGGGTTAGATTCCCGGCTGGGTCGGAGATTTTCTCCGCTCAGGGACTGGGTGTTGTGTTGTACTAATCATCATTTCATCCCCATCGACGCGCAAGTCGCCGAAGTGGCGTCAAATCGAAAGACTTGCACCAGGCGAACGGGCTACCCGATGGGAGGCCCTCGTCACACGCCATTATTATTATACAATAACGAACAACTTAAATTGGAAAGAACACATAGAAAATGTTGCGGTTAAAGCTAACCAAAGACTGCGTTTTATTGGCACGACACTTATAAAACGTAACAGACCTACAAAGGAGACTGCCTACACTACGCTTCTCCGTCCTCTTTTAGAATACTGCTGGAAGATGTGGGATCCTTACAAGATAGGACTTACGGAGTAGATCGAAAAAGTCCAAAGAAAGGCAGCACGTTTTCTATTATCGCGAAATATGAGAGAGTGTGTCACACAAATGATACTGGATTTGGGCTGGACATCATTAAAAGAAAAGCGTTTTTCGTTGCGACAGTATCTTCTCACGAAATTCCAATCACCAACTTTTTCCTCCGAATGCGAAAATATTTTGTTGACACCGACCTACGTAGGGAGAAACGACCACAACGATAAAATAAGGGAAGTCAGAGCTCGTATGGAAAGACACAGGTGATCATTCTTTCCGGGTGCTATGCGAGATTGGAATAATATAGACTTGTGAAGGTGGTTCGATGAACAATCTGCCATGCACTTAAATGTGACTTGCAGAGTATCCATGTAGATGCAAGTATAGGTGGTCACATTTTTACTATCCCCTGTATGTGCATATCGCTTCACACGACCTTTGTTACCTCAATGTCGATATCGGCATTATTTTCGAAATATGTGAGCTTACTTATATTATCTGTAATGTTAATATACAACAGGAACAATAAGGCTCCCAACACACTTCCCTCTGGCACAAGTGGTTACTTTTACACGTATAGATGAACTCTCCATTTAGGATGAGATGATGTGTCCCCCCTACAAAAATATTTTATTGGCCGTACTTTATACGATGCAGGCAAACGGTCAACTACAATTGTTGTTTACTGTGCGGTAACCTCTAGCGTATCAGAAGCGGTGCAGGAAAATGTTTTCAAATGAGTATACGCACTCGTATTTCGGCAGGTGCACAGTTTCGCCATTTCAATTTTTGCACGTTTTTACAGATACCTTTTCGAAAATTTCGAGCAAAACAAATCGAAATCTTTATTACATCACGAAACAATGAAGAAGCAAATGCGGGTTTGTTCGCAAGCCCGAAGCATTATCTGGTACAAGAATCATTGATTTTAATAAAGTAGCTGTCGATAGGATTTTTTCGTTGCTAACAAATGTAACTGACAATCACAAACTAATGACTTCTCAAATAACTAATTGTGATGAAACAGGCGTCTCGGTTAATGCTAAAAACCAATCGAACATCGCAGCTTGCAAAGGGAACCGTCCAGTGCGATCGTTAACCTCTGCAGAAAGGGGCGAAACTGCAACCAGCCTCATTAGTACGTCAGCAAGCGGAGCTGACATTCCTCCTACGATTATTTTTCCACGAAAGAAGAAGCAGAAAGAATTTGAGTTAGGACTGGCAGCAGGAGGTTGCGCTAAGGTCCACAGCACCGCATGGATGGCCACAGAGTCATTCTTTGTATGGTTTCCACAATTAGTGGTATTTTCTAAGACATCAAAGCAGGTCCCAGTTCTCCTTATATCAGATGGCCACTCAGCACATACCACGAACATTGACGTTATGGACTACGCGAGGGAGAGTGGCGTTTCTTTACCACCACATTGCTCTCACAGACTTCAGCCGCTTGATGTTTGTTTTATAAATCCTCGTTATAGTGATCAGCTTCGAAAATGGCTGCGAAGCCACGCAGGGAAAGTCGTAACTACCTTTCAAATTTCAACGCTTTTTGGTTCAGCTTTCGTCTAAAGCGCAACAATGAAAACCGCTATTAAAGGTTTCGAAGCTACTGCAATATGGCCCACGGACCCATCCATATTCAAGACGCACACTTCCTATCGGCACACACAACTGACAGCGGACGTGATAGGCCGTCAGATGAAGGGGTTATTATATCTGAACAATTGGAATTGCCTCCACCTAGCACACCAGCTGAAAAAGACGACTCAAACGGGCTGGATAATCAAGGGGACGAGGTTTCAGCGAATTGTTACAATGAACTGCCGCCTAAGAATAACAAAGTTATTGGGGCTAATTGTTCTAATCTTGGGTGCTCTTGGATGACAACTGACAACACAACCTCGTCATTTCATATTTCACCTGAGATTCTGATTTTCTTGTCAAAAGTTAACGAAAGCAAGAAAAGAGCGAGACTGAAAAGGGGGAACAACGTTGTTTTAACTGATTCGCCGTACAAAAAAAGAGTTAAAAGTCATTAATGGGAGAAATAGAAAAAAGAACTTTGACAAAGAAGAAAGAGCAAACAGAAAACTTTTTGCGGAAGAGAATAAAATTAAGAACTCAAAAACGAGAGAAAGAGCCTGAAGATAAATGGAAGAAAGGAGTAAGAATACTATACTAACGAGAGTGATTATGAGGTAAGTTCTGACTGTCAGTGTGTATATTGTGGTGGGTTATATTCAAAATCAGTTGGAGGTTGGGTCGCTTGTTCCACGTGCAAAAAATGGACACACGATTCTTGTGCAGGAATAGATAGCGAAGATGGTGAGTGTCTCCCCGTGTGTGAATTTTGTAAACAGCCTCAAGAAAAGGATACGATACATGAAAACTGTAGTTTGACATTAATACTCACTTTAAACTAAAAAAATACCGAGCAAGCCAATATTTTCTGCATTTCCGATAATTTTATACGTTTTTGTAATCACTTGTATTTACCACCCCATTCTGCCGCGTGAAAATGATATAAATTTCTGTTTTTGAGTGAGAAAATATTGTTGTTTTATTTTATGGCAATGTTCTTATATTTTTGTGATTAATACATCATAATGTGTTCATATAAAAATTTGTAACTCTCTTATTTATCAATTTTGTACATTTAATCAAAGTTTTCAACTGTGTACCCCATTATACCTTGGATTCCCCAACGTGTCGGATAAGAAAGATAAAAATACAATCACTACTCGTTTCTTCAACGACAATTTAAGCTGTGTTCTGTGGTTCCTCCCAGAGTTCACCACGATATATTCCGAAGAAAATCATAGTTAACGAACGTTATAAATTGCTCTAGAAACGAAGGCAATCCCAGTTAACATTTAATAAGGCCACTGGTATCCTTCGAAATGCAACTAATCAAAGTAATGCAGAACGTCGTGGGTCACTGCGGATGGGTGGAATCGAAATATGACATTTACCCACGATCGCTTCTTTTTGTCAATTTGTGCCATTCATTTCTCTGCTCCCTAATCTGATTTCGTATCTCCCCATCAGCTATTCGATCAAAACTTTTTTAGCATTCTTCTGCACCACCACATTTCGGAAGTTTCTAGTCGTCTCCTGTTTGGGGAACCAGGCATGTTAACTGCTGATTCGCAATATATTTATTCCGAAAGGCAAAAGGAACCCCGAAACAATGAAAATAATTTTGTTTATTGGTGACTGTACCAGTTTGATTTACACTTAGTGCGAATATGAAAGTATTCCAAATCCTTATTTGAAGGTACTAAAATGTCGGTTTAAATGGCAGCTTGCTATGTAAGACATGCCCACTTGTTTCTCTGTGCCATATCTTCTTTGAGATGATAAGCCTAGGGACATTTTACCCGTAGTTTTTGAGCTTTCACCTATTGAATACATTTTTTCTTGTCTCGTAGTCAGTTGTTTGCTACAGTAATAACGTTTCTGAACAAAACAAATGCCAAGATCTACCCACAAAGTTTTCGAGAGAAGTTCTAGAAGACTTGCAAGAAATAAAAAAGTAAATATCATGAAACAAATGTTATGTTTTTGTACAGCATGCATACTATTGGAAAGTGAAAGAAACTATGAATTTAAATGAGTGCATGTACGACGTTAAGTGCAATGCAACTTTAAATTTTCCGTAACTTTTCTAACTAAATGTACCTTTCCTCTCAAACCATTTATCCCAGAACCATGGAATTCTAACGGTCAGTTTTCTTACTCGAGGGCATGAAGAGTCGAGGGATATGAAAGGGAAGCAGTGGTTGGGAAGGGAGTGAGACAGGGTTGTAGCCTATCTCCGATGTTATTCAATCTGTTTGCTGAGCAAGCAGTAAAGAAAACAAAAGAAAACTTCGAAGTAGGAATTAAAAACCATGGAGAAGTTGTATTATAATGAACACTATGGTCTTTTTATTTTTGAAATTTGCCTGCAAAACCTCTCTTTCAAAATTTTTCTAAAAATTTCAGTATTATTCATGAAAAATTGTCAGCTTGTTGGAAAACAGTGGAAATGCATGTAAGTAATGTTTGGTGTTTTACCGTTAATATAACACAACTTAGAATAAGGATCATATAAATAGATCAGTTAACATGGTGGAGATGGAAGATACGTTCTCCCCATTAATATTGTGTTTAAAAACAAATGAATATTTTCAAATCAACAGCTCATTTCATGAAGTCATAACTAGAAGTGAATAATCTCCACAAAAATTGGTAAGTTAATTACTTTGGTGCAAGAAAGTCTCCATCATTAAGGAGAACGATGTTTTCAATAACTTGCCGGCAGCCACAAAAAGCTTTACTACTGACAGATTTCAGTTTACGAGGAGCCTAAAGGATTTCTTGCTAACCATCTCTTCCGACACCATTAATGAATTGAATTATTTATTAGAACTAGCGCGCGCGCGCGATTGAGAGAGTGTGTGTGTGTGTGTGTGTGTGTGTGTGTGTGTGTGTGTGTGTGTGTGCGTGTGTGTGTGTGTGTGTGTGTTAGAGAGAGAGAGAGAGAGAGAGAGAGAGAGAGAGAGAGAGAGAGGGGGAGAGAGAGAGAGAGAGAGAGAGAGAGAGAGAGAGGGGGGGGGGGGGTCAAATAATACGTGTACAATCAGAAGTGTGACTAAATTTTCATTCCTCGTTCATGATCAGTCCATTTGCGGTCTGTGGATAGTAAATTAGCATATTATTTTCCCATTGAGTATCTCCCCATTATGGATCAATTTCAATGGAAAGTACATATAATCTAACCCTCTTGTCTGCCCCACTTCTGTTGAAGGTTACACATCACACAAATACCTTGTTGTTGTTGTTGTTGTCTTCAGTCCACAGACTGGTTTGATGAAGCTCTCCATGCTACTGTATCGTCTGGAAGCTTCATCTCCCAGTACCCACTGCAACCTACATCCTTGTGAATCTGCTTAGTGTATTCATCTCCTGGACTCCCTCCTCGATTTTTACCCTCCACGCTGCCCTCCAATATTAAATTCGTGATCCCTTAATGCCTCAGAACGTGTCCTACCATCCGACCCCATCTTCTAGTCAAGTTGTGCCACAAAGTTCTCTTCTCCCGTATCCTATTCAATACCTCCACATTAGTTATGTGATCTACCCATCTAATCTTCAGCATTCTTCTGTAGCACCACATTTCGAAAGCTTCTATTCTCTTCATGTTCAAACTATTTATTGTCCATTATTCACCTCCATACGTGGCTACACTGCATACAAATACTCGGAGAAAAGACTTCCTGATACCTAAAGCTATACTCGATGTTAGCAAATTTTTCTTCTTTAGAAACACTTTTCTTACCATTGACAGTCTACATTTTATATCCTCTCTACTTCGACCGTCATCAGTTATTTTGCTCCCTAAATAGCAAAACTCCTTTACTACTTTAAATGTCTCATTTCCTAATCTAATTCCCTCAGCATCACCCACCTTAATTCGACTACATTCCATTATCCTCGTTTTGCTTTTATTGATGCTGATCTTATATCATCCCTTCAGGACACTTCATTCTGTTCAGCTACTCTTCTAGGTTCTTTGCTGTCTCTGAATTACAAAGTCATCGGCAAACCTCAAGGTTTTAGTTTCTTATCCATGGATTTTAATTTCTACTCAGAATTTTTCTTTTGTTTCCTTTACTGCTTGCTCAATAAACAGATTGAATAACATTGGGGATAGTCTACAACCCTGTCTCATTCCCTTCCCAACCACTGCTTCAATTTCATATCCCTTGACTCTTATAACTGCCACCTGCTTTCTGTACAAATTGTAAATTGAATTCGCTCCCTGTATTTTACCCCTGCCACCTTCAGAATTTGAAAGAGAGTATTCCAGTCAACATTGTCAAAAGATTTCTCTAAGTCTACAAATGTTAGAAACGTAGGTTTGCCTTTCCTTACTCTACTTAATAAGGTAAGTCGTAGGGTCAGTATTGCCTCACATGATCCAGTATTTCTACGGAATCCTAACTGGTCTTCCCTGAGGTCGGCTTCTACCATTTTTTCCATTCGTCTGTAAAGAATTTGCGTTAGTATTTTGCAGCTGTGACTTATTAAACTGATAGTTCGCTAATTTTCACATCTGTCAACGCCTGCTTTCTTTGAAATTGGAATTATTTCATTCTTCTTGAAGTCTGACGGTATTTCGGCTGTCTCATGCATCTTGCTCATCAGACGGTAACGTTCTGTCAGAGTTGGGTCTCCCAAGGCTGTCAGTAGTTCTAATGGAATGTTGCCTACTCCCGGGATCTTGTTTCGATTAAGGTCTTTCAGTGCTCTGTCAAACTCTTCACGCAGTATGTCATCTCCCATTTCATCTTCATCTACATCCTCTTCCATTTCCATTATATTGTCCTGAAGTACACTGCCCTTGTATAGATCCTCTATATACACCTTCCACCTTTCTGCATTCCCTTCTTTGCTGATAACAGGGTTTCCATCTGAGCTCTAGATATGCATACAAGTGAATCTCGTTTCTCTAAAGGTCTCTTTAATTTTCCTGTAGGCAGTATCTATCTTACCCCTAGTGATATGCGCCTCTACATCCTTACGTTTGTCCTCTAGATATCCCTGCTTAGCCATTTTGCACTTCCTGTCGATCTCATTTTGAGACATTAGTATTTCTTTTTGCCGGCTTAATTTACTGCATTTTTGTATTTTCTCCTTTCATAAATTAAATTCAATATATCTTCTGTTACCCTCTTTCTCTGCGCATGTCAAGTTCCGTAGGCCCAAATTGAGGAGCAAATCCTCAAGGTCATGGAACGTGTCAGTATCTACATCTACATCCGTACTCCGCAAGCCGCCTAACGGTGTGTGGCGGAGGGTACCCTGAGTACCTCTATCCGTTCTCCCTTCTATTCCAGTCTCGTATTGTACGTGGAAAGAAGGATTCTCGGTATGCTTCTGTGTGGGCTCTAATCTCTCTGATTTTATCCTCGTGGTCTCTTCGCGAAATATAAGTAGGAGGGAGCAATACACTGTTTGACTCTTCGGTGAAGGTATGTTCTCGAAACTTCAACAAAAGCCCATGCAAAGCTACGGAGCGTCTCTCCTGCAGAGTCTTCCACTGTAGGTTATCTATCATCTCCGTAACGCTTTCGCGATTACTAAATGATCCTGCAACGAAGCGCGCTGCTCTCCGTTGGATCTTCTCTATCTCTTCTATCAAACCTATCTGGTGTGGATCCCACACTGCTGAGCAGTATTCAAGCAGTGGGCGAACAAGCGTACTGTAACCTACTTCCTTTGTTGTCGGATTGCATTTCCTTAGGATTCTTCCAATGAATCTCAGTCTGGCATCTGCTTTACCGACGATCAACTTTATATGAACATTCCATTTTAAATCACTCCTAATGCGTACTCCCAGATAATTTATGGAATTAACTGCTTCCAGTTGCTGACCTGCTATTTTGTAGCTAAATGATAAGGGACCTATCTTTCTATACATTCGCATCACATTACACTTGTCTACATTGAGATTCAATTGCCATTCCATGCACCATGCGTCTGTTCGCTGCAGATCCTCCTGCATATCAGTACAATTTTCCATTGTTGCAACCTCTCGATACACCACAGCATCATCTGCAAAAAGCCTCAGGGACTTTCCGATGTCATCCACCAGGTCATTTATGAATATTGTGAATAGCAACGGTCCTATGACACTCCCCTGCGGCACACCTGAAATCACTCTTACTTCGGAAGACTTCTCTCCATTGAGAATGACATGCTGCGTTCTGTTATCTAGGAACTCCTCGATCCAAGCACACAACTGATCTGATAGTCCGTATGCTCTTACTTTGTTCATTAAACGACTGTGGGGAACTGTGTCAAACGCCTTGCGGAAGTCAAGAAACACGGCATCTACTTGTGAACCCGTGTCTAAGGCCCTCTGAGTCTCGTGGACGAATAGCGCGAGCTGGGTTTCACACGGCCGTCTTTTTCGAAACCCATGCTGATTCCTACAGAGTAGATTTCTAGTCTCCAGAAAAGGCATTATACTCGAACATAATACGTGTTCCAAAATTCTACAACTGATCGACGTTAGAGATATAGGTCTATAGTTCTGCACATCCGTTCGACGTCCCTTCTTGAAAACGGGGATGACCTGTGCCCTTTTCCAATCCTTTGGAACGCTTCGCTCTTCTAGAGACCTACGGTACACCGCTGCAAGAAGGGGGCAAGTTCCTTCGCGTATTCTGTGTAAAATCAAACTGGTATCCCATCAGGACCAGAGGCCTTTCCTCTTTTGAGCGATTTTAATTGTTTCTCTATCCCTCTGTCGTCTATTTCGATATCTACCATTTTGTCAACTGTGCGACTTCAAGAGAAGGAAGCACAGTGCAGTCTTCCTCTGTGAAACAGCTTTGGAAGAAGACATTTAGTATTTCGGCCTTTAGTCTGTCATCCTCTGTTTCAGTACCATTTTGGTCACAGAGTGTCTGGACATTTTGTTTTGATCCACCTACCGCTTTGACATAGGACCAAAATTTCTTATGATTTTCTGCCAAGTCAGTACATAGAACTTTACTTTCGAATTCATTGAAAGCCTCTCGCATAGCCCTCCTTACACTACATTTCGCTTCGCGTAATTTTTGTTTGTCTGCAAGGCTTTGGCTATGTTTATGTTTGCTGTGAAGTTCCCTTTGCTTCCGCAGCAGTTTTCTAACTCGGTTGTTGTACCACGGTGGCTCTTTCCCATTTCTTACGATCTTCCTTGGCACATACTCATCTAACGCATATTGTACGGTGGTTTGAACTTTGTCCACTGATCCTCAACACTATCTGTACTTGAGACAAAATTTTGTGTTGAGCCGTCAGGTACTCTGTAATCTGCTTTTTGTCACTTTTGCTAAACACAAAAATCTTCCTACCTTTTTTAATGTTTCTATTTACGGCTGAAATCATCGACGAAGTAACCGCATTATGATTGCTGATTCCCTGTTTTGCATTAACTGATTCAAATAGTTCGGGTCTGTTTGTCACCAGAAGGTCTAATATGTTATTGCCACGAGTCGGTTTTTTGTTTAACTGCTCAAAATAGTTTTCGAATAAAGCACTTAAAAATATTTCACTCGATTCCTTATCCCTGCCACCCGTTATGAACGTTTGAGTCTCCCAGTCATTATCGGGCAAATTAAAATCTCCACCCAGAACTATAACATGGTGGGGAAATCTACTCGAAATATTTTCGAAATTATTCTTCAGGTGCTGAGCCACAACAGCTGCTGCGCCCGGGGGCCTATAGAGACATCCAATTACCATGTCTGAGCCTGCTTTAACCGTAACGTTGGAGCTCCCAATAACTAATAAACCCCTCCCCCCGTGTGCCTGCTCGGACCTTGCTGAAGGAGCAGCCACATGTCCATTCACAGGCAGAGCGGGCGATGCCACACGGCCAGCCTCCACATTGACCCTCCGCCTCGTGCGGCGCGAACGCCACTGAACCCGCCACTCCCCTTGGGGAGAGGGTGGCCCAACCGCGCCCGGTACCCGCGAATATCTCTCGACAGCAGGGACAGTGGGTGAAGCATCTAATACCTGGGGTGCACCATGCGACGCACCAGACACCCCACTGCCGCTACACTCCGAGGCAGCAGCCTGAAGACGGCTGACCGCGGCCATCAACACGCTCAGCTGTTCGCGAAGAGTGGCCAGCGTCCGTACACAGCAGTCACACATCCTATCCATCCTAAGGAATCAATTTACCGAAGAGACTTAATCAACTTTTAAGTAGACTGCTAATTCACTAAAGGCGATTGATTACTGACTAAACTGTGATTGCTAACCACTTCTTGTGGAAAACAATGAAAATAGCACTACCTGTCTCTGGACTGTATTCAAAACAAACACTAGCACTACTGGCACTATGGCTGACTACAAGGACTCTCTCTGACTGTATTCAAAACAAACACGAAATCTATGTAACACTATTACTAGCACTCGACAATTAAAGCTTCCTAAAAGCAAAAACACACGGAAGAAGAAGTGACAAGTAAGAAAAATAGAGTTAATACTTAAATTAAGGTAGCTCGCTGCACAGCAGACGTGAAGCAGCCGGCGGTTAGGGCGACACATGAACTTACAACAAAAAAGTAATAACAGATAGAAATACATGTTCATGAACCTGAGAGAAAATCAGTCCATAAGTTTAAGCAAACGCTATCAGCAGTACAATGAGAATCAGCTAAATTTTTCAATTAACTCCTCGACAGAATAAAAGGAGTGACCCATGAGGAAACACTCCAGTTTAGATTTGAAAGCGCGTGGATTACTGCTAAGAGTTTTGAATTCGAGTGGCAGCTTATTGAAAATTGATGCAGCAGTATACTGCACACATTTTTGCACATGAGTTAAGGAAGTCCGATCCAAATGGAGGTTTGATTTCTGCCGAGTATTAACCGAGTGAAAGCTGCTTATTGTTGGAAATAAACTAATATTGGTAACAAGAAACGACAATAAGGAATATACATATTGAGAGGCCAATGTCAAAATACCCAGACTCCCTGAACAGAAGTCGACAAGAGGTTCGTGAACTCACACCACTTTTTGCCCAAACCTCCAGTTTCTGAGCCAAAAATATCCTTCTAGAATGGGAAGAGTTACCCAAAAACATAATACCATACGACATAAGTGAATGGAAATAAGCAAAGTAGACTAATTTACTTGTCGAAGTATCACTCACTTTCGGCACCGTTCCAATAGTGAAAATGGCAGTATTAAGTCTTTGAACAAGATCCTGAACGTGGGCTTTCCACGACATCTTACTATTTATTTGAACACCTAGGAATGTGAACCGTTCAGTTTCACCAATCATATGCCCATGCTGTGAAATTAAAACGTCAGGTTTTGTTGAATTGTGTGTTAGAAAATGTAAAAACTGAAGCTTACTGTGATTTAACGTTAGTTTATTTTCTACAAGCCATGGACTGAGGTCATGTACTGCACTACTTGAAACGGAGTCAATGTTGCACCCAACATCCTTTACTACCAAGCTAGTGTCATCAGCAAACAGAAATATTTTAGAGTTACCCGTAATACTTGAGGGCATATCATTTATATAAATAAGGAACTGGAGCGGCCCCAACACTGATCCCTGAGGAACCCCCTCCCCCTTGACAGTACACCACTCAGATCCCTCATCACACTGTATTACTTTCCCCCATTCCCGTAGATCGTTCCCTAATGATCTTCCTGAAACACTCTACAACTTCTGATTCTGTCAGTTCTTTCAGGTCCCATCTCCTGAAATTCCCACCTTTTTCCAGTTTCTTCAGTTTAATCTACAGTTCATAATCAATATATTGTGATCAGAGTCCACATTTGCCCCTGGAAATGTCTTACAATTTAAAATCTGGTTCCTAAATCTCTGTCTTACCATTATATAATATATATAAAATATTGCAGTATCTCCAGGTCTCTTCCACGTATACAATCTTCTTTCATGATTTTTGAACCAAGTGTTAGCTATGATTAAGTTATGCTCTGGGCAAAAACCTACCAGGCGGCTTCCTCTTTCATTTTTTACCCCCATTCCATATTCACCTACTACGTTTCCTTTTCTTCCATTTCCTACTGTCGAATTCCAGTCACCCATTAATACTAAATTTTCATCTCCCATCACTATCCGAATGATTTCTTTTATCTCATCACACATTTCATCAATTTCTTCATCATCTGCGGACTACTTTTACGACTTTAATAGGCGTGGGATTCGTGGCTATCTTGGCCACAACAATGCGTTCACTATGCTGTTTGTAGTAGCTTACCCGCATTCCTATTTTTATTAATTATTAGACCTACTTATGCATTAGCTTCATATTAGCCTTCCTAATACTAAAATCTATATCCGATGTTAACAATGACGCCGGTGGATGGACTATCAGGAAATTACTGACCGTCGAGAAAGTCACAAATATAACCGACAAGCTTATGGGCCCTTCACAGGAAAAGGTTTTTTGCCAGAAAACGGGGAAAATTGAAACCCAGCAAATGAGTAAAAAAATGTATATTCACTGACAAAAAAAATAGTGTACGCACACAACTTACACAACAATAGTCTGGGATTACTCTATTACGTAATACAGTTTTTGTGATTGTATCTTGCAGCTTTAGTTATTTTTAATTAAAAGAGGCTTTAAAAGGACAGAAAGAACGTGTTGGACTACGCTACAGATCGTTCTGTTAGCACAGTCTTTACTTTGTAATCACTTTCGTTGACTTCGGCAACTCTCAACAGAAATCTCCAACCTAACCGAGACAATGTGCTACGATACAGCCGAGATCATGACAAGAGAATGGGCTACATCACACTCGAAGTAAATGTATATAGGTAAGGATCCCCATGACCTGTATACGTCTGTTATAAAAAATCTCCAAGCCACTCTCCTCAAATAGACCGCAATCTTCTCTTGACCTTCAACTGTTACTATTTCAGAATTAGAAACCAGATTCAAAGAAAATTTGGCTACAAGGCACAAAACTAGAAAAATAAAAATAATAAAAGTGAGAACGTGAAACATGTTAGCAATAACCATAAACAGGAGATTTACAGAAAATATAATTGAGAAAGGAAATCATTAATATTATCGACCGTTTAAGAACTCTAGGCTACGAAATGGATAAAACCACATATCGAATAAGTGGTGGAAGAGTTAGTGTGTTTTAAGATTAAATCCAAACAAGAATTAGAGAAAAATATATCGAAGCAAGGCCTCTATTACGAAAAATTGCTAAATCTCGAGACAAATTGTGTCCTTCTGTATTAGATGAAATGTTTTGGCCCCTAGTACGGATGAAACAGTATCTGCAGTATCAACAGGAACTTCGGACATGTGTTTCATATTTCATCCAAGCCTGCAGTCTATAAATATTTAAACAAAATACTAAAACAAAATACCACTACAGGGGAATTACTTACGAAGTAGTTCTTGGTAAAGAAACACAGGACACAATTACGTATGTAGGCTTAATACGAACTACAACTGTGTTTATAAATCGCTATAGTTGCCTTGGACTAACGACGGGCAAATATCAATATAATCTTTACGCTTTTCAAAGCTGTTATCCATGAAAAAGCCAAACTACGTATCGTGAACAAAATACAATTTAACACCGAAACAATGACATTAGCTGACAATGGGCACAGACTTTAGTCAATGGGCACTGTTGAAATTTTGTGCCAGACCAGGATTAGCACCCGAGTCCCCTGGTTACGAGGGAGAGGCAATGATCACTGTGTCCGAATTACACAGTGGTCAACAGAATAGCACGAACTGCCCGAGCATGCCGTTCTTTAGATCCAAATTCTCAATTTCTCCATAGACTGCTAATGCACTGCTCCTTGAACATAATCCTCCTCCCCTTAATTATACAGTACATGGCCAAAAAAACAGACACCGAATATATGCAAACTTGGCCTTACGAACATTGCAGACGTCGTCTATGTAACACACGTCAAACTTCAAAGAATTTACCAATTCGTTGCATTGTTTACTATAGACCACAAATCAAGTAACGTAAAAAAAGCACTGCGTCTATTGAGATCATGATTCAGAGTTAAAAAAAACTAATAAGTCGCCTACATATTACAGTTGCTGCCGAAAGAGGAGAACCATTATTTTCCCACAAAAGGAAATATAGTTAAAATTACGCTTCTATTTCGGTTAGTTTATGCGGTTACTAAAATTTGCAGTGAAAGTTACATAGTGGACTCTACCCTCCCCCCACCAGAAACGTAGTTATCGTGGCTGTTGTGAGACTTTTGTACACAGTTAGAGAAAGTGTGTTAAATGTGGCGCGGACGGAAACGCTAGGCTACGCTACAGGGCAATCTGCTCGCACAACGTTTAGTCGGCATTCATAATCGTTGGCGTAAACAACTCTCAATCAAATTACCACCTTCCAACCTAACTTAGATCTCGGGCTACACTACCAATCGGCCAGTCATCACAACCAAAAATTCATTGAGGGGGGTGGGGGGATTTCCTGTAGCTCTCTCTAATGTATCTCTAGGCAAAACTGCCAGTTTTGTCAGACTCAACAGCAAGATTTACCAATGGTAAACACTTTTGAGACGGCTCGTAATTTTAGAATAGTCCTCTTCGTCTTACTTGGCATAAATTGTTCGCTGGCGTCCCAGCAGCTAGCTCCCTCAGTGTCTGCTTCTGCCATCGCACCACGCTAGTCTGCTGTTGTCCTAGCAGACCGAACGCACCGCACATCCGGTACCTTCGGAACCACTCACTGGCCAGTTAGCTACTGAGCGGAACACTGTTTACATCGTGAAAGGAAAACTATGCAAAGATGTACACTTAAATGGCACGACTGAGTAGCACACACACAGTAATATCTGAGGAATGTCCTTCGACACGCGCAGAACGAAAGTCTTCTCGCGAACGTACAGCGTCTCTGAAAAAAAATCTCGTGACTATATTCCGGCGTTACGGCCAGGTTCTCATACAAATGAGCAAAAAAGGGTACATTTGAAAAACTTTTTGAGACAATGAAAATACATTCGAAAGATCTGTTTGGGAATTACGAGTGACAATACTATGAGCTTAATTTTAGATTTTCAATAAAAAATGGCGCCCGTAATTATGATTTGATCAAGGGCCTGCGAGACTGGAGTACGCAGAGCGCGTGCAGTGTGGCACCTCATATGTTACCTGAATTCAAAAATGGGAAACATCAGTTGATACTACATTATTCCTCTGAAATTGAAAATGGATAACATCAGTCGATAAAACATAAAATTTATGGGAGCGTATACCTAACCGCAATGAAACAACCTTAAATTTAACGATACAGTGCTAATTCGAACTTTGAGTTCGATTTTTGAGGGTTTGTTTCACTCCTTATGCCTACACAAAAATTAGTTAATATTAACAAATGTCATATTATAGCTATAAGTTCCTAAGAAAAGTGTTTACTTTTAGGGGTCAGAGGTAGATGTTAAGAGAACGAACCACTTTTAATTTATGCTGCATGCCGTTCTGAGAAAATAGTTACCCGAAAAAAATGTGTTCAAAGTTTAGGGAAAACATTTAGTTATATTATTACTTCGATTTGCATGAACTGAGTGTTACATATATATTTTTAATGTCGCTGAAAACGAATCTGAAGTCAGATTTTCAATATTCAAAACAGCTAATCCAATACGGAGGGCAACCGATTATGTTTTGACCAATTTTTACCAAAAATGTATTTTCGTTATTTACGTTTAGTCTGCAAGTCAAGGAGTATTTATCAACCCTTCCTCTACCTCTGATTGTTCCTAGACAGCAACTTCCTGTTCTTCTTGGCAGGAAAAGCCGATCTGTCAAAGCTGGATATGCAGCACTCGGCAGCCTGCACTTGATATTCGTCCGTATTTTCGGTGAGTATGTTTGCATGCATTCTGCAGTATGAATCATTTTGAGCACGTGCGACACGGGACGAGTTATCATCTACATCTATATGGATACCCTGCAAAACACATTTAAGTGCCTGGCAAAGGGTTCATCGAATCACCTTCACAACTGATAATTAATTGAAACCCTCAGCTGCCGACAGGTGTTGTTGATATACTTCGATGGGGACAGCTGAAAAGTGTGCCCCTACTGGGACTCGAACCCAGAATCTCCTGCTTACAAGGCAGACGCTCAATCCATCTGAGCCATCGAGGGCACACATGAACAGCACGACTGCAGGAATTTATCCCTCGCACGCTTCCCGTGAGACTCACATCCCCAACCGTCCACAATCCGCATACGTAATGTACTTAATAGGTATTTGTCCATCCACTCATTACTGGCTCACACTAAGGTGACGATTCCCGTAAGAGTTCCGGCAACCTGTGCGCATTCGCACAGACGAAGGTCAATGGCTGGGTAACGTTTAACCATAGATATGAAGATAGTAACTGCTCTCGAAAGAACAGGCGCCACTGACGACCTTGCAACTCTTCTAGAATACATGATAGACCGGCCGATGTGGCCGAGCGGTTGTAGGCGCTTCAGTCGGGAGCCACGCGACCGCTACGGTCGCAGGTTCAAATCCTGCCTCGAGCATGGGTGTGTGTGATGTCCTTAATTTAGTTAGGTTTAAGTCGTTCTAAGTTCTAGGAAACTGATGACCTCAGATGTTAAGTCCCAAAGTGCTCAGAGCCATTTGAACCATCAGTCCCTATGTTTACACACTACTTACAGTAACTTATGCTAAGGACAACACACACACAACCATGCCCGAGGGAGGACTCGAACCTCCAACAGGGGGAGCCGCGCGAACCGTGACAAGGCGTTGGACACATGGCGGGTACCCCGCGCGGCTCATGGCAGCCGTGACACTGCTTCAAACAATGGACTGTAGAAACTTTTGTAAAGCACGGATTAAAAAAAAAAAAAACTTTCTGTTCCAAGAGTCTAGACAAGTACACCTTTAAAAAATGCAACTACAAAGAAATTGAATTTTCGAACGTTTTGAATGAGAACCTGTCCTTATGGAACACCATTGATCAAATGTCACAGGGATTATATACTCAGGTTTCACATGTGGATTAACACTTTCTAATCAATATCCGGAATGAGCAGGGCTTAAAACTTTGAAGAGTTAAATTTGAAGGGCCGTTCTCTTGTATGCAAATAGTTTCACAGTAGAAATTTCTCTAGTTTTATTTATTAATTTATTTATTTATTTTTTGCTGTAGGTAAAGAAGGATAGCATTGTGAGGAGGGGGAAGGGGGGGGGGGGGGAGGAATCTTGCATCTCCCACCTTGGAATCCTCAGTACAGAATTTTTATTCATTACGAGATTCTTAGCCACTTGCAGAAGTGATTTCGAGTGATTCTGCAAAACTTTTCCTTTAGCCAATCGTAGCAACTATAGGATTCCGTTCCTGCTGCATGACATGTCTCGGAACTTAAACTGACCAACTCATTTGCATAAAGAGCTAGCTTATCATCCGCTTCTTTACTTGCGTAGACCGTTCATGGTCTGCAAAGAATTTTTTTCTTTAATCGTTTTTTTATGTCTTTTATAAACTGCAACACTTTCTAAACTTTCTAAACTTAGCGCCGTTGAAGCATGGTCTTTTACTGAATGATCAAAAAGCAATGCTGACAGCTGGAGTCCAAGGTTTTTGTTAATCAAGCCGTTTGTATTCTTGTGGTGATATCTCCGTACAGTCTTTCATTCCCTAACGCATATTTCTTTATATTTAATTGAGAAGTGAAATACCGGTTTTCATAGATGCAGATTTAAAATATTTTAATATAACGCAATAAATATTTCATTAAAATTTTCATCCCCTTATGCTCGAAGTTCCAAAACCAGAAAAACAAGTAGTTTTTAAAAATTGTAACATATTAGCCGAATACGAATTGTCAGATATATTTAGCAATCCTTTCATAATGAACCATTTTCTGAAACATCTCACACCCTTTAGGGGTTGGGTTTCAAAAACAATTAAACACGTATTCTTCTATTTAGAGCCGAGGAGCCAAATTCAAATCTTCATCCATTTAATTCTAAAAATGCTTTCATAGTGAAATATTTCATAAAACATTACATCCCCTATTTCACTCTATTAGTGAGTTAAATTTCCAAAAGCAACGAAACACATTTTTTTTACATCCAACCGAGATGTCAAATACCTATTTTCATAGATGTAGCTATAAAAATGCTTCAGTAGTTCTTTAATAATGATTTATTTTCAAAAAACCTTCACTAATTATTTTATCCCCCAATGGAAGAATTTCGGAAAATGCTAAAAACCTGTTTCTTTTTTGTATCTGACTGAGACACCAAATGTCAATTTTCGTAGTTTTGTAGTTATAGCTTCAATAGGGACATAGGGACATATTTAAAAAAAAAGACTTTCAACCCATGTTTCACCCCCATAGGAGTGAAATTTCGAACAATCTCTTCTTAAATGATGCTTTCAGCGTAAGATTTACACCTTCATCAAATTTCAAGTCCGTATACTTTGCAGGTTGGGCTGGAAGGCTATGGGTCAGTGAAACCTGTGCCCCTATTGCACCTTCTTGGAGGTTGTAGTTCCAAAAACAGTGAAACACGTAGTTTTCAATAACACAATATTCATAGATTTCGCTTTAAAAACTCTTTCGCACTGAAATACTTTCATAAAACATTACATCCTATATTCCACCCTCTTAATCGTTGAATGTATCAAAAACAGGTTTTCATATATTTCATGAAACATTTCATCCTCTGTGTTATGGGGTATGGTAGCGACACACCAAAATCACAATAGTAATCCGTTGTAGTTGCTACATATTTTATTACAATCAAAAGCATTATAAAATCACAAGGCCAGATCAGTTGGACAAATAATAAATAAATTTCGTTAAGTGGAACGAGACCCGTAAAACTTGAAATTTGAATATGACTAGGTATATATACTTAGGTAAAGCTTTACTTAAATAGCACAAATGTCCATAAAATTCATAGCAGAACTCTCACTACTTGCAATCAGGGGAGAAACAGATTAAGCGTAAGAATACAGATATTTAACGTTCGGCTTGCCAACTTTCCTAAACAAAACTGTATAAAAATGACTAAAACAATTAAGGGGGTCCTTTAATTTTGACTAAACGGACCTTCAAATTTACTTACTCAGTTGATTAATCAACAATATTCTTAGAATGATTACAACTAGAACATGACTATATGACAATACCCTTAAAATAAGGTTGCTTCAATATTTCGTGTGAATTGGCGATAGACGCGAGCAGACCAAGGATTCAAATCAATACAAGAGATCCACGAGGCAGAGAATGACATAGAAATATACTCAACATGGCAATGCAATTGAACTTTGGATGCTATAGTTCAGCACCGGAAAGATGGAATCACGCAAAAGTGACAACATAACCCAAGATGTAAAGGAGAGGACATGGCCTCAAATATCTCTCTGCCGCCGTGGTGCTCTGCTCCCAGTATGCTAGCGTCGACCGCTGCCAGTTATCTCTAACACAACACACATCAAGAGCAGACAATTTTCTGAGACATAAACTACACAACCCTATCTGGAGAACAGGTGAGCAATACAACTGGACTGAAACCAATGAGCCTCCGTGAGTTACTTGGCCAGTGCCAGCCCTTAAACTTTGATTAATAAGATCGCTAAAAATCATACCAAAGTTAAGATGACGAGACTTATCTCCAGGTTCGCCATATTAGTGGCAGAGACAATGAATTGGCGACGCTCTTATCCGTATGTTCGCGGCAGAGTCTGGGGAAGGCAAGGGCCACGTGGAGCCGGATCTGGGGGTCAATTTCCTTCTCTCCGATACACCCGGCTTCTTCTGCGACTTAGCCGGCAAACAGGCCGAGGACCCCGGGTGGGGACCGATTCGGCAGCAGTTGGCGGATGGCGAGGTCTTCGGGGGGTGGGGTGGGCGGGGGGTGTCTTGTGTAAAGGGGAAGACAACCGTGGTGAAGGGAAGGTCTGTATTCCACAGGAACGAGTTAGCATGGCACTCAGATATTTCCACGATTCGGCGGTAGGGGATCATTTGGGGTTCTACAAGACCTTGAACAGAGTTCGGGAACACATGTTTTGGCCCAACCTATATGGCGATGGCATGCGATTGGTTGGCAACTGTGTCCAGTGTAAGCGCGGTAAGCCCCATGTTGGGCCGCACAGAGAACTACTACAGTCGGTTAGCGAGCAGTGTCCTATGGACCGCGACTCAAAGATCGAAACATCGATCGACGGAAACTGGCGCCAGAAACGCACCAGCTCACTCTATTTCATCCCCTTAGGGGTTGAACTTCCAAAAACACGAAAATACGTATTTTCTTATTTGTAACCTTGAAGTCAAATACCAATTTTCGTAGATATAGCCTTAAAAATACTTCCATAGTCCTTCCATAATTTTTTATCTCAAGATAAAATGTTCACCTACTATTTCACCTCATAGAGGTTAAATTCCCAATAATACTGGAACACATATTTCTGTATTTCTGACCTAGAAACCAGATACAAATTTTCGTCTGCCTAGCTTCAAAATTACCTTAATAGCTACATGTTTCAAAAATCCTTTCATTTCCTGTGTATCCCCCTTAGAGGTGGAATTTCGAAATATGCAGTATAAGCGGTATAAGATCAACAACCTTTCCAAATCTCAAGGTTTATTTTCCTTGGCGGTCTGGACTGTGTGAATTTCATAGTAATGGCCTCCACACACGCACACACACACGCACACACACACACAAACACACACACACACACCACTAACAATGCCACCACCACCTCCTGGGGAAATTTCTGCAGACGCCCTTGTTCCACTGCAATCATATTTTGCCGACGACCTACATTTAGCAGCGTGGGAGGGATAGTGTCGTGCAACAGACAGTATACTCAGTAGACAACGAACTGTTCGTTGTGAAATCAGGGACCTAGGAACCGAGACTGACACAGAAGGTGCTGAAGGTGAAGCACACTAGACTCGTGTCTACCACGGCTTCAAATAGTATCGATTTACTATGAACGGAAGTTCCGAAAAGTGAGCAAGTAATTTTACAGTAAATTCAGTACCGATGGTGAGGATATACAACGAAAAACATTTCTATAATATTTCAGAAATAATGAAACATTCCACTCAAGTCGTGCGGCAGAAAACGCAATGGATATGCTTGCACTTAAGACGGAAGGCCCCACGTACTTACGCAGGCTTACGACAGATCGCAAAATTCGGCAGTAGGCGTAAGCCAACCTCTTGTGCTGCCATCTGTTATTGATGCCAGGCATCAAGGTCTCAGTAGTACGACCATCCACTGGAGAGTAGTTTGCTTTGTAAGCACTCCGTCTTCAGGCCACGAGTGACCTACTGGGACAGCACCATCCGACCGCCGTGTCATCATCCGTGGAGGATGCGAACAGGAGGGGCGGGGGTCAGCACACTGCTCTCCCGGTCGTTATGTTGGTATTTTTTGACCGGAGCCGCTACTATTGGGCCGAGTAGCTCCTCGATTGGCATCATGAGGCGGCCTGGATGATCACCCATCCAAGTGCCTTCAACGCCCGACAACGCACTTAACTTCGGTGATCTCACGTGAACCGATGCAACCTCCGCGGTTGACCTAGCACAGACCACACCATTCACAATGAAACGCATCACTTAGTAGATGGTGAAGTACTTTGAAGCTAGCCAGATAGAAACAGAACCTCCTGGCACTGTATCTAACCCAAATTCTAATCTTACACTAATCTCTTGTATGTACCTACCACGCCCTCAAAGAGCCAACGATTTACTATTATCAAAAGTTCCGAAAAATGAGGAAGAAATTGACCCACACTTTTTTCCGTTGTTCATTATTTCGATTACCCCATAAAGGGAATGGACTTGTAGCCACAGGTTACACAAGCGATAAATGGTTTAAAATACATAAAAAGAGATGACAATAGGAAACGATTTTTAAAAACACAATGATGCGGCTTTTACGATTTTTACAGGAAAAAGAAATGGATGACAAAATAAAGGTTTTTCAAAAATATGCTGGTGGACAATATTGGGGATTTTTTATCTTTATAGATGACTAGCGGAAAAGCTTGGTGTTGACCAGGCATTTATTTACAGCTGTGCGTCCACGTCCGTACTATGCAGCGTCTGGCCTTGTCCTGAGTTTTTATGACGTATCTCCTGAAACATGTGTCGTACAATGATATAATTTTGTAGGTGCATTCAGCGTCATATGCGGATACTGTCTGCAAAATTTATTGCGAATATAGTAGCAAAGAAGTAACAAATTTAAATGTCACGAATGCTGTGATCCCCACACACTTGGGTGCAACCAATGTACACAGGATGCTTGGCTCGATCATTATGGCTACCATCACCGCTGGTCGAAATTGGACCAGCTGTGTCGACGTAGTGAAAATATAAATGTGCATAACATGGTAAACGTCCATTCTTTCCAGCCATCAGACCTGATCTACGATCAAAAATATCATGTAAAAGTGGTAAGGGCAACGGCCTTGCCGCAGTGGATACACCGGTTCCCGTCAGATCACTGAAGTTTAGCACTTTCGGGCGTGGTCGGCACTTGGATGGGTGACCATCCGGGCCGCTATGCGCTGTTTCCATTTTTCGGGTTGCACTCAGCCTTGCGATGCCAATTGAGGAACTACTCGACCGAATAGTAGCGGCTCCAGTCAAAAGAAACTACCACAACGAGTGGGAGAGCCAGCTCCTCCTCCACCCTCAGTGAGAATGACGTGGCGGTCGGATGGTCCTGATTGGCCACTTTGGGCCTGAACACGGAGTGCTTTCTTAAAGGAGTGCTCCCTACATAAAACTGACAGTCTTGACTCAGGGACTGTCCACGGTAAATGCTGCATTGGACCTACGAATACTATTAAAATAACGGTTTGAGTTCTCTTTAGTTGTCCAATCATCTGAAGTGAGTCCTTATTGAAGTAAGCTGAAAAATACATTTTATGTTAATGGCGGATAAATTTTATGTTAATGACGGCAAATTAACTTTACCCTAATGACACACAAGGTCAATGCCGTTCTATCACGTAAAGTATTCTCAGATCGAAATGTTTTGCATTACCAAATCTCCAATGTAGATCCATCATACCGCAATTATAATTCTCAAAATAATTTGGAGCTACGTTCAATGCATATTTAAATGCATCTTTCAAAACAATACCAGAATTCTCATTAGATCATCATTATCAGTGCCTAGAGTATTCCTATTATTTCGTCTACCAAAAACCGCGTCTCACTTTGGCTTTTTCAGTACGCTGTTTTGTTTTCCACTGCTGACAATAGAAACGATCTGGCAGATGTGACATTGTAGATGTCCAGTATGCGTGTCTTAATGCAAATAAACCGTCTGGAACATTTACCCTTGAACCTCCCTAGAATGGGATTTCATGGAACGTCATTACTTTCCTGTGTCCATTTCTATCACACCAGCTGATCGCCACGACTGGGGAGAGTGAGGAGGGGGTGGGGTGAAAGTTGGCAGCACTTTGAGTGGCAGAAACCTCACGTTTCCGTCATTTGTTTTCATAATGACGTAGTGCCAATTCGTTACATTGGACGCTTTTCTCTCGGAAACGTTTACATTCATCGTCTGGATATCAATGTCGCCTTCTGAGGTATGCAGTCGCACCACTCTGTACGAAATAGGTTCTAAGCTGATGCAGTCGACAAGTAACGTCGAAATATATCGTCACCTCGAAATATATCGACACCTCGAAATAAATCCACACCCAGAAATAAATCGCCAACCCGAAATAAATCGCAACCTCGAAATAAATCGACACCATGAAAAAAATCGAAACTTCGAAATAAATCGACACCTCCAAAAGACAGCTACATCGAAATGATTCGATATCCCGAAATATATCGACATCTATACGCATTTCAGCTTACCATATAGATCGATATCTCGAATCTCACGGACCTCTCGAGATAAATCGAGGTATAGAAATATATCGATATCTTGAAATATATTGGTACCTAGTAATATAAAGATATCTCTAAAAATACAATATCTAGAAATTTATGGATTACTTGAGATATAGAGGTTTCTTGAAATATATCGATATCTCGAAAGGAATCGATATCTGAAGTACACCGACACATGGAAATATATCGATAGCTCGAAATAAACAGACAACCCGATTTGTTTCGGTATATCAAACTAAATCGATATCTCGACATAAACGGATACTTCGAAATCAATTGATACCTCGAAATAAATGGATGCCTCAATATAGATAGATATCTCGAAATAAATCGACATCTCGATATAATGAGTGCTTCGACATAAGTCGATATATCGAAATGAATCGATAATGGGAAAGAATGGACGTCTTGAAAAAAATCTGTACCCCTAAGAAAACGATTCTCGAAATAAATAGGTATATCGAAATATATCGCTATCTCGATAGATACCGATATCTAGTGGTCGGATATATGTTTCAAGTTGACTTGACATATCAGTATAGTTCGATATACATCAAAATACTTTGGATTTTCAATATACCGATTGATTTCTAGACCTCGGGGAAAAAATCGCCGATCCGACCTCAGTGCAAAAACGCAGACCTAGGGAAAAAACCCTTCCCCCATGAACCATGGACCTTGCCGTTGGTGGGGAGGCTTGCGTGCCTCAGCGATACAGATGGCCGTACCGTAGGTGCAACCACAACGGAGGGGTATCTGTTGAGAGGCCAGACAAACGTGTGGTTCCTGAAGAGGGGCAGCAGCCTTTTCAGTAGTTGCAGGGGCAACAGTCTGGATGATTGACTGATCTGGCCTTGCAACATTAACCAAAACGGCCTTGCTGTGCTGGTACTGCGAACGGCTGAAAGCAAGGGGAAACTACAGCCGTAACTTTTCCCGAGGACATGCAGCTTTACTGTATGATTAAATGATGATGGCATCCTCTTGGGTAAAATATTCCGGAGGTAAAATAGTCCCCCATTCGGATCTCCGGGCGGGGACTACTCAGGAGGATGTCGTTATCAGGAGAAAGAAAACTGGCGTTCTACGGATCGGAGCGTGGAATGTCAGATCCCTTAATCGGGCAGGTAGGTTAGAAAATTTAAAAAGGGAAATGGATAGGTTAAAGTTAGATATAGTGGGAATTAGTGAAGTTCGGTGGCAGGAGGAACAAGACTTCTGGTCAGGTGACTACAGGGTTATAAACACAAAATCAAATAGGGGTAATGCAGGAGTAGGTTTAATAATGAATAGGAAAATAGGAATGCGGGTAAGCTACTACAAACAGCATAGTGAACGCATTATTGTGGCCAAGATAGATACGAAGCCCACACCTACTACAGTAGTACAAGTTTATATGCCAACTAGCTCTGCAGATGATGAAGAAATTGAAGAAATGTACGATGAAATAAAAGAAATTATTCAGATAGTGAAGGGAGACGAAAATTTAATAGTAATGGGTGACTGGAATTCGAGTGTAGGAAAAGGGAGAGAAGGAAACATAGTAGGTGAATATGGATTGGGGCTAAGAAATGAAAGAGGAAGCCGCCTAGTAGAATTTTGCACGGAGCACAACTTAACCATAGCTAACACTTGGTTTAAGAATCATGAAAGAAGGTTGTATACGTGGAAGAACCCTGGAGATACTAAAAGGTATCAGATAGATTATATAATGGTAAGACAGAGATTTAGGAACCAGGTTTTAAGTTGTAAGACATTTCCAGGGGCAGATGTGGACTCTGACCACAATCTATTGGTTATGACCTGTAGATTAAAACTGAAGAAACTGCAAAAATGTGGGAAATTAAGGAGATGGGACCTGGATAAACTGAAAGAACCAGAGGTTGTACAGAGTTTCAGAGAGAGCATAAGGGAACAATTGACAGGAATAGGGGAAAGAAGTACAGTAGAAGAAGAATGGGTAGCTCTGAGGGATGTAGTAGTGAAGGCAGCAGAGGATAAAGTAGGTACAAAGACGAGGGCTGCTAGAAATCCTTGGGTAACAGAAGAAATATTGAATTTAATTGATGAAAGGAGAAAATATAAAAATGCAGTAAATGAAGCAGGCAAAAAGGAATACAAACGTCTCAAAAATGAGATCGACAGGAAGTGCAAAATGGCTAAACAGGGATGGCTAGAGGACAAATGTAAGGATGTAGAAGCTTATCTCACTAGGGGTAAGATAGATACTGCCTACAGGAAAATTAAAGAGACCTTTGGAGAGAAGAGAACCACGTGTATGAATATCAAGAGCTCAGATGGCAGCCCAGTTCTAAGCAAAGAAGGGAAGGCAGAAAGGTGGAAGGAGTATATAGAAGGTTTATACAAGGGCGATGTACTTGAGGACAATATTATGGAAATAGAAGAGGATGTAGATGAAGACGAAATGGGAGATACGATACTGCGTGAAGAGTTTGACAGAACACTGAAAGACCTGAGTCGAAACAAGGCCCCCGGAGTAGACAACATTCCATTAGAATTACTGACGGCCTTGGGAGAGCCAGTCATGACAAAACTCTACCAGCTGGTGAGCAAGATGTATGAGACAGGCGAAATACCCTCGGACTTCAAGAAGAATATAATAATTCCAATCCCAAAGAAAGCAGGTGCTGACAGATGTGAAAATTACCGTACTATCAGTTTAATAAGCCACAGCTGCAAAATACTAACGCGAATTCTTTACAGACGAATGGAAAAACTGGTAGATGCAGACCTCGGGGAGGATCAGTTTGGATTCCGTCGAAATGTTGGAACACGTGAGGCAATACTGACCTTACGACTTATCTTAGAAGAAAGATTAAGAAAAGGCAAACCTACGTTTCTAGCATTTGTAGACTTAGAGAAAGCTTTTGACAATGTTGACTGGAATACTCTTTTTCAAATTCTAAAGGTGGCAGGGGTAAAATACAGGGAGCGAAAGGCTATTTATAATTTGTACAGAAACCAGATGGCAGTAATAAGAGTCGAGGGGCATGAAAGGGAAGCAGTGGTTGGGAAAGGAGTGAGACAGGGTTGTAGCCTCTCCCCGATGTTATTCAATCTGTATATTGAGCAAGCAGTAAAGGAAACTAAAGAAAAATTTGGAGTAGGTATTAAAATTCATGGAGAAGAAGTAAAAACTTTGAGGTTCGCCGATGACATTGTAATTCTGTCAGAGACGGCAAAGGACTTGGAAGAGCAGTTGAACGGAATGGACAGTGTCTTGAAAGGAGGATATAAGATGAACATTAACAAAAGCAAAACGAGGATAATGGAATGTAGTCAAATTAAATCGGGTGATGCTGAGGGAATTAGATTAGGAAATGAGACACTTAAAGTAGTAAAGGAGTTTTGCTATTTAGGAAGTAAAATAACTGATGATGGTCGAAGTAGAGAGGATATAAAATGTAGACTGGCAATGGCAAGGAAAGCGTTTCTGAAGAAGAGAAATTTGTTAACATCGAATATAGATTTATGTATCAGGAAGTCGTTTCTGAAAGTATTTGTTTGGAGTGTAGCCATGTATGGAAGTGAAACATGGACGATAACTAGTTTGGACAAGAAGAGAATAGAAGCTTTCGAAATGTGGTGCTACAGAAGAATACTGAAGATAAGGTGGATAGATCACGTAACTAATGAGGAGGTATTGAATAGGATTGGGGAGAAGAGAAGTTTGTGGCACAACTTGACTAGAAGAAGGGATCGGTTGGTAGGACATGTTTTGAGGCATCAAGGGATCACAAATTTAGCATTGGAGGGCAGCGTGGAGGGTAAAAATCGTAGAGGGAGACCGAGAGATGAGTACACTAAGCAGATTCAGAAGGATGTAGGTTGCAGTAGGTACTGGGAGATGAAGCAGCTTGCACAGGATAGAGTAGCATGGAGAGCTGCATCAAACCAGTCTCAGGACTGATGACAACAACAACAACAGGGAAAAAACGCCGACCTCGGGGAAAAACGCAGACCTCGAGGGAAAAACGTCGACCTCGGGGTAAAACGCCGACCTCGTGGGAAAACGCCGACCTTCGGAAAACTGCCGACCTCAGGAAAAATCCAGTTCCATTAATTTACACAGACACTAATGTATGTCACCATTAGGTTCTCAAAATACAACCAAATTCCTGGTATTTATCACCTCACACAAAAAGTGGTCGTGACAGAAAAGTCTCGTTCTTTAGAAAGTTTAGAATGAGATGTTCTAAATATTGCAGTTTATCCATTTACAATAATCTACAAGCACTGCACAATGAGAAGAGACTGTCAACCACAGCACTTTGAAATAGTGGACAGCCAGGAAGACAGAGGTTGCATTACTGTTTCTAATCCTCTGGTGCTTGAGATTTAGAATCCAGGATTGTCTCGAATGAGAACAGCAATAATGGATGTCCTGCACCAGTGTAGAACTTACTCTGGAACTCCACAGAAAATCACAAGGCACAATTATATCACATCATTCTCAGCAAACTACAGAAGCCTCTAATGGACGTAACAATGTTGTCACCTCCTTCACCAGTGAAAGATCTTAGTAGCTATTGAGTCAAGAGTAGGTGGCCAATTAATAATTTGTTGTTCAAAGCTAACTTCAGTGTATATGGGAATACTCAGTGGACATCTTTAACCATCATATTTTACTGTCTAAGATATGTCAACTTCCCAGACTATAAGTATAAGCAGAGCTTGGCCTTTCCCAATCCGAGATTGTTTAGAATGGGTATCAAGGGAATCAGATCCACTGGGCATTTAGAGCAACCTGCTTTAAACAATATGAGCAGGCAGTAGACACAGACACAGAATTTGGAATTTCTCTGTGAAGTGGTTACCTTCATCGTCTGAAAACTTATGTTGTGTGCTGCGCTATGTGGAGGTACTAATAGCAACACAGTAAAACACAGAAGAAGCTTATAAGTTGATGTAATCAGCCAGTAAGAAGCAGTAAACTTTAAGTTTTAGTAATCGATTATTGACTTATTATCCGGCTTTGGTGCCTTGACATTACCGACGACCTTAAGATTTTGCATGAAGAGAGGCCTAAAAGCCACGTTACACGAGAGAATGTGAAAAGTGTTCATATGTAGTAAAAACCTAAGAAATAAGCCCGTTTTCGTCATTTGCTATCAAATCGACGTATTGCCAGAGCGTTACATTGGCAGCTTTTCTCTCTGAAACGGTTACATTTATCGTCTGCAAACTTATGTCGCGTGCTAAGGAATGCAGAGACACTAAAAACAACACAGTAGAACATAGAGGAAGCTTCTAGGTTGATGTAATTAGCCCGTAGGAAACAGTACAATTCAGGTTTTAGTTATCGATTAGTTGGGAGCTCCAATGTTAGGCGCGTAATGGGGCCCCTTAGGGATACGGCGGCTAAGGAGGGGAAGAAATCCAGTGTGCACTTCGTGTGCATTCCGGGAGGAGTCATTCCTGATGTGGAAAGGGTCCTTCCGGATACCATGAAGAGCACAGGGTGCAGCCACCTGCAGGTGGTGGCACATGTCGGCACTAATGACGTGTGTCGCTTTGGATCTGAGGAAATTCTCTCTGGATTCCAGCGGCTATCTGATTTGGTGAAGGCTGCCGGTCTTTCTTACGAGGTGAAGGCAGAGCTGACCATCTGCAGCATCGTTGAGAAAACCGACTGCGGACCTTTGGTGCAGAGCCGGATGGAGGGTCTGAATCAGAGGCTCAGACGGTTTTGCAACCTTATTGGCTGCAGATTCATTGACTTGCGCCATAGGCTGGTGGGGTTTCGGGTTCCGCTGAATAGGTCAGGAGTTCACTACACTCAGCTGGCGGCTACACGGGTAGCGGAGGCTGTGTGGCGTGGACTGGGCGGTTTTTTAGTTTAGAAGGCCTCGGGAAAGTGCGGGATGGGCTGCAATGTCAAAGGGTGCTTGGCAATTACAGGACGTGCTTGGATCAAGGAACAGTCGGAATTATAGTTGTAAATTGTTGTAGTTGCGCTGGAAAAGTCCCTGAGCTTCAAGCGCTAATAGAAAGCACAGAAGCTGATATCGTTATAGGTACAGAAAGCTGGCTAAAGCCTGAAATAAGTTCTGCAGAAATTTTTACGAAGTCTCAGATGGTGTTCAGGAAGGATAGATTAGGCAGAATTGGTGGTGGAGTGTTTGTGTCTGTCAGTAGTGGTTTATCTTGTAGTGAAGTCGAAGTAGATACTCCGTGTGAATTGGTGTTGGGGTAGGTTATACTTAAAAGCCGAATGAAGTTAATAATTAGCTCCTTCTACCGACCCCCAGACTCCGATGATACAGTTGCGGAACAGTTCAGAGAAAGTTTGAGTTTCGTAACAAATAAATACCCAACTCATACGGTTATAGTTGGTGGGGATTTCAACCTACCCTCGGTATGTTGGCAAAAATACTTGTTCAAAACCGGTGGTAGGCAGAAAACGTCTTCCGAGATTGTCCTAAATGCATTCTCCGAAAATTATTTCGAGCAGTTAGTCCACGAACCCACGCGAATTGTAAATGGTTGCGAAAACACACTTGACCTCTTGACCACAAACAATCCAGAGCTGATAGAGAGCATCATGACTGATACAGTGATTAGTGATCACAAGGTCATTGTAGCTTGGCTCAATACCATTTCTTCCAAATCCATCAGAAACAAACGCAAAATAATTTTATTTAAAAAAGCGGATAAAGTGCCACTAGAAGCCTTCCTAAAAGACAATTTCCATTCCTTCCGAACTGACTATGCGAATGTAGACGAGATGTGGCTCAAATTCAAAGACATAGTAGCAACAGCAATTGAGATATTCATACCTCATAAATTGGTAAGAGATGGAACGGATCCCCCGTGGTACACAAAAAAAGTCCGAACGCTGTTGCAGAGGCAACGGAAAAAACATGCGAAGTTCAGAAGAACGCGAAATCCCGAAGATGGGCAAAAATTTACAGACGCGCGAAATTTGGCACGTACTTCGATGCGAGATGCCTTTAATAGGTTCCACAACGAAACATCGTCTCGAAATTTGGTAGAAAATCCGAAAAAATTCTGGTCGTATGTAAAGTAGACAAGCGGCAAGACGCAGTCAATACCTTCGCTGCGCAGTGCCGATGGTACTGTTATCGACGATTGTGCTGCTAAAGCGGAGTTATTGAACGCAGTTTTCCGAAATTCCTTCACCAGGGAAGACGAATGGAATATTCCAGAATTTGAAACACGAACATCTGCTAGCATGAGTTTCTTAGAAGTAGATACCTTAGGGGTTGCGAAGCAACTCAAATCGCTTGATACGGGCAAGTCTTCAGGTCCAGATTGTATACCGATTAGGTTCCTTTCAGATTACGCTGATACTATAGCTCCCTACTTAGCACTCATATACAACCGCTCGCTCACCGATAGATCTATACCTACAGATTGGAAAATTGCGCAGGTCGCACCAGTGTTCAAGAAGGGTAGTAGGAGTAATCCATTTAACTACAGACCTATATCATTGACGTCGGTTTGCAGTAGGGTTTTGGAGCATATACTGTATTCAAACATTATGAATCACCTCGAAGGGAACGATCTATTGACACGTAATCAGCATGGCTTCAGAAAACATCGCTCTTGTGCAACGCAGCTAGCTCTTTATTCGCACGAAGTAATGGCCGCTATCGACAGGGGATCTCAAGTTGATTCCGTATTTCTAGATTTCCGGAAAGCTTTTGACACCGTTCCCCACAAGCGACTTCTAATCAAGCTGCGGAGCTATGGGGTATCGTGTCAGTTGTGCGACTGGATTCGTGATTTCCTGTCAGGAAGGTCGCAGTTCGTAGTAATAGATGGCAAATCATCGAGTAAAACTAAAGTGATATCAGGTGTTCCCCAGGGAAGCGTCCTGGGACCTCTACTGTTCCTGATCTATATAAATGACCTGGGTGACAATCTGAGCAGTTCTCTTAGACTGTTCGCAGATGATGCTGTAATTTAACGTCTAGTAAGGTCATCCGAAGACCAGTATCAGCTGCAAAGCGATTTAGAAAAGATTGCTGTATGGTTTGTCAGGTGGCAGCTGACGCTAAATAACGGAAAGTGTGAGATGATCCACATGAGTTCCAAAAGAAATCCGTTGGAATTCGATTACTCGATAAATAGTACAATTCTCAAGGCTGTCAATTCAACTAAGTACCTGGGTGTTAAAATTACGAACAACTTCAGTTGGAAGGACCACATAGATAATATTGTCGGGAGGGCCAGCCAAAGGTTGCGTTTCATTGGCAGGACACTTAGAAGATGCAAGAAGTCCACTAAAGAGACAGTTTACACTACACTCGTTCGTCCTCTGTTAGAATATTGCTGCGCGGTGTGGGATCCTTACCAGGTGGACATCGAAAGGGTGCAAAAACGGGCAGCTCGTTTTGTATTATCGCGTTATAGGGGAGAGAGTGTGGCAGATATGATACACGAGTTGGGATGGAAGTCATTACAGCATAGACGTTTTTCGTCATGGCGAGACCTTTTTACGAAATTTCAGTCACCAACTTTCTCTTCCGAATGCGAAAATATTTTGTTGAGCCCAACCTACATAGGTAGGAATGATCATCAAAATAAAATAAGAGAAATCAGAGCTCGAACAGAAAGGTTTAGCTGTTCGTTTTTCCCGCTCGCTGTTCGGGAGTGGAACAGTAGGAGATAGTATGATTGTGGTTCGATGAACCCTCTGAAAAGCACTTAAATGTGAATTGCAGAGTAGTCATGTAGATGTAGATGTAGATGATTTATTAGCCGGCTTTAGTGCCAGTGAAATAACCGACTACCTTATGATTTGGCATTAAACAAGGTCTGGCAACCACGTTACACGAGAGAATGTGAAAAGTGTTCATATGTACTAAAAACCAAGGAAATCCGCCCGTTTACACATCTGCTTTCGAATCCACGTAATGCCAGATCGTCACATTGGCCGTTTCCTCTCTGAAACGGTTACATTTATTGTTTGCATAGCTATGTAGCGTGCTGCGGTTTGCGGAGACACTAAAAGCACCATAGTAAAACACAGAAGAAGCTTTTAATTTGGTGTAATAGCCAGTAAGAAGCAGTACAATTCAAGTATTTGTTATCGATTATTGAATTTTTAGCAGGCTTTGGTGCCTTGGACATGAGCTTGGACCTTAAGATTTGGCATGAAGGGAGGTCTGGCAGCCACGTTGCACGGGAGAAAGTGAGAAGTTTTTATGTGCAGTAAAAACCTAAGAAATCCGCCCGTTTTCGTCATCTGCTTTCGAATCGACGTAATGCCAGATCGTCACATTGGCCGTTTTCCCTCTGAAACGGTTACATTTATCGTGTGCAAACTTATGTCGCGTGCTGCGGTATGCGGAGACACTAAAAGCACCATAGTAGAACACAGAAGATGCTTCTAAGTTGATGTAATAGCCAGTAAGCAACTGTACAATTGAAGTATTAGTTATCGATTAGTGAATTTTTAGAAGGCTTTAGTGCATTCGACATGAGCTAGGACCTTACGATTTAGTATGAAGGGAGGTCTATGAGCCATATCGCACGGGAGAATGTGAAAAGTGTTCACATCTAGTAAAAACCTGAGAAATCCGACCGTTATCGTCATTTGCTATCGAATCGAATTAATGCCAGATCGTCACATTTTCCGCTCTTCTTTCTGAAACGGTTACATTTATCGTTTGCCATGCTATGTCGCTTGCTGCGGTAGTCGGAGACACTAAAAGCACCATAGTAGAACAGAGAAGAAGCTTCTAAGTTGATCTAATAGCCAGTAAGCAGCTGTACAATTCAAGTATTAGTTACCGAGTATTGACTTTTTAGATGGCTTCAGTGCATTGTACATGAGCTAGGACCTTAAGATTTAGTATGAAAGGAGGTCTAGCGGCCACGTTGCACGGGAGAACGTGAAAAGTGTTCATATCTAGTAAAAACCTGAGAAAACCGACCGTTATAGTCATTTGCTATCGAATCGACTTAATGCCAGATCGTCACATTTTCCGCTCATTTTTCTGAAACGGTTACATTTATCGTCTCCAAAGCAGTGTCACGTGCTGCGGTATGCGGAGACACTAAAAACACTATACTAGAACACATAGGAAACTTCCAAGTTGATGTAGTAGCCAGTAACACGTAGTACAATTCAAGTTTTTGTTATCGATTATTCACTTTTTAGCCGGCTTTGGTGCCTTGGACACGAGCTAGGACCTTAAGATTTTGCATGAAAGGAGGACTAGCAGCCGCGTTGCACGGGAGAATGTGAAAAGTGTTCTTATGTAGTTAAAACCTGAGATATCCGTCCGTTTTCGTCATTTGTTATCAAATCGACTTAAAGCCAGATTGTTACATTGGCTGCTCTTCTCTCTGAAACGGTTACATTTATCATCTGCAAACTTATGTTGCGTGCTAAGGAATGCGGAGACACTAAAAACAACACAGTAGAACACAGAAGACGCTTCTAGGTTGATGTAATTAGCCCTTAGGAAACAGTACAATTCAGGTTTTAGTTATCGATTATTGATTTATTAGCCGGCTTTGGTGCCAGTGAAATGACCGACTACCGTAAAATTTGGCATTAATCAAGGTCTGATGAGCCACGTTACACGAGAGAATGGGAAAAGTGTTCATATGTACTAAAAACCTAAGAAATCCGCCCGTTTTCGTCATTTTTTATCGTATCGACTTAAAGCCAGATCGTCACATTGGCCGGTCTTCTCTCTAAAACGGTTACATTCATCGTGTGCAAAGCTATGTCGCGTGCTGCTGAATGCGGAGACACTAAAAGCACCATAGTAGAACACAGATGAAGCTTCAAAGTTGATGTAATAGCCAGTAAGAAGCAGTACAATTCAAGATTTAGGTATCGATTATTGTCTTTTTTGCTGGCTTTGGTGCCTTGGACATGAGCTAGGACCTTAAGATTCTGCATGAAAGGAGGACTAGCAGCCGCGTTGCACGGGACTATGTGACAAGTGTTCATATGTAGTAAAAACCTGAGAAATCCGTCCATTTTCGTCATTTGTTATCGAATCGACTTAAAGCCAGATCGTCACATTGGCCTCTCTTCTCTCTGAAACGGTTGTACTTATCGTCTGCAAAGCTATGTCGCGTGCTGCGGTATGCGGAGACACTAAAATCACCATAGTGGAACACAGATGAAGCTTCTAAGTTGATGTAATAGCTAGTAAGATGTAGTCAATTTAGGTATCGATTATTGACTTTTTAGCTGGCTTTGGTGCCTTGGACATGAGCTATGTCCTTATGATTCTGCATGAAAGGAGGACTAGCTGCCGAGTTGCATTGGAGAATGTGGAAAGTGTTCATATATAGTAAAAACCTGAGAAATCCGTCCGTTTTAGCCATTTGTTATCGAATCAACTTGAAGACAGATCGTCACATTGCCCGCTTTTCTCTCTGAAACGGTTGTACTTATCGTCTGCAAAGCTATGTCGCGTGCTGCAGTATGCGGAGACACTAAAAGCACCATAGTAGAACGCAGATGATGCTTCTAAGTTGATGTGATAGCCAGTGAGAAGTAGTACAATTAAAGTTTTAGGTATCGATTATTGACTTTTTAGCTTGCTTTTGTGCCTTGGACATGAGCTAGGACCTTATGATTCTGCATGAAAGGAGGACTAGCAGCCGAGTTACATGGGAGAATGTGAAAAGTGTTCATATGTAGTAAAAACCTGAGAAATCCGTCCGTTTTCGTCATTTGTTATCGAATCGACTTAAAGCCAGATCGTCACATTGGCCGCTCTTCTCTCTGAAACGGTTGTACTTATCGTCTGCAAAGCTATGTCGCGTGCTGCGGTATGCGGAGACACTAAAAGCACCATAGTGGAACACAGATGAAGCTTCAAAGTTGATGTAATAGCCAGTAAGAAGTAGTACAATTCAAGATTTAGGTATCGATTATTGACTTTTTTGCTGGCTTTGGTGCCTTGGACATGACCTAGGACCTTAAGATTCTGCATGAAAGGAAGACTAGCAGCCGCGTTGCACAGGAGTATGTGAAAAGTGTTCATATGTAGTAAAAACCTGATAAATCCTTCCATTTTCGTCATTTGTTATCGAATCGACTTAAAGCCAGTTCGTCACATTGGCCCCTCTTCTCTCTGAAACGTTTGTACTTATCGTCTGCAAAGCTATGTCGCGTGCTGCGGTATGCGGAGACACTAAAAGCACCATAGTAGAACACAGATGAAGCTTCTAAGTTGATGTAATAGCCAGTAAGGAGTAGTACAATTCAAGTTTTAGGTATCGAAAATTGACTTTTTAGCTGGCTTTGGTGCCTTGGACATGAGCTAGGACCTTAAGATTCTGCATGAAAGGAGGACTATCAGCCGCGTTGCACGGGAGTATGTGAAAAGTGTTCATATGTAGTAAAAACCTGTGAAATCCGTCCATTTTCGTCATTTGTTATCTAATCGACTTGAGGCCAGTTCGTCACATTGGCCCCTCTTCTCTCTGAAACGGTTGTACTTATCATCTGCAAAGCTATGTCGCGTGCTGCGGTATGCGGAGACACTAAAAGCACCATAGTAGAACACAGATGAAGCTTCTAAGTTGATGTAATAGCCAGTAAGGAGTAGTACAATTCAAGTTTTAGGTATCGAATATTGACTTTTTAGCTGGCTTTGGCGCCTTGGACATCAGCTAGGACCTTAAGATTCTGCATGAAAGGAGGACTAGCAGCCGAGTTGCACGCGAGGATGCGAAAAGTGTTCTTATGTAGTAAAAACCTGAGAAATCCGTCCGTTTTCGTAATTTATTATGGAATCGACTTAAAGCAGTGCGTCACATTGGCCGCTCTTCTCTCTGAAACGGTTGTACTTATCGTCTGCAAAGCTATGTCGCGTGCTGCGGTATGCGGAGACACTAAAATCACCATAGTGGAACACAGATGAAGCTTCTAAGTTGATGTAATAGCTAGTAAGATGTAGTCAATTTAGGTATCGATTATTGACTTTTTAGCTGGCTTTGGTGCCTTGGACATGAGCTATGTCCTTATGATTCTGCATGAAAGGAGGACTAGCTGCCGAGTTGCATTGGAGAATGTGGAAAGTGTTCATATATAGTAAAAACCTGAGAAATCCGTCCGTTTTAGCCATTTGTTATCGAATCAACGTGAAGCCAGATCGTCACATTGCCCGCTTTTCTCTCTGAAACGGTTGTACTTATTGTCTGCAAAGCTATGTCGCGTGCTGCAGTATGCGGAGACACTAAAAGCACCATAGTAGAACGCAGATGATGCTTCTAAGTTGATGTGATAGCCAGTGAGAAGTAGTACAATTAAAGTTATAGGTATCGATTATTGACTTTTTAGCTTGCTTTTGTGCCTTGGACATGAGCTAGGACCTTATGATTCTGCATGAAAGGAGGACTAGCAGCCGAGTTACATGGGAGAATGTGAAAAGTGTTCATATGTAGTAAAAACCTGAGAAATCCGTCCGTTTTCGTCATTTGTTATCGAATCGACTTAAAGCCAGATCGCCACATTGGCCGCTCTTCTCTCTGAAACGGTTGTACTTATCGTCTGCAAAGCTATGTCGCGTGCTGCGGTATGCGGAGACACTAAAAGCACCATAGTGGAACACAGATGAAGCTTCAAAGTTGATGTAATAGCCAGTAAGAAGTGGTACAATTCAAGATTTAGGTATCGATTATTGACTTTTTTGCTGGCTTTGGTGCCTTGGACATGACCTAGGACCTTAAGATTCTGCATGAAAGGAGGACTAGCAGCCGCGTTGCACAGGAGTATGTGAAAAGTGTTCATATGTAGTAAAAACCTGATAAATCCTTCCATTTTCGTCATTTGTTATCGAATCGACTTAAAGCCAGTTCGTCACATTGGCCCCTCTTCTCTCTGAAACGGTTGTACTTATCGTCTGCAAAGCTATGTCGCGTGCTGCGGTATGCGGAGACACTAAAAGCACCATAGTAGAACACAGATGAAGCTCCTAAGTTGATGTAATAGCCAGTAAGGAGTAGTACAATTCAAGTTTTAGGTATCGAAAATTGACTTTTTAGCTGGCTTTGGTGCCTTGGACATGAGCTAGGACCTTATGATTCTGCATGAAAGGAGGACTATCAGCCGCGTTGCACGGGAGTATGTGAAAAGTGTTCATATGTAGTAAAAACCTGTGAAATCCGTCCATTTTCGTCATTTGTTATCTAATCGACTTGAGGCCAGTTCGTCACATTGGCCCCTCTTCTCTCTGAAATGGTTGTACTTATCATCTGCAAAGCTATGTCGCGTGCTGCGGTATGCGGAGACACTAAAAGCACCATAGTAGAACACAGATGAAGCTTCTAAGTTGATGTAATAGCCAGTAAGGAGTAGTACAATTCAAGTTTTAGGTATCGAATATTGACTTTTTAGCTGGCTTTGGCGCCTTGGTCATCAGCTAGGACCTTAAGATTCTGCATGAAAGGAGGACTAGCAGCCGAGTTGCACGCGAGGATGCGAAAAGTGTTCATATGTAGTAAAAACCTGAGAAATCCGTCCGTTTTCGTAATTTATTATGGAATCGACTTAAAGCAGTGCGTCACATTGGCCGCTCTTCTCTCTGAAACGGTTGTACTTATCGTCTGCAAAGCTATGTCGCGTGCTGCGGTATGCGGAGACACTAAAAGCACAATTGTAGAACACAGATGAAGCTTCAAAGTTGATGTAATAGCCAGTAAGGAGTAGTACAATTCAAGTTTTAGGTATCGAATATTGACTTTTTAGCTGGCTTTGGTGCCTTGGACATGAGCTAGGACCTTAAGATTCTGCATGAAAGGAGGACTAGCAGCCGAGTTGCACGGAGGATGCGAAAAGTGTTCATATGTAGTAGAAACCTGAGAAATCCGTCCGTTTTCGTAATTTATTATCGAATTGACTTAAAGCAGTGCGTCACATTGGCCGCTCTTCTCTCTGAAACGGTTGTACTTATCGTCTGCAAAGCTATGTCGCGTGCTGCAGTATGCGGAGACACTAAAAGCACCATAGTAGAACACAGATGAAGCTTCTAAGTTGATGTGATAGCCAGTGAGAAGTAGTACAATTCAAGTTTTAGGTATCGATTATTGACTTTTTAGCTGGCTTTGGTGCCTTGGACATGAGCTAGGACCTAAAGATTCTGCATGAAAGGAGGACTAGCAGCCGCGTTGCACGGGAGGATGTAAAAAGTGTTCATATGTAGTAAAAACCTGAGAAATCCGTCCGTTTTCGTCATTTGTTATCGAATCGACTTAAAGCCAGATCGTCACATGGGCCCCTCTTCTCTCTGAAACGGTTGTACTTATCGTCTGCAAAGCTATGTCGCGTGCTGCGGTATGCGGAGACACTAAAAGCACCATAGTAGAACACATATTAAGCTTTTAAGTTGATGTAATAGCCAGTAAGAAGTGGTACAATTCAAGTTTTAGGTATCGATTATTGACCTTTTATGTGGCTTTTATGCATTGGACATGAGCTAGGACCTTATGATTCCGCACGGAAGGAGGACTAGCAGCCGAGTTGCTTGGGAGAATGTGAAAAGTGTTCATATGTAGTAAAAACCTGAAAAATGCGTCCGTTTTCGTCATTTGTTATCGAATCGACTTAAAGCCAGTTCGTCACATTGGCCCCTCTTCTCTCTGAAACGGTTGTACTTATCGTCTGCAAAGCTATGTCGCGTGCTGCGGTATGCGGAGACACTAAAAGCACCATAGTAGAATACAGATGAAGCTTCTAAGTTGATGTAATAGCCAGTAAGGAGTAGTACAATTCAAGTTTTAGGTATCGAATATTGACTTTTTAGCTGGCTTTGTTGCCTTGGACATGAGCTAGGACCTTAAGATACTGCATGAAAGGAGGACTATCAGCCGCGTTGCACGGGAGTAAGTGAAAAGTGTTCATATGTAGTAAAAACCTGTGAAATCCGTCCATTTTCGTAATTTATTATGGAATCGACTTAAAGCAGTGCGTCACATTGGCCGCTCTTCTCTCTGAAACGGTTGTACTTATCGTCTGCAAAGCTATGTCGCGTGCTGCGGTATGCGGAGACACTAAAAGCAATATAGTAGAATACAGATGAAGCTTCAAAGTTGATGTAATAGCCAGTAAGAAGTAGTACAATTCAAGATTTAGGTATCGATTATTGACTTTTTTGCTGGCTTTGGTGCCTTGGACATGAGCTAGGACCCTACGATTCTGCATGAAAGGAGGACTAGCAGCCGAGTTGCACGGGATTATGTAAAAAGTGTTCATATGTAGTATAAACCTGAGAAATCCGTCCGTTTTCGTCACTTGTTATCGAATCGACTTAAAGCCAGATCGTCACATTGGCCCCTCTTCTCTCTGAAACGGTTGTACTTATCGTCTGCAAAGCTATGTCGCGTGCTGCGGTATGCGGAGACTCTGAACGCACCATAGTAGAACACAGATGAAGCTTCAAAGTTGATGTAATACCCAGTAAGAAGTAGTACAATTCAAGATTTAGGTATCGATTATTGACTTTTTAGCTGGCTTTGGTGCCTTGGACATGAGCTAGGACCTTAAGATTCTGCATGAAAGGAGGACTAGCAGCCGCGTTGCACGGGAGTATGTGAAAAGTGTTCATATGTAGTAAAAGCCTGAGAAATCCGTCCATTTTCGTCATTTGTTATCGAATCGACTTAAAGCCAGATCGTCACATTGGCCCTTCTTCTCTCTGAAACGGTAGTACTTATCGTCTGCAAAGCTATGTCGCGTGCTGCGGTATGCGGAGACACTTAAAGCACCATAGTAGAACACAGATGAAGCTTCTAAGTTGATGTAATAGCCAGTCAGAAGTAGTACAATTCAAGTTTTAGGAATCGATTATTGACTTTTTAGCTGGCTTTGGTGCCTTGGACCTGAGCTAGGACCTTAAGATTCTGCATGAAAGGAGGACTAGCAGCCGAGTTGCACGGGAGAATGTAAAAAGTGTTCATATGTAGTAAAAACCTGAAAAATGCGTCCGTTTTCGTCATGTGTTATCGAATCGACTTAAAGCCAGATTGTCACATTGGCCGCTCTTCTATCTGAAACGGTTGTACTTATCGTCTGCAAAGCTATGTCGCGTGCTGCGGTATGCGGAGACACTAAAAGCAATATAGTAGAATACAGATGAAGCTTCAAAGTTGATGTAATAGCCAGTAAGAAGTAGTACAATTCAAGATTTAGGTATCGATTATTGACTTTTTTGCTGGCTTTGGTGCCTTGGACATGAGCTATGTCCTTAAGATTCCGCATGAAAGGAGGACTAGCAGCCGAGTTGAATGGGAGAATGTGAAAAGTATTCATATGTAGTAAAAACCTGAGAAATCCGTCCGTTTTCGTCATTTGTTATCGAATCGACTTAAAGCCAGATCGTCACATGGGCCCCTCTTCTCTCTGAAACGCTTGTACTTATCGTCTGCAAAGCTATGTCGCGTGCTGCAGTATGCGGAGACACTAAAGGCACCATAGTAGAACACAGATGAAGCTTCTAAGTTGATGTGATAGCCAGTGAGAAGTAGTACAATTCAAGTTTTAGGTATCGATTATTGACTTTTTAGCTGGCTTTGGTGCCTTGGACATGAGCTAGGACTAAAGATTCTGCATGAAAGGAGGACTAGCAGCCGCGTTGCACGGGAGAATGTAAAAAGTGTTCATATGTAGTAAAAACCTGAGAAATCCGTCCGTTTTCGTCATTTGTTATCGAATAGACTTAAAGCCAGATCGTCACATGGGCCCCTCTTCTCTCTGAAACGGTTGTACTTATCGTCTGCAAAGCTATGTCGCGTGCTGCGGTATGCGGAGACACTAAAAGCACCATAGTAGAACACAGATTAAGCTTCTAAGTTGATGTAATAGCCAGTAAGAAGTAGTACAATTCAAGTTTTAGGTATCGATTATTGACCTTTTAGCTGGCTTTTGTGCCTTGGACATGAGCTAGGACCTTATGATTCCGCACGGAAGGAGGACTAGCAGCCGAGTTGCTTGGGAGAATGTGAAAAGTGTTCATATATAGTAAAAACCTGAAAAATGCGTCCGTTTTCGTCATTTGTTATCGAATCGACTTAAACCAGATTGTCACATTGGCCGCTCTTCTCTCTGAAACGGTTGTACTTATCGTCTGCAAAGCTATGTCGTGTGCTGCGGTTTGCGGAGACACTAAAAGCACCATAGTAGAATACAGATGAAGCTTCAAGGTTGATGTAATAGCCAGTAAGAAGTAGTACAATTCAAGATTTAGGTATCGATTATTGACTTTTTTGCTGGCTTTGGTGCCTTGGACATGAGCTGTGACCTTACGATTCTGCATGAAAGGAGGACTAGCAGCCGCGTTGCACGGGAGAATGTAAAAAGTGTTCATATTTAGTATAAACCTGAGAAATCCGTCCGTTTTCGTCACTTATTATCGAATCGACTTAAAGCCAGATCGTCACATTGGCCCCTCTTCTCTCTGAAACGGTTGTACTTATCGTCTGCAAAGCTATGTCGCGTGCTGCGGTATGCGGAGACACTAAAAGCACCGTAGTAGAACACAGATGAAGGTTCTAAGTTGATGTGATAGCCAGTGAGAAATACTACAATTCAAGTTTTAGGTATCGAATATTGACTTTTTAGCTGGCTTTGGCGCCTTGGACATGAGTTGGACCTTAAGATTCTGCATGAAAGGAGGACTAGCAGCCGCGTTGCACGGGAGTATGTGAAAAGTGTTCATATGTAGTAAAAACCTGATAAATCCTTCCATTTTCGTCATTTGTTATCGAATCGACTTAAAGCCAGTTCATCACATTGGCCCCTCTTCTCTCTGAAACGGTTGTACTTATCGTCTGCAAAGCTATGTCGCGTGCTGCGGTATGCGGAGACACTAAAAGCACCATAGTAGAACACAGATGAAGCTTCTAAGTTGATGTAATAGCCAGTAAGGAGTAGTACAATTCAAGTTTTAGGTATCGAATATTGACTTTTTAGCTGGCTTTGGCGCCTTGGACATGAGCTAGGACCTTAAGATTCTGCATGAAAGGAGGACTAGCAGCCGAGTTGCACGCGAGGATGCGAAAAGTGTTAATATGTAGTAAAAACCTGAGAAATCCGTCCGTTTTCGTAATTTATTATGGAATCGACTTAAATCAGTGCGTCACATTGGCCGCTCTTCTCTCTGAAACGGTTGTACTTATCGTCTGCAAAGCTATGTCGCGTGCTGCGGTATGCGGAGACACTAAAAGCAATATAGTAGAATACAGATGAAGCTTCAAAGTTGATGTAATAGCCAGTAAGAAGTAGTACAATTCAAGATTTAGGTATCGATTATTGACTTTTTTGCTGGCTTTGGTGCCTTGGACATGAGCTATGTCCTTAAGATTCTGCATGAAAGGAGGACTAGCAGCCGAGTTGAATGGGAGAATGTGAAAAGTGTTCATATGTAGTAAAAACCTGAGAAATCCATCCTTTTTCGTCAGTTGTTATCGAATCAACTTGAAGCCAGATCGTCATATTGCCCGCTCTTCTCAATGAAACGGTTGTACTTATCGTCTGCAAAGCTATGTAGCGTGCTGCCGTATGCGGAGTCACTAAAAGCACCATAGTAGAACACAGATGAAGCTTCTAAGTTGATGTAATAGCCAGTAAGGAGTAGTACAATTCAAGTATTAGGTATCGAAAATTGACTTTTTAGCTGGCTTTGGTGTCTTGGACATTAGGTAGGACCTTATGATTGTGCATGAAAGGATTACTAGCAGCCGAGTGGCACGGGAGGATGCGAATAGTGTTCATATGTAGTAAAAACCTGAGAAATCCGTCCGTTTTCGTCATGTGTTATCGAATCGACTTAAAGCCAGATTGTCACATTGGCCGCTCTTCTATCTGAAACGGTTGTACTTATCGTCTGCAAAGCTATGTCGCGTGCTGCGGTATGCGGAGACACTAAAAGCAATATAGTAGAATACAGATGAAGCTTCAAAGTTGATGTAATAGCCAGTAAGAAGTAGTACAATTCAAGATTTAGGTATCGATTATTGACTTTTTTGCTGGCTTTGGTGCCTTGGACATGAGCTATGTCCTTAAGATTCTGCATGAAAGGAGGACTAGCAGCCGAGTTGAATGGGAGAATGTGAAAAGTGTTCATATGTAGTAAAAACCTGAGAAATCCGTTCATTTTCGTCATTTGTTATCGAATCGACTTAAAGCCAGATCGTCACATGGGCCCCTCTTCTCTCTGAAACGGTTGTACTTATCGTCTGCAAAGCTATGTCGCGTGCTGCAGTATGCGGAGACACTAAAAGCACCATAGTAGAACACAGATGAAGCTTCTAAGTTGATGTGATAGCCAGTGAGAAGTAGTACAATTCAAGTTTTAGGTATCGATTATTGACTTTTTAGCTGGCTTTGGTGCCTTGGACATGAGCTAGGACTAAAGATTCTGCATGAAAGGAGGACTAGCAGCCGCGTTGCACGGGAGAATGTAAAAAGTGTTCATATGTAGTAAAAACCTGAGAAATCCGTCCGTTTTCGTCATTTGTTATCGAATCGACTTAAAGCCAGATCGTCACATGGGCCCCTCTTCTCTCTGAAACGGTTGTACTTATCGTCTGCAAAGCTATGTCGCGTGCTGCGGTATGCGGAGACACTAAAAGCACCATAGTAGAACACAGATTAAGCTTCTAAGTTGATGTAATAGCCAGTAAGAAGTAGTACAATTCAAGTTTTAGGTATCGATTATTGACCTTTTAGCTGGCTTTTGTGCCTTGGACATGAGCTAGGACCTTATGATTCCGCACGGAAGGAGGACTAGCAGCCGAGTTGCTTGGGAGAATGTGAAAAGTGTTCATATATAGTAAAAACCTGAAAAATGCGTCCGTTTTCGTCATTTGTTATCGAATCGACTTAAACCAGATTGTCACATTGGCCGCTCTTCTCTCTGAAACGGTTGTACTTATCGTCTGCAAAGCTATGTCGTGTGCTGCGGTTTGCGGAGACACTAAAAGCACCATAGTAGAATACAGATGAAGCTTCAAGGTTGATGTAATAGCCAGTAAGAAGTAGTACAATTCAAGATTTAGGTATCGATTATTGACTTTTTTGCTGGCTTTGGTGCCTTGGACATGAGCTGTGACCTTACGATTCTGCATGAAAGGAGGACTAGCAGCCGCGTTGCACGGGAGAATGTAAAAAGTGTTCATATGTAGTATAAACCTGAGAAATCCGTCCGTTTTCGTCACTTATTACCGAATCGACTTAAAGCCAGATCGTCACATTGGCCCCTCTTCTCTCTGAAACGGTTGTACTTATCGTCTGCAAAGCTATGTCGCGTGCTGCGGTATGCGGAGACACTAAAAGCACCGTAGTAGAACACAGAAGAAGGTTCTAAGTTGATGTGATAGCCAGTGAGAAATACTACAATTCAAGTTTTAGGTATCGAATATTGACTTTTTAGCTGGCTTTGGCGCCTTGGACATGAGTTGGACCTTAAGATTCTGCATGAAAGGAGGACTAGCAGCCGCGTTGCACGGGAGTATGTGAAAAGTGTTCATATGTAGTAAAAACCTGATAAATCCTTCCATTTTCGTCATTTGTTATCGAATCGACTTAAAGCCAGTTCATCACATTGGCCCCTCTTCTCTCTGAAACGGTTGTACTTATCGTCTGCAAATCTATGTCGCGTGCTGCGGTATGCGGAGACACTAAAAGCACCATAGTAGAACACAGATGAAGCTTCTAAGTTGATGTAATAGCCAGTAAGGAGTAGTACAATTCAAGTTTTAGGTATCGAATATTGACTTTTTAGCTGGCTTTGGCGCCTTGGACATGAGCTAGGACCTTAAGATTCTGCATGAAAGGAGGACTAGCAGCCGAGTTGCACGCGAGGATGCGAAAAGTGTTAATATGTAGTAAAAACCTGAGAAATCCGTCCGTTTTCGTAATTTATTATGGAATCGACTTAAATCAGTGCGTCACATTGGCCGCTCTTCTCTCTGAAACGGTTGTACTTATCGTCTGCAAAGCTATGTCGCGTGCTGCGGTATGCGGAGACACTAAAAGCAATATAGTAGAATACAGATGAAGCTTCAAAGTTGATGTAATAGCCAGTAAGAAGTAGTACAATTCAAGATTTAGGTATCGATTATTGACTTTTTTGCTGGCTTTGGTGCCTTGGACATGAGCTAGGACCTTAAGATTCTGCATGAAAGGAGGACTAGCATCCGAGTTGCACGGGATAATGTAAAAAGTGATCATATGTAGTATAAACCTGAGAAATCCGTCCGTTTTCGTCACTTGTTATCGAATCGACATAAAGCCAGATCGTCACATTGGCCCCTCTTCTCTCTGAAACGGTTGTACTTATCGTCTGCAAAGCTATGTCGCGTGCAGCGGTATGCGGAGACACTAAAAGCACCATAGCAGAACACAGATTAAGTTTCTAAGTTGATGTAATAGCAAGTAAGAAGTAGTACAATTCAAGTTTTAGGTATCGATTATTGACCATTTAGCTGGCTTTTGTGCCTTGGACATGAGCTAGGACCTTATGATTCCGCACGGAAGGAGGACTAGCAGCCGAGTTGCTTGGGAGAATGTGAAAAGTGTTCATATGTAGTAAAAACCTGAAAAATGCGTCCGTTTTCGTCATGTGTTATCGAATCGACTTAAAGCCAGTTTGTCACATTGGCCGCTCTTCTATCTGAAACGGTTGTACTTATCGTCTGCAAAGCTATGTCACGTGCTGCGGTATGCGGAGACACTAAAAGCAATATAGTAGAAAACAGATGAAGCTTCAAAGTTGAAGTAATAACCAGTAAGAAGTAGTACAATTCAAGATTTAGGTATCGATTATTGACTTTTTAGCTGGCTTAGGTTCCTTGGACATGAGCTAGGACCTTAAGATTCTGCATGAAAGGAGGACTAGCAGCCGCGTTGCACGGGAGTATGTGAAAAGTGTTCATATGTAGTAAAAACCTGAGAAATCCGTCCGTTTTCGTCATTTGTTATCGAATCGACTTAAAGCCAGTTCGTCACATTGGCCCCTCTTCTCTCTGAAACGGTTGTACTTATCGTCTGCAAAGCTATGTCGCGTGCTGCGGTATGCGGAGACACTAAAAGCACCATAGTAGAACACAGATGAAGCTTCTAAGTTGATGTAATAGCCAGTAAGGAGTAGTACAATTCAAGTTTTAGGTATCGAATATTGAATTTTTAGCTGGCTTTGGCGCCTTGGACATGAGCTAGGACCTTAAGATTCAGCATGAAAGGAGGACTAGCAGCCGAGTTGCACGGGAGGATGCGAAAAGTGTTCATATGTAGTAAAAACCTGAGAAATCCGTCCGTTTTCGTAATTTATTATGGAATCGACTTAAAGCAGTGCGTCACATTGGCCGCTCTTCTCTCTGAAACGGTTGTACTTATCGTCTGCAAAGCTATGTCGCGTGCTGCGGTATGCGGAGACACTAAAAGCACCATAGTAGAACACAGATGAAGCTACTAAGTTGATGTAATAGCCAGTAAGGAGTAGTACAATTCAAGTTTTAGGTGTCGAATATTGACTTTTTAACTGGCTTTGGCGCCTTGGACATGAGCTAGGACCTTAAGATTCTGCATGAAAGGAGGACTAGCAGCCGCGTTGCACGGGACTATGTGACAAGTGTTCATATGTAGTAAAAACCTGAGAAATCCGTCCATTTTCGTCATTTGTTATCGAATCGACTTAAAGCCAGATCGTCACATTGGCCTCTCTTCTCTCTGAAACGGTTGTACTTATCGTCTGCAAAGCTATGTCGCGTGGTGCGGTTTGCGGAGACACTAAAATCACCATAGTGGAACACAGATGAAGCTTCTAAGTTGATGTAACAGCTAGTAAGATGTAGTCAATTTAGGTATCGATTATTGACTTTTTAGCTGGCTTTTATGCCTTGGACATGAGCTAGGACCTTATGATTCTGCATGAAAGGAGGACTAGCAGCCGAGATGCATGGGGGAATGTGAATAGTGTTCATCTGTAGTAAAAAAATGAGAAATCCGTCCGTTTTCGTCATTTGTTATCGAATCGACTTAAAGCAGATCGTCACATTGGCCGCTCTTCTCTCTGAAACGGTTGTACTTATCGTCTGCAAAGCTATGTCGCATGCTGCAGTATGCGGAGACACTAAAAGCACCATAGTAGAACACAGATGAAGCTTCTAAGTTGATGTGATAGCCAGTGAGAAGTAGTACAATTCAAGTTTTAGGTATCGATTATTGACTTTTTAGCTGGCTTTGGTGCCTTGGACATGGGATAGGACCTTAAGATTCTGCATGAAAGGAGGACTAGCAGCCGAGTTGCACTGGAGGATGCGAAAAGTGTTCATATGTAGTAAAAACCTGAGAAATCCGTCCGTTTTCGTAATTTATTATCGAATCGACTTAAAGCAGTGCGTCACATTGGCCGCTCTTCTCTCTGAAACGGTTGTACTTATCGTCTGCAAAGCTATGTCGCGTGCTGCGGTATGCGGAGACACTAAAAGCACCATAGCAGAACACAGATTAAGCTTCTAAGTTGATGTAATAGCAAGTAAGAAGTAGTACAATTCAAGTTTTAGGTATCGATTATTGACCTTTTAGCTGGCTTTTGTGCCTTGGACATGAGCTAGGACCTTATGATTCCGCACGGAAGGAGGACTAGCAGCCGAGTTGCTTGGGAGAATGTGAAAAGTGTTCATATGTAGTAAAAACCTGAAAAATGCGTCCGTTTTCGTCATGTGTTATCGAATCGACTTAAAGCCAGATTGTCACATTGGCCGCTCTTCTATCTGAAACGGTTGTACTTATCGTCTGCAAAGCTATGTCGCGTGCTGCGGTATGCGGAGACACTAAAAGCAATATAGTAGAATACAGATGAAGCTTCAAAGTTGATGTAATAGCCAGTAAGAAGTAGTACAATTCAAGTTTTAGGTATCGATTATTGACTTTTTAGCTGGCTTAGGTGCCTTGGACATGAGCTAGGACCTTAAGATTCTGCATGAAAATAGGACTAGCAGCCGCGTTGCACGGGAGTATGTGAAAAGTGTTCATATGTAGTAAAAACCTGAGAAATCCGTCCATTTTCGTCATTTGTTATCGAATCGACTTAAAGCCAGTTCGTCACATTGGCCCCTCTTCTCTCTGAAACGGTTGTACTTATCGTCTGCAAAGCTATGTCGCGTGCTGCGGTATGCGGAGACACTAAAAGCACCATAGTAGAACACAGATGAAGCTTCTAAGTTGATGTAATAGCCAGTAAGGAGTAGTACAATTCAAGTTTTAGGTATCGAATATTGACTTTTTAGCTGGCTTTGGCGCCTTGGACATGAGCTAGGACCTTAAGATTCAGCATGAAAGGAGGACTAGCAGCCGAGTTGCACGGGAGGATGCGAAAAGTGTTCATATGTAGTAAAAACCTGAGAAATCCGTCCGTTTTCGTAATTTATTATGGAATCGACTTAAAGCAGTGCGTCACATTGGCCGCTCTTCTCTCTGAAACGGTTGTACTTATCGTCTGCAAAGCTATGTCGCGTGCTGCGGTATGCGGAGACACTAAAAGCACCATAGTAGAACACAGATGAAGCTACTAAGTTGATGTAATAGCCAGTAAGGAGTAGTACAATTCAAGTTTTAGGTATCGATTATTGACTTTTTAGCTGGCTTTTGTGCCTTGGACATGAGCTAGGACCTTATGATTCCGCATGGAAGGAGGACTAGCAGCCGAGTTGCATGGGAGAATGTGAAAAGTGTTCATATGTAGTAAAAACCTGAGAAATCCGTCCATTTTCGTCATTTGTAATCGAATCGACTTAAAGCTAGGTTGTCACATTGGCTGCTCTTCTCTCTGAAACGGTTGTACTTATCGTCTGCAAAGCTATGTCGCGTGCTGCGGTATGCGGAGACACTAAAATCACCATAGTGGAACACAGATGAAGCTACTAAGTTGATGTAATAGCCAGTAAGGAGTAGTACAATTCAAGTTTTAGGTATCGAATATTGACTTTTTAGCTGGCTTTGGCGCCTTGGACATGAGCTAGGACCTTAAGATTCTGCATGAAAGGAGGACTAGCAGCCGCGTTGCACGGGACTATGTGACAAGTGTTCATATGTAGTAAAAACCTGAGAAATCCGTCCATTTTCGTCATTTGTAATCGAATCGACTTAAAGCCAGATCGTCACATTGGCCTCTCTTCTCTCTGAAACGGTTGTACTTATCGTCTGCAAAGCTATGTCGCGTGGTGCGGTTTGCGGAGACACTAAAATCACCATAGTGGAACACAGATGAAGCTTCTAAGTTGATGTAACAGCTAGTAAGATGTAGTCAATTTAGGTATCGATTATTGACTTTTTAGCTGGCTTTGGTGCCTTGGACATGAGCTATGTCCTTAAGATTCTGCATGAAAGGAGGACTAGCAGCCGAGTTGAATGGGAGAATGTGAAAAGTGTTCATATGTAGTAAAAACCTGAGAAATCCATCCTTTTTCGTCAGTTGTTATCGAATCAACTTGAAGCCAGATCGTCATATTGCCCGCTCTTCTCAATGAAACGGTTGTACTTATCGTCTGCAAAGCTATGTCGCGTGCTGCGGTATGCGGAGTCACTAAAAGCACCATAGTAGAACACAGATGAAGCTTCTAAGTTGATGTAATAGCCAGTAAGGAGTAGTACAATTCAAGTTTTAGGTATCGAAAATTGACTTTTTAGCTGGCTTTGGTGTCTTGGACATTAGGTAGGACCTTATGATTGTGCATGAAAGGATTACTAGCAGCCGAGTGGCACGGGAGGATGCGAAAAGTGTTCATATGTAGTAAAAACCTGAGAAATCCGTCCGTTTTCGGAATATATTATCGAATCGACTTAAAGCAGTGCGTCACATTGGCCGCTCTTCTCTCTGAAACGGTTGTACTTATCGTCTGCAAAGCTATGTCGCGTGCTGCAGTATGCGGAGACACTAAAAGCACCATAGTAGAACACGGATGAAGCTTCTAAGTTGATGTGATAGCCAGTGAGAAGTAGTACAATTCAAGTTTTAGGTATCGATTATTGACTTTTTAGCTGGCTTTTATGCCTTGGACATGGGCTAGGACCTTAAGATTCTGCATGAAAGGAGGACTAGCAGCCGAGTTGCACTGGAGGATGCGAAAAGTGTTCATATGTAGTAAAAACCTGAGAAATCCGTCCGTTTTCGTAATTTATTATCGAATCGACTTAAAGCAGTGCGTCACATTGGCCGCTCTTCTCTCTGAAACGGTTGTACTTATCGTCTGCAAAGCTATGTCGCGTGCTGCGGTATGCGGAGACACTAAAAGCACCATAGTAGAACACAGATTAAGCTTCTAAGTTGATGTAATAGCCAGTAAGAAGTAGTACAATTCAAGTTTTAGGTATCGATTATTGACTTTTTAGCTGGCTTTTCTGCCTTGGACATGAGCTAGGACCTTATGATTCTGCATGAAAGGAGGACTAGCAGCCGAGTTGCATGGGAGAATGCGAAAAGTGTTCATATGTAGTAAAAACCTGAGAAATCCGTCCGTTTTCGGAATATATTATCGAATCGACTTAAAGCAGTGCGTCACATTGGCCGCTCTTCTCTCTGAAACGGTTGTACTTATCGTCTGCAAAGCTATGTCGCGTGCTGCAGTATGCGGAGACACTAAAGGCACCATAGTAGAACACAGATGGAGCTTCTAAGTTCATGTGATTGCCAGTGAGAAGTAGTACAATTCAAGTTTTAGGTATCGATTATTGACTTTTTAGCTGGCTTTTATGCCTTGGACATGAGCTAGGACCTTATGATTCTGCATGAAATTAGGACTAGCAGCCGAGATGCATGGGAGAATGTGAATAGTGTTCATATGTAGTAAAAAAATGAGAAATCCGTCCGTTTTCGTCATTTGTTATCGAATCGACTTAAAGCCAGATCGTCACATTGGCCGCTCTTCTCTCTGAAACGGTTGTACTTATCGACTGCAAACCTATGTCGCGTGCTGCGGTATGCGGAGACACTAAAAGCACCATAGTAGAACACAGATGAAGCTTCAAAGTTGATGTAATAACCAGTAAGAAGTAGTAAAATTCCAGGTTTAGGTATCGATTATTGACTTTTTTGCTGGCTTTGGTGCCTTGGACATGAGCTAGGACCTTACGATTCTGCATGAAAGGAGGACTAGCAGCAGCGTTGCACGGGAGTATGTGAAAAGTGTACATATGTAGTAAAAACCTGAGAAATCCGCCCGTTTTCGTAATTTATTATCGAATCGACTTAAAGCAGTGCGTCACATTGGCCGCTCTTCTCTCTGAAACGGTTGTACTTATCGTCTGCAAAGCTATGTCGCGTGCTGCGGTATGCGGAGACACTAAAAGGACCATAGTAGAACACAGATGAAGCTTCTAAGTTGATGTAATAGCCAGTAAGGAGTAGTACAATTCAAGTTTTAGGTATTGAATATTGAATTTTTAGCTGGCTTTGGTGCCTTGGATATGAGCTAGGACCTTACGATTCTGCATGAAATCAGGACTATCAGCCGCGTTGCACGGAAGTATGTGAAAAGTGTTCATATGTAGTAAAAACCTGAGAAATCCGTCCATTTTCGTCATTTGTTATCGAATCGACTGAAAGCCAGATCGTCACATTGGCCATTCTTCTCTCTGAAACGGTTGTACTTATCGTCTGCAAAGCTATATCGTGTGCTGCGGTATGCGGAGACACTAAAATCACCATAGTGGAACACAGATGAAGCTTCTAAGTTGATGTAATAGCCAGTAAGAAGTAGTACAATTCAAGTTTTAGGTATCGATTATTGACTTTTTAGCTGGCTTTGGTGCCTAGGACATGAGCTAGGACATTAAGATTCTGCATGAAAGGAGGACTAGCAGCCGAGTTGCACGGGAGAATGCGAAAAGTTTTCATATGTAGTAAAAACCTGAGAAATCCGTCCGTTTTCGTAATTTATTATCGAATCGACTTAAAGCAGTGCGTCACATTAGCCGCTCTTCTCTCTGAAACGGTTGTACTTATCGTCAGCAAAGCTATGTCGCGTGCTGCGGTATGCGGAGACACTAAAAGCACCATAGTAGAACACAGATTAAGCTTCTAAGTTGATGTAATAGCCAGTAAGAAGTAGTACAATTCAAGTTTTAGGTGTCGATTATTGACTTTTTAGCTGGCTTTTGTGCCTTGGACATGAGCTAGGACCTTATGATTCCGCATGGAAGGAGGACTAGCAGCCGAGTTGCATGGGAGAATGTGAAAAGTGTTCATATGTAGTAAAAACCTGAGAAATCCGTCCGTTTTCGTCATTTGTTATCGAATCGACTTAAAGCTAGGTCGTCACATTGGCTGCTCTTCTCTCTGAAACGGTTGTACTTATCGTCTGCAAAGCTATGTCGCGTGCTGCGGTATGCGGAGACACTAAAAGCACCATAGTAGAACACAGATGAAGCTTCTAAGTTGATGTAATAGCCAGTAAGGAGTAGTACAATTCAAGGTTTAGGTATTGAATATTGACTTTTTAGCTGCCTTTGGTGCCTTGGACATGAGGTAGGACCTTACGATTCTGCATGAAAGGAGGGCTAGCAGCCGAGTTGCACGGGAGAATGTAAAAAGTGTTCATATGTAGTAAAAACCTGAGAAATCCGTCCGTTTTCGTCATTTGTTATCGAATCGACTGAAAGCCAGATCGTCAAATTGGCCCCTCTTCTCTCTGAAACTGTTGTACTTATCGTCTGCAAAGCTATGTCGTGTGCTGCGGTATGCGGAGACACTAAAATCACCATAGTGGAACACAGATGAAGCTTCTAAGTTGATGTAATAGCCAGTAAGGAGTAGTACAATTCAAGTTTTAGGTATCGATTATTGACTTTTTAGCTGGCTTTGGTGCCTTGGACATGAGCTATGTCGTTAAGATTCTGCATGAAAGGAGGACTAGCAGCCGAGTTGCATGGGAGAATGTGAAAGGTGTTCATATGTAGTAAAAACCTGAGAAATCGGGCCTTTTTCGTCAGTTGCTATCGAATCAACTTGAAGCCAGATCGTCACATTGGCCGCTCTTCTCTCTGAAACGGTTGTACTTATCGTCTGCAAAGCTATGTCGCGTGCTGCGGTATGCGGAGTCACTAAAAGCACCATAGTAGAACACAGATGAAGCTTCTAAGTTGATGTAATAGCCAGTAAGGAGTAGTACAATTCAAGGTTTAGGTATTGAATATTGACTTTTTAGCTGCCTTTGGTGCCTTGGACATGAGGTAGGACCTTACGATTCTGCATGAAAGGAGGGCTAGCAGCCGAGTTGCACGGGAGAATGTAAAAAGTGTTCATATGTAGTAAAAACCTGAGAAATCCGTCCGTTTTCGTCATTTGTTATCGAATCGACTTAAAGCCAGATCGTCACATTGGCCCCTCTTCTCTCTGAAACGGTTGTACTTATCGTCTGCAAAGCTATGTCGCGTGCTGCGGTATGCGGAGTCACTAAAAGCACCATAGTAGAACACAGATGAAGCTTCTAAGTTGATGTGATAGCCAGTGAGAAGTAGTACAATTCAAGTTTTAGGTATCGATTATTGACTTTTTACCTGGCTTTGGTGCCTTGGACATGAGGTAGGACCTTAAGATTGTGCATGAAAGGAGGACTAGCAGCCGCGTTGCACGGGAGTATGTGAAAAGTGTTCATATGTAGTAAACACCTGAGAAATCCGTCCCCTTTTATTCATTTGTTATCGAATCGACTTAAAGCCAGATCGTCACATCGGCCGCTCTTCTCTCTGAAACGGTTGTACTTATCGTCTGCAAAGCTATGTCGTGTGCTGCGGTATGCGGAGACACTAAAATCACCATAGTGGAACACAGATGAAGCTTCTAAGTTGATGTAATAGCCAGTAAGAAGTAGTACAATTCAAGTTTTAGGTATCGATTATTAACTTTTTAGCTGGCTTTGGTGCCTTGGACATGAGCTATGTCCTTAAGATTCTGCATGAAAGGAGGACTAGCAGCCGAGTTGCATGGGAGAATGTGAAAGGTGTTCATATGTAGTAAAAACCTGAGAAATCGGGCCTTTTTCGTCAGTTGTTATCGAATCAACTTGAAGCCAGATCGTCACATTGCCCGCTCTTCTCTCTGAAACGGTTGTACTTATCGTCTGCAAAGCTATGTCGCGTGCTGCGGTATGCGGAGTCACTAAAAGCACCATAGTAGAACACAGATGAAGCTTCTAAGTTGATGTAATAGCCAGTAAGGAGTAGTACAATTCAAGTTTTAGGTATCGAATATTGACTTTTTAGCTGGCTTTGGTGCCTTGGACATGAGGTAGGACCTTACGATTCTGCATGACAGGAGGGCTAGCAGCCGAGTTGCACGGGAGAATGTAAAAAGTGTTCATATGTAGTAAAAACCTGAGAAATCCGTCCGTTTTCGTCATTTGTTATCGAATCGACTTAAAGCCAGATCGTCACATTGGCCCCTCTTCTCTCTGAAACGGTGGTACTTATCGTCTGCAAAGCTATGTCGCGTGCTGCGGTATGCGGAGTCACTAAAAGCACCATAGTAAAACACAGATAAAGCTTCTAAGTTGATGTGATAGCCAGTGAGAAGTAGTACAATTCAAGTTTTAGGTATCGATTATTGACTTTTTAGCTGGCTTTGGTGCCTTGGACATGAGGTAGGACCTTAAGATTCTGCATGAAAGGAGGACTAGCAGCCGCGTTGCACGGGAGTATGTGAAAAGTCTTCATATGTAGTAAAAACCTGAGAAATCCGTCCCCTTTTATTCATTTGTTATCGAATCGACTTAAAGCCAGATCGTCACATTGGCCGCTCTTCTCTCTGAAACGGTTGTACTTATCGTCTGCAAACCTATGTCGCGTGCTGCGGTATGCGGAGACACTAAATGCACCATAGTAGAACACAGATGAAGCTTCTAAGTTGATGTAATAGCCAGTAAGGAGCAGTACAATTCAAGTTTTAGGTATCGATTATTGACTTTTTAGATGGCTTTGGTGCCTTGGACATCAGCTATGTCGTTAAGATTCTGCATGAAAGGAGGACTAGCAGCCGAGTTGCATGGGAGAATGTGAAAGGTGTTCATATGTAGTAAAAACCTGAGAAATCGGGCCTTTTTCGTCAGTTGTTATCGAATCAACTTGAAGCCAGATCGTCACATTGCCCGCTCTTCTCTCTGAAACGGTTGTACTTATCGTCTGCAAAGCTATGTCGCGTGCTGCGGTATGCGGAGTCACTAAAAGCACCATAGTAGAACACAGATGAAGCTTCTAAGTTGATGTAATAGCCAGTAAGGAGTAGTACAATTCAAGTTTTAGGTATCGAATATTGACTTTTTAGCTGGCTTTGGTGCCTTGGACATGAGGTAGGACCTTACGATTCTGCATGACTGGAGGGCTAGCAGCCGAGTTGCACGGGAGAATGTAAAAAGTGTTCATATGTAGTAAAAACCTGAGAAATCCGTCCGTTTTCGTCATTTGTTATCGAATCGACTTGAAGCCAGATCGTCACATTGCCCGCTCTTCTCTCTGAAACGGTTGTACTTATCGTCTGCAAAGCTATGTCGCGTGCTGCGGTATGCGGAGTCACTAAAAGCACCATAGTAGAACACAGATGAAGCTTCTAAGTTGATGTAATAGCCAGTAAGGAGTAGTACAATTCAAGTTTTAGATATCGAATATTGACTTTTTAGCTGGCTTTGGTGCCTTGGACATGAGGTAGGACCTTACGATTCTGCATGACAGGAGGGCTAGCAGCCGAGTTGCACGGGAGAATGTAAAAAGTGTTCATATGTAGTAAAAACCTGAGAAATCCGTCCGTTTTCGTCATTTGTTATCGAATCGACTTAAAGCCAGATCGTCACATTGGCCCCTCTTCTCTCTGAAACGGTTGTACTTATCGTCTGCAAAGCTATGTCGCGTGCTGCGGTATGGGGAGTCACTAAAAGCACCATAGTAAAACACAGATGAAGCTTCTAAGTTGATGTGATAGCCAGTGAGAAGTAGTACAATTCAAGTTTTAGGTATCGATTATTGACTTTTTAGCTGGCTTTGGTGCCTTGGACATGAGGTAGGACCTTAAGATTGTGCATGAAAGGAGGACTAGCAGCCGCGTTGCACGGGAGTATGTGAAAAGTCTTCATATGTAGTAAAAACCTGAGAAATCCGTCCCCTTTTATTCATTTGTTATCCAATCGACTTAAAGCCAGATCGTCACATTGCCCGCTCTTCTCTCTGAAACGGTTGTACTTATCGTCTGCAAAGCTATGTCGCGTGCTGCGGTATGCGGAGTCACTAAAAGCACCATAGTAGAACACAGATGAAGCTTCTAAGTTGATGTAATAGCCAGTAAGGAGCAGTACAATTCAAGTTTTAGGTATCGAATATTGAATTTTTTGCTGGCTTTGGTGCCTTGGACTTGAGCTAGGACCTTAAGATTCTGCATGAAATGAGGACTAGCAGCCGAGTTGCACGGGAGAATGCGAAAAGTTTTCATATGTAGTAAAAACCTGAAATCCGTCCGTTTTCGGAATATATTATCGAATCGACTTAAAGCAGTGCGTCACATTGGCCGCTCTTCTCTCTGAAACGGTTGTACTTATCGTCTGCAAAGCTATGTCGCGTGCTGCAGTATGTGGAGACACTAAAAGCACCATAGTAGAACACAGATGAAGCTTCTAAGTTGATGTGATAGCCAGTGAGATGTAGTACAATTCAAGTTTTAGGTATCGATTATTGACTTTTTAGCTGGCTTTGGTGCCTTCGACATGAGCTATGTCCTTAAGATTCTGCATGAAAGGAGGACTAGCAGCCGAGTTGCATGGGAGAATGTGGAAAGTGTTCATATGTAGTAAAAATCTGAGAAATCCGTCCGTTATCGTCATTTGTTATCGAATCAACTTGAAGCCAGATCGTCACATTGCACGCTCTTCTCTCTGAAACGGATGTACGTATCGTCTGCAAAGCTATGTCGCGTGCTGCGGTATGCGGAGACACTAAAAGCAGCATAGTAGAACACAGATGAAGCTTCTAAGTTGATGTGATAGCCAGTAAGGAGTAGTACAATTCAAGTTTTAGGTATCGAATATTGACTTTTTAGCTGGTTTAGGTGCCTTGGACATGAGCTAGGACCTTAAGATTCTACATGAAAGGAGGACTAGCCGCCGAGTTGCACGGGAGGATGTGAAAAGTGTTCATATGTAGTAAAAACCTGAGAAATCCGTCCGTTTTCGTAATTTATTATCGAATAGACTTAAAGCCAGATCGTCACATTGGCCGCTCTTCTATCTGAAACGGTTGTACTTATCGTCTGCAAAGCTATGTCGCGTGCTGCGGTATGCGGAGACACTAAAAGCACCATAGTAGAACACAGATGAAGCTTCAAAGTTGATGTAATAGCCAGTAAGAAGCAGTACAATTCAAGATTTAGGTATCGATTATTGTCTTTTTTGCTGGCTTTGGTGCCTTGGACATGAGCTAGGACCTTAAGATTCTGCATGAAAGGAGGACTAGCATCCGAGTTGCACGGGATAATGTAAAAAGTGATCATATGTAGTATAAACCTGAGAAATCCGTCCGTTTTCGTCACTTGTTATCGAATCGACATAAAGCCAGATCGTCACATTGGCCCCTCTTCTCTCTGAAACGGTTGTACTTATCGTCTGCAAAGCTATGTCGCGTGCAGCGGTATGCGGAGACACTAAAAGCACCATAGCAGAACACAGATTAAGTTTCTAAGTTGATGTAATAGCAAGTAAGAAGTAGTACAATTCAAGTTTTAGGTATCGATTATTGACCATTTAGCTGGCTTTTGTGCCTTGGACATGAGCTAGGACCTTATGATTCCGCACGGAAGGAGGACTAGCAGCCGAGTTGCTTGGGAGAATGTGAAAAGTGTTCATATGTAGTAAAAACCTGAAAAATGCGTCCGTTTTCGTCATGTGTTATCGAATCGACTTAAAGCCAGTTTGTCACATTGGCCGCTCTTCTATCTGAAACGGTTGTACTTATCGTCTGCAAAGCTATGTCACGTGCTGCGGTATGCGGAGACACTAAAAGCAATATAGTAGAAAACAGATGAAGCTTCAAAGTTGAAGTAATAACCAGTAAGAAGTAGTACAATTCAAGATTTAGGTATCGATTATTGACTTTTTAGCTGGCTTAGGTTCCTTGGACATGAGCTAGGACCTTAAGATTCTGCATGAAAGGAGGACTAGCAGCCGCGTTGCACGGGAGTATGTGAAAAGTGTTCATATGTAGTAAAAACCTGAGAAATCCGTCCGTTTTCGTCATTTGTTATCGAATCGACTTAAAGCCAGTTCGTCACATTGGCCCCTCTTCTCTCTGAAACGGTTGTACTTATCGTCTGCAAAGCTATGTCGCGTGCTGCGGTATGCGGAGACACTAAAAGCACCATAGTAGAACACAGATGAAGCTTCTAAGTTGATGTAATAGCCAGTAAGGAGTAGTACAATTCAAGTTTTAGGTATCGAATATTGAATTTTTAGCTGGCTTTGGCGCCTTGGACATGAGCTAGGACCTTAAGATTCAGCATGAAAGGAGGACTAGCAGCCGAGTTGCACGGGAGGATGCGAAAAGTGTTCATATGTAGTAAAAACCTGAGAAATCCGTCCGTTTTCGTAATTTATTATGGAATCGACTTAAAGCAGTGCGTCACATTGGCCGCTCTTCTCTCTGAAACGGTTGTACTTATCGTCTGCAAAGCTATGTCGCGTGCTGCGGTATGCGGAGACACTAAAAGCACCATAGTAGAACACAGATGAAGCTACTAAGTTGATGTAATAGCCAGTAAGGAGTAGTACAATTCAAGTTTTAGGTGTCGAATATTGACTTTTTAACTGGCTTTGGCGCCTTGGACATGAGCTAGGACCTTAAGATTCTGCATGAAAGGAGGACTAGCAGCCGCGTTGCACGGGACTATGTGACAAGTGTTCATATGTAGTAAAAACCTGAGAAATCCGTCCATTTTCGTCATTTGTTATCGAATCGACTTAAAGCCAGATCGTCACATTGGCCTCTCTTCTCTCTGAAACGGTTGTACTTATCGTCTGCAAAGCTATGTCGCGTGGTGCGGTTTGCGGAGACACTAAAATCACCATAGTGGAACACAGATGAAGCTTCTAAGTTGATGTAACAGCTAGTAAGATGTAGTCAATTTAGGTATCGATTATTGACTTTTTAGCTGGCTTTTATGCCTTGGACATGAGCTAGGACCTTATGATTCTGCATGAAAGGAGGACTAGCAGCCGAGATGCATGGGGGAATGTGAATAGTGTTCATCTGTAGTAAAAAAATGAGAAATCCGTCCGTTTTCGTCATTTGTTATCGAATCGACTTAAAGCAGATCGTCACATTGGCCGCTCTTCTCTCTGAAACGGTTGTACTTATCGTCTGCAAAGCTATGTCGCATGCTGCAGTATGCGGAGACACTAAAAGCACCATAGTAGAACACAGATGAAGCTTCTAAGTTGATGTGATAGCCAGTGAGAAGTAGTACAATTCAAGTTTTAGGTATCGATTATTGACTTTTTAGCTGGCTTTGGTGCCTTGGACATGGGATAGGACCTTAAGATTCTGCATGAAAGGAGGACTAGCAGCCGAGTTGCACTGGAGGATGCGAAAAGTGTTCATATGTAGTAAAAACCTGAGAAATCCGTCCGTTTTCGTAATTTATTATCGAATCGACTTAAAGCAGTGCGTCACATTGGCCGCTCTTCTCTCTGAAACGGTTGTACTTATCGTCTGCAAAGCTATGTCGCGTGCTGCGGTATGCGGAGACACTAAAAGCACCATAGCAGAACACAGATTAAGCTTCTAAGTTGATGTAATAGCAAGTAAGAAGTAGTACAATTCAAGTTTTAGGTATCGATTATTGACCTTTTAGCTGGCTTTTGTGCCTTGGACATGAGCTAGGACCTTATGATTCCGCACGGAAGGAGGACTAGCAGCCGAGTTGCTTGGGAGAATGTGAAAAGTGTTCATATGTAGTAAAAACCTGAAAAATGCGTCCGTTTTCGTCATGTGTTATCGAATCGACTTAAAGCCAGATTGTCACATTGGCCGCTCTTCTATCTGAAACGGTTGTACTTATCGTCTGCAAAGCTATGTCGCGTGCTGCGGTATGCGGAGACACTAAAAGCAATATAGTAGAATACAGATGAAGCTTCAAAGTTGATGTAATAGCCAGTAAGAAGTAGTACAATTCAAGTTTTAGGTATCGATTATTGACTTTGTAGCTGGCTTAGGTGCCTTGGACATGAGCTAGGACCTTAAGATTCTGCATGAAAATAGGACTAGCAGCCGCGTTGCACGGGAGTATGTGAAAAGTGTTCATATGTAGTAAAAACCTGAGAAATCCGTCCATTTTCGTCATTTGTTATCGAATCGACTTAAAGCCAGTTCGTCACATTGGCCCCTCTTCTCTCTGAAACGGTTGTACTTATCGTCTGCAAAGCTATGTCGCGTGCTGCGGTATGCGGAGACACTAAAAGCACCATAGTAGAACACAGATGAAGCTTCTAAGTTGATGTAATAGCCAGTAAGGAGTAGTACAATTCAAGTTTTAGGTATCGAATATTGACTTTTTAGCTGGCTTTGGCGCCTTGGACATGAGCTAGGACCTTAAGATTCAGCATGAAAGGAGGACTAGCAGCCGAGTTGCACGGGAGGATGCGAAAAGTGTTCATATGTAGTAAAAACCTGAGAAATCCGTCCGTTTTCGTAATTTATTATGGAATCGACTTAAAGCAGTGCGTCACATTGGCCGCTCTTCTCTCTGAAACGGTTGTACTTATCGTCTGCAAAGCTATGTCGCGTGCTGCGGTATGCGGAGACACTAAAAGCACCATAGTAGAACACAGATGAAGCTACTAAGTTGATGTAATAGCCAGTAAGGAGTAGTACAATTCAAGTTTTAGGTATCGATTATTGACTTTTTAGCTGGCTTTTGTGCCTTGGACATGAGCTAGGACCTTATGATTCCGCATGGAAGGAGGACTAGCAGCCGAGTTGCATGGGAGAATGTGAAAAGTGTTCATATGTAGTAAAAACCTGAGAAATCCGTCCATTTTCGTCATTTGTAATCGAATCGACTTAAAGCTAGGTTGTCACATTGGCTGCTCTTCTCTCTGAAACGGTTGTACTTATCGTCTGCAAAGCTATGTCGCGTGCTGCGGTATGCGGAGACACTAAAATCACCATAGTGGAACACAGATGAAGCTACTAAGTTGATGTAATAGCCAGTAAGGAGTAGTACAATTCAAGTTTTAGGTATCGAATATTGACTTTTTAGCTGGCTTTGGCGCCTTGGACATGAGCTAGGACCTTAAGATTCTGCATGAAAGGAGGACTAGCAGCCGCGTTGCACGGGACTATGTGACAAGTGTTCATATGTAGTAAAAACCTGAGAAATCCGTCCATTTTCGTCATTTGTAATCGAATCGACTTAAAGCCAGATCGTCACATTGGCCTCTCTTCTCTCTGAAACGGTTGTACTTATCGTCTGCAAAGCTATGTCGCGTGGTGCGGTTTGCGGAGACACTAAAATCACCATAGTGGAACACAGATGAAGCTTCTAAGTTGATGTAACAGCTAGTAAGATGTAGTCAATTTAGGTATCGATTATTGACTTTTTAGCTGGCTTTGGTGCCTTGGACATGAGCTATGTCCTTAAGATTCTGCATGAAAGGAGGACTAGCAGCCGAGTTGAATGGGAGAATGTGAAAAGTGTTCATATGTAGTAAAAACCTGAGAAATCCATCCTTTTTCGTCAGTTGTTATCGAATCAACTTGAAGCCAGATCGTCATATTGCCCGCTCTTCTCAATGAAACGGTTGTACTTATCGTCTGCAAAGCTATGTCGCGTGCTGCGGTATGCGGAGTCACTAAAAGCACCATAGTAGAACACAGATGAAGCTTCTAAGTTGATGTAATAGCCAGTAAGGAGTAGTACAATTCAAGTTTTAGGTATCGAAAATTGACTTTTTAGCTGGCTTTGGTGTCTTGGACATTAGGTAGGACCTTATGATTGTGCATGAAAGGATTACTAGCAGCCGAGTGGCACGGGAGGATGCGAAAAGTGTTCATATGTAGTAAAAACCTGAGAAATCCGTCCGTTTTCGGAATATATTATCGAATCGACTTAAAGCAGTGCGTCACATTGGCCGCTCTTCTCTCTGAAACGGTTGTACTTATCGTCTGCAAAGCTATGTCGCGTGCTGCAGTATGCGGAGACACTAAAAGCACCATAGTAGAACACGGATGAAGCTTCTAAGTTGATGTGATAGCCAGTGAGAAGTAGTACAATTCAAGTTTTAGGTATCGATTATTGACTTTTTAGCTGGCTTTTATGCCTTGGACATGGGCTAGGACCTTAAGATTCTGCATGAAAGGAGGACTAGCAGCCGAGTTGCACTGGAGGATGCGAAAAGTGTTCATATGTAGTAAAAACCTGAGAAATCCGTCCGTTTTCGTAATTTATTATCGAATCGACTTAAAGCAGTGCGTCACATTGGCCGCTCTTCTCTCTGAAACGGTTGTACTTATCGTCTGCAAAGCTATGTCGCGTGCTGCGGTATGCGGAGACACTAAAAGCACCATAGTAGAACACAGATTAAGCTTCTAAGTTGATGTAATAGCCAGTAAGAAGTAGTACAATTCAAGTTTTAGGTATCGATTATTGACTTTTTAGCTGGCTTTTCTGCCTTGGACATGAGCTAGGACCTTATGATTCTGCATGAAAGGAGGACTAGCAGCCGAGTTGCATGGGAGAATGCGAAAAGTGTTCATATGTAGTAAAAACCTGAGAAATCCGTCCGTTTTCGGAATATATTATCGAATCGACTTAAAGCAGTGCGTCACATTGGCCGCTCTTCTCTCTGAAACGGTTGTACTTATCGTCTGCAAAGCTATGTCGCGTGCTGCAGTATGCGGAGACACTAAAGGCACCATAGTAGAACACAGATGGAGCTTCTAAGTTCATGTGATTGCCAGTGAGAAGTAGTACAATTCAAGTTTTAGGTATCGATTATTGACTTTTTAGCTGGCTTTTATGCCTTGGACATGAGCTAGGACCTTATGATTCTGCATGAAATTAGGACTAGCAGCCGAGATGCATGGGAGAATGTGAATAGTGTTCATATGTAGTAAAAAAATGAGAAATCCGTCCGTTTTCGTCATTTGTTATCGAATCGACTTAAAGCCAGATCGTCACATTGGCCGCTCTTCTCTCTGAAACGGTTGTACTTATCGACTGCAAACCTATGTCGCGTGCTGCGGTATGCGGAGACACTAAAAGCACCATAGTAGAACACAGATGAAGCTTCAAAGTTGATGTAATAACCAGTAAGAAGTAGTAAAATTCCAGGTTTAGGTATCGATTATTGACTTTTTTGCTGGCTTTGGTGCCTTGGACATGAGCTAGGACCTTACGATTCTGCATGAAAGGAGGACTAGCAGCAGCGTTGCACGGGAGTATGTGAAAAGTGTACATATGTAGTAAAAACCTGAGAAATCCGCCCGTTTTCGTAATTTATTATCGAATCGACTTAAAGCAGTGCGTCACATTGGCCGCTCTTCTCTCTGAAACGGTTGTACTTATCGTCTGCAAAGCTATGTCGCGTGCTGCGGTATGCGGAGACACTAAAAGGACCATAGTAGAACACAGATGAAGCTTCTAAGTTGATGTAATAGCCAGTAAGGAGTAGTACAATTCAAGTTTTAGGTATTGAATATTGAATTTTTAGCTGGCTTTGGTGCCTTGGATATGAGCTAGGACCTTACGATTCTGCATGAAATCAGGACTATCAGCCGCGTTGCACGGAAGTATGTGAAAAGTGTTCATATGTAGTAAAAACCTGAGAAATCCGTCCATTTTCGTCATTTGTTATCGAATCGACTGAAAGCCAGATCGTCACATTGGCCATTCTTCTCTCTGAAACGGTTGTACTTATCGTCTGCAAAGCTATATCGTGTGCTGCGGTATGCGGAGACACTAAAATCACCATAGTGGAACACAGATGAAGCTTCTAAGTTGATGTAATAGCCAGTAAGAAGTAGTACAATTCAAGTTTTAGGTATCGATTATTGACTTTTTAGCTGGCTTTGGTGCCTAGGACATGAGCTAGGACATTAAGATTCTGCATGAAAGGAGGACTAGCAGCCGAGTTGCACGGGAGAATGCGAAAAGTTTTCATATGTAGTAAAAACCTGAGAAATCCGTCCGTTTTCGTAATTTATTATCGAATCGACTTAAAGCAGTGCGTCACATTAGCCGCTCTTCTCTCTGAAACGGTTGTACTTATCGTCAGCAAAGCTATGTCGCGTGCTGCGGTATGCGGAGACACTAAAAGCACCATAGTAGAACACAGATTAAGCTTCTAAGTTGATGTAATAGCCAGTAAGAAGTAGTACAATTCAAGTTTTAGGTGTCGATTATTGACTTTTTAGCTGGCTTTTGTGCCTTGGACATGAGCTAGGACCTTATGATTCCGCATGGAAGGAGGACTAGCAGCCGAGTTGCATGGGAGAATGTGAAAAGTGTTCATATGTAGTAAAAACCTGAGAAATCCGTCCGTTTTCGTCATTTGTTATCGAATCGACTTAAAGCTAGGTCGTCACATTGGCTGCTCTTCTCTCTGAAACGGTTGTACTTATCGTCTGCAAAGCTATGTCGCGTGCTGCGGTATGCGGAGACACTAAAAGCACCATAGTAGAACACAGATGAAGCTTCTAAGTTGATGTAATAGCCAGTAAGGAGTAGTACAATTCAAGGTTTAGGTATTGAATATTGACTTTTTAGCTGCCTTTGGTGCCTTGGACATGAGGTAGGACCTTACGATTCTGCATGAAAGGAGGGCTAGCAGCCGAGTTGCACGGGAGAATGTAAAAAGTGTTCATATGTAGTAAAAACCTGAGAAATCCGTCCGTTTTCGTCATTTGTTATCGAATCGACTGAAAGCCAGATCGTCAAATTGGCCCCTCTTCTCTCTGAAACTGTTGTACTTATCGTCTGCAAAGCTATGTCGTGTGCTGCGGTATGCGGAGACACTAAAATCACCATAGTGGAACACAGATGAAGCTTCTAAGTTGATGTAATAGCCAGTAAGGAGTAGTACAATTCAAGTTTTAGGTATCGATTATTGACTTTTTAGCTGGCTTTGGTGCCTTGGACATGAGCTATGTCGTTAAGATTCTGCATGAAAGGAGGACTAGCAGCCGAGTTGCATGGGAGAATGTGAAAGGTGTTCATATGTAGTAAAAACCTGAGAAATCGGGCCTTTTTCGTCAGTTGCTATCGAATCAACTTGAAGCCAGATCGTCACATTGGCCGCTCTTCTCTCTGAAACGGTTGTACTTATCGTCTGCAAAGCTATGTCGCGTGCTGCGGTATGCGGAGTCACTAAAAGCACCATAGTAGAACACAGATGAAGCTTCTAAGTTGATGTAATAGCCAGTAAGGAGTAGTACAATTCAAGGTTTAGGTATTGAATATTGACTTTTTAGCTGCCTTTGGTGCCTTGGACATGAGGTAGGACCTTACGATTCTGCATGAAAGGAGGGCTAGCAGCCGAGTTGCACGGGAGAATGTAAAAAGTGTTCATATGTAGTAAAAACCTGAGAAATCCGTCCGTTTTCGTCATTTGTTATCGAATCGACTTAAAGCCAGATCGTCACATTGGCCCCTCTTCTCTCTGAAACGGTTGTACTTATCGTCTGCAAAGCTATGTCGCGTGCTGCGGTATGCGGAGTCACTAAAAGCACCATAGTAGAACACAGATGAAGCTTCTAAGTTGATGTGATAGCCAGTGAGAAGTAGTACAATTCAAGTTTTAGGTATCGATTATTGACTTTTTACCTGGCTTTGGTGCCTTGGACATGAGGTAGGACCTTAAGATTGTGCATGAAAGGAGGACTAGCAGCCGCGTTGCACGGGAGTATGTGAAAAGTGTTCATATGTAGTAAACACCTGAGAAATCCGTCCCCTTTTATTCATTTGTTATCGAATCGACTTAAAGCCAGATCGTCACATCGGCCGCTCTTCTCTCTGAAACGGTTGTACTTATCGTCTGCAAAGCTATGTCGTGTGCTGCGGTATGCGGAGACACTAAAATCACCATAGTGGAACACAGATGAAGCTTCTAAGTTGATGTAATAGCCAGTAAGAAGTAGTACAATTCAAGTTTTAGGTATCGATTATTAACTTTTTAGCTGGCTTTGGTGCCTTGGACATGAGCTATGTCCTTAAGATTCTGCATGAAAGGAGGACTAGCAGCCGAGTTGCATGGGAGAATGTGAAAGGTGTTCATATGTAGTAAAAACCTGAGAAATCGGGCCTTTTTCGTCAGTTGTTATCGAATCAACTTGAAGCCAGATCGTCACATTGCCCGCTCTTCTCTCTGAAACGGTTGTACTTATCGTCTGCAAAGCTATGTCGCGTGCTGCGGTATGCGGAGTCACTAAAAGCACCATAGTAGAACACAGATGAAGCTTCTAAGTTGATGTAATAGCCAGTAAGGAGTAGTACAATTCAAGTTTTAGGTATCGAATATTGACTTTTTAGCTGGCTTTGGTGCCTTGGACATGAGGTAGGACCTTACGATTCTGCATGACAGGAGGGCTAGCAGCCGAGTTGCACGGGAGAATGTAAAAAGTGTTCATATGTAGTAAAAACCTGAGAAATCCGTCCGTTTTCGTCATTTGTTATCGAATCGACTTAAAGCCAGATCGTCACATTGGCCCCTCTTCTCTCTGAAACGGTGGTACTTATCGTCTGCAAAGCTATGTCGCGTGCTGCGGTATGCGGAGTCACTAAAAGCACCATAGTAAAACACAGATAAAGCTTCTAAGTTGATGTGATAGCCAGTGAGAAGTAGTACAATTCAAGTTTTAGGTATCGATTATTGACTTTTTAGCTGGCTTTGGTGCCTTGGACATGAGGTAGGACCTTAAGATTCTGCATGAAAGGAGGACTAGCAGCCGCGTTGCACGGGAGTATGTGAAAAGTCTTCATATGTAGTAAAAACCTGAGAAATCCGTCCCCTTTTATTCATTTGTTATCGAATCGACTTAAAGCCAGATCGTCACATTGGCCGCTCTTCTCTCTGAAACGGTTGTACTTATCGTCTGCAAACCTATGTCGCGTGCTGCGGTATGCGGAGACACTAAATGCACCATAGTAGAACACAGATGAAGCTTCTAAGTTGATGTAATAGCCAGTAAGGAGCAGTACAATTCAAGTTTTAGGTATCGATTATTGACTTTTTAGATGGCTTTGGTGCCTTGGACATCAGCTATGTCGTTAAGATTCTGCATGAAAGGAGGACTAGCAGCCGAGTTGCATGGGAGAATGTGAAAGGTGTTCATATGTAGTAAAAACCTGAGAAATCGGGCCTTTTTCGTCAGTTGTTATCGAATCAACTTGAAGCCAGATCGTCACATTGCCCGCTCTTCTCTCTGAAACGGTTGTACTTATCGTCTGCAAAGCTATGTCGCGTGCTGCGGTATGCGGAGTCACTAAAAGCACCATAGTAGAACACAGATGAAGCTTCTAAGTTGATGTAATAGCCAGTAAGGAGTAGTACAATTCAAGTTTTAGGTATCGAATATTGACTTTTTAGCTGGCTTTGGTGCCTTGGACATGAGGTAGGACCTTACGATTCTGCATGACTGGAGGGCTAGCAGCCGAGTTGCACGGGAGAATGTAAAAAGTGTTCATATGTAGTAAAAACCTGAGAAATCCGTCCGTTTTCGTCATTTGTTATCGAATCGACTTGAAGCCAGATCGTCACATTGCCCGCTCTTCTCTCTGAAACGGTTGTACTTATCGTCTGCAAAGCTATGTCGCGTGCTGCGGTATGCGGAGTCACTAAAAGCACCATAGTAGAACACAGATGAAGCTTCTAAGTTGATGTAATAGCCAGTAAGGAGTAGTACAATTCAAGTTTTGGATATCGAATATTGACTTTTTAGCTGGCTTTGGTGCCTTGGACATGAGGTAGGACCTTACGATTCTGCATGACAGGAGGGCTAGCAGCCGAGTTGCACGGGAGAATGTAAAAAGTGTTCATATGTAGTAAAAACCTGAGAAATCCGTCCGTTTTCGTCATTTGTTATCGAATCGACTTAAAGCCAGATCGTCACATTGGCCCCTCTTCTCTCTGAAACGGTTGTACTTATCGTCTGCAAAGCTATGTCGCGTGCTGCGGTATGGGGAGTCACTAAAAGCACCATAGTAAAACACAGATGAAGCTTCTAAGTTGATGTGATAGCCAGTGAGAAGTAGTACAATTCAAGTTTTAGGTATCGATTATTGACTTTTTAGCTGGCTTTGGTGCCTTGGACATGAGGTAGGACCTTAAGATTGTGCATGAAAGGAGGACTAGCAGCCGCGTTGCACGGGAGTATGTGAAAAGTCTTCATATGTAGTAAAAACCTGAGAAATCCGTCCCCTTTTATTCATTTGTTATCCAATCGACTTAAAGCCAGATCGTCACATTGCCCGCTCTTCTCTCTGAAACGGTTGTACTTATCGTCTGCAAAGCTATGTCGCGTGCTGCGGTATGCGGAGTCACTAAAAGCACCATAGTAGAACACAGATGAAGCTTCTAAGTTGATGTAATAGCCAGTAAGGAGCAGTACAATTCAAGTTTTAGGTATCGAATATTGAATTTTTTGCTGGCTTTGGTGCCTTGGACTTGAGCTAGGACCTTAAGATTCTGCATGAAATGAGGACTAGCAGCCGAGTTGCACGGGAGAATGCGAAAAGTTTTCATATGTAGTAAAAACCTGAAATCCGTCCGTTTTCGGAATATATTATCGAATCGACTTAAAGCAGTGCGTCACATTGGCCGCTCTTCTCTCTGAAACGGTTGTACTTATCGTCTGCAAAGCTATGTCGCGTGCTGCAGTATGTGGAGACACTAAAAGCACCATAGTAGAACACAGATGAAGCTTCTAAGTTGATGTGATAGCCAGTGAGATGTAGTACAATTCAAGTTTTAGGTATCGATTATTGACTTTTTAGCTGGCTTTGGTGCCTTCGACATGAGCTATGTCCTTAAGATTCTGCATGAAAGGAGGACTAGCAGCCGAGTTGCATGGGAGAATGTGGAAAGTGTTCATATGTAGTAAAAATCTGAGAAATCCGTCCGTTATCGTCATTTGTTATCGAATCAACTTGAAGCCAGATCGTCACATTGCACGCTCTTCTCTCTGAAACGGATGTACGTATCGTCTGCAAAGCTATGTCGCGTGCTGCGGTATGCGGAGACACTAAAAGCAGCATAGTAGAACACAGATGAAGCTTCTAAGTTGATGTGATAGCCAGTAAGGAGTAGTACAATTCAAGTTTTAGGTATCGAATATTGACTTTTTAGCTGGTTTAGGTGCCTTGGACATGAGCTAGGACCTTAAGATTCTACATGAAAGGAGGACTAGCCGCCGAGTTGCACGGGAGGATGTGAAAAGTGTTCATATGTAGTAAAAACCTGAGAAATCCGTCCGTTTTCGTAATTTATTATCGAATAGACTTAAAGCCAGATCGTCACATTGGCCGCTCTTCTCTCTGAAACGATTGTACTTATCGTCTGCAAAGCTATGTAGCGTGCTGCGGTATGCGGAGACACTAAAATCACCATAGTGGAACACAGATGAAGCTTCTACGTTGATGTAATATCCAGTAAGAAGTAGTACAATTCAAGTTTAAGTATCGATTATTTACTTTTTAGCTGGCTTTGGTGCCTTGGACATGAGCTATGTCCTTAAGATTCTGCATGAAAGGAGGACTAGCAGCCGAGTTGCATGGGAGAATGTGAAAAGTGTTCATATGTAGTAAAAACCTGAGAAATCCGTCCGTTTTCGTAATTTATTATCGAATCGCCTTAAAGCAGTGCGTCACATTGGCCGCTCATCTCTCTGAAACGGTTGTACTTATCGTCTGCAAAGCTATGTCGTGTGCTGCGGTATGCGGAGACACTAAAAGCACCATAGTAGAACACAGATAAAGCTTCTAAGTTGATGTAATAGCCAGTAAGGAGTAGTACAATTCAAGTTTTAGGTATCGATTATTGACTTTTTAGCTGGCTTTGGTGCCTTCGACATGAGCTATGTCCTTAAGATTCTGCATGAAAGGAGGACTAGCAGCCGAGTTGCATGGGAGAATGTGAAAGATGTTCATATGTAGTAAAAACCTGAGAAATCCGTCCATTTTCGTCATTTGTTATCGAATCGACTTAAAGCCAGATCGTCACATTGGCCCCTCTTCTCTCTGAAACGGTTGTTCTTATCGTCTGCAAAGCTATTTCGCGTGCTGCGGTATGCGGAGTCACTAAAAGCACCATAGTAGAACACAGATGAAGCTTCTAAGTTGATGTAATAGCCAGTAAGGAGTAGTACAATTCAAGTTTTAGGTATCGAATATTGACTTTTTAGCTGGCTTTGGTGCCTTGGACATGAGCTAGGACCTTACGATTCTGCATGAAAGGAGGACTAGCAGCCGAGTTGCATGGGAGAATGTGAAAGGTGTTCATATGTAGTAAAAACCTGAGAAATCGGGCCTTTTTCGTCAGTTGTTATCGAATCAACTTGAAGCCAGATCGTCACATTGCCCGCTCTTCTCTCTGAAACGGTTGTACTTATCGTCTGCAAAGCTATGTCGCGTGCTGCGGTATGCGGAGTCACTAAAAGCACCATAGTAGAACACAGATGAAGCTTCTAAGTTGATGTAATAGCCAGTAAGGAGTAGTACAATTCAAGTTTTAGGTATCGAACATTGACTTTTTAGCTGGCTTTGGTGCCTTGGACATGAGGTAGGACCTTACGATTCTGCATGAAAGGAAGGCTAGCAGCCGAGTTGCACGGGAGAATGTAAAAAGTGTTCACATGTAGTAAAAACTTGTGAAATCCGTCCGTTTTCGTCATTTGTTATCGAATCGACTTAAAGCCAGATCGTCACATTGGCCCCTCTTCTCTCTGAAACGGTTGTACTTATCGTCTGCAAAGCTATGTCGCGTGCTGCGGTATGCGGAGTCACTAAAAGCACCATAGTAGAACACAGATGAAGCTTCTAAGTTGATGTGACAGCCAGTGAGAAGTAGTACAATTCAAGTTTTAGGTATCGATTATTGACTTTTTACCTGGCTTTGGTGCCTTGGACATGAGGTAGGACCTTAAGATTGTGCATGAAAGGAGGACTAGCAGCCGCGTTGCACGGGAGTATGTGAAAAGTATTCATATGTAGTAAAAACCTGAGAAATCCGTCCCCTTTTATTCATTTGTTGTCGAATCGACTTAAAGCCAGATCGTCACATTGGCCGCTCTTCTCTCTGAAACGGTTGTTCTTATCGTCTGCAAAGCTATGTCGCGTGCTGCGGTATGTGGAGACACTAAAAGCACCATGGTAGAACACAGATGAAGCTTCTAAGTTGATGTAATAGCCAGTAAGTAGTAGTACAATTCAAGTTTTAGGTATCGAATATTGAATTTTTAGCTGGCTTTGGTGCCTTGGACTTGAGCTAGGACCTTAAGATTCTGCATGAAAGGAGGACTAGCAGCCGAGTTGCACGGGAGAATGCGAAAAGTTTTCATATGTAGTAAAAACCTGAGAAATCCGTCCGTTTTCGGAATATATTATCGAATCGACTTAAAGCAGTGCGTCACATTGGACGCTCTTCTCTCTGAAACGGTTGTAATTATCGTCTGCAAAGCAATGTCGCGTGCTGCGGTATGCGGAGACACTAAAAGCACCATAGTAGAACACAGATGAAGCTTCTAAGTTGATGTAATAGCCTGTAAGAAGTAATACAATTCAAGTTTTAGTTATCGAATATTGACTTTTTAGCTGGCTTTGGTGCCTTGGACATGAGCTAGGACCTTACGATTCTGCATGAAATCAGGACTAGCAGCCGCGTTGCACGGGAGTATGTGAAAAGTGTTCATATGTAGTAAAAACCTGAGAAAACCGTCCATTTTCGTCATTTGTTATCGAATCGACTGAAAGCCAGATCGTCACATTGGCCCCTCTTCTCTCTGAAACGGTTGTACTTATCGTCTGCAAAGCTATGTAGTGTGCTGCGGTATGCGGAGACACTAAAATCACCATAGTGGAACACAGATGAAGCTTCTAAGTTGATGTAATAGCCAGTAAGAAGTAGTACAATTCAAGTTTTAGGTATCGATTATTGACTTTTTAGCTGGCTTTGGTGCCTTGGACATGAGCTATGTCCTTAAGATTCTGCATGAAAGGAGGACTAGCAGCCGAGTTGCATGGGAGAATGTGAAAGGTGTTCATATGTAGTAAAAACCTGAGAAATCGGGCCTTTTTCGTCAGTTGTTATCGAATCAACTTGAAGCCAGATCGTCACGTTGCCCGCTCTTCTCTCTGAAACGGTTGTACTTATCGTCTGCAAAGCTATGTCGCGTGCTGCGGTATGCGGAGTCACTAAAAGCACCATAGTAGAACACAGATGAAGCTTCTATGTTGATGTAATAGCCAGTAAGGAGTAGTACAATTCTAGTTTTAGGTATCGAATATTGACTTTTTAGCTGGCTTTGGTGCCTTGGACATGAGGTAGGATCTTACGATTCTGCATGAAAGGAGGGCTAGCAGCCGAGTTGCACGGGAGAATGTAAAAAGTGTTCATATGTAGTAAAAACCTGAGAAATCCGTCCGTTTTCGTCATTTGTTATCGAATCGACTTAAAGCCATGTCGTCACATTGGCCCCTCTTCTCTCTGAAACGGTTGTACTTATCGTCTGAAAGCTATGTCGCGTGCTGCGGTATGCGGAGTCACTAAAAGCACCATAGTAGAACACAGATGAAGCTTCTAAGTTGATGTGATAGCCAGTGAGAAGTAGTACAATTCAAGTTTTAGGTATCGATTATTGACTTTTTAGCTGGCTTTGGTGCCTTGGACATGTGGTAGGACCTTAAGATTGTACATGAAAGGAGGACTAGCAGCCGCGTTGCACGGGAGTATGTGAAAAGTCTTCATATGTAGTAAAAACCTGAGAAATCCGTCCCCTTTTATTCATTTGTTATCGAATCGACTTAAAGCCAGTTCGTCACATTGGCCGCTCTTCTCTCTGAAACGGTTGTACTTATCGTCTGCAAAGCTATGTCGCGTGCTGCGGTATGCGGAGACACTAAAAGCACCATAGTAGAACACAGATGAAGCTTCTAAGTTGATGTAATAGCCAGTAAGGAGCAGTACAATTCAAGTTTTAGGTATCGAATATTGAATTTTTTGCTGGCTTTGGTGCCTTGGACTTGAGCTAGGACCTTAAGATTCTGCATAAAAGGAGGACTAGCAGTCGCGCTGCACGGGAGAATGTAAAAATTGTTCATATGTAGTAAAAACCTGAGAAATCCGTCCATTTTCGTCATTTGTTATCGAATCGACTTAAAGCCAGATCGTCACATTGGCCCCTCTTCTCTCTGAAACGGTTGTACTTATCGTCTGCAAAGCTATGTCGCGAGCTGCGGTATGCGGAGACACTAAAATCACCATAGTGGAACAAAGATGAAGCTTCTAAGTTGATGTAATAGCCAGTAAGACGTAGTACAATTCAAGTTTAAGTATCGATTATTTACTCCTTAGGTGGCTTTGGTGCCTTGGACATGAGCTATGTCCTTAAGATTCTGCATGAAAGGAGGCCTTGCAGCCGAGTTGCATGGGAGAATGTGAAAAGTGTTCATATGTAGTAAAAACCTGAGAAATCCGTCCGTTTTCGTAATTTATTATCGAATCGCCTTAAAGCAGTGCGTCACATTAACCGCTCATCTCTGTGAAACGGTTGTACTTATCGTCTGCAAAGCTATGTCGTGTGCTGCGGTATGCGGAGACACTAAAAGCACCATACTACAACACAGATAAAGCTTCTAAGTTGATGTAATAGCCAGTAAGGAGTAGTACAATTCAAGTTTTAGGTATCGATTATTGACTTTTTAGCTGGCTTTGGTGCCTTGGACATGAGCTCTGTCCTTAAGATTCTGCATGAAAGGAGGACTAGCAGCCGAGTTGCATGGGAGAATGTGGAAAGTGTTCATATGTAGTAAAAATCTGAGAAATCCGTCCGTTATCGTCATTTGTTATCGAATCAACTTGAAGCCAGATCGTCACATTGCACGCTCTTCTCTCTGAAACGGATGTACGTATCGTCTGCAAAGCTATGTCGCGTGCTGCGGTATGCGGAGACACTAAAAGCACCATAGTAGAACACAGATGAAGCTTCTAAGTTGATGTAATAGCCAGTAAGAAGTAGTACAATTCAAGATTTAGGTATCGATTTTTGACTTTTTTGCTGTCTTTGGTGCCTAGGACATGAGCTAGTACCTTACGATTCTGCATGAAAGGAGGAATAGCAGCCGAGTTGCACGGGAGAATGTAAAAATTGTTCATATGTAGTAAAACCCTGAGAAATCCGTCCGTTTTCGTCATTTGTTATCGAATCGACTTAAAGCCAGATCGTCACATTGGCCCCTCTTCTCTCTGAAACGGTTGTACTTATCGTCTGCAAAGCTATGTCGCGTGCTGCAGTATGCGTTGACACTAAAAGCACCATAGTAGAACACAGATGAAGCTTCTAAGTTGATGTAATAGCCAGTAAGGAGTAGTACAATTCAAGTTTTAGGTATCGAATATTGAATTTTTAGCTGGCTTTTTTGCCTTGGACATGAGCTAGGACCTTAAGATTCTGCATGAAAGGAGGACTAGCAGCCGAGTTGCACGGGAGAATGCAAAAAGTTTTCACATGTAGTAAATACCTGAGAAATCCGTCCGTTTTCGTAATTTATTATCGAATCGACTTAAAGCCAGTCGTCACATTGTCCGCTCTTCTCTCTGGAACGGTTGTACTTATCGTCTGCAAAGCTATGTCGCGTGCTGCGGTATGCGGAGACACTAAAAGCACCATAGTAGAACACAGATTAAGCTTCTAAGTCTTAATAGCCAGTAAGAAGTAGTACAATTCAAGTTTTAGGTATCGATTATTGACTTTTTAGCTGGCTTTTGTGCCTTGGACATGAGCTAGGACCTTATGATTCCGCATGGAAGGAGGACTAGCAGCCGTGTTGCATGGGAGAATGTGAAAAGAGTTCATATGTAGTAAAAACCTGAGAAATCCGTCAGTTTTCGTCATTTGTTATCGAATCGACTTAAAGCCAGGTCGTCACATTGTCCGCTCTTCTCTCTGAAACGGTTGTACTTATCGTCTGCAAAGCTATGTCGCGTGCTGCGGTATGCGGAGACACTAAAATAACCATAGTAGAACACAGATGAAGCTTCTAAGTTGATGTAATAGCCAGTAAGAAGTAGTACAATTCAAGTTTTAGGTATCGAATATTGACTTTTTAGCTGGCTTTGGTGCCTTGGACATGAGCTAAGACCTTACGATTCTGCATGAAATCAGGACTAGCAGCCGCGTTGCACGGGAGTATGTGAAAAGTGTTCATATGTAGTAAACACCTGAGAAAACCGTCCATTTTCGTCATTTGTTATCGAATCGACTAAAAGCCAGATCGTCACATTGGCCCCTCTTCTCTCTGAAACGGTTATACTTATCGTCTGCAAAGCTATGTCGTGTGCTGCGGTAAGCGGAGACACTAAAATCACCATAGAGGAACACAGATGAAGCTTCTAAGTTGATGTAATAGCCAGTAAGAAGTAGTACAATTCAAGTTTTAGGTATCGATTATTGACTTTTTAGCTGGCTTTGGTGCCTTGGACAAGAGCTATGTCCTTAAGATTCTGCATGAAAGGAGGACTAGCAGCCGAGTTGCATGGGAGAATGTGAAAGGTGTTCATATGTAGTAAAAACCTGAGAAATCGGTCCTTTTTCGTCAGTTATTATCGAATCAACTTGAAGCCAGATCGTCACATTGCCCGCTCTTGTCTCTGAAACGGTTGTACTTATCGTCTGCAAAGCTATGTCGCGTGCTGCGGTATGCGGAGTCACTAAAAGCACCATAGTAGAACACAGATGAAGCTTCTAAGTTGATGTAATAGCCAGTAAGAAGTAGTACAATTCAAGTTTTAGGTATCGAATATTGACTTTTTAGCTGGCTTTGGTGCCTTGGACATGAGGTAGGACCTTAAGATTGCGCAAGAAAGGAGGACTAGCAGCCGAATGGCACGGGAGGATGCGAAAAGTGTTCATATGTAGTAAAAACCTGAGAAATCCGTCCATTTTCGTCATTTGTTATTGAATCGACTTAAAGCCAGATCGTCACATTGGCCCCTCTTCTCTCTGAAACGGTTGTACTTATCGTCTGCAAACCTATGTCGTGTGCTGCGGTATGCGGAGATACATAAAGCACCATAGTAGAACACAGTTGAAGCTTCTAAGTTGATGTAATAGCCAGTAAGAAGTAGTACAATTCAAGATTTAGGTATCGATTATTGACTTTTTACCCTTCTTTGGTGCCTTGGACATGAGCTGGGGCCTTAAGATTCTGCATGAAGCGAGGACTAGCATCCGAGTTGCACGAGAGAATGTGAAAAAAGTTCATATGTATTAAAAACCTGAGAAATCCGTCCGTTTTCGTCATTTGTTATCGAATCGACTCAAAGCCAGATCGTCACATTGGTCGCTCTTCTCTCTGTTACGGTTGTACTTATCGTCTGCAAAGCTATGTCGCGTGCTGCGGTATGCGGAGACACTAAAATCACCATAGTGGAACACAGATGAAGCTTCTAAGTTGATGTAATAGCCAGTAAGAAGTAGTACAATTCAAGTTTTAGGTATCGATTATTGACTTTTTAGCTGGCTTTGGTGCTTTGGTCATGAGCTATGTCCTTAAGATTCTGCATGAAAGGAGGACTAGCAGCCGAGTTGCATGGGAGAATGTGAAATGTGTTCATATGTAGTAAAAACCTGAGAAATCCGTCCGTTTTCGTCATTTGTTATCGAATCAACTTGAAGCCAGATCGTCACATTGGCCGCTCTTTTCTCTGAAGCGGTTGTACTTATCGTCTGCAAAGCTATGTCGCGTGATGCGGTATGCGGAGACACTAAAAGCACCATTGTAGAACACAGATTAAGCTTCTAAGTTGATGTAATAGCCAGTAAGGAGTAGTACAATTCACGTTTTAGGTATCGAATATTGACTTTTTAGCTGGCTTTGGTGCCTTGGACATGAGCTAGGACCTTAAGACTCTGCATGAAAGGAGGACTAGCAGCCGAGTTGCACGGGAGGATGCGAAAAGTGTTCATATGTAGTAAAAACCTGAGAAATCCGTCCGTTTTCGTAATTTATTATCGAATCGACTTAAAGCAGTGCGTCACATTGGCCGCTCTCCTCTCTGAAACGGTTGTACTTATTGTCTGCAAAGCTATGTCGCGTGCTGCGGTATGAAGAGACACTACAAGCACCATAGTAGAACACAGATGAAGCTTCAAAGTTGATGTAAAAGCCAGTAAGAAGTAGTACAATTTTAGATTTAGGTATCGATTATTGACTTTTTTGCTAGCTTTGGTGCCTTGGACATGAGCTAGGACCTTAAGATTCTGCATGAAAGGAGGACTAGCAGCCGCGTTACACGGGAGTAAGTGAAAAGTGTACATATGTAGTAAAACCTGAGAAATCCGTCCATTTTCGTCATTTGTTATCGAATCGACTTAAAGCCACATCGTCACATTGGCCCCTCTTCTCTCTGAAACGGTTGTTCTTATCGTCTGCAAAGCTATTTCGCGTGCTGCGGTATGCGGTGACACTAAAATCACCATAGTGGAACACTGATGAAGCTTCTAAGTTGATGTAATAGCCAGTAAGAAGTAGTACAATTCAAGATTTAGGTATCGATTATTGACTTTTTTGCTGGCTTTGGTGCCTTGGACATGATCTAGGACCTTACGATTCTGCATGAAAGTAGGACTAGCAGCCGAGTTAAACTGGAGAATGTAAAAAGTGTTCATATGTAGTAAAAACCTTAGAAATCCGTCCGTTTTCGTCATTTATTATCGAATCGACTTAAAGCCAGATCGTCACATTGGCCGCTCTTCTCTCTGAAACGGTTGTACTTATCGTCTGCAAAGCTATGTCGCGTGCTGCGGTATGCGGAGACACTAAAATCACCATAGTGGAACACAGATGAAGCTTCTAAGTTGATGTAATAGCCAGTAAGAAGTAGTACAATTCAAGATTTAGGTATCGATTATTGACTTTTTTGCTGGCTTTGGTGACTCGGACATCGAGCTAGGACCTTACGATTCTGCATGAAAGAAGGACTAGCAGCCGAGTTGCACGGGAGAATGTAAAAATTGTTCATAGGTAGTAAAAAAACTGAGAAATCCGTCCGTTTTTGTCATTTGTTATCGAATCGACTTAAAGCCAGACCGTTACATTGGCCGCTCTTCTCTCTGAAACGGTTGTACTTATCGTCTGCAAAGCTATGTCGAGTGCTGCGGTATGCGGAGATACATAAAGCACCATAGTAGAACACAGATGAAGCTTCTAAGTTGATGTAATAGCCAGTAAGAAGTAGTACAATTCAAGATTTAGGTATCGATTATTGACTTTTTACCCTTCTTTGGTGCCTTGGACATGAGCTGGGGCCTTAAGATTCTGCATGAAACGAGGACTAGCAGCCGAGTTGCACGGGAGAATGTGAAAAGTGTTCATATGTATTAAAAACCTGAGAAATCCGTTCGTTTTCGTCATTTGTTATCGAATCGACTCAAAGCCACATCGTCACATTGGTCGCTCTCCTCTCTGAAACGGTTGTACTTATCGTCTGCAAAGCTATGTCGCGTGCTGCGGTATGCGGAGACACTAAAATCACCATAGTGGAACACAGATGAAGCTTCTAAGTTGATGTAATAGCCAGTAAGAAGTAGTACAATTCAATTTTTAGGTATCGATTATTGACTTTTTAGCTGGCTTTGGTGCCTTGGTCATGAGCTATGTCCTTAAGATTCAGCATGAAAGGAGGACTAGCAGCCGAGTTGCATGGGAGAATGTAAAAAGTGTTCATATGTAGTAAAAACCTGAGAAATCCGTCCGTTTTCGTCATTTGTTATCGAATCAACTTGAAGCCAGATCGTCACATTGGCCGCTCTTCTCTCTGAAACGGTTGTACTTATCGTCTGCAAAGCTATGTCGCGTGCTGCGGTATGCGGAGACACTAAAAGCACCATAGTAGAACACAGATTAAGCTTCTAAGTTGATGTAATAGCCAGTAAGGAGTAGTACAATTCACGTTTTAGGTATCGAATATTGACTTTTTAGATGGCTTTGGTGCCTTGGACATGAGCTAGGACCTTAAGATTCAGCATGAAAGGAGGACTAGCAGCCGAGTTGCATGTGAGAATGTAAAAAGTGTTCATATGTAGTAAAAACCTGAGAAATCCGTCCGTTTTCGTCAATTATTATCGAATCAACTTGAAGCCAGATCATCACATTGGCCCCTCTCCTCTCTGAAACGGTTGTACTTATCGTCTGCAAAGCTATGTCGCGTGCTGCGGTATGCGGAGACACTAAAAGCACCATAGTAGAACACAGATGAAGCTTCTAAATTGATGTGATAGCCAGTGAGAAGTAGTACAATTCAAGTTTTAGGTATCGATTATTGACTTTGTAGCTGGCTTTGGTGCCTTGGGCATGAGCTAGGACCTTAACATTCTGCATGAAAGGAGGACTAGCAGCAGCGTTGCACGGGAGTATGTGAAAAGTGTTCATATGTAGTGAAAACCTGAGAAATCCGTCCGTTTTCGTCATTTGTTACCGAATCAACTTGAAGCCTGATCGTCACATTGGCCGCTCTTCTCTCTGAAACGGTTGTACTTATCGTCTGCAAAGCTATGTCGCGTGCTGCGGTATGCGGAGACACTAAAAGCACCGTAGTAGAACACAGATGAAGCTTCTAAGTTGATGTAATAGCCAGTAAGAAGTAGTACAATTCAAGTTTTAGGTATCGATTATTACTTTTCAGCTTGCTTTTTTGCCTTGGACATGAGCTAGGACCTAATGATTCTGCATGAAAGGAGGACTAGCAGCCGAGTTGCATGTGAGAATGTGAAAAGTGTTCATATATAGTAAAAACCTGAGAAATCCGTCCGTTTTTGTCATTTGTTATCGAATCGACTTAAAGCCAGATCGTCACATTGGCCGCTCTTCACTCTGAAACGGTAGTACTTTTCGTCTGCAAAGCTATGCCGCGTGCTGCGGTATGTGGAGACACTAAAAGCACCATAGTAGAACACAGATGAAGCTTCAAAGTTGATGTAATAGCCAGTAAGAAGTAGTAAAATTCAAGATTTAGGTATCGATTATTGACTTTTTTGCTGGCTTTGGTGCCTTGGACATGAGCTAGGACCTTACGATTCTGCATGAAAGGAGGAGTAGCAGCCGAGTTGCACGGGAGAATGTAAAAAGTGTTCATATGTAGTAAAAACCTGAGAAATCCGTCCGTTTTCGTCATTTGTTATCGAATCGACTTAAAGCCAGATCGTCACATTGGCCCCTCTCCTCTCTGAAACGGTTGTACTTATCGTCTGCATAGCTAAGTCGCGTGCTGCAGTAGGCGGAGACACTAAAAGCACCATAGTAGAACACAGCTGAAGCTTCTAAGTTGATGTAATAGCCAGTAAGGAGTAGTACAATTCAAGTTTTAGGTATCGTATATTGACTTTTTAGCTGGCTTTGGTGCCTTGGACATGAGCTAGGACCTTATGATTCTGCATGAAAGGAGGACTAGCAGCTGAGTTGCACTCGAGGATGCGAAAAGTGTTCATATGTAGTAAAAACCTGAGAAATCCGTCCGTTTTCGTAATTTATTATCGAATCGACTTAAAGCAGGGCGTCACATTGGCCGCTCTTCTCTCTGAAACGGTTGTACTTATCGTCTGCAAAGCTATGTCGCGTGCTGCGGTATGCGGAGACACTAAAAGCACCATAGTAGAACACAGATGAAGCTTCAAAGTTGATGTAATAGCCAGTAAGAAGTAGTACAATTCAAGATTTAGGTATCGATTATTGACTTTTTTGCTGGCTTTGGTGCCTTGGTCAAGAGCTAGGACCTTACGATTCTGCATGAAAGGAGGACTAGCAGCCGAGTTGCACGGGAGAATGTAAAAAGTGTTCATATGGAGTAAAAACCTGAGAAATCCGTCCGTTTTCGTCATTTGTTATCGAATCGACTTAAAGCCAGGTCGTCACATTGGCCCCTCTTCTCTCTGAAACGGTTGTACGTATCGTCTGCAAAGCTATGTAGCGTGCTGCAGTATGCGGAGACACTAAAAGCACCATAGTAGAACACAGATGAAGCTTCTAAGTTGATGTAATAGCAAGTAAGAAGTAGTAGAATTCAAGTTTTAGGTATCGATTATTGACTTTTTAGCTGGCTTTGGTGCCTTGGACATGAGCTAGGACCTTAAGATTCCGCATGAAAGGAGGAGTAGCAGCCGCGTTGCACGGGAGTATGTGAAAAGTGTTCATATGTAGTAAAAACCTGAGAAATCCTCCATTTTCGTCATTTGTTATCGAATCGACTTAAAGCCAGATCGTCACATTGGCCGCTCTTCTCTCTGAAACGGTTGTACTTATCGTCTGCACAGCTTTGTCGCGTGCTGCGGTATGCGGAAACACTAAAAGCACCATAGTAGAACACAGATGAAGCTTCTAAGTTGATGTAATAGCCAGTAAGGAGTGGTACAATTCAAGTTTTAGGTATCGATTACTGACCTTTTAGCTGGCTTTGGTGCCTTGGACATGAGCTAGGACCTTAAGATTCTGCATGAAAGGAGGACTAGCAGCCGAGTTGCACGGGAGGATGCGAAAAGTGTTCATATGTAGTAAAAACCTGAGAAATCCGTCCGTTTTCGTAATTTATTATCGAATCGACTTAAAGCAGTGCGTCACATTGGCCGCTCTTCTCTCTGAAACGGTTGTACTTATCGTCTGCAAAGCTATGTCGCGTGCTGCAGTATGCGGAGACACTAAAAGCACCATAGTAGAACACAGATGAAGCTTCTAAGTTGATGTGATAGCCAGTGAGAAGTAGTACAATTCAAGTTTTAGGTATCGATTATTGACTTTGTAGCTGGCTTTGGTGCCTTGGACATGAGCTAGGACCTTAACATTCTGCATGAAAGGAGGACTAGCAGCAGCGTTGCACGGGAGTATGTGAAAAGTGTTCATATGTAGTGAAAACTTGAGAAATCCGTCCGTTTTCGTCATTTGTTACCAAATCAACTTGAAGCCTGATCGTCACATTGGCCGCTCTTCTCTCTGAAACGGTTGTACTTATCGTCTGCAAAGCTATGTCGCGTGCTGCGGTATGCGGAGACATTAAAAGCACCATAGTAGAACACAGATGAAGCTTCTAAGTTGATGTAATAGCCAGTAAGAAGTAGTACAATTCAAGTTTTAGGTATCGATTATTACTTTTCAGCTTGCTTTTTTGCCTTGGACATGAGCTGGGACCTAATGATTCTGCATGAAAGGAGGACTAGCAGCCGAGTTGCATGTGAGAATGTGAAAAGTGTTCATATATAGTAAAAACCTGAGAAATCCATCCGTTTTTGTCATTTGTTATCGAATCGACTTAAAGCCAGATCGTCACATTTGACGCTCTTCACTCTGAAACGGTAGTACTTTTCGTCTGCAAAGCTATGTCGCGTGCTGCGGTATGCGGAGACACTAAAAGCACCATAGTAGAACACAGATGAAGCATCAAAGTTGATGTAATAGCCAGTAAGAAGTAGTAAAATTCAAGATTTAGGTATCGATTATTGACTTTTTTGCTGGCTTTGGTGCCTTGGACATGAGCTAGGACCTTACGATTCTGCATGAAAGGAGGAGTAGCAGCCGAGTTGCACGGGAGAATGTAAAAAGTGTTCATATGTAGGAAAAACCTGAGAAATCCGTCCGTTTTCGTCATTTGTTATCGAATCGACTTAAAGCCAGATCGTCACATTGGCCCCTCTCCTCTCTGAAACGGTTGTACTTATCGTCTGCATAGCTATGTCGCGTGCTGCAGTAGGCGGAGACACTAAAAGCACCATAGTAGAACACAGCTGAAGCTTCTAAGTTGACGTAATAGCCAGTAAGGAGTAGTACAATTCAAGTTTTAGGTATCGAATATTGACTTTTTAGCTGGCTTTGGTGCCTTGGACATGAGCTAGGACCTTATGATTCTGCATGAAAGGAGGACTAGCAGCCGAGTTGCACTCGAGGATGCGAAAAGTGTTCATATGTAGTAAAAACCTGAGAAATCCGTCCGTTTTCGTAATTTATTATCGAATCGACATAAGCAGTGCGTCACATTGGCCGCTCTTCTCTCTGAAACGGTTGTACTTATCGTCTGCAAAGCTATGTCGCGTGCTGCGGTATGCGGAGACACTAAAAGCACCATAGTAGAACACAGATGAAGCTTCAAAGTTGATGTAATAGCCAGTAAGAAGTAGTACAATTCAAGATTTAGGTATCGATTATTGACTTTTTTGCTGGCTTTGGTGCCTTGGTCAAGAGCTAGGACCTTACGATTCTGCATGAAAGGAGGACTAGCAGCCGAGTTGCACGGGAGAATGTAAAAAGTGTTCATATGTAGTAAAAACCTGAGAAATCCGTCCGTTTTCGTCATTTGTTATCGAATCGACTTAAAGCCAGATCGTAACATTGGCCCCTCTCCTCGCTGAAAGGGTTGTACTTATCGTCTGCAAAGCTATGTCGCGTCCTGCAATATGCGGAGACGCTAAAAGCACCATAGTAGAACACAGATGAAGCTTCTAAGTTGATGTGATAGCCAGTGAGAAGTAGTACAACTCAAGTTTTAGGTATCGAATTTGACTTTTTAGCTGGCTTTTGTGCCTTGGACATGAGCTAGGACCTTAAGATTCCGCATGAAAGGAGGAGTAGCAGCCGCGTTGCACGGGAGTATGTGAAAAGTGTTCATATGTAGTAAAAACGTGAGGAATCCGTCCGTTTTCGTAATTTATTATCGAATCGACTTCAAGCAGTGCGTCACATTGGCCGCTCTTCTCTCTGAAACGGTTGTACTTATCGTCTGCAAAGCTATGTCGCGTGCTGCAGTATGCGGAGACACTAAAAGCACCATAGTAGAACACAGATAAAGCTTCTAAGTTGATGTGATAGCCAGTGAGAAGTAGTACAACTCAAGTTTTAGGTATCGTTTATTGACTTTTTAGCTGCCTTTTGTGCCTTGGACATGAGCTAGGACCTTAAGATTCCGCATGAAAGGAGGACTAGCAGCAGCGTTGCACGGGAGTATGTGAAAAGTGTTCATATGTAGTGAAAACTTGAGAAATCCGTCCGTTTTCGTCATTTGTTACCAAATCAACTTGAAGCCTGATCGTCACATTGGCCGCTCTTCTCTCTGAAACGGTTGTACTTATCGTCTGCAAAGCTATGTCGAGTGCTGCGGTATGCGGAGACACTAAAAGCACCATAGTAGAACACAGATGAAGCTTCTAAGTTGATGTAATAGCCAGTAAGAAGTAGTACAATTTAAGTTTTAGGTATCGATTATTACTTTTCAGCTTGCTTTTTTGCCTTGGACATGAGCTGGGACCTAATGATTCTGCATGAAAGGAGGACTAGCAGCCGAGTTGCACGGGAGAATGTGAAAAGTGTTCATATATAGTAAAAACCTGAGAAATCCATCCGTTTTTGTCATTTGTTATCGAATCGACTTAAAGCCAGATCGTCACATTTGACGCTCTTCACTCTGAAACGGTAGTACTTTTCGTCTGCAAAGCTATGTTGCGTGCTGCGGTATGCGGAGACACTAAAAGCACCATAGTAGAACACAGATGAAGCTTCAAAGTTGATGTAATAGCCAGTAAGAAGTAGTAAAATTCAAGATTTAGGTATCGATTATTGACTTTTTTGCTGGCTTTGGTGCCTTGGACATGAGCTAGGACCTTACGATTCTGCATGAAAGGAGGAGTAGCAGCCGAGTTGCACGGGAGAATGTAAAAAGTGTTCATATGTAGTAAAAACCTGAGAAATCCGTCCGTTTTCGTCATTTGTTATCGAATCGACTTAAAGCCAGATCGTCACATTGGCCCCTCTCCTCTCTGAAACGGTTGTACTTATCGTCTGCATAGCTATGTCGCGTGCTGCAGTAGGCGGAGACACTAAAAGCACCATAGTAGAACACAGCTGAAGCTTCTAAGTTGACGTAATAGCTAGTAAGGAGTAGTACAATTCAAGTTTTAGGTATCGAATATTGACTTTTTAGCTGGCTTTGGTGCCTTGGACATGAGCTAGGACCTTATGATTCTGCATGAAAGGAGGACTAGCAGCCGAGTTGCACTCGAGGATGCGAAAAGTGTTCATATGTAGTAAAAACCTGAGAAATCCGTCCGTTTTCGTAATTTATTATCGAATCGACATAAGTAGTGCGTCACATTGGCCGCTCTTCTCTCTGAAACGGTTGTACTTATCGTCTGCAAAGCTATGTCGCGTGCTGCGGTATGCGGAGACACTAAAAGCACCATAGTAGAACACAGATGAAGCTTCAAAGTTGATGTAATAGCCAGTAAGAAGTAGTACAATTCAAGATTTAGGTATCGATTATTGACTTTTTTGCTGGCTTTGGTGCCTTGGTCAAGAGCTAGGACCTTACGATTCTGCATGAAAGGAGGACTAGCAGCCGAGTTGCACGGGAGAATGTAAAAAGTGTTCATATGTAGTAAAAACCTGAGAAATCCGTCCGTTTTCGTCATTTGTTATCGAATCGACTTAAAACCAGATCGTCACATTGGCCCCTCTCCTCGCTGAAAGGGTTGTACTTATCGTCTGCAAAGCTATGTCGCGTCCTGCAATATGCGGAGACGCTAAAAGCACCATAGTAGAACACAGATGAAGCTTCTAAGTTGATGTGATAGCCAGTGAGAAGTAGTACAACTCAAGTTTTAAGTATCGAATTTGACTTTTTAGCTGGCTTTTGTGCCTTGGACATGAGCTAGGACCTTAAGATTCCGCATGAAAGGAGGAGTAGCAGCCGCGTTGCACGGGAGTATGTGAAAAGTGTTCATATGTAGTAAAAACCTGAGAAATCCGTCCATTTTCGTCATTTGTTATCGAATCGACTTAAAGCCAGAACGTCACATTGGCCGCTCTTCTCTCTGAAACGGTTGTACTTATCGTCTGCACAGCTTCGTCGCGTGCTGCGGTATGGGGAGACACTAAAAGCACCATAGTAGAACACAGTTTAAGCTTCTAAGTTGATGTAATATTTAGTAAGGAGTAGTACAATTCAAGTTTTAGGTATCGAATATTGACTTTTTAGCTGGCTTTGGTGCCTTGGACATGAGCTAGGACCTTAAGATTCTGCATGAAAGGAGGACTAGCAGCCGAGTTGCACGGGAGTATGTGAAAAGTGTTCATATGTAGTAAAAACCTGTGAAATCCTTATGTTTTCGTAATTTATTATCAAATCGACTTAAAGCAGTGCGTCACATTGGCCGCTCTTCTCTCTGAAACGGTTGTACTTATCGTCTGCAAAGCTATGTCGCGTGCTGCGGTATGCGGAGACACTAAAAGCACCATAGTATAACACAGATTAAGCTTCTAAGTTGATGTAATAGCCAGTAAGAAGTAGTACAATTCAAGTTTTAGGTATCGATTATTGACTTTTTAGCTGGCATTGGTGCCTTGGACATGAGCTAGGACCTTAAGATTCTGCATGAAAGGAGGACTAGAAGCCGAGTTGCACGGGAGGATGCGAAAAGTGTACATATGTAGTAAAAACGTGAGGAATCCGTCCGTTTTCGTAATTTATTATCGAATCGACTTCAAGCAGTGCGTCACATTGGCCGCTCTTCTCTCTGAAACGTCTGTACTTATCGTCTGCAAAGCTATGTCGCGTGCTGCAGTATGCGGAGACACTAAAAGCACCATAGTAGAACACAGATGAAGCTTCTAAGTTGATGTGATAGCCAGTGAGAAGTAGTACAACTCAAGTTTTAGGTATCGTTTATTGACTTTTTAGCTGCCTTTTGTGCCTTGGACATGAGCTAGGACCTTAAGATTCCGCATGAAGGAGGAGTAGCAGCCGCGTTGCACGGGAGTATGTGAAAAGTGTTCATATGTAGTAAAAACCTGAGAAATCCGTCCGTTTTCGTCATTTGTTATCGAATCGACTTAAAGCCAGATCGTCACATTGGCCGCTCTTCTCTCTGAAACGGTTGTACTTATCGTCTGCACAGCTTTGTCGCGTGCTGCGGTATGCGGAAACACTAAAAGCACCATAGTAGAACACAGATGAAGCTTCTAAGTTGATGTAATAGCCAGTAAGGACTAGTACAATTCAAGTTTTAGGTGTCGAATATTGACTTTTTAGCTGGCTTTGGTGCCTTGGACATGAGCTAGGACCTTAAGATTCTGCATGAAAGGAGGACTAGCAGCCGAGTTGCACGGGAGGATGCGAAAAGTGTTAATATGTAGTAAAAACCTGAGAAATCCGTCCGTTTTCGTAATTTATTATCGAATCGACTTAAAGCAGTGCGTCACATTGGCCGCTCTTCTCTCTGAAACGGTTGTACTTATCGTCTGCAAAGCTATGTCGCGTGCTGCGGTATGCGGAGACACTAAAAGCACCATAGTAGAACACAGATTAAGCTTCTAAGTTGATGTAATACCCAGTAAGAAGTAGTACAATTCAAGTTTTAGGTATCGATTATTGACTTTTTAGCTGGCTTTGGTGCCTTGGACATGAGCTAGGACCTTATGATTCTGCATGAAAGGAGGACTAGCAGCCGAGTTGCATGGGAGAATGTAAAAAGTGTTCATATGTAGTAAAAACCTGAGAAATCGGTCCGTTTTCGTCATTTGTTATCGAATCGACTTAAAGCCAGATCGTCACATTGGCCGCTCTTCTCTGTGAAACGGTTGTACTTATCGTCTGCAAAGCTATGACGCGTGCTGCGGGATGCGGAGACACTGAATGCACCATAGTAGAACACAGATGAAGCTTCTAAGTTGATGTAATAGCCAGTAAGAAGTAGTACAATTCAAGATTTAGGTATCGATTATTGACTTTTTAGCTGGCTTTGGTGCCTTGGACATGAGCTAGGACCTTAAGATTCTGCATGAAAGGAGGACTAGCAGCCGAGTTGAACGGGAGAATGCGAAAAGTGTTCATGTGTAGTAAAAACCTGAGAAAGCCGACCGTTTTCGCAATTTATTATCGAATCGACTTAAAGCCAGATCGTCACATTGGCCGCTCTTCTCTCTGAAACGGATGTACTTATCGTCTGCAAAGCTATGTCGCGTGCTGCGGTATGCGGAGACACTAAAAGCACCATAGTAGAACACAGATTAAGCTTCTAAGTTGATGTAATAGCCAGTAAGAAGTAGTATAATTCAAGTTTTAGGTATCGATTATTGACTTTTTGCTGGCTTTGGTGACTTGGACATGAGGTAGGACCTTATGATTCTGTATAAAATTAGGGCTAGCAGCCGAGTTGATCGTGAGTATGTGAAAAGTGTTCATATGTAGTAAAAACCTGAGAAATCCGTTCGTTTTCGTCATTTGTTATCGAATTGACTTAAAGCCAGATCGTCACATTGGCCGCTCCTCTATCTGAAACGGTTGTACTTATCGTCTGAAAGCTATGTCGCGTGCTTCGGTATGCGGAGACACTAAAAGCACTATAGTAGAACACAGATGAAGCTTCTAAGTTGACGTAATAGCCAGTAAGGAGTAGTACAATTCAAGTTTTAGGTATCGATTAATGACATTTTAGCTGGCTTTGGTACATTGGACATGAGCTACGACATTAGGATTCTGCATGAAAGGAGGACTAGCAACCGCGTTGCACGGGAGTATGTGATAGGTGTTTATATGTAGTAAAAACCTGAGATATCCGTCCATTTTCGTCATTTGTTATCGAATCGACTTAAAGCCAGATCGTCACATTGGCCGCTCCTCTATCTGAAACGGTTGTACTTATCGTCTGCAAAGCTATGTCGCGTGCTGCGGTATGCGGAGGCACTAAAATCACCATAGTGGAACACAGATGGAGCTTCTAAGTTGATGTAATAGCCAGTAAGAAGTAGTACAATTCAAGTTTTAGGTAACGATTATTGACCTTTTAGCTGGCTTTGGTGCCTTGGACATGAGCTAGGACCTTAAGATTCTGCATGAAAGGAGGACTAGCAGCCGAGTTGAACGGGAGAATGCGAAAAGTGTTCATGTGTAGTAAAATCTTGAGAAATCTGTCCGTTTGCGTAATTTATTACCGAATCGACTTCAAGCCAGATCGTCACATTGGCCGCTCTTCTCTCTGAAACGGTTGTACTTATCGTCTGCAAAGCTATGTCGCGTGCTGCGGTATGCGGAGACACTAAAAGCGCCATAGTAGAACACAGATTAAGTTTCTAAGTTGATGAAATAGCCAGTAAGAAGTAGTACAATTCAAGTTTTAGGTATCGAATATTGACTTTTTAGCTGGCTTTGGTGCCTTGGACATGAGCTAGGACCTTAAGATTCTGCATGAAAGGAGGACTAGCAGCCGAGTTGCACGGGAGTATGTGAAAAGTGTTCATATGTAGTAAAAACCTGTGAAATCCTTATGTTTTCGTAATTTATTATCAAATCGACTTAAAGCAGTGCGTCACATTGGCCGCTCTTCTCTCTGAAACGGTTGTACTTATCGTCTGCAAAGCTATGTCGCGTGCTGCGGTATGCGGAGACACTAATAGCACCATAGTATAACACAGATTAAGCTTCTAAGTTGATGTAATAGCCAGTAAGAAGTAGTACAATTCAAGTTTTAGGTATCGATTATTGACTTTTTAGCTGTCATTGGTGCCTTGGACATGAGCTAGGACCTTAAGATTCTGCATGAAAGGAGGACTAGAAGCCGAGTTGCACGGGAGGATGCGAAAAGTGTACATATGTAGTAAAAACGTGAGGAATCCGTCCGTTTTCGTAATTTATTATCGAATCGACTTCAAGCAGTGCGTCACATTGGCCGCTCTTCTCTCTGAAACGGCTGTACTTATCGTCTGCAAAGCTATGTCGCGTGCTGCAGTATGCGGAGACACTAAAAGCACCATAGTAGAACACAGATGAAGCTTCTATGTTGATGTGATAGCCAGTGAGAAGTTGTACAACTCAAGTTTTAGGTATCGTTTATTGACTTTTTAGCTGCCTTTTGTGCCTTGGACATGAGCTAGGACCTTAAGATTCCGCATGAAAGGAGGAGTAGCAGCCGCGTTGCACGGGAGTATGTGAAAAGTGTTCATATGTAGTAAAAACCTGAGAAATCCGTCCGTTTTCGTCATTTGTTATCGAATCGACTTAAAGCCAGATCGTCACATTGGCCGCTCTTCTCTCTGAAACGGTTGTACTTATCGTCTGCACAGCTTTGTCGCGTGCTGCGGTATGCGGAAACACTAAAAGCACCATAGTAGAACACAGATGAAGCTTCTAAGTTGATGTAATAGGCAGTAAGGACTAGTACAATTCAAGTTTTAGGTGTCGAATATTGACTTTTTAGCTGGCTTTGGTGCCTTGGACATGAGCTAGGACCTTAAGATTCTGCATGAAAGGAGGACTAGCAGCCGAGTTGCACGGGAGGATGCGAAAAGTGTTAATATGTAGTAAAAACCTGAGAAATCGGTCCGTTTTCGTCATTTGTTATCGAATCGACTGAAAGCCAGATCGTCACATTGGCCGCTCTTCTCTGTGAAACGGTTGTACTTATCGTCTGCAAAGCTATGACGCGTGCTGCGGGATGCGGAGACACTGAATGCACCATAGTAGAACACAGATGAAGCTTCTAAGTTGATGTAATAGCCAGTAAGAAGTAGTACAATTCAAGATTTAGGTATCGATTATTGACTTTTTAGCTGGCTTTGGTGCCTTGGACATGAGCTAGGACCTTAAGATTCTGCATGAAAGGAGGACTAGCAGCCGAGTTGAACGGGAGAATGCGAAAAGTGTTCATGTGTAGTAAAAACCTGAGAAAGCCGACCGTTTTCGCAATTTATTATCGAATCGACTTAAAGCCAGATCGTCACATTGGCCGCTCTTCTCTCTGAAACGGATGTACTTATCGTCTGCAAAGCTATGTCGCGTGCTGCGGTATGCGGAGACACTAAAAGCACCATAGTAGAACACAGATTAAGCTTCTAAGTTGATGTAATAGCCAGTAAGAAGTAGTATAATTCAAGTTTTAGGTATCGATTATTGACTTTTTGCTGGCTTTGGTGACTTGGACATGAGGTAGGACCTTATGATTCTGTATAAAATTAGGGCTAGCAGCCGAGTTGATCGTGAGTATGTGAAAAGTGTTCATATGTAGTAAAAACCTGAGAAATCCGTTCGTTTTCGTCATTTGTTATCGAATCGACTTAAAGCCAGATCGTCACATTGGCCGCTCCTCTATCTGAAACGGTTGTACTTATCGTCTGAAAGCTATGTCGCGTGCTTCGGTATGCGGAGACACTAAAAGCACTATAGTAGAACACAGATGAAGCTTCTAAGTTGACGTAATAGCCAGTAAGGAGTAGTACAATTCAAGTTTTAGGTATCGATTAATGACATTTTAGCTGGCTTTGGTACATTGGACATGAGCTACGACATTAGGATTCTGCATGAAAGGAGGACTAGCAACCGCGTTGCACGGGAGTATGTGATAGGTGTTTATATGTAGTAAAAACCTGAGATATCCGTCCATTTTCGTCATTTGTTATCGAATCGACTTAAAGCCAGATCGTCACATTGGCCGCTCCTCTATCTGAAACGGTTCTACTTATCGTCTGCAAAGCTATGTCGCGTGCTTCGGTATGCGGAGGCACTAAAATCACCATAGTGGAACACAGATGGAGCTTCTAAGTTGATGTAATAGCCAGTAAGAAGTAGTACAATTCAAGTTTTAGGTAACGATTATTGACCTTTTAGCTGGCTTTGGTGCCTTGGACATGAGCTAGGACCTTAAGATTCTGCATGAAAGGAGGACTAGCAGCCGAGTTGAACGGGTCATTTGTTATCGAATCGACTTAAAGCCAGATCGTCACATTGGCCGCTCCTCTATCTGAAACGGTTCTACTTATCGTCTGCAAAGCTATGTCGCGTGCTTCGGTATGCGGAGGCACTAAAATCACCATAGTGGAACACAGATGGAGCTTCTAAGTTGATGTAATAGCCAGTAAGAAGTAGTACAATTCAAGTTTTAGGTAACGATTATTGACCTTTTAGCTGGCTTTGGTGCCTTGGACATGAGCTAGGACCTTAAGATTCTGCATGAAAGGAGGACTAGCAGCCGAGTTGAACGGGAGAATGCGAAAAGTGTTCATGTGTAGTAAAATCCTGAGAAATCTGTCCGTTTGCGTAATTTATTACCGACTCGACTTCAAGCCAGATCGTCACATTGGCCGCTCTTCTCTCTGAAACGGTTGTACTTATCGTCTGCAAAGCTATGTCGCGTGCTGCGGTATGCGGAGACACTAAAAGCGCCATAGTAGAACACAGATTAAGTTTCTAAGTTGATGAAATAGCCAGTAAGAAGTAGTACAATTCAGGTTTTAGGTATCGCCTATGGACTTTTTGCTGGCTTTGGTGCCTTGGACATGAGCTAGGACCATAAGATTCTGCATGAAAGGAGGACTAGCAGCCGAGTTGCAAGGGACAATGTTAAAAGTGTTCATATGTAGTAAAAACCTAAGAAATCCGTTCGTTTATGTCATTTGTTATCGAATCGACTTAAAGCCAGATCGTCACATTTGCCCCTCTTCTCTCTGAAACGATTGTACTTGTCGTCTGCAAAGCTATGTCGCGTGCTGCGGTATGCGGAGGCACTAAAATCACCATAGCGGAACACAGATGAAGCTTCTAAGTTGATGTAATAGCCAGTAAGAAGTAGTACAATTCAAGTTTTAGGTATCGATAATTGACTTTTTAGCTGGCTTTGGTGCCTTGGTCATGATCTATGTCCTTAAGATTCTGCATGAAAGGAGGACTAGCAGCCGAATTGCATGGGAGAATGTGAAAAGTGTTCATATGTAGTAAAAAACTGAGAAATCCGTCCGATTTCGTCATTTGTTATCGAATCAACTTGAAGCCAGATCGTCACATTGGCCGCTCTTCTCTCTGAAACGGTTGTACTTATCGTCTGCAAAGCTATGTCGCGTGATGCGGTATGCGGAGACACTAAAAGCACCATAGTAGAACACAGATGAGGCTTCTAAGTTAATGGAATAGCCAGTAAGGAGTAGTACAGTTCAAGTTTTAGGTATCGAATATTGACTTTTTAGCTGGGTTTGGAGCCTTGGACATGAGCTAGGACCTTAGGATTCTGCATGGAAGGAGGACTAGCAGCCGAGTTGAACGGGAGGATGCGAAAAGTGTTCATATGTAGTAAAAACCTGAGAAATAAGTCCGTTTTCGTAATTTATTATCGAATCGACTTAAAGCAGTGCGTCACATTGGCCGCTTTTCTCTCTGAAACGGTTGTACTTATCGTCTGCAAAGCTATGTCGCGTGCTGCGGTATGCGGAGACACTAAAAGCACCATAGTAGAACACAGATTAAGCTTCTAAGTTGATGTAATAGCCAGTAAGAAATAGTATAATTCAAGTTTTGGGTATCGATTATTGACTTTTTGCTGGCTTTGGTGACTTGGACATGAGGTAGGACCTTAAGATTCTGCATAAAATTAGGGCTAGCAGCCGAGTTGATCGGGAGTATGTGAAAAGTGTTCATATGTAGTAAAAACCTGAGAAATCCGTTCGTTTTCGTCATTTGTTATCGAATCGACTTAAAGCCAGATCGTCACATTTGACGCTCTTCTCTCTGAAACGGTTGTACTTATCGTCTGCAAAGCTATGTCGCGTGCTTCGGTATGCGGAGACACTAAAAGCACTATAGTAGAACACAGATGAAGCTTCTAAGTTGACGTAATAGCCAGTAAGGAGTAGTACAATTCAAGTTTTAGGTATCGATTAATGACATTTTAGCTGGCTTTGGTACATTGGACATGAGCTACGACATTAGGATTCTGCATGAAAGGAGGACTAGCAACCGCGTTGCACGGGAGTATGTGATAGGTGTTTATATGTAGTAAAAACCTGAGAAATCCGTCCATTTTCGTCATTTGTTATCGAATCGACTTAAAGCCAGATCGTCACATTGGCCGCTCCTCTATCTGAAACGGTTGTACTTATCATCTGCAAAGCTATGTCGCGTGCTGCGGTATGCGGAGGCACTAAAATCACCATAGTGGAACACAGATGGAGCTTCTAAGTTGATGTAATAGCCAGTAAGAAGTTGTACAATTCAAGATTTAGGTAACGATTATTGACCTTTTAGCTGGCTTTGGTGCCTTGGACATGAGCTAGGACCTTAAGATTCTGCATGAAAGGAGGACTAGCAGCCGAGTTGAACGGGAGAATGCGAAAAGTGTTCATGTGTAGTAAAATCCTGAATATATCTGTCCGTTTACGTAATTTATTTGCGAATCGACTTCAAGCCAGATCGTCACATTGGCCGCTCCTCTCTCTGAAACGGTTGTACTTATCGTCTGCAAAGCTATGTCGCGTGCTGCGGTACGCGGAGACACTAAAAGCACCATAGTAGAACACAGATTAAGTTTCTAAGTTGATGAAATAGCCAGTAAGAAGTAGTACAATTCAGGTTTTAGGTATCGTCTATGGACTTTTTGCTGGCTTTGGTGCCTTGGACATGAGCTAGGACCTAAGGAATCTGCATGAAAGGAGGGCTAGCAGCCGAGTTGCAAGGGACAATGTTAAAAGTGTTCATATGTAGTAAAAACCTAAGAAATCCGTTCGTTTATGTCATTTGTTATCGAATCGACTTAAAGCCAGATCGTCACATTTGCCCCTCTTCTCTCTGAAACGATTGTACTTGTCGTCTGCAAAGCTATGTCGCGTGCTGCGGTATGCGGAGGCACTAAAATCACCATAGCGGAACACATATGAAGCTTCTAAGTTGATGTAATAGCCAGTAAGAAGTAGTACAATTCAAGTTTTAGGTATCGATAATTGACTTTTTAGCTGGCTTTGGTGCCTTGGTCATGATCTATGCCCTTAAGATTCTGCATGAGAGGAGGACTAGCAGCCGAATTGCATGGGAGAATGTGAAAAGTGTTCATATGTAGTAAAAAACTGAGAAATCCGTCCGATTTCGTCATTTGTTATCGAATCAACTTGAAGCCAGATCGTCACATTGGCCGCTCTTCTCTCTGAAACGGTTGTACTTATCGTCTGCAAAGCTATGTCGCGTGATGCGGTATGCGGAGACACTAAAAGCACCATAGTAGAACACAGATGAAGCTTCTAAGTTAATGGAATAGCCAGTAAGGAGTAGTACAATTCAAGATTTAGGTATCGATTATTGACTTTTTAGCTGGGTTTGGAGCCTTGGACATGAGCTAGGACCTTAAGATTCTGCATGGAAGGAGGACTAGCAGCCGAGTTGCACGGGAGGATGCGAAAAGTGTTTATATGTAGTAAAAACCTGAGAAATAAGTCCGTTTTCGTAATTTATTATCGAATCGACTTAAAGCAGTGCGTCACATTTTCCGCTTTTCTCTCTGAAACGGTTGTACTTATCGTCTGCAAAGCTATGTCGCGTGCTGCGTTATGCGGAGACACTAAAAGCACCATAGTAGAACACAGATTAAGCTTCTAAGTTGATGTAATAGCCAGTAAGCAGTAGTACAATTCAAGTTTTAGGTATCGATAATTGACTTTTTAGCTGGCTTTGGTGCCTTGGTCATGATCAATGTCCTTAAGATTCTGCATGAAAGGAGGACTAGCAGCCGAATTGCATGGGAGAATGTGAAAAGTGTTCATATGTAGTAAAAAACTGAGAAATCCGTCCGATTTCGTCTTTTGTTATCGAATCAACTTGAAGCCAGATCGTCACATTGGCCGCTCTTCTCTGTGAAACGGTTGTACTTATCGTCTGCAAAGCTATGACGCGTGCTGCGGGATGCGGAGACACTGAATGCACCATAGTAGAACACAGATGAAGCTTCTAAGTTGATGTAATAGCCAGTAAGAAGTAGTACAATTCAAGATTTAGGTATCGATTATTGACATTTTAGCTGGCTTTGGTGCCTTGGACATGAGCTAGGACCTTAAGATTCTGCATGAAAGGAGGATTAGCAGCCGAGTTGAACGGGAGAATGCGAAAAGTGTTCATGTGTAGTAAAAACCTGAGAAAGCCGACCGTTTTCGCAATTTTATATCGAATCGACTTAAAGCCAGATCGTCACATTGGCCGCTCTTCTCTCTGAAACGGTTGTACTTATCGTCTGCAAAGCTATGTCGCGTGCTGCGGTATGCGGAGACACTAAAAGCACCATAGTAGAACACAGATTAAGCTTCTAAGTTGATGTAATAGCCAGTAAGAAATTGTATAATTCAAGTTTTAGGTATCGATTATTGACTTTTTGCTATCTTTGGTGACTTGGACATGAGGTAGGACCTTAAGATTCTGCATAAAATTAGGGCTAGCAGCCGAGTTGATCGGGAGTATGTGAAAAGTGTTCATATGTAGTAAAAACCTGAGAAATCCGTTCGTTTTCGTCATTTGTTATCGAATCGACTTAAAGCCAGATCGTCACATTTGACGCTCTTCTCTCTGAAACGGTTGTACTTATCGTCTGCAAAGCTATGTCGCGTGCTTCGGTATGCGGAGACACTAAAAGCACTATAGTAGAACACAGATGAAGCTTCTAAGTTGACGTAATAGCCAGTAAGGAGTAGTACAATTCAAGTTTTAGGTATCGGTTAATGACATTTTAGCTGGCTTTGGTACATTGGACATGAGCTAGGACATTAGGATTCTGCATGAAAGGAGGACTAGCAACCGCGTTGCACGGGAGTATGTGATAGGTGTTTACATGTAGTAAAAACCTGAGAAATCCGTCCATTTTCGTCATTTGTTATCGAATCGACTTAAAGCCAGATCGTCACATTGGCCGCTCTTCTCTCTGAAACGGTTGTACTTATCGTCTGCAAAGCTATGTCGCGTGCTGCGGTATGCGGAGGCACTAAAATCACCATAGTGGAACACAGATGGAGCTTCTAAGTTAATGGAATAGCCAGTAAGAAGTAGTACAATTCAGGTTTTAGGTATCGTCTATGGACTTTTTGCTGGCTTTGGTGCCTTGGACATGAGCTAGGACCTTAAGATTCTGCATGAAAGGAGGACTAGCAGCCGAGTTGCAAGGGACAATGTTAAAAGTGTTCATATGTAGTAAAAACCTAAGAAATCCGTTCGTTTATGTCATTTGTTATCGAATCGACTTAAAGCCAGATCGTCACATTTGCCCCTCTTCTCTCTGAAACGATTGTACTTGTCGTCTGCAAAGCTATGTCGCGTGCTGCGGTATGCGGAGGCACTAAAATCACCATAGCGGAACACATATGAAGCTTCTATGTTGATGTAATAGCCAGTAAGAAGTAGTACAATTCAAGTTTTAGGTATCGATAATTGACTTTTTAGCTGGCTTTGGTGCCTTGGTCATGATCTATGTCCTTAAGATTCTGCATGAAAGGAGGACTAGCAGCCGAATTGCATGGGAGAATGTGAAAAGTGTTCATATGTAGTAAAAAACTGAGAAATCCGTCCGATTTCGTCATTTGTTATCGAATCAACTTGAAGCCAGATCGTCACATTGGCCGCTCTTCTCTCTGAAACGGTTGTACTTATCGTCTGCAAAGCTATGTCGCGTGATGCGGTATGCGGAGACACTAAAAGCTCCATAGTAGAACACAGATGAAGCTTCTAAGTTAATGGAATAGCCAGTAAGGAGTAGTACAGTTCAAGTTTTAGGTATCGAATATTGACTTTTTAGCTGGGTTTGGAGACTTGGACATGAGCTAGGACCTTAAGATTCTGCATGGAAGGAGGACTAGCAGCCGAGTTGCACGGGAGGATGCGAAAAGTGTTCATATGTAGTAAAAACCTGAGAAATAAGTCCGTTTTCGTAATTTATTATCGAATCGACTTAAAGCAGTGCGTCACATTGGCCGCTTTTCTCTCTGAAACGGTTGTACTTATCGTCTGCAAAGCTATGTCGCGTGCTGCGGTATGCGGAGACACTAAAAGCACCATAGTAGAACACAGATTAAGCTTCTAAGTTGATGTAATACCCAGTAAGACGTAGTACAATTCAAGTTTTAGGTATCGATAATTGACTTTTTAGCTGGCTTTGGTGCCTTGGTAATGAGCTATGTCCTTAAGATTCTGCATGAAAGGAGGACTAGCAGCCGAGTTGCATGGGAGAATGTGAAAAGTGTTCATATGTAGTAAAAACCTGAGAAATCCATCCGTTTTCGTCATTTGTTATCGAATCGTCTTGAAGCCAGATCGTGACATTGTCCGCTCTTCTCTCTGAAATGGTTGTACTTATCGTCTGCAAAGCTATGTCGCGTGCTGCGGTATGCGGAGACACTAAAAGCACCATAGTAGAACACAGATGAAGCTTCTAAGTTGATGTAATAGCCAGTAAGGAGTAGTACAATTCAAGTTTTAGGTATCGAATATTGACTTTTTAGCTGGTATTAGTGCCTTGGACATGAGCTAGGACCTTAAGATTCTGCTTGAAAGGAGGACTAGCAGCCGAGTTGCACGGGAGGATGCGAAAAGTGTTCATATGTAGTAAAAACCTGAGAAATCCGTCCGTTTTCGTAATTTATTATCGAATCGACTTAAAGCAGTGCGTCACATTGGCCGCTCTTCTCTCTGAAACGGTTGTACTTATCGTCTGCAAAGCTATGTCGCTTGCTGCGGTATGCGGAGACACTAAAAGCACCATAGTAGAACACAGATTAAGCTTCTAAGTTGATGTAATACCCAGTAAGAAGTAGTACAATTCAAGTTTTAGGTATCGATTATTGACTTTTTAGCTGGCTTTGGTGCCTTGGACATGAGCTAGGACCTTATGATTCTGCATGAAAGGAGGACTAGCAGCCGAGTTGCATGGGTGAATGTGAAAAGTGTTCATATGTAGTATAAACCTGAGAAATCGGTCCGTTTTCGTCATTTGTTATCGAATCGACTTAAAGCCAGATCGTCACATTGGCCGCTCTTCTCTGTGAAACGGTTGTACTTATCGTCTGCAAAGCTATGACGCGTGCTGCGGGATGCGGAGACACTGAATGCACCATAGTAGAACACAGATGAAGCTTCTAAGTTGATGTAATAGCCAGTAAGAAGTAGTACAATTCAAGATTTAGGTATCGATTATTGACTTTTTAGCTGGCTTTGGTGCCTTGGACATGAGCTAGGACCTTAAGATTCTGCATGAAAGGAGGATTAGCAGCCGAGTTGAACGGGAGAATGCGAAAAGTGTTCATGTGTAGTAAAAACCTGAGAAAGCCGACCGTTTTCGCAATTTTATATCGAATCGACTTAAAGCCAGATCGTCACATTGGCCGCTCTTCTCTCTGAAACGGTTGTACTTATCGTCTGCAAAGCTATGTCGCGTGCTGCGGTATGCGGAGACACTAAAAGCACCATAGTAGAACACAGATTAAGCTTCTAAGTTGATGTAATAGCCAGTAAGAAATTGTATAATTCAAGTTTTAGGTATCGATTATTGACTTTTTGCTATCTTTGGTGACTTGGACATGAGGTAGGACCTTAAGATTCTGCATAAAATTAGGGCTAGCAGCCGAGTTGATCGGGAGTATGTGAAAAGTGTTCATATGTAGTAAAAACCTGAGAAATCCGTTCGTTTTCGTCATTTGTTATCGAATCGACTTAAAGCCAGATCGTCACATTTGACGCTCTTCTCTCTGAAACGGTTGTACTTATCGTCTGCAAAGCTATGTCGCGTGCTTCGGTATGCGGAGACACTAAAAGCACTATAGTAGAACACAGATGAAGCTTCTAAGTTGACGTAATAGCCAGTAAGGAGTAGTACAATTCAAGTTTTAGGTATCGGTTAATGACATTTTAGCTGGCTTTGGTACATTGGACATGAGCTACGACATTAGGATTCTGCATGAAAGGAGGACTAGCAACCGCGTTGCACGGGAGTATGTGATAGGTGTTTATATGTAGTAAAAACCTGAGAAATCCGTCCATTTTCGTCATTTGTTATCGAATCGACTTAAAGCCAGATCGTCACATTGGCCGCTCTTCTCTCTGAAACGGTTGTACTTATCGTCTGCAAAGCTATGTCGCGTGCTGCGGTATGCGGAGGCACTAAAATCACCATAGTGGAACACAGATGGAGCTTCTAAGTTAATGGAATAGCCAGTAAGAAGTAGTACAATTCAGGTTTTAGGTATCGTCTATGGACTTTTTGCTGGCTTTGGTGCCTTGGACATGAGCTAGGACCTTAAGATTCTGCATGAAAGGAGGACTAGCAGCCGAGTTGCAAGGGACAATGTTAAAAGTGTTCATATGTAGTAAAAACCTAAGAAATCCGTTCGTTTATGTCATTTGTTATCGAATCGACTTAAAGCCAGATCGTCACATTTGCCCCTCTTCTCTCTGAAACGATTGTACTTGTCGTCTGCAAAGCTATGTCGCGTGCTGCGGTATGCGGAGGCACTAAAATCACCATAGCGGAACACATATGAAGCTTCTATGTTGATGTAATAGCCAGTAAGAAGTAGTACAATTCAAGTTTTAGGTATCGATAATTGACTTTTTAGCTGGCTTTGGTGCCTTGGTCATGATCTATGTCCTTAAGATTCTGCATAAGAGGAGGACTAGCAGCCGAATTGCATGGGAGAATGTGAAAAGTGTTCATATGTAGTAAAAAACTGAGAAATCCGTCCGATTTCGTCATTTGTTATCGAATCAACTTGAAGCCAGATCGTCACATTGGCCGCTCTTCTCTCTGAAACGGTTGTACTTATCGTCTGCAAAGCTATGTCGCGTGATGCGGTATGCGGAGACACTAAAAGCTCCATAGTAGAACACAGATGAAGCTTCTAAGTTAATGGAATAGCCAGTAAGGAGTAGTACAGTTCAAGTTTTAGGTATCGAATATTGACTTTTTAGCTGGGTTTGGAGCCTTGGACATGAGCTAGGACCTTAAGATTCTGCATGGAAGGAGGACTAGCAGCCGAGTTGCACGGGAGGATGCGAAAAGTGTTCATATGTAGTAAAAACCTGAGAAATAAGTCCGTTTTCGTAATTTATTATCGAATCGACTTAAAGCAGTGCGTCACATTGGCCGCTTTTCTCTCTGAAACGGTTGTACTTATCGTCTGCAAAGCTATGTCGCGTGCTGCGGTATGCGGAGACACTAAAAGCACCATAGTAGAACACAGATTAAGCTTCTAAGTTGATGTAATACCCAGTAAGACGTAGTACAATTCAAGTTTTAGGTATCGATAATTGACTTTTTAGCTGGCTTTGGTGCCTTGGTAATGAGCTATGTCCTTAAGATTCTGCATGAAAGGAGGACTAGCAGCCGAGTTGCATGGGAGAATGTGAAAAGTGTTCATATGTAGTAAAAACCTGAGAAATCCATCCGTTTTCGTCATTTGTTATCGAATCGTCTTGAAGCCAGATCGTGACATTGTCCGTCTTCTCTCTGAAATGGTTGTACTTATCGTCTGCAAAGCTATGTCGCGTGCTGCGGTATGCGGAGACACTAAAAGCACCATAGTAGAACACAGATGAAGCTTCTAAGTTGATGTAATAGCCAGTAAGGAGTAGTACAATTCAAGTTTTAGGTATCGAATATTGACTTTTTAGCTGGTATTAGTGCCTTGGACATGAGCTAGGACCTTAAGATTCTGCTTGAAAGGAGGACTAGCAGCCGAGTTGCACGGGAGGATGCGAAAAGTGTTCATATGTAGTAAAAACCTGAGAAATCCGTCCGTTTTCGTAATTTATTATCGAATCGACTTAAAGCAGTGCGTCACATTTTCCGCTCTTTTTCCTGAAACGGTTGTACTTAACGTCTGGAAAGCTATGTCGCGTGCTGCGGTATGCGGAAACACTAAAAGCACCATAGTAGAACACAGATGAAGCTTCTAAGTTGATGTAATAGCCAGTAAGAAGTAATACAATTCACGTTTTAGGTATCGATTATTGACTTTTTAGCTGGCTTTGGTGCCTTGGACATGAGCTAGGACCTTAAGATTCTGCATGAAAGGAGGACTAGCAGCCGAGTTGAACGGGAGAATGCGAAAAGTGTTCATGTGTAGTAAAAACCTGAGAAAGCCGACCGTTTTCGCAATTTATTATCGAATCGACTTAAAGCCAGATCGTCACATTGGCCGCTCTTCTCTCTGAAACGGATGTACTTATCGTCTGCAAAGCTATGTCGCGTGCTGCGGTATGCGGAGACACTAAAAGCACCATAGTAGAACACAGATTAAGCTTCTAAGTTGATGTAATAGCCAGTAAGAAGTAGTATAATTCAAGTTTTAGGTATCGATTATTGACTTTTTGCTGGCTTTGGTGACTTGGACATGAGGTAGGACCTTATGATTCTGTATAAAATTAGGGCTAGCAGCCGAGTTGATCGTGAGTATGTGAAAAGTGTTCATATGTAGTAAAAACCTGAGAAATCCGTTCGTTTTCGTCATTTGTTATCGAATCGACTTAAAGCCAGATCGTCACATTTGACGCTCTTCTCTCTGAAACGGTTGTACTTATCGTCTGCAAAGCTATGTCGCGTGCTTCGGTATGCGGAGACACTAAAAGCACTATAGTAGAACACAGATGAAGCTTCTAAGTTGACGTAATAGCCAGTAAGGAGTAGTACAATTCAAGTTTTAGGTATCGATTAATGACATTTTAGCTGGCTTTGGTACATTGGACATGAGCTACGACATTAGGATTCTGCATGAAAGGAGGACTAGCAACCGCGTTGCACGGGAGTATGTGATAGGTGTTTATATGTAGTAAAAACCTGAGATATCCGTCCATTTTCGTCATTTGTTATCGAATCGACTTAAAGCCAGATCGTCACATTGGCCGCTCCTCTATCTGAAACGGTTGTACTTATCGTCTGCAAAGCTATGTCGCGTGCTGCGGTATGCGGAGGCACTAAAATCACCATAGTGGAACACAGATGGAGCTTCTAAGTTGATGTAATAGCCAGTAAGAAGTAGTACAATTCAAGTTTTAGGTAACGATTATTGACCTTTTAGCTGGCTTTGGTGCCTTGGACATGAGCTAGGACCTTAAGATTCTGCATGAAAGGAGGACTAGCAGCCGAGTTGAACGGGAGAATGCGAAAAGTGTTCATGTGTAGTAAAATCTTGAGAAATCTGTCCGTTTGCGTAATTTATTACCGAATCGACTTCAAGCCAGATCGTCACATTGGCCGCTCTTCTCTCTGAAACGGTTGTACTTATCGTCTGCAAAGCTATGTCGCGTGCTGCGGTATGCGGAGACACTAAAAGCGCCATAGTAGAACACAGATTAAGTTTCTAAGTTGATGAAATAGCCAGTAAGAAGTAGTACAATTCAAGTTTTAGGTATCGAATATTGACTTTTTAGCTGGCTTTGGTGCCTTGGACATGAGCTAGGACCTTAAGATTCTGCATGAAAGGAGGACTAGCAGCCGAGTTGCACGGGAGTATGTGAAAAGTGTTCATATGTAGTAAAAACCTGTGAAATCCTTATGTTTTCGTAATTTATTATCAAATCGACTTAAAGCAGTGCGTCACATTGGCCGCTCTTCTCTCTGAAACGGTTGTACTTATCGTCTGCAAAGCTATGTCGCGTGCTGCGGTATGCGGAGACACTAATAGCACCATAGTATAACACAGATTAAGCTTCTAAGTTGATGTAATAGCCAGTAAGAAGTAGTACAATTCAAGTTTTAGGTATCGATTATTGACTTTTTAGCTGTCATTGGTGCCTTGGACATGAGCTAGGACCTTAAGATTCTGCATGAAAGGATGACTAGAATCCGAGTTGCACGGGAGGATGCGAAAAGTGTACATATGTAGTAAAAACGTGAGGAATCCGTCCGTTTTCGTAATTTATTATCGAATCGACTTCAAGCAGTGCGTCACATTGGCCGCTCTTCTCTCTGAAACGGCTGTACTTATCGTCTGCAAAGCTATGTCGCGTGCTGCAGTATGCGGAGACACTAAAAGCACCATAGTAGAACACAGATGAAGCTTCTAAGTTGATGTGATAGCCAGTGAGAAGTTGTACAACTCAAGTTTTAGGTATCGTTTATTGACTTTTTAGCTGCCTTTTGTGCCTTGGACATGAGCTAGGACCTTAAGATTCCGCATGAAAGGAGGAGTAGCAGCCGCGTTGCACGGGAGTATGTGAAAAGTGTTCATATGTAGTAAAAACCTGAGAAATCCGTCCGTTTTCGTCATTTGTTATCGAATCGACTTAAAGCCAGATCGTCACATTGGCCGCTCTTCTCTCTGAAACGGTTGTACTTATCGTCTGCACAGCTTTGTCGCGTGCTGCGGTATGCGGAAACACTAAAAGCACCATAGTAGAACACAGATGAAGCTTCTAAGTTGATGTAATAGGCAGTAAGGACTAGTACAATTCAAGTTTTAGGTGTCGAATATTGACTTTTTAGCTGGCTTTGGTGCCTTGGACATGAGCTAGGACCTTAAGATTCTGCATGAAAGGAGGACTAGCAGCCGAGTTGCACGGGAGGATGCGAAAAGTGTTAATATGTAGTAAAAACCTGAGAAATCGGTCCGTTTTCGTCATTTGTTATCGAATCGACTTAAAGCCAGATCGTCACATTGGCCGCTCTTCTCTGTGAAACGGTTGTACTTATCGTCTGCAAAGCTATGACGCGTGCTGCGGGATGCGGAGACACTGAATGCACCATAGTAGAACACAGATGAAGCTTCTAAGTTGATGTAATAGCCAGTAAGAAGTAGTACAATTCAAGATTTAGGTATCGATTATTGACTTTTTAGCTGGCTTTGGTGCCTTGGACATGAGCTAGGACCTTAAGATTCTGCATGAAAGGAGGACTAGCAGCCGAGTTGAACGGGAGAATGCGAAAAGTGTTCATGTGTAGTAAAAACCTGAGAAAGCCGACCGTTTTCGCAATTTATTATCGAATCGACTTAAAGCCAGATCGTCACATTGGCCGCTCTTCTCTCTGAAACGGATGTACTTATCGTCTGCAAAGCTATGTCGCGTGCTGCGGTATGCGGAGACACTAAAAGCACCATAGTAGAACACAGATTAAGCTTCTAAGTTGATGTAATAGCCAGTAAGAAGTAGTATAATTCAAGTTTTAGGTATCGATTATTGACTTTTTGCTGGCTTTGGTGACTTGGACATGAGGTAGGACCTTATGATTCTGTATAAAATTAGGGCTAGCAGCCGAGTTGATCGTGAGTATGTGAAAAGTGTTCATATGTAGTAAAAACCTGAGAAATCCGTTCGTTTTCGTCATTTGTTATCGAATCGACTTAAAGCCAGATCGTCACATTGGCCGCTCCTCTATCTGAAACGGTTGTACTTATCGTCTGAAAGCTATGTCGCGTGCTTCGGTATGCGGAGACACTAAAAGCACTATAGTAGAACACAGATGAAGCTTCTAAGTTGACGTAATAGCCAGTAAGGAGTAGTACAATTCAAGTTTTAGGTATCGATTAATGACATTTTAGCTGGCTTTGGTACATTGGACATGAGCTACGACATTAGGATTCTGCATGAAAGGAGGACTAGCAACCGCGTTGCACGGGAGTATGTGATAGGTGTTTATATGTAGTAAAAACCTGAGATATCCGTCCATTTTCGTCATTTGTTATCGAATCGACTTAAAGCCAGATCGTCACATTGGCCGCTCGTCTATCTGAAACGGTTCTACTTATCGTCTGCAAAGCTATGTCGCGTGCTTCGGTATGCGGAGGCACTAAAATCACCATAGTGGAACACAGATGGAGCTTCTAAGTTGATGTAATAGCCAGTAAGAAGTAGTACAATTCAAGTTTTAGGTAACGATTATTGACCTTTTAGCTGGCTTTGGTGCCTTGGACATGAGCTAGGACCTTAAGATTCTGCATGAAAGGAGGACTAGCAGCCGAGTTGAACGGGTCATTTGTTATCGAATCGACTTAAAGCCAGATCGTCACATTGGCCGCTCCTCTATCTGAAACGGTTCTACTTATCGTCTGCAAAGCTATGTCGCGTGCTTCGGTATGCGGAGGCACTAAAATCACCATAGTGGAACACAGATGGAGCTTCTAAGTTGATGTAATAGCCAGTAAGAAGTAGTACAATTCAAGTTTTAGGTAACGATTATTGACCTTTTAGCTGGCTTTGGTGCCTTGGACATGAGCTAGGACCTTAAGATTCTGCATGAAAGGAGGACTAGCAGCCGAGTTGAACGGGAGAATGCGAAAAGTGTTCATGTGTAGTAAAATCCTGAGAAATCTGTCCGTTTGCGTAATTTATTACCGACTCGACTTCAAGCCAGATCGTCACATTGGCCGCTCTTCTCTCTGAAACGGTTGTACTTATCGTCTGCAAAGCTATGTCGCGTGCTGCGGTATGCGGAGACACTAAAAGCGCCATAGTAGAACACAGATTAAGTTTCTAAGTTGATGAAATAGCCAGTAAGAAGTAGTACAATTCAGGTTTTAGGTATCGCCTATGGACTTTTTGCTGGCTTTGGTGCCTTGGACATGAGCTAGGACCATAAGATTCTGCATGAAAGGAGGACTAGCAGCCGAGTTGCAAGGGACAATGTTAAAAGTGTTCATATGTAGTAAAAACCTAAGAAATCCGTTCGTTTATGTCATTTGTTATCGAATCGACTTAAAGCCAGATCGTCACATTTGCCCCTCTTCTCTCTGAAACGATTGTACTTGTCGTCTGCAAAGCTATGTCGCGTGCTGCGGTATGCGGAGGCACTAAAATCACCATAGCGGAACACAGATGAAGCTTCTAAGTTGATGTAATAGCCAGTAAGAAGTAGTACAATTCAAGTTTTAGGTATCGATAATTGACTTTTTAGCTGGCTTTGGTGCCTTGGTCATGATCTATGTCCTTAAGATTCTGCATGAAAGGAGGACTAGCAGCCGAATTGCATGGGAGAATGTGAAAAGTGTTCATATGTAGTAAAAAACTGAGAAATCCGTCCGATTTCGTCATTTGTTATCGAATCAACTTGAAGCCAGATCGTCACATTGGCCGCTCTTCTCTCTGAAACGGTTGTACTTATCGTCTGCAAAGCTATGTCGCGTGATGCGGTATGCGGAGACACTAAAAGCACCATAGTAGAACACAGATGAGGCTTCTAAGTTAATGGAATAGCCAGTAAGGAGTAGTACAGTTCAAGTTTTAGGTATCGAATATTGACTTTTTAGCTGGTTTTGGAGCCTTGGACATGAGCTAGGACCTTAGGATTCTGCATGGAAGGAGGACTAGCAGCCGAGTTGAACGGGAGGATGCGAAAAGTGTTCATATGTAGTAAAAACCTGAGAAATAAGTCCGTTTTCGTAATTTATTATCGAATCGACTTAAAGCAGTGCGTCACATTGGCCGCTTTTCTCTCTGAAACGGTTGTACTTATCGTCTGCAAAGCTATGTCGCGTGCTGCGGTATGCGGAGACACTAAAAGCACCATAGTAGAACACAGATTAAGCTTCTAAGTTGATGTAATAGCCAGTAAGAAATAGTATAATTCAAGTTTTGGGTATCGATTATTGACTTTTTGCTGGCTTTGGTGACTTGGACATGAGGTAGGACCTTAAGATTCTGCATAAAATTAGGGCTAGCAGCCGAGTTGATCGGGAGTATGTGAAAAGTGTTCATATGTAGTAAAAACCTGAGAAATCCGTTCGTTTTCGTCATTTGTTATCGAATCGACTTAAAGCCAGATCGTCACATTTGACGCTCTTCTCTCTGAAACGGTTGTACTTATCGTCTGCAAAGCTATGTCGCGTGCTTCGGTATGCGGAGACACTAAAAGCACTATAGTAGAACACAGATGAAGCTTCTAAGTTGACGTAATAGCCAGTAAGGAGTAGTACAATTCAAGTTTTAGGTATCGATTAATGACATTTTAGCTGGCTTTGGTACATTGGACATGAGCTACGACATTAGGATTCTGCATGAAAGGAGGACTAGCAACCGCGTTGCACGGGAGTATGTGATAGGTGTTTATATGTAGTAAAAACCTGAGAAATCCGTCCATTTTCGTCATTTGTTATCGAATCGACTTAAAGCCAGATCGTCACATTGGCCGCTCCTCTATCTGAAACGGTTGTACTTATCATCTGCAAAGCTATGTCGCGTGCTGCGGTATGCGGAGGCACTAAAATCACCATAGTGGAACACAGATGGAGCTTCTAAGTTGATGTAATAGCCAGTAAGAAGTTGTACAATTCAAGATTTAGGTAACGATTATTGACCTTTTAGCTGGCTTTGGTGCCTTGGACATGAGCTAGGACCTTAAGATTCTGCATGAAAGGAGGACTAGCAGCCGAGTTGAACGGGAGAATGCGAAAAGTGTTCATGTGTAGTAAAATCCTGAATATATCTGTCCGTTTACGTAATTTATTTGCGAATCGACTTCAAGCCAGATCGTCACATTGGCCGCTCTTCTCTCTGAAACGGTTGTACTTATCGTCTGCAAAGCTATGTCGCGTGCTGCGGTATGCGGAGACACTAAAAGCACCATAGTAGAACACAGATTAAGTTTCTAAGTTGATGAAATAGCCAGTAAGAAGTAGTACAATTCAGGTTTTAGGTATCGTCTATGGACTTTTTGCTGGCTTTGGTGCCTTGGACATGAGCTAGGACCTAAGGAATCTGCATGAAAGGAGGGCTAGCAGCCGAGTTGCAAGGGACAATGTTAAAAGTGTTCATATGTAGTAAAAACCTAAGAAATCCGTTCGTTTATGTCATTTGTTATCGAATCGACTTAAAGCCAGATCGTCACATTTGCCCCTCTTCTCTCTGAAACGATTGTACTTGTCGTCTGCAAAGCTATGTCGCGTGCTGCGGTATGCGGAGGCACTAAAATCACCATAGCGGAACACATATGAAGCTTCTAAGTTGATGTAATAGCCAGTAAGAAGTAGTACAATTCAAGTTTTAGGTATCGATAATTGACTTTTTAGCTGGCTTTGGTGCCTTGGTCATGATCTATGCCCTTAAGATTCTGCATGAGAGGAGGACTAGCAGCCGAATTGCATGGGAGAATGTGAAAAGTGTTCATATGTAGTAAAAAACTGAGAAATCCGTCCGATTTCGTCATTTGTTATCGAATCAACTTGAAGCCAGATCGTCACATTGGCCGCTCTTCTCTCTGAAACGGTTGTACTTATCGTCTGCAAAGCTATGTCGCGTGATGCGGTATGCGGAGACACTAAAAGCACCATAGTAGAACACAGATGAAGCTTCTAAGTTAATGGAATAGCCAGTAAGGAGTAGTACAATTCAAGATTTAGGTATCGATTATTGACTTTTTAGCTGGGTTTGGAGCCTTGGACATGAGCTAGGACCTTAAGATTCTGCATGGAAGGAGGACTAGCAGCCGAGTTGCACGGGAGGATGCGAAAAGTGTTTATATGTAGTAAAAACCTGAGAAATAAGTCCGTTTTCGTAATTTATTATCGAATCGACTTAAAGCAGTGCGTCACATTTTCCGCTTTTCTCTCTGAAACGGTTGTACTTATCGTCTGCAAAGCTATGTCGCGTGCTGCGTTATGCGGAGACACTAAAAGCACCATAGTAGAACACAGATTAAGCTTCTAAGTTGATGTAATAGCCAGTAAGCAGTAGTACAATTCAAGTTTTAGGTATCGATAATTGACTTTTTAGCTGGCTTTGGTGCCTTGGTCATGATCAATGTCCTTAAGATTCTGCATGAAAGGAGGACTAGCAGCCGAATTGCATGGGAGAATGTGAAAAGTGTTCATATGTAGTAAAAAACTGAGAAATCCGTCCGATTTCGTCTTTTGTTATCGAATCAACTTGAAGCCAGATCGTCACATTGGCCGCTCTTCTCTGTGAAACGGTTGTACTTATCGTCTGCAAAGCTATGACGCGTGCTGCGGGATGCGGAGACACTGAATGCACCATAGTAGAACACAGATGAAGCTTCTAAGTTGATGTAATAGCCAGTAAGAAGTAGTACAATTCAAGATTTAGGTATCGATTATTGACTTTTTAGCTGGCTTTGGTGCCTTGGACATGAGCTAGGACCTTAAGATTCTGCATGAAAGGAGGATTAGCAGCCGAGTTGAACGGGAGAATGCGAAAAGTGTTCATGTGTAGTAAAAACCTGAGAAAGCCGACCGTTTTCGCAATTTTATATCGAATCGACTTAAAGCCAGATCGTCACATTGGCCGCTCTTCTCTCTGAAACGGTTGTACTTATCGTCTGCAAAGCTATGTCGCGTGCTGCGGTATGCGGAGACACTAAAAGCACCATAGTAGAACACAGATTAAGCTTCTAAGTTGATGTAATAGCCAGTAAGAAATTGTATAATTCAAGTTTTAGGTATCGATTATTGACTTTTTGCTATCTTTGGTGACTTGGACATGAGGTAGGACCTTAAGATTCTGCATAAAATTAGGGCTAGCAGCCGAGTTGATCGGGAGTATGTGAAAAGTGTTCATATGTAGTAAAAACCTGAGAAATCCGTTCGTTTTCGTCATTTGTTATCGAATCGACTTAAAGCCAGATCGTCACATTTGACGCTCTTCTCTCTGAAACGGTTGTACTTATCGTCTGCAAAGCTATGTCGCGTGCTTCGGTATGCGGAGACACTAAAAGCACTATAGTAGAACACAGATGAAGCTTCTAAGTTGACGTAATAGCCAGTAAGGAGTAGTACAATTCAAGTTTTAGGTATCGGTTAATGACATTTTAGCTGGCTTTGGTACATTGGACATGAGCTAGGACATTAGGATTCTGCATGAAAGGAGGACTAGCAACCGCGTTGCACGGGAGTATGTGATAGGTGTTTATATGTAGTAAAAACCTGAGAAATCCGTCCATTTTCGTCATTTGTTATCGAATCGACTTAAAGCCAGATCGTCACATTGGCCGCTCTTCTCTCTGAAACGGTTGTACTTATCGTCTGCAAAGCTATGTCGCGTGCTGCGGTATGCGGAGGCACTAAAATCACCATAGTGGAACACAGATGGAGCTTCTAAGTTAATGGAATAGCCAGTAAGAAGTAGTACAATTCAGGTTTTAGGTATCGTCTATGGACTTTTTGCTGGCTTTGGTGCCTTGGACATGAGCTAGGACCTTAAGATTCTGCATGAAAGGAGGACTAGCAGCCGAGTTGCAAGGGACAATGTTAAAAGTGTTCATATGTAGTAAAAACCTAAGAAATCCGTTCGTTTATGTCATTTGTTATCGAATCGACTTAAAGCCAGATCGTCACATTTGCCCCTCTTCTCTCTGAAACGATTGTACTTGTCGTCTGCAAAGCTATGTCGCGTGCTGCGGTATGCGGAGGCACTAAAATCACCATAGCGGAACACATAAGAAGCTTCTATGTTGATGTAATAGCCAGTAAGAAGTAGTACAATTCAAGTTTTAGGTATCGATAATTGACTTTTTAGCTGGCTTTGGTGCCTTGGTCATGATCTATGTCCTTAAGATTCTGCATGAAAGGAGGACTAGCAGCCGAATTGCATGGGAGAATGTGAAAAGTGTTCATATGTAGTAAAAAACTGAGAAATCCGTCCGATTTCGTCATTTGTTATCGAATCAACTTGAAGCCAGATCGTCACATTGGCCGCTCTTCTCTCTGAAACGGTTGTACTTATCGTCTGCAAAGCTATGTCGCGTGATGCGTTATGCGGAGACACTAAAAGCTCCATAGTAGAACACAGATGAAGCTTCTAAGTTAATGGAATAGCCAGTAAGGAGTAGTACAGTTCAAGTTTTAGGTATCGAATATTGACTTTTTAGCTGGGTTTGGAGCCTTGGACATGAGCTAGGACCTTAAGATTCTGCATGGAAGGAGGACTAGCAGCCGAGTTGCACGGGAGGATGCGAAAAGTGTTCATATGTAGTAAAAACCTGAGAAATAAGTCCGTTTTCGTAATTTATTATCGAATCGACTTAAAGCAGTGCGTCACATTGGCCGCTTTTCTCTCTGAAACGGTTGTACTTATCGTCTGCAAAGCTATGTCGCGTGCTGCGGTATGCGGAGACACTAAAAGCACCATAGTAGAACACAGATTAAGCTTCTAAGTTGATGTAATACCCAGTAAAACGTAGTACAATTCAAGTTTTAGGTATCGATAATTGACTTTTTAGCTGGCTTTGGTGCCTTGGTAATGAGCTATGTCCTTAAGATTCTGCATGAAAGGAGGACTAGCAGCCGAGTTGCATGGGAGAATGTGAAAAGTGTTCATATGTAGTAAAAACCTGAGAAATCCATCCGTTTTCGTCATTTGTTATCGAATCGTCTTGAAGCCAGATCGTGACATTGTCCGCTCTTCTCTCTGAAATGGTTGTACTTATCGTCTGCAAAGCTATGTCGCGTGCTGCGGTATGCGGAGACACTAAAAGCACCATAGTAGAACACAGATGAAGCTTCTAAGTTGATGTAATAGCCAGTAAGGAGTAGTACAATTCAAGTTTTAGGTATCGAATATTGACTTTTTAGCTGGTATTAGTGCCTTGGACATGAGCTAGGACCTTAAGATTCTGCTTGAAAGGAGGACTAGCAGCCGAGTTGCACGGGAGGATGCGAAAAGTGTTCATATGTAGTAAAAACCTGAGAAATCCGTCCGTTTTCGTAATTTATTATCGAATCGACTTAAAGCAGTGCGTCACATTGGCCGCTCTTCTCTCTGAAACGGTTGTACTTATCGTCTGCAAAGCTATGTCGCTTGCTGCGGTATGCGGAGACACTAAAAGCACCATAGTAGAACACAGATTAAGCTTCTAAGTTGATGTAATACCCAGTAAGAAGTAGTACAATTCAAGTTTTAGGTATCGATTATTGACTTTTTAGCTGGCTTTGGTGCCTTGGACATGAGCTAGGACCTTATGATTCTGCATGAAAGGAGGACTAGCAGCCGAGTTGCATGGGTGAATGTGAAAAGTGTTCATATGTAGTATAAACCTGAGAAATCGGTCCGTTTTCGTCATTTGTTATCGAATCGACTTAAAGCCAGATCGTCACATTGGCCGCTCTTCTCTGTGAAACGGTTGTACTTATCGTCTGCAAAGCTATGACGCGTGCTGCGGGATGCGGAGACACTGAATGCACCATAGTAGAACACAGATGAAGCTTCTAAGTTGATGTAATAGCCAGTAAGAAGTAGTACAATTCAAGATTTAGGTATCGATTATTGACTTTTTAGCTGGCTTTGGTGCCTTGGACATGAGCTAGGACCTTAAGATTCTGCATGAAAGGAGGATTAGCAGCCGAGTTGAACGGGAGAATGCGAAAAGTGTTCATGTGTAGTAAAAACCTGAGAAAGCCGACCGTTTTCGCAATTTTATATCGAATCGACTTAAAGCCAGATCGTCACATTGGCCGCTCTTCTCTCTGAAACGGTTGTACTTATCGTCTGCAAAGCTATGTCGCGTGCTGCGGTATGCGGAGACACTAAAAGCACCATAGTAGAACACAGATTAAGCTTCTAAGTTGATGTAATAGCCAGTAAGAAATTGTATAATTCAAGTTTTAGGTATCGATTATTGACTTTTTGCTATCTTTGGTGACTTGGACATGAGGTAGGACCTTAAGATTCTGCATAAAATTAGGGCTAGCAGCCGAGTTGATCGGGAGTATGTGAAAAGTGTTCATATGTAGTAAAAACCTGAGAAATCCGTTCGTTTTCGTCATTTGTTATCGAATCGACTTAAAGCCAGATCGTCACATTTGACGCTCTTCTCTCTGAAACGGTTGTACTTATCGTCTGCAAAGCTATGTCGCGTGCTTCGGTATGCGGAGACACTAAAAGCACTATAGTAGAACACAGATGAAGCTTCTAAGTTGACGTAATAGCCAGTAAGGAGTAGTACAATTCAAGTTTTAGGTATCGGTTAATGACATTTTAGCTGGCTTTGGTACATTGGACATGAGCTAGGACATTAGGATTCTGCATGAAAGGAGGACTAGCAACCGCGTTGCACGGGAGTATGTGATAGGTGTTTATATGTAGTAAAAACCTGAGAAATCCGTCCATTTTCGTCATTTGTTATCGAATCGACTTAAAGCCAGATCGTCACATTGGCCGCTCTTCTCTCTGAAACGGTTGTACTTATCGTCTGCAAAGCTATGTCGCGTGCTGCGGTATGCGGAGGCACTAAAATCACCATAGTGGAACACAGATGGAGCTTCTAAGTTAATGGAATAGCCAGTAAGAAGTAGTACAATTCAGGTTTTAGGTATCGTCTATGGACTTTTTGCTGGCTTTGGTGCCTTGGACATGAGCTAGGACCTTAAGATTCTGCATGAAAGGAGGACTAGCAGCCGAGTTGCAAGGGACAATGTTAAAAGTGTTCATATGTAGTAAAAACCTAAGAAATCCGTTCGTTTATGTCATTTGTTATCGAATCGACTTAAAGCCAGATCGTCACATTTGCCCCTCTTCTCTCTGAAACGATTGTACTTGTCGTCTGCAAAGCTATGTCGCGTGCTGCGGTATGCGGAGGCACTAAAATCACCATAGCGGAACACATATGAAGCTTCTATGTTGATGTAATAGCCAGTAAGAAGTAGTACAATTCAAGTTTTAGGTATCGATAATTGACTTTTTAGCTGGCTTTGGTGCCTTGGTCATGATCTATGTCCTTAAGATTCTGCATGAAAGGAGGACTAGCAGCCGAATTGCATGGGAGAATGTGAAAAGTGTTCATATGTAGTAAAAAACTGAGAAATCCGTCCGATTTCGTCATTTGTTATCGAATCAACTTGAAGCCAGATCGTCACATTGGCCGCTCTTCTCTCTGAAACGGTTGTACTTATCGTCTGCAAAGCTATGTCGCGTGATGCGGTATGCGGAGACACTAAAAGCTCCATAGTAGAACACAGATGAAGCTTCTAAGTTAATGGAATAGCCAGTAAGGAGTAGTACAGTTCAAGTTTTAGGTATCGAATATTGACTTTTTAGCTGGGTTTGGAGCCTTGGACATGAGCTAGGACCTTAAGATTCTGCATGGAAGGAGGACTAGCAGCCGAGTTGCACGGGAGGATGCGAAAAGTGTTCATATGTAGTAAAAACCTGAGAAATAAGTCCGTTTTCGTAATTTATTATCGAATCGACTTAAAGCAGTGCGTCACATTGGCCGCTTTTCTCTCTGAAACGGTTGTACTTATCGTCTGCAAAGCTATGTCGCGTGCTGCGGTATGCGGAGACATTAAAAGCACCATAGTAGAACACAGATTAAGCTTCTAAGTTGATGTAATACCCAGTAAGACGTAGTACAATTCAAGTTTTAGGTATCGATAATTGACTTTTTAGCTGGCTTTGGTGCCTTGGTAATGAGCTATGTCCTTAAGATTCTGCATGAAAGGAGGACTAGCAGCCGAGTTGCATGGGAGAATGTGAAAAGTGTTCATATGTAGTAAAAACCTGAGAAATCCATCCGTTTTCGTCATTTGTTATCGAATCGTCTTGAAGCCAGATCGTGACATTGTCCGCTCTTCTCTCTGAAATGGTTGTACTTATCGTCTGCAAAGCTATGTCGCGTGCTGCGGTATGCGGAGACACTAAAAGCACCATAGTAGAACACAGATGAAGCTTCTAAGTTGATGTAATAGCCAGTAAGGAGTAGTACAATTCAAGTTTTAGGTATCGAATATTGACTTTTTAGCTGGTATTAGTGCCTTGGACATGAGCTAGGACCTTAAGATTCTGCTTGAAAGGAGGACTAGCAGCCGAGTTGCACGGGAGGATGCGAAAAGTGTTCATATGTAGTAAAAACCTGAGAAATCCGTCCGTTTTCGTAATTTATTATCGAATCGACTTAAAGCAGTGCGTCACATTGGCCGCTCTTCTCTCTGAAACGGTTGTACTTATCGTCTGCAAAGCTATGTCGCTTGCTGCGGTATGCGGAGACACTAAAAGCACCATAGTAGAACACAGATTAAGCTTCTAAGTTGATGTAATACCCAGTAAGAAGTAGTACAATTCAAGTTTTAGGTATCGATTATTGACTTTTTAGCTGGCTTTGGTGCCTTGGACATGAGCTAGGACCTTATGATTCTGCATGAAAGGAGGACTAGCAGCCGAGTTGCATGGGTGAATGTGAAAAGTGTTCATATGTAGTATAAACCTGAGAAATCGGTCCGTTTTCGTCATTTGTTATCGAATCGACTTAAAGCCAGATCGTCACATTGGCCGCTCTTCTCTGTGAAACGGTTGTACTTATCGTCTGCAAAGCTATGACGCGTGCTGCGGGATGCGGAGACACTGAATGCACCATAGTAGAACACAGATGAAGCTTCTAAGTTGATGTAATAGCCAGTAAGAAGTAGTACAATTCAAGTTTTAGGTATCGATTATTGACTTTTTAGCTGGCTTTGGTGCCTTGGACATGAGCTAGGACCTTATGATTCTGCATGAAAGGAGGACTAGCAGCCGCGTTGCACGGGAGTATGTGATAGGTGTTTATATGTAGTAAAAACCTGAGAAATCCGTCCATTTTCGTCATTTGTTATCGAATCGACTTAAAGCCAGATCGTCACATTGGCCGCTCCTCTATCTGAAACGGTTGTACTTATCGTCTGCAAAGCTATGTCGCGTGCTGCGGTATGCGGAGGCACTAAAATCACCATAGTGGAACACAGATCGAGCTTCTAAGTTGATGTAATAGCCACTAAGAAGTAGTACAATTCAAGTTTTAGGTAACGATTATTGACCTTTTAGCTGGCTTTGGTGCCTTGGACATGAGCTAGGACCTTAAGATTCTGCATGAAAGGAGGACTAGCAGCCGAGTTGAACGGGAGAATGCGAAAAGTGTTCATGTGTAGTAAAATCCTGAGAAATCTGTCCGTTTACGTAATTTATTACCGAATCGACTTCAAGCCAGATCGTCACATTGGCCGCTCTTCTCTCTGAAACGGTTGTACTTATCGTCTGCAAAGCTATGTCGCGTGCTGCGGTATGCGGAGACACTAAAAGCACCATAGTAGAACACAGATTAAGTTCCTAAGTTGATGAAATAGCCAGTAAGTAGTAGTACAATTCAGGTTTTAGGTATCGACTATGGACTTTTTGCTGGCTTTGGTGCCTTGGACATGAGCTAGGACCTTAAGATTCTGCATGAAAGGAGGACTAGCAGCCGAGTTGCAAGGGACAATGTTAAAAGTGTTCATATGTAGTAAAAACCTAAGAAATCCGTTCGCTTATGTCATTTGTTATCGAATCGACTTAAAGCCTGATCGTCACATTTGCCCCTCTTCTCTCTGAAACGATTGTACTTATCGTCTGCAAAGCTATGTCGCGTGCTGCGGTATGCGGAGACACTCAAAGCACCATAGTAGAACACAGATTAAGTTTCTAAGTTGATGAAATAGCCAGTAAGAAGTAGTACAATTCAGGTTTTAGGTATCGACTATGGACTTTTTGCTGGCTTTGGTGCCTTGGACATGAGCTAGGACCTTAAGATTCTGCATGAAAGGAGGACTAGCAGCCGAGTTGAACGGGAGAATGCGAAAAGTGTTCATGTGTAGTAAAAACCTGAGATAGCCGACCGTTTTCGCAATTTATTATCGAATCGACTTAAAGCCAGATCGTCACATTGGCCGCTCTTCTCTCTGAAACGGTTGTACTTATCGTCTGCAAAGCTATGTCGCGTGCTGCGGTATGCGGAGACACTAAAAGCACCATAGTAGAACACAGATTAAGCTTCTAAGTTGATGTAATAGCCAGTAAGAAGTAGTATAATTCAAGTTTTAGGTATCGATTATTGACTTTTTGCTGGCTTTGGTGACTTGGACATGAGGTAGGACATTAAGATTCTGCATGAAGTTAGGGCTAGCAGCCGAGTTGCAAGGGAGAATGTTAAAAGTGTTCATATGTAGTAAAAACCTGAGAAATCCGTTCGTTTTCGTCATTTGTTATCGAATCGACTTAAAGCCAGATCGTCACATTGGCCACTCTTCTCTCTGAAACGGTTGTACTTATCGTCTGCAAAGCTATGTCGCGTGCTGCGGTATGCGGAGACACTAAAAGCACCATAGTAGAACATAGATGAAGCTTCTAAGTTGACGTAATAGCCAGTAAGGAGTAGTACAATTCAAGTTTTAGGTATCGATTAATGACATTTTAGCTGGCTTTGGTACATTGGACATGAGCTAGGACATTAGGATTCTGCATGAAAGGAGGACTAGCAACCGCGTTGCACGGGAGTATGTGATAGGTGTTTATATGTAGTAAAAACCTGAGAAATCCGTCCATTTTCGTCATTTGTTATCGAATCGACTTAAAGCCAGATCGTCACATTGGCCGCTCCTCTATCTGAAACGGTTGTACTTATCGTCTGAAAGCTATGTCGCGTGCTGCGGTATGCGGAGGCACTAAAATCACCATAGTGGAACACAGATGGAGCTTCTAAGTTGATGTAATAGCCAGTAAGAAGTAGTACAATTCAAGTTTTAGGTAACGATTATTGACCTTTTAGCTGGCTTTGGTGACTTGGACATGAGCTAGGACCTTAAGATTCTGCATGAAAGGAGGACTAGCAGCCGAGTTGAACGGGAGAATGCGAAAAGTGTTCATGTGTAGTAAAATCCTGAGAAATCTGTCCGTTTACGTAATTTATTACCGAATCGACTTCAAGCCAGATCGTCACACTGGCCGCTCTTCTCTCTGAAACGGTTGTACTTATCGTCTGCAAAGCTATGTCGCGTGCTGCGGTATGCGGAGACACTAAAAGCACCATAGTAGAACACAGATTAAGTTCCTAAGTTGATGAAATAGCCAGTAAGAAGTAGTACAATTCAGGTTTTAGGTATCGAATATTGACTTTTTAGCTGGGTTTGGAGCCTTGGACATGAGCTAGGACCTTAAGATTCTGCATGAAAGGAGGACTAGCAGCCGAGTTGCACGGGAGGATGCGAAAAGTATTCATATGTAGTAAAAACCTGAGAAATCCGTCCGTTTTCGTAATTTATTATCGAATCGACTTAAAGCAGTGCGTCACATTGGCCGCTTTTCTCTCTGAAACGGTTGTACTTATCGTCTGCAAAGCTATGTCGCGTGCTGCGGTATGCGGAGACACTAAAAGCACCATAGTAGAACACAGATTAAGCTTCTAAGTTGATGTAATAGCAAGTAAGAAGTAGTACAATTCAAGTTTTAGGTATCGATAATTGACTTTTTAGCTGGCTTTGGTGCATTGGTAATGAGCTATGTCCTTAAGATTCTGCATGAAAGGAGGACTAGCAGCCGAGTTGATCGGGAGTATGTGAAAAGTGTTCATATGTAGTAAAAACCTGAGAAATCCGTCCGTTTTCGTCATTTGTTATCGAATCAACTTGAAGCCAGATCGTCACATTTGACGCTCTTCTCTCTGAAACGGTTGTACTTATCGTCTGCAAAGCTATGTCGCGTGCTGCGATATGCGGAGACACTAAAAGCACCATAGTAGAACACAGATGAAGCTTCTAAGTTGATGTAATAGCCAGTAAGGAGTAGTACAATTCAAGTTTTAGGTATCGAATATTGACTTTTTAGCTGGCTTTGGTGCCTAGGACATGAGCTAGGACCTTAAGATTCTGCATGAAAGGAGGACTAGCAGCCGAGTTGCACGGGAGGATGCGAAAAGTGTTCATATGTAGTAAAAACCTGAGAAATCCGTCCGTTTTCGTAATTTATTATCGAATCGACTTAAAGCAGTGCGTCACATTGGCCGCTCTTCTCTCTGAAACGGTTGTACTTATCGTCTGCAAAGCTATGTCGCGTGCTGTGGTATGCGGAGACACTAAAAGCACCATAGTAGAACACAGATGAAGCTTCTAAGTTGACGTAATAGCCAGTAAGGAGTAGTACAATTCAAGTTTTAGGTATCGATTAATGACATTTTAGCTGGCTTTGGTACATTGGACATGAGCTAGGACATTAGGATTCTGCATGAAAGGAGGACTAGCAACCGCGTTGCACGGGAGTATGTGATAGGTGTTTATATGTAGTAAAAACCTGAGAAATCCGTCCATCTTCGTCATTTGTTATCGAATCGACTTAAAGCCAGATCGTCACATTGGCCGCTCCTCTATCTGAAACGGTTGTACTTATCGTCTGAAAGCTATGTCGCGTGCTGCGGTATGCGGAGGCACTAAAATCACCATAGTGGAACACAGATGGAGCTTCTAGGTTGATGTAATAGCCAGTAAGAAGTAGTACAATTCAAGTTTTAGGTAACGATTATTGACCTTTTAGCTGGCTTTTGTGCCTTGGACATGAGCTAGGACCTTAAGATTCTGCATGAAAGGAGGACTAGCAGCCGAGTTGAACGGGAGAATGCGAAAAGTGTTCATGTGTAGTAAAATCCTGAGAAATCTGTCCGTTTACGTAATTTATTACCGAAATGACTTCAAGCCAGATCGTCACATTGGCCGCTCTTCTCTCTGAAACGGTTGTACTTATCGTCTGCAAAGCTATGTCGCGTGCTGCGGTATGCGGAGACACTAAAAGCACCATAGTAGAACACAGATTAAGTTCCTAAGTTGATGAAATAGCCAGTAAGAAGTAGTACAATTCAGGTTTTAGGTATCGAATATTGACTTTTTAGCTGGGTTTGGAGCCTTGGACATGAGCTAGGACCTTAAGATTCTGCATGAAAGGAGGACTAGCAGCCGAGTTGCACGGGAGGATGCGAAAAGTGTTCATATGTAGTAAAAACCTGAGAAATCCGTCCGTTTTCGTAATTTATTATCGAATCGACTTAAAGCAGTGCGTCGCATTGGCCGCTTTTCTCTCTGAAACGGTTGTACTTATCGTCTGCAAAGCTATGTCGCGTGCTGCGGTATGCGGAGACACTAAAAGCACCATAGTAGAACACAGATTAAGCTTCTAAGTTGATGTAATAGCAAGTAAGAAGTAGTACAATTCAAGTTTTAGGTGTCGATAATTGACTTTTTAGCTGGCTTTGGTGCATTGGTAATGAGCTATGTCCTTAAGATTCTGCATGAAAGGAGGACTAGCAGCCGAGTTGATCGGGAGTATGTGAAAAGTGTTCATATGTAGTAAAAACCTGAGAAATCCGTCCGTTTTCGTCATTTGTTATCGAATCAACTTGAAGCCAGATCGTCACATTTGACGCTCTTCTCTCTGAAACGGTTGTACTTATCGTCTGCAAAGCTATGTCGCGTGCTGCGATATGCGGAGACACTAAAAGCACCATAGTAGAACACAGATGAAGCTTCTAAGTTGATGTAATAGCCAGTAAGGAGTAGTACAATTCAAGTTTTAGTTCTCGAATATTGACTTTTTAGCTGGCTTTGGTGCCTAGGACATGAGCTAGGACCTTAAGATTCTGCATGAAAGGAGGACTAGCAGCCGAGTTGCACGGGAGGATGCGAAAAGTGTTCATATGTAGTAAAAACCTGAGAAATCCGTCCGTTTTCGTAATTTATTATCGAATCGACTTAAAGCAGTGCGTCACATTGGCCGCTCTTCTCTCTGAAACGGTTGTACTTATCGTCTGCAAAGCTATGTCGCGTGCTGTGGTATGCGGAGACACTAAAAGCACCATAGTAGAACACAGATTAAGCTTCTAAGTTGATGTAATAGATAGTAAGAAGTAGTACAATTCAGGTTTTAGGTATCGATTATGGACTTTTTGCTGGCTTTGGTGCCTTGGACATGAGCTAGGACCTTAAGATTCTGCATGAAAGGAGGACTAGCAGCCGAGTTGCAAGGGACAATGTTAAAAGTGTTCATATGTAGTAAAAACCTGAGAAATCCGTCCGTTTTCGTAATTTATTATCGAATCGACTTAAAGCAGTGCGTCACATTGGCCGCTCTTCTCTCTGAAACGGTTGTACTTATCGTCTGCAAAGCTATGTCGCGTGCTGCGGTATGCGGAGGCACTAAAATCACCATAGGGGAACACAGATGAAGCTTCTAAGTTGATGTAATATACAGTAAGAAGTAGTACAATTCAAGTTTTAGGTATCGATTATTGACTTTTTAGCTGGCTTTGGTGCCCTGGTCATGATCTATGTCTTTAAGATTCTGCATGAAAAGGGGACTAGCAGCCGAATTGCATGGGAAAATGTGAAAAGTGTTGATATGTAGTAAAAACCTGAGAAATCCGTCCGATTTCGTCATTTGTTAGCGAATCAACTTGAAGCCAGATCGTCACATTGGCCGCTCTTCTCCCTGATACGGTTGTACTTATCGTCTGCAAAGCTATGTCGCGTGCTGCGGTATGCGGAGACACTAAAAGCACCATAGTAGAACACAGATGAAGCTTCTAAGTTGATGTAATAGCCAGTAAGGAGTAGTACAATTCAAGTTTTAGGTATCGAATATTGACTTTTTAGCTGGCTTTGGTGCCTTGGACATGAGCTAGGACCTTAAGATTCTGCATGAAAGGAGGACTAGCAGCCGAGTTGCACGGGAGGATGCGAAAAGTGTTCATATGTAGTAAAAACCTGAGAAATCCGTCCGTTTTCGTAATTTATTATCGAATCGACTTAAAGCAGTGCGTCACATTGGCCGCTATTCTCTCTGAAACGGTTGCACTTATCGTCTGCAAAGCTATGTCGCGTGCTGCGGTATGCGGAGACACTAAAAGCACCATAGTAGAACACAGATGAAGCTTCTAAGTTGATGTAATAGCCAGTAAGAAGTAGTACAATTCAAGATTTAGGTATCGATTATTGACTTTTTAGCTGGCTTTGGTGCCTTGGACATGAGCTAGGACCTTAAGATTCTGCATGAAAGGAGGACTAGCAGCCGATTTGAACGGGAGAATGCGAAATGTGTTCATGTGTAGTAAAAACCTGAGAAAGCCGACCGTTTTCGCAATTTATTATCGAATCGACTTAAAGCCAGATCGTCACAGTGGCCGCTCTTCTCTCTGAAACGGTTGTACTTATCGTCTGCAAAGCTATGTCGCGTGCTGCGGTATGCGGAGACACTAAAAGCACCATAGTAGAACACAGATTAAGCTTCTAAGTTGATGTAATAGCTAGTAAGAAGTAGTATAATTCAAGTTTTAGGTATCGATTATTGACTTTTCGCTGGCTTTGGTGACTTGGACATGAGGTAGGACCTTAAGATTCTGCATGAAATTAGGGCTAGCAGCCGAGTTGCAAGGGAGAATGTTAAAAGTGTTCATATGTAGTAAAAACCTGGGAAATCCGTTTGTTTTCGTCATTTGTTATCGAATCGACTTAAAGCCAGATCGTCACATTGGCCACTCTTCTCTCTGAAACGGTTGTACTTATCGTCTGCAAAGCTATGTCGCGTGCTTCGGTATGCGGAGACACTAAAAGCACTATAGTAGAACACAGATGAAGCTTCTAAGTTGACATAATAGCCAGTAAGGAGTAGTACAACTCAAGTTTTAGGTATCGATTAATGACATTTTAGCTGGCTTTGGTACATTGGACATGAGCTAGGACCTTAAGATTCTGCATGAAAGGAGGACTAGCAGCCGCGTTGCACGGGAGTATGTGATAGGTGTTTATATGTAGTAAAAACCTGAGAAATCCGTCCATTTTCGTCATTTGTTATCGAATCGACTTAAAGCCAGATCGTCACATTGGCCGCTCCTCTATCTGAAACGGTTGTACTTATCGTCTGCAAAGCTATGTCGCGTGCTGCGGTATGCGGAGACACTAAAAGCACCATAGTAGAACACAGATTAAGTCCCTAAGTTGATGAAATAGCCAGTAAGAAGTAGTACAATTCAGGTTTTAGGTATCGACTATGGACTTTTTGCTGGCTTTGGTGCCTTGGACATGAGCTAGGACCTTAAGATTCTGCATGAAAGGAGGACTAGCAGCCGAGTTGCAAGGGACAATGTTAAAAGTGTTCATATGTAGTAAAAACCTAAGAAATCCGTTCACTTATGTCATTTGTTATCGAATCGACTTAAAGCCTGATCGTCACATTTGCCCCTCTTCTCTCTGAAACGATTGTACTTATCGTCTGCAAAGCTATGTCGCGTGCTGCGGTATGCGGAGACACTCAAAGCACCATAGTAGAACACAGATTAAGTTCCTAAGTTGATGAAATAGCCAGTAAGAAGTAGTACAATTAAGGTTTTAGGTATCGACTATGGACTTTTTGCTGGCTTTGGTGCCTTGGACATGAGCTAGGACCTTAAGATTCTGCATGAAAGGAGGACTAGCAGCCGAGTTGAACGGGAGAATGCGAAAAGTGTTCATGTGTAGTAAAAACCTGAGAAAGCCGACCGTTTTCGCAATTTATTATCGAATCGACTTAAAGCCAGATCGTCACAGTGGCCGCTCTTCTCTCTGAAACGGTTGTACTTATCGTCTGCAAAGCTATGTCGCGTGCTGCGGTATGCGGAGACACTAAAAGCACCATAGTAGAACACAGATTAAGCTTCTAAGTTGATGTAATAGCTAGTAAGAAGTAGTATAATTCAAGTTTTAGGTATCGATTATTGACTTTTCGCTGGCTTTGGTGACTTGGACATGAGGTAGGACCTTAAGATTCTGCATGAAATTAGGGCTAGCAGCCGAGTTGCAAGGGAGAATGTTAAAAGTGTTCATATGTGGTAAAAACCTGAGAAATCCGTTCGTTTTCGTCATTTGTTATCGAATCGACTTAAAGCCAGATCGTCACATTGGCCACTCTTCTCTCTGAAACGGTTGTACTTATCGTCTGCAAAGCTATGTCGCGTGCTGCGGTATGCGGAGACACTAAAAGCACCATAGTAGAACATAGATGAAGCTTCTAAGTTGATGTAATAGCCAGTCAGAAGTAGTACAATTCAAGTTTTAGGTATCGACTATTGACTTTTTAGCTGGCTTTGGTGCCCTGGACCTGAGCTAATACCTTAAGATTCTGCATGAAAGGAGGACTAGCAGCCGAGTTGATCGGGAGTATGTCAAAAGTGTTCATATGTAGTAAAAACCTGAGAAATCCGTTCGCTTTCGTCATTTGTTATCGAATCGACTTAAAGCCAGATCGTCACATTTGACGCTCTTCTCTCTGAAACGGTTGTACTTATCGTCTGCAAAGCTATGTCGCGTGCTTCGGTATGCGGAGACACTAAAAGCACTATAGTAGAACACAGATGAAGCTTCTAAGTTGACGTAATAGCCAGTAAGGAGTAGTACAATTCAAGTTTTAGGTATCGATTAATGACATTTTAGCTGGCTTTGGTACATTGGACATGAGCTAGGACATTAGGATTCTGCATGAAAGGAGGACTAGCAACCGCGTTGCACGGGAGTATGTGATAGGTGTTTATATGTAGTAAAAACCTGAGAAATCCGTCCATTTTCGTCATTTGTTATCGAATCGACTTAAAGCCAGATCGTCACATTGGCCGCTCCTCTATCTGAAACGGTTGTACTTATCGTCTGAAAGCTATGTCGCGTGCTGCGGTATGCGGAGGCACTAAAATCACCATAGTGGAACACAGATGGAGCTTCTAAGTTGATGTAATAGCCAGTAAAAAGTAGTACAATTCAAGTTTTAGGTAACGATTATTGACCTTTTAGCTGGCTTTGGTGACTTGGACATGAGCTAGGACCTTAAGATTCTGCATGAAAGGAGGACTAGCAGCCGAGTTGAACGGGAGAATGCGAAAAGTGTTCATGTGTAGTAAAATCCTGAGAAATCTGTCCGTTTACGTAATTTATTACCGAATCGACTTCAAGCCAGATCGTCACATTGGCCGCTCTTCTCTCTGAAACGGTTGTACTTATCGTCTGCAAAGCTATGTCGCGTGCTGCGGTATGCGGAGACACTAAAAGCACCATAGTAGAACACAGATTAAGTTCCTAAGTTGATGAAATAGCCAGTAAGAAGTAGTACCATTCAGGTTTTAGGTATCGAATATTGACTTTTTAGCTGGGTTTGGAGCCTTGGACATGAGCTAGGACCTTAAGATTCTGCATGAAAGGAGGACTAGCAGCCGAGTTGCACGGGAGGATGCGAAAAGTGTTCATATGTAGTAAAAACCTGAGAAATCCGTCCGTTTTCGTAATTTATTATCGAATCGACTTAAAGCAGTGCGTCACATTGGCCGCTTTTCTCTCTGAAACGGTTGTACTTATCGTCTGCAAAGCTATGTCGCGTGCTGCGGTATGCGGAGACACTAAAAGCACCATAGTAGAACACAGATTAAGCTTCTAAGTTGATGTAATACCCAGTAAGAAGTAGTACAATTCAAGTTTTAGGTATCGATAATTGACTTTTTAGCTGGCTTTGGTGCATTGGTAATGAGCTATGTCCTTAAGATTCTGCATGAAAGGAGGACTAGCAGCCGAGTTGATCGGGAGTATGTGAAAAGTGTTCATATGTAGTAAAAACCTGAGAAATCCGTCCGTTTTCGTCATTTGTTATCGAATCAACTTGAAGCCAGATCGTCACATTTGACGCTCTTCTCTCTGAAACATTTGTACTTATCGTCTGCAAAGCTATGTCGTATGCTGTGGTATGCGGAGACACTAAAAGCACCATAGTAGAACACAGATTAAGCTTCTAAGTTGATGTAATAGATAGTAAGAAGTAGTACAATTCAGGTTTTAGGTATCGATTATGGACTTTTTGCTGGCTTTGGTGCCTTGGACATGAGCTAGGACCTTAAGATTCTGCATGAAAGGAGGACTAGCAGCCGAGTTGCAAGTGAAAAGTGTTCATATGTAGTAAAAACCTGAGAAATCCGTCCGTTTTCGTAATTTATTATCGAATCGACTTAAAGCAGTGCGTCACATTGGCCGCTCTTCTCTCTGAAACGGTTGTACTTATCGTCTGCAAAGCTATGTCGCGTGCTGCGGTATGCGGAGGCACTAAAATCACCATAGGGGAACACAGATGAAGCTTCTAAGTTGATGTAATATACAGTAAGAAGTAGTACAATTCAAGTTTTAGGTATCGATTATTGACTTTTTAGCTGGCTTTGGTGCCCTGGTCATGATCTATGTCTTTAAGATTCTGCATGAAAAGAGGACTAGCAGCCGAATTGCATGGGAAAATGTGAAAAGTGTTGATATGTAGTAAAAACCTGAGAAATCCGTCCGATTTCGTCATTTGTTATCGAATCAACTTGAAGCCAGATCGTCACATTGGCCGCTCTTCTCTCTGAAACGGTTGTACTTATCGTCTGCAAAGCTATGTCGCGTGCTGCGGTATGCGGAGACACTAAAAGCACCATAGTAGAACACAGATGAAGCTTCTAAGTTGATGTAATAGCCAGTAAGGAGTAGTACAATTCAAGTTTTAGGTATCGAATATTGACTTTTTAGCTGGCTTTGGTGCCTTGGACATGAGCTAGGACATTAAGATTCTGCATGAAAGGAGGACTAGCAGCCGAGTTGCACGGGAGGATGCGAAAAGTGTTCATATGTAGTAAAAACCTGAGAAATCCGTCCGTTTTCGTAATTTATTATCGAATCGACTTAAAGCAGTGCGTCACATTGGCCGCTATTCTCTCTGAAACGGTTGCACTTATCGTCTGCAAAGCTATGTCGCGTGCTGCGGTATGCGGAGACACTAAAAGCACCATAGTAGAACACAGATTAAGCTTCTAAGTTGATGTAATACCCAGTAAGAAGTAGTACAATTCAAGTTTTAGGTATCAACTATTGACTTTTTAGCTGGCTTTTCTGCCTTGGACATGAGCTAGGACTTTATGATTCTGCATGAAAGGAGGACTAGCAGCCGAGTTGCATGGGAGAATGTGAAAAGTGTTCATATGTAGTAAAAACCAGAGAAATCCGTCCGTTTTCGTCATCTGTTATCGAATCGACTTAAAGCCAGATCGTCACATTGGCCGCTCTTCTCTCTGAAACGGTTGTACTTATCGTCTGCAAAGCTATGTCGCGTGCTGCGGTATGCGGAGACTCTGAAAGCACCATAGTAGAACACAGATGAAGCTTCAAAGTTGATGTAATACCCAGTAAGAAGTAGTACAATTCAAGATTTAGGTATCGATTATTGACTTTTTAGATGGCTTTGGTGCCTTGGACACGAGCTAGGACCTAAAGATTCTGCATGAAAGGAGGACTAGCAGCCGCGTTGCACGGGAGTATGTGAAAAGTGTTCATATGTAGTAAAAACCTGAGAAATCCGACCATTTTCGTCATTTGTTATCGAATCGACTTAAAGCCAGATCGTCACATTGGCCCTTCTTCTCTCTGAAACGGTAGTACTTTGCGTCTGCAAAGCTATGTCGCGTGCTGCGGTATGCGGAGACACTTAAAGCACCATAGTAGAACACAGATGAAGCTTCTAAGTTGATGTAATAGCCAGTCAGAAGTAGTACAATTCAAGTTTTAGGTATCTATTATTGACTTTTTAGCTGGCTTTGGTGCCTTGGACCTGAACTAGGACCTTAAGATTCTGCATGAAAGGAGGACTAGCAGCCGAGTTGATCGGGAGTATGTGAAAAGTGTTCATATGTAGTAAAAACCTGAGAAATCCGTCCGTTTTCGTCATTTGTTATCGAATCAACTTGAAGCCAGATCGTCACATTGGCCGCTCTTCTCTCTGAAACGGTTGTACTTATCGTCTGCAAAGCTATGTCGCGTGCTGCGATATGCGGAGACACTAAAATCACCATAGTAGAACACAGAAGAAGCTTCTAAGTTGATGTAATAGCCAGTAAGGAGTAGTACAATTCAAGTTTTAGGTATCGAATATTGACTTTTTAGCATGCTTTGATGCCTTGGACATGAGCTAGGACCTTAAGATTCTTCATGAAAGGAGGACTAGCCGTCGAGTTGCACGGGAGGATACGAAAAGTGTTCATATGTAGTAAAAACCAGAGAAATCCGTCCGTTTTCGTAATTTATTATCGAATCGACTTAAAGCAGTGCGTCACATTGGCCGCTCTTCTCTCTGAAACGGTTGTACTTATCGTCTGCAAAGCTATGTCGCGTGCTGCGGTATGCGGAGACACTAAAATAACCATAGTGGAACACAGATGAAGCTTCTAAGTTGATGTAATAGCAAGTAAGAAGTAGTACAATTCAAGTTTTAGGTATCGGTTATTGACTTTTTAGCTGGCTTTGGTGCCTAGGACATGAGCGAGGACCTTAAGATTCTGCATGAAAGGAGGACTAGCAGCTGCGTTGCACGGGAGTATGTGAAAAGTGTTCATATGTAGTAAAAACCTGAGAAATCCGTCCATTTTCGTCATTTGTTATCGAATCGACTTAAAGCCAGATCGTCACATTGGCCCCTCTTCTCTCTGAAACGGTTGTACTTATCGTCTGCAAAGCTATGTCGCGTGCTGCGGTATGCGGAGTCACTAAAATCAACATAGCGGAACGCAGATGAAGCTTCTAAGTTGATGTAATAGCCAGTAAGAAGTAGTACAATTCAAGTTTTAGGTATCGATTATTGACTTTTTAGCTGGCTTTTGTGCCTTGGACATGAGCTATGTCCTTAAGATTCTGCATGAAAGGAGGACTAGCAGCCGAGTTGCATGGGAGAATGTGAAAAGTGTTCATATATAGTAAAATCCTGAGAAATCCGTCCGTTTACGTAATTTATTATCGAATCGACTTAAAGCCAGATCGTCACATTGGCCGCTCTTCTCTCTGAAACGGTTGTACTTATCGTCTGCAAAGCTATGTCGCGTGCTGCGGTATGCGGAGACACTAAAAGCACCATATTAGAACACAGATTAAGTTTCTAAGTTGATGTAATATACAGTAAGAAGTAGTACAATTCAAGTTTTAGGTATCGATTATTGACTTTTTAGCTGGCTTTTCTGCCTTGGACATGAGCTAGGACCTTAAGATTCTGCATGAAAGGAGGACTAGCAGCCGAGTTGCAAGGGAGAATGTGGAAAGTGTTCATATGTAGTAAAAACGTGAGGAAACCGTCCGTTTTCGTAATTTATTATCGAATCGACTTCAAGCAGTGCGTCACATTGGCCGCTCTTCTCTCTGAAACGGTTGTACTTATCGTCTGCAAAGCTATGTCTCGTGCTGCGGTATGCGGAGATACTAAAAGCACCATAGTAGAACACAGATTAAGCTTCTAAGTTGATGTAATAGCCAGTAAGAAGTAGTACAATTCAAGTTTTAGGTATCGATAATTGACTTTTTTGCTGGCTTTGGTGCCTTGGACATGAGCTAGGACCTTAAGATTCTGCATGAAAGGAGGACTAGCAGCCGAGTTGCACGGGAGGATGTGAAAAGTGTTCATATGTAGTAAAAACCTGAGAAATCCGACCGTTTTCGTAATTTAGTTCGAATCGACTTAAAGCAGTGCGTCACATTGGCCGCTCTTCTCTCTGAAACGGTTGTACTTATCGTCTGCAAAGCTATGTCGCGTGCTGCGGTATGCGGAGACACTAAAAGCACTATAGTAGAACACATATTAAGCTTTTAAGTTGATGAAATAGCCAGTAAGAAGTAGTACAATTCAAGTTTTAGGTATCGTTTATGGACTTTTTGCTGGCTTTGGTGCCTTGGACACAGGCTAGGACCTTAAGATTCTGCATGAAAGGAGGACTAGCAGCCGAGTTGCAAGGGAGAATGTGAAAAGTGTTCATATGTAGTAAAAAAAAGAGAAATCCGTCCGTTTTCGTCATTTGTTATCGAATCGACTTAAAGCCAGATCGTCACATTGGACGCTCTTCTCTCTGAAACGGTTGTACTTATCGTCTGCAAAGCTATGTCGCGTGCTGCGGTATGCGGAGACTCTGAAAGCACCATATAGAACACAGATTAAGCTTCAAAGTTGATGTAATAGCCAGTAAGAAGTAGTACAATTCAAGATTTAGGTATCGATTATTGACTTTTTAGCTGGCTTTGGTGCCTTGGACATGAGCTAGGACCTTAAGATTCTGCATGAAAGGAGGACTAGCAGCCGCGTTGCACGGGAGTATGTGAAAAGTATTCATATGTAGTAAAAACCTGAGAAATCCGTCCGTTTTCGTCATTTGTTATCGAATCGACTTAAAGCCAGATCGTCACATTGGCCCCTCTTCTCTCTGAAACGGTTGTACTTATCGTCTGCAAAGCTATGTCGCGTGCTGCGGTATGCGGAGACACTTAAAGCACCATAGCAGAACACAGATGAAGCTTCTAAGTTGAAGTAATAGCCAGTCAGAAGTAGTACAATTCAAGTTTTAGGTATCGATTATTGACTTTTTAGCTGGCTTTGGTGCCTTGGACCTGAGCTAGGACCTTAAGATTCTGCATGAAAGGAGGACTAGCAGCCGAGTTGGTCGGGAGTATGTGAAAAGTGTTCATATGTAGTAAAAACCTGAGAAATCCGTCCGTTTTCGTCATTTGTTATCGAATCAACTTGAAGCCAGATCGTCACATTGGCCGCTCTTCTCTCTGAAACGGTTGTACTTATCGCCTGCAAAGCTATGTCGCGTGCTGCGATATGCGGAGACACTAAAAGCACCATAGTAGAACACAGATAAAGCTTCTCAGTTGATGTAATAGCCAGTAAGGAGTAGTACAATTTAAGTTTTAGGTATCGAATATTGACTTTTTAGCTGGCTTTGGAGCCTGGGACATGAGCTAGGACCTTAAGTTTCAGCATGAAAGGAGGACTAGCAGCCGAGTTGCACGGGAGGATGCGAAAAGTGTTCATATGTAGTAAGAACCTGAGAAATCCGTCCGTTTACGTCATTTGTTATCGAATCGACTTAAAGCCAGATCGTCACATTGGACCCTCTTCTCTCTGAAACGGTTGTACTTATCGTCTGCAAAGCTATGTCGCGTGCTGCAGTATGCGGAGACACTAAAAGCACCATAGTAGAACACAGATGAAGCTTCTAAGTTGAAGTGATAGCCAGTGAGAAGTAGTACAACTCAAGTTTTAGGTATCGATTATTGACTTTTTAGCTGGCTTTGGTGCCTTGGACATGATCAAGGACCTTAAGATTTCGCATGAAAGGAGGACTAGCAGCCGCGTTGCACGGGAGTATGTGAAAAACGTTCATATGTAGTAAAAACCTGAGAAATCCGTCCATTTTCTTCATTTGTTATCGAATCGACTTAAAGACAGATCGTCACATTGGCCCCTCTTCTCTCTGAAACGGTTGTACTTATCGTCTGCAAAGCTATGTCGCGTGCTGCGGTATGCGGAGACACTAAAACCACCATAGTAGAACACAGATTAAGCTTCTAAGTTGATGTAATAGCAAGTAAGAAGTAGTACAATTCAAGTTTTAGGTATCGATTATGGACTTTTTGCTGGCTTTGGTGCCTTGGACATGAGCTAGGACCTTAAGATTCTGCATGAAAGGAGGACTAGCAGCCGAGTTGCAAGGGAGAATGTGAAAAGTGTTCATATGTAGTAAAAACGTAAGGAATCCGTCCGTTTTCGTAATTTATTATCGAATCGACTTCAAGCAGTGCGTCACATTGGCCGCTCCTCTCTCTGAAACGGTTGTACTTATCGTCTGCAAAGCTATGTCGCGTGCTGCGGTATGCGGAGACACTAAAAGCACTATAGTAGAACACAGATTAAGCTTCTAAGTTGATGTAATAGCCAGTAAGAAGTAGAACAATTCAAGTTTTAGGTATCGATTATTGACTTTTTAGCTGGCTTTGGTGCCTTGGACATGAGCTAGGTCCTTAAGATTCTGCATGAAAGGTGGACTAGCAGCCGCGTTGCAGGGGAGTATGTGAAAAGTGTTTATATGTAGTAAAAACCTGAGAAATCCGTACATTTTCGTCATTTGTTATTGAATCGACTTAAAGCCAGATCGTCACATTGGCCGCTCCTCTATATGAAACGGTTGTACTTATCGTCTGCAAAACTATGTCGCGTGCTGCGGTATGCGGAGGCACTAAAATCACCATAGTGGAACACAGATGAAGCTTCTAAGTTGATGTAATAGCCAGTAAGAAGTAGTACAATTCAAGTTTTAGGTAACGATTATTGACTTTTTAGCTGGCTTTGGTGCCTTGGACATTAGCTAGGACCTTAAAATTCTGCATGAAAGGAGGACTAGCAGCCGAGTTGAACGGGAGAATGCGAAAAGTGTTCATGTGTAGTAAAATCCTGAGAAATCTGTCCGTTTACGTAATTTATTATCGAATCGCCTTAAAGCCAGATCGTCACATTGGTGGCTCTTCTCTCTGAAACCGTTGTACTTATCGTCTGCAAAGCTATGTCGCGTGCTTCGGTATGCGGAGACACTAAAAGCACCATAGTAGAACACAGATTAAGCTTCTAAGTTGATGTAATAGCCAGTAAGAAGTAGTACAATTCAAGTTTAAGGTATCGATTATGGACTTTTTGCTGGCTTTGGTTCCTTGGACACGAGCTAGGACCTTAAGATTCTGCATGAAAGGAGGACTAGCAGCCGAGGTGCAAGGGACAATGTTAAAAGTGTTCATATGTAGTAAAAACCTGATAAATCCGTCCGTTTTCGTCATTTGTTATCGAATCGACTTAAAGCCAGATCGTCACATTGGCCCCTCTTCTCTCTGAAACGGTTGTACTTATCGTCTGCAAAGCTATGTCGCGTGCTGCGGTATGCGGAGGCACTAAAATCAACATAGCGGAACACAGATGAAGCTTCTAAGTTGATGTAATAGCCAGTAAGAAGTAGTACAATTCAAGTTTTAGGTATCGATTATTGACTTTTTAGCTGGCTTTTGTGCCTTGGACATGAGCTATGTCCTTAAGATTCTGCATGAAAGGAGGACTAGCAGCCGAGTTGCATGGGAGAATGTGAAAAGTGTTCATATGTAGTAAAATCCTGAGAAACCCGTCCGTTTACGTAATTTATTATCGAATCGACTTAAAGCCAGATCGTCACATTGGCCGCTCTTCTCTCTGAAACGGTTGTACTTATCGTCTGCAAAGCTATGTCGCGTGCTGCGGTATGCGGAGACACTAAAAGCACCATAGTAGATTACAGATTAAGTTTCTAAGTTAATGTAATATACAGTAAGAAGTAGTACAATTCAAGTTTTAGGTATCGATTATTGACTTTTTAGCTGGCTTTTCTGCCTTGGACATGAGCTAGGACCTTAAGATTCTGCATGAAAGGAGGACTAGCAGCCGAGTTGCAAGGGACAATGTTAAAAGTGTTCATATGTAGTAAAAACCTGAGAAATCCGACCGTTTTCGTAATTTCTTATCGAATCGACTTAAAGCAGTGTGTCACATTGGCCGCTCTACTCTCTGAAACGGTTGTACTTATCGTCTGCAAAGCTATGTCATGTGCTGCGGTATGCGGAGACACTAAAAGCACTATAGTAAAACACAGATTAAGCTTTTAAGTTGATGTAATAGCCAGTAAGAAGTAGTACAATTCAAGTTTTAGGTATCGATTATGGACTTTTTGCTGGCTTTGGTGCCTTGGACACGAGCTATTACCTTAAGATTCTGCATGAAAGGAGGACTAGCAGCCGAGTTGCAAGGGAGAATGTGAAAAGTGTTCATATGTAGTAAAAACGTGAGGAATCCGTCCGTTTTCCTAATTTATTATCGAATCGACTTCAAGCAGTGCGTCACATTGGCCGCTCTTCTCTCTGAAACGGTTGTACTTATCGTCTGCAAAGCTATGTCGCGTGCTGCGGTATGCGGAGACACTAAAAGCACCATGGTAGAACACAGATTATGCTTCTAAGTTGATGTAATAGCCAGTAAGAAGTAGTACAATTCAAGTTTTAGGTATCGATTATGGACTTTTTGCTGGCTTTGGTGCCTTGGACATGAGCTAGGACCTTAAGATTCCGCATGAAAGGAGGACTAGCAGCCGAGGTGCAAGGGACAATGTTAAAAGTGTTCATATGTAGTAAAAACCTGATAAATCCGTTCGTTTTCGTAATTTCTTATCGAATCGACTTAAAGCAGTGCGTCACATTGGCCGCTCTACTCTCTGAAACGGTTGTACTTATCGTCTGCAAAGCTATGTCGCGTGCTGCGGTATGCGGAGACACTAAAAGCACTATAGTAAAACACAGATTAAGCTTTTAAGTTGATGTAATAGCCAGTAAGAAGTAGTACAATTCAAGTTTTAGGTATCGATTATGGACTTTTTGCTGGCTTTGGTGCCTTGGACACGAGCTATTACCTTAAGATTCTGCATGAAAGGAGGTCTAGCAGCCGAGTTACAAGGGAGAATGTGAAAAGTGTTCATATGTAGTAAATACGTGAGGAATCCGTCCGTTTTCGTAATTTATTATCGAATCGACTTCAAGCGGTGCGTCACATTGGCCGCTCTTCTCTCTGAAACGGTTGTACTTATCGTCTGCAAAGCTATGTCGCGTGCTGCGGTATGCGGAGACACTAAAAGCACCATAGTAGAACACAGATTAAGCTTCTAAGTTGATGTAATAGCCAGTAAGAAGTAGTACAATTCAAGTTTTAGGTATTGATTATTGACTTTTTTGCTGGCTTTGGTGCCTTGGACATGAGCTAGGACCTTAAGATTCTGCATGAAAGGAGGACTAGCAGCCGAGTTGCACGGGAGAATGCGAAAAGTGTTCATATGCAGTAAAAACCTGAGAAATCCGTCCGTTTTCGTAATTCATTATCGAATCGACTTAAAGCAGTGCGTCACAGTAGCCGCTCTTCTCTCTGAAACGGTTGTACTTATCGTCTGCAAAGCTATGTCGCGTGCTGCGGTATGCGGAGACACTAAAAGCACCATAGTAGAACAAAGATTAAGCTTCTAAGTTGATGTAATAGCCAGTAAGAAGTAGTACAATTCAAGTTTTAGGTATCGATTATTGACATTTTAGCTGGCTTTGGTGCCTTGGACATGAGCTAGGACCTTAAGATTCTGCATGAAAGGAGGACTAGCAGTCGAGTTGAACGGGAGAATGCGAAAAGTGTTCATGTGTAGTTAAATCCTGAGAAATCCGTCCGTTTACGTAATTTATTATCGAATCGACTTAAAGCCAGATCGTCACATTGGCCGCTCTTCTCTCTGAAACGTTTGTACTTATCGTCTGCAAAGCTATGTCGCGTGCTGCGGTATGCGGAGACACTAAAAGCACCATAGTAGAACACAGATGAAGCTTCTAAGTTGATGTAATAGCCAGTAAGAAGTAGTACAATTCAAGTTTTAGGTATCGATTATTGACTTTTTAGCTAGCTTTGGTGCCTTGGACTGAGCTAGGACCTTAAGATTCTGCATGAAAGGAGGACTAGCAGCCGAGTTGATCGGGAGTATGTGAAAAGTGTTCATATGTAGTAAAAACCTGAGATATCCGTTCGTTTTCGTCATTCGTTATCGAATCGACTTAAAGCCAGATCGTCACATTGGACGCTCTTCTCTCTGAAACGGTTGTACTTATCGTCTGCAAAGCTATGTCGCGTGCTGCGGTATGCGGAGACACTAAAAGCACTATAGTAGAACACAGATGGTGCTTCTAAGTTGATGTAATAGCCAGTAAGGAGTAGTACAATTCAAGTTTTAGGTATCGATTATTGACATTTTAGCCGGCTTTGGTGCCTTGAACATGAGCTAGGAACTTAAGATTCTGCATGAAAGGAGGACTAGCAGCCGAGTGGCAAGGGAGAATGTGAAAAGTGTTCATATGTAGTAAAAACCTGAGAAATCCGTCCGTTTTCATCATTTGTTATAGAACCGACTTAAATCCAGATCGTCACATTGGCCGCAATTCTGTCTGAAACGGCTGTACTTATCGTCTGCAAAGCTAAGTCGCGTGCTGCGGTATGCGGAGACACTAAAAGCACCATAGTAGAACATAGATGAAGCTTCTCAGTTGATGTAATAGCCAGTAAGAAGTAGTACATTTACGTTTTAGGTATCGATTTTTGACTTTTTAGCTGGCTTTGGAGCCTTGGACATGAGGTAGGACATTAAGATTCTGCATGAAAGGAAGACTAGCAGCCGTGTTGCACGGGAGTATTGTGAAAAGTGTTCATATGTAGTAAAAACCTGCGAAATCCGTCCGTTTTCGTCATTTGTTATCGAATCAACTTGAAGCCAGATCGTCACATTGGCCGCTCTTCTCTCTGAAACGTTTGTACTTATCGTCTGCAAAGCTATGTCTCGTGCTGCGGTATGCGGAGACACTAAAAGCACCATAGTAGAACACAGATTAAGCTTCTAAGTTGATGTAATAGCCAGTAAGAAGTAGTACAATTCAAGTTTTAGGTATCGATTATTGACTTTTTTGCTGGCTTTGGTGCCTTGGACATGAGCTAGGACCTTAAGATTCTGCATGAAAGGAGGACTAGCAGCCGAGTTGCACGGGAGGATGTGAAAAGTGTTCATATGTAGTAAAAACCTGAGAAATCCGACCGTTTTCGTAATTTATTATCGAATCGACTTAAAGCAGTGCGTCACATTGGCCGCTCTTCTCTCTGAAACGGTTGTACTTATCGTCTGCAAAGCTATGTCGCGTGCTGCGGTATGCGGAGACACTAAAAGCACTATAGTAGAACACATATTAAGCTTTTAAGTTGATGAAATAGCCAGTAAGAAGTAGTACAATTCAAGTTTTAGGTATCGTTTATGGACTTTTTGCTGGCTTTGGTGCCTTGGACACAGGCTAGGACCTTAAGATTCTGCATGAAAGGAGGACTAGCAGCCGAGTTGCAAGGGAGAATGTGAAAAGTGTTCATATGTAGTAAAAACCAGAGAAATCCGTCCGTTTTCGTCATTTGTTATCGAATCGACTTAAAGCCAGATCGTCACATTGGCCGCTCTTCTCTCTGAAACGGTTGTACTTATCGTCTGCAAAGCTATGTCGCGTGCTGCGGTATGCGGAGACTCTGAAAGCACCATAGCAGAACACAGATGAAGCTTCTAAGTTGAAGTAATAGCCAGTCAGAAGTAGTACAATTCAAGTTTTAGGTATCGAATATTGACTTTTTAGCTGGCTTTGGTGCCTTGGACTGAGCTAGGACCTAAAGATTCTGCATGAAAGGAGGACTAGCAGCCGAGTTGCACGGGAGGATACGAAAAGTGTTCATATGTAGTAAAAACCTGAGAAATCCGTCCGTTTTCGTAATTTATTATCGAATCGACTTAAAGCAGTGAGCCACATTGGCCGCTCTTCTCTCTGAAACGGTTGTACTTATCGTCTGCAAAGCTATGTCGCGTGCTGCGGTATGCGGAGACACTAAAAGCACCATAGTAGAACACAGATGAAGCTTCTCAGTTGATGTAATAGCCAGTAAGGAGTAGTACAATTCAAGTTTTAGGTATCGAATATTGACTTTTTAGCTGGCTTTGGAGCCTTGGACATGAGCTAGGACCTTAAGATTCAGCATGAAAGGAGGACTAGCAGCCGAGTTGCACGGGAGGATGCGAAAAGTGTTCATATGTAGTAAGAACCTGAGAAATCCGTCCGTTTTCGTCATTTGTTATCGAATCGACTTAAAGCCAGATCGTCACATTGGACCCTCTTCTCTCTGAAACGGTTGTACTTATCGTCTGCAAAGCTATGTCGCGTGCTGCAGTATGCGGAGACACTAAAAGCACCATAGTAGAACACAGATGAAGCTTCTAAGTTGATGTGATAGCCAGTGAGAAGTAGTACAACTCAAGTTTTAGGTATCGATTATGGACTTTTTGCTGGCTTTGGTGCCTTGGACATGAGCTAGGACCTTAAGATTCTGCATGAAAGGAGGACTAGCAGCCGAGTTGCACGGGAGAATGCGAAAAGTGTTCGTATGCAGTAAAAACCTGCGAAATCCGTCCGTTTTCGTCATTTGTTATCGAATCAACTTGAAGCCAGATCGTCACATTGGCCGCTCTTCTCTCTGAAACGGTTGTACTAATCGTCTGCAAAGCTATGTCGAGTGATGCGGTATGCGGAGACACTAAAAGCACCATAGTAGAACACAGATGAAGCTTCTAAGTTGATGTAATAGCCAGTAAGAAGTAGTAACATTCAAGTTTTAGGTATCGATTACTGACTATTTTGCTGGCTTTGGTGCCTTGGACATGAGCTAGGACCTTAAGATTCTGCATGAAAGGAGAACCAGCAGCCGCGTTGCACGGGAGTATGTGAAAAGTGTTCATATGTAGTAAAAACCTGAGAAATCCGTCCGTTTTCGTCATTTGTTATCGAATCGACTTAAAGCCAGATCGTCACATTGGCCGCTCTTCTCTCTGAAACGGGTGTACTTAAAATCGTCTGCAAAGCTATGTCGCGTGCTGCGGTATGCGGAGACACTAAAAGCACCATAGTGGAACACAGATGAGGCTTCTAAGTTGATGTAATAGCCAGTAAGAAGTAGTACAGTTCAAGTTTTAGGTATCGATTATTGACTATTTTGCTGGCTTTTGTGCCTTGGACATGAGCTAGGAGCTTAAGATTATGCATGAAAGGAGGACTAGCAGCCGAGTTGCATGGGAGAATGTGAAAAGTGTTCATATGTAGTAAAAACCTGAGAAATCCGTCCGTTTTCGTCATTTGTTATCGAATCGACTTAAACCCAGATTGACATATTGGCCCCTCTTCTCTCAAACGGTTGTTCTTATCGTCTGCAAAGCTATGTCGCGTGCTGCGGTATACGGAGACACTAAAAGCACCATAGTAGAACACAGGTGAAGCTTCTAAGTTGATGTAATAGCGAGTGAGAAGTAGAACAATTCAAGTTTTATGTATTGATTATTGACTTTTTAGCTGGCTTTGGAGCCTTGGACATGAGCTAGGACCTTAAGATTCTGCATGAAAGGAGAAATAGCAGCCGCGTTGCACGGGAGTATGTCAAAAGTGTTCATATGTAGTAAAAACCTGAGAAATCCGTCCGTTTTCGTCATTTGTTATCGAATCAACTTAAAGCCAGATCGGCACATTGGCCGCTCTTCTCTCTGAAACGGTAGTACTTATCGTCTGCAAAGCTATGTCGCGTGCTTCGGTATACGGAGACACTAAAAGCACCATAGTACAACACAGATCAAGCTTCTAAGTTGACGTAATAGCCAGTGAGAAGTAGTACAGTTCAAGTTTTAGTTATCGATTATTGACTATTTTGCTGGCTTTTGTGCCTTTGTACATGAGCCAGGAGCTTACGATTCTGCATGAAAGGAGGACTAGCAGCCGCGTTGCACGGGAGTATGTGAAAAGTGTTCATATGTAGTAAAAACCAGAGAAATCCGTCCGTTTTCGTCATTTGTTATCGAATCGACTTAAAGCCAGATCGTCACATTGGCCGCTCTTCTCTCTGAAACGGTAGTACTTATCGTCTGCAAAGCTATGTCGCGTGCTGCGGTATACGGAGACACTAAAAGCACCATAGTAATACACAGATGAAGCTTCTAAGTTGATGTAATAGCTAGTAAGAAGTAGTGCAGTTCAAGATTTATGTATCGATTATTGACTATTTAGCTGGCTTTGGTGCCTTGGACATGAGCTAGGAGCTTAAGATTCTGCATGAAAGGAGGACTAGCAGCCGCGTTGCACGGGAGTATGTGAAAAGTGTTCATATGTAGTAAAAACCAGAGAAATCCGTCCGTTTTCGTCATTTGTTATCGAATCGACTTAAAGCCAGATCGTCACATTGGCCGCTCTTCTCTCTGAAACGGGTGTACTTAAAATCGTCTGCAAAGCTATGTCGCGTGCTGCGGTATGCGGAGACACTAAAAGCACCATAGTGGAACACAGATGTGGCTTCTAAGTTGATGTAATAGCCAGTAAGAAGTAGTACAGTTCAAGTTTTAGGTATCGATTATTGACTATTTTGCTGGCTTTTGTGCCTTGGACATGAGCTAGGAGCTTAAGATTATGCATGAAAGGAGGACTAGCAGCCGAGTTGCATGGGAGAATGTGAAAAGTGTTCATATGTAGTAAAAACCTGAGAAATCCGTCCGTTTTCGTCATTTGTTATCGAATCGACTTAAACCCAGATTGACATATCGGCCCCTCTTCTCTCAAACGGTTGTTCTTATCGTCTGCAAAGCTATGTCGCGTGCTGCGGTATACGGAGACACTAAAAGCACCATAGTAGAACACAGGTGAAGCTTCTAAGTTGATGTAATAGCGAGTGAGAAGTAGAACAATTCAAGTTTTATGTATTGATTATTGACTTTTTAGCTGGCTTTGGAGCCTTGGACATGAGCTAGGACCTTAAGATTCTGCATGAAAGGAGAAATAGCAGCCGCGTTGCACGGGAGTATGTCAAAAGTGTTCATATGTAGTAAAAACCTGAGAAATCCGTCCGTTTTCGTCATTTGTTATCGAATCAACTTAAAGCCAGATCGGCACATTGGCCGCTCTTCTCTCTGAAACGGTAGTACTTATCGTCTGCAAAGCTATGTCGCGTGCTTCGGTATACGGAGACACTAAAAGCACCATAGTACAACACAGATGAAGCTTCTAAGTTGATGTAATAGCCAGTGAGAAGTAGTACAGTTCAAGTTTTAGTTATCGATTATTGACTATTTTGCTGGCTTTTGTGCCTTTGTACATGAGCCAGGAGCTTACGATTCTGCATGAAAGGAGGACTAGCAGCCGCGTTGCACGGGAGTATGTGAAAAGTGTTCATATGTAGTAAAAACCAGAGAAATCCGTCCGTTTTCGTCATTTGTTATCGAATCGACTTAAAGCCAGATCGTCACATTGGCCGCTCTTCTCTCTGAAACGGTAGTACTTATCGTCTGCAAAGCTATGTCGCGTGCTGCGGTATACGGAGACACTAAAAGCACCATAGTAATACACAGATGAAGCTTCTAAGTTGATGTAATAGCTAGTAAGAAGTAGTGCAGTTCAAGATTTATGTATCGATTATTGACTATTTAGCTGGCTTTGGTGCCTTGGACATGAGCTAGGAGCTTAAGATTCTGCATGAAAGGAGGACTAGCAGCCGCGTTGCACGGGAGTATGTGAAAAGTGTTCATATGTAGTAAAAACAAGAGAAATCCGTCCGTTTTCGTCATTTGTTATCGAATCGACTGAAAGCCAGATCGTCACATTGGCCGCTCTTCTCTCTGAAACGGTTGTACTTATCGTCTGCAAAGCTATGTCGCGTGCTGCGGTATGCGGAGACACTTAAATCACCATTGTAGAACACAGATGAAGCTTCTAAGTTGAAGTAATATCCAGTTAAATGTAGTACAATTCAAGACTTAGGTTTGATTATTGACTTTTTACCATTCTTTGGTGCCTTGGACATGAGCTAGGGCCTTAAGATTCTGCATGAAAGGAGGACTAGCAGCCGAGTTGCATGGGAGAATGTGAAAAGTGTTCATATGTAGTAAAAACCTGAGAAATCCGTCCGTTTTCGTCATTTGTTATCGAATCGACTTAAACCCAGATTGTCACATTGGCCCCTCTTCTCTGAAACGGTTGTACTTATCGTCTGCAAAGCTATGTCGCGTGCTGCGGTATACGGAGACACTAAAAGCACCATAGTAGAACACAGATGAAGCTTCTAAGTTGATGTAATAGCCAGTAAGAAGTAGTACAGTTCAAGTTTTAGGTATCGATTATTGACTATTTTGCTGGCTTTTGTGCCTTTGTACATGAGCTAGGAGCTTAAGAATCTGCATGAAAAGAGGACTAGCAGCCGCGTTGCACGGGAGTATGTGAAAAGTGTTCATATGTAGTAACAACCTGAGAAATCCGTCCGTTTTCGTCATTTGTTATCGAATCGACTTAAAGCCAGATCGTCACATTGGCCGCTCTTCTCTCTGAAACGGTTGTACTTATCGTCTGCAAAGCTATGTCGCGTGATGCGGTATGCGGAGACACTAAAAGCACCATAGTAGAACACAGATGAAGCTTCTAAGTTGATGTAATAGCCAGTAAGAAGTAGTACAATTCAAGTTTTAGGTATCGATTATGGACTTTTTGCTGGCTTTGGTGCCTTGGACATGAGCTAGGACCTTAAGATTCTGCATGAAAGGAGAACTAGCAGCCGCGTTGCACGGGAGTATGTGAAAAGTGTTCATATGTAGTAAAAACCTGAGAAATCCGTCCGTTTTCGTCATTTGTTATCGAATCGACTTAAAGCCAGATCGTCACATTGGCCGCTCATCTCTCTGAAACGGTTGAACTTATCGTCTGCAAAGCTATGTCGCGTGCTGCAGTATGCGGAGACACTAAAAGCACCATAGTAGAACACACATGAAGCTTCTAAGTTGATGTAATAGAAAGTGAGAAGTAGTACAATTCAAGTTTTAGGTATCGATTATTGAATTTTTAGCTGGCTTTGGTACATTGGACATGAGCTAGGACCTTAAGATTCTGCATGAAAGGAGGACTAGCAGCCGAGTTGCACGGGAAAATGTGAAAAGTGTTCATATGTAGTAAAAACCTGAGAAATCCGTCATTTTCATCATTTTTTACAGAATCGTCTCAAATCCAGATCGTCACATTGGCCGCAGTTCTGTCTGAAACGGCTGTACTTATCGTCTGCAAAGCTATGTCGCGTGCTGCGGTATGCGGAGACACTAAAAGCACCATAGTAGAACATAGATGAAGCTTCTAAGTTGATTTAATAGCAAGTAAGAAGTAGTACAATTCAAGTTTTAGGTATCGATTATTGACTTTTTAGCCGGCTTTGGTGCCTTGAACATGAGCTAGGACCTTAAGATTCTGCATGAAAGGAGGACTAGCAGCCGAGTTGCACGGGAAAATGTGAAAAGTGTTCATATGTAGTAAAAACCTGAGAAACCCGTCCATTTTCATCATTTGTTACAAAATCGTCTTAAATCCAGATCGTCACATTGGCCGCAGTTCTGTCTGAAACGGCTGTACTTATCGTCTGCAAAGGTATGTCGAGTGCTGCGGTATGTGGAGACACTAAAAGCACCATAGTAGAACACAGATGAAGCTTCTAAGTTGATTTAATAGCAAGTAAGAAGTAGTACAATTCAAGTTTTAGGTATCGATTATTGACTTTTTAGCCGGCTTTGGTGCCTTGAACATGAGCTAGGACCTTAAGATTCTGCATGAAAGGAGGACTAGCAGCCGAGTTGCACGGGAAAATGTGAAAAGTGTTCATATGTAGTAAAAACCTGAGAAACCCGTCCATTTTCATCATTTGTTACAAAATCGTCTTAAATCCAGATCGTCACATTGGCCGCAGTTCTGTCTGAAACGGCTGTACTTATCGTCTGCAAAGCTATGTCGCGTGCTGCGGTATGCGGAGACACTAAAAGCACCATAGTAGAACATAGATGAAGCATCTAGGTTGATGTAATAGCCAGTAAGAAGTGGTACAATTTACGTTTTAGGAATCGATTTTTGACTTTTTACCTGGCTTTGGAGCCATGGACATGATGTAGGACCTTAAGATTCTGCATGAAAGGAGGACTAGCAGCCGAGTTGCAAGGGAGAATGTTAAAAGTGTTCATATGTAGTAAAAACCTGAGAAATCCGTTCGTTTTCGTCATTTGTTATCGAATCGACTTAAAGCCAGATCGTCACATTGGCCGTTCTTCTCTCTGAAACGGTTGTACTTATCGTCTGCAAAGCTATGTCGCGTGCTGCGGTATGCGGAGACACTAAAAGCACCATAAATGAACACAGATGAAGCTTCTAAGTTGATGTAATAGCCAGTAAGAAGTAGTGCAGTTCAAGTTTTAGTTATCGATTATTAACTATTTTGCTGGCTTTTGTGCCTTTGTACATGAGCTAGGAGCTTACGATTCTGCATGAAAGGAGGACTAGCAGCCGCGTTGCACGGGAGTATGTGAAAAGTGTTCATATGTAGTAAAAACCAGAGAAATCCGTCCGTTTTCGTCATTTGTTATCGAATCGACTGAAAGCCAGATCGTCACATTGGCCGCTCTTCTCTCTGAAACGGTTGTACTTATCGTCTACAAAGCTATGTCGCGTGCTGCGGTATGCGGAGACACTTAAATCACCATTGTAGAACACAGATGAAGCTTCTAAGTTGAAGTAATATCCAGTTAAATGTAGTACAATTCAAGACTTAGGTTCGATTATTGACTTTTTACCATTCTTTGGTGGCTTGGACATGAGCTAGGACCTTAAGATTCTGCATGAAAGGAGGACTAGCAGCCGAGTTGCATGGGAGAATGTGAAAAGTGTTCATATGTAGTAAAAACCTGAGAAATCCGTCCGTTTTCGTCATTTGTTATCGAATCGACTTAAAGTCAGATTGTCACATTGGCCCCTCTTCTCTGAAACGGTTGTACTTATCGTCTGCAAAGCTATGTCGCGTGCTGCGGTATACGGAGACACTAAAAGCACCATAGTTGAACACAGATGAAGCTTCTAAGTTGATGTAATAGCCAGTAAGAAGTAGTACAGTTCAAGTTTTAGGTATCGATTATTGACTATTTTGCTGGCATTTGTGCCTTTGTACATGAGCTAGGAGCTTAAGAATCTGCATGAAAAGAGGACTAGCAGCCGCGTTGCACGGGAGTATGTGAAAAGTGTTCATATGTAGTAACAACCTGAGAAATCCGTCCGTTTTTGTCATTTGTTATCGAATCGACTTAAAGCCAGATCGTCACATTGTCCGCTCTTCTCTCTGAAACGGTTGTACTTATCGTCTGCAAAGCTATGTCGCGTGCTGCGGTATGCGGAGACACTAAACCACCATAGTAGAACATAGATGAAGCTTCTAAGTTGATGTAATAGCCAGTAAGAAGTAGTACAATTTACGTTTTAGGTATCGATTTTTGACTTTTTAGCTGGCTTTGGAGCCTTGGACATGAGCTAGGAATTAAGATTCTGCATGAAAGGAGGACTAGCAGCCGAGTTGCATGGGAGAATGTGAAAAGTGTTCATATGTAGTAAAAACCTAAAGAAATCCGTCCGTTCTCGTCATTTGTTATGGAATCGACTTAAAGCCAGATCGTCACATAGGCCGCTCTTCTCACTGTAAAGGTTGTACTTATCGTCTGCAAAGCTATGTCGGGTGCTGCGGTATGCGGAGACACTAAAAGCACCATAGTAGAACACAGATGAAACTTCTAAGTTGTTGTAATAGCTAGTAAGAAGTAGTACAGTTCAAGTTTTAGTTATCGATTATTGACTATTTTGCTGGCTTTTGTGCTTTTGTACATGAGCTAGGAGCTTTCGATTCTGCATGAAAGGAGGACTAGCAGCCGCGTTGCACGGGAGTATGTGAAAAGTGTTCATATGTAGTAAAAACCAGAGAAATCCGTCCGTTTTCGTCATTTGTTATCGAATCGACTTAAAGCCAGATTTTCACATTGGCCGCTCTTCTCTCTGAAACGGTAGTACTTATCGTCTGCAAAGCTATGTCGCGTGATGCGGTATACGGAGACACTAAAAGCACCATAGTAGAACACAGATGAAGCTTCTAAGTTGATGTAATAGCCAGTAAGAAGTAGTACAGTTCAAGTTTTAGGTATCGATTATTGACTATTTTGCTGGCTTTGGTGCCTTGGACATGAGCTAGGAGCTTAAGATTCTGCATGAAAGGAGGACTAGCAGCCGAGTTGCATTGGAGAATGTGAAAAGTGTTCATATGTAGTAAAAACCTGAGAAATCCGTCCGTTTTCGTCATTTGTTGTCGAATCGACTTAAACCCAGATTGTCACATTGGCCCCTCTTCTCTGAAACGGTTGTACTTATCGTCTGCAAAGCTATGTCGCGTGCTGCGGTATACGGAGACACTAAAAGCACCATAGTAGAACACAGATGAAGCTTCTAAGTTGATGTAATAGCCAGTAAGAAATAGTACAGTTCAAGTTTTAGGTATCGATTATTGACTATTTTGCTGGCTTTTGTGCCTTTGTACATGAGCTAGGAGCTTAAGAATCTGCATGAAAAGAGAACTAGCAGCCGCGTTGCACGGGAGTATGTGAAAAGTGTTCATATGTAGTAACAACCTGAGAAATCCGTCCGTTTTCGTCATTTGTTATCGAATCGACTTAAAGCCAGATCGTCACATTGGCCGGTCTTCTCACTGAAACGGTTGTACTTATCGTCTGCAAAGCTATGTCGCGTGCTGCAGTATGCGGAGACACTAAAAGCACCATAGTAGAACACACATGAAGCTTCTAAGTTGATGTAATAGCAAGTAAGAAGTAGTACAATTCAAGTTTTAGGTATCGATTATTGACTTTTTAGCCGGCTTTGGTGCCTTGAACATGAGCTAGGACCTTAAGATTCTGCATGAAAGGAGGACTAGCAGCCGAGTTGCACGGGAAAATGTGAAAAGTGTTCATATGTAGTAAAAACCTGAGAAATCCGTCCGTTTTCATCATTTGTTACAGAATCGACTTAAATCCAGATCGTCACATTGGCCGCAGTTCTGTCTGAAACGGCTGTACTTATCGTCTGCAAAGCTATGTCGCGTGCTGCGGTATGCGGAGACACTAAAAGCACCATAGTGGAACATAGATGAAGCTTCTAAGTTGATGTAATAGCCAGTAAGAAGTAGTAGAATTTACGTTTTAGGAATCGATTTTTGACTTTTTACCTGGCTTTGGAGCCATGGACATGATGTAGGACCTTAAGATTCTGCATGAAAGGAGGACTAGCAGCCGAGTTTCAAGGGAGAATGTTAAAAGTGTTCATATGTAGTAAAAACATGAGAAATCCGTCCGTTTTCGTCATTTGTTATCGAATCGACTTAAAGCCAGATCGTCACATTGGCCGTTCTTCTCTCTGAAACGGTTGTACTTATCGTCTGCAAAGCTATGTCGCGTGCTGCGGTATACGGAGACACTAAAAGCACCATAGTAGAACACAGATGAAGCTTCTAAGTTGATGTAATAGCTAGTAAGAAGTAGTACAGTTCAAGATTTAGGTATCGATTATTGACTATTTAGCTGGCTTTGGTGCCTTGGACATGAGCTAGGAGCTTAAGATTCTGCATGAAAGGAGGACTAGCAGCCGCGCTGCACGGGAGTATGTGAAAAGTGTTCATATGTAGTAAAAACCAGAGAAATCCGTCCGTTTTCGTCATTTGTTATCGAATCGACTTAAAGACAGATCGTCACATTGGCCCCTCTTCTCTCTGAAACGGTTGTACTTATCGTCTGCAAAGCTATGTCGCTTGCTGCGGTATGCGGAGACACTTAAATCACCATTGTAGAACACAGATGAAGCTTCTAAGTTGAAGTAATATCCAGTTAAATGTAGTACAATTCAAGACTTCGGTTCGTTTATTGACTTTTTACCATTCTTTGGTGCCTTGGACATGAGCTAGGACCTTAAGATTCTGCATGAAAGGAGGTCTAGCAGCCGAGTTCCATGGGAGAATGTGAAAAGTGTACATATGTAGTAAAAACCTGAGAAATCCGTCCGTTTTCGTCATTTGTTATCGAATCGACTTAAACCCAGATTGTCACATTGGCCCCTCTTCTCTGAAACGGTTGTACTTATCGTCTGCAAAGCTATGTCGCGTGCTGCGGTATACGGAGACACTAAAAGCACCATAGTAGAACACAGATGAAGCTTCTAAGTTGATGTAATAGCCAGTAAGAAGTAGTACAGTTCAAGTTTTAGGTATCGATTATTGACTATTTTGCTGGCTTTTGTGCCTTTGTACATGAGCTAGGAGCTTAAGAATCTGCATGAAATGAGGACTAGCAGCCGCGTTGCACGGGAGTATGTGAAAAGTGTTCATATGTAGTAACAACCTGAGAAATCCGTCCGTTTTCGTCATTTGTTATCGAATCGACTTAAAGCCAGATCGTCACATTGTCCGCTCTTCTCTCTGAAACGGTTGTACTTACCGTCTGCAAAGTTATGTCGCGTGCTGCGGTATGCGGAGACACTAAACCACCATAGTAGAACATAGATGAAGCTTCTAAGTTGATGTAATAGCCAGTAAGAAGTAGTACAATTTACGTTTTAGGTATCGAATTTTGACTTTTTAGCTGGCTTTGGAGCCTTGGACATGAGCTAGGAGTTAAGATTCTGCATGAAAGGAGGACTAGCAGCCGAGTTGCAAGGGACAATGTGAAAAGTGTTCATATGTAGTAAAAACCTAAAGAAATCCGTCCGCTCTCGTCAATTGTTATGGAATCGACTTAAAGCCAGATCGTCACATTGGCCGCTCTTCTCACTGTAAAGGTTGTACTTATCGTCTGCAAAGCTATGTCGGGTGCTGCGGTATGCGGAGACACTAAAAGCACCATAGTAGAACACAGATGAAGCTTCTAAGTTGATGTAATAGCTAGTAAGAAGTAGTACAGTTCAAGTTTTAGGTATCGATTATTGACTATTTAGATGGCTTTGGTGCCTTGGACATTAGCTAGGAGCTTAAGATTCTGCATGAAAGGAGGACTAGCAGCCGCGTTGCACGGGAGTTAGTGAAAAGTGTTCATATGTAGTAAAAACCTGAGAAATCCGTCCGTTTTCGTCATTTGTTATCGAATCGACTGAAAGCCAGATCGTCACATTGCCGCTCTTCTCTCTGAACGGTTGTACTTATCGTCTGCAAAGCTATGTCGCGTGCTGCAGTATGCGGAGACACTAAAAGCACCCTAGTCGAACACACATGAAGCTTCTAAGTTGATGTAATAGCAAGTAAGAAGTAGTACAATTCAAGTTTTAGGTATCGATTATTGACTTTTTAGCCGGCTTTGGTGCCTTGAACATGAGCTAGGACCTTAAGATTCTGCATGAAAGGAGGACTAGCAGCCGAGTTGCACGGGAAAATGTGAAAAGTGTTCATATGTAGTAAAAACCTGAGAAATCCGTCCGTTTTCATCATTTGTTACAGAATCGACTTAAATCCAGATCGTCACATTGGCCGCAATTCTGTCTGAAACGGCTGTACTTATCGTCTGCAAAGCTATGTCGCGTGCTGCGGTATGCGGAGACACTAAAAGCACCATAGTAGAACATAGATGAAGCTTCTAAGTTGATGTAATAGCCAGTAAGAAGTAGTACAATTTACGTTTTAGGAATCGATTTTTGAATTTTTACCTGGCTTTGGAGCCATGGACATGATGTAGGACCCTAAGATTCTGCATGAAAGGAGGACTAGCAGCCGAGTTGCAAGGGAGAATGTTAAAAGTGTTCATATGTAGTAAAAACCTGAGAAATCCGTCCGTTTTCGTCATTTGTTATCGAATCGACTTAAAGCCAGATCGTCACATTGGCCGTTCTTCTCTCTGAAACGGTTGTACTTATCGTCTGCAAAGCTATGTCGCGTGCTGCGGTATGCGGAGACACTAAAAGCACCATAAATGAACACAGATGAAGCTTCTAAGTTGATGTAATAGCTAGTAAGAAGTAGTGCAGTTCAAGTTTTAGTTATCGATTATTGACTATTTTGCTGGCTTTTGTGCCTTTGTACATGAGCTAGGAGCTTACGATTCTGCATGAAAGGAGGACTAGCAGCCGCGTTGCACGGGAGTATGTGAAAAGTGTTCATATGTAGTAAAAACCAGAGAAATCCGTCCGTTTTCGTCATTTGTTATCGAATCGACTTAAAGCCAGATCGTCACATTGGCCGCTCTTCTCTCTGAAACGGTAGTACTTATCGTCTGCAACGCTATGTCGCGTGCTGCGGTATACGGAGACACTAAAAGCACCATACTAGAACACAGATGAAGCTTCTAAGTTGATGTAATAGCTAGTAAGAAGTAGTACAGTTCAAGATTTAGGTATCGATTATTGACTATTTAGCTGGCTTTGGTGCCTTGGACATGAGTTAGGAGCTTAAGATTCTGCATGAAAGGAGGGGTAGCAGCCGCGTTGCACGGGAGTATGTGAAAAGTGTTCATATGTAGTAAAAACCAGAGAAATCAGTCCGTTTTCGTCATTTGTTATCGAATCGACTGAAAGCCAGATAGTCACATTGGCCGCTCTTCTCTCTGAAACGGTTGTACTTATCGTCTGCAAAGCTATGTCGCGTGCTGCGGTATGCGGAGACACTTAAATCACCATTGTAGAACACAGATGAAGCTTCTAAGTTGAAGTAATATCCAGTTAAATGTAGTACAATTCAAGACTTAGGTTCGATTATTGACTTTTTACCATTCTTTGGTGCCTTGGACATGAGCTGGGACCTTAAGATTCTGCATGAAAGGAGGACTAGCAGCCGAGTTGCATGGGAGAATGTGAAAAATGTTCATATGTAGTAAAAACCTGAGAAATCCGTCCGTTTTCGTCATTTGTTATCGAATCGACTTAAACCCAGATTGTCACATTGGCCCCTCTTCTCTGAAACGGTTGTACTTATCGTCTGCAAAGCTATGTCGCGTGCTGCGGTATACGGAGACACTAAAAGCACCATAGTAGAACACAGATGAAGCTTCTAAGTTGATGTAATAGCCAGTAAGAAGTAGTACAGTTCAAGTTTTAGGGATCGATTATTGACCATTTTGCTGGCTTTTGTGCCTTTGTACATGAGCTAGGAGCTTAAGAATCTCCATGAAAAGAGGACTAGCTGCCGCGTTGCGCGGGAGTATGTGAAAAGTGTTCATATGTAGTAACAACCTGAGAAATCCGTCCGTTTTCGTCATTTGTTATCGAATCGACTTAAAGCCAGATCGTCACATTGTCCGCTCTTCTCTCTGAAACGGTTGTACTTATCGTCTGCAAAGCTATGTCGCGTGCTGCGGTATGCGGAGACACTAAACCACCATAGTAGAACATAGATGAAGCTTCTAAGTTGATGTAATAGCCAGTAAGAAGTAGTACAATTTACGTTTTAGGTATCGATTTTTGACTTTTTAGCTGGCTTTGGAGCCTTTGACATGAGCTAGGACCTTAAGATTCTGCTTGAAAGGAGGACTAGCAGCCGAGTTGCATGGGAGAATGTGAAAAGTGTTCATATGTAGTAAAAACCTAAAGAAATCCGTCCGTTTTCGTCATTTGTTATGGAATCGACTTAAAGCCAGATCGTCACATTGGCCGCTCTTCTCACTGTAAAGGTTGTACTTATCGTCTGCAAAGCTATGTCGCGTGCTGCGGTATGCGGAGACACTAAAAGCACCATAGTAGAACACAGATGAAGCTTCTAAGTTGATGTAATAGCTAGTAAGAAGTAGTATAGTTCAAGTTTTAGGTATCGATTATTGACTATTTAGCTGGCTTTGGTGCCTTGGACATGAGCTAGGAGCTTAAGATTCTGCATGAAAGGAGGACTAGCAGCCGCGTTGCACGGGAGTATGTGAAAAGTGTTCATATGTAGTAAAAACCTGAGAAATCCGTCCGTTTTCGTCATTTGTTATGGAATCGACTTAAAGCCAGGTCGTCCCATTGGCCGCTCTTCTCTCTGAAACGGTTGTACTTATCGTCTGCAAAGCTATGTCGCGTGCTGCGGTATGCGGAGACACTAAACCACCATAGTAGAACATAGATGAAGCTTCTAAGTTGATGTAATAGCCAGTAAGAAGTAGTACAATTTACGTTTTAGGTATCGATTTCTGACTTTTTAGCTGGCTTTGGAGCCTTGGACATGAGCTAGGAATTAAGATTCTGCATGAAAGGAGGACTAGCAGCCGCGTTGCACGGGAGTATGTGAAAAGTGTTCATATGTAGTAAAAACCAGAGAAATCCGTCCGTTTTCGTCATTTGTTATCGAATCGACTTAAAGCCAGATCGTCACATTGGCCGCTCTTCTCTCTGAAACGGTAGTACTTATCGTCTGCAACGCTATGTCGCGTGCTGCGGTATACGGAGACACTAAAAGCACCATACTAGAACACAGATGAAGCTTCTAAGTTGATGTAATAGCTAGTAAGAGGTAGTACAGTTCAAGATTTAGGTATCGATTATTGATTATTTAGCTGGCTTTGGTGCCTTGGACATGAGCTAGGAGCTTAAGATTCTGCATGAAAGGAGGACTAGCAGCCGCGTTGCACGGGAGTATGTGAAAAGTGTTCATATGTAGTAAAAACCAGAGAAATCCGTCCGTTTTCGTCATTTGTTATCGAATCGACTGAAAGCCAGATAGTCACATTGGCCGCTCTTCTCTCTGAAACGGTTGTACTTATCGTCTGCAAAGCTATGTCGCGTGCTGCGGTATGCGGAGACACTTAAATCACCAAATTAGAACACAGATGAAGCTTCTAAGTTGAAGTAATATCCAGTTAAATGTAGTACAATTCAAGTCTTATGTTCGATTATTGACTTTTTACCATTCTTTGGTGCCTTGGACATGAGCTAGGACCTTAAGATTCTGCATGAAAGGAGGACTAGCAGCCGAGTTGCATGGGAGAATGTGAAAAATGTTCATATGTAGTAAAAACCTGAGAAATCCGTCCGTTTTCGTCATTTGTTATCGAATCGACTTAAACCCAGATTGTCACATTGGCCCCTCTTCTCTGAAACGGTTGTACTTATCGTCTGCAAAGCTATGTCGCGTGCTGCGGTATACGGAGACACTAAAAGCACCATAGTAGAACACAGATGAAGCTTCTAAGTTGATGTAATAGCCAGTAAGAAGTAGTACAGTTCAAGTTTTAGGTATCGATTATTGACCATTTTGCTGGCTTTTGTGCGTTTGTACATGAGCTAGGAGCTTAAGAATCTCCATGAAAAGAGGACTAGCAGCCGCGTTGCGCGGGAGTATGTGAAAAGTGTTCATATGTAGTAACAACCTGAGAAATCCGTCCGTTTTCGTCATTTGTTATCGAATCGACTTAAAGCCAGATCGTCACATTGTCCGCTCTTCTCTCTGAAACGGTTGTACTTATCGTCTGCAAAGCTATGTCGCGTGCTGCGGTATGCGGAGACACTAAACCACCATAGTAGAACATAGATGAAGCTTCTAAGTTGATGTAATAGCCAGTAAGAAGTAGTACAATTTACGTTTTAGGTATCGATTTTTGACTTTTTAGCTGGCTTTGGAGCCTTTGACATGAGCTAGGACCTTAAGATTCTGCTTGAAAGGAGGACTAGCAGCCGAGTTGCATGGGAGAATGTGAAAAGTGTTCATATGTAGTAAAAACCTAAAGAAATCCGTCCGTTCTCGTCATTTGTTATGGAATCGACTTAAAGCCAGATCGTCACATTGGCCGCTCTTCTCACTGTAAAGGTTGTACTTATCGTCTGCAAAGCTATGTCGCGTGCTGCGGTATGCGGAGACACTAAAAGCACCATAGTAGAACACAGATGAAGCTTCTAAGTTGATGTAATAGCTAGTAAGAAGTAGTACAGTTCAAGTTTTAGGTATCGATTATTGACTATTTAGCTGGCTTTGGTGCCTTGGACATGAGCTAGGAGCTTAAGATTCTGCATGAAAGGAGGACTAGCAGCCGCGTTGCACGGGAGTATGTGAAAAGTGTTCATATGTAGTAAAAACCTGAGAAATCCGTCCGTTTTCGTCATTTGTTATGGAATCGACTTAAAGCCAGGTCGTCCCATTGGCCGCTCTTCTCTCTGAAACGGTTGTACTTATCGTCTGCAAAGCTATGTCGCGTGCTGCGGTATGCGGAGACACTAAACCACCATAGTAGAACATAGATGAAGTTTCTAAGTTGATGTAATAGCCAGTAAGAAGTAGTACAATTTACGTTTTAGGTATCGATTTCTGACTTTTTAGCTGGCTTTGGAGCCTTGGACATGAGCTAGGAATTAATATTCTGCATGAAAGGAGGACTAGCAGTAGAGTTGCAAGGGAGAATGTGAAAAGTATTCATATGTAGTAAAAACCTAAAGAAATCCGTCCGTTCTCGTCATTTGTTATGGAATCGACTGAAAGCCAGATCGTCACATTGGCCGCTCTTCTCTCTGAACGGTTGTACTTATCGTCTGCAAAGCTATGTCGCGTGCTGCGGTATGCGGAGACACTAAAAGCACCATAGTAGAACACAGATGAAGCTTCTAAGTAATGTAATAGCCAGTAACAAATAGCACAGTTCAACTTTTAGGTATCGATTATTGACTTTTTAGCTATCTTTGGTGCCTTGGACATGAGCTAGGACCTTAAGATTCTGCATGAAAGGAGGACTAGCAGTCGAGTTGCACGGGAGAATGTGAAAAATGTTCATATGTAGTAAAAACCTAAAGAAATCCGTCCGTTTTCGTCATTTGTTATCGAATCGACTTAAAGCCAGATCGTCACATTGGACGCTCTTCTCTCTGAAACGGTTGTACTTATCGTCTGCAAAGCTATGTCGCGTGCTGCGGTATGCGGAGCCACTAAAAGCACCATAGTAGAACACAGATGAAGCTTCTAAGTTGATGTAATAGCCAGTAAGAAGTAGTACAATTCAAGTTTTATGTATCGATTATTGACTTTTTAGCTGGCTTTGGTGCCTTGGATATGAGATAGGACCTTAAGATTCTGCATGAAAGGAGGACTAGCAGTCGAGTTGCACGGGAGAATGTGAAAAGTGTTCATATGTAGTAAAAACCTAAAGAAATCCGTCCGTTTTCGTCATTTGTTATCGAATCGACTTAAAGCCAGATCGTCACATTGGCCCCTCTTCTCTGAAACGGTTGTACTTGTCGTCTGCAAAGCTATGTCGCGTGCTGCGTTATGCGGAGACACTAAAAGCACCATAGTAGAACACAGATGAAGCTTCTAAGTTGATGTAATAACCAGTAAGAAGTAGTACAATTCAAGTTATAGGTATAGATTATTGCCTTTTTAGCTGGCTTTGGTGCCTTGGACATGAGCTAGGACCTTAAGATTCTGCATGAAAGAAGGACTAGCAGCCGAGTTGCACGGGAGAATGTGAAAAGTGTTCATATGTAGTAAAAACCTAAAGAAATACGTCCGTTTTCGTCATTTGTTATCGAATCGACTTAAAGCCAGATCGTCACATTGGCCGCTCTTCTCACTGTAAAGGTTGTACTTATCGTCTGCAAAGCTATGTCGCGTGTTGCGGTATGCGGAGACACTAAAAGCACCATAGTAGAACACAGATGAAGCTTCTAAGTTGATGTAATAGCTAGTAAGAAGTAGTACAGTTCAAGTTTTAGGTATCGATTATTGACTATTTAGCTGGCTTTGGTGCCTTGGACATGAGCTAGGAGCTTAAGATTCTGCATGAAAGGAGGACTAGCAGCCGCGTTGCACGGGAGAATGTCAAAAGTGTTCATATGTAGTAAAAACCTGAGAAATCCGTCCATTTTCATAATTTTTTTATAGAATCTACTTAAATCAGGATCATCACATTGGCTGCAGTTCTGTCTGAAACGGTTGTACTTATCGTCTGCAAAGCTATGTCGCGTGCTGCGGTATGCGGAGACACTAAACCACCATAGTAGAACATAGATGAAGCTTCTAAGTTGATGTAATAGCTAGTAAGAAGTAGTACAGTTCAAGTTTTAGGTATCGATTTCTGACTTTTTAGCTGGCTTTGGAGCCTTGGACATGAGCTAGGAATTAAGATTCTGCATGAAAGGAGGACTAGCAGCTGCGTTGCACGGGAGTATGTGAAATGTGTTCATATGTAGTAAAAACCAGAGAAATCCGTCCGTTTTCGTCATTTGTTATCGAATCGACTTAAAGCCAGATCGTCACATTGGCCGCTCTTCTCTCTGAAACGGTAGTACTTATCGCCTGCTACGCTATGTCGCGTGCTGCGGTATACGGAGACACTAAAAGCACCATACTAGAACACAGATGAAGCTTCTAAGTTGATGTAATAGCTAGTAAGAGGTAGTACAGTTCAAGATTTAGGTATCGATTATTGATTATTTAGCTGGCTTTGGTGCGTTGGACATGAGCTAGGAGCTTAAGATTCTGCATGAAAGGAGGACTAGCAGCCGCGTTGCACGGGAGTATGTGAAAAGTGTTCATATGTAGTAAAAACCAGAGAAATCCGTCCGTTTTCGTCATTTGTTATCGAATCGACTGAAAGCCAGATAGTCACATTGGCCGCTCTTCTCTCTGAAACGGTTGTACTTATCGTCTGCAAAGCTATGTCGCGTGCTGCGGTATGCGGAGACACTTAAATCACCAAATTAGAACACAGATGAAGCTTCTAAGTTGAAGTAATATCCAGTTAAATGTAGTACAATTCAAGTCTTAGGTTCGATTATTGACTTTTTACCATTCTTTGGTGCCTTGGACATGAGCAGGGACCTTAAGATTCTGCATGAAAGGAGGACTAGCAGCCGAGTTGCATGGGAGAATGTGAAAAATGTTCATATGTAGTAAAAACTTGAGAAATCCGTCCGTTTTCGTCATTTGTTATCGAATCGACTTAAACCCAGATTATCACATTGGCCCCTCTTCTCTGAAACGGTTGTACTTATCGTCTGCAAAGCTATGTCGCGTGCTGCGGTATACGGAGACACTAAAAGCACCATAGTAGAACACAGATGAAGCTTCTAAGTTGATGTAATAGCCAGTAAGAAGTAGTACATTTCAAGTTTTAGGTATCGATTATTGACCATTTTGCTGGCTTTTGTGCCTTTGTACATGATCTAGGAGCTTAAGAATCTCCATGAAAAGAGGACTAGCAGCCGCGTTGCGCTGGAGTATGTGAAAAGTGTTCATATGTAGTAACAACCTGAGAAATCAGTCCGTTTTCGTCATTTGTTATCGAATCGACTTAAAGCCAGGTCGTCCCATTGGCCGCTCTTCTCTCTGAAACGGTTGTACTTATCGTCTGCAAAGCTATGTCGCGTGCTGCGGTATGCGGAGACACTAAACCACCATAGTAGAACATAGATGAAGTTTCTAAGTTGATGTAATAGCCAGTAAGAAGTAGTACAATTTACGTTTTAGGTATCGATTTCTGACTTTTTAGCTGGCTTTGGAGCCTTGGACATGAGCTAGGAATTAAGATTCTGCATGAAAGGAGGACTAGCAGCCGAGTTGCAAGGGAGAATGTGAAAAGTATTCATATGTAGTAAAAACCTAAAGAAATCCGTCCGTTCTCGTCATTTGTTATGGAATCGACTTAAAGCCAGATCGTCACATTGGCCGCTCTTCTCACTGTAAAGGTTGTACTTATCGTCTGCAAAGCTATGTCGGGTGCTGCGGTATGCGGAGACACTAAAAGCACCATAGTAGAACACAGATGAAGCTTCTAAGTTGATGTAATAGCTAGTAAGAAGTAGTACAGTTCAAGTTTTAGTTATCGATTATTGACTATTTAGATGGCTTTGGTGCCTTGGTCATTAGCTAGGAGCTTAAGATTCTGCATGAAAGGAGGACTAGCCGCCGCGTTGCACGGGAGTATGTGAAAAGTGTTCATATGTAGTAAAAACCTGAGAAATCCGTCCGTTTTCGTCATTTGTTATCGAATCGACTGAAAGCCAGATCGTCACATTGGCCGCTCTTCTCTCTGAACGGTTGTACTTATCGTCTGCAAAGCTATGTCGCGTGCTGCGGTATGCGGAGACACTAAAAGCACCATAGTAGAACACAGATGAAGCTTCTAAGTAATGTAATAGCCAGTAACAAGTAGTACAGTTCAACTTTTAGGTATCGATTATTGACTTTTTAGCTATCTTTGGTGCCTTGGACATGAGCTAGGACCTTAAGATTCTGCATGAAAGGAGGACTAGCAGTCGAGTTGCACGGGAGAATGTGAAAAGTGTTCATATGTAGTAAAAACCTAAAGAAATACGTCCGTTTTCGTCATTTGTTATCGAATCGACTTAAAGCCAGATCGTCACATTGGCCGCCCTTCTCACTGTAAAGGTTGTACTTATCGTCTGCAAAGCTATGTCGCGTGCTGCGGTATGCGGAGACACTAAAAGCACCATAGTAGAACACAGATGAAGCTTCTAAGTTGATGTAATAGCTAGTAAGAAGTAGTACAGTTCAAGTTTTAGGTATCGATTATTGACTATTTAGCTGGCTTTGGTGCCTTGGACATGAGCTAGGAGCTTAAGATTCTGCATGAAAGGAGGACTAGCAGCCGCGTTGCACGGGAGAATGTCAAAAGTGTTCATATGTAGTAAAAACCTGAGAAATCCGTCCGTTTTCATAATTTTTTTATAGAATCTACTTAAATCAGGATCATCACATTGGCTGCAGTTCTGTCTGAAACGGTTGTACTTATCGTCTGCAAAGCTATGTCGCGTGCTGCGGTATGCGGAGACACTAAACCACCATAGTAGAACATAGATGAAGCTTCTAAGTTGATGTAATAGCCAGTAAGAAGTAGTACAATTTACGTTTTAGGTATCGATTTCTGACTTTTTAGCTGGCTTTGGAGCCTTGGACATGAGCTAGGAATTAAGATTCTGCATGAAAGGAGGACTAGCAGCTGCGTTGCACGGGAGTATGTGAAATGTGTTCATATGTAGTAAAAACCAGAGAAATCCGTCCGTTTTCGTCATTTGTTATCGAATCGACTTAAAGCCAGATCGTCACATTGGCCGCTCTTCTCTCTGAAACGGTAGTACTTATCGCCTGCTACGCTATGTCGCGTGCTGCGGTATACGGAGACACTAAAAGCACCATACTAGAACACAGATGAAGCTTCTAAGTTGATGTAATAGCTAGTAAGAGGTAGTACAGTTCAAGAATTAGGTATCGATTATTGATTATTTAGCTGGCTTTGGTGCCTTGGACATGAGCTAGGAGCTTAAGATTCTGCATGAAAGGAGGACTAGCAGCCGCGTTGCACGGGAGTATGTGAAAAGTGTTCATATGTAGTAAAAACCAGAGAAATCCGTCCGTTTTCGTCATTTGTTATCGAATCGACTGAAAGCCAGATAGTCACATTGGCCGCTCTTCTCTCTGAAACGGTTGTACTTATCGTCTGCAAAGCTATGTCGCGTGCTGCGGTATGCGGAGACACTTAAATCACCAAATTAGAACACAGATGAAGCTTCTAAGTTGAAGTAATATCCAGTTAAATGTAGTACAATTCAAGTCTTAGGTACGATTATTGACTTTTTACCATTCTTTGGTGCCTTGGACATGAGCTAGGACCTTAAGATTCTGCATGAAAGGAGGACTAGCAGCCGAGTTGCATGGGAGAATGTGAAAAATGTTCATATGTAGTAAAAACCTGAGAAATCCGTCCGTTTTCGTCATTTGTTATCGAATCGACTTAAACCCAGATTGTCACATTGGCCCCTCTTCTCTGAAACGTTTGTACTTATCGTCTGCAAAGCTATGTCGCGTGCTGCGGTATACGGAGACACTAAAAGCACCATAGTAGAACACAGATGAAGCTTCTAAGTTGATGTAATAGCCAGTAAGAAGTAGTACAGTTCAAGTTTTAGGTATCGATTATTGACCATTTTGCTGGCTTTTGTGCCTTTGTACATTAGCTAGGAGCTTAAGAATCTCCATGAAAAGAGGACTAGCAGCCGCGTTGCGCGGGAGTATGTGAAAAGTGTTCATATGTAGTAACAACCTGAGAAATCCGTCCGTTTTCGTCATTTGTTATCGAATCGACTTAAAGCCAGGACGTCCCATTGGCCGCTCTTCTCTCTGAAACGGTTGTACTTATCGTCTGCAAAGCTATGTCGCGTGCTGCGGTATGCGGAGACACTAAACCACCATAGTAGAACATAGATGAAGTTTCTAAGTTGATGTAATAGCCAGTAAGAAGTAGTACAATTTACGTTTTAGGTATCGATTTCTGACTTTTTAGCTGGCTTTGGAGCCTTGGACATGAGCTAGGAATTAAGATTCTGCATGAAAGGAGGACTAGCAGCCGAGTTGCAAGGGAGAATGTGAAAAGTATTCATATGTAGTAAAAACCTAAAGAAATCCGTCCGTTCTCGTCATTTGTTATGGAATCGACTTAAAGCCAGATCGTCACATTGGCCGCTCTTCTCACTGTAAAGGTTGTACTTATCGTCTGCAAAGCTATGTCGGGTGCTGCGGTATGCGGAGACACTAAAAGCACCATAGTAGAACACAGATGAAGCTTCTAAGTTGATGTAATAGCTAGTAAGAAGTAGTACAGTTCAAGTTTTAGTTATCGATTATTGACTATTTAGATGGCTTTGGTGCCTTGGTCATTAGCTAGGAGCTTAAGATTCTGCATGAAAGGAGGACTAGCCGCCGCGTTGCACGGGAGTATGTGAAAAGTGTTCATATGTAGTAAAAACCTGAGAAATCCGTCCGTTTTCGTCATTTGTTATCGAATCGACTGAAAGCCAGATCGTCACATTGGCCGCTCTTCTCTCTGAACGGTTGTACTTATCGTCTGCAAAGCTATGTCGCGTGCTGCGGTATGCGGAGACACTAAAAGCACCATAGTAGAACACAGATGAAGCTTCTAAGTAATGTAATAGCCAGTAACAAGTAGTACAGTTCAACTTTTAGGTATCGATTATTGACTTTTTAGCTATCTTTGGTGCCTTGGACATGAGCTAGGACCTTAAGATTCTGCATGAAAGGAGGACTAGCAGTCGAGTTGCACGGGAGAATGTGAAAAATGTTCATATGTAGTAAAAACCTAAAGAAATCCGTCCGTTTTCGTCATTTGTTATCGAATCGACTTAAAGCCAGATCGTCACATTGGACGCTCTTCTCTCTGAAACGGTTGTACTTATCGTCTGCAAAGCTATGTCGCGTGCTGCGGTATGCGGAGCCACTAAAAGCACCATAGTAGAACACAGATGAAGCTTCTAAGTTGATGTAATAGCCAGTAAGAAGTAGTACAATTCAAGTTTTATGTATCGATTATTGACTTTTTAGCTGGCTTAGGTGCCTTGGATATGAGATAGGACCTTAAGATTCTGCATGAAAGGAGGACTAGCAGTCGAGTTGCACGGGAGAATGTGAAAAGTGTTCATATGTAGTAAAAACCTAAAGAAATCCGTCCGTTTTCGTCATTTGTTATCGAATCGACTTAAAGCCATATCGTCACATTGGCCCCTCTTCTCTGAAACGGTTGTACTTATCGTCTGCAAAGCTATGTCGCGTGCTGCGTTATGCGGAGACACTAAAAGCACCATAGTAGAACACAGATGAAGCTTCTAAGTTGATGTAATAACCAGTAAGAAGTAGTACAATTCAAGTTATAGGTATAGATTATTGCCTTTTTAGCTGGCTTTGGTGCCTTGGACATGAGCTAGGACCTTAAGATTCTGCATGAAAGAAGGACTAGCAGCCGAGTTGCACGGGAGAATGTGACAAGTGTTCAAATGTAGTAAAAACCTGAGAAATACGTCCGTTTTCGTCATTTGTTATCGAATCGACTTAAAGCCAGATAGTCACATTGGCCGATCTTCTCTCTGAAACGGTAGTACTTATCGTCTGCAAAGCTATGTGGCGTGCTGCGGTATGCGGAGACACTAAAAGCACCTTAGTAGAACATAGATGAAGCTTCTAAGTTGATGTAATAGCCAGTAAGAAGTAGTACAATTTACGTTTTAGGTATCGATTTTTGACTTTTTAGCTGGCTTTGGTGCCTTGGACATGAGCTAGGACCTTAAGATTCTGCATGAAAGGAGGACTAACAGCCGAGTTTCATGGGAGAATGCGAAAAGTGTTCATATGTAGTAAAAACCTGAGAAATCCGTCCGTTTTCGTCATTTGTTATCGAATCGACTTAAAGCAAGATCGTCACATTGGCCGCTCTTCTCTCTGAAACGGTTGTACTTATCGTCTGCAAAGCTATGTCGCGTGCTGCGGTATGCGGAGACACTAAAAGCACCATAGTAGAACACAGATGTAGCTTCTAAGTTGATGTAATAGCAAGTAAGAAGTAGTACAATTCAAGTTTTAGGTATCGATTATTGACTTTTTAGCCGGCTTTGGTGCCTTGAACATGAGCTAGGACCTTAAGATTCTGCATGAAAGGAGGACTAGCAGCCGAGTTGCACGGGAGAATGTCAAAAGTGTTCATATGTAGTAAAAACCTGAGAAATCCGTCCGTTTTCATAATTTTTTTATAGAATCTACTTAAATCAGGATCATCACATTGGCTGCAGTTCTGTCTGAAACGGTTGTACTTATCGTCTGCAAAGCTATGTCGCGTGCTGCAGTATGCGGAGACACTAAAAGCACCATAGTAGAACATAGATGAAGCTTCTAAGTTGATGTAATAGCCAGTAAGAAGTAGTACAATTTACGTTTTAGGTATCGATTTTTGACTTTTTATCTGGCTTTGGTGCCTTGGACATGAGCTAGGACCTTAAGATTCTGCATGAAAGGAGGACTAGCAGCCGAGTTTCATGGGAGAATGCGAAAAGTGTTCATATGTAGTAAAAACCTGAGAAATCCGTCCGTTTTCGTCATTTGTTATCGAATCGACTTAAAGCAAGATCGTCACATTGGCCGCTCTTCTCTCTGAAACGGTTGTACTTATCGTCTGCAAAGCTATGTCGCGTGCTGCGGTATGCGGAGACTCTAAAAGCACCATAGTAGAACACAGATGAAGCTTCGAAGTTGATGTAATAGCCAGTAAGAAGTAGTACAATTCAAGTTATAGGTATCGATTATTGACCTTTTTTCCGGCTTTGGTGCCTTGGACATGAGCTAGGACCTTAAGATTCAGTATGAAAGGAGGACTAGCAGCCGAGTTGCATGGGAGAATGTGAAAAGTGTTCATATGTAGTAAAAACCTGAGAAATCCGTCCGTTTTCGTTATTTGTTATCGAATCGACTTAAAGCCAGATCGTCACATTGGCCCCTCTTCTCTGAAACGGTTGTACTTATCGTCTGCAAAGCTATGTCGCGTGCTGCGGTATACGGAGACACTATAAGCACCATAGTAGAACACAGGTGAAGCTTCTAAGTTGATGTAATAGCGAGTGAGAAGTAGAACAATTCAAGTCTTAGGTATCGATTATTGACTTTTTTGCTGGCTTTGGTGCCTTGGACATGAGCTAGGACCTTAAGATTCTGCATGAAAGGAGAACTAGCAGCCGCGTTGCACGGCTGTATGTGAAAAGTGTTCATATGTAGTAAAAACCTGAGAAATCCGTTTGTTTTCGTCATTTGTTATCGAATCGACTTAAAGCCAGATCGTCACATTATCCCCTCTTCTCTGAAACGGTTGTACTTATCGTCTGCAAAGCTATGTCGCGTGCTGCGTTATGTGGAGACACTAAAAGCACCATAGTAGAACACAGATGAAGCTTCTAAGTTGATGTAATAATCAGTAAGAAGTAGTACAATTCAAGTTTTAGGTATAGATTATTGACTTTTTAACTGGCTTTGGTGCCTTGGACATGAGCTAGGACCTTAAGATTCTGCATGAAAGAAAGACTAGCAGCCGAGTTGCACGGGAGAATGTGACAAGTGTTCATATGTAGTAAAAACCTGAGAAATCCGTCCGTTTTCGTCATTTGTTATCGAATCGATTTAAAGCCAGATCGTCACATTGGCCGCCCTCCTCTCTGAAACGGTTGTACTTATCGTCTGCAAAGCTATGTCGCGTGCTGCGTTATGCGGAGACACTAAAAGCACCATAGTAGAACACAGATGAAGCTTCTAAGTTGATGTAATAGCCAGTAAGAAGTAGTACAATTCAAGTTTTGGGTACTGATTATTTACTTTTTAGCTGGCTTTGGTGCCTTGGCCATGAGCTAGGACCTTAAGATTCTGCATTAAAGGAGGACTAGCGGCCAAGTTGCATGGGAGAATGCGAAAAGTGTTCATATGTAGTAAAAACCTGAGAAATCCGTCCGTTTTCGTCATTTGTTATCGAATCGACTTAAAGAAAGATAGTCACATTGGCCGCTCTTCTCTCTGAAACGGTTGTACTTATCGTCTGCAAAGCTATGTCGCGTGCTGCGGTATGCGGAGACACTAAAAGCACCATAGTAGAACACAGATGAAGCTTCTAAGTTGATGTAATAGCCAGTAAGAAGTAGTACAATTCAAGTTTTACCTATCGATTATTGACATTTTAGCTGGCTTTGGTGCCTTGGACATGAGCTAGGACCTTAAGATTCTGCAAGACAGAAGGACTAGCAACCGAGTTGCACGGGAGAATGTGAAAAGTGTTCATATGTAGTAAAAACCTGAGAAATCCGTCCGTTTTCGTCATTTGTTATGGAATCAACTTAAAGCCAGATCGTCACATTGGCCGCTCTTCTCTCTGAAACGGTTGTACTTATCGTCTGCAAAGCTATGTCGCGTACTGCGTTATGCGGAGACACTAAAATCACCACAGTGGAACACAGATGAAGCTTCTAAGTTGATGTAATAGCCAGTAAGAAGTAGTAAAATTCAAGTTTTAGGTATCGATTATTGACTTTTTAGCTGGCTTTGATGCCTTGGACATGAGCTAGGACCTTAAGATTCTGCCTGAAAGGAGGACTAGCAGCCGAGTTGCACGGGAGAATGTGACAAGTGTTCATATGTAGTAAAAACCTGAGAAATACGTCCGTTTTCGTCATTTGTTATCGAATCGACTCAACGATAGATCGTCACATTGGCCGTTTTTCTCCCTGAAACGGTTGTACTTAACGTCTGCAAAGCTATGTCGCGTGCTGCGGTATGCGGATACACTAAAAGCACCATAGTAGAACACAGATGAAGCTTCTAAGTTGATGTAATAGCCAGTAAGAAGTAATACAATTCACGTTTTAGGTATCGATTATTGACTTGTTAGCTGGCTTTGGTGCCTTAGACATGAGCTAGGACCTTAAGATTCTGCATTAAAGGAGGACTAGCAGCCGAGTTGCATGGGAGAATGCGAAAAGTGCTCATATGTAGTAAAAACGTGAGATATCCGTCCGTTTTCGTCATTTGTTATCGAATCGATTTAAAGCCAGATCGTCACATTGGCCGCTCTTCTCTCTGAAACGGTTGTACTTATCGTCTGCAAAGCTATGTCGCGTGCTGCGGTATGCGGAGACACTAAAAGCACCATGATTGAACACAGATGAAGCTTCTAAGTTGATATAATAGCAAGCAAGAAGTAGTACAATTCAAGTTTTAGGTATCGATTATTGACTTTTTAGCCGGCTTTCGTGCCTTGGACATGAGCTAGGACCTTAAGATTCTGCATGAAAGGAGGACTAGCAGCCGAGTTGCACGGGAGAATGTGAAAAGTGTTCATATGTAGTAAAAAACTGAGAAATCCGTCCGTTTTCGTCATTTGTCATGGAATCGACTTAAAGCCAGATCGTCACATTGCCGCTCTTCTCTCTGAAACGGTTGTACTTACCGTCTGCAAAACTATGTCGCGTGCTGCGTTATGCGGAGACACTAAAATCACCACAGTGGAACACAGATGAAGCTTCTAAGTTGATGTAATAGCCAGTATAAGTAGTACAATTCAAGTTTTAGGTATCGATTATTGACTTCTTAGGTGGCTTTGATGCCTTGGACATGAGGTAGAACCTTAAGATTCTGCATGAAAGGAGGACTAGCAGCCGAGTTGCCCGGGAGAATGTGACAAGTGTTCATATGTAGTAAAAACCTGAGAAATCCGTCCGTTTTCGTCATTTGTTATCGAATCGATTTAAAGCCAGATCGTCACATTGGCCGCTCTCCTCTCTGAAACGGTTGTACTTATCGTCTGCAAAGCTATATCGCGTGCTGCGGTATGCGGAGACTCTAAAAGCACCATGATTGAACACAGATGAAGCTACTAAGTTGATGTAATAGCAAGCAAGAAGTAGTACAATTCAAGTTTTAGGTATCGATTATTGACTTTTTAGCCGGCTTTGGTGCCTTGGACATGAGCTAGGACCTTAAGATTCTGCATGAAAGGAGGACTAGCAGCCGAGTTGCACGGGAGAATATGAAAAGTGTTCATATGTAGTAAAAAACTGAGAAATCCGTCCGTTTTCGTCATTTGTTATGGAATCAACTTAAAGCCAGATCGTCACATTGGCCGCTCTTCTCTCTGAAACTGTTGTACTTATCTTCTGCAAAGCTATGTCGCGTGCTGCGGTATGCGGAGACACTAAAAGCACCATAGTAGAACACAGATCAAGCTTCTATGTTGATGTAATAGCCAGTAAGAAGTAGTACAATTCAAGTTTTAGGTACTGATTATTAACTTTTTAGCTGGCTTTGATGCCTTGGACATGAGCTAGGACCTTAAGATTCTGCATGAAAGGAGGACTAGCGGGCGAGTTGAACGGGAGAATGTGAGAAGTGTTCATATGTAGTAAAAACCTGAAAAATCCGTCCGTTTTCGTCATTTGTAATCGAATCAACTTAAAGATAGATCGTCACATTGGCCGCTCTTCTCCCTGAAACGGTTGTACTTAACGTCTGCAAAGCTATGTCGAGTGCTGCTGTATGCGGATACACTAAAAGCACCATAGTAGAACACAGATGAAGCTTCTAAGTTGATGTAATAGCCAGTAAGAAGTAATACAATTCAAGTTATAGGTATCGATTATTGACTTTTTAGCTGGCTTTGGTGCCTTGGACATGAGCTAGGACCTTAAGATTCTGCATGAAAGGAGGACTAGCAGCCGAGTTGCCCGGGAGAATGTGAAAAGTGTTCATATGTAGTAAAAACCTGAGAAATCCGTCCGTTTTCGTCATTTGTTATCGAATCGATTTAAAGCCAGATCGTCACATTGGCCGCTCTCCTCTCTGAAACGGTTGTACTTATCGTCTGCAAAGCTATATCGCGTGCTGCGGTATGCGGAGACTCTAAAAGCACCATGATTGAACACAGATGAAGCTACTAAGTTGATGTAATAGCAAGCAAGAAGTAGTACAATTCAAGTTTTAGGTATCGATTATTGACTTTTTAGCCGGCTTTGGTGCCTTGGACATGAGCTAGGACCTTAAGATTCTGCATGAAAGGAGGACTAGCAGCGGAGTTCCACGGGAGAATGTGAAAAGTGTTCATATGGAGTAAAAACCTGAGAAATCCGTCCGTTTTCGTCATTTGTTATGGAATCGACTTAAAGCCAGATCGTCACATTGCCGCTCTTCTCTCTGAAACGGTTGTACTTATCGTCTGCAAAGCTACGTCGCGTGCTGCGGTATGCGGAGACACTAAAAGCACCATAGTAGAACACAGATCAAACTTCTAAGTTAATGTAATAGCCAGTAAGAAGTAGTTCAATTCAAGTTTTGGGTACTGATTATTTACTTTTTAGCTGGCTTTGGTGCCTTGGACATGAGCTAGGACCTTAAGATTCTGCATGAAAGGAGGACTAGCGGGCGAGTTGAACGGGAGAATGTGAGAAGTGTTCATATGTAGTAAAAACCTGAGAAATCCGTCCGTTTTCGTCATTTGTTATCGAATCGACTTAAAGCCAGATCGTCACATTTTCCGCTCTTTTTCCTGAAACGGTTGTACTTAACGTCTGGAAAGCTATGTCGCGTGCTGCGGTATGCGGAAACACTAAAAGCACCATAGTAGAACACAGATGAAGCTTCTAAGTTGATGTAATAGCCAGTAAGAAGTAATACAATTCACGTTTTAGGTATCGATTATTGACTTTTTAGCTGGCTTTGGTGCCTTGGACATGAGCTAGGACCTTAAGATTCTGCATGAAAGGAGGACTAGCAGCCGAGTTGCACGGGAGAATGTGAAAAGTGTTCATATGTAGTATAAACCTGAGAAATACGTCCGTTTTCGTCATTTGTTATCGAATCGACTTAAAGCCAGATCGTCACATTGGCCGCTCTTCTCTCTGAAACGGTTGTACTTATCGTCTGCAAAGCTATGTCGCGTGCTGCGTTACGCGGAGACACTAAAATCACCACAGTGGAACACAGATGAAGCTTCTAAATTGATGTAATAGCCAGTAAGAAGTAGTACAATTCAAGTTTTAGGTATCGACTATTGACTTTTTAGCTGGCTTTGATGCCTTGGACATGAGCTGGGACCTTAAGATTCTGCATGAAAGGAGGACTAGCAGGCGAGTTGTACGGGAGAAAGTGAGAAGTGTTCATATGTAGTAAAAACCTGAGAAATCCGTCCGTTTTCGTCATTTGTTATCGAATCGACTTAAGGCCAGATCGTCACATTGGCCACTCTTCTCTCTGAAACGGTTGTACTTATCGTCTGCAAAGCTATGTCGCGTGCTGCGGTATGCGGAGACACTAAAAGCACCATAGTAGAACACAGATGAAGCTTCTAAGTTGATGTAATAGCCAGTAAGATGTAGTACAATTCAAGTTTTAGGTATCGATTATTGACATTTTAGCTGGCTTTGGTGCCTTGGACATGAGCTAGGACCTTAAGATTCTGCATGAAAGGATGACTAGCAGCCGAGTTGCACGAAAGAATGTGAAAGGTGTTCATATGTAGCAAAAATCTGAGAAAAACGTCCGTTTTCGTCATTTGTTCCGAATCGACTTAAAGCCAGATCGTCACATTGGCCGCTCTTCTCTCTGAAACGGTTGTACTTATCGTCTGCAAAGCTATGCCGCGTGCTGCGTTATGCGGAGACACTAAAGTCACCATAGTGGAACACAGATGAAGCTTCTAAGTTGTGTAATAGCCAGTAATAAGTTGTACAATTTACGTTTTAGGTATCGATTATTGACTTTTTAGCTGGCTTTGGTGCCTTGGACATGAGCTAGGACCTTAAGATTCTGCATGAAACGAGGACCAGCAGCGGAGTTCCACGGTAGAATGTGAAAAGTGTTCATATGTAGGAAAAACCTGAGAAATCCGTTCGTTTTCGACATTTGTTATCGAATCGACTTAAAGCCAGATCGTCACATTGGCCGCTCTTCTCTCTGAAACGGTTGTACTTATCGTCTGCAAAGCTATGTCGCGTGTTGCGTTATCCGGAGTCACTAAAATCACCATAGTATAACACAGACGAAGCTTCTAAGTCGATGTAATAGCCAATAAGAAGTAGTACAATTCAAGTTTTAGGTATCAATTATTGCGTTTTTGCTGGCTTTGATGCCTTGGACGTTAGCTAGAACCTTAAGATTCTGCATGAAAGGAGGACTAGCAGCCGAGTTGCACGGGAGAATGTGAAAAGTGTTCATATGTAGTAAAAACCTTAGAAATTCGTCCGTTTTCGTCAATTTTTTATCGAATCGACTTAAAGCCAGATCGTCACATTGGCCGCTCTTCTCTCTGAAACGGTTGTAATTATCGTCTGCAAAACTATGTCGCGTGCTGCGGTATGCGGAGACACAAAAACCACCGTAGTAGAACACAGATGAAGCTTCTAAGTTGATGTAATAACCAGTAAGAAGTAGTACAATTCAAGTTTTACGTATCGATTATTGCCTTTTTGCTGGCATTGATGCCTTGGACATGAGCTAGAACCTTAAGATTCTGCATGAAAGGAGGACTAGCAGCCGAGTTGCACGGGAGAATGTGAAAAGTGTTCATATGTAGTAAAAACCTTAGAAATTCGTCCGTTTTCGTCAATTTGTTATCATATCGACTTAAAGCCAGATCGTCACATTGGCCGCTCTTCTCTCTGAAACGGTTGTAGTTATCGTCTGCAAAGCTATGTCGCGTGCTGCGTTATGCGGAGACACTAAAATCAGCACAGTGGAACACAGATGAAGCTTCTAAGTTGATGTAATAGCCAGTAGAAGTGGTACAATTCAAATTTTAGGTATCGATTATTGACTTTTTAGGTGGCTTTGATGCCTTGGACATGAGCTAGGATCTTAAGATTCAGTATGAAAGGAGGACTAGCAGCCGAGTTGCATGGGAGAATGTGAAAAGTGTTCAAATGTAGTAAAAACCTGAGAAATCCGTCCGTTTTCGTCATTTGTTATGGAATCAACTTAAAGCATGATCGTCACATTGGCCGCTCTTCTCTCTGAAACGGTTGTACTTATCGTCTGCAAAGCTATGTCGCGTGCTGCGGTATGCGGAGACACTAAGAGCACCATAGTAGAACACAGATGAAGCTTCTAAGTTGATGTAATAGCCAGTAAGAAGTAGTACAATTCAAGTTTTAGGTATCGATTATTGACATTTTAGCTGGCTTTCGTGCCTTGGACATGAGCTAGGACCTTAAGATTCTGCATGAAAGGATGACTAGCAGCCGAGTTGCACGAAAGAATGTGAAAGGTGTTCATATGTAGCAAAAATCTGAGAAAAACGTCCGTTTTCGTCATTTGTTCCGAATCGACTTAAAGCCAGATCGTCACATTGGCCGCTCTTCTCTCTGAAACGGTTGTACTTATCGTCTGCAAAGCTATGCCGCGTGCTGCGTTATGCGGAGACACTAAAGTCACCATAGTGGAACACAGATGAAGCTTCTAAGTTGTGTAATAGCCAGTAAGAAGTTGTACAATTTACGTTTTAGGTATCGATTATTGACTTTTTAGCTGGCTTTGGTGCCTTGGACATGAGCTAGGACCTTAAGATTCTGCATGAAACGAGGACCAGCAGCGGAGTTCCACGGTAGAATGTGAAAAGTGTTCATATGTAGGAAAAACCTGAGAAATCCGTTCGTTTTCGACATTTGTTATCGAATCGACTTAAAGCCAGATCGTCACATTGGCCGATCTTCTCTCTGAAACGGTTGTACTTATCGTCTGCAAAGCTATGTCGCGTGTTGCGTTATCCGGAGTCACTAAAATCACCATAGTATAACACAGACGAAGCTTCTAAGTCGATGTAATAGCCAATAAGAAGTAGTACAATTCAAGTTTTAGGTATCAATTATTGCGTTTTTGCTGGCTTTGATGCCTTGGACGTTAGCTAGAACCTTAAGATTCTGCATGAAAGGAGGACTAGCAGCCGAGTTGCACGGGAGAATGTGAAAAGTGTTCATATGTAGTAAAAACCTTAGACATTCGTCCGTTTTCGTCAATTTGTTATCGAATCGACTTAAAGCCAGATCGTCACATTGGCCGCTCTTCTCTCTGAAACGGTTGTAATTATCGTCTGCAAAACTATGTCGCGTGCTGCGTTATGCGGAGACACTAAAAGCACCATAGTAGAACACAGATGAAGCTTCTAAGTTGATGTAATAGCCAGTAAGAAGTAATACAATTCAAGTTATAGGTATCGATTATTGACTTTTTAGCTGGCTTTGGTGCCTTGGACATGAGCTAGGACCTTAAGATTCTGCATGAAAGGAGGACTAGCAGCCGAGTTGCCCGGGAGAATGTGAAAAGTGTTCATATGTAGTAAAAACCAAAGAAATCCGTCCGTTTTCGTCATTTGTTATCGAATCGATTTAAAGCCAGATCGTCACATTGGCCGCTCTCCTCTCTGAAACGGTTGTACTTATCGTCTGCAAAGCTATATCGCGTGCTGCGGTATGCGGAGACTCTAAAAGCACCATGATTGAACACAGATGAAGCTACTAAGTTGATGTAATAGCAAGCAAGAAGTAGTACAATTCAAGTTTTAGGTATCGATTATTGACTTTTTAGCCGGCTTTGGTGCCTTGGACATGAGCTAGGACCTTAAGATTCTGCATGAAAGGAGGACTAGCAGCGGAGTTCCACGGGAGAATGTGAAAAGTGTTCATATGTAGTAAAAACCTGAGAAATCCGTCCGTTTTCGTCATTTGTTATGGAATCGTCTTAAAGCCAGATCGTCACATTGCCGCTCTTCTCTCTAAAACGGTTGTACTTATCGTCTGCAAAGCTACGTCGCGTGCTGCGGTATGCGGAGACACTAAAAGCACCATAGTAGAACACAGATCAAACTTCTAAGTTAATGTAATAGCCAGTAAGAAGTAGTTCAATTCAAGTTTTGGGTACTGATTATTTACTTTTTAGCTGGCTTTGGTGCCTTGGACATGAGCTAGGACCTTAAGATTCTGCATGAAAGGAGGACTAGCGGGCGAGTTGAACGGGAGAATGTGAGAAGTGTTCATATGTAGTAAAAACCTGAGAAATCCGTCCGTTTTCGTCATTTGTTATCGAATCGACTTAAAGCCAGATCGTCACATTTTCCGCTCTTTTTCCTGAAACGGTTGTACTTAACGTCTGGAAAGCTATGTCGCGTGCTGCGGTATGCGGAAACACTAAAAGCACAATAGTAGAACACAGATGAAGCTTCTAAGTTGATGTAATAGCCAGTAAGAAGTAATACAATTCACGTTTTAGGTATCGATTATTGACTTTTTAGCTGGCTTTGGTGCCTTGGACATGAGCTAGGACCTTAAGATTCTGCATGAAAGGAGGACTAGCAGCCGAGTTGCACGGGAGAATGTGAAAAGTGTTCATATGTAGTATAAACCTGAGAAATACGTCCGTTTTCGTCATTTGTTATCGAATCGAATTAAGGCCAGATCGTCACATTGGCCGCTCTTCTCTCTGAAACGGTTGTAATTATCGTCTGCAAAACTATGTCGCGTGCTGCGGTATGCGGAGACACAAAAACCACCGTAGTAGAACACAGATGAAGCTTCTAAGTTGATGTAATAACCAGTAAGAAGTAGTACAATTCAAGTTTTACGTATCGATTATTGCCTTTTTGCTGGCATTGATGCCTTGGACATGAGCTAGAACCTTAAGATTCTGCATGAAAGGAGGACTAGCAGCCGAGTTGCACGGGAGAATGTGAAAAGTGTTCATATGTGGTAAAAACCTTAGAAATTCGTCCGTTTTCGTCAATTTGTTATCATATCGACTTAAAGCCAGATCGTCACATTGGCCGCTCTTCTGTCTGAAACGGTTGTAGTTATCGTCTGCAAAGCTATGTCGCGTGCTGCGTTATGCGGAGACACTAAAATCAGCACAATGGAACACAGATGAAGCTTCTAAGTTGATGTAATAGCCAGTAGAAGTGGTACAATTCAAATTTTAGGTATCGATTATTGACTTTTTAGGTGGCTTTGATGCCTTGGACATGAGCTAGGATCTTAAGATTCAGTATGAAAGGAGGACTAGCAGCCGAGTTGCATGGGAGAATGTGAAAAGTGTTCAAATGTAGTAAAAACCTGAGAAATCCGTCCGTTTTCGTCATTTGTTATGGAATCAACTTAAAGCATGATCGTCACATTGGCCGCTCTTCTCTCTGAAACGGTTGTACTTATCGTCTGCAAAGCTATGTCGCGTGCTGCGGTATGCGGAGACACAAAAAGCACCATAGTAGAAGACAGATGAAGCTTCTAAGTTGATGTAATAGCCAGTAAGAAGTAGTACAATTCAAGTTTTAGGTATCGATTATTGACATTTTAGCCGGCTTTCGTGCCTTGGACATGAGCTAGGACCTTAAGATTCTGCATGAAAGGATGACTAGCAGCCGAGTTGCACGAAAGAATGTGAAAGGTGTTCATATGTAGCAAAAATCTGAGAAAAACGTCCGTTTTCGTCATTTGTTCCGAATCGACTTAAAGCCAGATCGTCACATTGGCCGCTCTTCTCTCTGAAACGGTTGTACTTATCGTCTGCAAAGCTATGCCGCGTGCTGCGTTATGCGGAGACACTAAAGTCACCATAGTGGAACACAGATGAAGCTTCTAAGTTGTGTAATAGCCAGTAATAAGTTGTACAATTTACGTTTTAGGTATCGATTATTGACTTTTTAGCTGGCTTTGGTGCCTTGGACATGAGCTAGGACCTTAAGATTCTGCATGAAACGAGGACCAGCAGCGGAGTTCCACGGTAGAATGTGAAAAGTGTTCATATGTAGGAAAAACCTGAGAAATCCGTTCGTTTTCGACATTTGTTATCGAATCGACTTAAAGCCAGATCGTCACATTGGCCGATCTTCTCTCTGAAACGGTTGTAGGTATCGTCTGCAAAGCTATGTCGCGTGCTGCGTTATGCGGAGACACTAAAATCAGCACAATGGAACACAGATGAAGCTTCTAAGTTGATGTAATAGCCAGTAGAAGTGGTACAATTCAAATTTTAGGTATCGATTATTGACTTTTTAGGTGGCTTTGATGCCTTGGACATGAGCTAGGATCTTAAGATTCAGTATGAAAGGAGGACTAGCAGCCGAGTTGCATGGGAGAATGTGAAAAGTGTTCAAATGTAGTAAAAACCTGAGAAATCCGTCCGTTTTCGTCATTTGTTATGGAATCAACTTAAAGCATGATCGTCACATTGGCCGCTCTTCTCTCTGAAACGGTTGTACTTATCGTCTGCAAAGCTATGTCGCGTGCTGCGGTATGCGGAGACACTAAAAGCACCATAGTAGAAGACAGATGAAGCTTCTAAGTTGATGTAATAGCCAGTAAGAAGTAGTACAATTCAAGTTTTAGGTATCGATTATTGACATTTTAGCTGGCTTTCGTGCCTTGGACATGAGCTAGGACCTTAAGATTCTGCATGAAAGGATGACTAGCAGCCGAGTTGCACGAAAGAATGTGAAAGGTGTTCATATGTAGCAAAAATCTGAGAAAAACGTCCGTTTTCGTCATTTGTTCCGAATCGACTTAAAGCCAGATCGTCACATTGGCCGCTCTTCTCTCTGAAACGGTTGTACTTATCGGAGTCACTAAAATCACCATAGTATAACACAGACGAAGCTTCTAAGTCGATGTAATAGCCAATAAGAAGTAGTACAATTCAAGTTTTAGGTATCAATTATTGCGTTTTTGCTGGCTTTGATGCCTTGGACGTTAGCTAGAACCTTAAGATTCTGCATGAAAGGAGGACTAGCAGCCGAGTTGCACGGGAGAATGTGAAAAGTGTTCATATGTAGTAAAAACCTTAGAAATTCGTCCGTTTTCGTCAATTTGTTATCGAATCGACTTAAAGCCAGATCGTCACATTGGCCGCTCTTCTCTCTGAAACGGTTGTAGTTATCGTCTGCAAAGCTATGTCGCGTGCTGCGTTATGCGGAGGCACTAAAATCAGCACAGTGGAACGCAGATGAAGCTTCTAAGTTGATGTAATAGCCAGTAGAAGTGGTACAATTCAAATTTTAGGTATCGATTATTGACTTTTTAGGTGGCTTTGATGCCTTGGACATGAGCTAGGATCTTAAGATTCAGTATGAAAGGAGGACTAGCAGCCGAGTTGCATGGGAGAATGTGAAAAGTGTTCAAATGTAGTAAAAACCTGAGAAATCCGTCCGTTTTCGTCATTTGTTATGGAATCAACTTAAAGCATGATCGTCACATTGGCCGCTCTTCTCTCTGAAACGGTTGTACTTATCGTCTGCAAAGCTATGTCGCGTGCTGCGGTATGCGGAGACACTAAAAGCACCATAGTAGAACACAGATGAAGCTTCTAAGTTGATGTAATAGCCAGTAAGAAGTAGTACAATTCAAGTTTTAGGTATCGATTATTGACATTTTAGCTGGCTTTCGTGCCTTGGACATGAGCTAGGACCTTAAGATTCTGCATGAAAGGATTACTAGCAGCCGAGTTGCACGAAAGAATGTGAAAGGTGTTCATATGTAGCAAAAATCTGAGAAAAACTTCCGTTTTCGTCATTTGTTCCGAATCGACTTAAAGCCAGATCGTCACATTGGCCGCTCTTCTCTCTGAAACGGTTGTACTTATCGTCTGCAAAGCTATGCCGCGTGCTGCGTTATGCGGAGACACTAAAGTCACCATAGTGGAACACAGATGAAGCTTCTAAGTTGTGTAATAGCCAGTAAGAAGTTGTACAATTTTCGTTTTAGGTATCGATTATTGACTTTTTAGCTGGCTTTGGTGCCTTGGACATGAGCTAGGACCTTAAGATTCTGCATGAAACGAGGACCAGCAGCGGAGTTCCACGGTAGAATGTGAAAAGTGTTCATATGTAGGAAAAACCTGAGAAATCCGTTCGTTTTCGACATTTGTTATCGAATCGACTTAAAGCCAGATCGTCACACTGGCCGCTCTTCTCTCTGAAACGGTTGTACTTATCGTCTGCAAAGCTATGTCGCGTGTTGCGTTATCTGGAGTCACTAAAATCACCATAGTATAACACAGATGAAGCTTCTAAGTTGATGTAATAGCCAGTAAGAAGTGGTACTATTCAAATTTTACGTATCGATTATTGACTTTTTAGGTGGCTTTGATGCCTTGGACATGAGCTAGGATCTTAAGATTCAGTATGAAAGGAGGACTAGCAGCCGAGTTGCATGGGAGAATGTGAAAAGTGTTCAAATGTAGTAAAAACCTGAGAAATCCGTCCGTTTTCGTCATTTGTTATGGAATCAACTTAAAGCATGATCGTCACATTGGCCGCTCTTCTCTCTAAAACGGTTGTACTTATCGTCTGCAAAGCTATGTCGCGTGCTGCGTTACGTGGAGACACTAAAATCACCACAGTGGAACACAGATGAAGCTTCTAAGTTGATGTAATAGCCAGTAAGAAGTAGTACAATTCAAGTTTTAGGTATCGACTATTGACTTTTTAGCTGGCTTTGATGCCTTGGACATGAGCTAGGACCTTAAGATTCAGTATGAAAGGAGGACTAGCAGCCGCGTTGCATGGGAGAATGTGAAAAGTGTTCATATGTAGTAAAAACCTGAGAAATACGTCCGTTTTCGTCATTTGTTATCGAATCGACTTAAAGAAAGATCGGCATATTGGCCGATCTTCTCTCTGAAACGGTTGTACTTATCGTCTGCAAACCTATGTCGCGTGCTGCGGTATGTGGAGACACGAGAAGCACCATAGTAGAACACAGATGAAGCTTCTAAGTTGATGTAATAGCCAGTAAGAATTAGTACGATTCAAATTTTAGGTATCGATTATTGACATTTTGCTGGCTTTGGTGCCTTGGACATAAGCTAGGACCTTAAGATTCTGCATGAAAGGAGGATTAGCAGCCGAGGTGTACGGGAGAATGTGAAAAGTCTTCATATGTAGTAAAAACCTGAGAAATCCGTCCGTTTTCGTCATTTGTTATGGAATCGACTTAAAGCCAGATCGTCACATTGCCGCTCTTCTCTCTGAAACGGTTGTACTTATCGTCTGCAAAGCTATGTCGCGTGCTGCGTTATGCGGAGACACTAAAAGCACCATAGTAGAACACAGATGAAGCTTCTAAGTTGATGTAATAGCCAGTAAGAAGTAGTACAATTCAAGTTTTAGGTTCTGATTATTTACTTTTTAGCTGGCTTCGGTGCCTTGGACATGAACTGGGACCTTAAGATTCTGCATGAAAGGAGGACTAGCAGGCGAGTTGTACGGGAGAAAGTGAGAAGTGTTCATATGTAGTAAAAACCTGAGAAATCCGTCCGTTTTCGTCATTTGTTATCGAATCGAATTAAGGCCAGATCGTCACATTGGCCACTCTTCTCTCTGAAACGGTTGTACTTATCGTCTGCAAAGCTATGTCGCGTGCTGCGGTATGCGGAGACACTAAAAGCACCATAGTAGAACACAGATGAAGCTTCTAAGTTGATGTAATAGCCAGTAACAAGTAGTACAATTCAAGTTTTAGGTTCTGATTATTTACTTTTTAGCTGGCTTTGGTGCCTTGGACATGAGCTGGGACCTTAAGATTCTGCATGAAAGGATGACTAGCAGGCGAGTTGTACGGGAGAAAGTGAGAAGTGTTCATATGTAGTAAAAACCTGAGAAATCCGTCCGTTTTCGTCATTTGTTATCGAATCGACTTAAGGCCAGATCGTCACATTGGCCACTCTTCTCTCTGAAACGGTTGTACTTATCGTCTGCAAAGCTATGTCGCGTGCAGCGGTATGTGGAGACACTAGAAGCACCATAGTAGAACACAGATGAAGCTTCTAAGTTAATGTAATTGCCAGTAAGAATTAGTACGATTCAAGTTTTAGGTATCGATTATTGACATTTTAGCTGTCTTTGGTGCCTTGGACATAAGCTAGGACCTTAAGATTCTGCATGAAAGGAGGATTAGCAGCCGAGTTGTACGGGAGAATGTGAAAAGTCTTCATATGTAGTAAAAACCTGAGAAATCCGTCCGTTTTCGTCATTTGTTATGGAATCGACTTAAAGCCAGATCGTCACATTGGCCGCTCTTCTCTCTGAAACGGTTGTACTTATCGTCTGAAAGCTATGCCGCGTGCTGCGTTATGTGGAGACACTAAAGTCACCATAGTGGAACACAGATGAAGCTTCTAAGTTGTGTAATAGCCAGTAAGAAGTTGTACAATTCAAGTTTTAGATATCGATTATTTACTCTTTAGCTGGCTTTGGTGCCTTGGACGTGAGCTAGAACCTTAAGATTCTGCATGAAAGGAGGACTAGCAGCCGAGTTGCACGGGAGAATGTGAAAAGTGTTCATATGTAGTAAAAACCTTAGAAATTCGTCCGTGTTCGTCAATTTGTTATCGAATCGACTTAAAGCCAGATCGTCACATTGGCCGCTCTTCTCTCTGAAACGGTTGTACTTATCGTCTGCAAAACTATGTCGCGTGCTGCGGTATGCGGAGACACAAAAACCACCATAGTAGAACACAGATGAAGCTTCTAAGTTGATGTAATAACCAGCAAGAAGTAGTACAATTCAAGTTATAGGTATCGATTATTGACTTTTAAGCTGGCTTTGGTGCCTTGGACATGAGCTAGGACCTTAAGATTCTGCATGAAAGGAGGACTAGCAGCCGAGTTGAACGGGAGAATGTGAAAAGTGTTTATATGTAGTAAAAACCTGAGAAATCCGTCCGTTTTCATCATTTGTTATCGTATCGACTTAAAGCCAGATCGTCACATTGGCCGCTCTTCTCTTTGAAACGGTTATACTTATCGTCTGCAAAGCTATGTCGCGTGCTGCGGTATGCGGAGACACAAAAAGCACCACAGTGGAACACAGATGAAGCTTCTAAATTGATGTAATAGCCAGTAAGAAGTAGTACATTTCAAGTTTTAGGTATCCATTATTGACTTTTTAGCTGGCTTTGGTGCCTTGGATGTGAGCTAGGACCTTAAGATCCTGCATGAAAGGAGGACTAGCAGCCGAGTTGCATGTTAGAATATGAAAAGTGTTCATATGTAGTAAAAACCTGAGAAATCCGTCCGTTTTCGTCATTTGTTATCGAATCGACTTAAAGCCAGGTCGTCACATTGGCCGCTCTTCTCTTTGAAACGGTTGTACTTATCGTCTGCAAAGCTATGTCGCGTGCTGCGGTATGTGGGGACACTAAAAGCACCATAGTAGAACACAGATGAAGCTTCTAAGATGATGTAATAGCCAGTAAGAATTAATGCAATACCAGTTTTAGGTATCGATTATTGACTTTTTAGCTGGCTTTGGTGCCTTGGATGTGAGCTAGGACCTTAAGATTCTGCATGAAAGGAGGACTAGCAGCCGAGTTGCATGTTAGAATATGAAAAGTGTTCATATGTAGTAAAAACCTGAGAAATCCGTCCGTTTTCGTCATTTGTTATCGAATCGACTTAAAGCCAGGTCGTCACATTGGCCGTTCTTCTCTCTGAAACGGTTGTACATATCGTCTGCAAAGCTATGTCGCGTTCTGCGGTATGCGGAGACACTAAAATCACCATAGTAGAACACAGATGAAGCTTCTAAGTAGATGTAATAGCCAGTAAGAAATAGTACAATTCAAGTTTTAGGCATCGATTATTCACTTTTAGCTGGCTTTGGTGCCTTGGACATGAGCTACGACCTTAAGATTCTGCATAAAAGGAGGACTAGCAGCCGAATTGCACGGGAGAATGTGAAAAGTGTTCATATGTAGTAAAAACCTGTGAAATCCGTCCGTTTTCGTCATTTGTTATCGAATCGACTTAAAGCCAGATCGTCACATTGGCCGCTCTTCTCTCTGAAACGGTTGTACTTATCGTCTGCAAACCTATGTCGCGTGCTGCGGTATGTGAAGACTCTAAAAGCACCATAGTAGAACACAGAAGAAGCTTCTAAGTTGATGTAATAGCCAGTAAGAACTAGTACAACTCAAGTTTTAGGTATCGATTATTGACTTTTTAGCTGGCTCTGGTGCCTTTTACATGAGCTAGGACCTTAAGATTCTGCATGAAAGGAGGACTAGCAGCCGAATTGCACGGGAGATTGTGAAAAGTGTTCATATGTAGTAAAAACCTGGGAAATCCGTCCGTTTTCGTCATTTGTTATGGAATCGACGTAAAGCCAGAACGTCACATCGGCCGCTCTTCTCTCTGAAACGGTTGTACATATCGTCTGCAAAGCTATGTCGCGTGCTGCGGTATGCGGAGACACTAAAAGCACCATAGTAGAACACAGATGAAGCTTCTAAATTGATGTAATAGCCAGTAAGAAGTAGTACAATTCAAGTTTTACGTATCGATTAATTACTTTTTAGCTGGCTTTGGTGCCTTGGACATGAGCTAGGACCATAAGATTCTGCATGAAAGGAGGACTAGCAGCCGAGTTGCACGGGAGAATGTGAAAAGTGTTCATATGTAGTAAAAACCTGAGAAATCCGTACGTTATCGTCATTTGTCTTCGAATCGACTTCAAGCCAGATCGTCACATTGGCCACTCTTCTCTCTGAAACGGTTGTACTTATCGTCTGCAAAGCTATGCCGCGTGCTGCGTTATGCGGAGACACTAAAGTCACCATAGTGGAACACAGATGAAGCTTCTAAGTTGTGTAATAGAAAGTAAGAAGTTGTACAATTTTCGTTTTAGGTATCGATTATTGACTTTTTAGCCGGCTTTGGTGCCTTGGACATGAGCTAGGACCTTAAGATTCTGCATGAAACGAGGACCAGCAGCGGAGTTCCACGGTAGAATGTGAAAAGTGTTCATATGTAGGAAAAACCTGAGAAATCCGTTCGTTTTCGTCATTTGTTATGGAATCAACTTAAAGAATGATCGTCACATTGGCCGCTCTTCTCTCTGAAACGGTTGTACTTATCGTCTGCAAAGCTTCGTCGCGTGCTGCGGTATGCGGAGACACTAAAAGCACCATAGTAGAACACAGATCAAACTTCTAAGTTAATGTAATAGCCAGTAAGAAGTAGTTCAATTCAAGTTTTGGGTACTGATTATTTACTTTTTAGCTGGCTTTGGTGCCTTGGACATGAGCTAGGACCTTAAGATTCTGCATGAAAGGAGGACTAGCGGGCGAGTTGAACGGGAGAATGTGAGAAGTGTTCATATGTAGTAAAAACCTGAGAAATCCGTCCGTTTTCGTCATTTGTTATCGAATCGACTTAAAGCCAGATCGTCACATTTTCCGCTCTTTTTCCTGAAACGGTTGTACTTAACGTCTGGAAAGCTATGTCGCGTGCTGCGGTATGCGGAGACACTAAAATCACCACAGTGGAACACAGATGAAGCTTCTAAGTTGATGTAATAGCCAGTAAGAAGTAGTACAATTCAAGTTTTAGGTATCGACTATTGACTTTTTAGCTGGCTTTGATGCCTTGGACATGAGCTGGGACCTTAAGATTCTGCATGAAAGGAGGACTAGCAGGCGAGTTGTACGGGAGAAAGTGAGAAGTGTTCATATGTAGTAAAAACCTGAGAAATCCGTCCGTTTTCGTCATTTGTTATCGAATCGACTTAAGGCCAGATCGTCACATTGGCCACTCTTCTCTCTGAAACGGTTGTACTTATCGTCTGCAAAGCTATGTCGCGTGCTGCGGTATGCGGAGACACTAAAAGCACCATAGTAGAACACAGATGAAGCTTGTAAGTGGATGTAATAGCCAGTAAGATGTAGTACAATTCAAGTTTTAGGTATCGATTATTGACATTTTAGCTGGCTTTGGTGCCTTGGACATGAGCTAGGACCTTAAGATTCTGCATGAAAGGATGACTAGCAGCCGAGTTGCACGAAAGAATGTGAAAGGTGTTCATATGTAGCAAAAATCTGAGAAAAACGTCCGTTTTCGTCATTTGTTCCGAATCGACTTAAAGCCAGATCGTCACATTGGCCGCTCTTCTCTCTGAAACGGTTGTACTTATCGTCTGCAAAGCTATGTCGCGTGCTGCGTTATGCGGAGACACTAAAGTCACCATAGTGGAACACAGATGAAGCTTCTAAGTTGTGTAATAGCCAGTAATAAGTTGTACAATTTACGTTTTAGGTATCGATTATTGACATTTTAGCTGGCTTTGGTGCCTTGGACATGAGCTAGGACCTTAAGATTCTGCATGAAACGAGGACCAGCAGCGGAGTTCCACGGTAGAATGTGAAAAACACTAGATCGCGTGTTAAACCTGAGAAATCCGTTCGTTTTCGACATTTGTTATCGAATCGACTTAAAGCCAGATCGTCACATTGGCCGCTCTTCTCTCTGAAACGGTTGTACTTATCGTCTGCAAAGCTATGTCGCGTGTTGCGTTATCGGAGTCACTAAAATCACCATAGTATAACACAGACGAAGCTTCTAAGTCGATGTAATAGCCAATAAGAAGTAGTACAATTCAAGTTTTAGGTATCAATTATTGCGTTTTTTGCTGGCTTTGATGCCTTGGACGTTAGCTAGAACCTTAAGATTCTGCATGAAAGGAGGACTAGCAGCCGAGTTGCACGGGAGAATGTGAAAAGTGTTCATATGTAGTAAAAACCTTAGAAATTCGTCCGTTTTCGTCAATTTTTTATCGAATCGACTTAAAGCCAGATCGTCACATTGGCCGCTCTTCTCTCTGAAACGGTTGTAATTATCGTCCGCAAAACTATGTCGCGTGCTGCGGTATGCGGAGACACAAAAACCACCGTAGTAGAACACAGATGAAGCTTCTAAGTTGATGTAATAACCAGTAAGAAGTAGTACAATTCAAGTTTTACGTATCGATTATTGCCTTTTTGCTGGCATTGATGCCTTGGACATGAGCTAGAACCTTAAGATTCTGCATGAAAGGAGGACTAGCAGCCGAGTTGCACGGGAGAATGTGAAAAGTGTTCATATGTAGTAAAAACCTTAGAAATTCGTCCGTTTTCGTCAATTTGTTATCATATCGACTTAAAGCCAGATCGTCACATTGGCCGCTCTTCTCTCTGAAACGGTTGTAGTTATCGTCTGCAAATCTATGTCGCGTGCTGCGTTATGCGGAGACACTAAAATCAGCACAGTGGAACACAGATGAAGCTTCTAAGTTGATGTAATAGCCAGTAGAAGTGGTACAATTCAAATTTTAGGTATCGATTATTGACTTTTTAGGTGGCTCTGATGCCTTGGACATGAGCTAGGATCTTAAGATTCAGTATGAAAGGAGGACTAGCAGCCGAGTTGCATGGGAGAATGTGAAAAGTGTTCAAATGTAGTAAAAACCTGAGAAATCCGTCCGTTTTCGTCATTTGTTATGGAATCAACTTAAAGCATGATCGTCACATTGGCCGCTCTTCTCTCTGAAAACGGTTGTACTTATCGTCTGCAAAGCTATGTCGCGTGCTGCGGTATGCGGAGACACTAAAAGCACCATAGTAGAACACAGATGAAGCTTCTAAGTTGATGTAATAGCCAGTAAGAAGTAGTACAATTCAAGTTTTAGGTATCGATTATTGACATTTTAGCTGGCTTTCGTGCCTTGGACATGAGCTAGGACCTTAAGATTCTGCATGAAAGGATGACTAGCAGCCGAGTTGCACGAAAGAATGTGAAAGGTGTTCATATGTAGCAAAAATCTGAGAAAAACATCCGTTTTCGTCATTTGTTCCGAATCGACTTAAAGCCAGATCGTCACATTGGCCGCTCTTCTCTCTGAAACGGTTGTACTTATCGTCTGCAAAGCTATGCCGCGTGCTGCGTTATGCGGAGACACTAAAGTCACCATAGTGGAACACAGATGAAGCTTCTAAGTTGTGTAATAGCCAGTAATAAGTTGTACAATTTACGTTTTAGGTATCGATTATTGACTTTTTAGCTGGCTTTGGTGCCTTGGACATGAGCTAGGACCTTAAGATTCTGCATGAAACGAGGACCAGCAGCGGAGTTCCACGGTAGAATGTGAAAAGTGTTCATATGTAGGAAAAACCTGAGAAATCCGTTCGTTTTCGACATTTGTTATCGAATCGACTTAAAGCCAGATCGTCACATTGGCCGCTCTTCTCTCTGAAACGGTTGTACTTATCGTCTGCAAAGCTATGTCGCGTGTTGCGTTATCCGGAGTCACTAAAATCACCATAGTATAACACAGACGAAGCTTCTAAGTCGATGTAATAGCCAATAAGAAGTAGTACAATTCAAGTTTTAGGTATCAATTATTGCGTTTTTGCTGGCTTTGATGCCTTGGACGTTAGCTAGAACCTTAAGATTCTGCATGAAAGGAGGACTAGCAGCCGAGTTGCACGGGAGAATGTGAAAAGTGTTCATATGTAGTAAAAACCTTAGAAATTCGTCCGTTTTCGTCAATTTGTTATCGAATCGACTTAAAGCCAGATCGTCACATTGGCCGCTCTTCTCTCTGAAACGGTTGTAGTTATCGTCTGCAAAGCTATGTCGCGTGCTGCGTTATGCGGAGACACTAAAATCAGCACAGTGGAACGCAGATGAAGCTTCTAAGTTGATGTAATAGCCAGTAGAAGTGGTACAATTCAAATTTTAGGTATCGATTATTGACTTTTTAGGTGGCTTTGATGCCTTGGACATGAGCTAGGATCTTAAGATTCAGTATGAAAGGAGGACTAGCAGCCGAGTTGCATGGGAGAATGTGAAAAGTGTTCAAATGTAGTAAAAACCTGAGAAATCCGTCCGTTTTCGTCATTTGTTATGGAATCAACTTAAAGCATGATCGTCACATTGGCCGCTCTTCTCTCTGAAACGTTTGTACTTATCGTCTGCAAAGCTATGTCGCGTGCTGCGGTATGCGGAGACACTAAAAGCACCATAGTAGAACACAGATGAAGCTTCTAAGTTGATGTAATAGCCAGTAAGAAGTAGTACAATTCAAGTTTTAGGTATCGATTATTGACATTTTAGCTGGCTTTCGTGCCTTGGACATGAGCTAGGACCTTAAGATTCTGCATGAAAGGATTACTAGCAGCCGAGTTGCACGAAAGAATGTGAAAGGTGTTCATATGTAGCAAAAATCTGAGAAAAACGTCCGTTTTCGTCATTTGTTCCGAATCGACTTAAAGCCAGATCGTCACATTGGCCGCTCTTCTCTCTGAAACGGTTGTACTTATCGTCTGCAAAGCTATGCCGCGTGCTGCGTTATGCGGAGACACTAAAGTCACCATAGTGGAACACAGATGAAGCTTCTAAGTTGTGTAATAGCCAGTAAGAAGTTGTACAATTTTCGTTTTAGGTATCGATTATTGACTTTTTAGCTGGCTTTGGTGCCTTGGACATGAGCTAGGACCTTAAGATTCTGCATGAAACGAGGACCAGCAGCGGAGTTCCACGGTAGAATGTGAAAAGTGTTCATATGTAGGAAAAACCTGAGAAATCCGTTCGTTTTCGACATTTGTTATCGAATCGACTTAAAGCCAGATCGTCACATTGGCCGCTCTTCTCTCTGAAACGGTTGTACTTATCGTCTGCAAAGCTATGTCGCCTGTTGCGTTATCCGGAGTCACTAAAATCACAATAGTATAACACAGATGAAGCTTCTAAGTTGATGTAATAGCCAGTAAGAAGTGGTACAATTCAAATTTTACGTATCGATTATTGACTTTTTAGGTGGCTTTGATGCCTTGGACATGAGCTAGGATCTTAAGATTCAGTATGAAAGGAGGACTAGCAGCCGAGTTGCATGGGAGAATGTGAAAAGTGTTCAAATGTAGTAAAAACCTGAGAAATCCGTCCGTTTTCGTCATTTGTTATGGAATCAACTTAAAGCATGATCGTCACATTGGCCGCTCTTCTCTCTAAAACGGTTGTACTTATCGTCTGCAAAGCTATGTCGCGTGCTGCGTTACGCGGAGACACTAAAATCACCACAGTGGAACACAGATGAAGCTTCTAAGTTGATGTAATAGCCAGTAAGAAGTAGTACAATTCAAGTTTTAGGTATCGACTATTGACTTTTTAGCTGGCTTTGATGCCTTGGACATGAGCTAGGACCTTAAGATTCAGTATGAAAGGAGGACTAGCAGCCGCGTTGCATGGGAGAATGTGAAAAGTGTTCATATGTAGTAAAAACCTGAGAAATACGTCCGTTTTCGTCATTTGTTATCGAATCGACTTAAAGCCAGATCGGCATATTGGCCGATCTTCTCTCTGAAACGGTTGTACTTATCGTCTGCAAACCTATGTCGCGTGCTGCGGTATGTGGAGACACGAGAAGCACCATAGTAGAACACAGATGAAGCTTCTAAGTTGATGTAATAGGCAGTAAGAATTAGTACGATTCAAATTTTAGGTATCGATTATTGACATTTTAGCTGGCTTTGGTGCCTTGGACATAAGCTAGGACCTTAAGATTCTGCATGAAAGGAGGATTAGCAGCCGAGGTGTACGGGAGAATGCGAAAAGTCTTCATATGTAGTAAAAACCTGAGAAATCCGTCCGTTTTCGTCATTTATTATGGAATCGACTTAAAGCCAGATCGTCACATTGCCGCTCTTCTCTCTGAAACGGTTGTACTTATCGTGTGCAAAGCTATGTCGCGTGCTGCGTTATGCGGAGACACTAAAAGCACCATAGTAGAACACAGATGAAGCTTCTAAGTTGATGTAATAGCCAGTAAGAAGTAGTACAATTCAAGTTTTAGGTTCTGATTATTTACTTTTTAGCTGGCTTCGGTGCCTTGGACATGAACTGGGACCTTAAGATTCTGCATGAAAGGAGGACTAGCAGGCGAGTTGTACGGGAGAAAGTGAGAAGTGTTCATATGTAGTAAAAACCTGAGAAATCCGTCCGTTTTCGTCATTTGTTATCGAATCGAATTAAGGCCAGATCGTCTCATTGGCCACTCTTCTCTCTGAAACGGTTGTACTTATCGTCTGCAAAGTTATTTCGCGTGCTGCGGTATGCGGAGACACTAAAAGCACCATAGTAGAACACAGATGAAGCTTCTAAGTTGATGTAATAGCCAGTAACAAGTAGTACAATTCAAGTTTTAGGTTCTGATTATTTACTTTTTAGCTGGCTTTGGTGCCTTGGACATGAGCTGGGACCTTAAGATTCTGCATGAAAGGATGACTAGCAGGCGAGTTGTACGGGAGAAAGTGAGAAGTGTTCATATGTAGTAAAAACCTGAGAAATCCGTCCGTTTTCGTCATTTGTTATCGAATCGACTTAAGGCCAGATCGTCACATTGGCCACTCTTCTCTCTGAAACGGTTGTACTTATCGTCTGCAAAGCTATGTCGCGTGCAGCGGTATGTGGAGACACTAGAAGCACCATAGTAGAACACAGATGAAGCTTCTAAGTTAATGTAATTGCCAGTAAGAATTAGTACGATTCAAGTTTTAGGTATCGATTATTGACATTTTAGCTGGCTTTGGTGCCTTGGACATAAGCTAGGACCTTAAGATTCTGCATGAAAGGAGGATTAGCAGCCGAGTTGTACGGGAGAATGTGAAAAGTCTTCATATGTAGTAAAAACCTGAGAAATCCGTCCGTTTTCGTCATTTGTTATGGAATCGACTTAAAGCCAGATCGTCACATTGCCGCTCTTCTCTCTGAAACGGTTGTACTTATCGTCTGCAAAGCTCTGTCGCGTGCTGCGTTATGCGGAGAAACTAAAAGCACCATAGTAGAACACAGATGAAGCTTCTAAGTTGATGTAATAGCCAGTAAGATGTAGTACAATTCAAGTTTAAGGTTCTGATTATTTACATTTTAGCTGGCTTTGTTGCCTTGGACATGAGCTGTGACCTTAAGATTCTGCATGAAAGGATGACTAGCAGGCGAGTTGTACGGGAGAAAGTGAGAAGTGTTCATATGTAGTAAAAACCTGAGAAATCCGTCCGTTTTCGTCATTTGTTATCGAATCGACTTAAGGCCACATCGTCACATAGGCCACTCTTCTCTCTGAAACGGTTGTACTTATCGTCTGCAAAGCTATGTCGCGTGCTGCGGTATGCGGAGACACTAAAAGCACCATAGTAGAACACAGATGAAGCTTCTAAGTTGATGTAATAGCCAGTAACAAGTAGTACAATTCAAGTTTTAGGTATCGAGTATTGACATTTTAGCTGGCTTTGGTGCCTTGGACATGAGCTAGGACCTTAAGATTCTGCATGAAATGATGACTAGCAGCCGAGTTGCACGAAGAATGTGAAAGGTGTTCATATGTAGTAAAAATCTGAGAAATACGTCCGTTTTCGTCATTTGTTATCGAATCGACTTAAAGCCAGATCGTCACATTGGCCGCTCTTCTCTCTGAAACGGTTGTACTTATCGTCTGAAAGCTATGCCGCGTGCTGCGTTATGTGGAGACACTAAAGTCACCATAGTGGAACACAGATCAAGCTTCTAAGTTGTGTAATAGCCAGTAAGAAGTTGTACAATTCAAGTTTTAGATATGGATTATTGACTCTTTAGCTGGCTTTGGTGCCTTGGACGTGAGCTAGAACCTTAAGATTCTGCATGAAAGGAGGACTAGCAGCCGAGTTGCACGGGAGAATGTGAAAAGTGTTCATATGTAGTAAAAACCTTAGAAATTCGTCCGTGTTCGTCAATTTGTTATCGAATCGACTTAAAGCCAGATCGTCACATTGGCCGCTCTTCTCTCTGAAACGGTTGTACTTATCGTCTGCAAAACTATGTCGCGTGCTGCGGTATGCGGAGACACAAAAACCACCATAGTAGAACACAGATGAAGCTTCTAAGTTGATGTAATAACCAGTAAGAAGTAGTACAATTCAAGTTATAGGTATCGATTATTGACTTTTAAGCTGGCTTTGGTGCCTTGGACATGAGCTAGGATCTTAAGATTCTGCATGAAAGGAGGACTAGCAGCCGAGTTGAACGGGAGAATGTGAAAAGTGTTTATATGTAGTAAAAACCTGAGAAATCCGTCCGTTTTCATCATTTGTTATCGTATCGACTTAAAGCCAGATCGTCACATTGGCCGCTCTTCTCTTTGAAACGGTTGTACTTATCGTCTGCAAAGCTATGTCGCGTGCTGCGGTATGTGAAGACTCTAAAAGCACCATAGTAGAACACAGAAGAAGCTTCTAAGTTGATGTAATAGCCAGTAAGAACTAGTACAACTCAAGTTTTAGGTATCGATTATTGACTTTTTAGCTGGCTCTGGTGCCTTTTACATGAGCTAGGACCTTAAGATTCTGCATGAAAGGAGGACTAGCAGCCGAATTGCACGGGAGATTGTGAAAAGTGTTCATATGTAGTAAAAACCTGGGAAATCCGTCCGTTTTCGTCATTTGTTATGGAATCGACGTAAAGCCAGAACGTCACATCGGCCGCTCTTCTCTCTGAAACGGTTGTACATATCGTCTGCAAAGCTATGTCGCGTGCTGCGGTATGCGGAGACACTAAAAGCACCATAGTAGAACACAGATGAAGCTTCTAAATTGATGTAATAGCCAGTAAGAAGTAGTACAATTCAAGTTTTACGTATCGATTAATTACTTTTTAGCTGGCTTTGGTGCCTTGGACATGAGCTAGGACCATAAGATTCTGCATGAAAGGAGGACTAGCAGCCGAGTTGCACGGGAGAATGTGAAAAGTGTTCATATGTAGTAAAAACCTGAGAAATCCGTACGTTATCGTCATTTGTCTTCGAATCGACTTCAAGCCAGATCGTCACATTGGCCACTCTTCTCTCTGAAACGGTTGTACTTATCGTCTGCAAAGCTATGCCGCGTGCTGCGTTATGCGGAGACACTAAAGTCACCATAGTGGAACACAGATGAAGCTTCTAAGTTGTGTAATAGAAAGTAAGAAGTTGTACAATTTTCGTTTTAGGTATCGATTATTGACTTTTTAGCCGGCTTTGGTGCCTTGGACATGAGCTAGGACCTTAAGATTCTGCATGAAACGAGGACCAGCAGCGGAGTTCCACGGTAGAATGTGAAAAGTGTTCATATGTAGGAAAAACCTGAGAAATCCGTTCGTTTTCGTCATTTGTTATGGAATCAACTTAAAGCATGATCGTCACATTGGCCGCTCTTCTCTCTGAAACGTTTGTACTTATCGTCTGCAAAGCTATGTCGCGTGCTGCGGTATGCGGAGACACTAAAAGCACCATAGTAGAACACAGATGAAGCTTCTAAGTTGATGTAATAGCCAGTAAGAAGTAGTACAATTCAAGTTTTAGGTATCGATTATTGACATTTTAGCTGGCTTTCGTGCCTTGGACATGAGCTAGGACCTTAAGATTCTGCATGAAAGGATTACTAGCAGCCGAGTTGCACGAAAGAATGTGAAAGGTGTTCATATGTAGCAAAAATCTGAGAAAAACGTCCGTTTTCGTCATTTGTTCCGAATCGACTTAAAGCCAGATCGTCACATTGGCCGCTCTTCTCTCTGAAACGGTTGTACTTATCGTCTGCAAAGCTATGCCGCGTGCTGCGTTATGCGGAGACACTAAAGTCACCATAGTGGAACACAGATGAAGCTTCTAAGTTGTGTAATAGCCAGTAAGAAGTTGTACAATTTTCGTTTTAGGTATCGATTATTGACTTTTTAGCTGGCTTTGGTGCCTTGGACATGAGCTAGGACCTTAAGATTCTGCATGAAACGAGGACCAGCAGCGGAGTTCCACGGTAGAATGTGAAAAGTGTTCATATGTAGGAAAAACCTGAGAAATCCGTTCGTTTTCGACATTTGTTATCGAATCGACTTAAAGCCAGATCGTCACATTGGCCGCTCTTCTCTCTGAAACGGTTGTACTTATCGTCTGCAAAGCTATGTCGCCTGTTGCGTTATCCGGAGTCACTAAAATCACAATAGTATAACACAGATGAAGCTTCTAAGTTGATGTAATAGCCAGTAAGAAGTGGTACAATTCAAATTTTACGTATCGATTATTGACTTTTTAGGTGGCTTTGATGCCTTGGACATGAGCTAGGATCTTAAGATTCAGTATGAAAGGAGGACTAGCAGCCGAGTTGCATGGGAGAATGTGAAAAGTGTTCAAATGTAGTAAAAACCTGAGAAATCCGTCCGTTTTCGTCATTTGTTATGGAATCAACTTAAAGCATGATCGTCACATTGGCCGCTCTTCTCTCTAAAACGGTTGTACTTATCGTCTGCAAAGCTATGTCGCGTGCTGCGTTACGCGGAGACACTAAAATCACCACAGTGGAACACAGATGAAGCTTCTAAGTTGATGTAATAGCCAGTAAGAAGTAGTACAATTCAAGTTTTAGGTATCGACTATTGACTTTTTAGCTGGCTTTGATGCCTTGGACATGAGCTAGGACCTTAAGATTCAGTATGAAAGGAGGACTAGCAGCCGCGTTGCATGGGAGAATGTGAAAAGTGTTCATATGTAGTAAAAACCTGAGAAATACGTCCGTTTTCGTCATTTGTTATCGAATCGACTTAAAGCCAGATCGGCATATTGGCCGATCTTCTCTCTGAAACGGTTGTACTTATCGTCTGCAAACCTATGTCGCGTGCTGCGGTATGTGGAGACACGAGAAGCACCATAGTAGAACACAGATGAAGCTTCTAAGTTGATGTAATAGGCAGTAAGAATTAGTACGATTCAAATTTTAGGTATCGATTATTGACATTTTAGCTGGCTTTGGTGCCTTGGACATAAGCTAGGACCTTAAGATTCTGCATGAAAGGAGGATTAGCAGCCGAGGTGTACGGGAGAATGCGAAAAGTCTTCATATGTAGTAAAAACCTGAGAAATCCGTCCGTTTTCGTCATTTATTATGGAATCGACTTAAAGCCAGATCGTCACATTGCCGCTCTTCTCTCTGAAACGGTTGTACTTATCGTGTGCAAAGCTATGTCGCGTGCTGCGTTATGCGGAGACACTAAAAGCACCATAGTAGAACACAGATGAAGCTTCTAAGTTGATGTAATAGCCAGTAAGAAGTAGTACAATTCAAGTTTTAGGTTCTGATTATTTACTTTTTAGCTGGCTTCGGTGCCTTGGACATGAACTGGGACCTTAAGATTCTGCATGAAAGGAGGACTAGCAGGCGAGTTGTACGGGAGAAAGTGAGAAGTGTTCATATGTAGTAAAAACCTGAGAAATCCGTCCGTTTTCGTCATTTGTTATCGAATCGAATTAAGGCCAGATCGTCTCATTGGCCACTCTTCTCTCTGAAACGGTTGTACTTATCGTCTGCAAAGTTATTTCGCGTGCTGCGGTATGCGGAGACACTAAAAGCACCATAGTAGAACACAGATGAAGCTTCTAAGTTGATGTAATAGCCAGTAACAAGTAGTACAATTCAAGTTTTAGGTTCTGATTATTTACTTTTTAGCTGGCTTTGGTGCCTTGGACATGAGCTGGGACCTTAAGATTCTGCATGAAAGGATGACTAGCAGGCGAGTTGTACGGGAGAAAGTGAGAAGTGTTCATATGTAGTAAAAACCTGAGAAATCCGTCCGTTTTCGTCATTTGTTATCGAATCGACTTAAGGCCAGATCGTCACATTGGCCACTCTTCTCTCTGAAACGGTTGTACTTATCGTCTGCAAAGCTATGTCGCGTGCAGCGGTATGTGGAGACACTAGAAGCACCATAGTAGAACACAGATGAAGCTTCTAAGTTAATGTAATTGCCAGTAAGAATTAGTACGATTCAAGTTTTAGGTATCGATTATTGACATTTTAGCTGGCTTTGGTGCCTTGGACATAAGCTAGGACCTTAAGATTCTGCATGAAAGGAGGATTAGCAGCCGAGTTGTACGGGAGAATGTGAAAAGTCTTCATATGTAGTAAAAACCTGAGAAATCCGTCCGTTTTCGTCATTTGTTATGGAATCGACTTAAAGCCAGATCGTCACATTGCCGCTCTTCTCTCTGAAACGGTTGTACTTATCGTCTGCAAAGCTCTGTCGCGTGCTGCGTTATGCGGAGAAACTAAAAGCACCATAGTAGAACACAGATGAAGCTTCTAAGTTGATGTAATAGCCAGTAAGATGTAGTACAATTCAAGTTTAAGGTTCTGATTATTTACATTTTAGCTGGCTTTGTTGCCTTGGACATGAGCTGTGACCTTAAGATTCTGCATGAAAGGATGACTAGCAGGCGAGTTGTACGGGAGAAAGTGAGAAGTGTTCATATGTAGTAAAAACCTGAGAAATCCGTCCGTTTTCGTCATTTGTTATCGAATCGACTTAAGGCCACATCGTCACATAGGCCACTCTTCTCTCTGAAACGGTTGTACTTATCGTCTGCAAAGCTATGTCGCGTGCTGCGGTATGCGGAGACACTAAAAGCACCATAGTAGAACACAGATGAAGCTTCTAAGTTGATGTAATAGCCAGTAACAAGTAGTACAATTCAAGTTTTAGGTATCGAGTATTGACATTTTAGCTGGCTTTGGTGCCTTGGACATGAGCTAGGACCTTAAGATTCTGCATGAAATGATGACTAGCAGCCGAGTTGCACGAAGAATGTGAAAGGTGTTCATATGTAGTAAAAATCTGAGAAATACGTCCGTTTTCGTCATTTGTTATCGAATCGACTTAAAGCCAGATCGTCACATTGGCCGCTCTTCTCTCTGAAACGGTTGTACTTATCGTCTGAAAGCTATGCCGCGTGCTGCGTTATGTGGAGACACTAAAGTCACCATAGTGGAACACAGATCAAGCTTCTAAGTTGTGTAATAGCCAGTAAGAAGTTGTACAATTCAAGTTTTAGATATGGATTATTGACTCTTTAGCTGGCTTTGGTGCCTTGGACGTGAGCTAGAACCTTAAGATTCTGCATGAAAGGAGGACTAGCAGCCGAGTTGCACGGGAGAATGTGAAAAGTGTTCATATGTAGTAAAAACCTTAGAAATTCGTCCGTGTTCGTCAATTTGTTATCGAATCGACTTAAAGCCAGATCGTCACATTGGCCGCTCTTCTCTCTGAAACGGTTGTACTTATCGTCTGCAAAACTATGTCGCGTGCTGCGGTATGCGGAGACACAAAAACCACCATAGTAGAACACAGATGAAGCTTCTAAGTTGATGTAATAACCAGTAAGAAGTAGTACAATTCAAGTTATAGGTATCGATTATTGACTTTTAAGCTGGCTTTGGTGCCTTGGACATGAGCTAGGATCTTAAGATTCTGCATGAAAGGAGGACTAGCAGCCGAGTTGAACGGGAGAATGTGAAAAGTGTTTATATGTAGTAAAAACCTGAGAAATCCGTCCGTTTTCATCATTTGTTATCGTATCGACTTAAAGCCAGATCGTCACATTGGCCGCTCTTCTCTTTGAAACGGTTGTACTTATCGTCTGCAAAGCTATGTCGCGTGCTGCGGTATGTGAAGACTCTAAAAGCACCATAGTAGAACACAGAAGAAGCTTCTAAGTTGATGTAATAGCCAGTAAGAACTAGTACAACTCAAGTTTTAGGTATCGATTATTGACTTTTTAGCTGGCTCTGGTGCCTTTTACATGAGCTAGGACCTTAAGATTCTGCATGAAAGGAGGACTAGCAGCCGAATTGCACGGGAGATTGTGAAAAGTGTTCATATGTAGTAAAAACCTGGGAAATCCGTCCGTTTTCGTCATTTGTTATGGAATCGACGTAAAGCCAGAACGTCACATCGGCCGCTCTTCTCTCTGAAACGGTTGTACATATCGTCTGCAAAGCTATGTCGCGTGCTGCGGTATGCGGAGACACTAAAAGCACCATAGTAGAACACAGATGAAGCTTCTAAATTGATGTAATAGCCAGTAAGAAGTAGTACAATTCAAGTTTTACGTATCGATTAATTACTTTTTAGCTGGCTTTGGTGCCTTGGACATGAGCTAGGACCATAAGATTCTGCATGAAAGGAGGACTAGCAGCCGAGTTGCACGGGAGAATGTGAAAAGTGTTCATATGTAGTAAAAACCTGAGAAATCCGTACGTTATCGTCATTTGTCTTCGAATCGACTTCAAGCCAGATCGTCACATTGGCCACTCTTCTCTCTGAAACGGTTGTACTTATCGTCTGCAAAGCTATGCCGCGTGCTGCGTTATGCGGAGACACTAAAGTCACCATAGTGGAACACAGATGAAGCTTCTAAGTTGTGTAATAGAAAGTAAGAAGTTGTACAATTTTCGTTTTAGGTATCGATTATTGACTTTTTAGCCGGCTTTGGTGCCTTGGACATGAGCTAGGACCTTAAGATTCTGCATGAAACGAGGACCAGCAGCGGAGTTCCACGGTAGAATGTGAAAAGTGTTCATATGTAGGAAAAACCTGAGAAATCCGTTCGTTTTCGTCATTTGTTATGGAATCAACTTAAAGAATGATCGTCACATTGGCCGCTCTTCTCTCTGAAACGGTTGTACTTATCGTCTGCAAAGCTTCGTCGCGTGCTGCGGTATGCGGAGACACTAAAAGCACCATAGTAGAACACAGATCAAACTTCTAAGTTAATGTAATAGCCAGTAAGAAGTAGTTCAATTCAAGTTTTGGGTACTGATTATTTACTTTTTAGCTGGCTTTGGTGCCTTGGACATGAGCTAGGACCTTAAGATTCTGCATGAAAGGAGGACTAGCGGGCGAGTTGAACGGGAGAATGTGAGAAGTGTTCATATGTAGTAAAAACCTGAGAAATCCGTCCGTTTTCGTCATTTGTTATCGAATCGACTTAAAGCCAGATCGTCACATTTTCCGCTCTTTTTCCTGAAACGGTTGTACTTAACGTCTGGAAAGCTATGTCGCGTGCTGCGGTATGCGGAAACACTAAAAGCACCATAGTAGAACACAGATGAAGCTTCTAAGTTGATGTAATAGCCAGTAAGAAGTAATACAATTCACGTTTTAGGTATCGATTATTGACTTTTTAGCTGGCTTTGGTGCCTTGGACATGAGCTAGGACCTTAAGATTCTGCATGAAAGGAGGACTAGCAGCCGAGTTGCACGGGAGAATGTGAAAAGTGTTCATATGTAGTATAAACCTGAGAAATACGTCCGTTTTCGTCATTTGTTATCGAATCGAATTAAGGCCAGATCGTCACATTGGCCGCTCTTCTCTCTGAAACGGTTGTACTTATCGTCTGCAAAGCTATGTCGCGTGCTGCGTTACGCGGAGACACTAAAATCACCACAGTGGAACACAGATGAAGCTTCTAAGTTGATGTAATAGCCAGTAAGAAGTAGTACAATTCAAGTTTTAGGTATCGACTATTGACTTTTTAGCTGGCTTTGATGCCTTGGACATGAGCTGGGACCTTAAGATTCTGCATGAAAGGAGGACTAGCAGGCGAGTTGTACGGGAGAAAGTGAGAAGTGTTCATATGTAGTAAAAACCTGAGAAATCCGTCCGTTTTCGTCATTTGTTATCGAATCGACTTAAGGCCAGATCGTCACATTGGCCACTCTTCTCTCTGAAACGGTTGTACTTATCGTCTGCAAAGCTATGTCGCGTGCTGCGGTATGCGGAGACACTAAAAGCACCATAGTAGAACACAGATGAAGCTTGTAAGTGGATGTAATAGCCAGTAATAAGTTGTACAATTTACGTTTTAGGTATCGATTATTGACTTTTTAGCTGGCTTTGGTGCCTTGGACATGAGCTAGGACCTTAAGATTCTGCATGAAACGAGGACCAGCAGCGGAGTTCCACGGTAGAATGTGAAAAGTGTTCATATGTAGGAAAAACCTGAGAAATCCGTTCGTTTTCGACATTTGTTATCGAATCGACTTAAAGCCAGATCGTCACATTGGCCGCTCTTCTCTCTGAAACGGTTGTACTTATCGTCTGCAAAGCTATGTCGCGTGTTGCGTTATCCGGAGTCACTAAAATCACCATAGTATAACACAGACGAAGCTTCTAAGTCGATGTAATAGCCAATAAGAAGTAGTACAATTCAAGTTTTAGGTATCAATTATTGCGTTTTTGCTGGCTTTGATGCCTTGGACGTTAGCTAGAACCTTAAGATTCTGCATGAAAGGAGGACTAGCAGCCGAGTTGCACGGGAGAATGTGAAAAGTGTTCATATGTAGTAAAAACCTTAGAAATTCGTCCGTTTTCGTCAATTTTTTATCGAATCGACTTAAAGCCAGATCGTCACATTGGCCGCTCTTCTCTCTGAAACGGTTGTAATTATCGTCCGCAAAACTATGTCGCGTGCTGCGGTATGCGGAGACACAAAAACCACCGTAGTAGAACACAGATGAAGCTTCTAAGTTGATGTAATAACCAGTAAGAAGTAGTACAATTCAAGTTTTACGTATCGATTATTGCCTTTTTGCTGGCATTGATGCCTTGGACATGAGCTAGAACCTTAAGATTCTGCATGAAAGGAGGACTAGCAGCCGAGTTGCACGGGAGAATGTGAAAAGTGTTCATATGTAGTAAAAACCTTAGAAATTCGTCCGTTTTCGTCAATTTGTTATCATATCGACTTAAAGCCAGATCGTCACATTGGCCGCTCTTCTCTCTGAAACGGTTGTAGTTATCGTCTGCAAATCTATGTCGCGTGCTGCGTTATGCGGAGACACTAAAATCAGCACAGTGGAACACAGATGAAGCTTCTAAGTTGATGTAATAGCCAGTAGAAGTGGTACAATTCAAATTTTAGGTATCGATTATTGACTTTTTAGGTGGCTCTGATGCCTTGGACATGAGCTAGGATCTTAAGATTCAGTATGAAAGGAGGACTAGCAGCCGAGTTGCATGGGAGAATGTGAAAAGTGTTCAAATGTAGTAAAAACCTGAGAAATCCGTCCGTTTTCGTCATTTGTTATGGAATCAACTTAAAGCATGATCGTCACATTGGCCGCTCTTCTCTCTGAAACGGTTGTACTTATCGTCTGCAAAGCTATGTCGCGTGCTGCGGTATGCGGAGACACTAAAAGCACCATAGTAGAACACAGATGAAGCTTCTAAGTTGATGTAATAGCCAGTAAGAAGTAGTACAATTCAAGTTTTAGGTATCGATTATTGACATTTTAGCTGGCTTTCGTGCCTTGGACATGAGCTAGGACCTTAAGATTCTGCATGAAAGGATGACTAGCAGCCGAGTTGCACGAAAGAATGTGAAAGGTGTTCATATGTAGCAAAAATCTGAGAAAAACATCCGTTTTCGTCATTTGTTCCGAATCGACTTAAAGCCAGATCGTCACATTGGCCGCTCTTCTCTCTGAAACGGTTGTACTTATCGTCTGCAAAGCTATGCCGCGTGCTGCGTTATGCGGAGACACTAAAGTCACCATAGTGGAACACAGATGAAGCTTCTAAGTTGTGTAATAGCCAGTAATAAGTTGTACAATTTACGTTTTAGGTATCGATTATTGACTTTTTAGCTGGCTTTGGTGCCTTGGACATGAGCTAGGACCTTAAGATTCTGCATGAAACGAGGACCAGCAGCGGAGTTCCACGGTAGAATGTGAAAAGTGTTCATATGTAGGAAAAACCTGAGAAATCCGTTCGTTTTCGACATTTGTTATCGAATCGACTTAAAGCCAGATCGTCACATTGGCCGCTCTTCTCTCTGAAACGGTTGTACTTATCGTCTGCAAAGCTATGTCGCGTGTTGCGTTATCCGGAGTCACTAAAATCACCATAGTATAACACAGACGAAGCTTCTAAGTCGATGTAATAGCCAATAAGAAGTAGTACAATTCAAGTTTTAGGTATCAATTATTGCGTTTTTGCTGGCTTTGATGCCTTGGACGTTAGCTAGAACCTTAAGATTCTGCATGAAAGGAGGACTAGCAGCCGAGTTGCACGGGAGAATGTGAAAAGTGTTCATATGTAGTAAAAACCTTAGAAATTCGTCCGTTTTCGTCAATTTGTTATCGAATCGACTTAAAGCCAGATCGTCACATTGGCCGCTCTTCTCTCTGAAACGGTTGTAGTTATCGTCTGCAAAGCTATGTCGCGTGCTGCGTTATGCGGAGACACTAAAATCAGCACAGTGGAACGCAGATGAAGCTTCTAAGTTGATGTAATAGCCAGTAGAAGTGGTACAATTCAAATTTTAGGTATCGATTATTGACTTTTTAGGTGGCTTTGATGCCTTGGACATGAGCTAGGATCTTAAGATTCAGTATGAAAGGAGGACTAGCAGCCGAGTTGCATGGGAGAATGTGAAAAGTGTTCAAATGTAGTAAAAACCTGAGAAATCCGTCCGTTTTCGTCATTTGTTATGGAATCAACTTAAAGCATGATCGTCACATTGGCCGCTCTTCTCTCTGAAACGTTTGTACTTATCGTCTGCAAAGCTATGTCGCGTGCTGCGGTATGCGGAGACACTAAAAGCACCATAGTAGAACACAGATGAAGCTTCTAAGTTGATGTAATAGCCAGTAAGAAGTAGTACAATTCAAGTTTTAGGTATCGATTATTGACATTTTAGCTGGCTTTCGTGCCTTGGACATGAGCTAGGACCTTAAGATTCTGCATGAAAGGATTACTAGCAGCCGAGTTGCACGAAAGAATGTGAAAGGTGTTCATATGTAGCAAAAATCTGAGAAAAACGTCCGTTTTCGTCATTTGTTCCGAATCGACTTAAAGCCAGATCGTCACATTGGCCGCTCTTCTCTCTGAAACGGTTGTACTTATCGTCTGCAAAGCTATGCCGCGTGCTGCGTTATGCGGAGACACTAAAGTCACCATAGTGGAACACAGATGAAGCTTCTAAGTTGTGTAATAGCCAGTAAGAAGTTGTACAATTTTCGTTTTAGGTATCGATTATTGACTTTTTAGCTGGCTTTGGTGCCTTGGACATGAGCTAGGACCTTAAGATTCTGCATGAAACGAGGACCAGCAGCGGAGTTCCACGGTAGAATGTGAAAAGTGTTCATATGTAGGAAAAACCTGAGAAATCCGTTCGTTTTCGACATTTGTTATCGAATCGACTTAAAGCCAGATCGTCACATTGGCCGCTCTTCTCTCTGAAACGGTTGTACTTATCGTCTGCAAAGCTATGTCGCCTGTTGCGTTATCCGGAGTCACTAAAATCACAATAGTATAACACAGATGAAGCTTCTAAGTTGATGTAATAGCCAGTAAGAAGTGGTACAATTCAAATTTTACGTATCGATTATTGACTTTTTAGGTGGCTTTGATGCCTTGGACATGAGCTAGGATCTTAAGATTCAGTATGAAAGGAGGACTAGCAGCCGAGTTGCATGGGAGAATGTGAAAAGTGTTCAAATGTAGTAAAAACCTGAGAAATCCGTCCGTTTTCGTCATTTGTTATGGAATCAACTTAAAGCATGATCGTCACATTGGCCGCTCTTCTCTCTAAAACGGTTGTACTTATCGTCTGCAAAGCTATGTCGCGTGCTGCGTTACGCGGAGACACTAAAATCACCACAGTGGAACACAGATGAAGCTTCTAAGTTGATGTAATAGCCAGTAAGAAGTAGTACAATTCAAGTTTTAGGTATCGACTATTGACTTTTTAGCTGGCTTTGATGCCTTGGACATGAGCTAGGACCTTAAGATTCAGTATGAAAGGAGGACTAGCAGCCGCGTTGCATGGGAGAATGTGAAAAGTGTTCATATGTAGTAAAAACCTGAGAAATACGTCCGTTTTCGTCATTTGTTATCGAATCGACTTAAAGCCAGATCGGCATATTGGCCGATCTTCTCTCTGAAACGGTTGTACTTATCGTCTGCAAACCTATGTCGCGTGCTGCGGTATGTGGAGACACGAGAAGCACCATAGTAGAACACAGATGAAGCTTCTAAGTTGATGTAATAGCCAGTAAGAATTAGTACGATTCAAATTTTAGGTATCGATTATTGACATTTTAGCTGGCTTTGGTGCCTTGGACATAAGCTGGGACCTTAAGATTCTGCATGAAAGGAGGATTAGCAGCCGAGGTGTACGGGAGAATGCGAAAAGTCTTCATATGTAGTAAAAACCTGAGAAATCCGTCCGTTTTCGTCATTTATTATGGAATCGACTTAAAGCCAGATCGTCACATTGCCGCTCTTCTCTCTGAAACGGTTGTACTTATCGTGTGCAAAGCTATGTCGCGTGCTGCGTTATGCGGAGACACTAAAAGCACCATAGTAGAACACAGATGAAGCTTCTAAGTTGATGTAATAGCCAGTAAGAAGTAGTACAATTCAAGTTTTAGGTTCTGATTATTTACTTTTTAGCTGGCTTCGGTGCCTTGGACATGAACTGGGACCTTAAGATTCTGCATGAAAGGAGGACTAGCAGGCGAGTTGTACGGGAGAAAGTGAGAAGTGTTCATATGTAGTAAAAACCTGAGAAATCCGTCCGTTTTCGTCATTTGTTATCGAATCGAATTAAGGCCAGATCGTCTCATTGGCCACTCTTCTCTCTGAAACGGTTGTACTTATCGTCTGCAAAGTTATTTCGCGTGCTGCGGTATGCGGAGACACTAAAAGCACCATAGTAGAACACAGATGAAGCTTCTAAGTTGATGTAATAGCCAGTAACAAGTAGTACAATTCAAGTTTTAGGTTCTGATTATTTACTTTTTAGCTGGCTTTGGTGCCTTGGACATGAGCTGGGACCTTAAGATTCTGCATGAAAGGATGACTAGCAGGCGAGTTGTACGGGAGAAAGTGAGAAGTGTTCATATGTAGTAAAAACCTGAGAAATCCGTCCGTTTTCGTCATTTGTTATCGAATCGACTTAAGGCCAGATCGTCACATTGGCCACTCTTCTCTCTGAAACGGTTGTACTTATCGTCTGCAAAGCTATGTCGCGTGCAGCGGTATGTGGAGACACTAGAAGCACCATAGTAGAACACAGATGAAGCTTCTAAGTTAATGTAATTGCCAGTAAGAATTACTACGATTCAAGTTTTAGGTATCGATTATTGACATTTTAGCTGGCTTTGGTGCCTTGGACATAAGCTAGGACCTTAAGATTCTGCATGAAAGGAGGATTAGCAGCCGAGTTGTACGGGAGAATGTGAAAAGTCTTCATATGTAGTAAAAACCTGAGAAATCCGTCCGTTTTCGTCATTTGTTATGGAATCGACTTAAAGCCAGATCGTCACATTGCCGCTCTTCTCTCTGAAACGGTTGTACTTATCGTCTGCAAAGCTCTGTCGCGTGCTGCGTTATGCGGAGAAACTAAAAGCACCATAGTAGAACACAGATGAAGCTTCTAAGTTGATGTAATAGCCAGTAAGATGTAGTACAATTCAAGTTTAAGGTTCTGATTATTTACATTTTAGCTGGCTTTGTTGCCTTGGACATGAGCTGTGACCTTAAGATTCTGCATGAAAGGATGACTAGCAGGCGAGTTGTACGGGAGAAAGTGAGAAGTGTTCATATGTAGTAAAAACCTGAGAAATCCGTCCGTTTTCGTCATTTGTTATCGAATCGACTTAAGGCCACATCGTCACATAGGCCACTCTTCTCTCTGAAACGGTTGTACTTATCGTCTGCAAAGCTATGTCGCGTGCTGCGGTATGCGGAGACACTAAAAGCACCATAGTAGAACACAGATGAAGCTTCTAAGTTGATGTAATAGCCAGTAACAAGTAGTACAATTCAAGTTTTAGGTATCGAGTATTGACATTTTAGCTGGCTTTGGTGCCTTGGACATGAGCTAGGACCTTAAGATTCTGCATGAAATGATGACTAGCAGCCGAGTTGCACGAAGAATGTGAAAGGTGTTCATATGTAGTAAAAATCTGAGAAATACGTCCGTTTTCGTCATTTGTTATCGAATCGACTTAAAGCCAGATCGTCACATTGGCCGCTCTTCTCTCTGAAACGGTTGTACTTATCGTCTGAAAGCTATGCCGCGTGCTGCGTTATGTGGAGACACTAAAGTCACCATAGTGGAACACAGATCAAGCTTCTAAGTTGTGTAATAGCCAGTAAGAAGTTGTACAATTCAAGTTTTAGATATGGATTATTGACTCTTTAGCTGGCTTTGGTGCCTTGGACGTGAGCTAGAACCTTAAGATTCTGCATGAAAGGAGGACTAGCAGCCGAGTTGCACGGGAGAATGTGAAAAGTGTTCATATGTAGTAAAAACCTTAGAAATTCGTCCGTGTTCGTCAATTTGTTATCGAATCGACTTAAAGCCAGATCGTCACATTGGCCGCTCTTCTCCCTGAAACGGTTGTACTTATCGTCTGCAAAACTATGTCGCGTGCTGCGGTATGCGGAGACACAAAAACCACCATAGTAGAACACAGATGAAGCTTCTAAGTTGATGTAATAACCAGTAAGAAGTAGTACAATTCAAGTTATAGGTATCGATTATTGACTTTTAAGCTGGCTTTGGTGCCTTGGACATGAGCTAGGATCTTAAGATTCTGCATGAAAGGAGGACTAGCAGCCGAGTTGAACGGGAGAATGTGAAAAGTGTTTATATGTAGTAAAAACCTGAGAAATCCGTCCGTTTTCATCATTTGTTATCGTATCGACTTAAAGCCAGATCGTCACATTGGCCGCTCTTCTCTTTGAAACGGTTGTACTTATCGTCTGCAAAGCTATGTCGCGTGCTGCGGTATGCGGAGACACAAAAAGCACCACAGTGGAACACAGATGAAGCTTCTAAATTGATGTAATAGCCAGTAAGAAGTAGTACATTTCAAGTTTTAGGTATCCATTATTGACTTTTTAGCTGGCTTTGGTGTCTTGGATGTGAGCTAGGACCTTAAGATCCTGCATGAAAGGAGGACTAGCAGCCGAGTTGCATGTTAGAATATGAAAAGTGTTCATATGTAGTAAAAACCTGAGAAATCCGTCCGTTTTCGTCATTTGTTATCGAATCGACTTAAAGCCAGGTCGTCACATTGGCCGCTCTTCTCTTTGAAACGGTTGTACTTATCGTCTGCAAAGCTATGTCGCGTGCTGCGGTATGTGGGGACACTAAAAGCACCATAGTAGAACACAGATGAAGCTTCTAAGATGATGTAATAGCCAGTAAGAATTAATGCAATACCAGTTTTAGGTATCGATTATTGACTTTTTAGCTGGCTTTGGTGCCTTGGATGTGAGCTAGGACCTTAAGATTCTGCATGAAAGGAGGACTAGCAGCCGAGTTGCATGTTAGAATATGAAAAGTGTTCATATGTAGTAAAAACCTGAGAAATCCGTCCGTTTTCGTCATTTGTTATCGAATCGACTTAAAGCCAGGTCGTCACATTGGCCGTTCTTCTCTCTGAAACGGTTGTACATATCGTCTGCAAAGCTATGTCGCGTGCTGCGGTATGCGGAGACACTAAAATCACCATAGTAGAACACAGATGAAGCTTCTAAGTAGATGTAATAGCCAGTAAGAAATAGTACAATTCAAGTTTCAGGCATCGATTATTCACTTTTAGCTGGCTTTGGTGCCTTGGACATGAGCTACGACCTTAAGATTCTGCATAAAAGGAGGACTAGCAGCCGAATTGCATGGGAGAATGTGAAAAGTGTTCATATGTAGTAAAAACCTGTGAAATCCGTCCGTTTTCGTCATTTGTTATCGAATCGACTTAAAGCCAGATCGTCACATTGGCCGCTCTTCTCTCTGAAACGGTTGTACTTATCGTCTGCAAACCTATGTCGCGTGCTGCGGTATGTGAAGACTCTAAAAGCACCATAGTAGAACACAGAAGAAGCTTCTAAGTTGATGTAATAGCCAGTAAGAAGTAGTACAACTCAAGTTTTAGGTATCGATTATTGACTTTTTAGCTGGCTCTGGTGCCTTTTACATGAGCTAGGACCTTAAGATTCTGCATGAAAGGAGGACTAGCAGCCGAATTGCACGGGAGATTGTGAAAAGTGTTCATATGTAGTAAAAACCTGGGAAATCCGTCCGTTTTCGTCATTTGTTATGGAATCGACGTAAAGCCAGAACGTCACATCGGCCGCTCTTCTCTCTGAAACGGTTGTACATATCGTCTGCAAAGGTATGTCGCGTGCTGCGGTATGCGGAGACACTAAAAGCACCATAGTAGAACACAGATGAAGCTTCTAAATTGATGTAATAGCCAGTAAGAAGTAGTACAATTTTCGTTTTAGGTATCGATTATTGACTTTTTAGCTGGCTTTGGTGCCTTGGACATGAGCTAGGACCTTAAGATTCTGCATGAAACGAGGACCAGCAGCGGAGTTCCACGGTAGAATGTGAAAAGTGTTCATATGTAGTAAAAACCTTAGAAATTCGTACGTTTTCGTCAATTTGTTATCATATCGACTTAAAGCCAGATCGTCACATTGGCCGCTCTTCTCTCTGAAACGGTTGTACTTATCGTCTGCAAAGCTATGTCGCCTGTTGCGTTATCCGGAGTCACTAAAATCACAATAGTATAACACAGATGAAGCTTCTAAGTTGATGTAATAGCCAGTAAGAAGTGGTACAATTCAAATTTTACGTATCGATTATTGACTTTTTAGGTGGCTTTGATGCCTTGGACATGAGCTAGGATCTTAAGATTCAGTATGAAAGGAGGACTAGCAGCCGAGTTGCATGGGAGAATGTGAAAAGTGTTCAAATGTAGTAAAAACCTGAGAAATCCGTCCGTTTTCGTCATTTGTTATGGAATCAACTTAAAGCATGATCGTCACATTGGCCGCTCTTCTCTCTAAAACGGTTGTACTTATCGTCTGCAAAGCTATGTCGCGTGCTGCGTTATGCGGAGACACTAAAATCAGCACAGTGGAACACAGATGAAGCTTCTAAGTTGATGTAATAGCCAGTAAGAAGTTGTACAATTCAAATTTTACGTATCGATTATTGACTTTTTAGGTGGCTTTGATGCCTTGGACATGAGCTTGGATCTTAAGATTCAGTATGAAAGGAGGACTAGCAGCCGAGTTGCATGGGAGAATGTGAAAAGTGTTCAAATGTAGTAAAAACCTGAGAAATCCGTCCGTTTTCGTCATTTGTTATGGAATCAACTTAAAGAATGATCGTCACATTGGCCGCTCTTCTCTCTAAAACGGTTGTACTTATCGTCTGCAAAGCTATGTCGCGTGCTGCGTTACGCGGAGACACTAAAATCACCACAGTGGAACACAGATGAAGCTTCTAAGTTGATGTAATAGCCAGTAAGAAGTAGTACAATTCAAGTTTTTAGTATCGACTATTGACTTTTTAGCTGGCTTTGATGCCTTGGACATGAGCTAGGACCTTAAGATTCAGTATGAAAGGAGGACTAGCAGCCGCGTTGCATGGGAGAATGTGAAAAGTGTTCATATGTAGTAAAAACCTGAGAAATACGTCCGTTTTCGTCATTTGTTATCGAATCGACTTAAAGCCAGATCGGCATATTGACCGATCTTCTCTCTGAAACGGTTGTACTTATCGTCTGTAAACCTATGTCGCATGCTGCGGTATGTGGAGACACGAGAAGCACCATAGTAGAACACAGATGAAGCTTCTAAGTTGATGTAATAGCCAGTAAGAATTAGTACGATTCAAATTTTAGGTATCGATTATTGACATTTTATTTGGCTTCGGTGCCTTGGACATGAGCTGGGACCTTAAGATTCTGCATGAAAGGAGGACTAGCAGGCGAGTTGTACGGGAGAAAGTGAGAAGTGTTCATATGTAGTAAAAACCTGAGAAATCCGTCCGTTTTCGTCATTTGTTATCGAATCGACTTAAAGCCAGATCGTCACATTGCCGCTCTTCTCTCTGAAACGGTTGTACTTATCGTCTGCAAAGCTATGTCGCGTGCTGCGTTATGCGGAGACACTAAAAGCACCATAGTAGAACACAGATGAAGCTTCTAAGTTGATGTAATAGCCAGTAAGAAGTAGTACAATTCAAGTTTTAGGTTCTGATTATTTACTTTTTAGCTGGCTTCGGTGCCTTGGACATGAGCTGGGACCTTAAGATTCTGCATGAAAGGAGGACTAGCAGGCGAGTTGTACGGGAGAAAGTGAGAAGTGTTCATATGTAGTAAAAACCTGAGAAATCCGTCCGTTTTCGTCATTTGTTATCGAATCGAATTAAGGCCAGATCGTCACATTGGCCACTCTTCTCTCTGAAACGGTTGTACTTATCGTCTGCAAAGCTATGTCGCGTGCTGCGGTATGCGGAGACACTAAAAGCACCATAGTAGAACACAGATGAAGCTTCTAAGTTGATGTAATAGCCAGTAAGAAGTAGTACAATTCAAGTTTTAGTTTCTGATTATTTACTTTTTAGCTGGCTTTGGTGCCTTGGACATGAGCTGGGACCTTAAGATTCTGCATGAAAGGATGACTAGCAGGCGAGTTGTACGGGAGAAAGTGAGAAGTGTTCATATGTAGTAAAAACCTGAGAAATCCGTCCGTTTTCGTCATTTGTTATCGAATCGACTTAAGGCCAGATCGTCACATTGGCCACTCTTCTCTCTGAAACGGTTGTACTTATCGTCTGCAAAGCTATGTCGCGTGCAGCGGTATGTGGAGACACTAGAAGCACCATAGTAGAACACAGATGAAGCTTCTAAGTTGATGTAATTGCCAGTAAGAATTAGTACGATTCAAGTTTTAGGTATCGATTATTGACATTTTAGCTGGCTTTGGTGCCTTGGACATAAGCTAGGACCTTAAGATTCTGCATGAAAGGAGGATTAGCAGCCGAGTTGTACGGGAGAATGTGAAAAGTCTTCATATGTAGTAAAGACCTGAGAAATCCGTCCGTTTTCGTCATTTGTTATGGAATCGACTTAAAGCCAGATCGTCACATTGCCGCTCTTCTCTCTGAAACGGTTGTACTTATCGTCTGCAAAGCTAAGTCGCGTGCTGCGGTATGCGGAGACACTAAAAGCACCATAGTAGAACACAGATGAAGCTTCTAAGTTGATGTAATAGCCAGTAAGAAGTAGTACAATTCAAGTTTTAGGTATCGATTATTGACATTTTAGCTGGCTTTGTTGCCTTGGACATGAGCTAGGACCTTAAGATTCTGCATCAAAGGATGACTAGCAGCCGAGTTGCACGAAAGAATGTGAAGGGTGTTCATATGTAGTAAAAATCTGAGAAATACGTCCGTTTTCGTCATTTGTTATCGAATCGACTTAAAGCCAGATCGTCACATTGGCCGCTCTTCTCTCTGAAACGGTTGTACTTATCGTCTGCAAAGCTATGCCGCGTGCTGCGTTATGTGGAGACACTAAAGTCACCATAGTGGAACACAGATGAAGCTTCTAAGTTGTGTAATAGCCAGTAAGAAGTTGTACAATTCAAGTTTTAGATATCGATTATTGACTCTTTAGCTGGCTTTGGTGCCTTGGACGTGAGCTAGAACCTTAAGATTCTGCATGAAAGGAGGACTAGCAGCCGAGTTGCACGGGAGAATGTGAAAAGTGTTCACATGTAGTAAAAACCTTAGAAATTCGTCCGTGTTCGTCAATTTGTTATCGAATCGACTTAAAGCCAGATCGTCACATTGGCCGCTCTTCTCTCTGAAACGGTTGTACTTCTCGTCTGCAAAACTATGTGGCGTGCTGCGGTATGCGGAGACACAAAAACCACCATAGTAGAACACAGATGAAGCTTCTAAGTTGATGTAATAACCAGTAAGAAGTAGTACAATTCAAGTTATAGGTATCGATTATTGACTTTTTAGCTGGCTTTGGTGTCTTGGACATGAGCTAGGATCTTAAGATTCTGCATGAAAGGAGGACTAGCAGCCGAGTTGAACGGGAGAATGTGAAAAGTGTTTATATGTAGTAAAAACCTGAGAAATCCGTCCGTTTTCATCATTTGTTATCGTATCGACTTAAAGCCAGATCGTCACATTGGCCGCTCTTCTCTTTGAAACGGTTGTACTTATCGTCTGCAAAGCTATGTCGCGTGCTGCGGTATGCGGAGACACAAAAAGCACCACAGTGGAACACAGATGAAGCTTCTAAATTGATGTAATAGCCAGTAAGAAGTAGTACATTTCAAGTTTTAGGTATCCATTATTGACTTTTTAGCTGGCTTTGGTGTCTTGGATGTGAGCTAGGACCTTAAGATCCTGCATGAAAGGAGGACTAGCAGCCGAGTTGCATGTTAGAATATGAAAAGTGTTCATATGTAGTAAAAACCTGAGAAATCCGTCCGTTTTCGTCATTTGTTATCGAATCGACTTAAAGCCAGGTCGTCACATTGGCCGCTCTTCTCTTTGAAACGGTTGTACTTATCGTCTGCAAAGCTATGTCGCGTGCTGCGGTATGTGGGGACACTAAAAGCACCATAGTAGAACACAGATGAAGCTTCTAAGATGATGTAATAGCCAGTAAGAATTAATGCAATACCAGTTTTAGGTATCGATTATTGACTTTTTAGCTGGCTTTGGTGCCTTGGACATGAGCTAGGACCTTAAGATTCTGCATGAAAGGAGGACTAGCAGCCGAGTTGCATGTTAGAATATGAAAAGTGTTCATATGTAGTAAAAACCTGAGAAATCCGTCAGTTTTCGTCATTTGTTATCGAATCGACTTAAAGCCAGGTCGTCACATTGGCCGTTCTTCTCTCTGAAACGGTTGTACATATCGTCTGCAAAGCTATGTCGCGTGCTGCGGTATGCGGAGACACTAAAATCACCATAGTAGAACACAGATGAAGCTTCTAAGTAGATGTAATAGCCAGTAAGAAATAATACAATTCAAGTTTTAGGCATCGATTATTGACTTTTAGCTGGCTTTGGTGCCTTGGACATGAGCTACGACCTTAAGATTCTGCATAAAAGGAGGACTAGCAGCCGAATTGCACGGGAGAATGTGAAAAGTGTTCATATGTAGTAAAAACCTGTGAAATCCGTCCGTTTTCGTCATTTGTTATCGAATCGACTTAAAGCCAGATCGTCACATTGGCCGCTCTTCTCTCTGAAACGGTTGTACTTATCGTCTGCAAACCTATGTCGCGTGCTGCGGTATGTGAAGACTCTAAAAGCACCATAGCAGAACACAGAAGAAGCTTCTAAGTTGATGTAATAGCCAGTAAGAAGTAGTACAACTCAAGTTTTAGGTATCGATTATTGACTTTTTAGCTGGCTCTGGTGCCTTTTACATGAGCTAGGACCTTAAGATTCTGCATGAAAGGAGGACTAGCAGCCGAATTGCACGGGAGATTGTGAAAAGTGTTCATATGTAGTAAAAACCTGGGAAATCCGTCCGTTTTCGTCATTTGTTATGGAATCGACTTAAAGCCAGAACGTCACATCGGCCGCTCTTCTCTCTGAAACGGTTGTACATATCGTCTGCAAAGCTATGTCGCGTGCTGCGGTATGCGGAGACACTAAAAGCACCATAGTAGAACACAGATGAAGCTTCTAAATTGATGTAATAGCCAGTAAGAAGTAGTACAATTCAAGTTTTACGTATCGATTATTGACTTTTTAGCTGGCTTTGGTGCCTTGGACATGAGCTAGGACCTTAAGATTCTGCATGAAAGGAGGACTAGCAGCCGAGTTGCACGGGAGAATGTGAAAAGTGTTCATATGTAGTAAAAACCTGAGAAATCCGTACGTTATCGTCATTTGTCTTCGAATCGACTTCAAGCCAGATCGTCACATTGGCCACTCTTCTCTCTGAAACGGTTGTACTTATCGTCTGCAAAGCTATGTCGCGTGCTGTGATATGCGGAGACACTAAAATCACCATAGTAGGACACAGATGAAGCTTCTAAGTTGATGTAATAGCCAGTAAGAAGTAGTACAATTCAAGTTTTAGGTATCGATTATTGACTTTTAGCTGGATTTGGTGCCTTGGACATGAGCTAGGACCTTAAGATTCTGCATGAAAGGAGGACTAGCAGCCGAATTGCATGGGATACTGTGAAAATTGTTCATATGTAGTAAAAACCTGAGAAATCCGTCCGTTTTCGTCATTTGTTATCGAATCGACTTAAAGCCAGATCGTCACATTGGCCGCTCTTCTCTCTGAAACGGTTGTACTTATCGTCTGCAAAGCTATGTCGCGAGCTGCGGTGTGTGGAGACACTAAAAATACCATAGTAGAACACAGATGAAGCTTCTAAGTTGATGTAATTACCAGTAAGAAGTAATACAATTCAAGTTTTAGGTATTGATTATTGACTTTTAGCTGGATTTGGTGCCTTGGACATGAGCTAGAACCTTAAGATTCTGCATGAAAGGAGGACTAGCAGCCGAGTTGCACGGGAGAATGTGAAAAGTGTTCATATGTAGTAAAAACCTGAGAAATCCGGCCGTTTTCGTCATTTGTTATCGAATCGACTTAAAGCCAGATCGTCACATTGCCGCTCTTCTCTCTGAAACGGTTGTACTTATCGTCTGCAAAGCTATGTCGCGTGCTGCGTTATGCGGAGACACTAAAAGCACCATAGTAGAACACAGATGAAGCTTCTAAGTTGATGTAATAGCCAGTAAGAAGTAGTACAATTCAAGTTTTAGGTTCTGATTATTTACTTTTTAGCTGGCTTTGGTGCCTTGGACATGAGCTGGGACCTTAAGATTCTGCATGAAAGGATGACTAGCAGGCGAGTTGTACGGGAGAAAGTGAGAAGTGTTCATATGTAGTAAAAACCTGAGAAATCCGTCCGTTTTCTTCATTTGTTATCGAATCGTCTTAAGGCCAGATCGTCACATTGGCCACTCTTCTCTCTGAAACGGTTGTACTTATCGTCTGCAAAGCTATGTCGCGTGCTGCGGTATGCGGAGACACTAAAAGCACCATAGTAGAACACAGATGAAGCTTCTAAGTTGATGTAATAGCCAGTAAGAAGTAGTACAATTCAAGTTTTAGGTATCGATTATTGACATTTTAGCTGGCTTTGGTGCCTTGGACATGAGCTAGGACCTTAAGATTCTGCATGAAAGGATGACTAGCAGCCGAGTTGCACGAAAGAATGTGAAAGGTGTTCATATGTAGTAAAAATCTGAGAAATACGTCCGTTTTCGTCATTTGTTATCGAATCGACATAAAGCCAGATCGTCACATTGGCCGCTCTTCTCTCTGAAACTGTTGTACTTATCGTCTGCAAACCTATGTCGCGTGCTGCGGTATGCGGAGACACAAAAACCACCATAGTAGAACACAGATGAAGCTTCTAAGTTGATGTAATAACCAGTAAGAAGTAGTACAATAACAGTTTTAGGTATCGATTATTGACTTTTTAGCTGGATTTGGTGCCTTGGACATGAGCTAGGACCTTAAGATTCTGCATGAAAGGAGGACTAGCAGTCGAGTTGAACGGGAGAATGTGAAAAGTGTTTATATGTAGTAAAAACCTGAGAAATCCGTCCGTTTTCATCATTTGTTATCGGCTCGACTTAAAGCCAGATCGTCACATTGGCCGCTCTTCTCTTTGAAACGGTTGTACTTATCGTCTGCAAAGCTATGTCGCGTGCTGCGGTATGCGGAGACACAAAAAGCACCATAGTGGAACACAGATGAAGCTTCTAAATTGATGTAACAGCCAGTAAGAAGTAGTACATTTCAAGTTTTAGGTATCCATTATTGACTTTTTAGCTGGCTTTGGTGCCTTGGATGTGAGCTAGGACCTTAAGATCCTGCATGAAAGGGGGACTAGAAGCCGAGTTGCACGGGAGAATGTGAAAAGTGTTCATATGTAGTGAAAACCTGAGAAACCCGTCCGTTTTCGTCATTTGTTATCGAATCGACTTAAAGCCAGGTCGTCACATTGGCCGCTCTTCTCTCAGAAACGGTTGTACTTATCGTCTGCAAGCTATGTCGCGTGCTGCGGTATGTGGGGACACTAAAAGCACCATAGTAGAACACAGATGAAGCTTCTAAGATGATGTAATAGCCAGTAAGAATTAATGCAATACCAGTTTTAGGTATCGATTATTGACTTTTTAGCTGGCTTTGGTGCCTTGGACATGAGCTAGGACCTTAAGATTCTGCATGAAAGGAGGACTAGCAGCCGAGTTGCATGTTAGAATATGAAAAGTGTTCATATGTAGTAAAAACCTGAGAAATCCGTCCGTTTTCGTCATTTGTTATCGAATCGACTTAAAGCCAGGTCGTCACATTGGCCGTTCTTCTCTCTGAAACGGTTGTACATATCGTCTGCAAAGCTATGTCGCGTGCTGCGGTATGCGGAGACACTAAAATCACCATAGTAGAACACAGATGAAGCTTCTAAGTAGATGTAATAGCCAGTAAGAAATAATACAATTCAAGTTTTAGGCATCGATTATTGACTTTTAGCTGGCTTTGGTGCCTTGGACATGAGCTACGACCTTAAGATTCTGCATAAAAGGAGGACTAGCAGCCGAATTGCACGGGAGATTGTGAAAAGTGTTCATATGTAGTAAAAACCTGGGAAATCCGTCCGTTTTCGTCATTTGTTATGGAATCGACTTAAAGCCAGAACGTCACATTGGCCGCTCTTCTCTCTGAAACGGTTGTACATATCGTCTGCAAACCTATGTCGCGTGCTGCGGTATGTGAAGACTCTAAAAGCACCATAGCAGAACACAGAAGAAGCTTCTAAGTTGATGTAATAGCCAGTAAGAAGTAGTACAACTCAAGTTTTAGGTATCGATTATTGACTTTTTAGCTGGCTCTGGTGCCTTTTACATGAGCTAGGACCTTAAGATTCTGCATGAAAGGAGGACTAGCAGCCGAATTGCACGGGAGATTGTGAAAAGTGTTCATATGTAGTAAAAACCTGGGAAATCCGTCCGTTTTCGTCATTTGTTATGGAATCGACTTAAAGCCAGAACGTCACATCGGCCGCTCTTCTCTCTGAAACGGTTGTACATATCGTCTGCAAAGCTATGTCGCGTGCTGCGGTATGCGGAGACACTAAAAGCACCATAGTAGAACACAGATGAAGCTTCTAAATTGATGTAATAGCCAGTAAGAAGTAGTACAATTCAAGTTTTACGTATCGATTATTGACTTTTTAGCTGGCTTTGGTGCCTTGGACATGAGCTAGGACCTTAAGATTCTGCATGAAAGGAGGACTAGCAGCCGAGTTGCACGGGAGAATGTGAAAAGTGTTCATATGTAGTAAAAACCTGAGAAATCCGTACGTTATCGTCATTTGTCTTCGAATCGACTTCAAGCCAGATCGTCACATTGGCCGCTCTTCTCTCTGAAACGGTTGTACTTATCGTCTGCAAAGCTATGTCGCGAGCTGCGGTGTGTGGAGACACTAAAAATACCATAGTAGAACACAGATGAAGCTTCTAAGTTGATGTAATAACCAGTAAGAAGTAATACAATTCAAGTTTTAGGTATTGATTATTGACTTTTAGCTGGATTTGGTGCCTTGGACTTGAGCTAGAACCTTAAGATTCTGCATGAAAGGAGGACTAGCAGCCGAGTTGCACGGGAGAATGTGAAAAGTGTTCATATGTAGTAAAAACCTGAGAAATCCGGCCGTTTTCGTCATTTGTTATCGAATCGACTTAAAGCCAGATCGTCACATTGCCGCTCTTCTCTCTGAAACGGTTGTACTTATCGTCTGCAAAGCTATGTCGCGTGCTGCGTTATGCGGAGACACTAAAAGCACCATAGTAGAACACAGATGAAGCTTCTAAGTTGATGTAATAGCCAGTAAGAAGTAGTACAATTCAAGTTTTAGGTTCTGATTATTTACTTTTTAGCTGGCTTTGGGGCCTTGGACATGAGCTGGGACCTTAAGATTCTGCATGAAAGGATGACTAGAAGGCGAGTTGTACGGGAGAAAGTGAGAAGTGTTCATATGTAGTAAAAACCTGAGAAATCCGTCCGTTTTCGTCATTTGTTATCGAATCGTCTTAAGGCCAGATCGTCACATTGGCCACTCTTCTCTCTGAAACGGTTGTACTTATCGTCTGCAAAGCTATGTCGCGTGCTGCGGTATGCGGAGACACTAAAAGCACCATAGTAGAACACAGATGAAGCTTCTAAGTTGATGTAATAGCCAGTAAGAAGTAGTACAATTCAAGTTTTAGGTATCGATTATTGACATTTTAGCTGGCTTTGGTGCCTTGGACATGAGCTAGGACCTTAAGATTCTGCATGAAAGGATGACTAGCAGCCGAGTTGCACGAAAGAATGTGAAAGGTGTTCATATGTAGTAAAAATCTGAGAAATACGTCCGTTTTCGTCATTTGTTATCGAATCGACATAAAGCCAGATCGTCACATTGGCCGCTCTTCTCTCTGAAACTGTTGTACTTATCGTCTGCAAAACTATGTCGCGTGCTGCGGTATGCGGAGACACAAAAACCACCATAGTAGAACACAGATGAAGCTTCTAAGTTGATGTAATAACCAGTAAGAAGTAGTACAATAACAGTTTTAGGTATCGATTATTGACTTTTTAGCTGGCTTTGGTGCCTTGGACATGAGCTAGGACCTTAAGATTCTGCATGAAAGGAGGACTAGCAGCCGAGTTGAACGGGAGAATGTGAAAAGTGTTTATATGTAGTAAAAACCTGAGAAATCCGTCCGTTTTCATCATTTGTTATCGGCTCGACTTAAAGCCAGATCGTCACATTGGCCGCTCTTCTCTTTGAAACGGTTGTACTTATCGTCTGCAAAGCTATGTCGCGTGCTTCGGTATGCGGAGACACAAAAAGCACCATAGTGGAATACAGATGAAGCTTCTAAATTGATGTAACAGCCAGTAAGAAGTAGTACATTTCAAGTTTTAGGTATCCATTATTGACTTTTTAGCTGGCTTTGGTGCCTTGGATGTGAGCTAGGACCTTAAGATCCTGCATGAAAGGGGGACTAGCAGCCGAGTTGCACGGGAGAATGTGAAAAGTGTTCATATGTAGTGAAAACCTGAGAAACCCGTCCGTTTTCGTCATTTGTTATCGAATCGACTTAAAGCCAGGTCGTCACATTGGCCGCTCTTCTCTCAGAAACGGTTGTACTTATCGTCTGCAAGCTATGTCGCGTGCTGCGGTATGTGGGGACACTAAAAGCACCATAGTAGAACACAGATGAAGCTTCTAAGATGATGTAATAGCCAGTAAGAATAAATGCAATACCAGTTTTAGGTATCGATTATTGACTTTTTAGCTGGCTTTGGTGCCTTGGACATGAGCTAGGACCTTAAGATTCTGCATGAAAGGAGGACTAGCAGCCGAGTTGCGTGTTAGAATATGAAAAGTGTTCATATGTAGTAAAAACCTGAGAAATCCGTACGTTATCGTCATTTGTCTTCGAATCGACTTCAAGCCAGATCGTCACATTGGCCACTCTTCTCTCTGAAACGGTTGTACTTATCGTCTGCAAAGCTATGTCGCGTGCTGTCATATGCGGAGACACTAAAATCACCATAGTAGGACACAGATGAAGCTTCTATGTTGATGTAATAGCCAGTAAGAAGTAGTACAATTCAAGTTTTAGGTATCGATTATTGACTTTTAGCTGGATTTGGTGCCTTGGACATGAGCTAGGACCTTAAGATTCTGCATGAAAGGAGGACTAGCAGCCGAATTGCATGGGATAATGTGAAAATTGTTCATATGTAGTAAAAACCTGAGAAATCCGTCCGTTTTCGTCATTTGTTATCGAATCGACTTAAAGCCAGATCGTCACATTGGCCGCTCTTCTCTCTGAAACGGTTGTACTTATCGTCTGCAAAGCTATGTCGCGAGCTGCGGTATGTGGAGACACTAAAAATACCATAGTAGAACGCAGATGAAGCTTCTAAGTTGATGTAATAACCAGTAAGAAGTAATACAATTCAAGTTTTAGGTATCGATTATTGACTTTTAGCTGGATTTGGTGCCTTGGACATGAGCTAGGACCTTAAGATTCTGCATGAAAGGAGGACTAGCAGCCGAGTTGCACGGGAGAATGTGAAAAGTGTTCATATGTAGTAAAAACCTGAGAAATCCGTCCGTTTTCGTCATTTGTTATCGAATCGACTTAAAGCCAGGTCGTCACATTGGCCGCTCTTCTCTCAGAAACGGTTATACCTATCGTCTGAAAGCTATGTCGCGTGCTGCGGTATGGGGAGACACTAAAAGCATCATAGTACAACACAGATGAAGCTTCTAAAATGATGTAATAGCCAGTAAGAATTAATACAATACCAGTTTTAGGTATCGATTATTGACTTTTTAGCAGGCTTTGGTGCATTGGACATGAGCTAGTACCTTAAGATTCTGCACGAAAGGAGGACTAGCAGCCGAGTTGCATGTTAGAATGTGAAAAGTGTTCATATGTAGTGAAAACCTGAGAAATCCGTCCGTTTTCGTCATTTGTTATCGAATCGACTTAAAGCCAGGTCGTCACATTGGCCGTTCTTCTCTCTGAAACGGTTGTACAATTCGTCTGCAAAGCTATGTCGCGTGCTGCGGTATGTGGAGACACTAAAAGCACCATAGTAGAACACAGATGAAGCTTCTAAGTTGATGTAACAGCTAGTAAGAAGTAGTACAATTGAAATTTTAGATATCGATTATTGACTTTTTAGCTGGCTTTGATGCCTTGGACATGAGCTAGGACCTTAAGATTCTGCATTAACGGAGGACTAGCAGCCGAGTTGCACGGGATAATGTGAAAAGTGTTCATATGTAGTAAAAACCTGTGAAATCCGTCCGTTTTCGTCATTTGTTATCGAATCGACTTAAAGCCAGGTCGTCACATTGGCCGCTCTTCTCTCTGAAGCGGTTGTACTTATCGTCTGCAAAGCTATGTCGCGTGCTGCGGTATGTGAAGCCTCTAAAAGCACCATAGTAGAACACAGATGAAGCTTCTAAGTTGATGTAATAGCCAGTAAGAAGTAGTACAACACAAGTTTTAGGTATCGATTATTGAATTTTTTCTGGCTTTGTTGCCTTTTACATCAGCTAGGACCTTAAGATTCTGCATGAAAGGAGGACTAGCAGCCGAATTGCACGGGAGATTGTGAAAAGTGTTCATATGTAGTAAAAACCTGAGAAATCCGTCCGTATTCGTCATTTGTTATGGAATCGACTTAAAGACAGATCGTCACATTGGCCGCTCTTCTCTCTCAAACGGTTGTACTTATCGTCTGCAAAGCTATGTTGTGTGCTGCGGTATGTGGAGACACTAAAAGCACCATAGAAGAACACAGATGAAGCTTCTAAGTTGATGTAATAAATAGTAAGAAGTAGTACAATTCAAGTTTTAGGTATCGATTATTGAATTTTTAGCTGGCTTAGGTGCCTTAGACATGAGCTAGGACCTTAAGATTCTGCATGAAAATAGGACTAGCAGCCGAATTGCATGGGATAATGTGAAAATTGTTCATATGTAGTAAAAACCTGAGAAATCCGTCCGTTTTCGTCATTTGTTATGGAATCGACTTAAAGCCAGGTCGTCACATTGGCCGCTCTTCTCTCTGAAACGGTTGTACATATCTTCTGCAAAGCTATGTCGCGTGCTGCGATATGCAGAGACACTAAAATCACCATAGTAGAACACAGATGAAGCTTCTAAGTTGATGTAATAGCCAGTATGAAGTAGTACAATTCAAGTTTTAGGTATCGATTATTGACTTTTTAGCTGGCTTTGGTGCCTTGGACATGAGCTAGGACCTTAAGATTCGGCATGAAAGGAGGACTAGCAGCCGAGTTGCAAGGGAGAATGTGAAAAGTGTTCGTATGTAGGAAAAACCTGAGAAATCCGTCCGTTTTCGTCATTTTTTATCGAATCGACTTAAAGCCAGATCATCACATTCGCCGCTCTTCTTTCTGAAACGGTTTTACGTATCGTCTGAATGCTATGTCGCGTGCTGCGGTATGCGGAGAAACTAAAAGCACCATAGTAGGACACAGATGAAGCTTCTAAGACGATGAAATAGCCAGTAAGAATTAGTACAATACCAGTTTTAGGTATCGATTATTGACTTTTTAGCAGGCTTTGGTGCCTTGGACATGAGGTAGGACCTTAAGATTCTGCATGAAAGGAGGACTAGCAGCCGAGTTGCATGGGAGGATGTGAAAAGTGTTCATATGTAGTAAAAACCTGAGAAATCCGTCCGTTTTCGTCATTTTTTATCTAATCGACTAAAAGCCAGGTCGTCACATTGGTCGCTCTACTCTCTGAAACAGTTGTACATATCGTCTGCAAAGCTATGTCGTGTGTTGCGGTATGTGGAGACTCTAAAAGCACCATAGTAGAACACAGATGATGCTTGTAAGTTGATGTAATAGCCAGTAAAAAGTAGTACAACTCAAGTTCTAGATATCGATTATTGACTTTTTAATTGGCTTTGGTGCCTTGAACATAGCTAGGACCATAAGATTCTGCATGAAAGGAGGACTAGCAGCCGAGTTGCACGGGAGAATGTGATAAGTGTTCATATGTAGTAAAAACCTGAGATATTCGCCCATTTTCGTCATTTGTTATCGAATCGACTTAAAGCCGGATCGTGACATTGGCCGCCCTTCTCTCTGAAACGGTTGTTCTTATCGTCTGCAAAGCTATGTCGCGTGCTGCGGTATGTGGAGACTCTAAAAGCACCATAGTAGAACACAGATGAAGCTTCTAAGTTGCCGTAATAGCCAGTAAGAAGTAGTACAACTCAAGTTTTAGGTATCGATTATTGACTTTTTAATTGGCTTTGGTGCCTTAGACATAGCTAGGACCATAAGATTCTGCATGAAAGGAGGACTAGCAGCCGAGTTGCACGGGAGAATGTGAAAAGTGTTCATATGTAGTAAAAAGCTGAGAAATCCGTCCGTTTTCGTCATTTGTTATAGAATCGACTTAAAGCCAGATCGTCACATTGGCCGCTCTTCTCTCTGAAACAGTTGTACTTATCGTCTGAAAGGTATGTCGCGTGCTGCGGTATGCGGAGACACTAAAAGCACCATAGTAGGACACAGATGAAGCTTCTAAGATGATGAAGTAGCCAGTAAGATGTAGTACAATTCTAGTTTTAAGTATCGATTATTGACTTTTTAGTTGGCTTTGGTGCCTTGGACATGAGCTAGGACCTTAAGATTCTGCATGAAAGGAGGACTAGCAGCCGAGTTGCACGGGAGGATGTGAAATGTGTTCATATGTAGTAAAAACCTGATAAATCCGCCCATTTTCGTCATTTGTTATCGAATCGACTTAAAGCCGGATCGTCACGTTGGCCGCTCTTCTCTCTGAAACGGTTGTACTTGTCGTCTGCAAAGCTATGTCGCGTGCTGCGGTATGTGGAGACACTAAAAGCACCATAGTAGAACACAGATGAAGCTTCTAATTTGATGTAATAGCCAGTAAGAAGTAGTACAACTCTAGTTTTAGGTATCGATTATTGACTTTTTAGCTGGCTTTGGTGCCTTGGACATAGCTAGGACCATAAGATTCTGCATGAAAGGAGGACTAGCAGCCGAGTCTCACGGGAGAATGTGAAAAGTGTTCATATGTAGTAAAAACCTGAGAAATCCGTCCGTTTTCGTCATTTGTTATCGAATCGACTTAAAGCCAGATCGTCACATTGGCCGCTCTTCTCTCTGAAACGGTTGTACTTATCGTCTGAAAGCTATGTCGCGTGCTGCGGTATGCGGAGACACTAAAAGCACCATAGTAGGACACAGATGAAGCTTCTAAGATGATGAAATAGCCAGTAAGAATTAGTACAATACCAGTTTTAAGTATCGATTATTGACTTTTTAGCAGGCTTTGGTGCCTTGGACATGAGGTAGGACCTTAAGATTCTGCATGAAAGGAGGACTAGCAGCCGAGTTACACGGGAGGATGTGAAAAGTGTTCATATGTAGTAAAAACCTGCGAAATCCGTCCGTTTTCGTCATTTGTTATCGAATCGACTTAAAGCCAGGTCGTTACATTGGCCGCTCTTCTCTCTGAAACGGTTGTACATATCGTCTGCAAAGCTATGTCGCGAGTTTGCGGTATGTGGAGACTCTAAAAGCACCATAGTAGAACACAGATGATGCTTGTAAGTTGATGTAATAGCCAGTAAGAAGTAGTACAACTCAAGTTCTAGGTATCGATTAATGACTTTTTAGCTGGCTTTGGTGCCATGGACATGAGCTAGGACCATAAGATTCTGCATGAAAGGAGGACTAGCAGCCGAATTGATCGGGAGAATGAGAAAAGTGTTCATATGTAGTAAAAACCTGCGAAATCCGTCCGTTTTCGTCATTTGTTATCGAATCGACTTAAAGCCAGGTCGTCACATTGGTCGCTCTTCTCTCTGAAACGGTTGTACTTATCGTCTGCAAAGCTATGTTGCGTGCTGCGGTATGCGGAGACACTAAAAGCACTATAGTAGAACACAGATGAAGATTCTAAGATGATGTAATAGCCAGTAAGAAGTAGTACAATTCAAGTTTTAAGTATCGATTATTGACTTTTTAGCTGGCTTTGGTGCCTTGGACATGAGCTAGGACCTTAAGATTCGGCATGAAAGGAGGACTAGCAGCCGAGTTGCCCGGGAGGGTGTGAAAAGTGTTCATATGTAGTAAAAACCTGAGAAATCCGCCCATTTTCGTCATTTGTTATCGAATCGACTTAAAGCCGGATCGTCACATTGGCCGCTCAACTCTCTGAAACGGTTGTGCTTATCGTCTGCAAAGCTATGTCGCGTGCTGCGGTATGTGGAGACACTAAAAGCACCATAGTAGAACACAGATGAAGCTTCTAAGTTGATGTAATAGCCAGTAAGAAGTAGTACAACTCAAGTTTTAGGTATCGATTATTGACTTTTTAGCTGGCTTTGGTGCCTTGGACATAGCTTGGACCATAAGATTCTGCATGAAAGGAGGACTAGCAGCCGAGTTGCACGGGAGATTGTGAAAAGTGTTCATATGTAGTAAAAACCTGAGAAATCCGTCTGTATTCGTCATTTGGTATGGAATCGACTTAAAGCCAGATTGTCATATTGGCCGCTCTTCTCTCTGAAACGGTTGTACGTATCGTCTGCAAAGCTATGTCGCGTGCTGCGGTTTGTGGAGACACTAAAAGCACCATAGTAGAACATAGATGAAGCTTCTAAGTTGATGTAATAGCCAGTAAGATGTAGTACAATTCTAGTTTTAAGTATCGATTATTGACTTTTTAGTTGGCTTTGGTGCCTTGGACATGAGCTAGGACCTTAAGATTCTGCATGAAAGGAGGACTAGCAGCCGAGTTGCACGGGAGGATGTGAAATGTGTTCATATGTAGTAAAAACCTGATAAATCCGCCCATTTTCGTCATTTGTTATCGAATCGACTTAAAGCCGGATCGTCACGTTGGCCGCTCTTCTCTCTGAAACGGTTGTACTTGTCGTCTGCAAAGCTATGTCGCGTGCTGCGGTATGTGGAGACACTAAAAGCACCATAGTAGAACACAGATGAAGCTTCTAATTTGATGTAATAGCCAGTAAGAAGTAGTACAACTCTAGTTTTAGGTATCGATTATTGACTTTTTAGCTGGCTTTGGTGCCTTGGACATAGCTAGGACCATAAGATTCTGCATGAAAGGAGGACTAGCAGCCGAGTCTCACGGGAGAATGTGAAAAGTGTTCATATGTAGTAAAAACCTGAGAAATCCGTCCGTTTTCGTCATTTGTTATCGAATCGACTTAAAGCCAGATCGTCACATTGGCCGCTCTTCTCTCTGAAACGGTTGTACTTATCGTCTGAAAGCTATGTCGCGTGCTGCGGAATGCGGAGACACTAAAAGCACCATAGTAGGACACAGATGAAGCTTCTAAGATGATGAAATAGCCAGTAAGAATTAGTACAATACCAGTTTTAGGTATCGATTATAGACTTTTTAGCAGGCTTTGGTGCCCTGGACATGAGCTAGGACCTTAAGATTCTGCATGAAAGGAGGACTAGCAGCCGAGTTGCACGGGAGGATGTGAAAAGTGTTCATATGTAGTAAAAACCTGAGAAATCCGTCTGTATTCGTCATTTGGTATGGAATCGACTTAAAGCCAGATCGTCACATTGGCCGCTCTTCTCTCTGAAACGGTTGTACTTATCGTCTGCAAAGCTATGTCGCGTGCTGCGGTTTGTGGAGACACTAAAAGCACCATAGTAGAACACAGATGAAGCTTCTAAGTAGATGTAATAGCCAGTAAGAAGTAGTACAATTCAAGTTTCAGGTATCGATTATTGACTTTTTAGCTGGCCTTGGTGCATTGGACGTGAGCTAGGACCTTAAGACTCTGCATGAAAGGAGGACTAGCAGCCGAGTTCACGGGAGAATGTGAAAAGTGTTCATATGTAGTAAAAACCTGAGAAATCCGTCCGTTTTCGTCATTTGTTTTCGAATCGACTTAAAGCCAGATCGTCATATTGGCCGCTCTTCTCCTTGAAACGGTTGTACTTATCGTCTGCAAAGCTATGTCGCGTGTTGCGGTATGTGGAGACACTAAAAGCACCATTGTCGAACACAGATGAAGCTTCTAAGTGTATGTAATAGCCAGTAAGAAGTAGTACAACTCAAGTTTTAGGTATCGATTATTGACTTTTTAGCTGGCTTTGGTGCCTTCGACATGAGCTAGGACCATAAGATTCTGCATGAAAGGAGGACTAGCAGCCGAGGTGCATGGGAGAATGTGAAAAGTGTTCATATGTAGTAAAAACCTGAGAAATTCGTCCGTTTTCGTCATTTTTTATCGAATCGACTTAAAGCCAGATCGTCGCATTGGCCGCTCTTCTCTCTGAAACGGTTGTACTTATCGTCTGAAAGCTATGTCGCGTGCTGCGGTATGCGGAGAGACTAAAAGCACCATTGTAGAACACAGATGAAGCTTCTAAGATGATGTAATAGCCAGTAAGAATTAGTACAATACCAGATTTAGGTATCGATTATTGAATTTTCAGCTGGATTTGGTGCCTTGGACATGAGCTAGGACCTTAAGATTCTGCATGAAAGGAGGACTAGCAGCCGAATTGCACGCGGGATTGTGAAAAGTGTTCATATGTAGTAAAAACCTGAGAAATCGGGCTGTATTCGTCATTTGGTATGGAATCGACTTAAAGCCAGATTGTCACATTGGCCGCTCTTCTCTCTGAAACGGTTGTACTTATCGTCTGCAAAGCTATGTCGCGTGCTGCGGTTTGTGGAGACACTAAAAGCACCATAGTAGAACACAGATGAAGCTTCTAAGATGATGTAATAGCCAGTAAGATGTAGTACAATTCAAGTGTTAGGTATCGATTATTGACTTTTTAGCTGGCTTTGGTGCCTTGGACATGAGCTAGGACCTTAAGATTCTGCAAGAAAGGAGGACTAGCTGCCGAGTTGCACGGGAGAATGTGAGAAGTGTTCATATGTAGTAAAAACCTGAGAAATCCGTCCGTTTTCGTCATTTGTTATCGAATCGACTTAAAGCCAGATCGTCACATTGGCCGCTCTTCGCTCTGAAACGGTTGTACTTATCGTCTGCAAAGCTATGTCGCGTGCTGCAGTAAGCGGAGACACTAATAGCACCATAGTAGAACACAGATGAAGCTTCTAAGTTGATGTAATAGCCAGTAAGAAGTAGTACAATTCAAGTTTTAGGTATCGATTATTGACTTTTTAGCTGGCCATAGTGCATTGGACTTGAGCTAGGACCTTAAGATTCTGCATGAAAGGAGGACTAGCAGCCGAGTAGCAAGGGAGAATGTGAAAAGTGTTCATATGTAGTAAAAACCTGAGAAATCCGTCCGTTTTCGTCATTTTTTATCGAATCGACTTAAAGCCAGATCGTCGCATTGGCCGCTCTTCTCTCTGAAACGGTTGTACTTATCGTCTGCAAAGCTATGTCGCGTGTTGCGGTATGTGGAGACACTAAGAGCACCATTGTCGAACACAGATGAAGCTTCTAAGTGTATGTAATAGCCAGTAAGAAGTAGTACAACTCAAGTTTTAGGTATCGATTATTGACTTTGTAGCTGGCTTTGGTGCCTTCGACATGAGCTAGGACCATAAGATTCTGCATGAAAGGAGGACTAGCAGCCGAGGTGCATGGGAGAATGTGAAACGTGTTCATATGTAGTAAAAACCTGAGAAATTCGTCCGTTTTCGTCATTTTTTATCGAATCGACTTAAAGCCAGATCGTCGCATTGGCCGCTCTTCCCTCTGAAACGGTTGTACTTATCGTCTGAAAGCTATGTCGCGTGCTGCGGTATGCGGAGACACTAAAAGCACCATTGTAGAACACAGATGAAGCTTCTAAGATGATGTAATAGCCAGTAAGAATTAGTACAATACCAGTTTTACGTATCGGTTATTGACTTTTTAGCTGGCTTTGGTGCCTTGGACATGAGCTTGGACCTTAAGATTATGCATGAAAGGAGGACTAGCAGCCGAATTGCACGGGAGAATGTGAAAAGTGTTCATATATAGTAAAAACCTGAGAAATCCGTCCGTTTTCTTCATTTGTTACGGAATCGATTTAAAGCCAGGTCGTCACATTGTCCGCTCTTCTCTCTGAAACGGTTGTACATATCGTCTGCAAAGCTATGTCGCGTGCTGCGATATGCGGGGACACTAAAATCACCATAGTAGAACATTGATGAAGCTTCTAAGTTGATGTAATAGCTAGTAAGAGTTAGTAAAATACCAGATTTAGGTATCGATTATTGACTTTTTAGCTGGATTTGGTGCCTTGGACATGAGCTAGGACCTTAAGGTTCTGCATGAAAGGAGGACTAGCAGCTGAATTGCACGCGAGATTGTGAAAAGTGTTCATATGTAGTAAAAACCTGAGAAATCCGTCTGTATTCGTCATTTGGTATGCAATCGACTTAAAGCCAGATCTTCACATTGGCCGCTCTTCTCTCTGAAACGGTTGTACATATCGTCTGCAAAGCTATGTCGCGTGTTGCGGTATGTGGAGACTCTAAAAGCACCATAGTAGAACACAGATGATGCTTGTAAGTTGATGTAATAGCCAGTAAGAAGTAGTACAACTCAAGTTCTAGGTATCGATTATTGACTTTTTAGCTGGCTTTGGTGCCTTGGACATAGCTAGGACCATAAGATTCTGCATGAAAGGAGGACTAGCAGCCGAGTTCACGGGAGAATGTGAAAAGTGTTCATATGTAGTAAAATCCTGAGAAATCCGTCCGTTTTCGTCATTTGTTATCGAATCGACTTAAAGATAGATCGTCACATTGACCGCTCTTCTCTCTGAAACGGTTGTACTTATCGTCTGAAAGCTATGTCGCGTGCTGCGGTATGCGGAGACACTAAAAGCACCATAGTAGGACACAGATGAAGCTTCTAAGATGATGAAATAGCCAGTAAGAATTAGTACAATACCAGTTTTTGGTATCGATTATTGACATATTAGCAGGCTTTGGTGCCTTGGACATGAGCTAGGACCTTAAGATTCTGCATGAAAGGAGGACTAGCAGCCGAGTTGCACGGGAGGATGTGAAAAGTGTTCATATGTAGTAAAAACCTGAGAAATCCGTCCGTTTTCGTCTTTGTTATCGAATCGACTTAAAGCCAGATCGTCACATTGGCCGCTCTTCTCTCTGAAACGGTTGTACATATCGTCTGCAAAGCTATGTCGCGTGTTGCGGTATGTGGAGACTCTAAACGCACCATAGTAGAACACAGATGATGCTTGTAAGTTGATGTAATAGCCAGTAAGTAGTAGTACAACTCAAGTTCTAGGTATCGATTATTGACTTTTTAGCTGGCTTTGGTGCCTTGGACATGAGCTAGCACCATAAGATTCTGCATGAAAGGAGGACTAGCAGCCGAGTTGCACGGGAGAATGTGAAAAGTGTTCATATGTAGTAAAAACCTGAGAAATCCGTCCGTTTTCGTCATTTGTTATCGAATCGACTTAAAGCCAGATCGTCACATTGGCCGCTCTTCTCTCTGAAATGGTTGTACTTATCGTCTGAAAGCTATGTCGCGTGCTGCAGTAAGCGGAGACACTATAAGCACCATAGTAGAACATAGATAAAGCTTCCAAGATGATGTAATAGCCAGTAAGAATTAGTACAATACCAGATTTAGGTATCGATTATTGACTTTTTAGCTGGATTTGGTGCCTTGGACATGAGCTAGGACCTTAAGATTCTGCATGAAAGGAGGACTAGCAGCCGAATTGCACGCGAGATTTTGAAAAGTGGTCATATGTAGTAAAAACCTGAGAAATCCGTCTGTATTCGTCATTTGGTATGGAATCGACTTAAAGCCAGATCGTCACATTGGCCGCTCTTCTCTCTGAAACGGTTGTACTTATCGTCTGCAAAGCTATGTCGCGTGCTGCGGTTTGTGGAGACACTAAAAGCACCATTGCCGACACACAGATGAAGCTTCTAAGTTGGTGTAATAGCCAGTAAGAAGTAGTACAACTCACGTTTTAGGTATCGATTATTGACTTTTTAGCTGGCTTTGGTGCCTTGGACATGAGCTAGGACCATAAGATTCTGCATGAAAGGAGGACTAGCAGCCTAGTTGCATGGGAGAATGTGAAACGTGTTCATATGTAGTAAAAACCTGAGTAATTCGTCCGTTTTCGTCATTTGTTATTGAATCGACTTAAAGCCAGATCGTCGCATTGGCCACTCTTCTCTCTGAAACGGTTGTACTTATCGTGTGAAAGCTATGTCGCGTGCTGCGGTATGCGGAGACACAAAAAGCACCATAGTAGAACACAGATGAAGCTTCTAAGATGATGTAATAGCCAGTAAGAATTAGTACAATACCAGATTTAGGTATCGATTATTGAATTTTTAGCTGGATTTGGTGCCTTGGACATGAGCTAGGACCTTAAGATTCTGCATGAAAGGAGGACTAGCAGCCGAATTGCACGCGAGATTGTGAAAAGTGTTTATATGTAGTAAAAACCTGAGAAATCCGTCTGTATTCGTCATTTGGTATTGAATCGACTTAAAGCCAGATTGTCACATGATCCGCTCTTCTCTCTGAAACGGTTGTACTTATCGTCTGCAAAGCTATGTCGCGTGCTGCGGTATGCGGAGACACTAAAAGCACCATTGTAGAACACAGATGAATCTTATAAGTTGATGTAATAACCAGTAAGAAGTAGTACAATTCAAGTTTTTAGTATCGATTATTGAATTTTTAGCTGGCTTTGGTGCCTTGGACATGAGATAGGACCTTAAGATTCTGCATGAAAGGAGGACTAGCAGGCGAGTTGCACGGGAGAATGTGAAAAGTGTTCATATGTAGTAAAAACCTGAGAAATCCGTCCGTTTTCGTCATTTGTTATCGAATCGACTTAAAGCCAGGTCGTCACATTGGCCGATCTTCTGTCTGAAACGGTTGTACATATCGTCCGCAAAGCTATGTCGCGTGTTGCGGTATTTGGAGACTCTAAAAGCACCATAGTAGAACACAGCTGAAGCTTCAAAGTTGATGTAATAGCCAGTAAGAAGTAGTACATCTCAAGTTCTAGGTATCGATTATTGACTTTTTAGCTGGCTTTGGTGCCTTGGACATGAGCTAGGACCATAAGATTCTGCATGAAACGAGGACTAGCAGCCGAGTTGCACGAGAGAATGTGAAAAGTGTTCATATGTAGTAAAAACCTGAGAAATCCGTCCGTTTTCGTCATTTGTTATCGAATCGACTTAAAGCCAGATCGTCACATTGGCCGCTCTTCTCTCTGAAACAGTTGTACTTATCATCTGAAAGCTATGTCGCGTGCTGCGGTATGCGGAGACACTAAAAGCACCATAGTAGAACACAGATGAAGCTTCTAAGATGATGTAATAGCCAGTAAGAAGTAGTACAACTCAAGTTCTAGGTATCGATTATTGACTTTTTAGCTTGCTTTGGTGCCTTGGACATGAGCTAGGACCATAAGATTCTGCATGAAAGGAGGACTAGCGGCCGAGTTGCATGGGAGAATGTGAAAAGTGTTCATATGTAGTAAAAATCTGAGAAATCCGTCCGTTTTCGTCATTTGTTATCGAATCGACTTAAAGCCAGATCGTCACATTAGCTGGTCTTCTCTCTCTGAAACGGTTGTACTTATCGTCTGAAAGCTATGTCGTGTGCTGCAGTATGCGCAGACACTAAAAGCACCATAGTAGAACACAGATGAAGCATCTAAGATGATGTAATAGCCGGTAAGAATTAGTACAATACCAGATTTAGGTATCGATTATTGACTTTTTAGCTGGCTTTGGTGCCTTGGACATGAGCTAGGACCTTAAGATTCTGCATGAAAGGAGGACTAGCAGCCGAATTGCACGCGAGATTGTGAATAGTGTTTATATGTAGTAAAAACCTGAGAAATCCGTCCGTATTCGTCATTTGCTACGGAATCGACTTAAAGCCAGATCGTCACATTGGCAGCTCTTCTCTCTGAAACGGTTGTACTTACCGTCTGCAAAGCTATGTCGCGTGCTGCGGTATGCGGAGACACTAAAAGCACCATTGTAGAACACAGATGAAGCTTCTAAGTTGATGTAATAACCAGTAAGGAGTAGTACAATTCAAGTTTTAAGTATCGATTATTGACTTTTTAGCTGGCTTTGGTGCCTTGGACATGAGCTAGGACCTTAAGATTCTGCATGAAAGGGGGACTAGCAGGCGAGTTGCACGGGAGAATGTGAAAAGTGTTCATATGTAGTAAAAACCTGAGAAATCCGTCCGTTTTCGTCATTTGTTATCGAATCGACTTAAAGCCAGGTCGTCACATTGGCCGCTCTTCTGTCTGAAACGGTTGTACATATCGTCTGCAAAGCTATGTCGCGTGTTGCGGTATGTGGAGACTCTAAAAGCACCATAGTAGAACACAGATGAAGCTTCTAAGTTGATGTAATATCCAGTAAGAAGTAGTACATCTCAAGTTCTACGTATCGATTATTGAATTTTTAGCTGGCTTTGGTGCCTTGGACATGAGCTAGGACCATAAGATTCTGCATGAAACGAGGACTAGCAGCCGAGTTGCACGAGAGAATGTGAAAAGTGTTCATATGTAGTAAAAACCTGAGAAATCCGTCTGTATTCGTCAATTGTTATCGAATCGACTTAAAGCCAGATCGTTACATTGGCCGCTCTTCGCTCTGAAACGGTTGTACCTATCGCCTGCAAAGCTATGTCGCGTGCTGCGTTATGCGGAGACACTAATAGCACCATAGTAGATCACAGATGAAGCTTCAAAGTTGATGTAATAACCAGTAAGAAGTAGTACAATCCAAGTTTTAGGTATCGATTATTGACTTTTTAGCTGGCTTTGGTGCATTGGACGTGAGCTAAGTCCTTAAGATTCTGCATGAAAGGACTAGCGGCCAAGTTGCACGGGAGGATGTGAAAAGTGTTCATATGTAGTAAAAACCTGAGAAATCCGTCCGTTTTCGTCATTTGTTATCGAATCGACTTAAAGCCAGATCGTCACATTGGCCGCTCTTCTCTCTAAAACGGTTGTAGTTATCGTCTTCAAAGCTATGTCGCGTGATGCGGTATGTGAAGGCACTAAAAGCACCATAGTAGAACACAGATGAAGCTTCTAAGTTGATGTAATAACCAGTAAGAAGTAGTACAATTCAAGTTTTAAATGTCGATTATTGACTTTTTAGCTGGCTTTGGTGCCTTGGACATGAGCTAGGACCTTAAGATTCTGCATGAAAGGAGGACTAGCAGGCGAGTTGCACGGGAGAATGTGAAAAGTGTTCATATGTAGTAAAAACCTGAGAAATCCGTCCGTTTCCTTCATTTGTTATCGAATCGACTTAAAGCCAGGTCGTCACATTGGCCGGTCTTCTCTCTGAAACGGTTGTACATATCGTCTGCAAAGCTATGTCGCGTGTTGCGGTGTGTGGAGACTCTAAAAGCACCATAGTAGAACACAGATGAAGCTTCTAAGTTGATGTAATAGCCAGTAAGAAGTAGTACATCTCAAGTTCTAGATATCGATTATTGACTTTTTAGCTGGCTTTGGTGCCTTGGACATGAGCTAGGACCATAAGATTCTGCATGAAACGAGGACTAGCATGCCGAGTTGCACGAGAGAGTGTGAAAAGTGTTCATATGTAGTAAAAACCTGAGAAATCCGTCTGTATTCGTCATTTGTTATCGAATCGACTTAAAGCCAGATCGTCACATTGGCCGCTCTTCTCTCTGAATCGGTTGTACTTATCGTCTGAAAGCTATGTCGCGTGCTGCGGTATGCGGAGACACTAAAAGCACCATAGTAGAACACAGATGAAGCTTCTAAGATGATGTAATAGCCAGTAAGAATTAGTACAATACCAGATTTAGGTATCGATTATTGACTTTTTAGCTGGCTTTGGTGCCTTGGACATGAGCTAGGACCTTACGATTCTGCATGAAAGGAGGACTAGCAGCCGAATTGCACGCGAGATTGTGAACAGTGTTCATATGTAGTAAAAACCTGAGAAATTCGTCCGTATTCGTCATTTGTTATGGAATCTACTTAAAGCCAGATCGTCACATTGGCCGCTCTTCTCTCTGAAACGGTTGTACTTATCGTCTGCAAAGCTATGTCGCGTGCTGCGGTATGTGGAGGCACTAAAAGCACCATAGTAGAACACAGATGAAGCTTCTAAGTTGATGTAATAACCAGTAAGAAGTAGTACAATTCAAGTTTTAAGTGTCGATTATTGACTTTTTAGCTGGCTTTGGTGCCTTGGACATGAGCTAGGACCTTAAGATTCTGCATGAAAGGAGGACTAGCAGCCGAGTTGCACGGGAGGATGTGAAAAGTGTTCATATGTAGTAAAAACCTGAGAAATCCGTCCGTTTTCGTCTTTGTTATCGAATCGACTTAAAGCCAGGTCGTCACATTGGCCGCTCTTCTCTCTGAAACGGTTGTACATATCGTCTGCAAAGCTATGTCGCGTGTTGCGGTATGTGGAGACTCTAAACGCACCATAGTAGAACACAGATGATGCTTGTAAGTTGATGTAATAGCCAGTAAGAAGTAGTACAACTCAAGTTCTAGGTATCGATTATTGACTTTTTAGCTGGCTTTGGTGCCTTGGACATTAGCTAGCACCATAAGATTCTGCATGAAAGGAGGACTAGCAGCCGAGTTGCACGGGAGAATGTGAAAAGTGTTCATATGTAGTAAAAACCTGAGAAATCCGTCCGTTTTCGTCATTTGTTATCGAATCGACTTAAAGCCAGATCGTCACATTGGCCGCTCTACTCTCTGAAACGGTTGTACTTATCGTCTGAAAGCTATGTCGCGTGCTGCAGTAAGCGGAGACACTATAAGCACCATAGTAGAACATAGATAAAGCTTCCAAGATGATGTAATAGCCAGTAAGAATTAGTACAATACCAGATTTAGGTATCGATTATTGACTTTTTAGCTGGATTTGGTGCCTTGGACATGAGCTAGGACCTTAAGATTCTGCATGAAAGGAGGACTAGCAGCCGAATTGCACGCGAGATTTTGAAAAGTGGTCATATGAAGTAAAAACCTGAGAAATCCGTCTGTATTCGTCATTTGGTATGGAATCGACTTAAAGCCAGATCGTCACATTGGCCGCTCTTCTCTCTGAAACGGTTGTACTTATCGTCTGCAAAGCTATGTCGCGTGCTGCGGTTTGTGGAGACACTAAAAGCACCATAGTAGAACACAGATGAAGCTTCTAAGTTGATGTAATAGCCAGTAAGAAGTAGTACAATTCAAGTTTCAGGTATCGATTATTGACTTTTTAGCTGGCCTTGGTGCATTGGACGTGAGCTAGGACCTTAAGACTCTGCATGAAAGGAGGACTAGCAGCCGAGTAGCAAGGGAGATTGTGAAAAGTGTTCATATGTAGTAAAAACCTGAGAAATCCGTCCGTTTTCGTCATTTGTTATCGAATCGACTTAAAGCCAGATCGTCACATTGGCCGCTCTTCTCTCTGAAACGGTTGTACTTATCGTCTGAAAGCTATGTCGCGTGCTGCGGTATGCGGAGAGACTAAAAGCACCATAGTAGAACACAGATGAAGCTTCTAAGATGATGTAATAGCCAGTAAGAAGTAGTACAACTCAAGTTCTAGGTATCGATTATTGACTTTTTAGCTTGCTTTGGTGCCTTGGACCTGAGCTAGGACATTAAGATTCTGCATGAAAGGAGGACTAGCAGCCGAGTTGCACGGGAGAATGTGAAAAGTGTTCATATGTAGTAAAAACCTGAGAAATCCGTCCGTTTTCGTCATTTGTTATCGAATCGACTTAAAGCCAGATCATCACATTGGCCGCTCTTCTCTCTGAAACGGTTGTACTTATCGTCTGAAAGCTATGTCGCGTGCTGCAGTAAGCGGAGACACTATAAGCACCATAGTAGAACATAGATAAAGCTTCCAAGATGATGTAATAGCCAGTAAGAATTAGTACAATACCAGATTTAGGTATCGATTATTGACTTTTTAGCTGGATTTGGTGCCTTGGACATGAGCTAGGACCTTAAGATTCTGCATGAAAGGAGGACTAGCAGCCGAATTGCACGCGAGATTTTAAAAAGTGGTCATATGTAGTAAAAACCTGAGAAATCCGTCTGTATTCGTCATTTGGTATGGAATCGACTTAAAGCCAGATCGTCACATTGGCCGCTCTTCTCTCTGAAACGGTTGTACTTATCGTCTGCAAAGCTATGTCGCGTGCTGCGGTTTGTGGAGACACTAAAAGCACCATAGTAGAACACAGATGAAGCTTCTAAGTTGATGTAATAGCCAGTAACAAGTAGTACAATTCAAGTTTCAGGTATCGATTATTGACTTTTTAGCTGGCCTTGGTGCATTGGACGTGAGCTAGGACCTTAAGACTCTGCATGAAAGGAGGACTAGCAGCCGAGTAGCAAGGGAGATTGTGAAAAGTGTTCATATGTAGTAAAAACCTGAGAAATCCGTCCGTTTTCGTCATTTGTTATCGAATCGACTTAAAGCCAGATCGTCACATTGGCCGCTCTTCTCTCTGAAACGGTTGTTCTTATCGTCTGCAAAGCTATGTCGCGTGTTGCGGTATTTGGAGACTCTAAAAGCACCATAGTAGAACACAGCTGAAGCTTCAAAGTTGATGTAATAGCCAGTAAGAAGTAGTACATCTCAAGTTCTAGGTATCGATTATTGACTTTTTAGCTGGCTTTGGTGCCTTGGACATGAGCTAGGACCATAAAATTCTGCATGAAACGAGGACTAGCAGCCGAGTTGCACGAGAGAATGTGAAAAGTGTTCATATGTAGTAAAAACCTGAGAAATCCGTCCGTTTTCGTCATTTGTTATCGAATCGACTTAAGGCCAGATCGTCACATTGGCCACTCTTCTCTCTGAAACGGTTGTACTTATCGTCTGAAAGCTATGTCGCGTGCTGCGGTATGCGGAGACACTAAAAGCACCATAGTAGAACACAGATGAAGCTTCTAAGATGATGTAATAGCCAGTAAGAAGTAGTACAACTCAAGTTCTAGGTATCGATTATTGACTTTTTAGCTTGCTTTGGTGCCTTGGACATGAGCTAGGACCATAAGATTCTGCATGAAAGGAGGACTAGCAGCCGAGTTGCATGGGAGAATGTGAAAAGTGTTCATATGTAGTAACAATCTGAGAAATCCGTCCGTTTTCGTCATTTGTTATCGAATCGACTTAAAGCCAGATCGTCACATTAGCTGGTCTTCTCTCTGAAACGGTTGTACATATCGTCTGCAAAGCTATGTCGCGTGCTGCGGTATGCGGAGACACTAAAAGCACCATAGTAGAACATTGATGAAGCTTCTAAGATGATGTAATAGGCAGTAAGAAGTAGTATAATTCAAGTTTTAAGTATCGATTATTTTTTTAGCTGGCTTTGGTGCCTTGGACATGAGCTAGGACCTTAAGATTCTGCATGAAAGGAGGACTAGCAGCCGAGTTGCACGGGAGGATGTGAAAAGTGTTCATATGTAGTAAAAACCTGAGACATCCGTCCGTTTTCGTCATTTGTTATCGAATCGACTTAAAGCCAGATCGTCACATTGGCCGCTCTTCTCTCTGAAACGGTTGTACTTATCGTCTGAAAGCTATGTCGCGTGCTGCGGTATGCGGAGAGACTAAAAGCACCATAGTAGAACACAGATGAAGCTTCTAAGATGATGTAATAGCCAGTAAGAAGTAGTACAACTCAAGTTCTAGGTATCGATTATTGACTTTTTAGCTTGCTTTGGTGCCTTGGACCTGAGCTAGGACCTTAAGATTCTGCATGAAAGGAGGACTAGCAGCCGAGTTGCACGGGAGAATGTGAAAAGTGTTCATATGTAGTAAAAACCTGAGAAATCCGTCCGTTTTCGTCATTTGTTATCGAATCGACTTAAAGCCAGATCATCACATTGGCCGCTCTTCTCTCTGAAACGGTTGTACATATCGTCTGCAAAGCTATGTCGCGTGTTGCGGTATGTGGAGACGCTAAAAGCTCCATAGTAGAACACAGATGAAGCTTCTAAGTTGATGTAATATCCAGTAAGAAGTAGTACATCTCAAGTTCTACGTATCGATTATTGAATTTTTAGCTGGCTTTGGTGCCTTGGACATGAGCTAGGACCATAAGATTCTGCATGAAAGGAGGACTAGCAGCCGAGTTGCATGGGAGAATGTGAAAAGTGTTCATATGTAGTAACAATCTGAGAAATCCGTCCGTTTTCGTCATTTGTTATCGAATCGACTTAAAGCCAGATCGTCACAATGGCCGCTCTTCGCTCTGAAACGGTTGTACCTATCGCCTGCAAAGGTATGTCGCGTGCTGCGTTATGCGGAGACACTAATAGCACCATAGTAGATCACAGATGAAGCTTCAAAGTTGATGTAATAACCAGTAAGAAGTAGTACAATCCAAGTTTTAGGTATCGATTATTGACTTTTTGGCTGGCTTTGGTGCATTGGACGTGAGCTAAGACCTTAAGATTCTGCATGAAAGGAGGACTAGCAGCCAAGTTGCACGGGAGGATGTGAAAAGTGTTCATATGTAGTAAAAACCTGAGAAATCCGTCCGTTTCCGTCATTTGTTATCGAATCGACTTAAAGCCAGATCGTCACATTGGCCGCTCTTCTCTCTAAAACGGTTGTACTTATCGTCTGCAAAGCTATGTCGCGTGATGCGGTATGTGGAGGCACTAAAAGCACCATAGTAGAACACAGATGAAGCTTCTAAGTTGATGTAATAACCAGTAAAAAGTAGTACAATTCAAGTTTTAAGTGTCGATTATTGACTTTTTAGCTGGCTTTGGTGCCTTGGACATGAGCTAGGACCTTAACATTCTGCATGAAAGGAGGACTAGCAGGCGAGTTGCACGGGAGAATGTGAAAAGTGTTCATATGTAGTAAAAACCTGAGAAATCCGTCCGTTTTCGTCATTTGTTATCGAATCGACTTAAAGCCAGATCGTCATATTGGCCGCTCTTCTCCTTGAAACGGTTGTACTTATCGTCTGCAAAGCTATGTCGCGTGTTGCGGTATGTGGAGACACTAAAAGCACCATTGTCGAACACAGATGAAGCTTCTAAGTGTATGTAATAGCCAGTAAGAAGTAGTACAACTCAAGTTTTAGGTATCGATTATTGACTTTTTAGCTGGCTTTGGTGCCTTCGACATGAGCTAGGACCATAAGATTCTGCATGAAAGGAGGACTAGCAGCCGAGGTGCATGGGAGAATGTGAAAAGTGTTCATATGTAGTAAAAACCTGAGAAATTCGTCCGTTTTCCTCATTTTTTATCGAATCGACTTAAAGCCAGATCGTCGCATTGGCCGCTCTTCTCTCTGAAACGGTTGTACTTATCGTCTGAAAGCTATGTCGCGTGCTGCGGTATGTGGAGACACTAAAAGCACCATTGTAGAACACAGATGAAGCTTCTAAGATGATGTAATAGCCAGTAAGAATTAGTACAATACCAGATTTAGGTATCGATTATTGAATTTTCAGCTGGATTTGGTGCCTTGGACATGAGCTAGGACCTTAAGATTCTGCATGAAAGGAGGACTAGCAGCCGAATTGCACGCGGGATTGTGAAAAGTGTTCATATGTAGTAAAAACCTGAGAAATCGGTCTGTATTCGTCATTTGGTATGAAATCGACTTAAAGCCAGATTGTCACATTGGCCGCTCTTCTCTCTGAAACGGTTGTACTTATCGTCTGCAAAGCTATGTCGCGTGCTGCGGTTTGTGGAGACACTAAAAGCACCATAGTAGAACACAGATGAAGCTTCTAAGATGATGTAATAGCCAGTAAGATGTAGTACAATTCAAGTGTTAGGTATCGATTATTGACTTTTTAGCTGGCTTTGGTGCCTTGGACATGAGCTAGGACCTTAAGATTCTGCAAGAAAGGAGGACTAGCTGCCGAGTTGCACGGGAGAATGTGAGAAGTGTTCATATGTAGTAAAAACCTGAGAAATCCGTCCGTTTTCGTCATTTGTTATCGAATCGACTTAAAGCCAGATCGTCACATTGGCCGCTCTTCGCTCTGAAACGGTTGTACTTATCGTCTGCAAAGCTATGTCGCGTGCTGCAGTAAGCGGAGACACTAATAGCACCATAGTAGAACACAGATGAAGCTTCTAAGTTGATGTAATAGCCAGTAAGAAGTAGTACAATTCAAGTTTTAGGTATCGATTATTGACTTTTTAGCTGGCCATAGTGCATTGGACTTGAGCTAGGACCTTAAGATTCTGCATGAAAGGAGGACTAGCAGCCGAGTAGCAAGGGAGAATGTGAAAAGTGTTCATATGTAGTAAAAACCTGAGAAATCCGTCCGTTTTCTTCATTTGTTATGGAATCGATTTAAAGCCAGGTCGTCACATTGTCCGCTCTTCTCTCTGAAACGGTTGTACATATCGTCTGCAGAGCTATGTCGCGTGCTGCGATATGCGGGGAAACTAAAATCACCATAGTAGAACATTGATGAAGCTTCTAAGTTGATGTAATAGCTAGTAAGAATTAGTACAATACCAGATTTAGGTATCGATTATTGACTTTTTAGCTGGATTTGGTGCCTTGGACATGAGCTAGGACCTTAAGATTCTGCATGAAAGGAGGACTAGCAGCCGAGGTGCATGGGAGAATGTGAAACGTGTTCATATGTAGTAAAAACCTGAGAAATTCGTCCGTTTTCGTGATTTTTTATCGAATCGACTTAAAGCCAGATCGTCGCATTGGCCGCTCTTCTCTCTGAAACGGTTGTACTTATCGTCTGCAAAGCTATGTCGCGTGTTGCGGTATGTGGAGACACTAAAAGCACCATTGTCGAACACAGATGAAGCTTCTAAGTGTATGTAATAGCCAGTAAGAAGTAGTACAACTCAAGTTTTAGGTATCGATTATTGACTTTGTAGCTGGCTTTGGTGCCTTCGACATGAGCTAGGACCATAAGATTCTGCATGAAAGGAGGACTAGCAGCCGAGGTGCATGGGAGAATGTGAAACGTGTTCATATGTAGTAAAAACCTGAGAAATTCGTCCGTTTTCGTCATTTTTTATCGAATCGACTTAAAGCCAGATCGTCGCATTGGCCGCTCTTCCCTCTGAAACGGTTGTACTTATCGTCTGAAAGCTATGTCGCGTGCTGCGGTATGCGGAGACACTAAAAGCACCATTGTAGAACACAGATGAAGCTTCTAAGATGATGTAATAGCCAGTAAGAATTAGTACAATACCAGTTTTACGTATCGGTTATTGACTTTTTAGCTGGCTTTGGTGCCTTGGACATGAGCTAGGACCTTAAGATTATGCATGAAAGGAGGACTAGCAGCCGAATTGCACGGGAGAATGTGAAAAGTGTTCATATATAGTAAAAACCTGAGAAATCCGTCCGTTTTCTTCATTTGTTACGGAATCGATTTAAAGCCAGGTCGTCACATTGTCCGCTCTTCTCTCTGAAACGGTTGTACATATCGTCTGCAAAGCTATGTCGCGTGCTGCGATATGCGGGGACACTAAAATCACCATAGTAGAACATTGATGAAGCTTCTAAGTTGATGTAATAGCTAGTAAGAGTTAGTAAAATACCAGATTTAGGTATCGATTATTGACTTTTTAGCTGGATTTGGTGCCTTGGACATGAGCTAGGACCTTAAGGTTCTGCATGAAAGGAGGACTAGCAGCTGAATTGCACGCGAGATTGTGAAAAGTGTTCATATGTAGTAAAAACCTGAGAAATCCGTCTGTATTCGTCATTTGGTATGCAATCGACTTAAAGCCAGATCTTCACATTGGCCGCTCTTCTCTCTGAAACGGTTGTACATATCGTCTGCAAAGCTATGTCGCGTGTTGCGGTATGTGGAGACTCTAAAAGCACCATAGTAGAACACAGATGATGCTTGTAAGTTGATGTAATAGCCAGTAAGAAGTAGTACAACTCAAGTTCTAGGTATCGATTATTGACTTTTTAGCTGGCTTTGGTGCCTTGGACATAGCTAGGACCATAAGATTCTGCATGAAAGGAGGACTAGCAGCCGAGTTCACGGGAGAATGTGAAAAGTGTTCATATGTAGTAAAATCCTGAGAAATCCGTCCGTTTTCGTCATTTGTTATCGAATCGACTTAAAGATAGATCGTCACATTGACCGCTCTTCTCTCTGAAACGGTTGTACTTATCGTCTGAAAGCTATGTCGCGTGCTGCGGTATGCGGAGACACTAAAAGCACCATAGTAGGACACAGATGAAGCTTCTAAGATGATGAAATAGCCTGTAAGAATTAGTACAATACCAGTTTTTGGTATCGATTATTGACATATTAGCAGGCTTTGGTGCCTTGAACATGAGCTAGGACCTTAAGATTCTGCATGAAAGGAGGACTAGCAGCCGAGTTGCACGGGAGGATGTGAAAAGTGTTCATATGTAGTAAAAACCTGAGAAATCCGTCCGTTTTCGTCTTTGTTATCGAATCGACTTAAAGCCAGATCGTCACATTGGCCGCTCTTCTCTCTGAAACGGTTGTACATATCGTCTGCAAAGCTATGTCGCGTGTTGCGGTATGTGGAGACTCTAAACGCACCATAGTAGAACACAGATGATGCTTGTAAGTTGATGTAATAGCCAGTAAGTAGTAGTACAACTCAAGTTCTAGGTATCGATTATTGACTTTTTAGCTGGCTTTGGTGCCTTGGACATGAGCTAGCACCATAAGATTCTGCATGAAAGGAGGACTAGCAGCCGAGTTGCACGGGAGAATGTGAAAAGTGTTCATATGTAGTAAAAACCTGAGAAATCCGTCCGTTTTCGTCATTTGTTATCGAATCGACTTAAAGCCAGATCGTCACATTGGCCGCTCTTCTCTCTGAAATGGTTGTACTTATCGTCTGAAAGCTATGTCGCGTGCTGCAGTAAGCGGAGACACTATAAGCACCATAGTAGAACATAGATAAAGCTTCCAAGATGATGTAATAGCCAGTAAGAATTAGTACAATACCAGATTTAGGTATCGATTATTGACTTTTTAGCTGGATTTGGTGCCTTGGACATGAGCTAGGACCTTAAGATTCTGCATGAAAGGAGGACTAGCAGCCGAATTGCACGCGAGATTTTGAAAAGTGGTCATATGTAGTAAAAACCTGAGAAATCCGTCTGTATTCGTCATTTGGTATGGAATCGACTTAAAGCCAGATCGTCACATTGGCCGCTCTTCTCTCTGAAACGGTTGTACTTATCGTCTGCAAAGCTATGTCGCGTGCTGCGGTTTGTGGAGACACTAAAAGCACCATTGCCGAACACAGATGAAGCTTCTAAGTTGGTGTAATAGCCAGTAAGAAGTAGTACAACTCACGTTTTAGGTATCGATTATTGACTTTTTAGCTGGCTTTGGTGCCTTGGACATGAGCTAGGACCATAAGATTCTGCATGAAAGGAGGACTAGCAGCCTAGTTGCATGGGAGAATGTGAAACGTGTTCATATGTAGTAAAAACCTGAGTAATTCGTCCGTTTTCGTCATTTGTTATTGAATCGACTTAAAGCCAGATCGTCGCATTGGCCGCTCTTCTCTCTGAAACGGTTGTACTTATCGTGTGAAAGCTATGTCGCGTGCTGCGGTATGCGGAGACACAAAAAGCACCATAGTAGAACACAGATGAAGCTTCTAAGATGATGTAATAGCCAGTAAGAATTAGTACAATACCAGATTTAGGTATCGATTATTGAATTTTTAGCTGGATTTGGTGCCTTGGACATGAGCTAGGACCTTAAGATTCTGCATGAAAGGAGGACTAGCAGCCGAATTGCACGCGAGATTGTGAAAAGTGTTCATATGTAGTAAAAACCTGAGAAATCCGTCTGTATTCGTCATTTGGTATTGAATCGACTTAAAGCCAGATTGTCACATGATCCGCTCTTCTCTCTGAAACGGTTGTACTTATCGTCTGCAAAGCTATGTCGCGTGCTGCGGTATGCGGAGACACTAAAAGCACCATTGTAGAACACAGATGAATCTTATAAGTTGATGTAATAACCAGTAAGAAGTAGTACAATTCAAGTTTTTAGTATCGATTATTGAATTTTTAGCTGGCTTTGGTGCCTTGGACATGAGATAGGACCTTAAGATTCTGCATGAAAGGAGGACTAGCAGGCGAGTTGCACGGGAGAATGTGAAAAGTGTTCATATGTAGTAAAAACCTGAGAAATCCGTCCGTTTTCGTCATTTGTTATCGAATCGACTTAAAGCCAGGTCGTCACATTGGCCGATCTTCTGTCTGAAACGGTTGTACATATCGTCCGCAAAGCTATGTCGCGTGTTGCGGTATTTGGAGACTCTAAAAGCACCATAGTAGAACACAGCTGAAGCTTCAAAGTTGATGTAATAGCCAGTAAGAAGTAGTACATCTCAAGTTCTAGGTATCGATTATTGACTTTTTAGCTGGCTTTGGTGCCTTGGACATGAGCTAGGACCATAAGATTCTGCATGAAACGAGGACTAGCAGCCGAGTTGCACGAGAGAATGTGAAAAGTGTTCATATGTAGTAAAAACCTGAGAAATCCGTCCGTTTTCGTCATTTGTTATCGAATCGACTTAAAGCCAGATCGTCACATTGGCCGCTCTTCTCTCTGAAACGGTTGTACTTATCATCTGAAAGCTATGTCGCGTGCTGCGGTATGCGGAGACACTAAAAGCACCATAGTAGAACACAGATGAAGCTTCTAAGATGATGTAATAGCCAGTAAGAAGTAGTACAACTCAAGTTCTAGGTATCGATTATTGACTTTTTAGCTTGCTTTGGTGCCTTGGACATGAGCTAGGACCATAAGATTCTGCATGAAACGAGGACTAGCAGCCGAGTTGCATGGGAGAATGTGAAAAGTGTTCATATGTAGTAAAAATCTGAGAAATCCGTCCGTTTTCGTCATTTGTTATCGAATCGACTTAAAGCCAGATCGTCACATTAGCTGGTCTTCTCTCTCTGAAACGGTTGTACTTATCGTCTGAAAGCTATGTCGCGTGCTGCAGTATGCGCAGACACTAAAAGCACCATAGTAGAACACAGATGAAGCATCTAAGATGATGTAATAGCCAGTAAGAATTAGTACAATACCAGATTTAGGTATCGATTATTGACTTTTTAGCTGGCTTTGGTGCCTTGGACATGAGCTAGGACCTTAAGATTCTGCATGAAAGGAGGACTAGCAGCCGAGTTGCACGGGAGGATGTGAAAAGTGTTCATATGTAGTAAAAACCTGAGAAATCCGTCCGTTTTCGTCTTTGTTATCGAATCGACTTAAAGCCAGATCGTCACATTGGCCGCTCTTCTCTCTGAAACGGTTGTACATATCGTCTGCAAAGCTATGTCGCGTGTTGCGGTATGTGGAGACTCTAAACGCACCATAGTAGAACACAGATGATGCTTGTAAGTTGATGTAATAGCCAGTAAGTAGTAGTACAACTCAAGTTCTAGGTATCGATTATTGACTTTTTAGCTGGCTTTGGTGCCTTGGACATGAGCTAGCACCATAAGATTCTGCATGAAAGGAGGACTAGCAGCCGAGTTGCACGGGAGAATGTGAAAAGTGTTCATATGTAGTAAAAACCTGAGAAATCCGTCCGTTTTCGTCATTTGTTATCGAATCGACTTAAAGCCAGATCGTCACATTGGCCGCTCTTCTCTCTGAAATGGTTGTACTTATCGTCTGAAAGCTATGTCGCGTGCTGCAGTAAGCGGAGACACTATAAGCACCATAGTAGAACATAGATAAAGCTTCCAAGATGATGTAATAGCCAGTAAGAATTAGTACAATACCAGATTTAGGTATCGATTATTGACTTTTTAGCTGGATTTGGTGCCTTGGACATGAGCTAGGACCTTAAGATTCTGCATGAAAGGAGGACTAGCAGCCGAATTGCACGCGAGATTTTGAAAAGTGGTCATATGTAGTAAAAACCTGAGAAATCCGTCTGTATTCGTCATTTGGTATGGAATCGACTTAAAGCCAGATCGTCACATTGGCCGCTCTTCTCTCTGAAACGGTTGTACTTATCGTCTGCAAAGCTATGTCGCGTGCTGCGGTTTGTGGAGACACTAAAAGCACCATTGCCGAACACAGATGAAGCTTCTAAGTTGGTGTAATAGCCAGTAAGAAGTAGTACAACTCACGTTTTAGGTATCGATTATTGACTTTTTAGCTGGCTTTGGTGCCTTGGACATGAGCTAGGACCATAAGATTCTGCATGAAAGGAGGACTAGCAGCCTAGTTGCATGGGAGAATGTGAAACGTGTTCATATGTAGTAAAAACCTGAGTAATTCGTCCGTTTTCGTCATTTGTTATTGAATCGACTTAAAGCCAGATCGTCGCATTGGCCGCTCTTCTCTCTGAAACGGTTGTACTTATCGTGTGAAAGCTATGTCGCGTGCTGCGGTATGCGGAGACACAAAAAGCACCATAGTAGAACACAGATGAAGCTTCTAAGATGATGTAATAGCCAGTAAGAATTAGTACAATACCAGATTTAGGTATCGATTATTGAATTTTTAGCTGGATTTGGTGCCTTGGACATGAGCTAGGACCTTAAGATTCTGCATGAAAGGAGGACTAGCAGCCGAATTGCACGCGAGATTGTGAAAAGTGTTCATATGTAGTAAAAACCTGAGAAATCCGTCTGTATTCGTCATTTGGTATTGAATCGACTTAAAGCCAGATTGTCACATGATCCGCTCTTCTCTCTGAAACGGTTGTACTTATCGTCTGCAAAGCTATGTCGCGTGCTGCGGTATGCGGAGACACTAAAAGCACCATTGTAGAACACAGATGAATCTTATAAGTTGATGTAATAACCAGTAAGAAGTAGTACAATTCAAGTTTTTAGTATCGATTATTGAATTTTTAGCTGGCTTTGGTGCCTTGGACATGAGATAGGACCTTAAGATTCTGCATGAAAGGAGGACTAGCAGGCGAGTTGCACGGGAGAATGTGAAAAGTGTTCATATGTAGTAAAAACCTGAGAAATCCGTCCGTTTTCGTCATTTGTTATCGAATCGACTTAAAGCCAGGTCGTCACATTGGCCGATCTTCTGTCTGAAACGGTTGTACATATCGTCCGCAAAGCTATGTCGCGTGTTGCGGTATTTGGAGACTCTAAAAGCACCATAGTAGAACACAGCTGAAGCTTCAAAGTTGATGTAATAGCCAGTAAGAAGTAGTACATCTCAAGTTCTAGCTATCGATTATTGACTTTTTAGCTGGCTTTGGTGCCTTGGACATGAGCTAGGACCATAAGATTCTGCATGAAACGAGGACTAGCAGCCGAGTTGCACGAGAGAATGTGAAAAGTGTTCATATGTAGTAAAAACCTGAGAAATCCGTCCGTTTTCGTCATTTGTTATCGAATCGACTTAAAGCCAGATCGTCACATTGGCCGCTCTTCTCTCTGAAACGGTTGTACTTATCATCTGAAAGCTATGTCGCGTGCTGCGGTATGCGGAGACACTAAAAGCACCATAGTAGAACACAGATGAAGCTTCTAAGATGATGTAATAGCCAGTAAGAAGTAGTACAACTCAAGTTCTAGGTATCGATTATTGACTTTTTAGCTTGCTTTGGTGCCTTGGACATGAGCTAGGACCATAAGATTCTGCATGAAACGAGGACTAGCAGCCGAGTTGCATGGGAGAATGTGAAAAGTGTTCATATGTAGTAAAAATCTGAGAAATCCGTCCGTTTTCGTCATTTGTTATCGAATCGACTTAAAGCCAGATCGTCACATTAGCTGGTCTTCTCTCTCTGAAACGGTTGTACTTATCGTCTGAAAGCTATGTCGCGTGCTGCAGTATGCGCAGACACTAAAAGCACCATAGTAGAACACAGATGAAGCATCTAAGATGATGTAATAGCCAGTAAGAATTAGTACAATACCAGATTTAGGTATCGATTATTGACTTTTTAGCTGGCTTTGGTGCCTTGGACATGAGCTAGGACCTTAAGATTCTGCATGAAAGGAGGACTAGCAGCCGAATTGCACGCGAGATTGTGAATAGTGTTTATATGTAGTAAAAACCTGAGAAATCCGTCCGTATTCGTCATTTGCTACGGAATCGACTTAAAGCCAGATCGTCACATTGGCAGCTCTTCTCTCTGAAACGGTTGTACTTACCGTCAGCAAAGCTATGTCGCGTGCTGCGGTATGCGGAGACACTAAAAGCACCATTGTAGAACACAGATGAAGCTTCTAAGTTGATGTAATAACCAGTAAGGAGTAGTACAATTCAAGTTTTAAGTATCGATTATTGACTTTTTAGCTGGCTTTGGTGCCTTGGACATGAGCTAGGACCTTAAGATTCTGCATGAAAGGGGGACTAGCAGGCGAGTTGCACGGGAGAATGTGAAAAGTGTTCATATGTAGTAAAAACCTGAGAAATCCGTCCGTTTTCGTCATTTGTTATCGAATCGACTTAAAGCCAGGTCGTCACATTGGCCGCTCTTCTGTCTGAAACGGTTGTACATATCGTCTGCAAAGCTATGTCGCGTGTTGCGGTATGTGGAGACTCTAAAAGCACCATAGTAGAACACAGATGAAGCTTCTAAGTTGATGTAATATCCAGTAAGAAGTAGTACATCTCAAGTTCTACGTATCGATTATTGAATTTTTAGCTGGCTTTGGTGCCTTGGACATGAGCTAGGACCATAAGATTCTGCATGAAACGAGGACTAGCAGCCGAGTTGCACGAGAGAATGTGAAAAGTGTTCATATGTAGTAAAAACCTGAGAAATCCGTCTGTATTCGTCAATTGTTATCGAATCGACTTAAAGCCAGATCGTTACATTGGCCGCTCTTCGCTCTGAAACGGTTGTACCTATCGCCTGCAAAGCTATGTCGCGTGCTGCGTTATGCGGAGACACTAATAGCACCATAGTAGAACACAGATGAAGCTTCTAAGTTGATGTAATAGCCAGTAAGAAGTAGTACATCTCAAGTTCTAGATATCGATTATTGACTTTTTAGCTGGCTTTGGTGCCTTGGACATGAGCTAGGACCATAAGATTCTGCATGAAACGAGGACTAGCATGCCGAGTTGCACGAGAGAGTGTGAAAAGTGTTCATATGTAGTAAAAACCTGAGAAATCCGTCTGTATTCGTCATTTGTTATCGAATCGACTTAAAGCCAGATCGTCACATTGGCCGCTCTTCTCTCTGAATCGGTTGTACTTATCGTCTGAAAGCTATGTCGCGTGCTGCGGTATGCGGAGACACTAAAAGCACCATAGTAGAACACAGATGAAGCTTCTAAGATGATGTAATAGCCAGTAAGAATTAGTACAATACCAGATTTAGGTATCGATTATTGACTTTTTAGCTGGCTTTGGTGCCTTGGACATGAGCTAGGACCTTACGATTCTGCATGAAAGGAGGACTAGCAGCCGAATTGCACGCGAGATTGTGAACAGTGTTCATATGTAGTAAAAACCTGAGAAATTCGTCCGTATTCGTCATTTGTTATGGAATCTACTTAAAGCCAGATCGTCACATTGGCCGCTCTTCTCTCTGAAACGGTTGTACTTATCGTCTGCAAAGCTATGTCGCGTGCTGCGGTATGTGGAGGCACTAAAAGCACCATAATAGAACACAGATGAAGCTTCTAAGTTGATGTAATAACCAGTAAGAAGTAGTACAATTCAAGTTTTAAGTGTCGATTATTGACTTTTTAGCTGGCTTTGGTGCCTTGGACATGAGCTAGGACCTTAAGATTCTGCATGAAAGGAGGACTAGCAGCCGAGTTGCACGGGAGGATGTGAAAAGTGTTCATATGTAGTAAAAACCTGAGAAATCCGTCCGTTTTCGTCTTTGTTATCGAATCGACTTAAAGCCAGGTCGTCACATTGGCCGCTCTTCTCTCTGAAACGGTTGTACATATCGTCTGCAAAGCTATGTCGCGTGTTGCGGTATGTGGAGACTCTAAACGCACCATAGTAGAACACAGATGATGCTTGTAAGTTGATGTAATAGCCAGTAAGAAGTAGTACAACTCAAGTTCTAGGTATCGATTATTGACTTTTTAGCTGGCTTTGGTGCCTTGGACATTAGCTAGCACCATAAGATTCTGCATGAAAGGAGGACTAGCAGCCGAGTTGCACGGGAGAATGTGAAAAGTGTTCATATGTAGTAAAAACCTGAGAAATCCGTCCGTTTTCGTCATTTGTTATCGAATCGACTTAAAGCCAGATCGTCACATTGGCCGCTCTACTCTCTGAAACGGTTGTACTTATCGTCTGAAAGCTATGTCGCGTGCTGCAGTAAGCGGAGACACTATAAGCACCATAGTAGAACATAGATAAAGCTTCCAAGATGATGTAATAGCCAGTAAGAATTAGTACAATACCAGATTTAGGTATCGATTATTGACTTTTTAGCTGGATTTGGTGCCTTGGACATGAGCTAGGACCTTAAGATTCTGCATGAAAGGAGGACTAGCAGCCGAGGTGCATGGGAGAATGTGAAACGTGTTCATATGTAGTAAAAACCTGAGAAATTCGTCCGTTTTCGTGATTTTTTATCGAATCGACTTAAAGCCAGATCGTCGCATTGGCCGCTCTTCTCTCTGAAACGGTTGTACTTATCGTCTGCAAAGCTATGTCGCGTGTTGCGGTATGTGGAGACACTAAAAGCACCATTGTCGAACACAGATGAAGCTTCTAAGTGTATGTAATAGCCAGTAAGAAGTAGTACAACTCAAGTTTTAGGTATCGATTATTGACTTTGTAGCTGGCTTTGGTGCCTTCGACATGAGCTAGGACCATAAGATTCTGCATGAAAGGAGGACTAGCAGCCGAGGTGCATGGGAGAATGTGAAACGTGTTCATATGTAGTAAAAACCTGAGAAATTCGTCCGTTTTCGTCATTTTTTATCGAATCGACTTAAAGCCAGATCGTCGCATTGGCCGCTCTTCCCTCTGAAACGGTTGTACTTATCGTCTGAAAGCTATGTCGCGTGCTGCGGTATGCGGAGACACTAAAAGCACCATTGTAGAACACAGATGAAGCTTCTAAGATGATGTAATAGCCAGTAAGAATTAGTACAATACCAGTTTTACGTATCGGTTATTGACTTTTTAGCTGGCTTTGGTGCCTTGGACATGAGCTAGGACCTTAAGATTATGCATGAAAGGAGGACTAGCAGCCGAATTGCACGGGAGAATGTGAAAAGTGTTCATATATAGTAAAAACCTGAGAAATCCGTCCGTTTTCTTCATTTGTTACGGAATCGATTTAAAGCCAGGTCGTCACATTGACCGCTCTTCTCTCTGAAACGGTTGTACATATCGTCTGCAAAGCTATGTCGCGTGCTGCGATATGCGGGGACACTAAAATCACCATAGTAGAACATTGATGAAGCTTCTAAGTTGATGTAATAGCTAGTAAGAGTTAGTAAAATACCAGATTTAGGTATCGATTATTGACTTTTTAGCTGGATTTGGTGCCTTGGACATGAGCTAGGACCTTAAGGTTCTGCATGAAAGGAGGACTAGCAGCTGAATTGCACGCGAGATTGTGAAAAGTGTTCATATGTAGTAAAAACCTGAGAAATCCGTCTGTATTCGTCATTTGGTATGCAATCGACTTAAAGCCAGATCTTCACATTGGCCGCTCTTCTCTCTGAAACGGTTGTACATATCGTCTGCAAAGCTATGTCGCGTGTTGCGGTATGTGGAGACTCTAAAAGCACCATAGTAGAACACAGATGATGCTTGTAAGTTGATGTAATAGCCAGTAAGAAGTAGTACAACTCAAGTTCTAGGTATCGATTATTGACTTTTTAGCTGGCTTTGGTGCCTTGGACATAGCTAGGACCATAAGATTCTGCATGAAAGGAGGACTAGCAGCCGAGTTCACGGGAGAATGTGAAAAGTGTTCATATGTAGTAAAATCCTGAGAAATCCGTCCGTTTTCGTCATTTGTTATCGAATCGACTTAAAGATAGATCGTCACATTGACCGCTCTTCTCTCTGAAACGGTTGTACTTATCGTCTGAAAGCTATGTCGCGTGCTGCGGTATGCGGAGACACTAAAAGCACCATAGTAGGACACAGATGAAGCTTCTAAGATGATGAAATAGCCTGTAAGAATTAGTACAATACCAGTTTTTGGTATCGATTATTGACATATTAGCAGGCTTTGGTGCCTTGAACATGAGCTAGGACCTTAAGATTCTGCATGAAAGGAGGACTAGCAGCCGAGTTGCACGGGAGGATGTGAAAAGTGTTCATATGTAGTAAAAACCTGAGAAATCCGTCCGTTTTCGTCTTTGTTATCGAATCGACTTAAAGCCAGATCGTCACATTGGCCGCTCTTCTCTCTGAAACGGTTGTACATATCGTCTGCAAAGCTATGTCGCGTGTTGCGGTATGTGGAGACTCTAAACGCACCATAGTAGAACACAGATGATGCTTGTAAGTTGATGTAATAGCCAGTAAGTAGTAGTACAACTCAAGTTCTAGGTATCGATTATTGACTTTTTAGCTGGCTTTGGTGCCTTGGACATGAGCTAGCACCATAAGATTCTGCATGAAAGGAGGACTAGCAGCCGAGTTGCACGGGAGAATGTGAAAAGTGTTCATATGTAGTAAAAACCTGAGAAATCCGTCCGTTTTCGTCATTTGTTATCGAATCGACTTAAAGCCAGATCGTCACATTGGCCGCTCTTCTCTCTGAAATGGTTGTACTTATCGTCTGAAAGCTATGTCGCGTGCTGCAGTAAGCGGAGACACTATAAGCACCATAGTAGAACATAGATAAAGCTTCCAAGATGATGTAATAGCCAGTAAGAATTAGTACAATACCAGATTTAGGTATCGATTATTGACTTTTTAGCTGGATTTGGTGCCTTGGACATGAGCTAGGACCTTAAGATTCTGCATGAAAGGAGGACTAGCAGCCGAATTGCACGCGAGATTTTGAAAAGTGGTCATATGTAGTAAAAACCTGAGAAATCCGTCTGTATTCGTCATTTGGTATGGAATCGACTTAAAGCCAGATCGTCACATTGGCCGCTCTTCTCTCTGAAACGGTTGTACTTATCGTCTGCAAAGCTATGTCGCGTGCTGCGGTTTGTGGAGACACTAAAAGCACCATTGCCGAACACAGATGAAGCTTCTAAGTTGGTGTAATAGCCAGTAAGAAGTAGTACAACTCACGTTTTAGGTATCGATTATTGACTTTTTAGCTGGCTTTGGTGCCTTGGACATGAGCTAGGACCATAAGATTCTGCATGAAAGGAGGACTAGCAGCCTAGTTGCATGGGAGAATGTGAAACGTGTTCATATGTAGTAAAAACCTGAGTAATTCGTCCGTTTTCGTCATTTGTTATTGAATCGACTTAAAGCCAGATCGTCGCATTGGCCGCTCTTCTCTCTGAAACGGTTGTACTTATCGTGTGAAAGCTATGTCGCGTGCTGCGGTATGCGGAGACACAAAAAGCACCATAGTAGAACACAGATGAAGCTTCTAAGATGATGTAATAGCCAGTAAGAATTAGTACAATACCAGATTTAGGTATCGATTATTGAATTTTTAGCTGGATTTGGTGCCTTGGACATGAGCTAGGACCTTAAGATTCTGCATGAAAGGAGGACTAGCAGCCGAATTGCACGCGAGATTGTGAAAAGTGTTCATATGTAGTAAAAACCTGAGAAATCCGTCTGTATTCGTCATTTGGTATTGAATCGACTTAAAGCCAGATTGTCACATGATCCGCTCTTCTCTCTGAAACGGTTGTACTTATCGTCTGCAAAGCTATGTCGCGTGCTGCGGTATGCGGAGACACTAAAAGCACCATTGTAGAACACAGATGAATCTTATAAGTTGATGTAATAACCAGTAAGAAGTAGTACAATTCAAGTTTTTAGTATCGATTATTGAATTTTTAGCTGGCTTTGGTGCCTTGGACATGAGATAGGACCTTAAGATTCTGCATGAAAGGAGGACTAGCAGGCGAGTTGCACGGGAGAATGTGAAAAGTGTTCATATGTAGTAAAAACCTGAGAAATCCGTCCGTTTTCGTCATTTGTTATCGAATCGACTTAAAGCCAGGTCGTCACATTGGCCGATCTTCTGTCTGAAACGGTTGTACATATCGTCCGCAAAGCTATGTCGCGTGTTGCGGTATTTGGAGACTCTAAAAGCACCATAGTAGAACACAGCTGAAGCTTCAAAGTTGATGTAATAGCCAGTAAGAAGTAGTACATCTCAAGTTCTAGGTATCGATTATTGACTTTTTAGCTGGCTTTGGTGCCTTGGACATGAGCTAGGACCATAAGATTCTGCATGAAACGAGGACTAGCAGCCGAGTTGCACGAGAGAATGTGAAAAGTGTTCATATGTAGTAAAAACCTGAGAAATCCGTCCGTTTTCGTCATTTGTTATCGAATCGACTTAAAGCCAGATCGTCACATTGGCCGCTCTTCTCTCTGAAACGGTTGTACTTATCATCTGAAAGCTATGTCGCGTGCTGCGGTATGCGGAGACACTAAAAGCACCATAGTAGAACACAGATGAAGCTTCTAAGATGATGTAATAGCCAGTAAGAAGTAGTACAACTCAAGTTCTAGGTATCGATTATTGACTTTTTAGCTTGCTTTGGTGCCTTGGACATGAGCTAGGACCATAAGATTCTGCATGAAACGAGGACTAGCAGCCGAGTTGCATGGGAGAATGTGAAAAGTGTTCATATGTAGTAAAAATCTGAGAAATCCGTCCGTTTTCGTCATTTGTTATCGAATCGACTTAAAGCCAGATCGTCACATTAGCTGGTCTTCTCTCTCTGAAACGGTTGTACTTATCGTCTGAAAGCTATGTCGCGTGCTGCAGTATGCGCAGACACTAAAAGCACCATAGTAGAACACAGATGAAGCATCTAAGATGATGTAATAGCCAGTAAGAATTAGTACAATACCAGATTTAGGTATCGATTATTGACTTTTTAGCTGGCTTTGGTGCCTTGGACATGAGCTAGGACCTTAAGATTCTGCATGAAAGGAGGACTAGCAGCCGAATTGCACGCGAGATTGTGAATAGTGTTTATATGTAGTAAAAACCTGAGAAATCCGTCCGTATTCGTCATTTGCTACGGAATCGACTTAAAGCCAGATCGTCACATTGGCAGCTCTTCTCTCTGAAACGGTTGTACTTACCGTCAGCAAAGCTATGTCGCGTGCTGCGGTATGCGGAGACACTAAAAGCACCATTGTAGAACACAGATGAAGCTTCTAAGTTGATGTAATAACCAGTAAGGAGTAGTACAATTCAAGTTTTAAGTATCGATTATTGACTTTTTAGCTGGCTTTGGTGCCTTGGACATGAGCTAGGACCTTAAGATTCTGCATGAAAGGGGGACTAGCAGGCGAGTTGCACGGGAGAATGTGAAAAGTGTTCATATGTAGTAAAAACCTGAGAAATCCGTCCGTTTTCGTCATTTGTTATCGAATCGACTTAAAGCCAGGTCGTCACATTGGCCGCTCTTCTGTCTGAAACGGTTGTACATATCGTCTGCAAAGCTATGTCGCGTGTTGCGGTATGTGGAGACTCTAAAAGCACCATAGTAGAACACAGATGAAGCTTCTAAGTTGATGTAATATCCAGTAAGAAGTAGTACATCTCAAGTTCTACGTATCGATTATTGAATTTTTAGCTGGCTTTGGTGCCTTGGACATGAGCTAGGACCATAAGATTCTGCATGAAACGAGGACTAGCAGCCGAGTTGCACGAGAGAATGTGAAAAGTGTTCATATGTAGTAAAAACCTGAGAAATCCGTCTGTATTCGTCAATTGTTATCGAATCGACTTAAAGCCAGATCGTTACATTGGCCGCTCTTCGCTCTGAAACGGTTGTACCTATCGCCTGCAAAGCTATGTCGCGTGCTGCGTTATGCGGAGACACTAATAGCACCATAGTAGAACACAGATGAAGCTTCTAAGTTGATGTAATAGCCAGTAAGAAGTAGTACATCTCAAGTTCTAGATATCGATTATTGACTTTTTAGCTGGCTTTGGTGCCTTGGACATGAGCTAGGACCATAAGATTCTGCATGAAACGAGGACTAGCATGCCGAGTTGCACGAGAGAGTGTGAAAAGTGTTCATATGTAGTAAAAACCTGAGAAATCCGTCTGTATTCGTCATTTGTTATCGAATCGACTTAAAGCCAGATCGTCACATTGGCCGCTCTTCTCTCTGAATCGGTTGTACTTATCGTCTGAAAGCTATGTCGCGTGCTGCGGTATGCGGAGACACTAAAAGCACCATAGTAGAACACAGATGAAGCTTCTAAGATGATGTAATAGCCAGTAAGAATTAGTACAATACCAGATTTAGGTATCGATTATTGACTTTTTAGCTGGCTTTGGTGCCTTGGACATGAGCTAGGACCTTACGATTCTGCATGAAAGGAGGACTAGCAGCCGAATTGCACGCGAGATTGTGAACAGTGTTCATATGTAGTAAAAACCTGAGAAATTCGTCCGTATTCGTCATTTGTTATGGAATCTACTTAAAGCCAGATCGTCACATTGGCCGCTCTTCTCTCTGAAACGGTTGTACTTATCGTCTGCAAAGCTATGTCGCGTGCTGCGGTATGTGGAGGCACTAAAAGCACCATAATAGAACACAGATGAAGCTTCTAAGTTGATGTAATAACCAGTAAGAAGTAGTACAATTCAAGTTTTAAGTGTCGATTATTGACTTTTTAGCTGGCTTTGGTGCCTTGGACATGAGCTAGGACCTTAAGATTCTGCATGAAAGGAGGACTAGCAGCCGAGTTGCACGGGAGGATGTGAAAAGTGTTCATATGTAGTAAAAACCTGAGAAATCCGTCCGTTTTCGTCTTTGTTATCGAATCGACTTAAAGCCAGGTCGTCACATTGGCCGCTCTTCTCTCTGAAACGGTTGTACATATCGTCTGCAAAGCTATGTCGCGTGTTGCGGTATGTGGAGACTCTAAACGCACCATAGTAGAACACAGATGATGCTTGTAAGTTGATGTAATAGCCAGTAAGAAGTAGTACAACTCAAGTTCTAGGTATCGATTATTGACTTTTTAGCTGGCTTTGGTGCCTTGGACATTAGCTAGCACCATAAGATTCTGCATGAAAGGAGGACTAGCAGCCGAGTTGCACGGGAGAATGTGAAAAGTGTTCATATGTAGTAAAAACCTGAGAAATCCGTCCGTTTTCGTCATTTGTTATCGAATCGACTTAAAGCCAGATCGTCACATTGGCCGCTCTACTCTCTGAAACGGTTGTACTTATCGTCTGAAAGCTATGTCGCGTGCTGCAGTAAGCGGAGACACTATAAGCACCATAGTAGAACATAGATAAAGCTTCCAAGATGATGTAATAGCCAGTAAGAATTAGTACAATACCAGATTTAGGTATCGATTATTGACTTTTTAGCTGGATTTGGTGCCTTGGACATGAGCTAGGACCTTAAGATTCTGCATGAAAGGAGGACTAGCAGCCGAATTGCACGCGAGATTTTGAAAAGTGGTCATATGAAGTAAAAACCTGAGAAATCCGTCTGTATTCGTCATTTGGTATGGAATCGACTTAAAGCCAGATCGTCACATTGGCCGCTCTTCTCTCTGAAACGGTTGTACTTATCGTCTGCAAAGCTATGTCGCGTGCTGCGGTTTGTGGAGACACTAAAAGCACCATAGTAGAACACAGATGAAGCTTCTAAGTTGATGTAATAGCCAGTAAGAAGTAGTACAATTCAAGTTTCAGGTATCGATTATTGACTTTTTAGCTGGCCTTGGTGCATTGGACGTGAGCTAGGACCTTAAGACTCTGCATGAAAGGAGGACTAGCAGCCGAGTAGCAAGGGAGATTGTGAAAAGTGTTCATATGTAGTAAAAACCTGAGAAATCCGTCCGTTTTCGTCATTTGTTATCGAATCGACTTAAAGCCAGATCGTCACATTGGCCGCTCTTCTCTCTGAAACGGTTGTACTTATCGTCTGCAAAGCTATGTCGCGTGTTGCGGTATTTGGAGACTCTAAAAGCACCATAGTAGAACACAGCTGAAGCTTCAAAGTTGATGTAATAGCCAGTAAGAAGTAGTACATCTCAAGTTCTAGGTATCGATTATTGACTTTTTAGCTGGCTTTGGTGCCTTGGACATGAGCTAGGACCATAAGATTCTGCATGAAACGAGGAATAGCAGCCGAGTTGCACGAGAGAATGTGAAAAGTGTTCATATGTAGTAAAAACCTGAGAAATCCGTCCGTTTTCGTCATTTGTTATCGAATCGACTTAAAGCCAGATCGTCACATTGGCCGCTCTTCTCTCTGAAACGGTTGTACTTATCGTCTGAAAGCTATGTCGCGTGCTGCGGTATGCGGAGAGACTAAAAGCACCATAGTAGAACACAGATGAAGCTTCTAAGATGATGTAATAGCCAGTAAGAAGTAGTACAACTCAAGTTCTAGGTATCGATTATTGACTTTTTAGCTTGCTTTGGTGCCTTGGACCTGAGCTAGGACATTAAGATTCTGCATGAAAGGAGGACTAGCAGCCGAGTTGCACGGGAGAATGTGAAAAGTGTTCATATGTAGTAAAAACCTGAGAAATCCGTCCGTTTTCGTCATTTGTTATCGAATCGACTTAAAGCCAGATCATCACATTGGCCGCTCTTCTCTCTGAAACGGTTGTACTTATCGTCTGAAAGCTATGTCGCGTGCTGCAGTAAGCGGAGACACTATAAGCACCATAGTAGAACATAGATAAAGCTTCCAAGATGATGTAATAGCCAGTAAGAATTAGTACAATACCAGATTTAGGTATCGATTATTGACTTTTTAGCTGGATTTGGTGCCTTGGACATGAGCTAGGACCTTAAGATTCTGCATGAAAGGAGGACTAGCAGCCGAATTGCACGCGAGATTTTAAAAAGTGGTCATATGTAGTAAAAACCTGAGAAATCCGTCTGTATTCGTCATTTGGTATGGAATCGACTTAAAGCCAGATCGTCACATTGGCCGCTCTTCTCTCTGAAACGGTTGTACTTATCGTCTGCAAAGCTATGTCGCGTGCTGCGGTTTGTGGAGACACTAAAAGCACCATAGTAGAACACAGATGAAGCTTCTAAGTTGATGTAATAGCCAGTAACAAGTAGTACAATTCAAGTTTCAGGTATCGATTATTGACTTTTTAGCTGGCCTTGGTGCATTGGACGTGAGCTAGGACCTTAAGACTCTGCATGAAAGGAGGACTAGCAGCCGAGTAGCAAGGGAGATTGTGAAAAGTGTTCATATGTAGTAAAAACCTGAGAAATCCGTCCGTTTTCGTCATTTGTTATCGAATCGACTTAAAGCCAGATCGTCACATTGGCCGCTCTTCTCTCTGAAACGGTTGTTCTTATCGTCTGCAAAGCTATGTCGCGTGTTGCGGTATTTGGAGACTCTAAAAGCACCATAGTAGAACACAGCTGAAGCTTCAAAGTTGATGTAATAGCCAGTAAGAAGTAGTACATCTCAAGTTCTAGGTATCGATTATTGACTTTTTAGCTGGCTTTGGTGCCTTGGACATGAGCTAGGACCATAAAATTCTGCATGAAACGAGGACTAGCAGCCGAGTTGCACGAGAGAATGTGAAAAGTGTTCATATGTAGTAAAAACCTGAGAAATCCGTCCGTTTTCGTCATTTGTTATCGAATCGACTTAAGGCCAGATCGTCACATTGGCCACTCTTCTCTCTGAAACGGTTGTACTTATCGTCTGAAAGCTATGTCGCGTGCTGCGGTATGCGGAGACACTAAAAGCACCATAGTAGAACACAGATGAAGCTTCTAAGATGATGTAATAGCCAGTAAGAAGTAGTACAACTCAAGTTCTAGGTATCGATTATTGACTTTTTAGCTTGCTTTGGTGCCTTGGACATGAGCTAGGACCATAAGATTCTGCATGAAAGGAGGACTAGCAGCCGAGTTGCATGGGAGAATGTGAAAAGTGTTCATATGTAGTAACAATCTGAGAAATCCGTCCGTTTTCGTCATTTGTTATCGAATCGACTTAAAGCCAGATCGTCACATTAGCTGGTCTTCTCTCTGAAACGGTTGTACATATCGTCTGCAAAGCTATGTCGCGTGCTGCGGTATGCGGAGACACTAAAAGCACCATAGTAGAACATTGATGAAGCTTCTAAGATGATGTAATAGGCAGTAAGAAGTAGTATAATTCAAGTTTTAAGTATCGATTATTTTTTTAGCTGGCTTTGGTGCCTTGGACATGAGCTAGGACCTTAAGATTCTGCATGAAAGGAGGACTAGCAGCCGAGTTGCACGGGAGGATGTGAAAAGTGTTCATATGTAGTAAAAACCTGAGACATCCGTCCGTTTTCGTCATTTGTTATCGAATCGACTTAAAGCCAGATCGTCACATTGGCCGCTCTTCTCTCTGAAACGGTTGTACTTATCGTCTGAAAGCTATGTCGCGTGCTGCGGTATGCGGAGAGACTAAAAGCACCATAGTAGAACACAGATGAAGCTTCTAAGATGATGTAATAGCCAGTAAGAAGTAGTACAACTCAAGTTCTAGGTATCGATTATTGACTTTTTAGCTTGCTTTGGTGCCTTGGACCTGAGCTAGGACCTTAAGATTCTGCATGAAAGGAGGACTAGCAGCCGAGTTGCACGGGAGAATGTGAAAAGTGTTCATATGTAGTAAAAACCTGAGAAATCCGTCCGTTTTCGTCATTTGTTATCGAATCGACTTAAAGCCAGATCATCACATTGGCCGCTCTTCTCTCTGAAACGGTTGTACATATCGTCTGCAAAGCTATGTCGCGTGTTGCGGTATGTGGAGACTCTAAAAGCTCCATAGTAGAACACAGATGAAGCTTCTAAGTTGATGTAATATCCAGTAAGAAGTAGTACATCTCAAGTTCTACGTATCGATTATTGAATTTTTAGCTGGCTTTGGTGCCTTGGACATGAGCTAGGACCTTAAGATTCTGCATGAAAGGAGGACTAGCAGCCGAGTTGCACGGGAGGATGTGAAAAGTGTTCATATGTAGTAAAAACCTGAGAAATCCGTCCGTTTTCGTCTTTGTTATCGAATCGACTTAAAGCCAGGTCGTCACATTGGCCGCTCTTCTCTCTGAAACGGTTGTACATATCGTCTGCAAAGCTATGTCGCGTGTTGCGGTATGTGGAGACTCTAAACGCACCATAGTAGAACACAGATGATGCTTGTAAGTTGATGTAATAGCCAGTAAGAAGTAGTACAACTCAAGTTCTAGGTATCGATTATTGACTTTTTAGCTGGCTTTGGTGCCTTGGACATTAGCTAGCACCATAAGATTCTGCATGAAAGGAGGACTAGCAGCCGAGTTGCACGGGAGAATGTGAAAAGTGTTCATATGTAGTAAAAACCTGAGAAATCCGTCCGTTTTCGTCATTTGTTATCGAATCGACTTAAAGCCAGATCGTCACATTGGCCGCTCTACTCTCTGAAACGGTTGTACTTATCGTCTGAAAGCTATGTCGCGTGCTGCAGTAAGCGGAGACACTATAAGCACCATAGTAGAACATAGATAAAGCTTCCAAGATGATGTAATAGCCAGTAAGAATTAGTACAATACCAGATTTAGGTATCGATTATTGACTTTTTAGCTGGATTTGGTGCCTTGGACATGAGCTAGGACCTTAAGATTCTGCATGAAAGGAGGACTAGCAGCCGAATTGCACGCGAGATTTTGAAAAGTGGTCATATGAAGTAAAAACCTGAGAAATCCGTCTGTATTCGTCATTTGGTATGGAATCGACTTAAAGCCAGATCGTCACATTGGCCGCTCTTCTCTCTGAAACGGTTGTACTTATCGTCTGCAAAGCTATGTCGCGTGCTGCGGTTTGTGGAGACACTAAAAGCACCATAGTAGAACACAGATGAAGCTTCTAAGTTGATGTAATAGCCAGTAAGAAGTAGTACAATTCAAGTTTCAGGTATCGATTATTGACTTTTTAGCTGGCCTTGGTGCATTGGACGTGAGCTAGGACCTTAAGACTCTGCATGAAAGGAGGACTAGCAGCCGAGTAGCAAGGGAGATTGTGAAAAGTGTTCATATGTAGTAAAAACCTGAGAAATCCGTCCGTTTTCGTCATTTGTTATCGAATCGACTTAAAGCCAGATCGTCACATTGGCCGCTCTTCTCTCTGAAACGGTTGTACTTATCGTCTGCAAAGCTATGTCGCGTGTTGCGGTATTTGGAGACTCTAAAAGCACCATAGTAGAACACAGCTGAAGCTTCAAAGTTGATGTAATAGCCAGTAAGAAGTAGTACATCTCAAGTTCTAGGTATCGATTATTGACTTTTTAGCTGGCTTTGGTGCCTTGGACATGAGCTAGGACCATAAGATTCTGCATGAAACGAGGAATAGCAGCCGAGTTGCACGAGAGAATGTGAAAAGTGTTCATATGTAGTAAAAACCTGAGAAATCCGTCCGTTTTCGTCTTTGTTATCGAATCGACTTAAAGCCAGGTCGTCACATTGGCCGCTCTTCTCTCTGAAACGGTTGTACATATCGTCTGCAAAGCTATGTCGCGTGTTGCGGTATGTGGAGACTCTAAACGCACCATAGTAGAACACAGATGATGCTTGTAAGTTGATGTAATAGCCAGTAAGAAGTAGTACAACTCAAGTTCTAGGTATCGATTATTGACTTTTTAGCTGGCTTTGGTGCCTTGGACATTAGCTAGCACCATAAGATTCTGCATGAAAGGAGGACTAGCAGCCGAGTTGCACGGGAGAATGTGAAAAGTGTTCATATGTAGTAAAAACCTGAGAAATCCGTCCGTTTTCGTCATTTGTTATCGAATCGACTTAAAGCCAGATCGTCACATTGGCCGCTCTACTCTCTGAAACGGTTGTACTTATCGTCTGAAAGCTATGTCGCGTGCTGCAGTAAGCGGAGACACTATAAGCACCATAGTAGAACATAGATAAAGCTTCCAAGATGATGTAATAGCCAGTAAGAATTAGTACAATACCAGATTTAGGTATCGATTATTGACTTTTTAGCTGGATTTGGTGCCTTGGACATGAGCTAGGACCTTAAGATTCTGCATGAAAGGAGGACTAGCAGCCGAATTGCACGCGAGATTTTGAAAAGTGGTCATATGAAGTAAAAACCTGAGAAATCCGTCTGTATTCGTCATTTGGTATGGAATCGACTTAAAGCCAGATCGTCACATTGGCCGCTCTTCTCTCTGAAACGGTTGTACTTATCGTCTGCAAAGCTATGTCGCGTGCTGCGGTTTGTGGAGACACTAAAAGCACCATAGTAGAACACAGATGAAGCTTCTAAGTTGATGTAATAGCCAGTAAGAAGTAGTACAATTCAAGTTTCAGGTATCGATTATTGACTTTTTAGCTGGCCTTGGTGCATTGGACGTGAGCTAGGACCTTAAGACTCTGCATGAAAGGAGGACTAGCAGCCGAGTAGCAAGGGAGATTGTGAAAAGTGTTCATATGTAGTAAAAACCTGAGAAATCCGTCCGTTTTCGTCATTTGTTATCGAATCGACTTAAAGCCAGATCGTCACATTGGCCGCTCTTCTCTCTGAAACGGTTGTACTTATCGTCTGCAAAGCTATGTCGCGTGTTGCGGTATTTGGAGACTCTAAAAGCACCATAGTAGAACACAGCTGAAGCTTGAAAGTTGATGTAATAGCCAGTAAGAAGTAGTACATCTCAAGTTCTAGGTATCGATTATTGACTTTTTAGCTGGCTTTGGTGCCTTGGACATGAGCTAGGACCATAAGATTCTGCATGAAACGAGGAATAGCAGCCGAGTTGCACGAGAGAATGTGAAAAGTGTTCATATGTAGTAAAAACCTGAGAAATCCGTCCGTTTTCGTCATTTGTTATCGAATCGACTTAAAGCCAGATCGTCACATTGGCCGCTCTTCTCTCTGAAACGGTTGTACTTATCGTCTGAAAGCTATGTCGCGTGCTGCGGTATGCGGAGAGACTAAAAGCACCATAGTAGAACACAGATGAAGCTTCTAAGATGATGTAATAGCCAGTAAGAAGTAGTACAACTCAAGTTCTAGGTATCGATTATTGACTTTTTAGCTTGCTTTGGTGCCTTGGACCTGAGCTAGGACATTAAGATTCTGCATGAAAGGAGGACTAGCAGCCGAGTTGCACGGGAGAATGTGAAAAGTGTTCATATGTAGTAAAAACCTGAGAAATCCGTCCGTTTTCGTCATTTGTTATCGAATCGACTTAAAGCCAGATCATCACATTGGCCGCTCTTCTCTCTGAAACGGTTGTACTTATCGTCTGAAAGCTATGTCGCGTGCTGCAGTAAGCGGAGACACTATAAGCACCATAGTAGAACATAGATAAAGCTTCCAAGATGATGTAATAGCCAGTAAGAATTAGTACAATACCAGATTTAGGTATCGATTATTGACTTTTTAGCTGGATTTGGTGCCTTGGACATGAGCTAGGACCTTAAGATTCTGCATGAAAGGAGGACTAGCAGCCGAATTGCACGCGAGATTTTAAAAAGTGGTCATATGTAGTAAAAACCTGAGAAATCCGTCTGTATTCGTCATTTGGTATGGAATCGACTTAAAGCCAGATCGTCACATTGGCCGCTCTTCTCTCTGAAACGGTTGTACTTATCGTCTGCAAAGCTATGTCGCGTGCTGCGGTTTGTGGAGACACTAAAAGCACCATAGTAGAACACAGATGAAGCTTCTAAGTTGATGTAATAGCCAGTAACAAGTAGTACAATTCAAGTTTCAGGTATCGATTATTGACTTTTTAGCTGGCCTTGGTGCATTGGACGTGAGCTAGGACCTTAAGACTCTGCATGAAAGGAGGACTAGCAGCCGAGTAGCAAGGGAGATTGTGAAAAGTGTTCATATGTAGTAAAAACCTGAGAAATCCGTCCGTTTTCGTCATTTGTTATCGAATCGACTTAAAGCCAGATCGTCACATTGGCCGCTCTTCTCTCTGAAACGGTTGTTCTTATCGTCTGCAAAGCTATGTCGCGTGTTGCGGTATTTGGAGACTCTAAAAGCACCATAGTAGAACACAGCTGAAGCTTCAAAGTTGATGTAATAGCCAGTAAGAAGTAGTACATCTCAAGTTCTAGGTATCGATTATTGACTTTTTAGCTGGCTTTGGTGCCTTGGACATGAGCTAGGACCATAAAATTCTGCATGAAACGAGGACTAGCAGCCGAGTTGCACGAGAGAATGTGAAAAGTGTTCATATGTAGTAAAAACCTGAGAAATCCGTCCGTTTTCGTCATTTGTTATCGAATCGACTTAAGGCCAGATCGTCACATTGGCCACTCTTCTCTCTGAAACGGTTGTACTTATCGTCTGAAAGCTATGTCGCGTGCTGCGGTATGCGGAGACACTAAAAGCACCATAGTAGAACACAGATGAAGCTTCTAAGATGATGTAATAGCCAGTAAGAAGTAGTACAACTCAAGTTCTAGGTATCGATTATTGACTTTTTAGCTTGCTTTGGTGCCTTGGACATGAGCTAGGACCATAAGATTCTGCATGAAAGGAGGACTAGCAGCCGAGTTGCATGGGAGAATGTGAAAAGTGTTCATATGTAGTAACAATCTGAGAAATCCGTCCGTTTTCGTCATTTGTTATCGAATCGACTTAAAGCCAGATCGTCACATTAGCTGGTCTTCTCTCTGAAACGGTTGTACATATCGTCTGCAAAGCTATGTCGCGTGCTGCGGTATGCGGAGACACTAAAAGCACCATAGTAGAACATTGATGAAGCTTCTAAGATGATGTAATAGGCAGTAAGAAGTAGTATAATTCAAGTTTTAAGTATCGATTATTTTTTTAGCTGGCTTTGGTGCCTTGGACATGAGCTAGGACCTTAAGATTCTGCATGAAAGGAGGACTAGCAGCCGAGTTGCACGGGAGGATGTGAAAAGTGTTCATATGTAGTAAAAACCTGAGACATCCGTCCGTTTTCGTCATTTGTTATCGAATCGACTTAAAGCCAGATCGTCACATTGGCCGCTCTTCTCTCTGAAACGGTTGTACTTATCGTCTGAAAGCTATGTCGCGTGCTGCGGTATGCGGAGAGACTAAAAGCACCATAGTAGAACACAGATGAAGCTTCTAAGATGATGTAATAGCCAGTAAGAAGTAGTACAACTCAAGTTCTAGGTATCGATTATTGACTTTTTAGCTTGCTTTGGTGCCTTGGACCTGAGCTAGGACCTTAAGATTCTGCATGAAAGGAGGACTAGCAGCCGAGTTGCACGGGAGAATGTGAAAAGTGTTCATATGTAGTAAAAACCTGAGAAATCCGTCCGTTTTCGTCATTTGTTATCGAATCGACTTAAAGCCAGATCATCACATTGGCCGCTCTTCTCTCTGAAACGGTTGTACATATCGTCTGCAAAGCTATGTCGCGTGTTGCGGTATGTGGAGACTCTAAAAGCTCCATAGTAGAACACAGATGAAGCTTCTAAGTTGATGTAATATCCAGTAAGAAGTAGTACATCTCAAGTTCTACGTATCGATTATTGAATTTTTAGCTGGCTTTGGTGCCTTGGACATGAGCTAGGACCATAAGATTCTGCATGAAAGGAGGACTAGCAGCCGAGTTGCATGGGAGAATGTGAAAAGTGTTCATATGTAGTAACAATCTGAGAAATCCGTCCGTTTTCGTCATTTGTTATCGAATCGACTTAAAGCCAGATCGTCACATTAGCTGGTCTTCTCTCTGAAACGGTTGTACATATCGTCTGCAAAGCTATGTCGCGTGTTGCGGTATGTGGAGACTCTAAAAGCTCCATAGTAGAACACAGATGAAGCTTCTAAGTTGATGTAATATCCAGTAAGAAGTAGTACATCTCAAGTTCTACGTATCGATTATTGAATTTTTAGCTGGCTTTGGTGCCTTGGACATGAGCTAGGACCATAAGATTCTGCATGAAACGAGGACTAGCAGCCGAGTTGCACGAGAGAATGTGAAAAGTGTTCATATGTAGTAAAAACCTGAGAAATCCGTCTGTATTCGTCATTTGTTATCGAATCGACTTAAAGCCAGATCGTCACATTGGCCGCTCTTCCCTCTGAAACGGTTGTACTTATCGTCTGAAAGCTATTTCGCGTGCTGCGGTATGCGGAGACACTAAAAGCACCATAGTAGAACATTGATGAAGCTTCTAAGATGATGTAATAGGCAGTAAGAAGTAGTATAATTCAAGTTTTAAGTATCGATTATTGACTTTTTAGCTGGCTTTGGTGCCTTGGACATGAGCTAGGACCTTAAGATTCTGCAAGAAAGGAGGACTAGCAGCCGAGTTGCACGGGAGGATGTGAAAAGTGTTCATATGTAGTAAAAACCTGAGACATCCGTCCGTTTTCGTCATTTGTTATTGAATCGACTTAAAGCCAGATCGTCACAATGGCCGCTCTTCGCTCTGAAACGGTTGTACCTATCGCCTGCAAAGGTATGTCGCGTGCTGCGTTATGCGGAGACACTAATAGCACCATAGTAGATCACAGATGAAGCTTCAAAGTTGATGTAATAACCAGTAAGAAGTAGTACAATCCAAGTTTTAGGTATCGATTATTGACTTTTTGGCTGGCTTTGGTGCATTGGACGTGAGCTAAGACCTTAAGATTCTGCATGAAAGGAGGACTAGCAGCCAAGTTGCACGGGAGGATGTGAAAAGTGTTCATATGTAGTAAAAACCTGAGAAATCCGTCCGTTTCCGTCATTTGTTATCGAATCGACTTAAAGCCAGATCGTCACATTGGCCGCTCTTCTCTCTAAAACGGTTGTACTTATCGTCTGCAAAGCTATGTCGCGTGATGCGGTATGTGGAGGCACTAAAAGCACCATAGTAGAACACAGATGAAGCTTCTAAGTTGATGTAATAACCAGTAAGAAGTAGTACAATTCAAGTTTTAAGTGTCGATTATTGACTTTTTAGCTGGCTTTGGTGCCTTGGACATGAGCTAGGACCTTAACATTCTGCATGAAAGGAGGACTAGCAGGCGAGTTGCACGGGAGAATGTGAAAAGTGTTCATATGTAGTAAAAACCTGAGAAATCCGTCCGTTTTCGTCATTTGTTATCGAATCGACTTAAAGCCAGATCGTCATATTGGCCGCTCTTCTCCTTGAAACGGTTGTACTTATCGTCTGCAAAGCTATGTCGCGTGTTGCGGTATGTGGAGACACTAAAAGCACCATTGTCGAACACAGATGAAGCTTCTAAGTGTATGTAATAGCCAGTAAGAAGTAGTACAACTCAAGTTTTAGGTATCGATTATTGACTTTTTAGCTGGCTTTGGTGCCTTCGACATGAGCTAGGACCATAAGATTCTGCATGAAAGGAGGACTAGCAGCCGAGGTGCATGGGAGAATGTGAAAAGTGTTCATATGTAGTAAAAACCTGAGAAATTCGTCCGTTTTCGTCATTTTTTATCGAATCGACTTAAAGCCAGATCGTCGCATTGGCCGCTCTTCTCTCTGAAACGGTTGTACTTATCGTCTGAAAGCTATGTCGCGTGCTGCGGTATGTGGAGACACTAAAAGCACCATTGTAGAACACAGATGAAGCTTCTAAGATGATGTAATAGCCAGTAAGAATTAGTACAATACCAGATTTAGGTATCGATTATTGAATTTTCAGCTGGATTTGGTGCCTTGGACATGAGCTAGGACCTTAAGATTCTGCATGAAAGGAGGACTAGCAGCCGAATTGCACGCGGGATTGTGAAAAGTGTTCATATGTAGTAAAAACCTGAGAAATCGGTCTGTATTCGTCATTTGGTATGAAATCGACTTAAAGCCAGATTGTCACATTGGCCGCTCTTCTCTCTGAAACGGTTGTACTTATCGTCTGCAAAGCTATGTCGCGTGCTGCGGTTTGTGGAGACACTAAAAGCACCATAGTAGAACACAGATGAAGCTTCTAAGATGATGTAATAGCCAGTAAGATGTAGTACAATTCAAGTGTTAGGTATCGATTATTGACTTTTTAGCTGGCTTTGGTGCCTTGGACATGAGCTAGGACCTTAAGATTCTGCAAGAAAGGAGGACTAGCTGCCGAGTTGCACGGGAGAATGTGAGAAGTGTTCATATGTAGTAAAAACCTGAGAAATCCGTCCGTTTTCGTCATTTGTTATCGAATCGACTTAAAGCCAGATCGTCACATTGGCCGCTCTTCGCTCTGAAACGGTTGTACTTATCGTCTGCAAAGCTATGTCGCGTGCTGCAGTAAGCGGAGACACTAATAGCACCATAGTAGAACACAGATGAAGCTTCTAAGTTGATGTAATAGCCAGTAAGAAGTAGTACAATTCAAGTTTTAGGTATCGATTATTGACTTTTTAGCTGGCCATAGTGCATTGGACTTGAGCTAGGACCTTAAGATTCTGCATGAAAGGAGGACTAGCAGCCGAGTAGCAAGGGAGAATGTGAAAAGTGTTCATATGTAGTAAAAACCTGAGAAATCCGTCCGTTTTCTTCATTTGTTATGGAATCGATTTAAAGCCAGGTCGTCACATTGTCCGCTCTTCTCTCTGAAACGGTTGTACATATCGTCTGCAGAGCTATGTCGCGTGCTGCGATATGCGGGGAAACTAAAATCACCATAGTAGAACATTGATGAAGCTTCTAAGTTGATGTAATAGCTAGTAAGAATTAGTACAATACCAGATTTAGGTATCGATTATTGACTTTTTAGCTGGATTTGGTGCCTTGGACATGAGCTAGGACCTTAAGATTCTGCATGAAAGGAGGACTAGCAGCCGAGGTGCATGGGAGAATGTGAAACGTGTTCATATGTAGTAAAAACCTGAGAAATTCGTCCGTTTTCGTGATTTTTTATCGAATCGACTTAAAGCCAGATCGTCGCATTGGCCGCTCTTCTCTCTGAAACGGTTGTACTTATCGTCTGCAAAGCTATGTCGCGTGTTGCGGTATGTGGAGACACTAAAAGCACCATTGTCGAACACAGATGAAGCTTCTAAGTGTATGTAATAGCCAGTAAGAAGTAGTACAACTCAAGTTTTAGGTATCGATTATTGACTTTGTAGCTGGCTTTGGTGCCTTCGACATGAGCTAGGACCATAAGATTCTGCATGAAAGGAGGACTAGCAGCCGAGGTGCATGGGAGAATGTGAAACGTGTTCATATGTAGTAAAAACCTGAGAAATTCGTCCGTTTTCGTCATTTTTTATCGAATCGACTTAAAGCCAGATCGTCGCATTGGCCGCTCTTCCCTCTGAAACGGTTGTACTTATCGTCTGAAAGCTATGTCGCGTGCTGCGGTATGCGGAGACACTAAAAGCACCATTGTAGAACACAGATGAAGCTTCTAAGATGATGTAATAGCCAGTAAGAATTAGTACAATACCAGTTTTACGTATCGGTTATTGACTTTTTAGCTGGCTTTGGTGCCTTGGACATGAGCTAGGACCTTAAGATTATGCATGAAAGGAGGACTAGCAGCCGAATTGCACGGGAGAATGTGAAAAGTGTTCATATATAGTAAAAACCTGAGAAATCCGTCCGTTTTCTTCATTTGTTACGGAATCGATTTAAAGCCAGGTCGTCACATTGTCCGCTCTTCTCTCTGAAACGGTTGTACATATCGTCTGCAAAGCTATGTCGCGTGCTGCGATATGCGGGGACACTAAAATCACCATAGTAGAACATTGATGAAGCTTCTAAGTTGATGTAATAGCTAGTAAGAGTTAGTAAAATACCAGATTTAGGTATCGATTATTGACTTTTTAGCTGGATTTGGTGCCTTGGACATGAGCTAGGACCTTAAGGTTCTGCATGAAAGGAGGACTAGCAGCTGAATTGCACGCGAGATTGTGAAAAGTGTTCATATGTAGTAAAAACCTGAGAAATCCGTCTGTATTCGTCATTTGGTATGCAATCGACTTAAAGCCAGATCTTCACATTGGCCGCTCTTCTCTCTGAAACGGTTGTACATATCGTCTGCAAAGCTATGTCGCGTGTTGCGGTATGTGGAGACTCTAAAAGCACCATAGTAGAACACAGATGATGCTTGTAAGTTGATGTAATAGCCAGTAAGAAGTAGTACAACTCAAGTTCTAGGTATCGATTATTGACTTTTTAGCTGGCTTTGGTGCCTTGGACATAGCTAGGACCATAAGATTCTGCATGAAAGGAGGACTAGCAGCCGAGTTCACGGGAGAATGTGAAAAGTGTTCATATGTAGTAAAATCCTGAGAAATCCGTCCGTTTTCGTCATTTGTTATCGAATCGACTTAAAGATAGATCGTCACATTGACCGCTCTTCTCTCTGAAACGGTTGTACTTATCGTCTGAAAGCTATGTCGCGTGCTGCGGTATGCGGAGACACTAAAAGCACCATAGTAGGACACAGATGAAGCTTCTAAGATGATGAAATAGCCAGTAAGAATTAGTACAATACCAGTTTTTGGTATCGATTATTGACATATTAGCAGGCTTTGGTGCCTTGAACATGAGCTAGGACCTTAAGATTCTGCATGAAAGGAGGACTAGCAGCCGAGTTGCACGGGAGGATGTGAAAAGTGTTCATATGTAGTAAAAACCTGAGAAATCCGTCCGTTTTCGTCTTTGTTATCGAATCGACTTAAAGCCAGATCGTCACATTGGCCGCTCTTCTCTCTGAAACGGTTGTACATATCGTCTGCAAAGCTATGTCGCGTGTTGCGGTATGTGGAGACTCTAAACGCACCATAGTAGAACACAGATGATGCTTGTAAGTTGATGTAATAGCCAGTAAGTAGTAGTACAACTCAAGTTCTAGGTATCGATTATTGACTTTTTAGCTGGCTTTGGTGCCTTGGACATGAGCTAGCACCATAAGATTCTGCATGAAAGGAGGACTAGCAGCCGAGTTGCACGGGAGAATGTGAAAAGTGTTCATATGTAGTAAAAACCTGAGAAATCCGTCCGTTTTCGTCATTTGTTATCGAATCGACTTAAAGCCAGATCGTCACATTGGCCGCTCTTCTCTCTGAAATGGTTGTACTTATCGTCTGAAAGCTATGTCGCGTGCTGCAGTAAGCGGAGACACTATAAGCACCATAGTAGAACATAGATAAAGCTTCCAAGATGATGTAATAGCCAGTAAGAATTAGTACAATACCAGATTTAGGTATCGATTATTGACTTTTTAGCTGGATTTGGTGCCTTGGACATGAGCTAGGACCTTAAGATTCTGCATGAAAGGAGGACTAGCAGCCGAATTGCACGCGAGATTTTGAAAAGTGGTCATATGTAGTAAAAACCTGAGAAATCCGTCTCTATTCGTCATTTGGTATGGAATCGACTTAAAGCCAGATCGTCACATTGGCCGCTCTTCTCTCTGAAACGGTTGTACTTATCGTCTGCAAAGCTATGTCGCGTGCTGCGGTTTGTGGAGACACTAAAAGCACCATTGCCGAACACAGATGAAGCTTCTAAGTTGGTGTAATAGCCAGTAAGAAGTAGTACAACTCACGTTTTAGGTATCGATTATTGACTTTTTAGCTGGCTTTGGTGCCTTGGACATGAGCTAGGACCATAAGATTCTGCATGAAAGGAGGACTAGCAGCCTAGTTGCATGGGAGAATGTGAAACGTGTTCATATGTAGTAAAAACCTGAGTAATTCGTCCGTTTTCGTCATTTGTTATTGAATCGACTTAAAGCCAGATCGTCGCATTGGCCGCTCTTCTCTCTGAAACGGTTGTACTTATCGTGTGAAAGCTATGTCGCGTGCTGCGGTATGCGGAGACACAAAAAGCACCATAGTAGAACACAGATGAAGCTTCTAAGATGATGTAATAGCCAGTAAGAATTAGTACAATACCAGATTTAGGTATCGATTATTGAATTTTTAGCTGGATTTGGTGCCTTGGACATGAGCTAGGACCTTAAGATTCTGCATGAAAGGAGGACTAGCAGCCGAATTGCACGCGAGATTGTGAAAAGTGTTCATATGTAGTAAAAACCTGAGAAATCCGTCTGTATTCGTCATTTGGTATTGAATCGACTTAAAGCCAGATTGTCACATGATCCGCTCTTCTCTCTGAAACGGTTGTACTTATCGTCTGCAAAGCTATGTCGCGTGCTGCGGTATGCGGAGACACTAAAAGCACCATTGTAGAACACAGATGAATCTTATAAGTTGATGTAATAACCAGTAAGAAGTAGTACAATTCAAGTTTTTAGTATCGATTATTGAATTTTTAGCTGGCTTTGGTGCCTTGGACATGAGATAGGACCTTAAGATTCTGCATGAAAGGAGGACTAGCAGGCGAGTTGCACGGGAGAATGTGAAAAGTGTTCATATGTAGTAAAAACCTGAGAAATCCGTCCGTTTTCGTCATTTGTTATCGAATCGACTTAAAGCCAGGTCGTCACATTGGCCGATCTTCTGTCTGAAACGGTTGTACATATCGTCCGCAAAGCTATGTCGCGTGTTGCGGTATTTGGAGACTCTAAAAGCACCATAGTAGAACACAGCTGAAGCTTCAAAGTTGATGTAATAGCCAGTAAGAAGTAGTACATCTCAAGTTCTAGGTATCGATTATTGACTTTTTAGCTGGCTTTGGTGCCTTGGACATGAGCTAGGACCATAAGATTCTGCATGAAACGAGGACTAGCAGCCGAGTTGCACGAGAGAATGTGAAAAGTGTTCATATGTAGTAAAAACCTGAGAAATCCGTCCGTTTTCGTCATTTGTTATCGAATCGACTTAAAGCCAGATCGTCACATTGGCCGCTCTTCTCTCTGAAACGGTTGTACTTATCATCTGAAAGCTATGTCGCGTGCTGCGGTATGCGGAGACACTAAAAGCACCATAGTAGAACACAGATGAAGCTTCTAAGATGATGTAATAGCCAGTAAGAAGTAGTACAACTCAAGTTCTAGGTATCGATTATTGACTTTTTAGCTTGCTTTGGTGCCTTGGACATGAGCTAGGACCATAAGATTCTGCATGAAAGGAGGACTAGCGGCCGAGTTGCATGGGAGAATGTGAAAAGTGTTCATATGTAGTAAAAATCTGAGAAATCCGTCCGTTTTCGTCATTTGTTATCGAATCGACTTAAAGCCAGATCGTCACATTAGCTGGTCTTCTCTCTCTGAAACGGTTGTACTTATCGTCTGAAAGCTATGTCGCGTGCTGCAGTATGCGCAGACACTAAAAGCACCATAGTAGAACACAGATGAAGCATCTAAGATGATGTAATAGCCAGTAAGAATTAGTACAATACCAGATTTAGGTATCGATTATTGACTTTTTAGCTGGCTTTGGTGCCTTGGACATGAGCTAGGACCTTAAGATTCTGCATGAAAGGAGGACTAGCAGCCGAATTGCACGCGAGATTGTGAATAGTGTTTATATGTAGTAAAAACCTGAGAAATCCGTCCGTATTCGTCATTTGCTACGGAATCGACTTAAAGCCAGATCGTCACATTGGCAGCTCTTCTCTCTGAAACGGTTGTACTTACCGTCAGCAAAGCTATGTCGCGTGCTGCGGTATGCGGAGACACTAAAAGCACCATTGTAGAACACAGATGAAGCTTCTAAGTTGATGTAATAACCAGTAAGGAGTAGTACAATTCAAGTTTTAAGTATCGATTATTGACTTTTTAGCTGGCTTTGGTGCCTTGGACATGAGCTAGGACCTTAAGATTCTGCATGAAAGGGGGACTAGCAGGCGAGTTGCACGGGAGAATGTGAAAAGTGTTCATATGTAGTAAAAACCTGAGAAATCCGTCCGTTTTCGTCATTTGTTATCGAATCGACTTAAAGCCAGGTCGTCACATTGGCCGCTCTTCTGTCTGAAACGGTTGTACATATCGTCTGCAAAGCTATGTCGCGTGTTGCGGTATGTGGAGACTCTAAAAGCACCATAGTAGAACACAGATGAAGCTTCTAAGTTGATGTAATATCCAGTAAGAAGTAGTACATCTCAAGTTCTACGTATCGATTATTGAATTTTTAGCTGGCTTTGGTGCCTTGGACATGAGCTAGGACCATAAGATTCTGCATGAAACGAGGACTAGCAGCCGAGTTGCACGAGAGAATGTGAAAAGTGTTCATATGTAGTAAAAACCTGAGAAATCCGTCTGTATTCGTCAATTGTTATCGAATCGACTTAAAGCCAGATCGTTACATTGGCCGCTCTTCGCTCTGAAACGGTTGTACCTATCGCCTGCAAAGCTATGTCGCGTGCTGCGTTATGCGGAGACACTAATAGCACCATAGTAGATCACAGATGAAGCTTCAAAGTTGATGTAATAACCAGTAAGAAGTAGTACAATCCAAGTTTTAGGTATCGATTATTGACTTTTTAGCTGGCTTTGGTGCATTGGACGTGAGCTAAGTCCTTAAGATTCTGCATGAAAGGACTAGCGGCCAAGTTGCACGGGAGGATGTGAAAAGTGTTCATATGTAGTAAAAACCTGAGAAATCCGTCCGTTTTCGTCATTTGTTATCGAATCGACTTAAAGCCAGATCGTCACATTGGCCGCTCTTCTCTCTAAAACGGTTGTAGTTATCGTCTGCAAAGCTATGTCGCGTGATGCGGTATGTGGAGGCACTAAAAGCACCATAGTAGAACACAGATGAAGCTTCTAAGTTGATGTAATAACCAGTAAGAAGTAGTACAATTCAAGTTTTAAATGTCGATTATTGACTTTTTAGCTGGCTTTGGTGCCTTGGACATGAGCTAGGACCTTAAGATTCTGCATGAAAGGAGGACTAGCAGGCGAGTTGCACGGGAGAATGTGAAAAGTGTTCATATGTAGTAAAAACCTGAGAAATCCGTCCGTTTCCTTCATTTGTTATCGAATCGACTTAAAGCCAGGTCGTCACATTGGCCGGTCTTCTCTCTGAAACGGTTGTACATATCGTCTGCAAAGCTATGTCGCGTGTTGCGGTGTGTGGAGACTCTAAAAGCACCATAGTAGAACACAGATGAAGCTTCTAAGTTGATGTAATAGCCAGTAAGAAGTAGTACATCTCAAGTTCTAGATATCGATTATTGACTTTTTAGCTGGCTTTGGTGCCTTGGACATGAGCTAGGACCATAAGATTCTGCATGAAACGAGGACTAGCATGCCGAGTTGCACGAGAGAGTGTGAAAAGTGTTCATATGTAGTAAAAACCTGAGAAATCCGTCTGTATTCGTCATTTGTTATCGAATCGACTTAAAGCCAGATCGTCACATTGGCCGCTCTTCTCTCTGAATCGGTTGTACTTATCGTCTGAAAGCTATGTCGCGTGCTGCGGTATGCGAAGACACTAAAAGCACCATAGTAGAACACAGATGAAGCTTCTAAGATGATGTAATAGCCAGTAAGAATTAGTACAATACCAGATTTAGGTATCGATTATTGACTTTTTAGCTGGCTTTGGTGCCTTGGACATGAGCTAGGACCTTACGATTCTGCATGAAAGGAGGACTAGCAGCCGAATTGCACGCGAGATTGTGAACAGTGTTCATATGTAGTAAAAACCTGAGAAATTCGTCCGTATTCGTCATTTGTTATGGAATCTACTTAAAGCCAGATCGTCACATTGGCCGCTCTTCTCTCTGAAACGGTTGTACTTATCGTCTGCAAAGCTATGTCGCGTGCTGCGGTATGTGGAGGCACTAAAAGCACCATAGTAGAACACAGATGAAGCTTCTAAGTTGATGTAATAACCAGTAAGAAGTAGTACAATTCAAGTTTTAAGTGTCGATTATTGACTTTTTAGCTGGCTTTGGTGCCTTGGACATGAGCTAGGACCTTAAGATTCTGCATGAAAGGAGGACTAGCGGCCGAGTTGCACGGGAGGATGTGAAAAGTGTTCATATGTAGTAAAAACCTGAGAAATCCGTCCGTTTTCGTCTTTGTTATCGAATCGACTTAAAGCCAGGTCGTCACATTGGCCGCTCTTCTCTCTGAAACGGTTGTACATATCGTCTGCAAAGCTATGTCGCGTGTTGCGGTATGTGGAGACTCTAAACGCACCATAGTAGAACACAGATGATGCTTGTAAGTTGATGTAATAGCCAGTAAGAAGTAGTACAACTCAAGTTCTAGGTATCGATTATTGACTTTTTAGCTGGCTTTGGTGCCTTGGACATTAGCTAGCACCATAAGATTCTGCATGAAAGGAGGACTAGCAGACGAGTTGCACGGGAGAATGTGAAAAGTGTTCATATGTAGTAAAAACCTGAGTAATCCGTCCGTTTTCGTCATTTGTTATCGAATCGACTTAAAGCCAGATCGTCACATTGGCCGCTCTACTCTCTGAAACGGTTGTACTTATCGTCTGAAAGCTATGTCGCGTGCTGCAGTAAGCGGAGACACTATAAGCATCATAGTAGAACATAGATAAAGCTTCCAAGATGATGTAATAGCCAGTAAGAATTAGTACAATACCAGATTTAGGTATCGATTATTGACTTTTTAGCTGGATTTGGTGCCTTGGACATGAGCTAGGACCTTAAGATTCTGCATGAAAGGAGGACTAGCAGCCGAATTGCACGCGAGATTTTGAAAAGTGGTCATATGTAGTAAAAACCTGAGAAATCCGTCCGTTTTCGTCATTTGTTATCGAATCGACTTAAAGCCAGATCATCACATTGGCCGCTCTTCTCTCTGAAACGGTTGTACTTATCGTCTGAAAGCTATGTCGCGTGCTGCAGTAAGCGGAGACACTATAAGCACCATAGTAGAACATAGATAAATATTCCAAGATGATGTAATAGCCAGTAAGAATTAGTACAATACCAGATTTAGGTATCGATTATTGACTTTTTTGCTGGATTTGGTGCCTTGGACATGAGCTAGGACCTTAAGATTCTGCATGAAAGGAGGACTAGCAGCCGAATTGCACGCGAGATTTTGAAAAGTGGTCATATGTAGTAAAAACCTGAGAAATCCGTCTGTATTCGTCATTTGGTATGGAATCGACTTAAAGCCAGATCGTCACATTGGCCGCTCTTCTCTCTGAAACGGTTGTACTTATCGTCTGCAAAGCTATGTCGCGTGCTGCGGTTTGTGGAGACACTAAAAGCACCATAGTAGAACACAGATGAAGCTTCTAAGTTGATGTAATAGCCAGTAACAAGTAGTACAATTCAAGTTTCAGGTATCGATTATTGACTTTTTAGCTGGCCTTGGTGCATTGGACGTGAGCTAGGACCTTAAGACTCTGCATGAAAGGAGGACTAGCAGCCGAGTAGCAAGGGAGATTGTGAAAAGTGTTCATATGTAGTAAAAACCTGAGAAATCCGTCCGTTTTCGTCATTTGTTATCGAATCGACTTAAAGCCAGATCGTCACATTGGCCGCTCTTCTCTCTGAAACGGTTGTTCTTATCGTCTGCAAAGCTATGTCGCGTGTTGCGGTATTTGGAGACTCTAAAAGCACCATAGTAGAACACAGCTGAAGCTTCAAAGTTGATGTAATAGCCAGTAAGAAGTAGTACATCTCAAGTTCTAGGTATCGATTATTGACTTTTTAGCTGGCTTTGGTGCCTTGGACATGAGCTAGGACCATAAGATTCTGCATGAAACGAGGACTAGCAGCCGAGTTGCACGAGAGAATGTGAAAAGTGTTCATATGTAGTAAAAACCTGAGAAATCCGTCCGTTTTCGTCATTTGTTATCGAATCGACTTAAGGCCAGATCGTCACATTGGCCACTCTTCTCTCTGAAACGGTTGTACTTATCGTCTGAAAGCTATGTCGCGTGCTGCGGTATGCGGAGACACTAAAAGCACCATAGTAGAACACAGATGAAGCTTCTAAGATGATGTAATAGCCAGTAAGAAGTAGTACAACTCAAGTTCTAGGTATCGATTATTGACTTTTTAGCTTGCTTTGGTGCCTTGGACATGAGCTAGGACCATAAGATTCTGCATGAAAGGAGGACTAGCAGCCGAGTTGCATGGGAGAATGTGAAAAGTGTTCATATGTAGTAACAATCTGAGAAATCCGTCCGTTTTCGTCATTTGTTATCGAATCGACTTAAAGCCAGATCGTCACATTAGCTGGTCTTCTCTCTGAAACGGTTGTACATATCGTCTGCAAAGCTATGTCGCGTGTTGCGGTATGTGGAGACTCTAAAAGCTCCATAGTAGAACACAGATGAAGCTTCTAAGTTGATGTAATATCCAGTAAGAAGTAGTACATCTCAAGTTCTACGTATCGATTATTGAATTTTTAGCTGGCTTTGGTGCCTTGGACATGAGCTAGGACCATAAGATTCTGCATGAAACGAGGACTAGCAGCCGAGTTGCACGAGAGAATGTGAAAAGTGTTCATATGTAGTAAAAACCTGAGAAATCCGTCTGTATTCGTCATTTGTTATCGAATCGACTTAAAGCCAGATCGTCACATTGGCCGCTCTTCCCTCTGAAACGGTTGTACTTATCGTCTGAAAGCTATGTCGCGTGCTGCGGTATGCGGAGACACTAAAAGCACCATAGTAGAACATTGATGAAGCTTCTAAGATGATGTAATAGGCAGTAAGAAGTAGTATAATTCAAGTTTTAAGTATCGATTATTGACTTTTTAGCTGGCTTTGGTGCCTTGGACATGAGCTAGGACCTTAAGATTCTGCATGAAAGGAGGACTAGCAGCCGAGTTGCACGGGAGGATGTGAAAAGTGTTCATATGTAGTAAAAACCTGAGACATCCGTCCGTTTTCGTCATTTGTTATCGAATCGACTTAAAGCCAGATCGTCACATTGGCCGCTCTTCTCTCTGAAACGGTTGTACTTATCGTCTGAAAGCTATGTCGCGTGCTGCGGTATGCGGAGAGACTAAAAGCACCATAGTAGAACACAGATGAAGCTTCTAAGATGATGTAATAGCCAGTAAGAAGTAGTACAACTCAAGTTCTAGGTATCGATTATTGACTTTTTAGCTTGCTTTGGTGCCTTGGACCTGAGCTAGGACCTTAAGATTCTGCATGAAAGGAGGACTAGCAGCCGAGTTGCACGGGAGAATGTGAAAAGTGTTCATATGTAGTAAAAACCTGAGAAATCCGTCCGTTTTCGTCATTTGTTATCGAATCGACTTAAAGCCAGATCATCACATTGGCCGCTCTTCTCTCTGAAACGGTTGTACTTATCGTCTGAAAGCTATGTCGCGTGCTGCAGTAAGCGGAGACACTATAAGCACCATAGTAGAACATAGATAAAGCTTCCAAGATGATGTAATAGCCAGTAAGAATTAGTACAATACCAGATTTAGGTATCGATTATTGACTTTTTAGCTGGATTTGGTGCCTTGGACATGAGCTAGGACCTTAAGATTCTGCATGAAAGGAGGACTAGCAGCCGAATTGCACGCGAGATTTTGAAAAGTGGTCATATGTAGTAAAAACCTGAGAAATCCGTCTGTATTCGTCATTTGGTATGGAATCGACTTAAAGCCAGATCGTCACATTGGCCGCTCTTCTCTCTGAAACGGTTGTACTTATCGTCTGCAAAGCTATGTCGCGTGCTGCGGTTTGTGGAGACACTAAAAGCACCATAGTAGAACACAGATGAAGCTTCTAAGTTGATGTAATAGCCAGTAACAAGTAGTACAATTCAAGTTTCAGGTATCGATTATTGACTTTTTAGCTGGCCTTGGTGCATTGGACGTGAGCTAGGACCTTAAGACTCTGCATGAAAGGAGGACTAGCAGCCGAGTAGCAAGGGAGATTGTGAGAAGTGTTCATATGTAGTAAAAACCTGAGAAATCCGTCCGTTTTCGTCATTTGTTATCGAATCGACTTAAAGCCAGATCGTCACATTGGCCGCTCTTCTCTCTGAAACGGTTGTTCTTATCGTCTGCAAAGCTATGTCGCGTGTTGCGGTATTTGGAGACTCTAAAAGCACCATAGTAGAACACAGCTGAAGCTTCAAAGTTGATGTAATAGCCAGTAAGAAGTAGTACATCTCAAGTTCTAGGTATCGATTATTGACTTTTTAGCTGGCTTTGGTGCCTTGGACATGAGCTAGGACCATAAGATTCTGCATGAAACGAGGACTAGCAGCCGAGTTGCACGAGAGAATGTGAAAAGTGTTCATATGTAGTAAAAACCTGAGAAATCCGTCCGTTTTCGTCATTTGTTATCGAATCGACTTAAGGCCAGATCGTCACATTGGCCACTCTTCTCTCTGAAACGGTTGTACTTATCGTCTGAAAGCTATGTCGCGTGCTGCGGTATGCGGAGACACTAAAAGCACCATAGTAGAACACAGATGAAGCTTCTAAGATGATGTAATAGCCAGTAAGAAGTAGTACAACTCAAGTTCTAGGTATCGATTATTGACTTTTTAGCTTGCTTTGGTGCCTTGGACATGAGCTAGGACCATAAGATTCTGCATGAAAGGAGGACTAGCAGCCGAGTTGCATGGGAGAATGTGAAAAGTGTTCATATGTAGTAACAATCTGAGAAATCCGTCCGTTTTCGTCATTTGTTATCGAATCGACTTAAAGCCAGATCGTCACATTAGCTGGTCTTCTCTCTGAAACGGTTGTACATATCGTCTGCAAAGCTATGTCGCGTGTTGCGGTATGTGGAGACTCTAAAAGCTCCATAGTAGAACACAGATGAAGCTTCTAAGTTGATGTAATATCCAGTAAGAAGTAGTACATCTCAAGTTCTACGTATCGATTATTGAATTTTTAGCTGGCTTTGGTGCCTTGGACATGAGCTAGGACCATAAGATTCTGCATGAAAGGAGGACTTGCAGCCGAGTTGCATGGGAGAATGTGAAAAGTGTTCATATGTAGTAACAATCTGAGAAATCCGTCCGTTTTCGTCATTTGTTATCGAATCGACTTAAAGCCAGATCGTCACATTAGCTGGTCTTCTCTCTGAAACGGTTGTACATATCGTCTGCAAAGCTATGTCGCGTGTTGCGGTATGTGGAGACTCTAAAAGATCCATAGTAGAACACAGATGAAGCTTCTAAGTTGATGTAATATCCAGTAAGAAGTAGTACATCTCAAGTTCTACGTATCGATTATTGAATTTTTAGCTGTTTTTGGTGCCTTGGACATGAGCTAGGACCATAAGATTCTGCATGAAACGAGGACTAGCAGCCGAGTTGCACGAGAGAATGTGAAAAGTGTTCATATGTAGTAAAAACCTGAGAAATCCGTCTGTATTCGTCATTTGTTATCGAATCGACTTAAAGCCAGATCGTCACATTGGCCGCTCTTCCCTCTGAAACGGTTGTACTTATCGTCTGAAAGCTATTTCGCGTGCTGCGGTATGCGGAGACACTAAAAGCACCATAGTAGAACATTGATGAAGCTTCTAAGATGATGTAATAGGCAGTAAGAAGTAGTATAATTCAAGTTTTAAGTATCGATTATTGACTTTTTAGCTGGCTTTGGTGCCTTGGACATGAGCTAGGACCTTAAGATTCTGCAAGAAAGGAGGACTAGCAGCCGAGTTGCACGGGAGGATGTGAAAAGTGTTCATATGTAGTAAAAACCTGAGACATCCGTCCGTTTTCGTCATTTGTTATTGAATCGACTTAAAGCCAGGTCGTCACATTGGCCGCTCTTCTCTCTGAAACGGTTGTACATATCGTCTGCAAAGCTATGTCGCGTGTTGCGGTATGTGGAGACACTAAAAGCACCATAGTAGAACACAGATGAAGCTTCTAAGTTGATGTAATAGCCAGTAACAAGTAGTACAATTCAAGTTTCAGGTATCGATTATTGACTTTTTAGCTGGCCTTGGTGCATTGGACGTGAGCTAGGACCTTAAGACTCTGCATGAAAGGAGGACTAGCAGCCGAGTAGCAAGGGAGATTGTGAAAAGTGTTCATATGTAGTAAAAACCTGAGAAATCCGTCCGTTTTCGTCATTTGTTATCGAATCGACTTAAAGCCAGATCGTCACATTGGCCGCTCTTCTCTCTGAAACGGTTGTTCTTATCGTCTGCAAAGCTATGTCGCGTGTTGCGGTATTTGGAGACTCTAAAAGCACCATAGTAGAACACAGCTGAAGCTTCAAAGTTGATGTAATAGCCAGTAAGAAGTAGTACATCTCAAGTTCTAGGTATCGATTATTGACTTTTTAGCTGGCTTTGGTGCCTTGGACATGAGCTAGGACCATAAGATTCTGCATGAAACGAGGACTAGCAGCCGAGTAGCAAGGGAGAATGTGAAAAGTGTTCATATGTAGTAAAAACCTGAGAAATCCGTCCGTTTTCGTCATTTGTTATCGAATCGACTTAAGGCCAGATCGTCACATTGGCCACTCTTCTCTCTGAAACGGTTGTACTTATCGTCTGAAAGCTATGTCGCGTGCTGCGGTATGCGGAGACACTAAAAGCACCATAGTAGAACACAGATGAAGCTTCTAAGATGATGTAATAGCCAGTAAGAAGTAGTACAACTCAAGTTCTAGGTATCGATTATTGACTTTTTAGCTTGCTTTGGTGCCTTGGACATGAGCTAGGACCATAAGATTCTGCATGAAAGGAGGACTAGCAGCCGAGTTGCATGGGAGAATGTGAAAAGTGTTCATATGTAGTAACAATCTGAGAAATCCGTCCGTTTCCGTCATTTGTTATCGAATCGACTTAAAGCCAGATCGTCACATTGGCCGCTCTTCTCTCTAAAACGGTTGTACTTATCGTCTGCAAAGCTATGTCGCGTGATGCGGTATGTGGAGGCACTAAAAGCACCATAGTAGAACACAGATGAAGCTTCTAAGTTGATGTAATAACCAGTAAGAAGTAGTACAATTCAAGTTTTAAGTGTCGATTATTGACTTTTTAGCTGGCTTTGGTGCCTTGGACATGAGCTAGGACCTTAACATTCTGCATGAAAGGAGGACTAGCAGGCGAGTTGCACGGGAGAATGTGAAAAGTGTTCATATGTAGTAAAAACCTGAGAAATCCGTCCGTTTCCGTCATTTGTTATCGAATCGACTTAAAGCCAGGTCGTCACATTGGCCGGTCTTCTCTCTGAAACGGTTGTACATATCGTCTGCAAAGCTATGTCGCGTGTTGCGGTGTGTGGAGACTCTAAAAGCACCATAGTAGAACACAGATGAAGCTTCTAAGTTGATGTAATAGCCAGTAAGAAGTAGTACATCTCAAGTTCTAGATATCGATTATTGACTTTTTAGCTGGCTTTGGTGCCTTGGACATGAGCTAGGACCATAAGATTCTGCATGAAACGAGGACTAGCATGCCGAGTTGCACGAGAGAGTGTGAAAAGTGTTCATATGTAGTAAAAACCTGAGAAATCCGTCTGTATTCGTCATTTGTTATCGAATCGACTTAAAGCCAGATCGTCACATTGGCCGCTCTTCTCTCTGAATCGGTTGTACTTATCGTCTGAAAGCTATGTCGCGTGCTGCGGTATGCGGAGACACTAAAAGCACCATAGTAGAACACAGATGAAGCTTCTAAGATGATGTAATAGCCAGTAAGAATTAGTACAATACCAGATTTAGGTATCGATTATTGACTTTTTAGCTGGCTTTGGTGCCTTGGACATGAGCTAGGACCTTACGATTCTGCATGAATGGAGGACTAGCAGCCGAATTGCACGCGAGATTGTGAACAGTGTTCATATGTAGTAAAAACCTGAGAAATTCGTCCGTATTCGTCATTTGTTATGGAATCTACTTAAAGCCAGATCGTCACATTGCCGCTCTTCTCTCTGAAACGGTTGTACTTATCGTCTGCAAAGCTATGTCGCGTGCTGCGTTATGCGGAGACACTAAAAGCACCATAGTAGAACACAGCTGAAGCTTCAAAGTTGATGTAATAGCCAGTAAGAAGTAGTACATCTCAAGTTCTAGGTATCGATTATTGACTTTTTAGCTGGCTTTGGTGCCTTGGACATGAGCTAGGACCATAAGATTCTGCATGAAACGAGGACTAGCAGCCGAGTTGCACGAGAGAATGTGAAAAGTGTTCATATGTAGTAAAAACCTGAGAAATCCGTCCGTTTTCGTCATTTGTTATCGAATCGACTTAAGGCCAGATCGTCACATTGGCCACTCTTCTCTCTGAAACGGTTGTACTTATCGTCTGAAAGCTATGTCGCGTGCTGCGGTATGCGGAGACACTAAAAGCACCATAGTAGAACACAGATGAAGCTTCTAAGATGATGTAATAGCCAGTAAGAAGTAGTACAACTCAAGTTCTAGGTATCGATTATTGACTTTTTAGCTTGCTTTGGTGCCTTGGACATGAGCTAGGACCATAAGATTCTGCATGAAAGGAGGACTAGCAGCCGAGTTGCATGGGAGAATGTGAAAAGTGTTCATATGTAGTAACAATCTGAGAAATCCGTCCGTTTTCGTCATTTGTTATCGAATCGACTTAAAGCCAGATCGTCACATTAGCTGGTCTTCTCTCTGAAACGGTTGTACATATCGTCTGCAAAGCTATGTCGCGTGTTGCGGTATGTGGAGACTCTAAAAGCTCCATAGTAGAACACAGATGAAGCTTCTAAGTTGATGTAATATCCAGTAAGAAGTAGTACATCTCAAGTTCTACGTATCGATTATTGAATTTTTAGCTGGCTTTGGTGCCTTGGACATGAGCTAGGACCATAAGATTCTGCATGAAACGAGGACTAGCAGCCGAGTTGCACGAGAGAATGTGAAAAGTGTTCATATGTAGTAAAAACCTGAGAAATCCGTCTGTATTCGTCATTTGTTATCGAATCGACTTAAAGCCAGATCGTCACATTGGCCGCTCTTCCCTCTGAAACGGTTGTACTTATCGTCTGAAAGCTATGTCGCGTGCTGCGGTATGCGGAGACACTAAAAGCACCATAGTAGAACATTGATGAAGCTTCTAAGATGATGTAATAGGCAGTAAGAAGTAGTATAATTCAAGTTTTAAGTATCGATTATTGACTTTTTAGCTGGCTTTGGTGCCTTGGACATGAGCTAGGACCTTAAGATTCTGCATGAAAGGAGGACTAGCAGCCGAGTTGCACGGGAGGATGTGAAAAGTGTTCATATGTAGTAAAAACCTGAGACATCCGTCCGTTTTCGTCATTTGTTATCGAATCGACTTAAAGCCAGATCGTCACATTGGCCGCTCTTCTCTCTGAAACGGTTGTACTTATCGTCTGAAAGCTATGTCGCGTGCTGCGGTATGCGGAGAGACTAAAAGCACCATAGTAGAACACAGATGAAGCTTCTAAGATGATGTAATAGCCAGTAAGAAGTAGTACAACTCAAGTTCTAGGTATCGATTATTGACTTTTTAGCTTGCTTTGGTGCCTTGGACCTGAGCTAGGACCTTAAGATTCTGCATGAAAGGAGGACTAGCAGCCGAGTTGCACGGGAGAATGTGAAAAGTGTTCATATGTAGTAAAAACCTGAGAAATCCGTCCGTTTTCGTCATTTGTTATCGAATCGACTTAAAGCCAGATCATCACATTGGCCGCTCTTCTCTCTGAAACGGTTGTACTTATCGTCTGAAAGCTATGTCGCGTGCTGCAGTAAGCGGAGACACTATAAGCACCATAGTAGAACATAGATAAAGCTTCCAAGATGATGTAATAGCCAGTAAGAATTAGTACAATACCAGATTTAGGTATCGATTATTGACTTTTTAGCTGGATTTGGTGCCTTGGACATGAGCTAGGACCTTAAGATTCTGCATGAAAGGAGGACTAGCAGCCGAATTGCACGCGAGATTTTGAAAAGTGGTCATATGTAGTAAAAACCTGAGAAATCCGTCTGTATTCGTCATTTGGTATGGAATCGACTTAAAGCCAGATCGTCACATTGGCCGCTCTTCTCTCTGAAACGGTTGTACTTATCGTCTGCAAAGCTATATCGCGTGCTGCGGTTTGTGGAGACACTAAAAGCACCATAGTAGAACACAGATGAAGCTTCTAAGTTGATGTAATAGCCAGTAACAAGTAGTACAATTCAAGTTTCAGGTATCGATTATTGACTTTTTAGCTGGCCTTGGTGCATTGGACGTGAGCTAGGACCTTAAGACTCTGCATGAAAGGAGGACTAGCAGCCGAGTAGCAAGGGAGATTGTGAAAAGTGTTCATATGTAGTAAAAACCTGAGAAATCCGTCCGTTTTCGTCATTTGTTATCGAATCGACTTAAAGCCAGATCGTCACATTGGCCGCTCTTCTCTCTGAAACGGTTGTTCTTATCGTCTGCAAAGCTATGTCGCGTGTTGCGGTATTTGGAGACTCTAAAAGCACCATAGTAGAACACAGCTGAAGCTTCAAAGTTGATGTAATAGCCAGTAAGAAGTAGTACATCTCAAGTTCTAGGTATCGATTATTGACTTTTTAGCTGGCTTTGGTGCCTTGGACATGAGCTAGGACCATAAGATTCTGCATGAAACGAGGACTAGCAGCCGAGTTGCACGAGAGAATGTGAAAAGTGTTCATATGTAGTAAAAACCTGAGAAATCCGTCCGTTTTCGTCAGTTGTTATCGAATCGACTTAAGGCCAGATCGTCACATTGGCCACTCTTCTCTCTGAAACGGTTGTACTTATCGTCTGAAAGCTATGTCGCGTGCTGCGGTATGCGGAGACACTAAAAGCACCATAGTAGAACACAGATGAAGCTTCTAAGATGATGTAATAGCCAGTAAGATGTAGTACAACTCAAGTTCTAGGTATCGATTATTGACTTTTTAGCTTGCTTTGGTGCCTTGGACATGAGCTAGGACCATAAGATTCTGCATGAAAGGAGGACTAGCAGCCGAGTTGCATGGGAGAATGTGAAAAGTGTTCATATGTAGTAACAATCTGAGAAATCCGTCCGTTTTCGTCATTTGTTATCGAATCGACTTAAAGCCAGATCGTCACATTAGCTGGTCTTCTCTCTGAAACGGTTGTACATATCGTCTGCAAAGCTATGTCGCGTGTTGCGGTATGTGGAGACTCTAAAAGCTCCATAGTAGAACACAGATGAAGCTTCTAAGTTGATGTAATATCCAGTAAGAAGTAGTACATCTCAAGTTCTACGTATCGATTATTGAATTTTTAGCTGGCTTTGGTGCCTTGGACATGAGCTAGGACCATAAGATTCTGCATGAAAGGAGGACTAGCAGCCGAGTTGCATGGGAGAATGTGAAAAGTGTTCATATGTAGTAACAATCTGAGAAATCCGTCCGTTTTCGTCATTTGTTATCGAATCGACTTAAAGCCAGATCGTCACATTAGCTGGTCTTCTCTCTGAAACGGTTGTACATATCGTCTGCAAAGCTATGTCGCGTGTTGCGGTATGTGGAGACTCTAAAAGCTCCATAGTAGAACACAGATGAAGCTTCTAAGTTGATGTAATATCCAGTAAGAAGTAGTACATCTCAAGTTCTACGTATCGATTATTGAATTTTTAGCTGTTTTTGGTGCCTTGGACATGAGCTAGGACCATAAGATTCTGCATGAAACGAGGACTAGCAGCCGAGTTGCACGAGAGAATGTGAAAAGTGTTCATATGTAGTAAAAACCTGAGAAATCCGTCTGTATTCGTCATTTGTTATCGAATCGACTTAAAGCCAGATCGTCACATTGGCCGCTCTTCCCTCTGAAACGGTTGTACTTATCGTCTGAAAGCTATTTCGCGTGCTGCGGTATGCGGAGACACTAAAAGCACCATAGTAGAACATGGATGAAGCTTCTAAGATGATGTAATAGGCAGTAAGAAGTAGTATAATTCAAGTTTTAAGTATCGATTATTGACTTTTTAGCTGGCTTTGGTGCCTTGGACATGAGCTAGGACCTTAAGATTCTGCAAGAAAGGAGGACTAGCAGCCGAGTTGCACGGGAGGATGTGAAAAGTGTTCATATGTAGTAAAAACCTGAGACATCCGTCCGTTTTCGTCATTTGTTATTGAATCGACTTAAAGCCAGATCGTCACAATGGCCGCTCTTCGCTCTGAAACGGTTGTACCTATCGCCTGCAAAGGTATGTCGCGTGCTGCGTTATGCGGAGACACTAATAGCACCATAGTAGATCACAGATGAAGCTTCAAAGTTGATGTAATAACCAGTAAGAAGTAGTACAATCCAAGTTTTAGGTATTGATTATTGACTTTTTGGCTGGCTTTGGTGCATTGGACGTGAGCTAAGACCTTAAGATTCTGCATGAAAGGAGGACTAGCAGCCAAGTTGCACGGGAGGATGTGAAAAGTGTTCATATGTAGTAAAAACCTGAGAAATCCGTCCGTTTCCGTCATTTGTTATCGAATCGACTTAAAGCCAGATCGTCACATTGGCCGCTCTTCTCTCTAAAACGGTTGTACTTATCGTCTGCAAAGCTATGTCGCGTGATGCGGTATGTGGAGGCACTAAAAGCACCATAGTAGAACACAGATGAAGCTTCTAAGTTGATGTAATAACCAGTAAGAAGTAGTACAATTCAAGTTTTAAGTGTCGATTATTGACTTTTTAGCTGGCTTTGGTGCCTTGGACATGAGCTAGGACCTTAACATTCTGCATGAAAGGAGGACTAGCAGGCGAGTTGCACGGGAGAATGTGAAAAGTGTTCATATGTAGTAAAAACCTGAGAAATCCGTCCGTTTCCGTCATTTGTTATCGAATCGACTTAAAGCCAGGTCGTCACATTGGCCGGTCTTCTCTCTGAAACGGTTGTACATATCGTCTGCAAAGCTATGTCGCGTGTTGCGGTATTTGGAGACTCTAAAAGCACCATAGTAGAACACAGCTGAAGCTTCAAAGTTGATGTAATAGCCAGTAAGAAGTAGTACATCTCAAGTTCTAGGTAGCGATTATTGACTTTTTAGCTGGCTTTGGTGCCTTGGACATGAGCTAGGACCATAAGATTCTGCATGAAACGAGGACTAGCAGCCGAGTTGCACGAGAGAATGTGAAAAGTGTTCATATGTAGTAAAAACCTGAGAAATCCGTCCGTTTTCGTCATTTGTTATCGAATCGACTTAAGGCCAGATCGTCACATTGGCCACTCTTCTCTCTGAAACGGTTGTACTTATCGTCTGAAAGCTATGTCGCGTGCTGCGGTATGCGGAGACACTAAAAGCACCATAGTAGAACACAGATGAAGCTTCTAAGATGATGTAATAGCCAGTAAGAAGTAGTACAACTCAAGTTCTAGGTATCGATTATTGACTTTTTAGCTTGCTTTGGTGCCTTGGACATGAGCTAGGACCATAAGATTCTGCATGAAAGGAGGACTAGCAGCCGAGTTGCATGGGAGAATGTGAAAAGTGTTCATATGTAGTAACAATCTGAGAAATCCGTCCGTTTTCGTCATTTGTTATCGAATCGACTTAAAGCCAGATCGTCACATTAGCTGGTCTTCTCTCTGAAACGGTTGTACATATCGTCTGCAAAGCTATGTCGCCTGTTGCGGTATGTGGAGACTCTAAAAGCTCCATAGTAGAACACAGATGAAGCTTCTAAGTTGATGTAATATCCATTAAGAAGTAGTACATCTCAAGTTCTACGTATCGATTATTGAATTTTTAGCTGGCTTTGGTGCCTTGGACATGAGCTAGGACCTTACGATTCTGCATGAAAGGAGGACTAGCAGCCGAATTGCACGCGAGATTGTGAACAGTGTTCATATGTAGTAAAAACCTGAGAAATTCATCCGTATTCGTCATTTGTTATGGAATCTACTTAAAGCCAGATCGTCACATTGGCCGCTCTTCTCTCTGAAACGGTTGTACTTATCGTCTGCAAAGCTATGTCGCGTGCTGCGGTATGCGGAGACACTAAAAGCACCATAGTAGAACACAGATGAAGTTTCTAAGATGATGTAATAGCCAGTAAGAAGTAGTACAATTCAAGTTTTAAGTATCGATTATTGACTTTTTAGCTGGCTTTGGTGCCTTGGACATGAGCTAGGACCTTAAGATTCTGCATGAAAGGAGGACTAGCAGCAGAGTTGCACGGGAGGATGTGAAAAGTGTTCATATGTAGTAAAAACCTGAGAAATCCGTCCGTTTTCGTCATTTGTTATCGAATCGACATAAAGCCAGATCGTCACATTGGCCGCTCTTCTCTCTAAAACGGTTGTACTTATCGTCTGCAAAGCTATGTCGCGTGATGCGGTATGTGGAGGCACTAAAAGCACCATAGTAGAACACAGATGAAGCTTCTAAGTTGATGTAATAACCAGTAAGAAGTAGTACAATTCAAGTTTTAAGTGTCGATTATTGTCTTTTTAGCTGGCTTTGGTGCCTTGGACATGAGCTAGGACTTTAAGATTCTGCATGAAAGGAGGACTAGCAGGCGAGTTGCACGGGAGAATGTGAAAAGTGTTCATATGTAGTAAAAACCTGAGAAATCCGTCCGTTTCCGTCATTTGTTATCGAATCGACTTAAAGCCAGGTCGTCACATTGGCCGGTCTTCTCTCTGAAACGGTTGTACATATCGTCTGCAAAGCTATGTCGCGTGTTGCAGTGTGTGGAGACTCTAAAAGCACCATAGTAGAACACAGATGAAGCTTCTAAGTTGATGTAATAGCCAGTAAGAAGTAGTACATCTCAAGTTCTAGATATCGATTATTGACTTTTTAGCTGGCTTTGGTGCCTTGGACATGAGCTAGGACCATAAGATTCTGCATGAAACGAGGACTAGCATGCCGAGTTGCACGAGAGAGTGTGAAAAGTGTTCATATGTAGTAAAAACCTGAGAAATCCGTCTGTATTCGTCATTTGTTATCGAATCGACTTAAAGCCAGATCGTCACATTGGCCGCTCTTCTCTCTGAATCGGTTGTACTTATCGTCTGAAAGCTATGTCGCGTGCAGCGGTATGCGGAGACACTAAAAGCACCATGGTAGAACACAGATGAAGCTTCTAAGATGATGTAATAGCCAGTAAGAATTAGTACAATACCAGTTTTTGGTATCGATTATTGACCTATTAGCAGGCTTTGGTGCCTTGGACATGAGCTAGGACCATAAGATTCTGCATGAAAGGAGGACTAGCAGCCGAGTTGCACGGGAGGATGTGAAAAGTGTTCATATGTAGTAAAAACCTGAGAAATCCGTCCGTTTTCGTCTTTGTTATCGAATCGACTTAAAGCCAGATCGTCACATTGGCCGCTCTTCTCTCTGAAACGGTTGTACATATCGTCTGCAAAGCTATGTCGCGTGTTGCGGTATGTGGAGACTCTAAACGCACCATAGTAGAACACAGATGATGCTTGTAAGTTGATGTAATAGCCAGTAAGAAGTAGTACAACTCAAGTTCTAGGTATCGATTATTGACTTTTTAGCTGGCTTTGGTGCCTTGGACATGAGCTAGCACCATAAGATTCTGCATGAAAGGAGGACTAGCAGCCGAGTTGCACGGGAGAATGTGAAAAGTGTTCATATGTAGTAAAAACCTGAGAAATCCGTCCGTTTTCGTCATTTGTTATCGAATCGACTTAAAGCCAGATCGTCACATTGGCCGCTCTTCTCTCTGAAACGGTTGTACTTATCGTCTGAAAGCTATGTCGCGTGCTGCAGTAAGCGGAGACACTATAAGCACCATAGTAGAACATAGATAAAGCTTCCAAGATGATGTAATAGCCAGTAAGAATTAGTACAATACCAGATTTAGGTATCGATTATTGACTTTTTAGCTGGATTTGGTGCCTTGGACATGAGCTAGGACCTTAAGATTCTGCATGAAAGGAGGACTAGCAGCCGAATTGCACGCGAGATTTTGAAAAGTTGTCATATGTAGTAAAAACCTGAGAAATCCGTCTGTATTCGTCATTTGGTATGGAATCGACTTAAAGCCAGATCGTCACATTGGCCGCTCTTCTCTCTGAAACGGTTGTACTTATCGTCTGCAAAGCTATGTCGCGTGCTGCGGTTTGTGGAGACACTAAAAGCACCATAGTAGAACACAGATGAAGCTTCTAAGTTGATGTAATAGCCAGTAAGAAGTAGTACAATTCAAGTTTCAGGTATCGATTATTGACTTTTTAGCTGGCCTTGGTGCATTGGACGTGAGCTAGGACCTTAAGACTCTGCATGAAAGGAGGACTAGCAGCCGAGTAGCAAGGGAGAATGTGAAAAGTGTTCATATGTAGTAAAAACCTGAGAAATCCGTCCGTTTTCGTCATTTGTTATCGAATCGACTTAAAGCCAGATCGTCACATTGGCCGCTCTTCTCTCTGAAACGGTTGTACTTATCGTCTGAAAGCTATGTCGCGTGTTGCCGTAGGCGGAAACAGGAAAAGCACCATTGTCGAACACAGATGAAGCTTCTAAGTTGGTGTAATAGCCAGTAAGAAGTAGTACAACTCAAGTTTTAGGTATCGATTATTGACTTTTTAGCTGGCTTTGGTGCCTTGGACATGAGCTAGGACCATAAGATTCTGCATGAAAGGAGGACTAGCAGCCGAGTTGCATGGGAGAATGTGAAACGTGTTCATATGTAGTAAAAACCTGAGTAATTCGTCCGTTTTCGTCATTTGTTATCGAATCGACTTAAAGCCAGATCGTCGCATTGGCCGCTCTTCTCTCTGAAACGGTTGTACTTATCGTGTGAAAGCTATGTCGCGTGCTGCGGTATGCGGAGACACTAAAAGCACCATAGTAGAACACAGATGAAGCTTCTAAGATGATGTAATAGCCAGTAAGAATTAGTACAATACCAGATTTAGGTATCGATTATTGAATTTTTAGCTTGATTTGGTGCCTTGGACATGAGCTAGGACCTTAAGATTCTGCATGAAAGGAGGACTAGCAGCCGAATTGCACGCGAGATCGTGAAAAGTGTTCATATGTAGTAAAAACCTGAGAAATCCGTCTGTATTCGTCATTTGGTATTGAATCGACTTAAAGCCAGATTGTCACATGATCCGCTCTTCTCTCTGAAACGGTTGTACTTATCGTCTGGAAAGCTATGTCGCGTGGTGCGGCATGCGGAGACACTAAAAGCACCATAGTAGAACACAGATGAAGCTTCTAAGCTGATGTAATAGCCAGTAAGATGTAGTACAATTCAAGTGTTAGGTATCGATTATTGACTTTTTAGCTGGCTTTGGTGCCTTGGACATGAGCTAGGACCTTAAGATTCTGCATGAAAGGAGGACTAGCTGCCGAGTTGCACGATAGAATGTGAAAAGTGTTCATATGTAGTAAAAACCTGAGAAATCCGTCCGTTTTCGTCATTTGTTATCGAATCGACTTAAAGCCAGATCGTCACATTGGCCGCTCTTCTCTCTGAATCGGTTGTACTTATCGTCTGAAAGCTATGTCGCGTGCTGCGGTATGCGGAGACACTAAAAGCACCATGGTAGAACACAGATGAAGCTTCTAAGTTGATGTAATAGCCAGTAAGAAGTAGTACAATTCAAGTTTTAGGTATCGATTATTGACTTTTTAGCTGGCCTTGGTGCATTGGACGTGAGCTAGGACCTTAAGATTCTGCATGAAAGGAGGACTAGCAGCCGAGTAGCAAGGGAGAATGTGAAAAGTGTTCATATGTAGTAAAAACCTGAGAAATCCGTCCGTTTTCTTCATTTGTTATGGAATCGATTTGAAGCCAGGTCGTCACATTGTCCGCTCTTCTCTCTGAAACGGTTGTACATATCGTCTGCAAAGCTATGTCGCGTCCTGCGATATGCGGGGACACTAAAATCAAAATAGTAGAACATTGATGAAGCTTCTAAGTTGATGTAATAGCTAGTAAGAATTAGTACAATACCAGATTTAGGTATCGATTATTGACTTTTTAGCTGGCTTTGGTGCCTTGGACATGAGCTAGGACCTTAAGATTCTGCATGAAAGGAGGACTAGCAGCCGAATTGCACGCGAGATTGTGAAAAGTGTTCATATGTAGTAAAAACCTGAGAAATCCGTCCGTATACGTCATTTGTTATGGAATCGACTTAAAGCCAGATCGTCACATTGGCCGCTCTTCTCTCTGAAACGGTTGTACTTATCGTCTGCAAAGCTATGTCGCGTGCTGCTGTTTGTGGAGACACTAAAAGCACCATAGTAGAACACAGATGAAGCTTCTAAGATGATGTAATAGCCAGTAAGAAGTAGTAGAATTCAAGTTTTAAGTATCGATTATTGACTTTTTTGCTGGCTTTGGTGCCTTGCACATGAGCTAGGACCTTAAGACTCTGCATGAAAGGAGGACTAGCAGCCGAGTTGCATGGGAGGATGTGAAAAGTGTTCATATGTAGTAAAAACCTGAGAAATCCGTCCGGTTTCGTCATTTGTTATTGAATCGCCTTAAAGCCAGATCGTCATATTGGCCTCTCTTCGCTCTGAAACGGTTGTACTTATCGTCTGCAAAGCTATGTCCCGTGCTGCGGTATGCGGAGACACTAAAAGCACCATTGTAGAACACAGATGAAGCTTATAAGTTGATGTAATAACCAGTAAGAAGTAGTACAATTCAAGTTTTTAGTATCGATTATTGAATTTTTAGCTGGCTTTGGTGCCTTGGACATGAGATAGGACCTTAAGATTCTGCATGAAAGGAGGACTAGCAGGCGAGTTGCACGGGAGAATGTGAAAAGTGTTCATATGTAGTAAAAACCTGAGAAATCCGTCCGTTTTCGTCATATGTTATCGAATCGACTTAAAGCCAGGTCGTCACATTGGCCGATCTTCTGTCTGAAACGGTTGTACATATCGTCTGCAAAGCTATGTCGCGTGTTGCGGTATTTGGAGACTCTAAAAGCACCATAGTAGAACACAGCTGAAGCTTCTAAGATGATGTAATAGCCAGTAAGAAGTAGTACATCTCAAGTTCTAGGTATCGATTATTGACTTTTTAGCTGGCTTTGGTGCCTTGGACATGAGCTAGGACCATAAGATTCTGCATGAAACGAGGACTAGCAGCCGAGTTGCACGAGAGAATGTGAAAAGTGTTCATATGTAGTAAAAACCTGAGAAATCCATCCGTTTCCGTCATTTGTTATCGAATCGACTTAAAGCCAGGTCGTCACATTGGCCGGTCTTCTCTCTGAAACGGTTGTACATATCGTCTGCAAAGCTATGTCGCGTGTTGCAGTGTGTGGAGACTCTAAAAGCACCATAGTAGAACACAGATGAAGCTTCTAAGTTGATGTAATAGCCAGTAAGAAGTAGTACATCTCAAGTTCTAGATATCGATTATTGACTTTTTAGCTGGCTTTGGTGCCTTGGACATGAGCTAGGACCATAAGATTCTGCATGAAACGAGGACTAGCATGCCGAGTTGCACGAGAGAGTGTGAAAAGTGTTCATATGTAGTAAAAACCTGAGAAATCCGTCTGTATTCGTCATTTGTTATCGAATCGACTTAAAGCCAGATCGTCACATTGGCCGCTCTTCTCTCTGAATCGGTTGTACTTATCGTCTGAAAGCTATGTCGCGTGCTGCGGTATGCGGAGACACTAAAAGCACCATGGTAGAACACAGATGAAGCTTCTAAGATGATGTAATAGCCAGTAAGAATTAGTACAATACCAGTTTTTGGTATCGATTATTGACTTATTAGCAGGCTTTGGTGCCTTGGACATGAGCTAGGACCTTAAGATTCTGCATGAAAGGAGGACTAGCAGCCGAGTTGCACGGGAGGATGTGAAAAGTGTTCATATGTAGTAAAAACCTGAGAAATCCGTCCGTTTTCTTCATTTGTTATAGAATCGACTTAAAGCCAGGTCGTCACATTGGCCGCTCTTCTCTCTGAAACGGTTGTACATATCGTCTGCAAAGCTATGTCGCGTGTTGCGGTATGTGGAGACTCTAAACGCACCATAGTAGAACACAGATGATGCTTGTAAGTTGATGTAATAGCCAGTAAGAAGTAGTACAACTCAAGTTCTAGGTATCGATTATTGACTTTTTAGCTGGCTTTGGTGCCTTGGACATGAGCTAGCACCATAAGATTCTGCATGAAAGGAGGACTAGCAGCCGAGTTGCACGGGAGAATGTGAAAAGTGTTCATATGTAGTAAAAACCTGAGAAATCCGTCCGTTTTCGTCATTTGTTATCGAATCGACTTAAAGCCAGATCGTCACATTGGAAGCTCTTCTCTCTGAAACGGTTGTACTTATCGTCTGCAAAGCTATGTCGCGTGCTGCGGTTTGTGGAGACACTAAAAGCACCATAGTAGAACACAGATGAAGCTTCTAAGTTGATGTAATAGCCAGTAAGAAGTAGTACAATTCAAGTTTCAGGTATCGATTATTGACTTTTTAGCTGGCCTTGGTGCATTGGACGTGAGCTAGGACCTTAAGACTCTGCATGAAAGGAGGACTAGCAGCCGAGTAGCAAGGGAGAATGTGAAAAGTGTTCATATGTAGTAAAAACCTGAGAAATCCGTCCGTTTTCGTCATTTGTTATCGAATCGACTTAAAGCCAGATCGTCACATTGGCCGCTCTTCTCTCTGAAACGGTTGTACTTATCGTCTGCAAAGCTATGTCGCGTGTTGCCGTAGGCGGAAACCGGAAAAGCACCATTGTCGAACACAGATGAAGCTTCTAAGTTGGTGTAATAGCCAGTAAGAAGTAGTACAACTCAAGTTTTAGGTATCGATTATTGACTTTTTAGCTGGCTTTGGTGCCTTGGACATGAGCTAGGACCATAAGATTCTGCATGAAAGGAGGACTAGCAGCCGAGTTGTATGGGAGAATGTGAAACGTGTTCATATGTAGTAAAAACCTGAGTAATTCGTCCGTTTTCGTCATTTGTTATCGAATCGACTTAAAGCCAGATCGTCGCATTGGCCGCTCTTCTCTCTGAAACGGTTGTACTTATCGTGTGAAAGCTATGTCGCCAGCTGCGGTATGCGGAGACACTAAAAGCACCATAGTAGAACACAGATGAAGCTTCTAAGATGATGTAATAGCCAGTAAGAATTAGTACAATACCAGATTTAGGTATCGATTATTGAATTTTTAGCTGGATTTGGTGCCTTGGACATGAGCTAGGACCTTAAGATTCTGCATGAAAGGAGGACTAGCAGCCGAATTGCACGCGAGATCGTGAAAAGTGTTCATATGTAGTAAAAACCTGAGAAATCCGTCTGTATTCGTCATTTGGTATTGAATCGACTTAAAGCCAGATTGTCACATGATCCGCTCTTCTCTCTGAAACGGTTGTACTTATCGTCTGGAAAGCTATGTCGCGTGGTGCGGCATGCGGAGACACTAAAAGCACCATAGTAGAACACAGATGAAGCTTCTAAGCTGATGTAATAGCCAGTAAGATGTAGTACAATTCAAGTGTTAGGTATCGATTATTGACTTTTTAGCTGGCTTTGGTGCCTTGGACATGAGCTAGGACCTTAAGATTCTGCATGAAAGGAGGACTAGCTGCCGAGTTGCACGATAGAATGTGAAAAGTGTTCATATGTAGTAAAAACCTGAGAAATCCGTCCGTTTTCGTCATTTGTTATCGAATCGACTTAAAGCCAGATCGTCACATTGGCCGCACTTCGCTCTGAAACGGTTGTACTTATCGTCTGCAAAGCTATGTCGCGTGTTGCAGTAAGCGGAGACACTAATAGCACCATAGTAGAACACAGATGAAGCTTCTAAGTTGATGTAATAGCCAGTAAGAAGTAGTACAATTCAAGTTTTAGGTATCGATTATTGACTTTTTAGCTGGCCTTGGTGCATTGGACATGAGCTAGGACCTTAAGATTCTGCATGAAAGGAGGACTAGCAGCCGAATTGCACGCGAGATTGTGAAAAGTGTTCATATGTAGTAAAAACCTGAGAAATCCGTCCGTATACGTCATTTGTTATGGAATCGACTTAAAGCCAGATCGTCACATTGGCCGCTCTTCTCTCTGAAACGGTTGTACTTATCGTCTGCAAAGCTATGTCGCGTGCTGCTGTTTGTGGAGACACTAAAAGCACCATAGTAGAACACAGATGAAGCTTCTAAGATGATGTAATAGCCAGTAAGAAGTAGTAGAATTCAAGTTTTAAGTATCGATTATTGACTTTTTTGCTGGCTTTGGTGCCTTGGACATGAGCTAGGACCTTAAGACTCTGCATGAAAGGAGGACTAGCAGCCGAGTTGCATGGGAGGATGTGAAAAGTGTTCATATGTAGTAAAAACCTGAGAAATCCGTCCGGTTTCGTCATTTGTTATTGAATCGCCTTAAAACCAGATCGTCATATTGGCCTCTCTTCGCTCTGAAACGGTTGTACTAATCGTCTGCAAAGCTATGTCGCGTGCTGCGGTATGCGGAGACACTAAAAGCACCATTGTAGAACACAGATGAAGCTTATAAGTTGATGTAATAACCAGTAAGAAGTAGTACAATTCAAGTTTTTAGTATCGATTATTGAATTTTTAGCTGGCTTTGGTGCCTTGGACATGAGATAGGACCTTAAGATTCTGCATGAAAGGAGGACTAGCAGGCGAGTTGCACGGGAGAATGTGAAAAGTGTTCATATGTAGTGAAAACCTGAGAAATCCGTCCGTTTTCGTCATTTGTTATCGAATCGACTTAAAGCCAGGTCGTCACATTGGCCGATCTTCTGTCTGAAACGGTTGTACATATCGTCTGCAAAGCTATGTCGCGTGTTGCGGTATTTGGAGACTCAAAAAAGCACCATAGTAGAACACAGCTGAAGCTTCTAAGTTGATGTAATAGCCAGTAAGAAGTAGTACATCTCAAGTTCTAGGTATCGATTATTGACTTTTTAGCTGGCTTTGGTGCCTTGGACATGAGCTAGGACCATAAGATTCTGCATGAAACGAGGACTAGCAGCCGAGTTGCACGAGAGAATGTGAAAAGTGTTCATATGTAGTAAAAACCTGAGAAATCCGTCCGTTTTCGTCATTTGTTATCGAATCGACTTAAAGCCAGATCGTCACATTGGCCGCTCTTCTCTCTGAAACGGTTGTACTTATCGTCTGAAAGCTATGTCGCGTGCTGCGGTATGCGGAGACACTAAAAGCACCATAGTAGAACACAGATGAAGCTTCTAAGATGATGTAATAGCCGGTAAGAAGTAGTACAATTCAAGTTCTAGGTATCGATTATTGACTTTTTAGCTTGCTTTGGTGCCTTGGACATGAGCTAGGACCATAAGATTCAGCATGAAAGGAGGACTAGCAGCCGAGTTGCATGGGAGAATGTGAAAAGTGTTCATATGTATTAAAAATCTGAGAAATCCGTCCGTTTTCGTCATTTGTTAACGAATCGACTTAAAGCCAGATCGTCACATTGGCCGCACTTCGCTCTGAAACGGTTGTACTTATCGTCTGCAAAGCTATGTCGCGTGTTGCAGTAAGCGGAGACACTAATAGCACCATAGTAGAACACAGATGACGCTTCTAAGTTGATGTAATAGCCAGTAAGAAGTAGTACAATTCAAGTTTTAGGTATCGATTATTGACTTTTTAGCTGGCCTTGGTGCATTGGACGTGAGCTAGGACCTTAAGATTCTGCATGAAAGGAGGACTAGCAGCCGAGTAGCAAGGGAGAATGTGAAAAGTGTTCATATGTAGTAAAAACCTGAGAAATCCGTCCGTTTTCTTCATTTGTTATGGAATCGATTTGAAGCCAGGTCGTCACATTGTCCGCTCTTCTCTCTGAAACGGTTGTACATATCGTCTGCAAAGCTATGTCGCGTGCTGCGATATGCGGGGACACTAAAATCAAAATAGTAGAACATTGATGAAGCTTCTAAGTTGATGTAATAGCTAGTAAGAATTAGTACAATACCAGATTTAGGTATCGATTATTGACTTTTTAGCTGGATTTGGTGCCTTGGACATGAGCTAGGACCTTAAGATTCTGCATGAAAGGAGGACTAGCAGCCGAATTGCACGCGAGATTGTGAAAAGTGTTCATATGTAGTAAAAACCTGAGAAATCCGTCCGTATACGTCATTTGTTATGGAATCGACTTAAAGCCAGATCGTCACATTGGCCGCTCTTCTCTCTGAAACGGTTGTACTTATCGTCTGCAAAGCTATGTCGCGTGCTGCTGTTTGTGGAGACACTAAAAGCACCATAGTAGAACACAGATGAAGCTTCTAAGATGATGTAATAGCCAGTAAGAAGTAGTAGAATTCAAGTTTTAAGTATCGATTATTGACTTTTTTGCTGGCTTTGGTGCCTTGGACATGAGCTAGGACCTTAAGACTCTGCATGAAAGGAGGACTAGCAGCCGAGTTGCATGGGAGGATGTGAAAAGTGTTCATATGTAGTAAAAACCTGAGAAATCCGTCCGGTTTCGTCATTTGTTATTGAATCGCCTTAAAGCCAGATCGTCATATTGGCCTCTCTTCGCTCTGAAACGGTTGTACTTATCGTCTGCAAAGCTATGTCGCGTGCTGCGGTATGCGGAGACACTAAAAGCACCATTGTAGAACACAGATGAAGCTTATAAGTTGATGTAATAACCAGTAAGAAGTAGTACAATTCAAGTTTTTAGTATCGATTATTGACTTTTTAGCTGGCTTTGGTGCCTTGGACATGAGCTAGGACCATAAGATTCTGCATGAAACGAGGACTAGCAGCCGAGTTGCACGAGAGAATGTGAAAAGTGTTCATATGTAGTAAAAACCTGAGAAATCCGTCTGTATTCGTCATTTGTTATCGAATCGACTTAAAGCCAGATCGTCACATTGGCCGCTCCTCCCTCTGAAACGGTTGTACTTATCGTCTGAAAGCTATGTCGCGTGCTGCGGTATGCGGAGACACTAAAAGCACCATAGTAGAACATTGATGAAGCTTCTAAGATGATGTAATAGCCAGTAAGAAGTAGTATAATTCAAGTTTTAAGTATCGATTATTGACTTGTTAGCTGGCTTTGGTGCATTGGACATGAGCTAGGACCTTAAGATTCTGCATGAAAGGAGGACTAGCAGCCGAGTTGCACGGGAGGATGTGAAAAGTGTTCATATGTAGTAAAAACCTGAGACATCCGTCCGTTTTCGTCATTTGTTATTGAATCGACTTAAAGCCAGATCGTCACATTGGCCGCTCTTCGCTCTGAAACGGTTGTACCTATCGCCTGCAAAGCTATGTCGCGTGCTGCGTTATGCGGAGACACTAATAGCACCATAGTAGATCACAGATGAAGCTTCAAAGTTGATGTAATAACCAGTAAGAAGTAGTACAATCCAAGTTTTAGGTATCGATTATTGACTTTTTAGCTGGCTTTGGTGCATTGGACGTGAGCTAAGACCTTAAGATTCTGCATGAAAGGAGGACTAGCAGCCAAGTTGCACGGGAGGATGTGAAAAGTGTTCATATGTAGTAAAAACCTGAGAAATCCGTCCGTTTTCGTCATTTGTTATCGAATCGACTTAAAGCCAGATCGTCACATTGGCCGCTCTTCTCTCTAAAACGGTTGTACTTATCGTCTGCAAAGCTATGTCGCGTGATGCGGTATGTGGAGGCACTAAAAGCACCATAGTAGAACACAGATGAAGCTTCTACGTTGATGTAATAACCAGTAAGAAGTAGTACAATTCAAGTTTTAAGTGTCGATTATTGACTTTTTAGCTGGCTTTGGTGCCTTGGACATGAGCTAGGACCTTAAGATTCTGCATGAAAGGAGGACTAGCAGGCGAGTTGCACGGGAGAATGTGAAAAGTGTTCATATGTAGTGAAAACCTGAGAAATCCGTCCGTTTCTGTCATTTGTTATCGAATCGACTTAAAGCCAGGTCGTCACATTGGCCGGTCTTCTCTCTGAAACGGTTGTACATATCGTCTGCAAAGCTATGTCGCGTGTTGCGGTGTGTGGAGACTCTAAAAGCACCATAGTAGAACACAGATGAAGCTTCTAAGTTGATGTAATAGCCAGTAAGAAGTAGTACATCTCAAGTTCTAGATATCGATTATTGACTTTTTAGCTGGCTTTGGTGCCTTGGACATGAGCTAGGACCATAAGATTCTGCATGAAACGGGGACTAGCATGCCGAGTTGCACGAGAGAGTGTGAAAAGTGTTCATATGTAGTAAAAACCTGAGAAATCCGTCTGTATTCGTCAATTGTTATCGAATCGACTTAAAGCCAGATCGTCACATTGGCCGCTCTTCTCTCTGAATCGGTTGTACTTATCGTCTGAAAGCTATGTCGCGTGCTGCGGTATGCGGAGACACTAAAAGCACCATAGTAGAACACAGATGAAGCTTATAAGATGATGTAATAGCCAGTAAGAATTAGTACAATACCAGATTTAGGTATCGATTATTGACTTTTTAGCTGGCTTTGGTGCCTTGGACATGAGCTAGGACCTTACGATTCTGCATGAAAGGAGGACTAGCAGCCGAATTGCACGCGAGATTGTGAACAGTGTTCATATGTAGTAAAAACCTGAGAAATTCGTCCGTATTCGTCATTTGTTATGGAATCTACTTAAAGCCAGATCGTCACATTGGCCGCTCTTCTCTCTGAAACGGTTGTACTTATCGTCTGCAAAGCTATGTCGCGTGCTGCGGTATGCGGAGACACTAAAAGCACCATAGTAGAACACAGATGAAGTTTCTAAGATGATGTAATAGCCAGTAAGAAGTAGTACAATTCAAGTTTTAAGTATCGATAATTGACTTTTTAGCTGGCTTTGGTGCCTTGGACATGAGCTAGGACCTTAAGATTCTGCATGAAAGGAGGACTAGCAGCAGAGTTGCACGGGAGGATGTGAAAAGTGTTCATATGTAGTAAAAACCTGCGAAATCCGTCCGTTTTCGTCATTTGTTATCGAATCGACTTAAAGCCAGATCGTCACATTGGCCGCTCTTCTCTCTAAAACGGTTGTACTTATCGTCTGCAAAGCTATGTCGCGTGATGCGGTATGTGGAGGCACTAAAAGCACCATAGTAGAACACAGATGAAGCTTCTAAGTTGATGTAATAACCAGTAAGAAGTAGTACAATTCAAGTTTTAAGTGTCGATTATTGACTTTTTAGCTGGCTTTGGTGCCTTGGCCATGAGCTAGGACCTTAAGATTCTGCATGAAAGGAGGACTAGCAGCCGAATTGCACGCGAGATTGTGAATAGTGTTTATATGTAGTAAAAACCTGAGAAATCCGTCCGTATTCGTCATTTGCTATGGAATCGACTTAAAGCCAGATCGTCACATTGGCAGCTCTTCTCTCTGAAACGGTTGTACTTACCGTCTGCAAAGCTATGTCGCGTGCTGCGGTATGCGGAGACACTAAAAGCACCATTGTAGAACACAGATGAAGATTCTAAGTTGATGTAATAACCAGTAAGAAGTAGTACAATTCAAGTTTTAAGTATCGATTATTGACTTTTTAGCTGGCTTTGGTGCCTTGGACATGAGCTAGGACCTTAAGATTCTGCATGAAAGGAGGACTAGCAGGCGAGTTGCACGGGAGAATGTGAAAAGTGTTCATATGTAGTAAAAACCTGAGAAATCCGTCCGTTTTCGTCATTTGTTATCGAATCGACTTAAAGCCAGGTCGTTACATTCGCCGCTCTTCTGTCTGAAACGGTTGTACATATCGTCTGCAAAGCTATGTCGCGTGTTGCGGTATGTGGAGACTCTAAAAGCACCATAGTAGAACACAGATGAAGCTTCTAAGTTGATGTAATATCCAGTAAGAAGTAGTACATCTCAAGTTCTACGTATCGATTATTGAATTTTTAGCTGGCTTTGGTGCCTTGGACATGAGCTAGGACCATAAGATTCTGCATGAAACGAGGACTAGCAGCCGAGTTGCACGAGAGAATGTGAAAAGTGTTCATATGTAGTAAAAACCTGAGAAATCCGTCTGTATTCGTCATTTGTTATCGAATCGACTTAAAGCCAGATCGTCACATTGGCCGCTCCTCCCTCTGAAACGGTTGTACTTATCGTCTGAAAGCTATGTCGCGTGCTGCGGTATGCGGAGACACTAAAAGCACCATAGTAGAACATTGATGAAGCTTCTAAGATGATGTAATAGCTAGTAAGAAGTAGTATAATTCAAGTTTTAAGTATCGATTATTGACTTTTTAGATGGCTTTGGTGCATTGGACATGAGCTAGGACCTTAAGATTCTGCATGAAAGGAGGACTAGCAGCCGAGTTGCACGGGAGGATGTGAAAAGTGTTCATATGTAGTAAAAACCTGAGACATCCGTCCGTTTTCGTCATTTGTTATTGAATCGACTTAAAGCCAGATCGTCACATTGGCCGCTCTTCGCTCTGAAACGGTTGTACCCATCGCCTGCAAAGCTATGTCGCGTGCTGCGTTATGCGGAGACACTAATAGCACCATAGTAGATCACAGATGAAGCTTCAAAGTTGATGTAATAACCAGTAAGAAGTAGTACAATCCAAGTTTTAGGTATCGATTATTGACTTTTTAGCTGGCTTTGGTGCATTGGACGTGAGCTAAGACCTTAAGATTCTGCATGAAAGGAGGACTAGCAGCCAAGTTGCACGGGAGGATGTGAAAAGTGTTCATATGTAGTAAAAACCTGAGAAATCCGTCCGTTTTCGTCATTTGTTATCGAATCGACTTAAAGCCAGATCGTCACATTGGCCGCTCTTCTCTCTAAAACGGTTGTACTTATCGTCTGCAAAGCTATGTCGCGTGATGCGGTATGTGGAGGCACTAAAAGCACCATAGTAGAACACAGATGAAGCTTCTAAGTTGATGTAATAACCAGTAAGAAGTAGTACAATTCAAGTTTTAAGTGTCGATTATTGACTTTTTAGCTGGCTTTGGTGCCTTGGACATGAGCTAGGACCTTAAGATTCTGCATGAAAGGAGGACTAGGAGGCGAGTTGCACGGGAGAATGTGAAAAGTGTTCATATGTAGTTAAAACCTGAGAAATCCGTCCGTTTCCGTCATTTGTTATCGAATCGACTTAAAGCCAGGTCGTCACATTGGCCGGTCTTCTCTCTGAAACGGTTGTACATATCGTCTGCATAGCTATGTCGCGTGTTGCGGTGTGTGGAGACTCTAAAAGCACCATAGTAGAACACAGATGAAGCTTCTAAGTTGATGTAATAGCCAGTAAGAAGTAGTACATCTCAAGTTCTAGATATCGATTATTGACTTTTTAGCTGGCTTTGGTGCCTTGGACATGAGCTAGGACCATAAGATTCTGCATGAAACGAGGACTAGCATGCCGAGTTGCACGAGAGAGTGTGAAAAGTGTTCATATGTAGTAAAAACCTGAGAAATCCGTCTGTGTTCGTCATTTGTTATCGAATCGACTTAAAGCCAGATCGTCACATTGGCCGCTCTTCTCTCTGAATCGGTTGTACTTATCGTCTGAAAGCTATGTCGCGTGCTGCGGTATGCGGAGACACTAAAAGCACCATAGTAGAACACAGATGAAGTTTCTAAGATGATGTAATAGCCAGTAAGAATTAGTACAATACCAGATTTAGGTATCGATTATTGACTTTTTAGCTGGCTTTGGTGCCTTGGACATGAGCTAGGACCTTACGATTCTGCATGAAAGGAGGACTAGCAGCCGAATTGCACGCGAGATTGTGAACAGTGTTCATATGTAGTAAAAACCTGAGAAATTCGTCCGTATTCGTCATTTGTTATGGAATCTACTTAAAGCCAGATCGTCACATTGGCCGCTCTTCTCTCTGAAACGGTTGTACTTATCGTCTGCAAAGCTATGTCGCGTGCTGCGGTATGCGGAGACACTAAAAGCACCATAGTAGAACACAGATGAAGTTTCTAAGATGATGTAATAGCCAGTAAGAAGTAGTACAATTCAAGTTTTAAGTATCGATAATTGTTTTTTAGCTGGCTTTGGTGCCTTGGACATGAGCTAGGACCTTAAGATTCTGCATGAAAGGAGGACTAGCAGCAGAGTTGCACGGGAGGATGTGAAAAGTGTTCATATGTAGTAAAAACCTGAGAAATCCGTCCGTTTTCGACATTTGTTATCGAATCGACTTAAAGCCAGATCGTCACATTGGCCGCTCTTCTCTCTAAAACGGTTGTACTTATCGTCTGCAAAGCTATGTCGCGTGATGCGGTATGTGGAGGCACTAAAAGCACCATAGTAGAACACAGATGAATCTTCTAAGTTGATATAATAACCAGTAAGAAGTAGTACAATTCAAGTTTTAAGTGTCGATTATTGACTTTTTAGCTGGCTTTGGTGCCTTGGACATGAGCTAGGACCTTAAGATTCTGCATGAAAGGAGGACTAGCAGCCGAGTTGCACGGGAGAATGTGAAAAGTGTTCATATGTAGTAAAAACCTGAGAAATCCGTCCGTTTCCGTCATTTGTTATCGAATCGACTTAAAGCCAGGTCGTCACATTGGCCGGTCTTCTCTCTGAAACGGTTGTACATATCGTCTACAAAGCTATGTCGCGTGTTGCGGTGTGTGGAGACTCTAAAAGCACCATAGTAGAACACAGATGAAGCTTCTAAGTTGATGTAATAGCCAGTAAGAAGTAGTACATCTCAAGTTCTAGATATCGATTATTGACTTTTTAGCTGGCTTTGGTGCCTTGGACATGAGCTAGGACCATAAGATTCTGCATGAAACGAGGACTAGCATGCCGAGTTGCAGGAGAGAGTGTGAAAAGTGTTCATATGTAGTAAAAACCTGAGAAATCCGTCTGTATTCGTCATTTGTTATCGAATCGACTTAAAGCCAGATCGTCACATTGGCCGCTCTTCTCTCTGAATCGGTTGTACTTATCGTCTGAAAGCTATGTCGCGTGCTGCGGTATGCGGAGACACTAAAAGCACCGTGGTAGAACACAGATGAAGCTTCTAAGATGATGTAATAGCCAGTAAGAAGTAGTACAACTCAAGTTCTAGGTATCGATTATTGACATTTTAGCTGGCTTTGGTGCCTTGGACATGAGCTAGGACCATAAGATTCTGCATGAATGGAGGACTAGCAGCCGAGTTGCACGGGAGAATGTGAAAAGTGTTCATATTATAGTAAAAACCTGAGAAATCCGTCCGTTTTCGTCATTTGTTATCGAATCGACTTAAAGCCAGATCGTCACATTGGCCACTCTTCTCTCTGAAACTGTTGTACTTATCATCTGAAAGCTATGTCGCGCGCTGCAGTATGCGGAGACACTAAAAGCACCATAGTAGAACACAGATGAAGCTTCTAAGATGATGTAATAGCCAGTAAGAATTAGTACAATACCAGATTTAGGTATCGATTATTGACTTTTTAGCTGGCTTTGGTGCCTTGGACATGAGCTAGGACCTTACGATTCTGCATGAAAGGAGGACTAGCAGCCGAATTGCACGCGAGATTGTGAACAGTGTTCATATGCAGTAAAAACCTGAGGAATTCGTCCGTATTCGTCATTTGTTATGGAATCTACTTAAAGCCAGATCGTCACATTGGCCGCTCTTCTCTCTGAAACGGTTGTACTTATCGTCTGCAAAGCTATGTCGCGTGCTGCGGTATGCGGAGACACTAAAAGCACCATAGTAGAACACAGATGAAGTTTCTAAGATGATGTAATAGCCAGTAAGAAGTAGTACAATTCAAGTTTTAAGTATCGATTATTGACTTTTTAGCTGGCTTTGGTGCCTTGGACATGAGCTGGGACCTTAAGATTCTGCATGAAAGGAGGACTAGCAGCAGAGTTGCACGGGAGGATGTGAAAAGTGTTCATATGTAGTAAAAACCTGAGACATCCGTCCGTTTTCGTCATTTGTTATTGAATCGACTTAAAGCCAGATCGTCACATTGGCCGCTCTTCGCTCTGAAACGGTTGTACCTATCGCCTGCAAAGCTATGTCGCGTGCTGCGTTATGCGGAGACACTAATAGCACCATAGTAGATCACAGATGAAGCTTCAAAGTTGATGTAATAACCAGTAAGAAGTAGTACAATCCAAGTTTTAGTTATCGATTATTGACTTTTTAGCTGGCTTTGGTGCATTGGACGTGAGCTAAGACCTTAAGATTCTGCATGAAAGGAGGACTAGCAGCCAAGTTGCACGGGAGGATGTGAAAAGTGTTCATATGTAGTAAAAACCTGAGAAATTCGTCCGTTTTCGTCATTTGTTATCGAATCGACTTAAAGCCAGATCGTCACATTGGCCGCTCTTCTCTCTAAAACGGTTGTACTTATCGTCTGCAAAGCTATGTCGCGTGATGCGGTATGTGGAGGCACTAAAAGCACCATAGTAGAACACAGATGAAGCTTCTAAGTTGATGTAATATCCAGTAAGAAGTAGTACAATTCAAGTTTTAAGTGTCGATTATTGACTTTTTAGCTGGCTTTGGTGCCTTGGACATGAGCTAGGACCTTAAGATTCTGCATGAAAGGAGGACTAGCAGGCGAGTTGCACGGGAGAATGTGAAAAGTGTTCATATGTAGTAAAAACCTGAGAAATCCGTCCGTTTCCGTCATTTGTTATCGAATCGACTTAAAGCCAGGTCGTCACATTGGCCGGTCTTCTCTCTGAAACGGTTGTACATATCGTCTGCAAAGCTATGTCGCGTGTTGCGGTGTGTGGAGACTCTAAAAGCACCATAGTAGAACACAGATGAAGCTTCTAAGTTGAGGTAATAGCCAGTAAGAAGTAGTACATCTCAAGTTCTAGATATCGATTATTGACTTTTTAGCTGGCTTTGGTGCCTTGGACATGAGCTAGGACCATAAGATTCTGCATGAAACGAGGACTAGCAGCCGAGTTGCACGAGAGAATGTGAAAAGTGTTCATATGTAGTAAAAACCTGAGAAATCCGTCTGTATTCGTCATTTGTTATCGAATCGACTTAAAGCCAGATCGTCACATTGGCCGCTCTTCCCTCTGAAACGGTTGTACTTATCGTCTGAAAGCTATGTCGCGTGCTGCGGTATGCGGAGACACTAAAAGCACCATAGTAGAACACAGATGAAGCTTCTAAGATGATGTAATAGCCAGTAAGAAGTAGTACAATTCTAGTTTTAAGTATCGATTATTGACTTTTCTGCTGGCTTTGGTGCCTTGGACATGAGCTAGGACCTTAAGATTCTGCATGAAAGGAGGACTAGCAGCCGAGTTGCACGGGAGGATGTGAAAAGTGTTCATATGTAGTAAAAACCTGAGACATCCGTCCGTTTTCGTCATTTGTTATTGAATCGACTTAAAGCCAGATCGTCACATTGGCCGCTCTTCGCTCTGAAACGGTTGTACCTATCGCCTGCAAAGCTATGTCGCGTGCTGCGTTATGCGGAGACACTAATAGCACCATAGTAGATCACAGATGAAGCCTCAAAGTTGATGTAATAACCAGTAAGAAGTAGTACAATCCAAGTTTTAGGTATCGATTATTGACTTTTTAGCTGGCTTTGGTGCATTGGACGTGAGCTAAGACCTTAAGATTCTGCATGAATGGAGGACTAGCAGCCAAGTTGCACGGGAGGATGTGAAAAGTGTTCATATGTAGTAAAAACCTGAGAAATCCGTCCGTTTTCGTCATTTGTTATCGAATCGACTTAAAGCCAGATCGTCACATTGGCCGCTCTTCTCTCTAAAACGGTTGTACTTATCGTCTGCAAAGCTATGTCGCGTGATGCGGTATGTGGAGGCACTAAAAGCACCATAGTAGAACACAGATGAAGCTTCTAAGTTGATGTAATAACCAGTAAGAAGTAGTACAATTCAAGTTTTAAGTGTCGATTATTGACTTTTTAGCTGGCTTTGGTGCCTTGGACATGAGCTAGGACCTTAAGATTCTGCATGAAAGGAGGACTAGCAGGCGAGTTGCACGGGAGAATGTGAAAAGTGTTCATATGTAGTAAAAACCTGAGAAACCCGTCCGTTTCCGTCATTTGTTATCGAATCGACTTAAAGCCAGGTCGTCACATTGGCCGGTCTTCTCTCTGAAACGGTTGTACATATCGTCTGCAAAGCTATGTCGCGTGTTGCGGTGTGTGGAGACTCTAAAAGCACCATAGTAGAACACAGATGAAGCTTCTAAGTTGATGTAATAGCCAGTAAGAAGTAGTACATCTCAAGTTCTAGATATCGATTATTGACTTTTTAGCTGGCTTTGGTGCCTTGGACATGAGCTAGGACCTTAAGATTCTGCATGAAAGGAGGACTAGCAGGCGAGTTGCACGGGAGAATGTGAAAAGTGTTCATATGTAGTAAAAACCTGAGAAATCCGTCCGTTTTCGTCATTTGTTATCGAATCGACTTAAAGCCAGGTCGTCACATTGGCCGCTCTTCGCTCTGAAACGGTTGTACATATCGTCTCCAAAGCTATGTCGCGTGTTGCGGTATGTGGAGACTCTAAAAGCACCATAGTAGAACACAGATGAAGCTTCTAAGTTGATGTAATATCCAGTAAGAAGTAGTACATCTCAAGTTCTACGTATCGATTATTGAATTTTTAGCTGGCTTTGGTGCCTTGGACATGAGCTAGGACCATAAGATTCTGCATGAAACGAGGACTAGCAGCCGAGTTGCACGAGAGAATGTGAAAAGTGTTCATATGTAGTAAAAACCTGAGAAATCCGTCTGTATTCGTCATTTGTTATCGAATCGACTTAAAGCCAGATCGTCACATTGGCCGCTCTTCCCTCTGAAACGGTTGTACTTATCGTCTGAAAGCTATGTCGCGTGCTGCGGTATGCGGAGACACTAAAAGCACCATAGTAGAACACAGATGAAGCTTCTAAGATGATGTAATAGCCAGTAAGAAGTAGTATAATTCAAGTTTTAAGTATCGATTATTGACTTTCTAGCTGGCTTTGGTGCCTTGGACATGAGCTAGGACCTTAAGATTCTGCATGAAAGGAGGACTAGCAGCCGAGTTGCACGGGAGGATGTGAAAAGTGTTCATATGTAGTAAAAACCTGAGACATCCGTCCGTTTTCGTCATTTGTTATTGAATCGACTTAAAGCCAGATCGTCACATTGGCCGCTCTTCGCTCTGAAACGGTTGTACCTATCGCCTGCAAAGCTATGTCGCGTGCTGCGTTATGCGGAGACACTAATAGCACCATAGTAGATCACAGATGAAGCCTCAAAGTTGATGTAATAACCAGTAAGAAGTAGTACAATCCAAGTTTTAGGTATCGATTATTGACTTTTTAGCTGGCTTTGGTGCATTGGACGTGAGCTAAGACCTTAAGATTCTGCATGAAAGGAGGACTAGCAGCCAAGTTGCACGGGAGGATGTGAAAAGTGTTCATATGTAGTAAAAACCTGAGAAATCCGTCCGTTTTCGTCATTTGTTATCTAATCGACTTAAAGCCAGATCGTCACATTGGCCGCTCTTCTCTCTAAAACGGTTGTACTTATCGTCTGCAAAGCTATGTCGCGTGATGCGGTATGTGGAGGCACTAAAAGCACCATAGTAGAACACAGATGAAGCTTCTAAGTTGATGTAATAACCAGTAAGAAGTAGTACAATTCAAGTTTTAAGTGTCGATTATTGACTTTTTAGCTGGCTTTGGTGCCTTGGACATGAGCTAGGACCTTAAGATTCTGCATGAAAGGAGGACTAGCAGGCGAGTTGCACGGGAGAATGTGAAAAGTGTTCATATGTAGTAAAAACCTGAGAAATCCGTCCGTTTCCGTCATTTGTTATCGAATCGACTTAAAGCCAGGTCGTCACATTGGCCGGTCTTCTCTCTGAAACGGTTGTACATATCGTCTGCAAAGCTATGTCGCGTGTTGCGGTGTGTGGAGACTCTAAAAGCACCATAGTAGAACACAGATGAAGCTTCTAAGTTGATGTAATAGCTAGTAAGTAGTAGTACAACTCAAGTTTTAGGTATCGATTATTGACTTTTTAGCTGGCTTTGGTGCCTTGGACATGAGCTAGGACCTTAAGATTCTGCATGAAAGGAGGACTAGCAGCCGAGTTGCATGGGAGAATGTGAAAAGTGTTCATATGTAGTAAAAACCTGTGAAATCCGTCCGTTTTCGTCATTTGTTATCGAATGGACTTTAAGCCAGATCGTCACATTGGCCGCTCTGCTCTCTGAAACGGTTGTACTTATCGACTGCAAAGCTATGTCGCGTTCTGCGGTATGCGGAGACACTAAAATCACCATAGTAGAACACAGATGAAGCTTCTATGTTGATTTAATAGCCAGTAAGTAGTAGTACAATTCAAGTTTTAGGTATCGATTATTGACTTTTTAGCTGGCTTTGGTGCCTTGGACATGAGCTAGGACCCTAAGAATCTGCATGAGAGGAGGACTAGCAGCCAAGTTGCACGAGAGAATGTGAAAAGTGCTCATATGTAGTAAAAACCTGAGAGATCCGTTCGCCATCGTCATTTGTTATCGAATCGACTTAAAGCCAGATCGTCACATTTTCCGCTCTACTCTCTGAAACGGTTGTACTTATCGTCTGCAAAGCTATGTCGCGTGCTGCGGTATGCAGAGACACTAAATGCACCATAGTAGAACACAGATGAAGCTTCTAAGTTGATGTAATAGCCAGTAGTACAATTCAAGTTTTAGGTATCGATTATTGACTTTGTAGCTGGCTTTGGTGCCTTGGACATGAGCTAGGAGCTTAAGATTCTGCATGAAAGAAGGACTAGCAGCCGAGTTGTACGGGAGAATGTGAAAACTGTTCATATGTAGTAAAAACTTGAGAAATCCATACGTTCTCGTCATTGGTTATCGATTCGTCTTAAAGCCAGATCGTCACATTGGCTGCTCTTCTCTCTGAAACGGTTGTACTTATCGTCTGCAAAGCTATGTCGCGTGGTGCGGTATGTGGAGACACTAAAAGCACCATAGTAGAACACAGATGAAGCTTCTAAGTTGATGTAATAGCTAGTAAGAGGTAGTACAATTCAAGTTTTAAGTATCGATTATTGACTTTTTAGCTGGCTTTGGTGCCTTGGACATGAGCTAGGACCTTAAGATTCTGCATGAAAGGAGGACTAGCAGCCGAGTTGCACGGGAGAATGTGAAAAGTGTTCATATGTAGTAAAAACCTGAGAAGACCGTCCGTTTTGTCATTTGTTATCGAATCGACTAAAAGCCAGATCGTCACATTGGCCGCTCTTCTCTCCGAAACGGATGTACTTATCGTCTGAAAGCTATGTCGCGTGCTGCGGTATGCGGAGACGATAAAAGCACCATAGTAGAACACAGATGAAGCTTCTAAGATGATGTAATAGCCAGTAAGAATTAGTACAATACCAGTTTTAGGTATCGATTATTGACTTTTAGCTGGCTTTGGTGCCTTGGACATGAGCTAGGACCTTAAGATTCTGCATGAAAGGAGGACTAGCAGCCGAGTTGCACGGGAGAATGTGAAAAGTTTTCATATGTAGTAAAAACCTGAGAAATCGGTCCATTTTCGTCATTTGTTATCGAATCGACTTAAAACCGGATCGTGACATTGGCCGCTCTTGTCTCTGAAACGGTTGTACTTATCGTCTGCAAAGCTATGTCGCGTGCTGCGGTATGCGGAGACACTAAAAGCACCATAGTAGAACACAGATGAAGCTTCTAAGTTGATGTAATAGCTAGTAAGAAGTAGTACAATTGGAATTTTAGATATCGATTATTGACTTTTTAGCTGCTTTGGTGCCTTGGACATGAGCTAGGACCTTAAGATTCTGCATGAAAGGAGGACTAGCAGCCGAGTTGCACGGGAGAATGTGAAAAGTGTTCATATGTAGTAAAAACCAGAGAAGTCCGTCCGTTTTGTCATTTGTTATCGAATCGACTTATTGCCAGATCGTCACATTGGCCGCTCTTCTCTCCGAAACGGTTGTACTTATCGTCTGAAAGCTATGTCGCGTGCTGCGGTATGCGGAGACACTAAAAGCACCATAGTAGAACACAGATGAAGCTTGTAAGATGATGTAATAGCCAGTAAGAATTAGTACAATACCAGTTTTAGGTATCGATTATTGACTTTTAGCTGGCTTTGGTGCCTTGCACATGAGCTAGAACCTTAATGATTCTGCATGAAAGGAGGGTTAGCAGCTGAGTTGCACGGGAGAATGTGAAAAGTGTTCATATGTAGTAAAAACCTGAGAAATCCGTCCGTTTTCGTCATTTGTTATGGAATCGACTTAAAGCCAGTTCGTCACATTGGCCGCTCTTCCCTCTGACGCTGTTGTACTTATCGTCTGCAATGCTATGTCGCGTGCTGCGGTATGCGGAGACACTTAAGGCACCATAGTAGAACACAGATGAAGCTTCTATGTTGATGTAATAGCCAGTAAGAAGTAGTACAATTCAAGTTTTAGGTATCGATTATTCACTTTTTAGCTGGCTTTGGTGCCTTGGACATGAGCTATGACCTTACGAATCTGCATGAGAGGAGGACTAGCAGAAACGTTGCCCGGGAGAATGTGAAATGTGTTAAAATGTAGTTTAAACCTGAGAAATCCGTCCGTTTTCGTCTTTTGTTATCGAATCGACTTAAAGCCAGATCGTCACATTGTCCGCCCTTCTCTCTGAAACGGTAGTACTTATCGTCTGCAAAGCTATGTCGTGTGCTGCGGTATGCGGAGACACTAAAAATACCATAGTAAAACACGGATGAAGCTTCTAAGTTGATGTAATAGCTAGTAAGAGGTAGTACAATTCAAGTTTTAGGTATCGATTATTGACGTTTTAGCTGGCTTTGGTGCCTTGGACATGAGCTAGGACCTTAAGATTTTGCATGAAAGGAGGACTAGCAGCCGAGTTGCACGGGAGGATGTGAAAAGTTTTCATATGTAGTAAAAACCTGAGAAATCCGTCCATTTTCGTAATATGTAATCGAATCGACTTAAAACCGGATCGTGACATTGGCCGCTCTTCTCTCTGAAACGGTTGTACTTATCGTCTGCAAAGCTATGTCGCGTGCTGCGGTATGCGGAACCACTAAAAGCACCATAGTAGAACACAGATGAAGCTTCTAAGCTGATGTAATAGCCAGTAAGAAGTAGTACAATTCAAGTTTTAGGTATCGATTATTGACTTTGTAGCTGGCTTTGGTGCCTTGGACATGAGCTAGGACCTTAAGATTCTGCATGAAATGAGGACTAGCAGCCGAGTTGCACGGGAGATTGTGAAAAGTGTTCATATGTAGTAAAAACCTGAGAGATCCGTTCGCCATCGTCATTTGTTAACGAATCGACTTAAAGCCGGATCGTCACATTGGACGCTCTTCTCTCTGAAACGGTTGTACTTATCGTCTGCAAAGCTATGTCGAGTGCTGCGGTATGTGGAGACACTAAAAGCACCATAGTAGAACACAGATGAAGCTTCTAAGTTGATGTAATAGCCAGTAAGAGGTAGTACAATTCAAGTTTAAGGTATCGATTATTAAATTTTTAGCTGGCTTTGGTGCCTGGGACATGAGCTAGGACCTTAAGATTCTGCATGAAAGGAGGACTAGCAGCCGAGATACATGGGAGAATGTGAAAAGTGTTCATATGTAGTAAAAACCTGAGAAATCCTTTCGTTATCGCCATATATTACCGAATCGACTTAAAGCCGGATCGTCACATTGGCCGCTCTTCTCTCTGAAACGGTTGTACTTATCGTCTGCGAAGCTATGTCGCGTGCTGCGGTATGTGGAGACACTAAAATCACCTTAGTAGGACACAGATGAAGCTTCTAGGTTGATGTAATAGCCAGGAAGAAGTAGTACAATTCAAGTTTTAGGTATCGATTATTGACTTTTTAGCTGGCTTTGGTGCCTTGGACATGAGCTAGGACCCTAAGAATCTGCATGACTTGGACATGAGCTAGGACCTTAAGATTCTGCATGAAAGGAGGACTAGCAGCTGACCTGCCTGGGAGAATTTGAAAAGTGTTCATATGTAGTAAAAACCTGAGAAATCCTTCCGTTTTCGTCATTTGTTAACGAATCGACTTAAAGCCAGATCGTCACATCGGCCGCTCTTCTCTCTGAAACGGTTGTGGTTATCGTCTGCAAAGCTATGTCGCGTTCTGCGGTATACGGAGACACTAAAAGCACCATAGTAGAACACAGATGAAGCTTCTAATATGATGTAATAGAGAGTAAGAAGTAGTACAATTCAAGTTTTAGGTATCGATTATTGACTTTTTAGCTGGCTTTGGTGCCTTGGACATGAGCTATGACCTTACGAATCTGCATGAGAGGAGGACTAGCAGAAAAGTTGCACAGGAGAATGTGAAATGTGTTAATATGTAGTTTTAACCTGAGAAATCCGTCCGTTTTCGTCTTTTGTTATCGAATCGACATAAAGCCAGATCGTCACATTGTCCGCCCTTCTCTCTGAAACGGTTGTACTTATCGTCTGCAAAGCTATGTCGTGTGCTACGGTATGCGGAGACACTAAAAATACCATAGTAAAACACGGATGAAGCTTCTAAGTTGATGTAATAGCCAGTAAGAAGTAGTACAATTCACGTTTTAGGTATCGATTATTGACTTTTTAGCTGGCTTTGGTGCCTTGGACATGAGCTAGGACCTTAAGATTCTGCATGAAAGGAGGACTAGCAGCCGAGTTGCACGGGAGATTGTGAAAAGTGTTCATATGTAGTAAAAACCTGAGAGATCCGTTCGCCATCGTCATTTGTTAACGAATCGACTTAAAGCCAGATCGTCACATTGGCCGCTCTCCTCTCTGAAACGGTTGTACTTTTCGTCTGCAAAGCTATGTCGCGTGCTGCGGTATGTAGAGACACTAAATGCACCATAGTAGAACACAGATGAAGCTTCTAAGTTGATGTAATAGCCAGTAAGAGGTAGTACAATTCAAGTTTTAGGTATCGATTATTGACTTTTTAGCTGGCTTTGGTGCCTTGGGCATGAGCTAGGACCTTAAGATTCTGCATGAAAGGAGGACTAGCAGCCGAGTTGCACGGGAGGATGTGAAAAGTTTTCATATGTAGTAAAAACCTGAGAAATCCGTCCATTTTCGTAATATGTAATCGAATCGACTTAAAACCGGATCGTGACATTGGCCGCTCTTCTTTCTGAAACGGTTGTACTTATCGTCTGCAAAGCTATGTCGCGTGCTGCGGTATGCGGAGACACTAAAATCACTATAGTAGAACACAGATGAATCTTCTAAGTTGATGTAATAGCTAGTAAGAAGTAGTACAATTGGAATTTTAGATATCGATTATTGACTTTTTAGCTGGCTTTGGTGCCTTGGACATAAGCTAGGACCTTAAGATTCTGCATGAAAGGAGGACTAGCAGCCGAGTTGCACGGGAGAATGTGAAAAGTGTTCATATGTAGTAAAAACCTGAGAAGTCCGTTCGTTTTGTCATTTGTTATCGAATCGACTTAAAGCCAGATCGTCACATTGGCCGCTCTTCTCTCCGAAACGGTTGTACTTATCGTCTGAAAGCTATGTCGCGTGCTGCGTTATGCGGAGACACTAAAAGCACCATAGTAGAACACAGATGAAGCTTCTAAGATGATGTAATAGCCAGTAAGATGTAGAACAATACCAGTTTTGGGTATCGATTATTGACTTTTAGCTGGCTTTGGTGACTTGGACATGAGCTAGGACCTTAAGATTCTGCATGAAAGGAGGGTTAGCAGCCGAGTTGCACGGGAGAATGTGAAATGTGTTCATATGTAGTAATAACCTGAGAAATCGGTCCGTTTTCGTCATTTGTTATGGAATCGACTTAAAGCCAGATCGTCACATTGGCCGCTCTTCCCTCTGACGCTGTTGTACTTATCGTCTGCAATGCAATATCGCGTGCTGCGGTATGCGCAGACACTTAAAGCACCATAGTAGAACACAGATGAAGCTTCTAAGTTTGTGTAATAGCCAGTAAGAAGTAGTACAATTCAAGTTTTAGGTATCGATTATTGACTTTGTAGCTGGCTTTGGTGCCTTGGACATGAGCTAGGACCTTAAGATTCAGCATGAAAGGAGGACTAACAGCCGCCTTGCACGTGAGAATGCGAAAAGTGTTCATATGTTGTAAAAACCTGAGAAATCCGACCGTTTTCGTCATTTGTTATCGAATCGACTTAAAGCCAGATCGTCACATTGGCCGCTCTTCTCTCTGAAACGGTTGTACTTATCGTCTGCAAAGCTATGTCGAGTGCTGCGGTATGTGGAGACACTAAAAGCACCATAGTAGAACACAGATGAAGCTTATAAGTTGATGTAATAGCCAGTACGAGGTAGTACAATTCAAGTTTAAGGTATCGATTATTAAATTTTTAGCTGTCTTTGGTGCCTTGGACATGAGCTAGGACCTTAAGATTCTGCATGAAAGGAATACTAGCAGCCGAGATGCATGGGAGAATGTGAAAAGTGTTCATATGTAGTAAAAACCTGGGAAATCCGTTCGTTATCGTCATATATTACCGAATCGACTTAAAGCCGGATCGTCACATTGGCCGCTCTTCTCTCTGAAACGGTTGTACTTATCGTCTGCAAAGCTATGTCGCGTGCTGCGGTATGTGGAGACACTAAAAGCACCTTAGTAGGACACAGATGAAGCTTCTAAGTTGATGTAATAGCCAGTAAGAAGTAGTACAATTCAAGTTTTAGGTATCGATTATTGACTTTTTAGCTGGCTTTGGTGCCTTGGACATGAGCTAGGACCCTAAGAATCTGCATGAGAGGGAGACTAGCAGAAAAGTTGCACGGGAGAATGTGAAATGTGCTCATATGTAGTATTAAACTGAGAAATCCGTCCGTTTTCGTCTTTTGTTATCGAGTCGACTAAAGGCCAGATCGTAACATTGTCCGCCCTTCTCTCTGAAACGGCTCTACTTGTCGTCTGAAAGCTATGTCGCGTGCTGGGTATGTGGAGACACTAAAAGCACCATAGTAGAACACAGATGAAGCTTCTAAGTTGATGTAATAGCCAGTAAGAAGTAGTACAATTCCATTTTTAGGTATCGATTATTGACTTTTTAGCTGGCTTTGGTGCCTTGGACATGAGCTAGGACCTTAAGATTCTGCATGAAAGCAGGACTAGCAGCCGAGTTGCACTGGAGAATGTGAAAAGTGTTCATATGTAGTAAAAAACTGAGAAATCCGTCCGTTTTCGTCGTATGTTATCGAATCGACTTAAAGCCTGATCGTCACATTGGGCGCTCTTCTCTCTGAAACGGTTGCACTTATCGTCTGCAAAGCTATGTCGCGTGCTGCAGTATGCGGAGACACTAAAAGCAGCATAGTAGAACACAGATGAAGCTTCTAAGTTGATGTAATAGCTAGTAAGAAGTAGTACAATTGAAATTTTAGATATCGATTATTGACTTTTTAGCTCTCTTTGGTGCCTTGGACATGAGCTAGGACCTTAAGATTCTGCATGAAAGGAGGACTAGCAGCCGAGTTGCACGGGAGAAAGTGAAAAGTGTTCATATGTAGTAAAAACCCGAGAAATCCGTACGTTTTCGTCACTGGTTATCGAATCTTCTTAAAGCCAGATCGTCACATTGGCCGCTCTTCTCTCTGAAACTGTTGTACTTATCGTCTGCAAAGCTATGTCGAGTGCTGCGGTATGTGGAGACACTAAAATCACCATAGTAGAACACAGATGAAGCTTCTAAGCTGATGTAATAGCCAGTAAGAGGTAGTACAATTCAAGTTTTAGGTATCGATTATTGACGTTTTAGCTGGCTTTCGTGACTTGGACATGAGCTAGGACCTTAAGATTCTGCATGAAAGGAGGACTAGCAGCTGACTTGCCTGGGAGAATATGAAAAGTGTTCATATGTAGTAAAAACCTGAGAAATCCTTCCGTTTTCGTCATTTGTTATCGAATCGACCTAAAGCCAGATCGTGACATTGGCCGCCCTTCTCTCTGAAACGGTTGCACTTATCGTCTGCAAAGCTATGTCGCGTGCTGCAGTATGCGGAGACACTAAAAGCAGCATAGTGGAACACAGATGAAGCTTCTAAGTTGATGTAATAGCTAGTAAGAAGTAGTACAATTGAAATTTTAGATATCGATTATTGACTTTTTAGCTAGCTTTGGTCCTTGGACATGAGCTAGGACCTTAAGATTCTGCATGAAAGGAGGACTAGCAGCCGAGCTGCACGTTAGGATGTGAAAAGTTTTCATATGTAGTAAAAACCTGAGAAATCCGTCCATTTTCGTCATTTGTTATCGAATCGACTTAAAGCCGGATCGTCACATTGGCCACTCTTCTCTCTGAAACGGTTGTACTTATCGTCTGCAAAGCTATGTCGAGTGCTGCGGTATGCGGAGACACCAAAATAACCATAGTAGAACACAGATGAAGCTTCTAAGTTGATGTAATAGCCAGTAAGAAGTTGTACAATTCAAGAATTGGGCATCGATTATTGACTTTTTAGCTGGCTTTGGTGCCTTGGACATGAGCTAGGACCTTAAGATTCGGCATGAAAGGAGGACTAGCAGCCGAGTTGCACGGGAGAATGTGAAAAGTGTTCATATGTAGTAAAAACCTGAGAAATCCGTCCGTTTTCGTCATTTGTTATCGAATCGACTTAAAGCCAGATCGTCACATTGGCCGCTCTTCTCTCTGAAACGGTTGTACTTATCGTCTGCAAAGCTATGTCACATGCTGTGGTATGTGGAGACACTAAAATCACCATAGTAGGACACAGATGAAGCTTCTAAGTTGATGTAATAGCCAGTAAGAAGTGGTACAATTCAAGTTTAAGTATCGATTATTGACTTTTTAGCTGGCTTTGGTGCCTTGGACATGAGCTATGTCCTTACGAATCTGCATGAGAGGAGGACTAGCAGAAAAGTTGCACGGGAGAATGTGAAAAGTGTTAATATGTAGTATTAACCTGAGAAATCCGTCCGTTTTCGTCATTTGTTATCGAGTCGACTTAAAGCCAGATCGTCACATTGGCCGCTCTTCTCTCTAAAACGGTTGTACTTATCGTCTGCAAAGCTATGTCGCGTGATGCGGTATGTGGAGGCACTAAAAGCACCATAGTAGAACACAGATGAAGCTTCTAAGTTGATGTAATAACCAGTAAGAAGTAGTACAATTCAAGTTTTAAGTGTCGATTATTGACTTTTTAGCTGGCTTTGGTGCCTTGGACATGAGCTAGGACCTTAAGATTCTGCATGAAAGGAGGACTAGCAGGCGAGTTGCACGGGAGAATGTGAAAAGTGTTCATATGTAGTAAAAACCTGAGAAATCCGTCCGTTTCCGTCATTTGTTATCGAATCGACTTAAAGCCAGGTCGTCACATTGGCCGGTCTTCTCTCTGAAACGGTTGTACATATCGTCTGCAAAGCTATGTCGCGTGTTGCGGTGTGTGGAGACTCTAAAAGCACCATAGTAGAACACAGATGAAGCTTCTAAGTTGATGTAATAGCTAGTAAGTAGTAGTACAACTCAAGTTTTAGGTATCGATTATTGACTTTTTAGCTGGCTTTGGTGCCTTGGACATGAGCTAGGACCTTAAGATTCTGCATGAAAGGAGGACTAGCAGCCGAGTTGCATGGGAGAATGTGAAAAGTGTTCATATGTAGTAAAAACCAGTGAAATCCGTCCGTTTTCGTCAAAAGAGGAAAGGCCGCTGGTCCTGATGGGATACCAGTTCGATTTTACACAGAGTACGCGAAGGAACTTGCCCCCCTTCTTGCAGCGGTGTACCGTAGGTCTCTAGAAGAGCGAAGCGTTCCAAAGGATTGGAAAAGGGCACAGGTCATCCCCGTTCTCAAGAAGGGACGTCGAACAGATGTGCAGAACTATAGACCTATATCTCTAACGTCGATCAGTTGTAGAATTTTGGAACACGTATTATGTTCGAGTATAATGACATTTCTGGAGACTAGAAATCTACTCTGTAGGAATCAGCATGGGTTTCGAAAAAGACGATCGTGTGAAACCCAGCTCGCGCTATTCGTCCACGAGACTCAGAGGGCCTTAGACACGGGTTCACAGGTAGATGCCGTGTTTCTTGACTTCCGCAAGGCGTTTGACACAGTTCCCCATAGTCGTTTAATGAACAAAGTAAGAGCATACGGACTATCAGATCAATTGTGTGATTGGATTGAGGAGTTCCTAGATAACAGAACGCAGCACGTCATTCTCAATGGAGAGAAGTCTTCCGAAGTAAGAGTGATTTCAGGTGTGCCGCAGGGGAGTGTCATAGGACCGTTGCTATTCACAATATACATAAATGACCTGGTGGATGACATCGGAAGTTCACTGAGGCTTTTTGCAGATGATGCTGTGGTGTATCGAGAGGTTGCAACAATGGAAAATTGTACTGAAATGCAGGAGGATCTGCAGCGAATTGACGCATGGTGCACGGAATGGCAATTGAATCTCAATGTAGCGAAGTGTAATGTGATGCGAATACATAGAAAGATAGGTCCCTTATCATTTAGCTACAAAATAGCAGGTCAGCAACTGGAAGCAGTTAATTCCATAAATTATCTGGGAGTACGCATTAGGAGTGATTTAAAATGGAATGATCATATAAAGTTGATCGTCGGTAAAGCAGATGCCAGACTGAGATTCATTGGAAGAATCCTAAGGAAATGCAATCCGACAACAAAGGAAGTAGGTTACAGTACGCTTGTTCGCCCAATGCTTGAATACTGCTCAGCAGTGTGGGATCCGCACCAGGTAGGGTTGATAGAAGAGATAGAGAAGATCCAACGGAGAGCAGCGCGCTTCGTTACAGGATCATTTAGTAATTGCGAAAGCGTTACGGAGATGATAGATAAACTCCAGTGGAAGACTCTGCAGGAGAGACGCTCAGTAGCTCGGTACGGGCTTTTGTTAAAGTTTCGAGAACATACCTTCACCGAAGAGTCAAGCAGTATATTGCTCCCTCCTACGTATATCTCGCGAAGAGACCATGAGGATAAAATCAGAGAGATTAGAGCCCACACAGAAGCATACCGACAATCCTTCTTTCCACGTACAATACGAGACTGGAATAGAAGGGAGAACCGATAGAGGTACTCAGGGTACCCTCCGCCACACACCGTCAGGTGGCTTGCGGAGTACGGATGTAGATGTAGATGTAGATGTAGATTTGTTATCGAATCGACTTAAAGCCAGATCGTCACATTGGCCGCTCTTCTCTCTGAAACGGTTGTACTTATCGTCCGCAAAGCTATGTCGCAGTGCTGCGGTATGCGGAGACACTAAAATCACCATAGTAGAACACAGATGAAGCTTCTATGTTGATTTAATAGCCAGTAAGAAGCAGTACAATTCAAGTTTTAATTATCGATTATTGACTTTTTAGCTGGCTTTGGTGCCTTGGACATGAGCTAGGACCCTAAGAATCTGCATGAGAGGAGGACTAGCAGCCAAGTTGCACGAGAGAATGTGAAAAGTGCTCATATGTAGTAAAAACCTGAGAGATCCGTTCGCCATCGTCATTTGTTATCGAATCGACTTATAGCCAGATCGTCACATTTTCCGCTCTACTCTCTGAAACGGTTGTACTTATCGTCTGCAAAGCTATGTCGCGTTGCTGCGGTATTCGGAGACACTAAAGGCACCATAGTAGAACACAGATCAAGCTTCTAATTTGATGTAATAGCCAGTAAGAAGTAGTACAATTCAAGTTTTACTTATCGATTATTGACTTTTAGCTTGCTTTGGTGCCTTGGACATGAGCTAGGACCTTAAGATTCTGCATGAAAGGAGGGCTAGCAGCTGAGTTTCACGGGAGAATGTGAAAAGTGTTCATATGTAGTAAAAACCTGAGAAATCCGTCCGTTTTCGTCATTTGTTATGGAATCGACTTAAAGCCAGATCGTCACATTGCCCGCTCTTCTCTCCGAAACGGTTGTACTTATCGTCCGCAAAGCTATGTCGCAGTGCTGCGGTATGTGGAGACTCTAATAGCACCATAGCAGAACACAGATGAAGCTTCTAAGTTGATGTAATAGCCAGTAAGAAGTAGTACAACTCAAGTTTTAGGTATCGATTATTGACTTTTTAGCTGGCTTTGGTGCCTTGGACATGAGCTAGGACCCTAAGAATCTGCATGAGAGGAGGACTAGCAGCCAAGTTGCACGAGAGAATGTGAAAAGTGCTCATATGTAGTAAAAACCTGAGAGATCCGTTCGCCATCGTCATTTGTTATCGAATCGACTTAAAGCCAGATCGTCACATTTTCCGCTCTACTCTCTGAAACGGTTGTACTTATCGTCTGCAAAGCTATGTCGCGTGCTGCGGTATGCAGAGACACTAAATGCACCATAGTAGAACACAGATGAAGCTTCTAAGTTGATGTAATAGCCAGTAGTACAATTCAAGTTTTAGGTATCGATTATTGACTTTGTAGCTGGCTTTGGTGCCTTGGACATGAGCTAGGAGCTTAAGATTCTGCATGAAAGAAGGACTAGCAGCCGAGTTGTACGGGAGAATGTGAAAACTGTTCATATGTAGTAAAAACTTCAGAAATCCATACGTTCTCGTCATTGGTTATCGATTCGTCTTAAAGCCAGATCGTCACATTGGCTGCTCTTCTCTCTGAAACGGTTGTACTTATCGTCTGCAAAGCTATGTCGCGTGCTGCGGTATGTGGAGACACTAAAAGCACCATAGTAGAACACAGATGAAGCTTCTAAGTTGATGTAATAGCTAGTAAGAGGTAGTACAATTCAAGTTTTAAGTATCGATTATTGACTTTTTAGCTGGCTTTGGTGCCTTGGACATGAGCTAGGACCTTAAGATTCTGCATGAAAGGAGGACTAGCAGCCGAGTTGCACGGGAGAATGTGAAAAGTTTTCATATGTAGTAAAACCCTGAGAAATCGGTCCGTTTTCGTCATTTCTTACCGAATCGACTTAAAACCGGATCGTGACATTGGCCGCTCTTCTCTCCGAAACGGTTGTACTTATTGTCTGCAAAGCTATGTCGCGTGCTGCGGTATGCGGAGATACTAAAAGCACCATAGTAGAACACAGATGAAGCTTCTAAGTTGATGTAATAGCTAGTAAGAAGTAGTACAATTGGAATTTTAGATATCGATTATTGACTTTTTGGCTGGCTTTGGTGCCTTGGACATGAGCTAGGACCTTAAGATTCTGCATGAAAGGAGGACTAGCAGCCGAGTTGCACGGGAGAATGTGAAAAGTGTTCATATGTAGTAAAAACCTGAGAAGACCGTCCGTTTTGTCATTTGTTATCGAATCGACTAAAAGCCAGATCGTCACATTGGCCGCTCTTCTCTCCGAAACGGATGTACTTATCGTCTGAAAGCTATGTCGCGTGCTGCGGTATGCGGAGACGATAAAAGCACCATAGTAGAACACAGATGAAGCTTCTAAGATGATGTAATAGCCAGTAAGAATTAGTACAATACCAGTTTTAGGTATCGATTATTGACTTTTAGCTGGCTTTGGTGCCTTGGACATGAGCTAGGACCTTAAGATTCTGCATGAAAGGAGGACTAGCAGCCGAGTTGCACGGGAGAATGTGAAAAGTGTTCATACGTAGTAAAAACCAGAGAAGTCCGTCCGTTTTGTCATTTGTTATCGAATCGACTTATTGCCAGATCGTCACATTGGCCGCTCTTCTCTCCGAAACGGTTGTACTTATCGTCTGAAAGCTATGTCGCGTGCTGCGGTATGCGGAGACACTAAAAGCACCATAGTAGAACACAGATGAAGCTTGTAAGATGATGTAATAGCCAGTAAGAATTAGTACAATACCAGTTTTAGGTATCGATTATTGACTTTTAGCTGGCTTTGGTGCCTTGCACATGAGCTAGAACCTTAATGATTCTGCATGAAAGGAGGGTTAGCAGCTGAGTTGCACGGGAGAATGTGAAAAGTGTTCATATGTAGTAAAAACCTGAGAAATCCGTCCGTTTTCGTCATTTGTTATGGAATCGACTTAAAGCCAGTTCGTCACATTGGCCGCTCTTCCCTCTGACGCTGTTGTACTTATCGTCTGCAATGCTATGTCGCGTGCTGCGGTATGCGGAGACACTTAAGGCACCATAGTAGAACACAGATGAAGCTTCTATGTTGATGTAATAGCCAGTAAGAAGTAGTACAATTCAAGTTTTAGGTATCGATTATTCACTTTTTAGCTGGCTTTGGTGCCTTGGACATGAGCTATGACCTTACGAATCTGCATGAGAGGAGGACTAGCAGAAACGTTGCCCGGGAGAATGTGAAATGTGTTAAAATGTAGTTTAAACCTGAGAAATCCGTCCGTTTTCGTCTTTTGTTATCGAATCGACTTAAAGCCAGATCGTCACATTGTCCGCCCTTCTCTCTGAAACGGTAGTACTTATCGTCTGCAAAGCTATGTCGTGTGCTGCGGTATGCGGAGACACTAAAAATACCATAGTAAAACACGGATGAAGCTTCTAAGTTGATGTAATAGCTAGTAAGAGGTAGTACAATTCAAGTTTTAGGTATGGATTATTGACGTTTTAGCTGGCTTTGGTGCCTTGGACATGAGCTAGGACCTTAAGATTTTGCATGAAAGGAGGACTAGCGCCCGAGTTGCACGGGAGGATGTGAAAAGTTTTCATATGTAGTAAAAACCTGAGAAATCCGTCCATTTTCGTAATATGTAATCGAATCGACTTAAAACCGGATCGTGACATTGGCCGCTCTTCTCTCTGAAACGGTTGTACTTATCGTCTGCAAAGCTATGTCGCGTGCTGCGGTATGCGGAACCACTAAAAGCACCATAGTAGAACACAGATGAAGCTTCTAAGCTGATGTAATAGCCAGTAAGAAGTAGTACAATTCAAGTTTTAGGTATCGATTATTGACTTTGTAGCTGGCTTTGGTGCCTTGGACATGAGCTAGGACCTTAAGATTCTGCATGAAATGAGGACTAGCAGCCGAGTAGCACGGGAGATTGTGAAAAGTGTTCATATGTAGTAAAAACCTGAGAGATCCGTTCGCCATCGTCATTTGTTAACGAATCGACTTAAAGCCGGATCGTCACATTGGACGCTCTTCTCTCTGAAACGGTTGTACTTATCGTCTGCAAAGCTATGTCGAGTGCTGCGGTATGTGGAGACACTAAAAGCACCATAGTAGAACACAGATGAAGCTTCTAAGTTGATGTAATAGCCAGTAAGAGGTAGTACAATTCAAGTTTAAGGTATCGATTATTAAATTTTTAGCTGGCTTTGGTGCCTGTGACATGAGCTAGGACCTAAAGATTCTGCATGAAAGGAGGACTAGCAGCCGAGATACATGGGAGAATGTGAAAAGTGTTCATATGTAGTAAAAACCTGAGAAATCCTTTCGTTATCGCCATATATTACCGAATCGACTTAAAGCCGGATCGTCACATTGGCCGCTCTTCTCTCTGAAACGGTTGTACTTATCGTCTGCGAAGCTATGTCGCGTGCTGCGGTATGTGGAGACACTAAAATCACCTTAGTAGGACACAGATGAAGCTTCTAGGTTGATGTAATAGCCAGGAAGAAGTAGTACAATTCAAGTTTTAGGTATCGATTATTGACTTTTTAGCTGGCTTTGGTGCCTTGGACATGAGCTAGGACCCTAAGAATCTGCATGACTTGGACATGAGCTAGGACCTTAAGATTCTGCATGAAAGGAGGACTAGCAGCTGACATGCCTGGGAGAATTTGAAAAGTGTTCATATGTAGTAAAAACCTGAGAAATCCTTCCGTTTTCGTCATTTGTTAACGAATCGACTTAAAGCCAGATCGTCACATCGGCCGCTCTTCTCTCTGAAACGGTTGTGGTTATCGTCTGCAAAGCTATGTCGCGTTCTGCGGTATACGGAGACACTAAAAGCACCATAGTAGAACACAGATGAAGCTTCTAATATGATGTAATAGAGAGTAAGAAGTAGTACAATTCAAGTTTTAGGTATCGATTATTGACTTTTTAGCTGGCTTTGGTGCCTTGGACATGAGCTATGACCTTACGAATCTGCATGAGAGGAGGACTAGCAGAAAAGTTGCACAGGAGAATGTGAAATGTGTTAATATGTAGTTTTAACCTGAGAAATCCGTCCGTTTTCTTCTTTTGTTATCGAATCGACATAAAGCCAGATCGTCACATTGTCCGCCCTTCTCTCTGAAACGGTTGTACTTATCGTCTGCAAAGCTATGTCGTGTGCTACGGTATGCGGAGACACTAAAAATACCATAGTAAAACACGGATGAAGCTTCTAAGTTGATGTAATAGCCAGTAAGAAGTAGTACAATTCACGTTTTAGGTATCGATTATTGACTTTTTAGCTGGCTTTGGTGCCTTGGACATGAGCTAGGACCTTAAGATTCTGCATGAAAGGAGGACTAGCAGCCGAGTTGCACGGGAGATTGTGAAAAGTGTTCATATGTAGTAAAAACCTGAGAGATCCGTTCGCCATCGTCATTTGTTAACGAATCGACTTAAAGCCAGATCGTCACATTGGCCGCTCTCCTCTCTGAAACGGTTGTACTTTTCGTCTGCAAAGCTATGTCGCGTGCTGCGGTATGTAGAGACACTAAATGCACCATAGTAGAACACAGATGAAGCTTCTAAGTTGATGTAATAGCCAGTAAGAGGTAGTACAATTCAAGTTTTAGGTATCGATTATTGACTTTTTAGCTGGCTTTGGTGCCTTGGGCATGAGCTAGGACCTTAAGATTCTGCATGAAAGGAGGACTAGCAGCCGAGTTGCACGGGAGGATGTGAAAAGTTTTCATATGTAGTAAAAACCTGAGAAATCCGTCCATTTTCGTAATATGTAATCGAATCGACTTAAAACCGGATCGTGACATTGGCCGCTCTTCTCTCTGAAACGGTTGTACTTATCGTCTGCAAAGCTATGTCGCGTGCTGCGGTATGCGGAGACACTAAAATCACCATAGTAGAACACAGATGAATCTTCTAAGTTGATGTAATAGCTAGTAAGAAGTAGTACAATTGGAATTTTAGATATCGATTATTGACTTTTTAGCTGGCTTTGGTGCCTTGGACATAAGCTAGGACCTTAAGATTCTGCATGAAAGGAGGACTAGCAGCCGAGTTGCACGGGAGAATGTGAAAAGTGTTCATATGTAGTAAAAACCTGAGAAGTCCGTTCGTTTTGTCATTTGTTATCGAATCGACTTAAAGCCAGATCGTCACATTGGCCGCTCTTCTCTCCGAAACGGTTGTACTTATCGTCTGAAAGCTATGTCGCGTGCTGCGTTATGCGGAGACACTAAAAGCACCATAGTAGAACACAGATGAAGCTTCTAAGATGATGTAATAGCCAGTAAGATGTAGAACAATACCAGTTTTGGGTATCGATTATTGACTTTTAGCTGGCTTTGGTGACTTGGACATGAGCTAGGACCTTAAGATTCTGCATGAAAGGAGGGTTAGCAGCCGAGTTGCACGGGAGAATGTGAAATGTGTTCATATGTAGTAATAACCTGAGAAATCCGTCCGTTTTCGTCATTTGTTATGGAATCGACTTAAAGCCAGATCGTCACATTGGCCGCTCTTCCCTCTGACGCTGTTGTACTTATCGTCTGCAATGCAATATCGCGTGCTGCGGTATGCGCAGACACTTAAAGCACCATAGTAGAACACAGATGAAGCTTCTAAGTTTGTGTAATAGCCAGTAAGAAGTAGTACAATTCAAGTTTTAGGTATCGATTATTGACTTTGTAGCTGGCTTTGGTGCCTTGGACATGAGCTAGGACCTTAAGATTCAGCATGAAAGGAGGACTAACAGCCGCCTTGCACGTGAGAATGCGAAAAGTGTTCATATGTTGTAAAAACCTGAGAAATCCGACCGTTTTCGTCATTTGTTATCGAATCGACTTAAAGCCAGATCGTCACATTGGCCGCTCTTCTCTCTGAAACGGTTGTACTTATCGTCTGCAAAGCTATGTCGAGTGCTGCGGTATGTGGAGACACTAAAAGCACCATAGTAGAACACAGATGAAGCTTATAAGTTGATGTAATAGCCAGTACGAGGTAGTACAATTCAAGTTTAAGGTATCGATTATTAAATTTTTAGCTGTCTTTGGTGCCTTGGACATGAGCTAGGACCTTAAGATTCTGCATGAAAGGAATACTAGCAGCCGAGATGCATGGGAGAATGTGAAAAGTGTTCATATGTAGTAAAAACCTGGGAAATCCGTTCGTTATCGTCATATATTACCGAATCGACTTAAAGCCGGATCGTCACATTGGCCGCTCTTCTCTCTGAAACGGTTGTACTTATCGTCTGCAAAGCTATGTCGCGTGCTGCGGTATGTGGAGACACTAAAAGCACCTTAGTAGGACACAGATGAAGCTTCTAAGTTGATGTAATAGCCAGTAAGAAGTAGTACAATTCAAGTTTTAGGTATCGATTATTGACTTTTTAGCTGGCTTTGGTGCCTTGGACATGAGCTAGGACCCTAAGAATCTGCATGAGAGGGAGACTAGCAGAAAAGTTGCACGGGAGAATGTGAAATGTGCTCATATGTAGTATTAACCTGAGAAATCCGTCCGTTTTCGTCTTTTGTTATCGAGTCGACTAAAGGCCAGATCGTAACATTGTCCGCCCTTCTCTCTGAAACGGCTCTACTTGTCGTCTGAAAGCTATGTCACGTGCTGGGTATGTGGAGACACTAAAAGCACCATAGTAGAACACAGATGAAGCTTCTAAGTTGATGTAATAGCCAGTAAGAAGTAGTACAATTCCATTTTTAGGTATCGATTATTGACTTTTTAGCTGGCTTTGGTGCCTTGGACATGAGCTAGGACCTTAAGATTCTGCATGAAAGCAGGACTAGCAGCCGAGTTGCACTGGAGAATGTGAAAAGTGTTCATATGTAGTAAAAAACTGAGAAATCCGTCCGTTTTCGTCGTATGTTATCGAATCGACTTAAAGCCTGATCGTCACATTGGGCGCTCTTCTCTCTGAAACGGTTGCACTTATCGTCTGCAAAGCTATGTCGCGTGCTGCAGTATGCGGAGACACTAAAAGCAGCATAGTAGAACACAGATGAAGCTTCTAAGTTGATGTAATAGCTAGTAAGAAGTAGTACAATTGAAATTTTAGATATCGATTATTGACTTTTTAGCTCTCTTTGGTGCCTTGGACATGAGCTAGGACCTTAAGATTCTGCATGAAAGGAGGACTAGCAGCCGAGTTGCACGGGAGAAAGTGAAAAGTGTTCATATGTAGTAAAAACCCGAGAAATCCGTACGTTTTCGTCACTGGTTATCGAATCTTCTTAAAGCCAGATCGTCACATTGGCCGCTCTTCTCTCTGAAACTGTTGTACTTATCGTCTGCAAAGCTATGTCGAGTGCTGCGGTATGTGGAGACACTAAAATCACCATAGTAGAACACAGATGAAGCTTCTAAGCTGATGTAATAGCCAGTAAGAGGTAGTACAATTCAAGTTTTAGGTATCGATTATTGACGTTTTAGCTGGCTTTCGTGACTTGGACATGAGCTAGGACCTTAAGATTCTGCATGAAAGGAGGACTAGCAGCTGACTTGCCTGGGAGAATATGAAAAGTGTTCATATGTAGTAAAAACCTGAGAAATCCTTCCGTTTTCGTCATTTGTTATCGAATCGACCTAAAGCCAGATCGTGACATTGGCCGCCCTTCTCTCTGAAACGGTTGCACTTATCGTCTGCAAAGCTATGTCGCGTGCTGCAGTATGCGGAGACACTAAAAGCAGCACAGTGGAACACAGATGAAGCTTCTAAGTTGATGTAATAGCTAGTAAGAAGTAGTACAATTGAAATTATAGATATCGATTATTGACTTTTTAGCTAGCTTTGGTCCTTGGACATGAGCTAGGACCTTAAGATTCTGCATGAAAGGAGGACTAGCAGCCGAGCTGCACGTTAGGATGTGAAAAGTTTTCATATGTAGTAAAAACCTGAGAAATCCGTCCATTTTCGTCATTTGTTATCGAATCGACTTAAAGCCGGATCGTCACATTGGCCACTCTTCTCTCTGAAACGGTTGTACTTATCGTCTGCAAAGCTATGTCACATGCTGTGGTATGTGGAGACACTAAAATCACCATAGTAGGACACAGATGAAGCTTCTAAGTTGATGTAATAGCCAGTAAGAAGTGGTACAATTCAAGAATTGGGCATCGATTATTGACTTTTTAGCTGGCTTTGGTGCCTTGGACATGAGCTAGGACCTTAAGATTCGGCATGAAAGGAGGACTAGCAGCCGAGTTGCACGGGAGAATGTGAAAAGTGTTCATATGTAGTAAAAACCTGAGAAATCCGTCCGTTTTCGTCATTTGTTATCAAATCGACTTAAAGCCAGATCGTCACATTGGCCGCTCTTCTCTCTGAAACGGTTGTACTTATCGTCTGCACAGCTATGTCACATGCTGTGGTATGTGGAGACACTAAAATCACCATAGTAGGACACAGATGAAGCTTCTAAGTTGATGTAATAGCCAGTAAGAAGTGGTACAATTCAAGTTTTAGGTATCGATTATTGACTTTTTAGCTGGCTTTGGTGCCTTGGACATGAGCTATGTCCTTACGAATCTGCATGAGAGGAGGACTAGCAGAAAAGTTGCACGGGAGAATGTGAAAAGTGTTAATATGTAGTATTAACCTGAGAAATCCGTCCGTTTTCGTCTTATGTTATCGAATCGACTTAAAGCCAGATCGTCACATTGGCCGCTGTTCTCTCTGAAACGGTTGTACTTATCGTCTGCAAAGCTATGTCGCGTGCTGCGGTATGTGGAGACACTAAAAGCACCCCAGTAGAACACATATGAAGCTTCTAATATGATGTAATAGAGAGTAAGAAGTAGTACAATTCAAGTTTTAGGTATCGATTATTGACTTTTTAGCTGGCTTTGGTGCCTTGGACATGAGCTATGACCTTACGAATCTGCATGAGAGGAGGACTAGCAGAATAGTTGCATGGGAGAATGTGATATGTGTTAATATATAGTTTTAACCTGAGAAATCCGTACGTTTTCGTCTTTTGTTATCGAATCGACTTAAAGCCATATCGTCACATTGTCCGCCCTTCTCTCTTAAACGGTTGTACTTATTGTCTGCAAAGCTATGTCGTGTGCTGCGGTATGCGGAGACACTAAAAATACCATAGTAAAACACGGATGAACCTTCTAAGTTGATGTAATAGCCAGTAAGAAGTAGTACAATTCAAGTTTTACTTATCGATTATTGACTTTCAGCTGGCTTTGGTGCCTTGGACATGAGCTAGGACCTTAAGATTCTGCATGAAAGGAGGACTAGCAGCCGAATTGCACGGGAGATTGTGAAAAGTGTTCATATGTAGTAAAAACCTGAGAGATCCGTTCGCCATCGTCATTTGTTAACGAATCGACTTAAAGCCAGATCGACACATTGGCCGCTCTCCTCTCTGAAACGGTTGTACTTATCGTCTGCAAAGCTATGTCGCGTGCTGCGGTATGTAGAGACACTAAATGCACCATAGTAGAACACAGATGAAGCTTCTAAGTTGATGTAATAGCCAGTAAGAAGTAGTACAATTCAAGTATAAGGTATCGATTATTGACTTTGTAGCTGGCTTTCGTGCCTTGGACATTAGCTAGGACCTTAAGATTCTGCATGAAAGAAGGACTAGCAGCCGAGTTGTACGGGAGAATGTGAAAAGTTTTCATATGTAGTAAAAACCTGAGAAATCCTTCCGTTTTCGTCATTTGTTATCGAATCGACCTAAAGCCAGATCGTGACATTGGCCGCCCTTCTCTCTGAAACGGTTGCACTTATCGTCTGCAAAGCTATGTCGCGTGCTGCAGTATGCGGAGACACTAAAAGCAGCATAGTGGAACACAGATGAAGCTTCTAAGTTGATGTAATAGCTAGTAAGAAGTAGTACAATTGAAATTTTAGATATCGATTATTGACTTTTTAGCTAGCTTTAGTCCTTGGACATGAGCTAGGACCTTAAGATTCTGCATGAAAGGAGGACTAGCAGCCGAGCTGCACGTTAGGATGTGAAAAGTTTTCATATGTAGTAAAAACCTGAGAAATCCGTCCATTTTCGTCATTTGTTATCGAATCGACTTAAAGCCGGATCGTCACATTGGCCACTCTTCTCTCTGAAACGGTTGTACTTATCGTCTGCAAAGCTATGTCGAGTGCTGCGGTATGCGGAGACACCAAAATAACCATAGTAGAACACAGATGAAGCTTCTAAGTTGATGTAATAGCCAGTAAGAAGTTGTACAATTCAAGATTTGGGCATCGATTATTGACTTTTTAGCTGGCTTTGGTGCCTTGGACATGACCTAGGACCTCAAGATTCGGCATGAAAGGAGGACTAGCAGCCGAGTTGCACGGGAGAATGTGAAAAGTGTTCATATGTAGTAAAAACCTGAGAGATCCGTCCGTTTTCGTCATTTGTTATCGAATCGACTTAAAGCCAGATCGTCACATTGGCCGCTCTTCTCTCTGAAACGGTTGTACTTATCGTCTGCAAAGCTATGTCACATGCTGTGGTATGTGGAGACACTAAAATCACCATAGTAGGACACAGATGAAGCTTCTAAGTTGATGTAATAGCCAGTAAGAAGTGGTACAATTCAAGTTTTAGGTATCGATTATTGACTTTTTAGCTGGCTTTGGTGCCTTGGACATGAGCTATGTCCTTACGAATCTGCATGAGAGGAGGACTAGCAGAAAAGTTGCACGGGAGAATGTGAAAAGTGTTAATATGTAGTATTAACCTGAGAAATCCGTCCGTTTTCGTCTTTTGTTATCGAATCGACTTAAAGCCAGATCGTCACATTGGCCGCTGTTCTCTCTGAAACGGTTGTACTTATCGTCTGCAAAGCTATGTCGCGTGCTGCGGTATGTGGAGACACTAAAAGCACCCCAGTAGAACACAGATGAAGCTTCTAATATGATGTAATAGAGAGTAAGAAGTAGTACAATTCAAGTTTTAGGTATCGATTATTGACTTTGTAGCTGGCTTTGGTGCCTTGGACATGAGCTAGGACCTTAAGATTCTGCATGAAAGGAGGACTAGCAGCCGAGATGCATGGGAGAATGTGAAAAGTGTTCATATGTAGTAAAAACCTGAGAAATCCGACCGTTTTAGTCATTTGTTATTGAATCGACTTAAAGCCGGATCGTCACATTGGCCGGTCTTCTCTCTGAAACGGTAGTACTTATCGTCTGCAAAGCTATTTCGCGTGCTGCGGTATGCGGAGACAGTAAAAGCACCATAGTAGAACATAGACGAAGCTTCTAAGTTGATGTAATAGCCAGTAAGAAGTAGTAGAATTTACGTTTTAGGTATCGATTTTTGACTTTTTAGCTGGCTTTGGTGCCTTGGACATGAGCTAGGACCTTAAGATTCTGCATGAAAGGAGGGCTAACAGCCGAGTTTCACGGGAGAATGTGAAATGTGCTCATATGTAGTATTAACCTGAAAAATCCGTCCGTTTTCGTCTTTTGTTATCGAGTCGGCTAAAGGCCAGGTCGTAACATTGTCCGCCCTTCTCTCTGAAACGGCTGTACTTATCGTCTGAAAGCTAAGTCGCGTGCTGCGGTATGTGGAGACACTAAAATCACCATAGTAGAACACAGATGAATCTTCTAAGTTGATGTAATAGCCAGTAAGAAGTAGTACAATTCCAGTTTTAGGTATCGATTATTGACTTTTTAGCTGGCTTTGGTGCCTTGGACATGAGCTAGGACCTTAAGATTGTGCATGAAAGCAGGACTAGCAGCCGAGTTGCACTGGAGAATGTGAAAAGTGTTCATATGTAGTAAAAACCTGAGAAATCCGTCCGTTTTCGTCGTTTGTTATGGAATCGACTTAAAGCCTGATCGTCACATTGGGCGCTCTTCTCTCTGAAACGGTTGCACTTATCGTCTGCAAAGCTATGTCGCGTGCTGCAGTATGCGGAGACACTAAAAGCAGCATAGTAGAACACAGATGAAGCTTCTAAGTTGATGTAATAGCTAGTAAGAAGTAGTACAATTGAAATTTTAGATATCGATTATTGACTTTTTAGCTGGATTTGGTGCCTTGGACATGAGCTAGGACCTTAAGATTCTGCATGAAAGGAGGACTAGCAGCCGAGTTGCACGGGAGAAAGTGAAAAGTGTTCATATGTGGTAAAAACCCGAGAAATCCGTACGTTTTCATCATTGGTTATCGAATCGTCTTAAAGCCAGATCGTCACATTGGCCGCTCTTCTCTCTGAAACGGTTGTACTTATCGTCTGCAAAGCTATGTCGAGTGCTGCGGTATGTGGAGACACTAAAAGCACCATAGTAGAACACAGATGAAGCTTATAAGTTGATGTAATAGCCAGTAAGAGGTAGTACAATTCAAGTTTAAGGTATCGATTATTAAATTTTTAGCTGGCTTTGGTGCCTTGGACATGAGCTAGGACCTTAAGATTCTGCATGAAAGCAGGACTAGCAGCCGAGTTGCATGGGAGAAAGTGAAAAGTGTTCATATGTGGTAAAAACCTGAGAAATCCGTACGTTTTCGTCATTGGTTATCGAATCGTCTTAAAGCCAGATCGTCACATTGGCCGCTCTTCTCTCTGAAACGGTTGTACTTATCGTCTGCAAAGCTATGTCGAGTGCTGCGGTATGTGGAGACACTAAAATCACCATAGTAGAACACAAATGAAGCTTCTAAGTTGATGTAATAGCCAGTAAGAGGTAGTACAATTCAAGTTTTAGGTATCGATTATTGACGTTTTAGCTGGCTTTGGTCCTTGGACATGAGCTAGGACCTTAAGATTCTGCATGAAAGGAGGACTAGCAGCCGAGTTGCACGGGAGAATGTGAAAAGTGTTCATATCTAGTAAAAACCTGACAAGTCCGTCCGTTTTGTCATTTGTTATCGAATCGACTTAAAGCCAAATCGTCACATTGGCCGCTCTTCTCTCTGAAACGGTTGTACTTATCGTCTGCAAAGCTATGTCGAGTGCTGCGGTATGTGGAGACACTTAAAGCACCATAGTAGAACACAGATAAAGCTTCTAAGTTGATGTGATAGCCAGTAAGAAGTAGTACAATTCAAGTTTTAGGTATCGATTATTGACTTTGTAGCTGGCTTTGGTGCCTTGGACATGAGCTAGGACCATAAGATTCTGCATGAAAGGAGGACTAGCAGCCGAGTTGCACGGGAGTTTGTGAAAAGTGGTCATGTGTAGTAAAAACCTGAGAGATCCGTTCGCCATCGTCATTTGTTAACGAATCGACTTAAAGCCAGATCGTCACATTGGCCGCTCTTCTCTCTGAAACGGTTGTACTTATCGTCTGCAAAGCTATGTCGAGTGCTGCGGTATGTGGAGACACTAAAAGCACCATAGTAGAACACAGATGAAGCTTATAAGTTGATGTAATAGCCAGTAAGAGGTAGTACAATTCAAGTTTAAGGTATCGATTATTAAATTTTTAGCTGGCCTTGGTGCCTTGGACATGAGCTAGGACCTTAAGATTCTGCATGAAAGGAGGACTAACAGCCGCCTAGCACGTGAGAATGTGAAAAGTGTTCATATGTAGTAAAAACCTGAGAAATCCGACCGTTTTCGTCATTTGTTATTGAATCGACTTAAAGCCGGATCGTCACATTGGCCGGTCTTCTCTCTGAAACGGTAGTACTTATCGTCTGCAAAGCTATGTCGCGTGCTGCGGAGACACTAAAAGCACCATAGTAGAACATAGATGAAGCTTCTAAGTTGATTTAATAGCCAGTAAGAAGTAGTAGAATTTACGTTTTAGGTATCGATTTTTGACTTTTTAGCTGGCTTTGGTGCCTTGGACATGAGCTAGGACCTTAAGATTCTGCATGAAAGGAGGACTAACAGCCGAGTTTCACGGGGGAATGTGAAATGTGCTCATATGTAGTATTAACCTGAGAAATCCGTCCGTTTTCGTCTTTTGTTATCGAGTCGACTAAAGGCCAGATCGTAACATTGTCCGCCCTTCTCCCTGAAACGGCTGTACTTATCGTCTGAAAGCTATGTCGCGTGCTGCGGTATGTGGAGACACTAAAATCACCATAGTAGAACACAGATGAAGCTTCTAAGTTGATGTAATAGCCAGTAAGAAGTAGTACAATTAAAGTTTTAGGTATCGATTATTGACTTTTTAGCTGGCTTTGGTGCCTTGGTCATGAGCTAGGACCTTAAGATTCTGCATGAAAGCAGGACTAGCAGCTGACTTGCCTGGGAGAATATGAAAAGTGTTCATATGTAGTAAAAACCTGAGAAATCTTTCCGTTTTCGTCATTTGTTATCGAATCGACCTAAAGCCAGATCGTGACATTGGCCGCTCTTCTCTCTGAAACGGTTGCACTTACCGTCTGCAAAGCTATGTCGCGTGCTGCAGTATGCGGAGACACTAAATGCAGCATAGTAGAACACAGATGAAGCTTCTAAGTTCATGTAATAGCTAGTAAGAAGTAGTACAATTGAAATTTTAGATATCGATTATTGACTTTTTAGCTGGCTTTGGTGCCTTGGACATGAGCTAGGACCTTAAGATTCTGCATGAAAGGAGGACTAGCAGCCGAGCTGCACGTTAGGATGTGAAAAGTATTCATATGTAGTAAAAACCTGAGAAATCCGTCCATTTTCGTCATTTGTTATTGAATCGACTTAAAGCCGGAACGTCACATTGGCCACTCTTCTCTCTGAAACGGATGTACTTATCGTCTGCAAAGCTATGTCGCGTGTTGCGGTATGCGGAGACACCAAAATAACTATAGTAGAACACAGATGAAGCTTCTAAGTTGATGTAATAGCCAGTAAGAAGTAGTACAATTCCAGTTTTAGGTATCGATTATTGACTTTTTAGCTGGCTTTGGTGCCTTGGACATGAGCTAGGACCCTTTAAGATTCTGCATGAAAGCAGGACTAGCAGCCGAGTTGCACTGGAGAATGTGAAAAGTGTTCATATGTAGTAAAAACCTGAGAAATCCGTCCGTTTTCGTCGTTTGTTATCGAATCGACTTAAAGCCAGATCGTCACATTGGGCGCTCTTCTCTCTGAAACGGTTGTACTTATCGTCTGCAAAGCTATGTCGTGTGCTGCGGTATGTGGAGACACTAAAAGCACCTTAGTAGGACACAGATGAAGCTTATAAGTTGATGTAATAGCCAGTAAGAGGTAGTACAATTCAAGTTTAAGGTATCGATTATTAAATTTTTAGCTGGCTTTGGTGCCTTGGACATGAGCTAGGACCTTCAGATTCTGTATGAAAGGAGGACTAGCAGCCGAGATGCATGGGAGAATGTGAAAAGTGTTCATATGTAGTAAAAACCTGAGAAATCCGTTCGTTATCGTCATATATTACCGAATCGACTTAAAGCCGGATCGTCACATTGGCCGGTCTTCTCTCTGAAACGGCTGTACTTATCGTCTGAAAGCTATGTCGCGTGCTGCGGTATGTGGAGACACTAAAAGCACCATAGTAGAACACAGATGAAGCTTCTAAGTTGATGTAATAGCCAGTAAGAAGTAGTACAATTCCAGTTTTAGGTATCGATTATTGACTTTTTAGCTAGCTTTGGTGCCTTGGACATGAGCTAGGACCTTAAGATTCTGCATGAAAGCAGGACTAGCAGCCGAGTTGCACTGGAGAATGTGAAAAGTGTTCATATGTAGTAAAAACCTGAGAAATCCGTCCGTTTTCGTCGTTTGTTATGGAATCGACTTAAAGCCTGATCGACACATTGGGCGCTCTTCTCTCTGAAACGGTTGCACTTATCGTCTGCAAAGCTATGTCGAGTGCTGCGGTATGTGGAGACACTAAAATCACCATAGTAGAACACAGATGAAGCTTCTAAGTTGATGTAATAGCCAGTAAGAGGTAGTACAATTCAAGTTTTAGGTATCGATTATTGACGTTTTAGCTGGCTTTCGTGACTTGGACATGAGCTAGGACCTTAAGATTCTGCATGAAAGGAGGACTAGCAGCTGACTTGCCTGGGAGAATATGAAAAGTGTTCATATGTAGTAAAAACCTGAGAAATCCTTCCGTTTTCGTCATTTGTTATCGAATCGACCTAAAGCCAGATCGTGACATTGGCCGCTCTTCTCTCTGAAACAGTTGCACTTACCGTCTGCAAAGCTATGTCGCGTGCTGCAGTATGCGGAGACACTAAATGCAGCATAGTAGAACACAGATGAAGCTTCTAAGTTGATGTAATAGCTAGTAAGAAGTAGTACAATTGAAATTTTAGATATCGATTATTGACTTTTTAGCTGGCTTTGGTGCCTTGGACATGAGCTAGGACCTTAAGATTCTGCATGAAAGGAGGACTAGCAGCCGAGCTGCACGTTAGGATGTGAAAAGTTTTCATATGTAGTAAAAACCTGAGAAATCCGTCCATTTTCGTCATTTGTTATCGAATCGACTTAATGCCGGATCGTCACATTGGCCACTCTTCTCTCTGGAACGGATGTACTTATCGTCTGCAAAGCTATGTCGCGTGCTGCGGTATGCGGAGACACCAAAATAACCATAGTAGAACACAGATGAAGCTTCTAAGTTGATGTAATAGCCAGTAAGAAGTAGTACAATTCCAGTTTTAGGTATCGATTATTGACTTTTTAGCTGTCTTTGGTGCCTTGGACATGAGCTAGGACCTTAAGATTCTGCATGAAAGCAGGACTAGCAGCCGAGTTGCACTGGAGAATGTGAAAAGTGTTCATATGTAGTAAAAACCTGAGAAATCCGTCCGTTTTCGTCGTTTGTTATCGAATCGACTTAAAGCCAGATCGTCACATTGGGCGCTCTTCTCTCTGAAACGGTTGCACTTATCGTCTGCAAAGCTATGTCACGTGCTGCAGTATGCGGAGACACTAAAGGCAGCATAGTAGAACACAGATGAAGCTTCTAAGTTGATGTAATAGCTAGTAAGAAGTAGTACAATTGAAATTTTTGATATCGATTATTGACTTTTTAGCTGGCTTTGGTGCCTTGGACATGAGCTAGGACCTTAAGATTCTGCATGAAAGGAGGACTAGCAGCCGAGTTGCACGGGAGAAAGTGAAAAGTGTTCATATGTAGTAAAAACCCGAGAAAACCGAACGTTTTCGTCATTGGTTATCGAATCGTCTTAAAGCCAGATCGTCACATTGGCCGCTCTTCTCTCTGAAACGATTGTACTTATCGTCTGCAAAGCTATGTCGAGTGCTGCGGTATGTGGAGACACTAAAAGCACCATAGTAGAACACAGATGAAGCTTATAAGTTGATGTAATAGCCAGTAAGAGGTAGTACAATTCAAGTTTGAGGTATCGATTATTAAATTTTTAGCTGGCTTTGGTGCCTTGGACATGAGCTAGGACCTTAAGATTCTGGATGAAAGGAGGACTAGCAGCCGAGATGCATGGGAGAATGTGAAAAGTGTTCATATGTAGTAAAAACCTGAGAAATCCGTTCGTTATCGTCATATATTACCGAATCGACTTAAAGCCGGATCGTCACATTGGCCGGTCTTCTCTCTGAAACGGTTGTATTTATCGTCTGCAAAGCTATGTCGCGTGCTGCGGTATGTGGAGACACTACAATCACCTTAGTAGGACACAGATGAAGCTTCTAATTTGATGTAATAGCCAGTAAGAAGTAGTACAATTCCAGTTTTAGGTATCGATTATTGACTTTTTAGCTGGCTTTGGTGCCTTGGACATGAGCTAGGACCTTAAGATTCTGCATGAAAGCAGGACTAGCAGCCGAGTTGCACTGGAGAATGTGAAAAGTGTTCATATGTAGTAAAAACCTGAGAAATCCGTCCGTTTTCGTCGTTTGTTATGGAATCGACTTAAAGCCTGATCGTCACATTGGGCGCTCTTCTCTCTGAAACGGTTGCACTTATCGTCTGCAAAGCTATGTCGCGTGCTGCAGTATGCGGAGACACTAAAAGCAGCATAGTAGAACACAGATCAAGCTTCTAAGTTGATGTAATAGCTAGTAAGAAGTAGTACAATTGAAATTTTAGATATCGATTATTGACTTTTTAGCTGGCTTTGGTGCCTTGGACATGAGCTAGGACCTTAAAATTCTGCATGAAAGGAGGACTAGCAGCCGAGTTGCATGGGAGAAAGTGAAAAGTGTTCATATGTAGTAAAAACCCGAGAAATCCGTACGTTTTCATCATTGGTTATCGAATCGTCTTAAAGCCAGATCGTCACATTGGCCGCTCTTCTCTCTGAAACGGTTGTACTTATCGTCAGCAAAGCTATGTCGAGTGCTGCGGTATGTGGAGACACTAAAATCACCATAGTAGAACACAGATGAAGCTTCTAAGTTGATGTAATAGCCAGTAAGAGGTAGTACAATTCAAGTTTTAGGTATCGATTATTGACGTTTTAGCTGGCTTTCGTGACTTGGACATGAGCTAGGACCTTAAGATTCTGCATGAAAGGAGGACTAGCAGCTGACTTGCCTGGGAGAATATGAAAAGTATTCATATGTAGTAAAAACCTGAGAAATCCTTCCGTTTTCGTCATTTGTTATCGAATCGACCTAAAGCCAGATCTTGACATTGGCCGCTCTTCTCTCTGAAACGGTGCACTTATCGTCTGCAAAGCTATGTCGCGTGCTGCAGTATGCGGAGACACTAAATGCAGCATAGTAGAACACAGATGAAGCTTCTAAGTTGATGTAATAGCTAGTAAGAAGTAGTACAATTGAAATTTTAGATATCGATTATTGACTTTTTAGCTGGCTTTGGTGCCTTGGACATGAGCTAGGACCTTAAGATTCTGCATGAAAGGAGGACTAGCAGCCGAGCTGCACGTTAGGATGTGAAAAGTTTTCATATGTAGTAAAAACCTGAGAAATCCGTCCATTTTCGTCATTTGTTATCGAATCGACTTAAAGCCGGATCGTCACATTGGCCACTCTTCTCTCTGAAACGGATGTACTTATCGTCTGCAAAGCTATGTCGCGTGCTACGGTATGCGGAGACAACAAAATAACCATAGTAGAACACAGATGAAGCTTCTAAGTTGATGTAATAGCCAGTAAGAAGTAGTACAATTCAAGATTTCGGCATCGATTATTGACTTTTTAGCTGGCTTTGGTGCCTTGGACATGAGCTAGGACCTTAAGATTCGGCATGAAAGGAGGACTAGCAGCCGAGTTGCATAGGAGAATGTGAAAAGTGTTCATATGTAGTAAAAACCTGAGAAATCCGTCCGTTTTCGTCATTTGTTATCGAATCGACTTAAAGCCAGATCGTCACATTGGCCGCTCTTCTCTCTGAAACGGTTGTACTTATCGTCTGCAAAGCTATGTCGCATGCTGTGGTATGCGGAGACACTAAAATCACCATAGTAGGACACAGATGAAGCTTCTAAGTTGATGTAATTGCCAGTAAGAATTAGTACAACTCAAGTTTTAGGTATCGATTATTGACTTTTTAGCTGGCTTTGGTGCCTTGGACATGAGCTAGGACCTTAAGACTCTGCATGAAAGGAGGAATAGCAGCCGAATTGCACGGGAGAATGTGAAAAGTGTTCATATGTAGTAAAAACCTGCGAAATCCGTCCGTTTTCGTCATTTTTTATGGAATCGACATAAAGCCAGGTCGTCACATTGGCATCTCTTCTCTCTGAAACGGTTGTACATATCTTCTGCAAAGCTATGTCGCCTGCTGCGGAATGTGGAGACACTAAAAGCACCATACTAGAACACAGATGAAGCTTCTATGTTGATGTCATAGCTAGTAAGAAGTAGTACAATTGAAATTTTAGATATCGATTATTGACTTTTTAGCTGGCTTTGGTGCCTTGGATATGAGCTAGGACCTTAAGATTCTGCATGAAAGGAGGACTAGCAGCCGAGTTGCACAGGAGAATGTGAAAAGTGTTCATATGTAGTAAAAACCTGTGAAATCCGTCCGTTTTCGTCATTGGTTATCGAATCGACTTAAAGCCAGATCGTCACATTTGCCGCTCTTCTCTCTGAAACGGTTGTACTTATCGTCTGCAAAGCTACGTCGCAGTGCTGAGGTATGTGGAGACTCTAAAAGCACCATAGCAGAACACAGATGAAGCTTCTAAGTTGATGTAATAGCCAGTAAGAAGTAGTACAACTCAAGTTTTAGGTATCGATTATTGACTTTTTAGCTGGCTTTGGTGTCTTGGACATGAGCTAGGACCATAAGATTCTGCATGAAACGAGGACTAGCAGCCGAGTTGCACGGGAGAATGTGAAAAGTGTTCATATGTAGTAAAAACCTGAGAAATCCGTCCGTTTTCGTCATTTGTTATCGAATCGACTTAAAGCCAGATCATCACATTGGCCGCTCTTCTCTCCGAAACGGTTTTACTTATCGTCTGAAAGCTATGTCGCGTTCTGCGGTATGCGGAGACACTAAAAGCACTATAGTAGAACACAGATGAAGCTTCTAAGATGATGTAATAGCCAGTAAAAATTAGTACAACTCAAGTTTTAGGTATCGATTATTGACTTTGTAGCTGGCTTTGGTGCCTTGGACATGAGCTAGGACCTTAAGATTCTGCATGAAAGGAGGACTAGCAGCCGAATTGCATGGGAGAATGTGAAAAGTGTTCATATGTAGTAAAAACCTGAGAAATCCGTCCGTTTTCGTCATTTGTTATCGAATCGACTTAAAGCCAGGTCGTCACATTGGCCGCTCTTCTCTCTGAAACGGTTGTACATATCGTCTGCAAAGCTATGTCGCATGCTGTGGTATGCGGAGACACTAAAATCACCATAGTAGGACACAGATGAAGCTTCTAAGTTGATGTAATTGCCAGTAAGAATTAGTACAACTCAAGTTTTAGGTATCGATTATTGACTTTTTAGCTGGCTTTGGTGCCTTGGACATGAGCTAGGACCTTAAGATTCTGCATGAAAGGAGGAATAGCAGCCGAATTGCACGGGAGAATGTGAAAAGTGTTCATATGTAGTAAAAACCTGCGAAATCCGTCCGTTTTCGTCATTTTTTATGGAATCGACTTAAAGCCAGGTCGTCACATTGGCATCTCTTCTCTCTGAAACGGTTGTACATATCTTCTGCAAAGCTATGTCGCGTGCTGCGGAATGTGGAGACACTAAAAGCACCATACTAGAACACAGATGAAGCTTCTATGTTGATGTCATAGCTAGTAAGAAGTAGTACAATTGAAATTTTAGATATCGATTATTGACTTTTTAGCTGGCTTTGGTGCCTTGGATATGAGCTAGGACGTTAAGATTCTGCATGAAAAGAGGACTAGCAGCCGAGTTGCACGGGAGAATGTGAAAAGTGTTCATATGTAGTAAAAACCTGTGAAATCCGTCCGTTTTCGTCATTGGTTATCGAATCGACTTAAAGCCAGATCGTCACATTTGCCGCTCTTCTCTCTGAAACGGTTGTACTTATCGTCTGCAAAGCTACGTCGCAGTGCTGAGGTATGTGGAGACTCTAAAAGCACCATAGCAGAACACAGATGAAGCTTCTAAGTTGATGTAATAGCCAGTAAGAAGTAGTACAACTCAAGTTTTAGGTATCGATTATTGACTTTTTAGCTGGCTTTGGTGCCTTGGACATGAGCTAGGACCATAAGATTCTGCATGAAACGAGGACTAGCAGCCGAGTTGCACGGGAGAATGTGAAAAGTGTTCATATGTAGTAAAAACCTGAGAAATCCGTCCGTTTTCGTCATTTGTTATCGAATCGACTTAAAGCCAGATCATCACATTGGCCGCTCTTCTCTCCGAAACGGTTTTACTTATCGTCTGAAAGCTATGTCGCGTTCTGCGGTATGCGGAGACACTAAAAGCACTATAGTAGAACACAGATGAAGCTTCTAAGATGATGTAATAGCCAGTAAAAATTAGTACAACTCAAGTTTTAGGTATCGATTATTGACTTTTTAGCTGGCTTTGGTGCCTTGGACATGAGCTAGGACCTTAAGATTCTGCATGAAAGGAGGACTAGCAGCCGAATTGCACGGGAGAATGTGAAAAGTGTTCATATGTAGTAAAAACCTGAGAAATCCGTCCGTTTTCGTCATTTGTTATCGAATCGACTTAAAGCCAGATCGTCACATTGGCCGCTCTTCTCTCTGAAACGGTTGTACTTATCGTCTGCAAAGCTATGTCGCGTGCTGCGGTATGCGGAGACACTAAAAGCACCATAGTAGAACACAGATGAAGCTTCTAAGATGATGTAATAGCCAGTAAGAAGTAGTACAATTCAAGTTTTAGGTATCGATTATTGACTTTTTAGCTGGCTTTGGTGCATTGGACGTGAGCTAGGACCTTAAGATTCGGCATGAAAGGAGGACTAGCAGCCGAGTTGCACGGGAGAATGTGAAAAGTGTACATATGTAGAAAAACCTGAGAAATCCTTCCGTTTTCGTCATTTGTTAACGAAACGACTTAAAGCCAGATCGTCACATTGGCCGCTCTCCTCTCTGAAACGGTTGTACTTATCGTCTGCAAAGCTATGTCGCGTGCTGCGGTATGCAGAGACACTAAATGCACCATAGTAGAACACAGATGAAGCTTCTAAGTTGATGTAATAGCCAGTAAGAAGTAGTAAAATTCAAGTTTTAGGTATCGATTATTGACTTTGTAGCTGGCTTTGGTGCCTTGGACATGAGCTAGGACCTTAAGATTCTGCATGAAAGAACGACTAGCAGCCGAGTTGTACGGGAGAATGTGAAAAGTGTTCATATGTAGTAAAAACCTGAGAAATCCATACGTTTTCGTCATTGGTTATCGATTCGTCTTAAAGCCAGATCGTCACATTGTCCGCTCTTCTCTCTGAAACGGTTGTACTTATCGTCTGCAAAGCTATGTCGCGTGCCGCGGTATGTGGAGACACTAAAAGCACCATAGTAGAACACAGATGAAGCTTCTAAGTTGATGTAATAGCTAGCAAGAGGTAGAACAATTCAAGTTTTAGGTATCGATTATTGACTTTTTAGCTGGATTTGGTGCCTTGGACATTAGCTAGGACCTTAAGATTCTGCATGAAAGGAGGACTAGCAGCTTATTTGCACGGGAGAATGTGAAAAGTTTTCATATGTAGTAAAAACCTGAGAAATCCGTCCATTTTCGTAATTTGTAATCGAATCGACTTAAAACCGGATCGTGACATTGGCCGCTCTTCTCTCTGAAACGGTTGTACTTATCGTCTGCAAAGCTATGTCGCGTGCTGCGGTATGCGGAGACACTAAAAGCACCATAGTAGAACACAGATGAAGCTTCTAAGATGATGTAATAGCCAGTAAGAATTAGTACAATACCAGTTTTAGGTATCGATTTTTGACTTTTAGCTGGCTTTGGTGCCTTGGACATGAGCTAGGACCTTAAGATTCTGCATGAAAGCAGGGTTAGCAGCTGAGTTGCACGGGAGAATGTAAAAAGTGTTCATATGTAGTAAAAACCTGAGAAATCCGTCCGTTTTGCCAATTGTTATGGAATCGACTTAAAGCCAGATCGACACATTGGCCGCTCTTCCCTCTGACGCTGTTGTACTTATCGTCTGCAATGCTATGTCGCGTGCTGTGGTATGCGGAGACACTTAAAGCACCATAGTAGAACACAGATGAAGCTTCTAAGTTGATGTAATAGCCAGTAAGAAGCAGTACAATGCAAGTTTTAGGTATCGATTATTGACTTTGTAGCTGGCTTTGGTGCCTTGAACATGAGCTAGGACCTTAAGATTCTGCATGAAAGGAGGACTAGCAGCCAAGTTGCACGGGAGATTGTGAAAAGTGTTCATATGTAGTAAAAATCTGAGAGATCCGTTCGCCATCGTCATTTGTTAACGAATCGACTTAAAGCCAGATCGTCACATTGGCTGCTCTCCTCTCTGAAACGGTTGTACTTATCGTCTGCAAAGCTATGTCGCGTGCTGCGGTATGTGGAGACACTAAAAGCACCATAGTAGAACACAGATGAAGATTCTAAGTTGATGTAATAGCCAGTAAGAAGTAGTACAAATCAAGTTTTAGGTATCGATTATAGACTTTTTAGCTGGCTTTGGTGCCTTGGACATGAGCTAGGACCTTAAGATTCTGCATGAAAGGAGGACTAACAGCCGCGTTGCACGTGAGAATGTGAAAAGTGTTCATATGTAGTAAAAACCCGAGAAATCTGTCCGTTTTCGTCATTTGTTATCGAATCGACTTAAAGTCAGATCGTCACATTGGCCGCTCTACTCTCTGAAACGGTTGTACTTATCGTCTGCAAAGCTATGTCGCGTGCTGCGGTATGCGGAGACACTAAAAGCACCATAGTAGAAACAGATCAAGCTTCTAATTTGATGTAATAGCCAGTAAGAAGTAGTACAATTCAAGTTTTACTTATCGATTATTGACTTTTTAGCTGGCTGTGGTGCCTTGGACATGAGCTAGGACCTTAAGATTCTGCATGAAAGGAGGACTAGCAGCCGAGTTGCACGGGACAATGTGAAAAGTGTTCATATGTAGTAAAAACCTGAGAAATCCGTCCGTGTTCGACATTTGTTATCGAATCGACTTAAAGCCAGATCGTCACATTGGCCGCTCTTCTCTCTGAAACGGTTGTACTTATCGTCTGCAAAGCTATGTCGAGTGCTGCGGTATGTGGAGATACTTAAAGCACCATAGTAGAACACAGATGAAGCTTCTAAGTTGATGTAATAGCCAGTAAGAGTTAGTACAATTCAAGTTTTAGGTATCGATTATTGACTTTTTAGCTGGCTTTGGTGCCTTGGACATGAGCTAGGACCTTAAGATTCTGCATGAAAGGAGGACTAGCAGCCGAGATGCACGGGAGAATGTGAAAAGTGTTCATATGTAGTAAAAACCTGAGAAATCCATTCGTTATCGTCATATATTATCGAATCGACTTCAAGCCAGATCGTCACATTGGCCGCTCTCCTCTCTGAAACGTTTGTACTTATCGTCTGCTAAGCTATGTCGCGTGCTGCGGTATGTGGAGACACTAAAAGCACCATAGTAGGACACAGATGAAGCTTCTAAGTTGATGTAATAGCCAGTAAGAAGTAGTACAATTCAAGTTTTAGGTATCGATTATTGACTTTTTAGCTGGCTTTGGTGCCTTGGACATGAGCTAGGACCCTAAGAATCTGCATGAGAGGGAGAATAGCAGAAAAGTTGCACGGGAGAATGTGGAATGTGCTCATATGTAGTATTAACCTGAGAAATCCATCCGTTTTCGTCTTTTGTTATCGAGTCGGCTAAAGGCCAGATCGTAACATTATCCGCCCTTCTCTCTGAAACGGCTGTACTTATCGTCTGAAAGCTATGTCGCGTGCTGCGGTATACGGAGACACTAAAAGCACCATAGTAGAACACAGATGAAGCTTCTAAGATGATGTAATAGCCAGTAAGAATTAGTACAATACCAGTTTTAGGTATCGATTATTGACTTTTAGCTGGCTTTGGTGCCTTGGACATGAGCTATGACCTTAAGATTCTGCATGAAAGCAGGGTTAGCAGCTGCGTTGCACGGGAGAATGTGAAAAGTGTTCATATGTAGTAAAAACCTGAGAAATCCGTCCGTTTTCGTCATTTGTTATGGAATCGACTTAAAGCCAGATCGTCACATTGGCCGCTCTTCCCTCTGACGCTGTTGTACTTATCGTCTGCAATGCTATGTCGCGTGCTGTGGTATGCGGAGACACTTAAAGCACCATAGTAGAACACAGATGAAGCTTCTAAGTTGATGTAATAGCCAGTAAGAAGTAGTACAATGTAAGTTTTAGGTATCGATTATTGACTTTGTAGCTGGCTTTGGTGCCTTGAACATGAGCTAGGACCTTAAGATTCTGCATGAAAGGAGGACTAGCAGCCAAGTTGCACGGGAGATTGTGAAAAGTGTTCATATGTAGTAAAAACCTGAGAGATCCGTTCGCCATCGTCATTTGCTAACGAATCGACTTAAAGCCAGATCGTCACATTGGCCGCTCTCCTCTCTGAAACGGTTGTACTTATCGTCTGCAAAGCTATGTCGCGTGCTGCGGTACGTGGAGACACTAAAAGCACCATAGTAGAACACAGATGAAGATTCTAAGTTGATGTAATAGCCAGTAAGACGTAGTACAAATCAAGTTTTAGGTATCGATTATAGACTTTTTAGCTGGCTTTGGTGCCTTGGACATGAGCTAGGACCTTAAGATTCTGCATGAAAGGAGGACTAGCAGCCGCGTTGTACGGGAGAATGTGAAAAGTGTTCATATGTAGTAAAAACCTGAGAAATCCATACGTTTTCGTCATTGGTTATCGATTCGTCTTAAAGCCAGATCGTCACATTGTCCGCTCTTCTCTCTGAAACGGTTGTACTTATCGTCTGCAAAGCTATGTCGCGTGCCGCGGTATGTGGAGACACTAAAAGCACCATAGTAGAACACAGATGAAGCTTCTAAGTTGATGTAATAGCTAGTAAGAGGAAGAACAATTCAAGTTTTAGGTATCGATTATTGACTTTTTAGCTGGATTTGGTGCCTTGGACATGAGCTAGGACCTTAAGATTCTGCATGAAAGGAGGACTAGCAGCCGAGTTGCACGGGAGGATGTGAAAAGTTTTCATATGTAGTAAAAACCTGAGAAATCCGTCCATTTTCGTAATTTGTAATCGAATCGAATTAAAACCGGATCGTGACATTGGCCGCTCTTCTCTCTGAAACGGTTGTACTTATCGTCTGCAAAGCTATGTCGCGTGCTGCGGTATGCGGAGACACTAAAAGCACCATAGTAGAACACAGATGAAGCTTCTAAGTTGATGTAATAGCTAGTAAGAAGTAGTACAATTGGAATTTTAGATATCGATTATTGACTTTTTAGCTGGCTCTGGTGCCTTGGACATGAGCTAGGACCTTAAGATTCTGCATGAAAGGAGGACTAGCAGCCGAGTTGCACGGGAGAATGTGAAAAGTGTTCATATGTAGTAAAAACCTGAGAAGTCCGTCGGTTTTGTCATTTGTTATCGAATCGACTTAAAGCCAGATCGTCACATTGGCCGCTCTTCTCTCCGAAACGGTTGTACTTATCGTCTGAAAGCTATGTCGCGTGCTGCGGTATACGGAGACACTAAAAGCACCATAGTAGAACACAGATGAAGCTTCTAAGATGATGTAATAGCCAGTAAGATTTAGTACAATACCAGTTTTAGGTATCGATTATTGACTTTTAGCTGGATTTGATGCCTTGGACATGAGCTAGGACCTTAAGATTCTGCATGAAAGCAGGGTTAGCAGCTGAGTTGCACGGGAGAATGTGAAAAGTGTTCATATTTACAAAAACCTGAGAAATCCGTCCGTTTAGCCAATTGTTATGGAATCGACTTAAAGCCAGATCGACACATTGGCCGCTCTTCCCTCTGACGCTGTTGTACTTATTGTCTGCAATGCTATGTCGCATGCTGTGGTTTGCGGAGACACTTAAAGCACCATAGTAGAACACAGATGAAGCTTCTAAGTTGATGTAATAGCCAGTAAGAAGTAGTACAATGCAAGTTTTAGGTATCGATTATTGACTTTGTAGCTGGCTTTGGTGCCTTGAACATGAGCTAGGACCTTAAGATTCTGCATGAAAGGTGGACTAGCAGCCAAGTTGCACGGGAGATTGTGAAAAGTGTTCATATGTAGTAAAAACATGAGAGATCCGTTCGCCATCGTCATTTGTTAACGAATCGACTTAAAGCCAGATCGTCACATTGGCCGCTCTCCTCTCTGAAACGGTTGTACTTATCGTCTGCAAAGCTATGTCGCGTGCTGCGGTATGTGGAGACACTAAAAGCACCATAGTAGAACACAGGTGAAGATTCTAAGTTGATGTAATAGCCAGTAAGAAGTAGTACAAATCAAGTTTTAGGTATCGATTATAGACTTTTTAGCTGGCTTTGGTGCCTTGGACATGAGCTAGGACCTTAAGATTCTGCATGAAAGGAGGACTAACAGCCGCGTTGCACGTGAGAATGTGAAAAGTGTTCATATGTAGTAAAAACTCGAGAAATGTGTCCGTTTTCGTCATTTGTTATCGAATCGACTTAAAGTCAGATCGTCACATTGGCCGCTCTACTCTCTGAAACGGTTGTACTTATCGTCTGCAAAGCTATGTCGCGTGCTGCGGTATGCGGAGACACTAAAAGCACCATAGTAGAAACAGATCAAGCTTCTAATTTGATGTAATAGCCAGTAAGAATTAGTACAATTCAAGTTTTACTTATCGATTATTGACTTTTTAGCTGGCTGTGGTGCCTTGGACATGAGCTAGGACCTTAAGATTCGGCATGAAAGGAGGACTAGCAGCCGAGTTGCACGGGAGGATGTGAAGAGTTTTCATATGTAGTAAAAACCTGAGAAATCCGTTCAATGTCGTCATTTTTTATCGAATCGACTTAAAACCGGATCCTGACATTGGCCGCTCTTCTCTCTGAAACGGTTGTACTTATCGTCTGCAAAGCTATGTCGCGTGCTGCGGTTTGTGGAGACACTAAAATCACCATAGTACTACACAGATGAAGCTTCTAAGTTCATGTAATAGCCAGTAAGAAGTAGTACAATTCAAGTTTTTGGTATCGATTATTGACTTTTTAGCTGGCTTTGGAGCCTTGGACATGAGCTAGGACCCTAAGAATCTGCATGAAAGGGAGACTAGCAGAAAAGTTGCACGGGAGAATTTGAAATGTGCTCATATGTAGTATTAACCTGAGAAATCCGTCCGTTTTCGTCTTTTGTTATCGAGTCGATTAAAGGCCAGATCGTAACATTGTCCGCCCTTCTCTCTGAAACTGCTGTACTTTTCGTCTGAAAGCTATGTCGCGTGCTGCGGTATGCGGAGACATTAAAATCACCATAGTAGAACACAGATGAAGATTCTAAGTTGACGTAATAGCCACTAAGAAATAGTACAATTCAATTTTTAGGTATCCATTATTGACTTTTTAGCTGACTTTAGTGCCTTGGACATGAGCTAGGACCTTAAGAATCTGCATGAAAGGAGGACTAGCAGCCGAGTTGCACGGGACAATGTGAAAAGTGTTCATATGTAGTAAAAACCTGAGAAATCCGACCGTTTTCGTCATTTGTTATCGAATCGACTTAAAGCCAGATCGTCACATTGTCCGCTCTTCTCTCTGAAACGGTTGTACTTATCGTCTGCAAAGCTATGTCGAGTGCTGCGGTATGTGGAGACACTTAAAGCACCATAGTAGAACACAGATGAAGCTTCTAAGTTGATGTAATAGCCAGTAAGAGTTAGTACAATTCAAGTTTTAGGTATCGATTATTGACTTTTTAGCTGGCTTTGGTGCCTTGGACATGAGCTAGGACCTTAAGATTCTGCACGAAAGGAGGACTAGCAGCCGAGATGCACGGGAGAATGTGAAAAGTGTTCATATGTAGTAAAAACCTGAGAAATCCATTCGTTATCGTCATATATTATCGAATCGACTTCAAGCCAGATCGTCACATTGGCCGCTCTTCTCTCTGAAACGGTTGTACTTATCGTCTGCAAAGCTATGTCGCGTGCTGCGGTATGTGGAGACACTAAAAGCACCGTAGTAGGACACAGATGAAGCTTCTAAGTTGATGTAATAGCCAGTAAGAAGTAGTACAATTCAAGTATTAAGTATCGATTATTGACTTTTTAGCTGGCTTTGGTGCCTTGGACATGAGCTAGGACCCTAAGAATCTGCATGAGAGGGAGACTAGCAGAAAAGTTGCACGGGAGAATGTGAAAAGTGTTCATATGTAGTAAAAACCTGAGAAATCCATTCGTTATCGTCATATATTATCGAATCGACTTCAAGCCAGATCGTCACATTGGCCGCTCTTCTCTCTGAAACGGTTGTACTTATCGTCTGAAAGCTATGTCGCGTGCTGCGGTATACGGAGGCACTAAAAGCACCATAGTAGAACACAGATGAAGCTTCTAAGATGATGTAATAGCCAGTAAGAATTAGTACAATACCAGTTTTAGGTATCGATTATTGACTTTTAACTGGCTTTGGTGCCTTGGACATGAGCTAGGACCTTAAGATTCTGCATGAAAGCAGGGTTAGCAGCTGAGTTGCACGGGAGAATGTGAAAAGTGTTCATATGTAGTAAAAACCTGAGAAATCCGTCCGTTTTCGTCATTTGTTATGGAATCGACTTAAAGCCAGATCGTCACATTGGCCGCTCTTCCCTCTGACGCTGTTGTACTTATCGTTTGCAATGCTATGTCGCGTGCTGTGGTATGCGGAGACACTTAAAGCACCATAGTAGAACACAGATGAAGCTTCTAAGTTGATGTAATAGCCAGTAAGAAGTAGTACAATGCAAGTTTTAGGTATCGATTATTGACTTTGTAGGTGGCTTTGGTGCCTTGGACATGAGCTAGGACCTTAAGATTCTGCATGAAAGGAGGACTAGCAGCCAAGTTGCACGGGAGATTGTGAAATGTGTTCATATGTAGTAAAAACCTGAGAGATCCGTTCGCCATCGTCATTTGTTAACGAATCGGCTTAAAGCCAAATCGTCACATTGGCCGCTCTCCTCTCTGAAACGGTTGTACTTATCGTCTGCAAAGCTATGTCGCGTGCTGCGGTATGTGGAGACACTAAAAGCACCATAGTAGAACACAGATGAAGATTCTAAGTTGATGTAATAGCCAGTAAGAAGTAGTACAAATCAAGTTTTAGGTATCGATTATAAACTTTTTAGCTGGCTTTGGTGCCTTGGACATGAGCTAGGACCTTAAGATTCTGCATGAAAGGAGGACTAACAGCCGCGTTGCACGTGAGAATGTGAAAAGTGTTCATATGTAGTAAAAACCCGAGAAATCCGTCCGTTTTCGTCATTTGTTATCGAATCGACTTAAAGTCAGATCGTCACATTGGCCGCTCTACTCTCTGAAACGGTTGTACTTATCGTCTGCAAAGCTATGTCGCGTGCTGCGGTATGTGGAGACACTAAAATCACCATAGTAGGACACAGATGAAGCTTCTAAGTTGATGTAATAGCCAGTAAGAAGTAGTACAATTCAAGTTTTTGGTATCGATTATTGACTTTTTAGCTGGCTTTGGTGCCTTGGACATGAGCTAGGACCCTAAGAATCTGCATGAAAGGGAGACTAGCAGAAAAGTTGCACGGGAGAATTTGAAATGTGCTCATATGTAGTATTAACCAGAGAAATCCCTCCGTTTTCGTCTTTTGTTATCGAGTCGACTAAAGGCCAGATCGTAACATTGTCCGCCCTTCTCTCTGAAACTGCTGTACTTATCGTCTGAAAGCTATGTCGCGTGCTGCGGTATGCGGAGACATTAAAATCACCATAGTAGAACACAGATGAAGCTTCTAAGTTGATGTAATAGCCAGTAAGAAGTAGTACAATTCAAGTTTTAGGTATCGATTATTGACTTTTTAGCTGGCTTTGGTGCCTTGGACATGAGCTAGGACGTTAAGATTCTGCATGAAAGGAGGACTAGCAGCCGAGATGCACGGGAGAATGTGAAAAGTGTTCATATGTAGTAAAAACCTGAGAAATCCATTCGTTATCGTCATATATTATAGAATCGACTTCAAGCCAGATCGTCACATTGGCCGCTCTTCTCTCTGAAACGGTTGTACTTATCGTCTGCAAAGCTATGTCGCGTGCTGCGGTATGTGGAGACACTAAAAGCACCATAGTAGGACACAGATGAAGCTTCTAAGTTGATGTACTAGCCAGTAAGAAGTAGTAGAATTCAAGTTTTAGGTATCGATTATTGACTTTTAGCTGGCTTTGGTGCCTTGGACATGAGCTAGGACCTTAAGATTCTGCATGAAAGCAGGGTTAGCAGCTGAGTTGCACGGGAGAATGTGAAAAATGTTCATATGTAGTAAAAACCTGAGAAATCCGTCCGTTTTCATCATTTGTTATGGAATCGACTTAAAGCCAGATCGTCACATTGGCCGCTCTTCCCTCTGACACTGTTGTACTTATCGTCTGCAATGCTATGTCGCGTGCTGTGGTATGCGGAGACACTTAAAGCACCATAGTAGAACACAGATGAAGCTTCTAAGTTGATGTAATAGCCAGTAAGAAGTAGTACAATGCAAGTTTTAGGTATCGATTATTGACTTTGTAGCTGGCTTTGGTGCCTTGAACATGAGCTAGGACCTTAAGATTCTGCATGAAAGGAGGACTAGCAGCCAAGTTGCACGGGAGATTGTGAAAAGTGTTCATATGTAGTAAAAACCTGAGAGATCCGTTCGCCATCGTCATTTGTTAACGAATCGACTTAAAACCGGATCGTGACATTGGCCGCTCTTCTCTCTGAAACGGTTGTACTTATCGTCTGCAAAGCTATGTCGCGTGCTGCGGTATGTGGAGACACTAAAATCACCATAGTAGGACACAGATGAAGCTTCTAAGTTGATGTAATAGCCAGTAAGAAGTAGTACAATTCAAGTTTTTGGTATCGATTATTGACTTTTTAGCTGGCTTTGGTGCCTTGGACATGAGCTAGGACCCTAAGAATCTTCATGAAAGGGAGACTAGCAGCCAAGTTGCACGGGACAATGTGAAAAGTGTTCATATGTAGTAAAAACCTGAGAAATCCGACCGTTTTCGTCATTTGTTATCTAATCGACTTAAAGCCAGATCGTCACATTGGCCGCTCTTCTCTCTGAAACGGTTGTACTTATCGTCTGCAAAGCTATGTCGAGTGCTGCGGTATGTGGAGACACTTAAAGCACCATAGTAGAACACAGATGAAGCTTCTAAGTTGATGTAATAGCCAGTAAGAGTTATTACAATTCAAGTTTTAGGTATCGATTATTGACTTTTTAGCTGGCTTTTGTGCCTTGGACATGAGCTAGGACCTTAAGATTCTGCATGAAAGGAGGACTAGCAGCCGAGATGCACGGGAGAATGTGAAAAGTGTTCATATGTAGTAAAAACCTGAGAAATCCATTCGTTATCGTCATATATTATCGAATCGACTTCAAGCCAGATCGTCACATTGGCCGCTCTTCTCTTTGAAACGGTTGTACTTATCGTCTGCAAAGCTATGTCGCGTGCTGCGGTATGCGGAGACACTAAAAGCACCATAGTAGAACACAGATGAAGCTTCTAAGTTGATGTAATAGCCAGTAAGAAGTAGTACAATTCCAGTTTTAGGTATCATTTATTGAATTTTTAGCTGGCTTTGGTGCCTTGGACATGAGCTAGGACCTTAAGATTCTGCATGAAAGCAGGACTAGCAGCCGAGTTGCACGGGAGAATGTGAAAAGTGTTCATATGAAGTAAAAACCTGAGAAATCCGTCCGTTTTCGTCGTTTGTTATCAAATCGACTTAAAGCCTGATCGTCACATTGGGCGCTCTTCTCTCTGAAACGGTTGCACTTATCGTCTGCAAAGCTATGTCGCCTGCTGCAGTATGCGGAGACACTAAAAGCAGCATAGTAGAACACAGATGAAGCTTCTAAGTTGATGTAATAGCTAGTAAGAAGTATTACAATTGAAATTTTAGATATCGATTATTGACTTTTTAGCTGGCTTTGGTGCCTTGGACATGAGCTAGGACCTTAAGATTCTGCATGAAAGGAGGACTAGCAGCCGAGTTGCACGGGAGAATGTGAAAAGTGTTCATATGTAGTAAAAACCCGAGAAATATGTACGTTTTCGTCATTGGTTATCGAATCGTCTTAAAGCCAGATCGTCACATTGGCCGCTCTTCTCTCTGAAACGGTTGTACTTATCGTCTGCAAAGCTATGTCGAGTGCTGCGGTATGTAGAGACATTAAAAGCAACATAGTAGAACACAGATGAAGCTTCTAAGTTGATGTAATAGCCAGTAAGAGGTAGTACAATTCAAGTTTTAGGTATCGATTATTGAGTTTTTATCTGGCTATCGTGCCTTGGACATGAGCTGGGACCTTAAGATTCTGCATGAAAGGAGGACTAGCAGCTGACTTGCCTGGGAGAATATGAAAAGTGTTCATATGTAGTAAAAACCTCAGAAATCCAATCGTTATCGTCATATATTATAGAATCGACTTCAAGCCAGATCGTCACATTGGCCGCTCTTCTCTCTGAAACGGTTGTACTTATCGTCTGCAAAGCTATGTCGCGTGCTGCGGTATGTGGAGACACTAAAAGCACCATAGTAGGACACAGATGAAGCTTCTAAGTTGATGTAATAGCCAGTAAGAAGTAGTACAATTCAAGTTTTAGGTATCGATTATTGACTTTTAGCTGGCTTTGGTGCCTTGGACATGAGCTAGGACCTTAAGATTCTGCATGAAAGCAGGGTTAGCAGCTGAGTTGCACGGGAGAATGTGAAAAGTGTTCATATTTACAAAAACCTGAGAAATCCGTCCGTTTTCATCATTTGTTATGGAATCGACTTAAAGCCAGATCGTCACATTGGCCGCTCTTCCCTCTGACGCTGTTGTACTTATCGTCTGCAATGCTATGTCGCGTGCTGTGGTATGCGGAGACACTTAAAGCACCATAGTAGAACACAGATGAAGCTTCTAAGTTGATGTAATAGCCAGTAAGAAGTAGTACAATGCAAGTTTTAGGTATCGATTATTGACTTTGTAGCTGGCTTTGGTGCCTTGAACATGAGCTAGGACCTTAAGATTCTGCATGAAAGGAGGACTAGCAGCCAAGTTGCACGGGAGATTGTGAAAAGTGTTCATATGTAGTAAAAACCTGAGAGATCCGTTCGCCATCGTCATTTGTTAACGAATCGACTTAAAGCCAGATCGTCACATTGGCCGCTCTCCTCTCTGAAACGGTTGTACTTATCGTCTGCAAAGCTATGTCGCGTGCTGCGGTATGCGGAGACACTAAAAGCACCATAGTAGAAACAGATCAAGCTTCTAATTTAATGTAATAGCCAGTAAGAAGTAGTACAATTCAAGTTTTACTTATCGATTATTGACTTTTTAGCTGGCTGTGGTGCCTTGGACATGAGCTAGGACCTTAAGATTCTGCATGAAAGGAGGACTAGCAGCCGAGTTGCACGGGAGGATGTGAAGAGTTTTCATATGTAGTAAAAACCTGAGAAATCCGTCCAATGTCGTCATTTGTTATCGAATCGACTTAAAATCGGATCGTGACATTGGCCGCTCTTCTCTCTGAAACGGTTGTACTTATCGTCTGCAAAGCTATGTCGCGTGCTGCGGTATGTGGAGACACTAAAATCACCATAGTAGGACACAGATGAAGCTTCTAAGTTGATGTAATAGCCAGTAAGAAGTAGTACAATTCAAGTTTTTGGTATCGATTATTGACTTTTTAGCTGGCTTTGGTGCCTTGGACATGAGCTAGTACCCGAAGAATCTGCATGAAAGGGAGACTAGCAGAAAAGTTGCACGGGAGAATTTGAAATGTGCTCATATGTTGTATTAACCTGAGAAATCCGTCCGTTTTCGTCTTTTGTTATCGAGTCGACTAAAGGCCAGATCGTAACATTGTGCGCCCTTCTCTCTGAAACTGCTGTACTTATCGTCTGAAAGCTATGTCGCGTGCTGCGGTATGCGGAGACATTAAAATCACCATAGTAGAACACAGATGAAGATTCTAAGTTGACGTAATAGCCACTAAGAAGTAGTACAATTCAAGTTTTAGGTATCGATTATTGACTTTTTAGCTGACTTTAGTGCCTTGGACATGAGCTAGGACCTTAAGAATCTGCATGAAAGGAGGACTAGCAGCCGAGTTGCACGGGACAATGTGAAAAGTGTTCATATGTAGTAAAAACCTGAGAAATCCGACCGTTTTCATCATTTGTTATCGAATCGACTTAAAGCCAGATCGTCACATTGGCCGCTCTTCTCTCTGAAACGGTTGTACTTATCGTCTGCAAAGCTATGTCGAGTGCTGCGGTATGTGGAGACACTTAAAGCACCATAGTAGAACACAGATGAAGCTTCTAAGTTGATGTAATAGCCAGTAAGAGTTAGTACAATTCAAGTTTTAGGTATCGATTATTGACTTTTTAGCTGGCTTTGGTGCCTTGGACATGAGCTAGGACCTTAAGATTCTGCATGAAAGGAGGACTAGCAGCCGAGATGCACGGGAGAATGTGAAAAGTGTTCATATGTAGTAAAAACCTGAGAAATCCATTCGTTATCGTCATATATTATCGAATCGACTTCAAGCCAGATCGTCACATTGGCCGCTCTTCTCTCTGAAACGGTTGTACTTATCGTCTGCAAAGCTATGTCGCGTGCTGCGGTATGCGGAGACACTAAAAGCACCATAGTAGAACACAGATGAAGACTCTAAGTTGATGTAATAGCCAGTAAGAAGTAGTACAATTCAAGTTTTAGGTATCGATTATTGAATTTTTAGCTGGCTTTGGTGCCTTGGACATGAGCTAGGACCTTAAGATTCTGCATGAAAGCAGGACTAGCAGCCGAGTTGCACGGGAGAATGTGAAAAGTGTTCATATGAAGTAAAAACCTGAGAAATCCGTCTGTTTTCGTCGTTTGTTATCAAATCGACTTAAAGCCTGATCGTCACATTGGGCGCTCTTCTCTCTGAAACGGTTGCACTTATCGTCTGCAAAGCTATGTCGCCTGCTGCAGTATGCGGAGACACTAAAAGCAGCATAGTAGAACACAGATGAAGCTTCTAAGTTGATGTAATAGCTAGTAAGAAGTAGTACAATTGAAATTTTAGATATCGATTATTGACTTTTTAGCTGGCTTTGGTGCCTTGGACATGAGCTAGGACCTTAAGATTCTGCATGAAAGGAGGACTAGCAGCCGAGTTGCACGGGAGAATGTGAAAAGTGTTCATATGTAGTAAAAACCCGAGAAATATGTACGTTTTCGTCATTGGTTATCGAATCGTCTTAAAGCCAGATCGTCACATTGGCCGCTCTTCTCTCTGAAACGGTTGTACTTATCGTCTGCAAAGCTATGTCGAGTGCTGCGGTATGTAGAGACACTAAAAGCACCATAGTAGAACACAGATGAAGCTTCTAAGTTGATGTCATAGCCAGTAAGAGGTAGTACAATTCAAGTTTTAGGTATCGATTATTGAATTTTTATCTGGCTATCGTGCCTTGGACATGAGCTAGGACCTTAAGATTCTGCATGAACGGAGGACTAGCAGCTGACTTGCCTGGGAGAATATGAAAAGTGTTCATATGTAATAAAAACCTGAGAAATCCTTCCGTTTTCGTCATTTGTTATCGAATCGACCTAAAGCCAGATCGTGACATTGCCCGCTCTTCTCTCTGAAACGGTTGTACTTATCGTCAGCAAAGCTATGTCTCGTGCTGCGGCACGTGGAGACACTAAAAGCACCATAGTGGAACACAGATGAAGCTTCTAAGTTGATGTAATAGCCAGTAAGAAGTACTACAATTCAAGACTTGGGAATCGATTATTGACTTTTTAGCTGGCTTTGGTGCCTTGGACATGAGCTATGACCTTACGAATCTGCATGAGAGGAGGACTAGCAGAAAAGTTGCACGGGAGAATGTGAAATGTGTTAATATGTAGTATTAACCTGAGAAATCCGTCCGTTTTCGTCTTTTGTTATCGAATCGACTTAAAGCCAGATCGTCACATTGTCCGCCCTTCTCTCTGAAACGGTTGTACTTATCGTCTGCAAAGCTATGTCGTGTGCTGCGGTATGCGGAGACACTAAAAATACCATAGTAGAACGCGGATGAAGATTCTAAGTTGATGTAATAGCCAGTAAGAAGTAGTACAATTCAAGTTTTAGGCATCGATTATTGACTTTTAGCTGGCTTTGGTGCCTTGGACTTGAGCTAGGACCTTAAGATTCTGTATGAAAGGAGGACTAGCAGCCGAGTTGCACGGGAGAATGTGAAAAGTGTTCATATGTAGTAAAAACACGAGAAATCCGTCCGTTTTCGTCATTTGTTATCGAATCGACTTAAAGACAGATCGTCACATTGGAAGCTCTTCTCTCTGAACGGTTGTACTTATCGTCTGCAAAGCGATGTCACGTGCTGCGGTATGTGGAGACACTAAAAGCACCATAGTAGAACACAGATGAAGCTTCTAAGTTGATGTAATAGCTAGTAAGAAGTAGTACAATTTAAAGTTTAGATATCGATTATTGACTTTTTAGCTGGCTTTGGCGCCTTGGACATGAGCTAGGACCTTAAGAATCTGCATGAAAGGAGGACTAGCAGCCGAGTTGCACGGGAGAATGTGAAAAGTGTTCATATGTAGTAAAAACCTGAGAAACCCGTCCGTTTTCGTCATTTGTTATCGAATCGACTTAAAGCCCGATCGTCACATTGGCCGCTCTTCTCTCTGAAACGGTTGTACTTATCGTCTGAAAGCTATGTCGCGTGCTGCGGTTTGCGGAGACACTAAAAGCACCATAGTAGAACACAGATGAAGCTTCTAAGATGATGTAATAGCCAGTAAGAATTAGTACAATCCCAGTTTTAGGTATCGATTATTGACTTTTTAGCTGGCTTTGGAGCCTTGCACATGAGCTAGGACCTTAAGATTCTGCATGAAAGGAGGGCTAGCAGCTGAGTTGCACGGGAGAATGTGAAAAGTGTTCATATGTAGTAAAAACCTGAGAAATCCGTCCGTTTTCGTCGTTTGTTATCGAATCGACTTAAAGCCTGATCGACACATTGGGCGCCCTTCTCTCTGAAACGGTTGCACTTATCGTCTGCAAAGCTATGTCGCGTGCTGCAGTATGCGGAGACACTAAAAGCAGCATAGTAGAACACAGATGAAGCTTCTAAGTTGATGTAATAGCTAGTAAGAAGTAGTACAATTGAAATTTTAGATATCGATTATTTACTTTTTAGCTGGCTTCGGTGCCTTGGACATGAGCTAGGACCTTAAGATTCTGCATGAAACGAGGACTAGCAGCCGAGTTGCACGGGAGAATGTGAAAAGTGTTCATATGTAGTAAAAACCCAAGATATCCGTACGTTTTCGTCATTGGTTATCGAATCGTCTTAAAGCCAGGTCGTCACATTGGCCGCTCTTCACTCTGAAACGGTTGTACTTATCGTCTGCAAAGCTAGGTCGAGTGCTGCGGTATGTGGAGACACTAAAAGCACCATAGTAGAACACTGATCAAGCTTCTAAGTTGATGTAATAGCCAGTAAGAGGTAGTACAATTCAAGTTTTAGGTATCGATTATTGACCTTTTAGCTGGCTTTGGTGCCTTGGACATGAGCTAGGACCTTAAGATTCTGCATGAAAGGAGGACTTGCAGCCGAGTTGCAGGGGAGAATGTAAAAAGCGTTAATATGAAGTAAAAACCTGAGAAATCCGTCCGTTTTCGTCATTTGTTATCGAATCGACTTAAAGCCAGATCGTCACATTAGCCGCTTTGCTCTCGGAAACGTTTGTACTTATCGTCTGCAAAGCTATGTCTCGTGCTGCGGTATGTGGAGACACTAAAAGCACCATAGTGGAACACAGATGAAGCTTCTAAGTTGATGTAATAGCCAGTAAGAAGTAGTACAACTCAAGTTTTAGGTATCGATTATTGACTTTTTAGCTGGCTTTGGTGCCTTGGACATGAGCTAGGACCTTAAGATTCGGCATGAAAGGAGGACTAGCAGCCGAGCTGCACGGGAGAATGTGAAAAGTGTTCATATGTAGCAAAAACCTGAGAAATCCGTCCGTTTTCGTCATTTGTTATCGAATCGACTTAAAGCCAGATCGTCACATTGGCCGCTCTTCTCTCTGAAACGGTTGTACTTATCGTCTGCAAAGCTATGTCGCATGCTGTGGTATGCGGAGACACTAAAATCACCATAGTAGAACACAGATGAAGCTTGTAAGATGATGTAATAGCCAGTAAGAATTAGTACAATACCAGTTTTAGGTATCGATAATTGACTTTTTAGCTGGCTTTGGAGCCTTGCACATGAGCTAGGACCTTAAGATTCTGCATGAAAGGAGGGCTAGCAGCCGAGTTGCACGGGAGAATGTGAAAAGTGTTCATATGTAGTAAAAACATGAGAAATCCGTCCGTTTTCGTCGTTTGTTATCGAATCTACTTAAAGCCTGATCGTCACATTGGGCGCCCTTCTCTCTGAAACGGTTGCACTTATCGTCTGCAAAGCTATGTCGCGTGCTGCAGTATGCGGAGACACTAAAAGCAGCATAGTAGAACTCAGATGAAGCTTCTAAGTTGATGTAATAGCCAATAAGAAGTAGTACAATTCTAGTTTTAGGTATCGATTATTGACTTTTTAGCTGGCTTTCGTGCCTTGGACATGAGCTAGGACCTTAAGATTCTGCACGAAAGGAGGACTAGCAGCTGACTTGCCTGGGAGAATATGAAAAGTGTTTATATGTAGTAAAAACCTGAAAAATCCTTGTATTTTCGTCATTTGTTATCGAATCGACCTAAAGCCAGATCGTGACATTGGCCGCTCTTCTCTCTGAAACGGTTGTACTTATCGTCTGCAAAGCTATGTTGCATGCTGTGGTATGCGGAGACACTAAAATCACCATAGTAGGACACAGATGAAGCTTCTAAGTTGATGTAATAGCCAGTAAGAAGTGGTACAATTCAAGTTTTAGGTATCGATTATTGACTTTTTAGCTGGCTTTGGTGCCTTGGACATGAGCTAGGACCTTACGAATCTGCATGAGAGGAGGACTAGCAGAAAAGTTGCACGGGAGAATGTGAAATGTGTTAATATGTAGTATTAACCTGAGAAATCCGTCCGTTTTCGTCATTGGTTATCGAATAGTCTTATGGCCAGATCGCCACATTGGCTGCTCTTCTCTCTGAAACGGTTGTACTTATCGTCTGCAAAGCTATGTCGCCTGCTGCAGTATGCGGAGACACTAAAAGCAGCATAGTAGAACACAGATGAAGCTTCTAAGTTGATGTAATAGCTAGTAAGAAGTAGTACAATTGAAATTTTAGATATCGATTATTGACTTTTTAGCTGGCTTTGGTGCCTTGGACATGAGCTAGGACCTTAAGATTCTGCATGAAAGGAGGACTAGCAGCCGAGTTGCACGGGAGAATGTGAAAAGTGTTCATATGTAGTAAAAATCCGAGAAATATGTACGTTTTCGTCATTGGTTATTGAATCGTCTTAAAGCCAGATCGTCACATTGGCCGCTCTTCTCTCTGAAACGGTTGTACTTATCGTCTGCAAAGCTATGTCGAGTGCTGCGGTATGTAGAGACACTAAAAGCACCATAGTAGAACACAGATGAAGCTTCTAAGTTGATGTAATAGCCAGTAAGAGGTAGTACAATTCAAGTTTTAGGTATCGATTATTGAATTTTTATCTGGCTATCGTGCCTTGGACATGAGCTAGGACCTTAAGATTCTGCATGAACGGAGGACTAGCAGCTGACTTGCCTGGGAGAATATGAAAAGTGTTCATATGTAGTAAAAACCTGAGAAATCCTTCCGTTTTCGTCATTTGTTATCGAATCGACCTAAAGCCAGATCGTGACATTGCCCGCTCTTCTCTCTGAAACGGTTGTACTTATCGTCTGCAAAGCTATGTCGCGTGCTGCAGTATGCGGAGACACTAAAAGCAGCATAGTAGAACACAGATGAAGCTTCTAAGTTGATGTAATAGCTAGTAAGAAGTAGTACAATTGAAATTTTAGATATCGATTATTTACTTTTTAGCTGGCTTCGGTGCCTTGGACATGAGCTAGGACCTTAAGATTCTGCATGAAACGAGGACTAGCAGCCGAGTTGCACGGGAGAATGTGAAAAGTGTTCATATGTAGTAAAAACCCAAGAAATCCGTACGTTTTCGTCATTGGTTATCGAATCGTCTTAAAGCCAGGTCGTCACATTGGCCGCTCTTCACTCTGAAACGGTTGTACTTATCGTCTGCAAAGCTAGGTCGAGTGCTGCGGTATGTGGAGACACTAAAAGCACCATAGTAGAACACTGATCAAGCTTCTAAGTTGATGTAATAGCCAGTAAGAGGTAGTACAATTCAAGTTTTAGGTATCGATTATTGACCTTTTAGCTGGCTTTGGTGCCTTGGACATGAGCTAGGACCTTAAGATTCTGCATGAAAGGAGGACTTGCAGCCGAGTTGCAGGGGAGAATGTAAAAAGCGTTAATATGAAGTAAAAACCTGAGAAATCCGTCCGTTTTCGTCATTTGTTATCGAATCGACTTAAAGCCAGATCGTCACATTAGCCGCTTTGCTCTCGGAAACGGTTGTACTTATCGTCTGCAAAGCTATGTCTCGTGCTGCGGTATGTGGAGACACTAAAAGCACCATAGTGGAACACAGATGAAGCTTCTAAGTTGATGTAATAGCCAGTAAGAAGTAGTACAACTCAAGTTTTAGGTATCGATTACTGACTTTTTAGCTGGCTTTGGTGCCTTGGACATGAGCTAGGACCTTAAGATTCGGCATGAAAGGAGGACTAGCAGCCGAGCTGCACGGGAGAATGTGAAAAGTGTTCATATGTAGTAAAAACCTGAGAAATCCGTCCGTTTTCGTCATTTGTTATCGAATCGACTTAAAGCCAGATCGTCACATTGGCCGCTCTTCTCTCTGAAACGGTTGTACTTATCGTCTGCAAAGCTATGTCGCATGCTGTGGTATGCGGAGACACTAAAATCACCATAGTAGAACACAGATGAAGCTTGTAAGATGATGTAATAGCCAGTAAGAATTAGTACAATACCAGTTTTAGGTATCGATAATTGACTTTTTAGCTGGCTTTGGAGCCTTGCACATGAGCTAGGACCTTAAGATTCTGCATGCAAGGAGGGCTAGCAGCCGAGTTGCACGGGAGAATGTGAAAAGTGTTCATATGTAGTAAAAACCTGAGAAATCCGTCCGTTTTCGTCGTTTGTTATCGAATCGACTTAAAGCCTGATCGTCACATTGGGCGCCCTTCTCTCTGAAACGGTTGCACTTATCGTCTGCAAAGCTATGTCGCGTGCTGCAGTATGCGGAGACACTAAAAGCAGCATAGTAGAACTCAGATGAAGCTTCTAAGTTGATGTAATAGCCAATAAGAAGTAGTACAATTCTAGTTTTAGGTATCGATTATTGACTTTTTAGCTGGCTTTCGTGCCTTGGACATGAGCTAGGACCTTAAGATTCTGCACGAAAGGAGGACTAGCAGCTGACTTGCCTGGGAGAATATGAAAAGTGTTTATATGTAGTAAAAACCTGAGAAATCCTTGTATTTTCGTCATTTGTTATCGAATCGACCTAAAGCCAGATCGTGACATTGGCCGCTCTTCTCTCTGAATCGGTTGTACTTATCGTCTGCAAAGCTATGTTGCATGCTGTGGTATGCGGAGACACTAAAATCACCATAGTAGGACACAGATGAAGCTTCTAAGTTGATGTAGTAGCCAGTAAGAAGTGTTACAATTCAAGTTTTAGGTATTGATTATTGACTTTTTAGCTGGCTTTGGCGCCTTGGACATGAGCTAGGACCTTACGAATCTGCATGAGAGGAGGACTAGCAGAAAAGTTGCACGGGAGAATGTGTAATGTGTTAATATGTAGTATTAACCTGAGAAATCCGTCCGTTTTCGTCATTGGTTATCGAATAGTCTTATGGCCAGATCGCCACATTGGCCGCTCTTCTCTCTGAAACGGTTGTACTTATCGTCTGCAAAGCTATGTCGAGTGCTGCGGTATGTGGAGACACTAAAAGAACCATAGTAGAACACAGATGAAGCTTCTAAGTTGATGTAATAGCCAGTAAGAGGTAGTACAATTCAAGTTTTATGTATCGATTATTGACATTTTATCTGGCTTTGGTGCCTTGGACATGAGCTAGGACCTTAAGATTCTGCATGAAAGCAGGACTAGCAGCCGAGTTGCACGGGAGAATGTGAAAAGTGTTCATATGAAGTAAAAACCTGAGAAATCCGTCTGTTTTCGTCGTTTGTTATCAAATCGACTTAAAGCCTGGTCGTCACATTGGGCGCTCTTCTCTCTGAAACGGTTGCACTTATCGTCTGCAAAGCTATGTCGCCTGCTGCAGTATGCGGAGACACTAAAAGCAGCATAGTAGAACACAGATGAAGCTTCTAAGTTGATGTAATAGCTAGTAAGAAGTAGTACAATTGAAATTTTAGATATCGATTATTGACTTTTTAGCTGGCTTTGGTTCCTTGGACATGAGCTAGGACCTTAAGATTCTGCATGAAAGGAGGACTAGCAGCCGAGTTGCACGGGAGAATGTGAAAAGTGTTCATATGTAGTAAAAATCCGAGAAATATGTACGTTTTCGTCATTGGTTATCGAATCGTCTTAAAGCCAGATTGTCACATTGGCCGCTCTTCTCTCTGAAACGGTTGTACTTATCGTCTGCAAAGCTATGTCGAGTGCTGCGGTATGTAGAGACACTAAAAGCACCATAGTAGAACACAGATGAAGCTTCTAAGTTGATGTAATAGCCAGTAAGAGGTAGTACAATTCAAGTTTTAGGTATCGATTATTGAATTTTTATCTGGCTATCGTGCCTTGAACATGAGCTAGGACCTTAAGATTCTGCATGAACGGAGGACTAGCAGCTGACTTGCCTGGGAGAATATGAAAAGTGTTCATATGTAGTAAAAACCTGAGAAATCCTTCCGTTTTCGTCATTTGTTATCGAATCGACCTAAAGCCAGATCGTGACATTGCCCGCTCTTCTCTCTGAAACGGTTGTACTTATCGTCTGCAAAGCTATGTCTCGTGCTGTGGCACGTGGAGACACTAAAAGCACCATAGTGGAACACAGATGAAGCTTCTAAGTTGATGTAATAGCCAGTAAGAAGTACTACAATTCAAGACTTGGGAATCGATTATTGACTTTTTAGCTGGCTTTGGTGCCTTGGACATGAGCTATGACCTTACGAATCTGCATGAGAGGAGGACTAGCAGAAAAGTTGCACGGGAGAATGTGAAATGTGTTAATATGTAGTATTAACCTGAGAAATCCGTCCGTTTTCGTCTTTTGTTATCGAATCGACTTAAAGCCAGATCGTCACATTGTCCGCCCTTCTCTCTGAAACGGTTGTACTTATCGTCTGCAAAGCTATGTCGTGTGCTGCGGTATGCGGAGACACTAAAAATACCATAGTAGAACGCGGATGAAGCTTCTAAGTTGATGTAATAGCCAGTAAGAAGTAGTACAATTCAAGTTTTAGGCATCGATTATTGACTTTTAGCTGGCTTTGGTGCCTTGGACTTGCGCTAGGACCTTAAGATTCTGTATGAAAGGAGGACTAGCAGCCGAGTTGCACGGGAGAATGTGAAAATTGTTCATATGTAGTAAAAACACGAGAAATCCGTCCGTTTTCGTCATTTGCTATCGAATCGACTTAAAGCCAGATCGTCACATTGGAAGCTCTTCTCTCTGAAACGGTTGTACTTATCGTCTGCAAAGCGATGTCACGTGCTGCGGTATGTGGAGACACTAAAAGCACCATAGTAGAACACAGATGAAGCTTCAAAGTTGATGTAATAGCTAGTAAGAAGTAGTACAATTTAAAGTTTAGATATCGATAATTGACTTTTTAGCTGGCTTTGGTGCCTTGGACATGAGCTAGGACCTTAAGAATCTGCATGAAAGGAGGACTAGCAGCCGAGTTGCACGGGAGAATGTGAAAAGTGTTCATATGTAGTAAAAACCTGAGAAACCCGTCCGTTTTCGTCATTTGTTATCGAATCGACTTAAAGCCCGATCGTCACATTGGCCGCTCTTCTCTCTGAAACGGTTGTACTTATCGTCTGAAAGCTATGTCGCGCGCTGCGGTTTGCGGAGACACTAAAAGCACCATAGTAGAACACAGATGAAGCTTCTAAGATGATGTAATAGCCAGTAAGAATTAGTACAATACCAGTTTTAGGTATCGATTATTGACTTTTTAGCTGGCTTTGGAGCCTTGCACATGAGCTAGGACCTTAAGATTCTGCATGAAAGGAGGGCTAGCAGCTGAGTTGCACGGGAGAATGTGAAAAGTGTTCATATGTAGTAAAAACCTGAGAAATCCGTCCGTTTTCGTCGTTTGTTATCGAATCGACTTAAAGCCTGATCGACACATTGGGCGCCCTTCTCTCTGAAACGGTTGCACTTATCGTCTGCAAAGCTATGTCGCGTGGTGCAGTATGCGGAGACACTAAAAGCAGCATAGTAGAACACAGATGAAGCTTCTAAGTTGATGTAATAGCTAGTAAGAAGTAGTACAATTGAAATTTTAGATATCGATTATTTACTTTTTAGCTGGCTTCGGTGCCTTGGACATGAGCTAGGACCTTAAGATTCTGCATGAAAGGAGGACTAGCAGCCGAGTTGCACGGGAGAATGTGAAAAGTGTTCATATGTAGTAAAAACCCAAGAAATCCGTACGTTTTCGTCATTGGTTATCGAATCGTCTTAAAGCCAGGTCGTCACATTGGTCGCTCTTCACTCTGAAACGGTTGTACTTATCGTCTGCAAAGCTAGGTCGAGAGCTGCGGTATGTGGAGACACTAAAAGCACCATAGTAGAACACTGATCAAGCTTCTAAGTTGATGTAATAGCCAGTAAGAGGTAGTACAATTCAAGTTTTGGGTATCGATTATTGACCTTTTAGCTGGCTTTGCTGCCTTGGACATGAGCTAGGACCTTAAGATTCTGCATGAATGGAGGACTTGCAGCCGAGTTGCAGGGGAGAATGTAAAAAGCGTTAATATGAAGTAAAAACCTGAGAAATCCGTCAGTTTTCGTCATTTGTTATCGAATCGACTTAAAGCCTGATCGTCACATTGTTCGCTTTGCTCTCGGAAACGGTTGTACTTATCGTCTGCAAAGCTATGTCTCGTGCTGCGGTATGTGGAGACACTAAAAGCACCATAGTGGAACACAGATGAAGCTTCTAAGTTGATTTAATAGCCAGTAAGAAGTAGTACAACTCAAGTTTTAGGTATCGATTATTGACTTTTTAGCTGGCTTTGGTGCCTTGGACATGAGCTAGGACCTTAAGATTCGGCATGAAAGGAGGACTAGCAGCCGAGCTGCACGGGAGAATGTGAAAAGTGTTCTTATGTAGTAAAAACCTGAGAAATCCGTCCGTTTTCGTCATTTGTTATCGAATCGACTTAAAGCCAGATCGTCACATTGGCCGCTCTTCTCTCTGAAACGGTTGTACTTATCGTCTGCAAAGCTATGTCGCGTGGTGCAGTATGCGGAGACACTAAAAGCAGCATAGTAGAACACAGATGAAGCTTCTAAGTTGATGTAATAGCTAGTAAGAAGTAGTACAATTGAAATTTTAGATATCGATTATTTACTTTTTAGCTGGCTTTGGAGCCTTGCACATGAGCTAGGAGCTTAAGATTCTGCATGAAAGGAGGACTAGCAGCAGAGTTGCACGGGAGGATGTGAAAAGTGTTCATATGTAGTAAAAACCTGAGAAATCCGTCCGTTTTCGTCGTTTGTTATCGAATCGACCTAAAGCCAGATCGTGACATTGGCCGCTCTTCTCTCTGAAACGGTTGTACTTATCGTCTGCAAAGCTATGTTGCATGCTGTGGTATGCGGAGACACTAAAATCACCATAGTAGGACACAGATGAAGCTTCTAAGTTGATGTAATAGCCAGTAAGAAGTGGTACAATTCAAGTTTTAGGTATCGATTATTGACTTTTTAGCTGGCTTTGGTGCCTTGGACATGAGCTAGGACCTTACGAATCTGCATGAGAGGAGGACTAGCAGAAAAGTTGCACGGGAGAATGTGAAATGTGTTAATATGTAGTAAAAACCTGAGAAATCCGTCCGTTTTCGTCATTTGTTATCGAATCGACTTAAAGCCAGATCGTCACATTGGCCGCTCTTCTCTCTGAAACAGTTGTACTTATCGTCTGCAAAGCTATGTCGCATGCTGTGGTATGCGGAGACACTAAAATCACCATAGTAGGACACAGATGAAGCTTGTAAGTTGATGTAATAGCCAGTAAGAAGTGGTACAATTCAAGTTTTAGGTATCGATTATTGACTTTTTAGCTGGCTTTGGTGCCTTGGACATGAGCTAGGACCTTACGAATCTGCATGAGAGGAGGACTAGCAGAAAAGTTGCACGGGAGAATGTGAAATGTGTTAATATGTAGTATTAACCTAAGAAATCCGTCCGTTTTCGTCTTTTGTTATCGAATCGACTTAAAGCCAGATCGTCACATTGTCCACTCTTCTCTCTGAAACGGTTGTACTTATCGTCTGCAAAGCTATGTCGCGTGCTGCGGTATGTGGACACACTAAAAGCACCATAGTAGAACACAGATGAAGCTTGTAAGTTGATGTAATAGCTAGTAAGAAGTAGTACAATTTAAATTTTATATATCGATTATTGACTTTTTAGCTGGCTTTGGTGCCTTGGACATGAGCTAGGACCTTAAGAATCTGCATGAAAGGAGGACTAGCAGCCGAGTTGCACGGGAGAATGTGAAAAGTGTTCATATGTAGTAAAAACCTGAGAAACACGTCCGTTTTCGTCATTTGTTATCGAATCGACTTAAAGCCTGATCGTCACATTGGCCGCTCTTCTCTCTGAAACAGTTGTACTTATCGTCTGCAAAGCTATGTCGAGTGCTGCGGTATGTGGAGACACTAAAAGCACCATAGTAGAACACAGATGAAGCTTCTAAGTTGATGTAATAGCCAGTAAGAAGTAGTACAAATCAAGTTTTAGGTATCGATTATTGACTTTTTAGCTGGCTTTCGTGCCTTGGACATGAGCTAGGACCTTAAGATTCTGCACGAAAGGAGGACTAGCAGCTGACTTGCCTGGGAGAATATGAAAAGTGTTTATATGTAGTAAAAACCTGAGAAATCCTTGTATTTTCGTCATTTGTTATCGAATCGACCTAAAGCCAGATCGTGACATTGGCCGCTCTTCTCTCTGAAACGGTTGTACTTATCGTCTGCAAAGCTATGTTGCATGCTGTGGTATGCGGAGACACTAAAATCACCATAGTAGGACACAGATGAAGCTTCTAAGTTGATGTAATAGCCAGTAAGAAGTGGTACAGTTCAAGTTTTAGGTATCGATTATTGACTTTTTAGCTGGCTTTGGTGCCTTGGACATGAGCTAGGACCTTACGAATCTGCATGAGAGGAGGACTAGCAGAAAAGTTGCACGGGAGAATGTGAAATGTGTTAATATGTAGTAAAAACCTGAGAAATCCGTCCGTTTTCGTCATTTGTTATCGAATCGACTTAAAGCCAGATCGTCACATTGGCCGCTTTTCTCTCTGAAACAGTTGTACTTATCGTCTGCAAAGCTATGTCGCATGCTGTGGTATGCGGAGACACTAAAATCACCATAGTAGGACACAGATGAAGCTTGTAAGTTGATGTAATAGCCAGTAAGAAGTGGTACAATTCAAGTTTTAGGTATCGTTTATTGACTTTTTAGCTGGCTTTGGTGCCTTGGACATGAGCTAGGACCTTAAGATTCTGCATGAAAGCAGGACTAGCAGCTGACTTGCCTGGGAGAATATGAAAAGTGTTCATATGTAGTAAAAACCTGAGAAATCTTTCCGTTTTCGTCATTTGTTATCGAATCGACCTAAAGCCAGATCGTGACATTGGCCGCTCTTCTCTCTGAAACGGTTGCACTTACCGTCTGCAAAGCTATGTCGCGTGCTGCAGTATGCGGAGACACTAAATGCAGCATAGTAGAACACAGATGAAGCTTCTAAGTTCATGTAATAGCTAGTAAGATGTAGTACAATTGAAATTTTAGATATCGATTATTGACTTTTTAGCTGGCTTTGGTGCCTTGGACATGAGCTAGGACCTTAAGATTCTGCATGAAAGGAGGACTAGCAGCCGAGCTGCATGGGAGAATGTGAAAAGTGTTCATATGTAGTAAAAACCCAAGAAATCCGTACGTTTTCGTCATTGGTTATCGAATCGTCTTAAAGCCAGGTCGTCACATTAACCGCTCTTCTCTCTGAAACGGTTGTACTTATCGTCTGCAAAGCTATGTCGAGTGCTGCGGTATGTGGAGACACTAAAAGCACCATAGTAGAACACAGATGAAGCTTCTAAGTTGATGTAATAGCCAGTAAGAGGTAGTACAAATCAAGTTTTAGGTATCGATTATTGACTTTTTAGCTGGCTTTGGTGCCTTGGACATGAGCTAGGACCTTAAGATTCTGCATGAAAGGAGGACTAGCAGCTGACTTGCCTGCGAGAATATGAAAAGTGTTCATATGTATTAAAAACCTGAGAAATCCTTCCGTTTTCGTCATTTGTTATCGAATCGACCTAAAGCCAGATCGTGACATTGGCCGCTCTTCTCTCTGAAACGGTTGTACTTATCGTCTGCAAAGCTATGTCTCGTGCTGCGGTATGTGGAGACACTAAAAGCACCATGGTGGAACACAGATGAAGCTTCTAAGTTGATGTAATAGCCAGTAGGAAGTAGTACAACTCAAGTTTTAGGAATCGATTATTGACTTTTAAGCTGGCTTTGGTGCCTTGGACATGAGCTAGGACCTTAAGATTCTGCATGAAAGGAGGACTAGCAGCTGACTTGCCTGCAAGAATAAGAAAAGTGTTCATATGTATTAAAAACCTGAGAAATCCTTCCGTTTTCGTCATCTGTTATCGAATCGACCTAACGCCAGATCGTGACATTGATCGCTCTTCTCTCTGAAACGGTTGTACTTATCGTCCGCAAAGCTATGTCTCGTGCTGCGGTATGTGGAGACACTAAAAGCACCATGGTGGAACACAGATGAAGCTTCTAAGTTGATGTAATAGCCAGTAAGATGTAGTACAACTCAAGTTTTAGGTATCGATTATTGACTTTTAAGCTGGCTTTGGTGCCTTGGACATGAGCTAGGACCTTAAGATTCTGCATGAAAGGAGGACTAGCAGCCGAGCTGCACGGGTGGATGTTAAAAGTTTTCATATGTAGTAAAAACCTGAGAAATCCGTCCATTTTCGTCATTTGTTATCGAATCGACTTAAAGCCGGATCGTCACATTGGCCGCTCTTCTCTCTGAAACGGTTGTACTTATCGTCTGCAAAGCTATGTCGCGTGCTGCTGTATGCGGAGACACTAAAATAACCATAGTAGAACACAGATGAAGCTTCTAAGTTGATGTAATGGCCAGTAAGAAGTTGTACAATTCAAGATTTGGGCATCGATTATTGACTTTTTAGCTGGATTTGATGCCTTGGACATGAGCTAGGACCCTAATATTCGGCATGAAAGGAGGACTAGCAGCCAAGTTACACGGGAGAATGTGAAAAGTGTTCATATGTAGTAAAAACCTGAGAAATCCGTCCGTTTTCGTCATTTGTTATCGAATCGACTTAAAGCCAGATCGTCACATTGGTCGCTCTTCTCTCTGAAATGGTTGTACGTATCGTCTGCAAAGCTATGTCGCATGCTGTGGAATGCAGAGACACTAAAATCACCATAGTAGGACACAAATGAAGCTTCTAAGTTGATGTAATAGCCAGTAAGAAGTGGTACAATTCAAGTTTTAGTTATCGATTATAGACTTTTTACCTCTCTTTGCAGCCTTGGACATGAGCTAGGACCTTACGAATCTGCATGAGAGGAGGACTAGCAGAAACGTTGCACGGGAGAATGTGAAATGTGTTCATAGGTAGTAAAAACCTGAGAAATCCGTCCGTTTTCTTCATTTGTTATCGAATCGACTTAAAGCCAGATCGTCACATTGGCCACTCTTCTCTCTGAAACGGTTGTACTTTTCGTCTGCAAAGCTATGTCGCGTGCTGCGGTATGTGGAGACACTAAAAGCACCATAGTAGAACACAGATGAAGCTTCTAAGTTGATGTAATAGCTAGTAAGAAGTAGTACAATTTAAATTTTATATATCGATTATTGACTTTTTAGCTGGCTTTGGTGCCTTGGACATGAGCTAGGACCTTAAGAATCTGCATGAAAGGAGGACTTGCAGCCGAGTTGCACGGGAGAATGTGAAAAGTGTTCATAAGTAGTAAAAACCTGAGAAACCCGTCCGTTTTCGTCATTTGTTATCGAATCGACTTAAAGCCATATCGTCACATTGGCAGCTCTTCTCCCTGAAACGGTTGTACTTATCGTCTGAAAGCTATGTCGCGTGCTGCGGTTTGCGGAGACACTAAAAGCACCATTGTAGAACACAAATGAAGCTTCTAATTTGATGTAATAGCCAGTAAGAAGTAGTACAATTCAAGTTTTACTTATCGATTATTGACTTTTTAGCTGGCTGTGGTGCCTTGGACATTAGCTACGACCTTAAGATTCAGCATGAAAGAAGGACTAGCAGCCGAGTTGAACGGGAGAATGTGAAAAGTGTTCATATGTAGAAAAAACCTGAGAAATACGTCTTTTTTCGTCAGTTGTTATCGATTCGTCTTAATGCCAGATCGTCACATTGGCTGCTCTTCTCTCTGAAACGGTTGTACTTATCGTCTGCAAAGCTATGTCGCGTGCTGCGGTATGCGGAGACACTAAAAGCACCATAGTAGAACACAGATGAAGCTTCTAATTTGATGTAATAGCCAGTAAGAAGTAGTACAATTCTAGTTTTAGTTATCGATTATTGACTTTTTAGCTGGCTGTGGTGCCTTGGACATGAGCTACGACCTTACGATTCTGCATGAAAGGAGGACTAGCAGCCGAGTTGCACGGGAGAATGTGAAAAGTGTTCATATGTAGTAAAAACCTAAGACATCCGTCCGTTTTCGTCGTTTGTTGTCGAATCGACTTAAAGCCTGATCGTCACATTGGGCGCTTTTCTCTCTGAAACGGTTGCACTTATCGTCTGCAAAGCTATGTCGCGTGCTGCAGTATGCGGAGACACTAAAAGCAGCATAGTAGAACACAGATGAAGCTTCTAAGTTGCTGTAATAGCTAGTAAGAAGTAGTACAATTGAAATTTTAGATATCGATTATTGACATTTTAGCTGGCTTTGGTGCCTTGGACATGAGCTAGGACTTTAAGATTCTGCATGAAAGGAGGACTAGCAGCCGAATTGCACGGGAGAATGTGAAAAGTGTTCATATGTAGTAAAAACCCGAGAAATCCGTACGTTTTCGTCATTGGTTATCGAATCGTCTTAAAGCCAGATCGTCACATTGGCCGCTCTTCTCTCTGAAACGGTTGTACTTATCGTCTGCAAAGCTATGTCGAGTGCTGCGGTATGTGGAGACACTAAAAGCACCATAGTAGACCACAGATGAAGCTTCTAAGTTGATGTAATAGCCAGTAAGAAGTAGTACAACTCAAGTTTTAGGTATCGATTATTGACTTTTTAGCTGGCTTTGGTGCCTTGGACATGAGCTAAGACCTTAAGATCCTGCATGTAAGGAGGAGTAGCAGCCTAGTTGCACGGGAGAATGTGAAAAGAGTTCATATGTAGTAAAACCCTGAGAAATACGTCCGTTTTCGTCATTTGTTATCGATTCGACTTAAAGCCAGATCGTCACATGGGCCGCTCTTCTCTCTGAAACGGTTGTACTTATAGTCTGCAAAGCTATGTCGCGTGTTGCGGTATGCGGAGACACTAAAAGCACCACAGTAGAACACAGATGAAGCTTCTAAGTTGATGTAATAGCGAGTAAGAAGTAGTAAAATTCAAGTTTTAGGTATCGATTATTGACTTTTTAGCTGGCTTTGGTGCCTTGCACATGAGCTAGGACCTTAAGATTCTGCATGAAAAGAGGACTAGCAGCCGAGTTGCACGGGAGAATGTGAAAAGTGTTCATATGTAGTAAAAACCTGAGAAATCCGTTCGTTATCGTCATTTGTTATCGAATCGACTTAAAGCCAGATCGTGACATTGGCCACCCTTCTCTCTGAAACGGTTGTACTTATCGTCTGCAAAGCTATGTCGCGTGCTGCGGTATGAGGAGACACTAAAAGCACCATAGTAGAACACAGATGAAGCTTCTAAGATGATGTAATAGCCAGTAAGAATTAGTACAATACCAGTTTTAGGTATCGATTATAGACTTTTTGGCTGGCTTTGGTGCCTTGAACATGAGCTAGGACCATAACATTCTGCATTAAAGGAGGAGTAGCAGCCGAGTTGCACGGGAGAATGTGAAAAGTGTTCATATGTATTAAACCCTGAGAAATACGTCCGTTTTCGTCATTTCTTATCGAATTGACTTAAAGCCAGATCGTCACATTGGCCGCTCTTCCCTCTGAAACGGTTGTACTTATAGTCTGCAAAGCTATGTCCAATGCTGCGGTATGCGGAGACACTAAAAGCACCATAGTAGAACACTGATGAAGCTTCTAAGTTAAAGTAATAGCCAGTAAGAGGTAGTACAACTCAAGTTTTAGTTATCGATTATTGACTTTTTAGCTGGCTTTGGTGCCTTGGACATGAGCTAGGACCTTAAGATTCTGCATGAAAGGAGGACTAGCAGCCGAGCTGCACAGGGGGATGTGAAAAGTTTTCATATGTAGTAAAAACCTGAGAATCCCGTCCAATTTCGTCATTTGTTATCGAATCGACTTAAAGCCGGATCGTCACATTGGCCGCTCTTCTCTCTGAAACGGTTGTACTTATCGTCTGCAAAGCTATGTCGCGTGCTGCGGTATGCGGAGACACTAAAATAACCATATTAGAACACAGATGAAGCTTCTAAGTTGATGTAATAGCTAGTAAGAAGTAGTACAATTCAAGATTTGGGCATCGATTATTGACATTTAGCTGGCTTTGGTGCCTTGGACATGAGCTAGGACCTTAAGATTCTGCATGAAAGGTGGACTAGCAGCCGAATTGCAGGGGAGAATGTGAAAAGTGTTCATATGTAGTAAAAACCTGAGAAATCCGTCCGTTTTCGTCATTTGTTATGGAATTGACTTAAAGCCACATCGTCACATTGGCCGCTCTTCTCTCTGAATCGGTTGTACTTATCGTCTGCAAAGCTATGTCGCGTGCTGCGGTATTCGGAGACACTAAAAGCACCATAGTAGAACACAGATGAAGCTTATAAGATGATGTAATAGCCAGTAAGATGTAGTGCAATTCAAGTTTTAGGTATCGATTATTGACTTTTTGGCTGGCTTTGGTGCCTTGGACATGAGCTAGGACCTTAAGATTCTGCATGAAAGGAGGACTAGCAGCCAAGATGCACGGGAGAATGTGAAAAGTGTTCATATGTAGTAAAACCCTGAGAAATACGTCCGTTTTCGTCATTTGTTATCGAATCGACTTAAAGCCAGATCGTCACATTGGCCGCTCTTCTCTCTGAATCGGTTGTACTTATCGTCTGCAAAGCTATGTCGCGTGCTGCGGTATTCGGAGATACTAAAAGCACCATAGTTGAACACAGATGAAGCTTCTAAGTTAAAGTAATAGCCAGTAAGTGGTAGTACAATTCAAGTTTTAGGTATCGATTATTGACTTTTTAGCTGGCTTTGGTGCCTTGGACATGAGCTAGGACCTTAAGACTCCGCAGGAATGGAGGACTAGCAGCCGAGTTGAACGGGAGAATGTGAAAAGTGTTCATATGTAGTAAAAACCTGAGAAATCCGTCCGTTTTCGTCATTTGTTATCTTATCGACTTACAGCCAGATCGTCACATTGGCCGCTCTTCTCTCTGAAACGGTTGTACTTATCGTCTGCAAAGCTATGTCGTGTGCTGCGGTATGCGGAGACACTAAAATCAGCATAGTTGGACACAGATGAAGCTTCTAAGATGATGTAATAGCCAGTAAGAAGTAGTACAATTCAAGTTTTAGGTATCGATTATTGACTTTTTTGCTTGCTTTGGTGCCTTGGACATGAGCTAGGACCTTACGAATCTGCATGAGAGGAGGAAGGCAGAAAAGTTGCATGGGAGAATGTGAAATGTGTTAATATGTAGTATTAACCTGAGAAATCCGTCCGTTTTCGTCAATTGTTATCGAATCGACTTAAAGCCAGATCGTCACATTGGCCGCTCTTCTCTCTGATTCGGTTGTACTTATCGACTGCAAAGCTATGTCGCGTGCTGCGGTATTCGGAGACACTAAAAGCACCATAGTAGAACACAGATGAAGCTTCTAAGATGATGTAATAGCCAGTAAGAAGTAGTACAATTCAAGTTTTAGGTATCGATTATTGACTTTTTAGCTGGCTTTGGTACCTTGGACAAGAGCTAGGACCTTAAGATTGTGCATGAATGGAGGACTAGCAGCCGAGTTGAACGGGAGAATGTGAAAAGTGTTCATATGTAGTAAAAACCTGAGAAATCCGTCCGCTTTCGTCATTTGTTATCGAATCGACTTAAAGCCAGATCGTCATATTGGCCGCTCTTGTCTCTGAAACGGTTGTACTTATCGTCTGCAAAGCTATGTCGCGTGCTGCGGTATGCGGAGACACTAAAATCACCATAGTAGGACACAGATGAAGCTTCTAAGTTGATGTAATAGCCAGTAAGAAGTAGTAAAATTCAAGTTTTAATCATCGATTATTGACTTTTAGCTGGCTTTGGTGCCTTGGACATGAGCTAGGACCTTAAGATCCTGCATGAAAGGAGGACTAGCAGCCGAGTTGCACGGGAGAATGTGAAAAGTGTTCATATGCAGTAAAAACCTAAGAAATCCGTCCGTTTTTGTCATTTGGTATTGAATCGACTTAAAGCCAGATCGTCACATTGGCCGCTCTTCTCTCTGAAACGGTTGTACTTATCGTCTGAAAGCTATGTCGCGTGCTGCGGTATGCCGAGACACTAAAAATACCATAGTAGAACACGGATGAAGCTTCTAAGTTGATGTAATAGACAGTAAGAATTAGTACAATACCAGTTTTAATTATCGATTATTGACTTTTAGCTGGCTTTGGTGCCTTGGACATGAGCTAGGACCTTAAGATTCTGCATGAAAGGAGGGTTAGCAGCTGAGATGCACGGGAGAATGTGAAAAGTGTTCATATGTAGTAAAAAGCTGAGAAATCCGTCCGTTTTCGTCATTTGTTATGGAATCGACTTAAAGCCAGATCGTCACATTAGCCGCTCTTCTTTCTGAAACGGTTGTACTTATAGTCTGCAAAGCTATGTCGCGTGCTGCGGTATGCGGTGACACTAAAAGCACCATAGTAGAACACAGATGAAGCTTCTAAGTTGATGTAATAGCCAGTAAGAAGTAGCAAATTTCAAGTTTTAGGTATCGATTATTGACTTTTTAGCTGGCTTTGGTGCCTTGGACAAGAGCTAGGACCTTAAGATTCTGCGTGAAAGGAGGACTAGCTGCCGAGTTGCACGGGAGAATGTGAAAAGTGTTCATATGTAGTAAAAACTTGAGAAATCGGTTCGTTATCGTCATTTGTTATCGAATCTACTTATAGCCAGATCGTCACACTGGCCGCTGTTCTCTCTGAAACGGTTGTACTTATCGTCTGCAAAGCTATGTCGCGTGCTGCGGTATGTGGAGACACTAAAAGCAAAATAGTAGAACACAAATGAAGCTTCTAAGTTGATGTAATAGCCAGTAAGAAGTAGTACAATTCCAATTTTAGGTATCAATTATTGAATTTTAGCTGGCTTTGGTGCCTTGGACATGAGCTAGGACCTTAAGATTCTGCATGAAAGCAGGACTAGCAGCCGAGTTGCACGGGAGAATGTGAAAAGTGTTCATATGTAGTAGAAACCCGAGAAATCCGTCCGTTTTCGTCATTTGTTATCGAATCGACTTAAAGCCAGATCGTCACATTGTCCGCCCTTCTCTCTGAAACGGTTGTACTTATCGTCTGCAAAGCTATGTCGCGTGCTGAGGTATGCGGAGACACTAGAAATACCATAGTAGAACACGGATGAAGCTTCTACGTTGATGTAATAGCCAGTAAAAAGTAGTACAATTCAAGTTTTAATCATCGATTATTGACTTTTAGCTGGCTTTGGTGACGTGGACATGAGCTAGGACCTTAAGATTCTACATGAAAGGAGGACTAGCAGCCGAGTTGCACGGGAGAATGTGAAAAGTGTTCATATGTAGTAAAAACCTGAGAAATCCGTCCGTTTTCGTCATTTGTTATGGAATTGACTTAAAGCCAGATTGTCACATTGGCCGCTCTTCTCTCTGAATCGGTTGTACTTATCGTCTGCAAAGCTATGTCGCGTGCTGCGGTATGCGGAGACCCTAAAAGCACCATAGTAGAACACAGATGAAGCTTCTTAGATGATGTAATAGCCAGTAAGATTTAGTACAATTCAAGTTTTAGGTATCGATTATTGACTTTTTAGCTGGCTTTGGTGCCTTGGACTTGAGCTAGGACCTTAAGATTCAGCATGAAAGGCGGACTTGCAGCCGAGTTGCACGGGAGAATGTGAAAAGAGTTCATATGTAGTAAAAACCTGAGAAATCCGTTCGTTATCGTCATTTGTTATGGAATTAACTTAAAGCCAGATTGTCACATTGGCCGCTCTTCTCTCTGAATCGGTTGTACTTATCGTCTGCAAAGCTATGTCGCGTGCTGCGGTATGCGGAGACACTAGAAATACCATAGTAGAACACGGATGAAGCTTCTACGTTGATGTAATTGCCAGTAAAAAGTAGTACAATTCAAGTTTTAATCATCGATTATTGACGTTTAGCTGGCTTTGGTGCCTTGGACATGAGCTGGGACCTTAAGATTCTGCATGAAAGGAGGACTAGCAGCCGAGTTGCACGGGAGAATGTGAAAAGTGTTCATATGTAGTAAAAACCTGAGAAATCCGTCCGTTTTCGTCATTTGTTATCGAATCGACTTAAAGCCAGATCGTCACATTGGCCGCTCTTCTCTCCGAAACGGTTGTACTTATCGTCTGAAAGCTATGTCGCGTGCTGCGGTATGTGGAGACACTAAAAGCAAAATAGTAGAACACAGGTGAAGCTTCTAAGTTGATGTAATAGCCAGTAAGAAGTAGTACAATTCAAGTTTTAGGTATCGATTATTGACTTTTTAGCTGGCTTCGGTGCCTTGGACGTGAGCTAGGACCTTAAGATTCATCATGAAAGGCGGACTTGCAGCCGAGTTGCACGGGAGAATGTGAAAAGTGTTCATATGTAGTAAAAACTTGAGAAATCGGTTCGTTATCGTCATTTGTTATCGAATCTACTTATAGCCAGATCGTCACACTGGCCGCTGTTCTCTCTGAAACGGTTGTACTTATCGTCTGCAAAGCTATGTCGCGTGCTGCGGTATGTGGAGACACTAAAAGCAAAATAGTAGAACACAAATGAAGCTTCTAAGTTGATGTAATAGCCAGTAAGAAGTAGTGCAATTCAATTTTTAATTATCGATTATTGACTTTTAAGCTGGCTTTGGTGCCTTGGACATGAGCTAGGACCTTAAGATTCTGCATGAAATGAGGACTAGCAGCCGAGTTGTACGGGAGAATGTGAAAAGTGTTCATATGTAGTAAAAACCCGAGAAATCCCTCCGTTTTCGTCATTTGTTATCGAATCGACTTAAAGCCAGATCGTCACATTTTCCGCCCTTCTCTCTGAAACGGTTGTACTTATCGTCTGCAAAGCTATGTCGCGTGCTGCGGTTTGCGGAGACACTAAAATCACCATAGTAGAACACAGATGAAGCTTCTAAGATGTTGTAATAGCCAGTAAGAAGTAGTACAATTCCAGTTTTAGGTATCAATTATTGACTTTTTAGCTGGCTTTGGTGCCTTGGACATGGGCTAGGACCTTACGATTCTGCATGAAAGCAGGACTAGCAACCGAGTTCTACGGCAGAATGTGAAAAGTGTTCATATGTAGTAAAAACCTGAGAAATCCGTCCGTTTACGTCATTTGTTATAGAATCGACTTAAAGCCAGATCGTCACATTGTCCGCCCTTCTCTCTGAAACGGTTGTACTTATCGTCTGCAAATCTATGTCGCGTGCTGCGGTATGCGGAGACACTAGAAATACCATAGTAGAACACGGATGAAGCTTCAAAGTTGCTGTAATAGCCAGTAAAAAGTAGTACAATTCAAGTTGTAATCATCGATTATTGACTTTTAGCTGGCTTTGGTGCCTTGGACATGAGCTAGGACCTTAAGATTCTGCATGAAAGGAGGACTAGCAGCCGAGTTGCACGGGAGAATGTGAAAAGTGTTCATATGTAGTAAAAACCTGAGAAATCCGTCCGTTTTCGTCATTTTTTATCGAATCGACTTAAAGCCAGATCGTCACATTGGCCGCTCTTATCTCCGAAACGGTTGTACTCATCGTCTGCAAAGCTATGTCGCATGCTGTGGTATGCGGAGACACTAAAATCACCATAGTAGAACACAGATGCACCTTCTAAGATGATGTAATAGCCAGTAAGAATTAGTACAAAACCAGTTTTAAGTATCGATTATTGACTTTTTAGCTGGCTTTGGTGCCTTGGGCATGAGCTAGGACCTTAAGATTCAGCATGAAAGGCGGACTTGCAGCCGAGTTGCACGGGAGAATGTGAAAAGTGTTCATATGTAGTAAAAACCTGAGAAATCCGTTCGTTATCGTCATTTGTTATCGATTCGACTAATAGCCAGATCGTCACATTGGCCGCTGTTCTCTCTGAAACGGTTGTACTTATCGTGTGCAAAGCTATGTCGCGTGCTGCGGTATGAGGAGACACTAAAAGCACCATAGTAGAACACAGATGAAGCTTCTAAGTTGATGTAATAGCCAGTAAGAAGTAGTACAATTCAATTTTTAGTTATCGATTGTTGACTTTTTAGCTGGCTTTGGTGCCTTGGACATGAGCTAGGACCTTAAGATTCTGCATGAAGGAGGACCAGCAGCCGAGTTGCACGGGAGAATGTGAAAAGTGTTCATATGTAGTAAAAACCCGAAAAATCCGTCCGTTTTCGTCATTTGTTATCGAATCGACTTAAAGCCAGATGGTCACATTGTCCGCCCTTCTCTCTGAAACGGTTGTACTTATCGTCTGCAAATCTATGTCACGTGCTGCGGTATGTGGAGACACTGAAAGCACCATAGTAGAACACAGATGAAGCTTCTAAGATTTTGTAATAGCCAGTAAGAAGTAGTACAATTCCAGTTTTAGGTATCAATTATTGACTTTTTAGCTGGCTTTGGTGCCTTCGACATGAGCTAGGACCTTACGATTGTGCATCAAAGCAGGACTATCAACCGAGTTGCACGGGAGAATGTAAAAAGTGTTCATTTGTAGTAAAAACCCGAGAAATCTGTCCGTTTTCGTCATTTGTTATCGAATCGACTTAAAGCCAGATCGTCACATTGGCCACTCTTCTCTCTGAAACGGTTGTACTTATCGTGTGCAAAGCTATGTCGCGTGCTGCGGTATGCGGAGAAACTAGAAATACCATAATAGAACACGGATGAAGCTTCTAAGTTGATGTAATAGCCAGTAAAATGTAGTACAATTCAAGTTGTAATCATCGATTATTGACTTTTAGCTGGCTTTGGTGCCTTGGACATGAGCTAGGACCTTACGATTCTGCATGAAAGGAGGACTAGCAGCCGAGTTGCACGGGAGAATGTGAAAAGTGTTCATATGTAGTAAAAACCTGAGAAATCCGTCCGTTTTCGTCATTTGTTATCGAATCGACTTAAAGCCAGATCGTCACATTGGCCACTCTTCTCTCTGAAACGGTTGTACTTATCGTCTGCAAAGCTATGTCACGTGCTGCGGTATGTGGAGACACTGAAAGCACCATAGTAGAACACAGATAAAGCTTCTAAGTTGATGTAATAGCCAGTAAGAAGTAGTACAACTCAAGTTTTAGGTATCGATTATTGACTTTTTAACTGGCTTTGGTGCCTTGAACATGAGCTAGGACCATAAGATTCCGCATGAAAGGAGGACTAGCAGCCGAGATGCACGGGAGAATGCGAAAAGTGTTCATTTGTAGTAAAAACCTGAGAAATCCGTCCGTTTTCGTCATTTGTTATGGAATTGACTTAAAGCCAGATTGTCACATTGGCCGCTCTTCTCTCTGAATCGGTTGTACTTATCGTCTGCAAAGCTATGTCGCGTGCTGCGGTATGCGGAGACCCTAAAAGCACCATAGTAGAACACAGATGAAGCTTCTTAGATGATGTAATAGCCAGTAAGATTTAGTACAATTCAAGTTTTAGGTATCGATTATTGACTTTTTAGCTGGCTTTGGTGCCTTGGACTTGAGCTAGGACCTTAAGATTCAGCATGAAAGGCGGACTTGCAGCCGAGTTGCACGGGAGAATGTGAAAAGAGTTCATATGTAGTAAAAACCTGAGAAATCCGTTCGTTATCGTCATTTGTTATGGAATTGACTTAAAGCCAGATTGTCACATTGGCCGCTCTTCTCTCTGAATCGGTTGTACTTATCGTCTGCAAAGCTATGTCGCGTGCTGCGGTATGCGGAGACGCTAAAAGCACCATAGTAGAACACAGATGAAGCTTCTAAGATGATGTAATAGCCAGTAAGAATTAGTACAATACCAGTTTTAGGTATCGATTATTGACTTTTTAGTTGGCTTTGGTGCCTTGGACATGAGCTAGGACCTTAGGATTCTGCACGAAAGCAGGACTAGCAGCCGAGTTGCACGGGAGTATGTGAAAAGTGTTCATATGTAGTAAAAACCTGAGAAATCCGTCCGTTTTCGTCATTTGTTATGGAATTGACTTAAAGCCAGATTGTCACATTGGCCGCTCTTCTCTCTGAAACGGTTGTACTTATCGTCTGGAAATCTATGTCACGTGCTGCGGTAAGTGGAGACACTGAAAGCACCATAGTAGAACACAGATGAAGCTTCTAAGATGTTGTAATAGCCAGTAAGAAGGAGTACAATTCCAATTTTAGGTATCGATTATTGACTTTTTAGCTGACTTTGGTGCCTTGGACATGTGCTAGGACCTTATGATTCAGCATGTAAGACGGACTTGCAGCCGAGTTGCACGGGAGAATGTGAAAAGTGTTCATATGTAGTAAAAACCTGAGAAATCCGTTCGTTATCGTCATTTGTTATGGAATTGACTTAAAGCAAGATTGTCACATTGGCCGCTCTTCTCTCTGAATCGGTTGTACTTATCGTCTGCAAAGCTATGTCGCGTGCTGCGGTATGCGGAGACACTAAAAATACCATAGTAGAACACGGATGAAGCTTCTAAGTTGATGTAATAGCCAGTAAGAAGTAGTACAATTCAAGTTTTAGGCATCAATTATTGACTTTTAGTTGGCTTTGGTGCCTTGGACATGAGCTAGGACCTTAAGATTCTGCATGAAAGGAGGACTAGCAGCCGAGTTGCACGGGAGAATGTGAAAAGTGTTCATATGTAGTAAAAACCTGACTAATCCATCCGTTTTCGTCATTTGTTATCGAATCGACTTAAAGCCAGATTGTCACATTGGCCGCTCTTCTCTCTGAAACGGTTGTACTTATCGTCTGCAAAGCTATGTCGCGTGCTGTGGTATGCGGAGACACTAAAATCACCATAGTAGGACACAGATGAAGCTTCAAAGTTGATGTAACGGCCAGTAAGAAGTAGTACAATTCAAGTTTTAATCATCGATTATTGACTTTACCTGGCTTTGGTGCCTTGGACATGAGCTAGGACCTTAAGATTCTGAATGGAAGGAGGACTAGCAGCCGAGTTGCGCGGGAGAATGTGTAAAGTGTTCATATGCAGTAAAAACCTGAGAAATCCGTCCGTTTTTGTCATTTGTTATTGAATCGACTTAAAGCCAGATCGTCACATTGGCCGCTCTTCTCTCTGAAACGGTTGTACTTATCGTCTGCAAAGCTATGTCACGTGCTGCGGTATGTGGAGACACTGAAAGCACCATAGTAGAACACAGATAAAGCTTCTAAGTTGATGTAATAGCCAGTAAGAAGTAGTACAACTCAAGTTTTAGGTATCGATTATTGACTTTTTAGCTGGCTTTCGTGCCTTGGACATGAGCTAGGACCATAAGATTCCGCATGAAAGGAGGACTAGCAGCCGAGTTGCACGGGAGAATGCGAAAAGTGTTCATATGTAGTAAAAACCTGAAAAATCAGTCCGTTTTCGTCATTTGTTATCGAATCTTCTTAAAGCCAGATCGTCACATTGTCCGCCCTTCTCTCTGAAACGATTGTACTTATCGTCTGCAAAGCTATGTCGCGTGCTGCGGTATGCGGAGACACTAGAAATACCATAGTAGAACACGGATGAAGCTTCTACGTTGATGTAATAGCCAGTAAAAAGTAGTACAATTCAAGTTTTAATCATCGATTATTGACGTTTAGCTGGCTTTGGTGCCTTGGACATGAGCTGGGACCTTAAGATTCTGCATGAAAGGAGGACTAGCAGCCGAGTTGCACGGGAGAATGTGAAAAGTGTTCATATGTAGTAAAAACCTGAGAAATCCGTCCGTTTTCGTCATTTGTTATCGAATCGACTTAAAGCCAGATCGTCACATTGGCCGCTCTTCTCTCCGAAACGGTTGTACTTATCGTCTGAAAGCTATGTCGCGTGCTGCGGTATGTGGAGACACTAAAAGCAAAATAGTAGAACACAGGTGAAGCTTCTAAGTTGATGTAATAGCCAGTAAGAAGTAGTACAATTCAAGTTTTAGGTATCGATTATTAACTTTTTAGCTGGCTTTGGTGCCTTGGACGTGAGCTAGGACCTTAAGATTCATCATGAAAGGCGGACTTGCAGCCGAGTTGCACGGGAGAATGTGAAAAGTGTTCATATGTAGTAAAAACTTGAGAAATCGGTTCGTTATCGTCATTTGTTATCGAATCTACTTATAGCCAGATCGTCACACTGGCCGCTGTTCTCTCTGAAACGGTTGTACTTATCGTCTGCAAAGCTATGTCGCGTGCTGCGGTATGTGGAGACACTAAAAGCAAAATAGTAGAACACAAATGAAGCTTCTAAGTTGATGTAATAGCCAGTAAGAAGTAGTGCAATTCAATTTTTAGTTATCGATTATTGACTTTTAAGCTGGCTTTGGTGCCTTGGACATGAGCTAGGACCTTAAGATTTTGCATGAAATGAGGACTAGCAGCCGAGTTGTACGGGAGAATGTGAAAAGTGTTCATATGTAGTAAAAACCCGAGAAATCCCTCCGTTTTCGTCATTTGTTATCGAATCGACTTAAAGCCAGATCGTCACATTTTCCGCCCTTCTCTCTGAAACGGTTGTACTTATCGTCTGCAAAGCTATGTCGCGTGCTGCGGTTTGCGGAGACACTAAAATCACCATAGTAGAACACAGATGAAGCTTCTAAGATGTTGTAATAGCCAGTAAGAAGTAGTACAATTCCAGTTTTAGGTATCAATTATTGACTTTTTAGCTGGCTTTGGTGCCTTGGACATGAGCTAGGACCTTACGATTCTGCATGAAAGCAGGACTAGCAACCGAGTTCTACGGCAGAATGTGAAAAGTGTTCATATGTAGTAAAAACCTGAGAAATCCGTCCGTTTTCGTCATTTGTTATAGAATCGACTTAAAGCCAGATCGTCACATTGTCCGCCCTTCTCTCTGAAACGGTTGTACTTATCGTCTGCAAATCTATGTCGCGTGCTGCGGTATGCGGAGACACTAGAAATACTATAGTAGAACACGGATGAAGCTTCAAAGTTGCTGTAATAGCCAGTAAAAAGTAGTACAATTCAAGTTGTAATCATCGATTATTGACTTTTAGCTGGCTTTGGTGCCTTGGACATGAGCTAGGACCTTAAGATTCTGCATGAAAGGAGGACTAGCAGCCGAGTTGCACGGGAGAATGTGAAAAGTGTTCATATGTAGTAAAAACCTGAGAAATCCGTCCGTTTTCGTCATTTTTTATCGAATCGACTTAAAGCCAGATCGTCACATTGGCCGCTCTTATCTCCGAAACGGTTGTACTCATCGTCTGCAAAGCTATGTCGCATGCTGTGGTATGCGGAGACACTAAAATCACCATAGTAGAACACAGATGAACATTCTAAGATGATGTAATAGCCAGTAAGAATTAGTACAAAACCAGTTTTAAGTATCGATTATTGACTTTTTAGCTGGCTTTGGTGCCTTGGGCATGAGCTAGGACCTTAAGATTCAGCATGAAAGGCGGACTTGCAGCCGAGTTGCACGGGAGAATGTGAAAAGTGTTCATATGTAGTAAAAACCTGAGAAATCCGTTCGTTATCGTCATTTGTTATCGATTCGACTAATAGCCAGATCGTCACATTGGCCGCTGTTCTCTCTGAAACGGTTGTACTTATCGTGTGCAAAGCTATGTCGCGTGCTGCGGTATGAGGAGACACTAAAAGCACCATAGTAGAACACAGATGAAGCTTCTAAGTTGATGTAATAGCCAGTAAGAAGTAGTACAATTCAATTTTTAGCTATCGATTGTTGACTTTTTAGCTGGCTTTGGTGCCTTGGACATGAGCTAGGACCTTAAGATTCTGCATGAAGGAGGACCAGCAGCCGAGTTGCACGGGAGAATGTGAAAAGTGTTCATATGTAGTAAAAACCCGAAAAATCCGTCCGTTTTCGTCATTTGTTATCGAATCGACTTAAAGCCAGATGGTCACATTGTCCGCCCTTCTCTCTGAAACGGTTGTACTTATCGTCTGCAAATCTATGTCACGTGCTGAGGTATGTGGAGACACTGAAAGCACCATAGTAGAACACAGATGAAGCTTCTAAGATTTTGTAATAGCCAGTAAGAAGTAGTACAATTCCAGTTTTAGGTATCAATTATTGACTTTTTAGCTGGCTTTGGTGCCTTCGACATGAGCTAGGACCTTACGATTGTGCATCAAAGCAGGACTATCAACCGAGTTGCACGGGAGAATGTAAAAAGTGTTCATTTGTAGTAAAAACCCGAGAAATCTGTCCGTTTTCGTCATTTGTTATCGAATCGACTGAAAGCCAGATCGTCACATTGGCCACTCTTCTCTCTGAAACGGTTGTACTTATCGTGTGCAAAGCTATGTCGCGTGCTGCGGTATGCGGAGAAACTAGAAATACCATAATAGAACACAGATGAACATTCTAAGATGATGTAATAGCCAGTAAGAAGTAGTACAACTCAAGTTTTAGGTATCGATTATTGACTTTTTAACTGGCTTTGGTGCCTTGAACATGAGCTAGGACCATAAGATTCCGCATGAAAGGAGGACTAGCAGCCGAGATGCACGGGAGAATGCGAAAAGTCTTCATATGTAGTAAGAACCTGAAAAATCAGTCGGTTTTCGTCATTTGTTATCGAATCTACTTACAGCCAGATCGTCACATTGGCCGCTCTTCTCTCTGAAACGGTTGTACTTATCGTCTGCAAAGCTATGTCGAGTGCTGCGGCATGCGGAGACACTAAAAGCCCCATAGTAGAACACAGATGAAGCTTCTAAGTTGATGTAATAGCCAGTAAGAAGTAGTACAACTCAAGTTTTAGGTATCGATTATTGACTTTTTAACTGGCTTTGGTGCCTTGGACATGAGCTAGGACCTTAAGATTCTGCATGAAAGGAGGACTAGCAGCCGAGTTGCTTGGGAGAAAGTGAAAAGTGTTCATATGTAGTAAAAACCTGAGAAATCCGTCCGTGTTCGACATTTGTTATCGAATCGACTTAAAGCCAGATCGTCACACTGGCCGCTCTTCTCTCTGAAACGGTTGTACTTATCGTCTGCAAAGCTATGTCGAGTGCTGAGGCATGCGGAGCACCATAGTAGAACACAGATGAAGCTTCTAAGTTGATGTAATAGTCAGTAAGAAGTAGTACAATTCAAGTTTTAGGTATTGATTATTGACTTTTTAGCTGGCTTTGGAGACTTGGACATGAGCTAGGACCTTAAGATTCTGCATGAAAGGAGGACTAGCAGCCGAGTTGCACGGGAGAATGTGAAAAGTGTTCATATGTAGTAAAAACCAGAGAAATCCGTCCGTGTTCGACATTTGTTATCGAATCGACTTAAAGCCAGATCGTCACATTGGCCGCTCTTCTCTCTGAAACGGTTGTACTTATCGTCTGCAAAGCTATGTCGAGTGCTGCGGCATGCGGAGACACTAAAAGCACCATAGTAGAACACAGATGAAGCTTCTAAGTTGATGTAATAGTCAGTAAGAAGTAGTACAATTCAAGTTTTAGGTATTGATTATTGACTTTTTAGCTGGCTTTGGTGCCTTGGACATGAGCTAGGACCTTAAGATTCAGCATGAAAGGAGGACTAGCAGCCGAGTTGCACGGGAGAATGTGAAAAGTGTTCATATGTAGTAAAAACCAGAGACATCCGTCCGTGTTCGACATTTGTTATCGATTCGACTTAAAGCCAGATCGTCACATTGGCCGCTCTTCTCTCTGAAACGGTTGTACTTATCGTCTGCAAAGCTATGTCGAGTGCTGCGGCATGCGGAGACACTAAAAGCCTCATAGTAGAACACAGATGAAGCTTCTAAGTTGATGTAATAGCCAGTAAGAAGTAGTACAATTCAAGTTGTAGGTATCGATTATTGACTTTTTAGCTGGCTTTGGTGCCTTGAACATGAGCTAGGACCTTAAGATTCTTCATTAATAGAGAACTAGCAGCCGAGTTGCACGGGAGAATGTGAAAAGTGTTCATATGTAGTAAAACCCTCAGAAATCCGTCCGTGTTCGACATTTGTTATCGAATCGACTTAAAGCCAGATCGTCAAATTGGCCGCTCTTTTCTCTGAAACGGTTGTACTTATTGTCTGCAAAGCTATGTCGAGTGCTGCGGTATGCGGAGACACTAAAAGCACCATAGTAGAACACAGATGAAGCTTCTAAGTTGATGTAATAGCCAGTAAGAAGTAGTACAATTCAAGTTATAGGTATCGATTATTGACTTTTTAGCTGGCTTTGGTACCTTGGACATGAGCTAGGACCTTATGATTCTGCATGAAAGCAGGACTAGCAGCCCAGTTGCACGGGAGAATGTGAAAAGTGTTCATATGTAGTAAAAACCTGAGAAATCCGTCCGTTTTGCCATTTGTTATGGAATCGACTTAACGCCAGATCGACACATTGGCCCCTCTTCTCTCTGAAACGGTTATGTACTTATCGTCTGCAAAGTCATGTCGCGTGCTGCGGTATGCGGAGACACTAAAAGCACCATAGTAGAACACAGATGAAGCTTCTAAGCTGATGTAATAGCCAGTAAGAAGTAGTACAATTCAAGTTTTAGGTATCGATTGTTGACTTTTTACCCTTCTTTGGTGCCTTGGGCATGAGCTAGGAACTTAAGACTTTGCATGATAGGAGGTCTAGCAGCCGCGTAGCACGTGAGAATGTGAAAAGTGTTCATATGTAGTAAAAACCTGAGAAATCCGTCCGTTTTCGTCATTTGTTATCAAATCGACTTAAAGGTAGATCGTCACATTGGCCGCTCTTCTCTCTGAAACGGTTGTACTTATCGTCTGCAAAGCTATGTCGCGTGCTGCGGTATGCGGAGACACTAAAAGCACCATAGTAGAACACAGATGAAGCTTCTAAGTTGATGTAATAGCCAGTAAGAAGTAGTACAACTCAAGTTTTAGGTATCGATTATTGACTTTTTAGCTGGCTTTGGTGCCTTGAACATGAGCTAGGACCATAAGATTCCGCATGAAAGGAGGACTAGCAGCCGAGATGCACGGGAGAATGAGAAAAGTCTTCATATGTAGTAAGAACCTGAAAAATTAATCCGTTTTCGTCATTTGTTATCGAATCGACTTACAGCCAGATCGTCACATTGGCCGCTCTTCTGTCTGATACGGTTGTACTTATCGTCTGAAAGCTATGTCGCGTGCTGCGGTATGCGGAGACACTAAAAGCACCATAGTGGTACACAGATGAAGCTTCTAAGATGATGTAATAGCCAGTAAGAGGTAGTACAATTCAAGTTTTAGGTATCGATTGTTGACTTTTTACCCTTCTTTGGTGCCTTGGGCATGAGCTAGGAACTTAAGATTTTGCATGATAGGAGGTCTAGCAGCCGCGTTGCACGTGAGAATGTGAAAAGTGTTCATATGTAGTAAAAACCTGAGAAATACGTCCGTTTTCGTCATTTGTTATCGAATAGACTTAAAGCCAGATCGTCACATTGGCCGCTCTACTCTCTAAAACGGTTGTACTTATCGTCTGCAAAGCTATGTCGCGTGTTGCGGTATGCGGAGACACTAAAAGCACCATAGTAGAACACAGATGAAGCTTCTAAGTTGATGTAATAGCCAGTAAGAAGTAGTACAATTCAAGTTATAGGTATCGATTATTGACTTTTTTGCTGGCTTTGGTGCCTTGGACATGAGCTAGGACCTTAAGATTCTGCATGAAAGGAGGTCTAACAGCCAAGTTGCACGGAAGAATGTGAAAAGTGTTCATATATAGTAAAAACCTGAGAAATACGTCTGTTTTCGTCATTTGTTATCGAATCGACTTAAAGCCAGATCGTCACATTGGCCGCTCTTCTCTCTGAAACGGTTGTACTTATCGTCTGCAAAGCTATGTCGCGTGCTGCGGTATGTGGAGACACTAAAAGCACCATAGTAGAACACAGATGAAGCTTCCAAGTTGATGTAATAGCCAGTAAGAAGTAGTACAATTCAAGTTTTAGGTATCGATTATTGACTTTTTAGCTGGCTTTGGTACCTTGGACATGAGCTAGGACCTTATGATTCTGCATGAAAGGAGGACTAGCAGCCCAGTTGCACGGGAGAATGTGAAAAGTGTTCATATGTAGTAAAAACCTGAGAAATCCGTCCGTTTTGCCATTTGTTATGGAATCGACTTAAAGCCAGATCGACACATTGGCCGCTCTTCTCTCTGAAACGGTTATGTACTTATCGTCTGCAAAGCTATGTCGCGTGCTGCGGTATGCGGAGACACTAAACGCACCATAGTAGAACACAGATGAAGCTTCTAAGCTGATGTAATAGCCAGTAAGAAGTAGTACAATTCATGTTATAGGTATCGATTATTGACTTCTTAGCTGGCTTTGGTGACTTGAACATGAGCTAGGACCTTAAGATTCTGCATGAAGGGAGGACTAGCAGCCGAGTTGCACGGGAGAATGTGGAAAATGTTCATATGTAGTAAAAACCTGAGAAATCCTTCCGTTTTCGTCATTTGTTATCGAATTGACTTACAGCCAGATCGTCACATTGGCCGCTCTTCACTCTGAAACGGTTGTACTTATCGACTGCAAAGCTATGTCGCGGGCTGCGGTATGTGGAGATACTAAAAGCACCATAGTAGAACACAGATGAAGCCTCTAATTTGATGTAATAACCAGTAAGAAGTAGTATAATTCAAGTTTTAGGTATCGATTATTGACTTTTTAGCTGGCTTTGGTGCCTTGGACATGGCTAGGACCTTAAGATTCTGCATGAAAGGAGGACTAGCAGCCGAGTTGCACGGGAGAATGTGAAAAGTGTTCATATGTAGTAAAACCCTCAGAAATCCGTCCGTGTTCGACATTTGTTATCGAATCGACTTAAAGCCAGATCGTCACATTGGCCGCTCTTCTCTCTGAAACGGTTGTACTTATTGTCTGCAAAGCTATGTCGAGTGCTGCGGTATGCGGAGACACTAAAAGCACCATAGTAGAACACAGATGAAGCTTCTAAGTTGATGTAATAGCCAGTAAGAAGTAGTACAATTCAAGTTTTAGGTATCGATTATTGACTTTTTAGCTGGCTTTGGTACCTTGGACATGAGCTAGGACCTTATGATTCTGCATGAAAGGAGGACTAGCAGCCCAGTTGCACGGGAGAATGTGAAAAGTGTTCATATGTAGTAAAAACCTGAGAAATCCGTCCGTTTTGCCATTTGTTATGGAATCGACTTAAAGCCAGATCGACACATTGGCCGCTCTTCTCTCTGAAACGGTTACGTACTTATCGTCTGCAAAGCTATGTCGCGTGCTGCGGTATGCGGAGACACTAAACGCACCATAGTAGAACACAGATGAAGCTTCCAAGTTGATGTAATAGCCAGTAAGAAGTAGTACAATACAAGTTGTAGGTATCGATTATTGACTTTTTAGCTGGCTTTGGTGCCTTGAACATGAGCTAGGACCTTAAGATTCTTCATTAATGGAGGACTAGCAGCCGAGTTGCACGGGAGAATGTGAAAAGTGTTCATATGTAGTAAAACCCTCAGAAATCCGTCCGTGTTCGACATTTGTTATCGAATCGACTTAAAGCCAGATCGTCACATTGGCCGCTCTTCTCTCTGAAACGGTTGTACTTATTGTCTGCAAAGCTATGTCGAGTGCTGCGGTATGCGGAGACACTAAAAGCACCATAGTAGAACACAGATGAAGCTTCTAAGTTGATGTAATAGCCAGTAAGAAGTAGTACAATTCAAGTTTTAGGTATCGATTATTGACTTTTTAGCTGGCTTTGGTGCCTTGGACATGAGCTAGGACCTTATGATTCTGCATGAAAGGAGGACTAGCAGCCCAGTTGCACGGGAGAATGTGAAAAGTGTTCATATGTAGTAAAAACCTGAGAAATCCGTCCGTTTTGCCATTTGTTATGGAATCGACTTAAAGCCAGATCGACACATTGGCCGCTCTTCTCTCTGAAACGGTTATGTACTTATCGTCTGCAAAGCTATGTCGCGTGCTGCGGTATGCGGAGACACTAAACGCACCATAGTAGAACACAGATGAAGCTTCTAAGCTGATGTAATAGCCAGTAAGAAGTAGTACAATTCATGTTATAGGTATCGATTATTGACTTCTTAGCTGGCTTTGGTGACTTGAACATGAGCTAGGACCTTAAGATTCTGCATGAAGGGAGGACTAGCAGCCGAGTTGCACGGGAGAATGTGGAAAATGTTCATATGTAGTAAAAACCTGAGAAATCCTTCCGTTTTCGTCATTTGTTATCGAATTGACTTACAGCCAGATCGTCACATTGGCCGCTCTTCACTCTGAAACGGTTGTACTTATCGACTGCAAAGCTATGTCGCGGGCTGCGGTATGCGGAGATACTAAAAGCACCATAGTAGAACACAGATGAAGCCTCTAATTTGATGTAATAACCAGTAAGAAGTAGTACAATTCAAGTTTTAGGTATCGATTATTGACTTTTTAGCTGGCTTTGGTACCTTGGACATGAGCTAGGACCTTATGATTCTGCATGAAAGGAGGACTAGCAGCCCAGTTGCACGGGAGAATGTGAAAAGTGTTCATATGTAGTAAAAACCTGAGAAATCCGTCCGTTTTGCCATTTGTTATGGAATCGACTTAAAGCCAGATCGACACATTGGCCGCTCTTCTCTCTGAAACGGTTATGTACTTATCGTCTGCAAAGCTATGTCGCGTGCTGCGGTATGCGGAGACACTAAACGCACCATAGTAGAACACAGATGAAGCTTCTAAGCTGATGTAATAGCCAGTAAGAAGTAGTACAATTCATGTTATAGGTATCGATTATTGACTTCTTAGCTGGCTTTGGTGACTTGAACATGAGCTAGGACCTTAAGATTCTGCATGAAGGGAGGACTAGCAGCCGAGTTGCACGGGAGAATGTGGAAAATGTTCATATGTAGTAAAAACCTGAGAAATCCTTCCGTTTTCGTAATTTGTTATCGAATTGACTTACAGCCAGATCGTCACATTGGCCGCTCTTCACTCTGAAACGGTTGTACTTATCGACTGCAAAGCTATGTCGCGGGCTGCGGTATGCGGAGATACTAAAAGCACCATAGTAGAACACAGATGAAGCCTCTAATTTGATGTAATAACCAGTAAGAAGTAGTATAATTCAAGTTTTAGGTATCGATTATTGACTTTTTAGCTGGCTTTGGTGCCTTGGACATGGCTAGGACCTTAAGATTCTGCATGAAAGGAGGACTAGCAGCCGAGTTGCACGGGAGAATGTGAAAAGTGTTCATATGTAGTAAAACCCTCAGAAATCCGTCCGTGTTCGACATTTGTTATCGAATCGACTTAAAGCCAGATCGTCACATTGGCCGCTCTTCTCTCTGAAACGGTTGTACTTATTGTCTGCAAAGCTATGTCGAGTGCTGCGGTATGCGGAGACACTAAAAGCACCATAGTAGAACACAGATGAAGCTTCTAAGTTGATGTAATAGCCAGTAAGAAGTAGTACAATTCAAGTTTTAGGTATCGATTATTGACTTTTTAGCTGGCTTTGGTACCTTGGACATGAGCTAGGACCTTATGATTCTGCATGAAAGGAGGACTAGCAGCCCAGTTGCACGGGAGAATGTGAAAAGTGTTCATATGTAGTAAAAACCTGAGAAATCCGTCCGTTTTGCCATTTGTTATGGAATCGACTTAAAGCCAGATCGACACATTGGCCGCTCTTCTCTCTGAAACGGTTATGTACTTATCGTCTGCAAAGCTATGTCGCGTGCTGCGGTATGCGGAGACACTAAACGCACCATAGTAGAACACAGATGAAGCTTCCAAGTTGATGTAATAGCCAGTAAGAAGTAGTACAATTCAAGTTGTAGGTATCGATTATTGACTTTTTAGCTGGCTTTGGTGCCTTGAACATGAGCTAGGACCTTAAGATTCTTCATTAATGGAGGACTAGCAGCCGAGTTGCACGGGAGAATGTGAAAAGTGTTCATATGTAGTAAAACCCTCAGAAATCCGTCCGTGTTCGACATTTGTTATCGAATCGACTTAAAGCCAGATCGTCACATTGGCCGCTCTTCTCTCTGAAACGGTTGTACTTATTGTCTGCAAAGCTATGTCGAGTGCTGCGGTATGCGGAGACACTAAAAGCACCATAGTAGAACACAGATGAAGCTTCTAAGTTGATGTAATAGCCAGTAAGAAGTAGTACAATTCAAGTTTTAGGTATCGATTATTGACTTTTTAGCTGGCTTTGGTACCTTGGACATGAGCTAGGACCTTATGATTCTGCATGAAATGAGGACTAGCAGCCCAGTTGCACGGGAGAATGTGAAAAGTGTTCATATGTAGTAAAAACCTGAGAAATCCGTCCGTTTTGCCATTTGTTATGGAATCGACTTAAAGCCAGATCGACACATTGGCCGCTCTTCTCTCTGAAACGGTTATGTACTTATCGTCTGCAAAGCTATGTCGCGTGCTGCGGTATGCGGAGACACTAAACGCACCATAGTAGAACACAGATGAAGCTTCTAAGCTGATGTAATAGCCAGTAAGAAGTAGTACAATTCATGTTATAGGTATCGATTATTGACTTCTTAGCTGGCTTTGGTGACTTGAACATGAGCTAGGACCTTAAGATTCTGCATGAAGGGAGGACTAGCAGCCGAGTTGCACGGGAGAATGTGGAAAATGTTCATATGTAGTAAAAACCTGAGAAATCCTTCCGTTTTCGTCATTTGTTATCGAATTGACTTACAGCCAGATCGTCACATTGGCCGCTCTTCACTCTGAAACGGTTGTACTTATCGTCTGCAAAGCTATGTCGAGTGCTGCGGCATGCGGAGACACTAAAAGCACCATAGTAGAACACAGATGAAGCTTCTAAGCTGATGTAATAGCCAGTAAGAAGTAGTACAATTCATGTTATAGGTATCGATTATTGACTTCTTAGCTGGCTTTGGTGACTTGAACATGAGCTAGGACCTTAAGATTCTGCATGAAAGGAGGACTAGCAGCCGAGTTGCACGGGAGAATGTGAAAAGTGTTCATATGTAGTAAAAACCTTAAAAATCCGTTCGTTATCGTCATTGTTATCGAATCGACTTAAAGCCAAATCGTCACATTAGCCGCTCTTCTCTCTGAAACGGTTGTACTAATCGACTGCAAAGCTATGTCGCGTGCTGCCGTATGCGGAGACACTAAAAGCACCATAGTAGAACACAGATGAAGCTTCTAAGTTGATGTAATAGTCAGTAAGAAGTAGTACAATTCAAGTTTTAGGTATTGATTATTGACTTTTTAGCTGGCCTTGGTGCCTTGGACATGAGCTAGGACCTTAAGATTCTGCATGAAAGGAGGACTAGCAGCCGAGTTGCACGGGAGAATGTGAAAAGTTTTAATATAGAGTAAAAACCAGAGAAATCCGTCCGTGTTCGACATTTGTTATCGAATCGACTTAAAGCCAGATCGTCACATTGGCCGCTCTTCTCTCTGAAACGGTTGTACTTATCGTCTGCAAAGCTATGTCGAGTGCTGCGGCATGCGGAGACACTAAAAGCACCATAGTAGAACACAGATGAAGCTTCTAAGTTGATGTAATAGTCAGTAAGAAGTAGTACAATTCAAGTTTTAGGTACTGATTATTGACTTTTTAGCTGGCTTTGGAGACTTGGACATGAGCTAGGACCTTAAGATTCTGCATGAAAGGAGGACTAGCAGCCGAGTTGCACGGGAGAATGTGAAAAGTGTTCATATGTAGTAAAAACCAGAGAAATCCGTCCGTGTTCGTCATTTGTTATCGAATCGACTTAAAGCCAGATTGTCACATTGGCCGCTCTTCTCTCTGAAACGGTTGTACTTATCGTCTGCAAAGCTATGTCGCGTGCTGCGGTATGCGGAGACACTAAAAGCACCATAGTAGAACACAGATGAAGCTTCTAAGCTGATGTAATAGAAAGTAAGAAGTAGTACAATTCAAGTTATAGGTATCGATTATTGACTTTTCAGCTGGCTTTGGTACCTTGGACATGAGCTAGGACCTTATGATTCTGCACGAAAGGAGGACTAGCAGCCCAGTTACACGGGAGAATATGAAAAGTGTTCATATGTAGTAAAAACCTAAGAAATCCGTCCGTTTCCGCCATTTGTTATCGAATCGACTTAAAGCCAGATCGTCACATTGGACGCTCTTCTCTCTGAAACGGTTGTACTTATCGTCTGCAAAGCTATGTCGCGTGCTGCGGTATGCGGAGACACTAAAAGCACCATAGTAGAACACAGATGAAGCTTCTAAGCTGATGTAATAGCCAGTAACAAGTAGTAGAATTCATGGTATAGGTATCGATTATTGACTTCTTAGCTTGCTTTGGTGACTTGAACATGAGCTAGGACCTTAAGATTCTGCATGAAAGGAGGACTAGCAGCCGAGTTGCAATGGAGAATGTGAAAAGTGTTCATATGTAGTAAAAACCTGAGAAATAAGTTCGTTATCATCATTTGTTATCGAATCGACTTAAAGCCAGATCGTCACATTGGCCGCTCTTCTCTCTGAAACGGTAGTACTTATCTTCTGCAAAGCTATGTCGCGTGCTGCGGTATGTGGAGACACTAAAAGCACCATAGTAGAACACAGATGAAGCTTCTAAGTTGATGTAATAGCTAGTAAGATGTAGTACAATTTAAATTTTAGATATCGACTATTGACTTTTTAGCTGGCTTTGGTGCCTTGGACATGAGCTAGGACCTTAAGAATCTGCATGAAAGGAGGACTAGCTGCCGAGTTGCACGGGAGAATGTGAAAAGTGTTCATATGTAGTAAAAACCTGAGAAACCCGTCCGTTTTCGTCTTTTGTTATCGAATCGAATTAAAGCCAGATCGTCACATTGGCCGCTCTTCTCTCTGAAACGGTTGTACTTATCGTGTGAAAGCTATGTCGCGTGCTGCGGTTTGCGGAGACACTAAAAGCACCATAGTAGAACACAGATGAAGCTTCTAAGATGATGTAATAGCCAGTAAGAATTAGTACAATACCAGTTTTAGGTATTGATTATTGACTTTTTAGCTGGCTTTGGTGCCTTGGACATGAGCTAGGACCTTAAGATTCTGCATGAAAGGAGGGCTAGCAGCTGAGTTGGACGGGAGAATGTGACAAGTGTTCATATGTAGTAAAAACCTGAGAAATCCGTCCGTTTTCGTCGTTTGTTATCGAATCGACTTAAAGCCTGATCGTCACATTGCGCGCTCTTTTCTCTGAAACGCTTGCACTTATCGTCTGCAAAGGTATGTCCCGTGCTGCAGTATGCGGAGACACTAAAAGCAGCATAGTAGAACACAGATGAAGCTTCTATGTTGATGTAATAGCTAGTAAGAAGTAGTACAATTGAAATTTTAGATATCGATTATTGACTTTTTAGCAGGCTTTGGTGCCTTGGACATGAGCTAGGACCTTACGATTCTGCATGAAAGGAGGACTAGCAGCCGAGTTGCACGGGAGAATGTGAAAAGTGTTCATATGTAGTAAAAACCAGGGAAATACGTCCGTGTTCGACATTTGTTATCGAATCGACTTAAAGCCAGATCGTCACATTGGCCGCTCTTCTCTCTGAAACGGTTGTACTTATCGTCTGCAAAGCTATGTCGAGTGCTGCGGCATGCGGAGACACTAAAAGCACCATACTAGAACACAGATGAAGCTTCCAAGTTGATGTTATAGCCAGTAAGAAGTAGTACAATTCAAGTTTTAGGTATCGATTGTTGACTTTTTACCCTTCTTTGGTGCCTTGGGCATGAGCTAGGAACTTAAGATTTTGCAAGATAGTAGGACTAGCAGCCGAGTTGCACGGGAGAATGTGAAAAGTGTTCATATGTAGTAAAAACCTTAAAAATCCGTTCGTTATCGTCATTGTTATCGAATCGACTTAAAGCCAAATCGTCACATTAGCCGCTCTTCTCTCTGAAACGGTTGTACTAATCGACTGCAAAGCTATGTCGCGTGCTGCCGTATGCGGAGACACTAAAAGCACCATAGTAGAACACAGATGAAGCTTCTAAGTTGATGTAATAGTCAGTAAGAAGTAGTACAATTCAAGTTTTAGGTATTGATTATTGACTTTTTAGCTGGCCTTGGTGCCTTGGACATGAGCTAGGACCTTAAGATTCTGCATGAAAGGAGGACTAGCAGCCGAGTTGCACGGGAGAATGTGAAAAGTTTTAATATAGAGTAAAAACCAGAGAAATCCGTCCGTGTTCGACATTTGTTATCGAATCGACTTAAAGCCAGATCGTCACATTGGCCGCTCTTCTCTCTGAAACGGTTGTACTTATCGTCTGCAAAGCTATGTCGAGTGCTGCGGCATGCGGAGACACTAAAAGCACCATAGTAGAACACAGATGAAGCTTCTAAGTTGATGTAATAGTCAGTAAGAAGTAGTACAATTCAAGTTTTAGGTACTGATTATTGACTTTTTAGCTGGCTTTGGAGACTTGGACATGAGCTAGGACCTTAAGATTCTGCATTAAAGGAGGACTAGCAGCCGAGTTGCACGGGAGAATGTGAAAAGTGTTCATATGTAGTAAAAACCAGAGAAATCCGTCCGTGTTCGTCATTTGTTATCGAATCGACTTAAAGCCAGATTGTCACATTGGCCGCTCTTCTCTCTGAAACGGTTGTACTTATCGTCTGCAAAGCTATGTCGCGTGCTGCGGTATGCGGAGACACTAAAAGCACCATAGTAGAACACAGATGAAGCTTCTAAGCTGATGTAATTGAAAGTAAGAAGTAGTACAATTCAAGTTATAGGTATCGATTATTGACTTTTCAGCTGGCTTTGGTACCTTGGACATGAGCTAGGACCTTATGATTCTGCACGAAAGGAGGACTAGCAGCCCAGTTACACGGGAGAATATGAAAAGTGTTCATATGTAGTAAAAACCTAAGAAATCCGTCCGTTTCCGCCATTTGTTATCGAATCGACTTAAAGCCAGATCGTCACATTGGACGCTCTTCTCTCTGAAACGGTTGTACTTATCGTCTGCAAAGCTATGTCGCGTGCTGCGGTATGCGGAGACACTAAAAGCACCATAGTAGAACACAGATGAAGCTTCTAAGCTGATGTAATAGCCAGTAACAAGTAGTAGAATTCATGGTATAGGTATCGATTATTGACTTCTTAGCTTGCTTTGGTGACTTGAACATGAGCTAGGACCTTAAGATTCTGCATGAAAGGAGGACTAGCAGCCGAGTTGCACTGGAGAATGTGGAAAATGTTCATATGTAGTAAAAACCTGAGAAATCCTTCCGTTTCCGCCATTTGTTATCGAATCCATTTAAAGCCAGATCGTCACATTGGCCGCTCTTCTCTCTCAACCGGAGGTACTTATCATCTGCAAAGCTATGTGTCGAGCTGCGGTATGCGGAGACACTAAAAGCACCATAGTAGAACACAGATGAAGTTTCTAAGTTGATGTAATAGCCAGTAAGAAGTAGTACAATTCAAGTTTTAGGTATCGATTATTGACTTTCTAGCTGGCTTTGGTGCCTTGGACATGAACTAGGACCTTAAGATTCTGCATGAAAGGAGGACTAGCAGCCGAGTTGAACGGGAGAATGTGAAAAGTGTTCATATGTGGTAAAAACCTGAGAAATAAGTTCGTTATCATCATTTGTTATCGAATCGACTTAAAGCCAGATCGTCACATTGGCCGCTCTTCTCTCTGAAACGGTAGTACTTATCTTCTGCAAAGCTATGTCGCGTGCTGCGGTATGTGGAGACACTAAAAGCACCATAGTAGAACACAGATGAAGCTTCTAAGTTGATGTAATAGCTAGTAAGAAGTAGTACAATTTAAATTTTAGATATCGACTATTGACTTTTTAGCTGGCTTTGGTGCCTTGGACATGAGCTAGGACCTTAAGAATCTGCATGAAAGGAGGACTAGCTGCCGAGTTGCACGGGAGAATGTGAAAAGTGTTCATATGTAGTAAAAACCTGAGAAACCCGTCCGTTTTCGTCATTTGTTATCGAATCGAATTAAAGCCAGATCGTCACATTGGCCGCTCTTCTCTCTGAAACGGTTGTACTTATCGTGTGAAAGCTATGTCGCGTGCTGCGGTTTGCGGAGACACTAAAAGCACCATAGTAGAACACAGATGAAGCTTCTAAGATGATGTAATAGCCAGTAAGAATTAGTACAATACCAGTTTTAGGTATTGATTATTGACTTTTTAGCTGGCTTTGGTGCCTTGGACATGAGCTAGGACCTTAAGATTCTGCATGAAAGGAGGGCTAGCAGCTGAGTTGGACGGGAGAATGTGACAAGTGTTCATATGTAGTAAAAACCTGAGAAATCCGTCCGTTTTCGTCGTTTGTTATCGAATCGACTTAAAGCCTGATCGTCACATTGCGCGCTCTTTTCTCTGAAACGCTTGCACTTATCGTCCGCAAAGGTATGTCGCGTGCTGCAGTATGCGGAGACACTAAAAGCAGCATAGTAGAACACAGATGAAGCTTCTATGTTGATGTAATAGCTAGTAAGAAGTAGTACAATTGAAATTTTAGATATCGATTATTGACTTTTTAGCAGGCTTTGGTGCCTTGGACATGAGCTAGGACCTTACGATTCTGCATGAAAGGAGGACTAGCAGCCGAGTTGCACGGGAGAATGTGAAAAGTGTTCATATGTAGTAAAAACCAGGGAAATACGTCCGTGTTCGACATTTGTTATCGAATCGACTTAAAGCCAGATCGTCACATTGAACGCTCTTCTCTCTGAAACGGTTGTACTTATCGTCTGCAAAGCTATGTCGAGTGCTGCGGCATGCGGAGACACTAAAAGCACCATACTAGAACACAGATGAAGCTTCGAAGTTGATGTTATAGCCAGTAAGAAGTAGTACAATTCAAGTTTTAGGTATCGATTGTTGACTTTTTACCCTTCTTTGGTGCCTTGGGCATGAGCTAGGAACTTAAGATTTTGCAAGATAGTAGGACTAGCAGCCGAGTTGCACGGGAGAATGTGAAAAGTGTTCATATGTAGTAAAAACCTTAAAAATCCGTTCGTTATCGTCATTGTTATCGAATCGACTTAAAGCCAAATCGTCACATTAGCCGCTCTTCTCTCTGAAACGGTTGTACTAATCGACTGCAAAGCTATGTCGCGTGCTGCCGTATGCGGAGACACTAAAAGCACCATAGTAGAACACAGATGAAGCTTCTAAGTTGATGTAATAGTCAGTAAGAAGTAGTACAATTCAAGTTTTAGGTATTGATTATTGACTTTTTAGCTGGCCTTGGTGCCTTGGACATGAGCTAGGACCTTAAGATTCTGCATGAAAGGAGGACTAGCAGCCGAGTTGCACGGGAGAATGTGAAAAGTTTTAATATAGAGTAAAAACCAGAGAAATCCGTCCGTGTTCGACATTTGTTATCGAATCGACTTAAAGCCAGATCGTCACATTGGCCGCTCTTCTCTCTGAAACGGTTGTACTTATCGTCTGCAAAGCTATGTCGAGTGCTGCGGCATGCGGAGACACTAAAAGCACCATAGTAGAACACAGATGAAGCTTCTAAGTTGATGTAATAGTCAGTAAGAAGTAGTACAATTCAAGTTTTAGGTACTGATTATTGACTTTTTAGCTGGCTTTGGAGACTTGGACATGAGCTAGGACCTTAAGATTCTGCATGAAAGGAGGACTAGCAGCCGAGTTGCACGGGAGAATGTGAAAAGTGTTCATATGTAGTAAAAACCAGAGAAATCCGTCCGTGTTCGTCATTTGTTATCGAATCGACTTAAAGCCAGATTGTCACATTGGCCGCTCTTCTCTCTGAAACGGTTGTACTTATCGTCTGCAAAGCTATGTCGCGTGCTGCGGTATGCGGAGACACTAAAAGCACCATAGTAGAACACAGATGAAGCTTCTAAGCTGATGTAATAGAAAGTAAGAAGTAGTACAATTCAAGTTATAGGTATCGATTATTGACTTTTCAGCTGGCTTTGGTACCTTGGACATGAGCTAGGACCTTATGATTCTGCACGAAAGGAGGACTAGCAGCCCAGTTACACGGGAGAATATGAAAAGTGTTCATATGTAGTAAAAACCTAAGAAATCCGTCCGTTTCCGCCATTTGTTATCGAATCGACTTAAAGCCAGATCGTCACATTGGACGCTCTTCTCTCTGAAACGGTTGTACTTATCGTCTGCAAAGCTATGTCGCGTGCTGCGGTATGCGGAGACACTAAAAGCACCATAGTAGAACACAGATGAAGCTTCTAAGCTGATGTAATAGCCAGTAACAAGTAGTAGAATTCATGGTATAGGTATCGATTATTGACTTCTTAGCTTGCTTTGGTGACTTGAACATGAGCTAGGACCTTAAGATTCTGCATGAAAGGAGGACTAGCAGCCGAGTTGCACTGGAGAATGTGGAAAATGTTCATATGTAGTAAAAACCTGAGAAATCCTTCCGTTTCCGCCATTTGTTATCGAATCCATTTAAAGCCAGATCGTCACATTGGCCGCTCTTCTCTCTCAACCGGAGGTACTTATCATCTGCAAAGCTATGTGTCGAGCTGCGGTATGCGGAGACACTAAAAGCACCATAGTAGAACACAGATGAAGTTTCTAAGTTGATGTAATAGCCAGTAAGAAGTAGTACAATTCAAGTTTTAGGTATCGATTATTGACTTTCTAGCTGGCTTTGGTGCCTTGGACATGAACTAGGACCTTAAGATTCTGCATGAAAGGAGGACTAGCAGCCGAGTTGAACGGGAGAATGTGAAAAGTGTTCATATGTAGTAAAAACCTGAGAAATAAGTTCGTTATCATCATTTGTTATCGAATCGACTTAAAGCCAGATCGTCACATTGGCCGCTCTTCTCTCTGAAACGGTAGTACTTATCCTCTGCAAAGCTATGTCGCGTGCTGCGGTATGTGGAGACACTAAAAGCACCATAGTAGAACACAGATGAAGCTTCTAAGTTGATGTAATAGCTAGTAAGAAGTAGTACAATTTAAATTTTAGATATCGACTATTGACTTTTTTGCTGGCTTTGGTGCCTTGGACATGAGCTAGGACCTTAAGAATCTGCATGAAAGGAGGACTAGCTGCCGAGTTGCACGGGAGAATGTGAAAAGTGTTCATATGTAGTAAAAACCTGAGAAACCCGTCCGTTTTCGTCATTTGTTATCGAATCGAATTAAAGCCAGATCGTCACATTGGCCGCTCTTCTCTCTGAAACGGTTGTACTTATCGTGTGAAAGCTATGTCGCGTGCTGCGGTTTGCGGAGACACTAAAAGCACCATAGTAGAACACAGATGAAGCTTCTAAGATGATGTAATAGCCAGTAAGAATTAGTACAATACCAGTTTTAGGTATTGATTATTGACTTTTTAGCTGGCTTTGGTGCCTTGGACATGAGCTAGGACCTTAAGATTCTGCATGAAAGGAGGGCTAGCAGCTGAGTTGGACGGGAGAATGCGACAAGTGTTCATATGTAGTAAAAACCTGAGAAATCCGTCCGTTTTCGTCGTTTGTTATATAATCGACTTAAAGCCTGATCGTCACATTGCGCGCTCTTTTCTCTGAAACGCTTGCACTTATCGTCTGCAAAGGTATGTCGCGTGCTGCAGTATGCGGAGACACTAAAAGCAGCATAGTAGAACACAGATGAAGCTTCTATGTTGATGTAATAGCTAGTAAGAAGTAGTACAATTGAAATTTTAGATATCGATTATTGACTTTTTAGCAGGCTTTGGTGCCTTGGACATGAGCTAGGACCTTACGATTCTGCATGAAAGGAGGACTAGCAGCCGAGTTGCACGGGAGAATGTGAAAAGTGTTCATATGTAGTAAAAACCAGGGAAATACGTCCGTGTTCGACATTTGTTATCGAATCGACTTAAAGCCAGATCGTCACATTGGCCGCTCTTCTCTCTGAAACGGTTGTACTTATCGTCTGCAAAGCTATGTCGAGTGCTGCGGCATGCGGAGACACTAAAAGCACCATACTAGAACACAGATGAAGCTTCCAAGTTGATGTTATAGCCAGTAAGAAGTAGTACAATTCAAGTTTTAGGTATCGATTGTTGACTTTTTACCCTTCTTTGGTGCCTTGGGCATGAGCTAGGAACTTAAGATTTTGCAAGATAGTAGGTCTAGCAGCCGCGTTGCACGTGAGAATGTGAAAAGTGTTCATATTTAGTAAAAACCTGACAAATCAGTCCGTTTTCGTCATTTGTTATCGAATCGACTTAAAGCCAGATCGTCACATTGGGCGCTCTACTCTCTAAAACGGTTGTACTTATCGTCTGCAAAGCTATTTCGCGTGCTGCGGTATGCGGAGACACTAAAAGCATCATAGTAGAACACAGATGAAGCTTCTAAGTTGATGTAATAGCCAGTAAGAAGTAGTACAATTCAAGTTATAGGTATCGATTATTGACTTTTTAGCTGGCTTTGGTGCCTTGGACATGAGCTAGGACCTTAAAATTCTGCATGAAAGGAGGACTAACAGCCACGTTGCACGGAAGAATTTGAAAAGTGTTCATATGTAGTAAAAACCTGAGAAATACGTCCGTTTTCGTCATTTGTTATCGAATCGACTTAAAGCCAGATCGTCACATTGGCCGCTCTTCTCTCTGAAACGGTTGTACTTATCGTCTGCAAAGCTATGTCGCGTGCTGCGGTATGTGGAGACACTAAAAGCACCATAGTAGGACACAGATGAAGCTGCCAAGTTGATGTAATAGCCAGTAAGAAGTAGTACAATTCAAGATTCAGGTATCGATTATTGACTTTTTAGCTGGCTTTGGTGCCTTGGACATGAGCTAGGACCTTAAGATTCTTCATTAATGGAGGACTAGCAGCCGAGTTGCACGGGAGAATGTGAAAAGTGTTCATATGTAGTAAAAGCCTGAGAAATCCGTCCGTGTTCGACATTTGTTATCGAATCGACTTAAACCAGATCGTCACATTGGCCGCTCTTCTCTCTGAAACGGTTGTACTTATTGTCTGCAAAGCTATGTCGGGTGCTGCGGTATGCGGAGACACTATAAGCACCATAGTAGAACACAGATGAAGCTTCTAAGTTGATGTAATAGCCAGTAAGAAGTAGTACAATTCAAGTTATAGGTATCGATTATTGACTTTTTAGCTGGCTTTGGTAACTTGGACATGAGCTAGGACCTTATGATTCTGCATGAAAGGAGGACTAGCAGCCCAGTTGCACGGGAGACTGTGAAAAGTGTTCATATGTAGTAAAAACCTGAGAAATCCGTCCGTTTCCGCCATTTGTTATGGAATCGACTTAAAGCCAGATCGTCACATTGGCCGCTCTTCTCTCTGAAACGGTTGTACTTATCGTCTGCAAAGCTATGTCGCGTGTTGCGGTATGCGGAGACACTAAAAGCACCATAGTAGAACACAGATGAAGCTTCTAAGCTGATGTAATAGCCAGTAAGAAGTAGTACAATTCATGTTATAGGTATCGATTATTGACTTCTTAGCTGGCTTTGGTCACTTGAACATGAGCTAGGACCATAAGATTCTGCATTAAAGGAGGACTAGCAGCCGAGTTGCACGGGAGAATGTTTAAAATGTTCATATGTAGTAAAAACCTGAAAAATCCTTCCGTTTTCGTCATTTGTTATCGAATTGACTTAAAGCCCGATTGTCACATTGGCCGCTCTTCTCTCTGAAACGGTTGTACTTATCGACTGCAAAGCTATGTCGCGTGCTGCGGTATGCGGAGACACTAAAAGCACCATAGTAGAATACAGATGAAGCCTCCAATTTGATGTAATAGCCAGTAAGAAGTAGTATAAATCAAGTTTTAGGTATCGATTATTGACTTTTTAGCTGGCTTTGGTGCCTTGGACATGGCTAGAACCTTAAGATTCTGCATGAAAGGAGGACTAGCAGCCGAGTTGCACGGGAGAATGTGAAAAGTGTTCATATGTAGTAAAAACGTTAAAAATCCGTTCGTTATCGTCATTGTTATCGAATCGACTTTAAGCCAGATCGTCACATTAGCCGCTATTCTCTCTGAAACGGTTGTACTTATCGTCTGCAAAGCTATGTCGAGTGCTGCGCCATGCGGAGACACTAAAAGCACCATAGTAGAACACAGATGAAGCTTCTAAATTGATGTAATAGCCAGTAAGACGTAGTACAATTCAAGTTTTAGGTATCGATTATTGACTTTTTAGCTGGCTTTGGTACCTTGGACATGAGCTAGGACCTTATGAATTTGCATGAAAGGAGGACTAGCAGCCGAGTTGCACGGGAGAATGTGAAAAGTGTTCATATGTAGTAAAAACCTGAGAAATCCGTCAGTTGCCGCCAATTGTTATGGAATCGACTTAAAGCCAGATCGTCACATTGGCCGCTCTTCTCTCTGAAACGGTTGTACTTATCGTCTGCAAAGCTATGTCGAGTGCTGCGGTATGCGGAGACACTAAAAGCACCATAGTAGAACACAGATGAAGCTTCTAAGTTGATGTAATAGCCAGTAAGAAGTAGTACAATTCAAGTTTTAGGTATCGATTGTTGACTTTCTACCCTTCTTTGGTGCCTTGGGCATGAGCTAGGAACTTAAGATTTTACATGATAGGAGGTCTAGCAGCCGCGTTGCACGGGAGAATGTGAAAAGTGTTCATATGTAGTAAAAACCTGAGAAATCCGTCCGTTTTCCTCATTTGTTATCGAATCGACTTAAAGCCAGATCGTCACGTTGGGCGCTCTACTCTCTAAAACGGTTGTACTTATCGTCTGCAAAGCTATGTCGCGTGCTGCGGTATGCGGAGACACTAAAAGCACCATAGTAGAACACACATGAAGCTTCTAAGTTGATGTAATAGCCAGTAAGAAGAAGTACAATTCAAGTTATAGGTATCGATTATTGACTTTTTAGCTGGCTTTGGTGCCTTGGACGTGAGCTAGGACCTTAAAATTCTGCATGAAAGGACGACTAACAGCCAAGTTGCACGGAAGAATGTGAAAAGTGTTCATAAATAGTAAAAACCTGAGAAATACGTCCGTATTCGTCATTTGTTATCGAATCGACTTAAAGCCAGATCGTCACATTGGCCGCTCTTCTCTCTGAAACGGTTGTACTTATCGTCTGCAAAGCTATGTCGCGTGCTGCGGTATGTGGAGACACTAAAAGCACCATAGTAGGACAGAGATGAAGCTGCCAAGTTGATGTAATAGCCAGTAAGAAGTAGTACAATTCAAGATTCAGGTATCGATTATTGACTTTTTAGCTGGCTTTGGTGCCTTGGACATGAACTAGGACCTTAAGATTCTTCATTAATGGAGGACTAGCAGCCGAGTTGCACGGGAGAATGTGAAAAGTGTTCATATGTAGTAAAAGCCTGAGAAATCCGTCCGTGTTCGACATTTGTTATCGAATCGACTTAAACCAGATCGTCACATTGGCCGCTCTTCTCTCTGAAACGGTTGTACTTATTGTCTGCAAAGCTATGTCGAGTGCTGCGGTATGCGGAGACACTATAAGCACCATAGTAGAACACAGATGAAGCTTCTAAGTTGATGTAATAGCCAGTAAGAAGTAGTACAATTCAAGTTATAGGTATCGATTATTGACTTTTTAGCTGGCTTTGGTACCTTGGACATGAGCTAGGACCTTATGATTCTGCATGAAAGGAGGACTAGCAGCCCAGTTGCACGGGAGACTGTGAAAAGTGTTCATATGTAGTAAAAACCTGAGAAATCCGTCCGTTTCCGCCATTTGTTATGGAATCGACTTAAAGCCAGATCGTCACATTGGCCGCTCTTCTCTCTGAAACGGTTGTACTTATCGTCTGCAAAGCTATGTCGCGTGTTGCGGTATGCGGAGACACTAAAAGCACCATAGTAGAACACAGATGAAGCTTCTAAGCTGATGTAATAGCCAGTAAGAAGTAGTACAATTCATGTTATAGGTATCGATTATTGACTTCTTAGCTGGCTTTGGTCACTTGAACATGAGCTAGGACCTTAAGATTCTGCATTAAAGGAGGACTAGCAGCCGAGTTGCACGGGAGAATGTTTAAAATGTTCATATGTAGTAAAAACCTGAAAAATCCTTCCGTTTTCGTCATTTGTTATCGAATTGACTTAAAGCCCGATTGTCACATTGGCCGCTCTTCTCTCTGAAACGGTTGTACTTATCGACTGCAAAGCTATGTCGCGTGCTGCGGTATGCGGAGACACTAAAAGCACCATAGTAGAATACAGATGAAGCCTCCAATTTGATGTAATAGCCAGTAAGAAGTTGTATAAATCAAGTTTTAGGTATCGATTATTGACTTTTTAGCTGGCTTTGGTGCCTTGGACATGGCTAGAACCTTAAGATTCTGCATGAAAGGAGGACTAGCAGCCGAGTTGCACGGGAGAATGTGAAAAGTGTTCATATGTAGTAAAAAACGTTAAAAATCCGTTCGTTATCGTCATTGTTATCGAATCGACTTAAAGCCAGATCGTCACATTAGCCGCTCTTCTCTCTGAAACGATTGTACTTATCGACTGCAAAGCTATGTCGCGTGCTGCGGTATGTGGAGACACTAAAAGCACCATAGTAGAACACAGATGAAGCTTCTAAGTTGATGTAATAGCCAGTAAGAAGTAGTACAATTCAAGTTTTAGGTATCGATTATTGACTTTTTAGCTGGCTTTGGTACCTTGGACATGAGCTAGGACCTTGTGATTCTGCATGAAAGGAGGACTAGCAGCCCAGTTGCACGGGAGAATGTGAAAAGTGTTCATATGTAGTAAAAACCTGAGAAATCCGTCAGTTTCCGCCAATTGTTATGGAATCGACTTAAAGCCAGATCGTCACATTGGCCGCTCTTCTCTCTGAAACGGTTGTACTTATCGTCTGCAAAGCTATGTCGCGTGCTGCGGTATGTGGAGACACTAAAAGCCCCATAGTAGGACACAGATGAAGCTGCCAAGTTGATGTAATAGCCAGTAAGTAGTAGTACAATTCAAGTTTCAGATATCGATTATTGACTTTTTAGCTGGCTTTGGTGCCTTGGACATGAGCTAGGACCTTAAGATTTTTCATTAATGGAGGACTAGCAGCCGAGTTGCACGGGAGAATGTGAAAAGTGTTCATATGTAGTAAAAGCCTGAGAAATCCCTCCGTGTTCGACATTTGTTATCGAATCGACTTAAAGCCAGATCGTCACATTGGCCGCTCTTCTCTCTGATACGGTTGTACTTATTGTCTGCAAAGATATGTCGAGTGCTGCGGTATGCGGAAACACTAAAAGCACCATAGTAGAACACAGATGAAGCTTCTAAGTTGATGTAATAGCCAGTAAGAAGTAGTCCAATTCTAGTTATAGGTATCGATTATTGACTTTTTAGCTGGCTTTGGTACCTTGGACATGAGCTAGGACCTTATGATTCTGCATGAAAGGAGGACTAGCAGCCCAGTTGCACGGGAGAATGTGAAAAGTGTTCATATGTAGTAAAAACCTGAGAAATCCGTCCGTTTCCGCCATTTGTTATGGAATCGACTTAAAGCCAGATCGTCACATTGGCCGCTCTTCTCTCTGAAACGGTTGTACTTATCGTCTGCAAAGCTATGTCGCGTGCTGCGGTATGCGGAGACACTAAAAGCACCATAGTAGAACACAGATGAAGCTTCTAAGCTGATGTAATAGCCAGTAAGAAGTAGTAAAATTCATGTTCTAAGTATCGATTATTGACTTCATAGCTGGCTTTGGTGACTTGAACATGAGCTAGGACCTTAAGATTCTGCATGAAAGGAGGACTAGCAGCCGAGTTGCACTGGAGAATGTGGAAAATGTTCATATGTAGTAAAAACCTGAGAAATCCTTCCGTTTTCGTCATTTGTTATCGAATTGACTTAAAGCCAGATCGTCACATTGGCCGCTCTTCTCTCTGAAACGGTTGTACTTATCGACTGCAAAGCTATGTCGCGTGCTGCGGTATGCGGAGACACTAAAAGCACCATAGTAGTACACAGATGAAGCCTCTAATTTGATGTAATAGCCATTAAGAAGTAGTATAATTCAAGTTTTAGGAATCGATTATTGACTTTTTAGCTGGCTTTGGTGCCTTGGACATAGCTAGGACCTTAAGATTCTGCATGAAAGGAGGACTAGCAGCCGAGTTGCACGGGAGAATGTGAAAAGTGTACATATGTAGTAAAAACCTTAAAAATCCGTTCGTTATCGTCATTGTTATCGAATCGACTTAAAGCCAGATCGTCACATTAGCCGCTCTTCTCTCTGAAACGGTTGTACTTATCGACTGCAAACGTATGTCGCGTGCTGCGGTATGCGGAGACACTAAAAGCACCATTGTAGAACACAGATGAAGCTTATAAGTTGATGTAATAGTCAGTAAGAAGTAGTATAATTCAAGTGTTAGGTATTGATTATTGACTTTTTAGCTGGCTTTGGTGCCTTGGACATGATCTAGGACCTTAAGATTCTGCATGAAAGGAGGATTTGCAGCCGAGTTGCACGGCAGAATGTGAAAAGTGTTCATATGTAGTAAAAACCAGAGAAATCCGTCCGTGTTCGACATTTGTTATCGAATCGACTTAAAGCCAGATCGTCACATAGGCCGCTCTTCTCTCTGAAACGGTTGTACTTATCGTCTGCAAAGCTATGTCGAGTGCTGCGGCATGCGGAGACACTAAAAGCACCATAGTAGAACACAGATGAAGCTTCTAAGTTGATGTAATAGCCAGTAACAAGTAGTACAATTCAAGTTTTAGGTATCGATTGTTGACTTTTTACCCTTCTTTGGTGCCTTGGGCATGAGCTAGGAACTTAAGATTTTACATGATAGGAGGTCTAGCAGCCGCGTTGCACGGGAGAATGTGAAAAGTGTTCATATGTAGTAAAAACCTGAGAAATCCGTCCGTTTTCCTCATTTGTTATCGAATCGACTTTAAGCCAGATCGTCACGTTGGGCGCTCTACTCTCTAAAACGGTTGTACTTATCGTCTGCAAAGCTATGTCGCGTGCTGCGGTATGCGGAGACACTAAAAGCACCATAGTAGAACACACATGAAGCTTCTAAGTTGATGTAATAGCCAGTAAGAAGAAGTACAATTCAAGTTATAGGTGTCGATTATTGACTTTTTAGCTGGCTTTGGTGCCTTGGACGTGAGCTAGGACCTTAAAATTCTGCATGAAAGGACGACTAACAGCCAAGTTGCACGGAAGAATGTGAAAAGTGTTCATATGTAGTAAAAACCAAAGAAATCCGTCTGTTTCCGCCATTTGTTATCGAATCGACTTAAAGCCAGATCGTCACATTGGCCGCTCTTCTCTCTGAAACGGTTGTACTTATTGTCTGCAAAGCTATGTCGAGCGCTGCTGTATGCGGAGACACTAAAAGCACCATAGTAGAACACAGATGAAGCTTCTAAGTTGATGTAATAGCCAGTAAGAAGTAGTACAATTCAAGTTATAGGTATCGATTATTGACTTTTTAGCTGACTTTGGTACCTTGTACATGAGCTAGGACCTTATGATTCTGCATGAAAGGAGGACTAGCAGCCGAGTTGCACGGGAGAATGTGAAAAGTGTTCATATGTAGTAAAAACCAAAGAAATCCGTCTGTTTCCGCCATTTGTTATCGAATCGACTTAAAGCCAGATCGTCACATTGGCCGCTCTTCACTCTGAAACGGTTGTACTTATCGTCTGCAAAGCTATGTCGCGTGCTGCGGTATGCGGAGACACTAAAAGCACCATAGTAGAACACAGATGAAGCTTCTAAGCTGATGTAATAGCCAGTAATAAGTAGTACAATTCAAGTTTAAGGTATCGATTATTGACTTCTTAGCTGGCTTTGGTGTCTTGGACATGAGCAAGGGCCTTAAGATTCTGCATGAAAGGAGGACTAGCAGCCGAGTTGCGAGGGAGAAAGTGAAAAGTGTTCATATGTAGTAAAAACCTGAGAAATCCGTCAGTTTCCGCCATTTGTTATGGAATCGACTTAAAGCCAGATCGTCACATTGGCCGCTCTTCTCTCTGAAACGGTTGTACTTATCGTCTGCAAAGCTATGTCGAGTGCTGCGGCATGCGGAGACACTAAAAGCACCATAGTAGAACACAGATGAAGCTTCTAAGTTGATGTAATAGCCAGTAAGAAGTAGTACAATTCAAGTTTTATGTATCGATTGTTGACTTTTTACCCTTCTTTGGTGCCTTGGGCATGAGCTAGGAACTTAAGATTTTACATGATAGGAGGTCTAGCAGCCGCGTTGCACGGGAGAATGTGAAAAGTGTTCATATGTAGTAAAAGCCTGAGAAATCCGTCCGTGTTCGACATTTGTTATCGAATCGACTTAAAGCTAGATCGTCACATTGGCCACTCTTCTCTCTGAAACGGTTGTACTTATTGTCTGCAAAGCTATGTCGAGCGCTGCTGTATGCAGAGACACTAATAGCACCATAGTAGAACACAGATGAAGCTTCTAAGTTGATGTAATAGCCAGTAAGAAGTAGTACAATTCAAGTTATAGGTATCGATTATTGACTTCATAGCTGGCTTTGGTGACTTGAACATGAGCTAGGACCTTAAGATTCTGCATGAAAGGAGGACTAGCAGCCGAGTTGCACTGGATAATGTGGAAAATGTTCATATGTAGTAAAAACCTGAGAAATCCTTCCGTTTTCGTCATTTGTTATCGAATTGACTTAAAGCCAGATCGTGACATTGGCCGCACTTCTCTCTGAAACGGATGTACTTATCGACTGCAAAGCTATGTCGCGTGCTGCGGTATGCGGAGACACTAAAAGCACCATAGTAGAACACAGATGAAGCCTCTAACTTGATGTAATAGCCATTAAGAAGTAGTATAATTCAAGTTTTAGGTATCGATTATTGACTTTTTAGCTGGCTTTGGTGCCTTGGACATGGCTAGGACCTTAAGATTCTGCATGAAAGGAGGACTAGCAGCCGAGTTAGACGGGAGAATGTGAAAAGTGTTCATATGTAGTAAAAACCTTAAAAATCCGTTCGTTATCGTCATTGTTATCGAATCGACTTAAAGCCAGATCGTCACATTAGCCGCTCTTCTCTCTGAAACGGTTGTACTTATCGACTGCAAACGTATGTCGCGTGCTGCGGTATGTGGAGACACTAAAAGAACCATAGTAGAACACAGATGAAGCTTCTAAGTTGATGTAATAGTCAGTAAGAAGTAGTACAATTCAAGTATTAGGTATTGATTATTGACTTTTTAGCTGGCTTTGGTGCCTTGGACATGAGCTAGGACCTTAAGATTCTGCATGAAAGGAGGATTTGCAGCCGAGTTGTACGGCAGAATGTGAAAAGTGTTCATATGTAGTAAAAACCAGAGAAATCCGTCCGTGTTCGACATTTGTTATCGAATCGACTTAAAGCCAGATCGTCACATTGGCCGCTCTTCTCTCTGAAACGGTTGTACTTATTGTCTGCAAAGCTATGTCGAGCGCTGCTGTATGCGGAGACACTAATAGCACCATAGTAGAACACACATGAAGCTTCTAAGTTGATGTAATAGCCAGTAAGAAGTAGTACAATTCAAGTTTTAGGTATCGATTGTTGACTTTTTACCCTTCTTTGGTGCCTTGGGCATGAGCTAGGAACTTAAGATTTTACATGATAGAATATCTAGCAGCCGCGTTGCACGGGAGAATGTGAAAAGTGTTCATATGTAGTAAAAACCTGAGAAATCCGTCCGTTTTCCTCATTTGTTATCGAATCGACTTAAAGCCAGATCGTCACATTGGCCGCTCTTGTCTCTGAAACTGTTGTACTTATCGTCTGCAAAGCTATGTCGCGTGCTGCGGTATGTGGAGACACTAAAAGCACCATAGTAGAACACAGATGAAGCTTCCAAGTTGATGTAATAGCCAGTAAGAAGTAGTAAAATTCAAGTTTTAGGTATCGATTGTTGACTTTTTAGCTGCCTTTGGTGCCTTGGACATGAGCTAGGACCTTAATTTTCTTCATTAATGGAGGACTAGCAGACGAGTTGCACGGGAGAATGTGAAAAGTGTTCATATGTAGTAAAAGCCTGAGAAATCCGTCCGTGTTCGACATTTGTTATCGAATCGACTTAAAGCCAGATCGTCACATTGGCCGCTCTTCTCTCTGAAACGGTTGTACTTATTGTCTGCAAAGCTATGTCGAGCGCTGCTGTATGCGGAGACACTAAAAGCACAATAGTAGAACACAGATGAAGCTTCTAAGTTGATGTAATAGCCAGTAAGAAGTAGTACAATTCAAGTTATAGGTATCGATTATTGACTTTTTAGCTGGCTTTGGTACATTGTACATGAGCTCGGACCTTATGATTCTGCATGAAAGGAGGACTAGCAGCCGAGTTGCACGGGAGAATGTGAAAAGTGTTCATATGTAGTAAAAACCAAAGAAATCCGTCTGTTTCCGATATTTTTTATCGAATCGACTTAAAGCCAGATCGTCACATTGGCCGCTCTTCTCTCTGAAACGGTTGTACTTATCGTCTGCAAAGCTATGTCGCGTGCTGCGGTATGCGGAGACACTAAAAGCACCATAGTAGAACACAGATGAAGCTTCTAAGCTGATGTAATAGCCAGTAAGAAGTAGTACAATTCATGTTATAGGTATCGATTATTGACTTCTTAGCTTGCTATGGTGAATTGACCATGAGCTAGGACCTTAAGATTCTGCATGAAAGGAGGACTAGCAGCCGAGTTGCACGGGAGAATGTGGAAAATGTTCATATGTAGTAAAACCCTGAGAAATCCTTCCGTTTTCGTCATTTGTTATCGAATTGACTTAAAGCCAGATCGTCACATTGGCCGCTCTTCTCTCTGAAACGGTTGTACTTATCGTCTGCAAAGCTATGTCGAGTGCTGCGGCATGCGGAGACACTAAAAGCACCATAGTAGAACACACATGAAGCTTCTAAGTTGATGTAATAGCCAGTAAGAAGTAGTACAATTCAAGTTTTAGGTATCGATTATTGACTTTTTAGCTGGCTTTGGTGTCTTGGACATGAGCAAGGGCCTTAAGATTCTGCATGAAAGGAGGACTAGCAGCCGAGTTGCGAGGGAGAAAGTGAAAGGTGTTCATATGTAGTAAAAACCTGAGAAATCCGTCAGTTTCCGCCATTTGTTATGGAATCGACTTAAAGCCAGATCGTCACATTGGCCGCTCTTCTCTCTGAAACGGTTGTACTTATCGTCTGCAAAGCTATGTCGCGTGCTGCGGTATGCGGAGACACTAAAAGCACCATTGTAGAACACAGATGAAGCTTCTAAGCTGATGTAATAGCCAGTAATAAGTAGTACAATTCATGTTATAAGTATCGATTATTGGCTTCTTAGCTGGCTTTGGAGACTTGAACATGAGCTAGGACCTTAAGATTCTGCATGAAAGGAGGACTAGCAGCCGAGTTGCACGGCAGAATGTGAAAAGTGTTCATATGTAGTAACGACCAGAGAAATCCGTCCGTGCTCGACATTTGTTATCGAATCGACTTAAAGCCAGATCGTCACATTGGCCGCTCTTCTCTCTGAAACGGTTGTACTTATCGTCTGCAAAGCTATGTCAAGTGCTGCGGCATGCCGAGACACTAAAAGCACCATAGTAGAACACAGATGAAGCTTCTAAGTTGATGTAATAGCCAGTAAGAAGTAGTACAATTCAAGTTTTAGGTATCGATTGTTGACTTTTTACCCTTCTTTGGTGCCTTGGGCATGAGCTTGGAACTTAAGATTTTACATGATAGGAGGTCTAGCAGCCGCGTTGCACGTGAGAATGTGAAAAGTGTTGATATGTAGTAAAAACCTGAGAAATCCTTCCGTTTTCCTCATTTGTTATCGAATCGACTTAAAGCCAGATCGTCACGTTGGGCGCTCTACTCTCTAAAACGGTTGTACTTATCGTCTGCAAAGCTATGTCGCGTGCTGCGGTATGCGGAGACACTAAAAGCACCATAGTAGAACACACATGAAGCTTCTAAGTTGATGTAATAGCCAGTAAGAAGAAGTACAATTCAAGTTATAGGTATCGATTATTGACTTTTTAGCTGGCTTTGGTGCCTTGGACATGAGCTAGGACCATAAAATTCTGCATGAAAGGACGGCTAACAGCCAAGTTGCACGGAAGAATGTGAAAAGTGTTCATATATAGTAAAAACCTGAGAAATCCGTCCGTTTTGGTCATTTGTTATCGAATCGACTTAAAGTCGATCGTCACATTGGCCGCTCTTCTCTCTGAAACGGTTGTAGTTATCGTCTGCAAAGCTATGTCGCGTGCTGCGGTATGCGGAGACACTAAAAGCACCATAGTAGAACACAGATGAAGCTTCTAAGCTGATGTAATAGCCAGTAAGAAGTAGTACAATTCGTGTTATAGGTATCGAATATTGACTTCTTAGCTTGCTTTGGTGACTTGACCATGAGCTAGGACCTTACGATTCTGTATGAAAGGAGGACTAGCAGCCGAGTTGCACGGGAGAATGTGGAAAATGTTCATATGTAGTAAAAACCTGAGAAATCCTTCCGTTTTCGTCATTTGTTATCGAATTGACTTAAAGCCAGATCGTCACATTGGCCGCTCTTCTCTCTGAAACGGTTGTACTTATCGTCTGCAAAGCTATGTCGCGTGCTGCGGTATGCGGAGACACTAAAAGCACCATAGTAGAACACAGATGAAGCTTCTAAGTTGATGTAATAGCCAGTAAGAAGTAGTACAATTCAAGTTTTAGGTATCGATTATTGACTTCTTAGCTGGCTTTGGTGCCTTGGACATGAGCTAGGGCCTTAAGATTCTGCATGAAAGGAGGACTAGCAGCCGAGTTGCGAGGGAGAAAGTGAAAAGTGTTCATATGTAGTAAAAACCTGAGAAATCCGTCAGTTTCCGCCATTTGTTGTGGAATCGACTTAAAGCCAGTTCGTCACATTGGCCGATCTTCTCTCTGAAACGGTTGTACTTATCGTCTGCAAAGCTATGTCGCGTGCTGCGGTATGCGGAGACACTAAAAGCACCACAGTAGAACACAGATGAAGCTTCTAAGCTGATGTAATAGCCAGTAAGAAGTAGTACAATTCATGTTATAAGTATCGATTATTGGCATCTTAGCTGGCTTTGGTGACTTGAACATGAGCTAGGACCTTAAGATTCTGCATTAAAGGAGGACTAGCAGCCGAGTTGCACTGGAGAATGTGGAAAATGTTCATATGTAGTAAAAACCTGAGAAATCCTTCCGTTTTCGTCATTTGTTATCGAATTGACTTAAAGCCAGATCGTCACATTGGCCGCTCTTCTCTCTGAAACGGTTGTACTTATCGACTGCAAAGCTATGTCGCGTGCTGCGGTATGCGGAGCCACTAAAAGCATTATAGTAGAACACAGATGAAGCCTCTAATTTGATGTATTAGCCAGTAAGAAGTAGTATAATTCAAGTTTTAGGTATCGATTATTGACTTTTTAGCTGGCTTTGGTGTCTTGGACATGAGCAAGGGCCTTAAGATTCTGCATGAAAGGAGGACTAGCAGCCGAGTTGCGAGGGAGAAAGTGAAAAGTGTTCATATGTAGTAAAAACCTGAGTAATCCGTCAGTTTCCGCCATTTGTTATGGAATCGACTTAAAGCCAGATCGTCACATTGGCCGCTCTTCTCTCTGAAACGGTTGTACTTATCGTCTGCAAAGCTATGTCGCGTGCTGCGGTATGCGGAGACACTAAAAGCACCATAGTAGAACACAGATGAAGCTTCTAAGCTGATGTAATAGCCAGTAATAAGTAGTACAATTCATGTTATAAGTATCGATTATTGGCTTCTTAGCTGGCTTTGGAGACTTGAACATGAGCTAGGACCTTAAGAATCTGCATGAAAGGAGGACTAGCAGCCGAGTTGCACGGCAGAATGTGAAAAGTGTTCATATGTAGTAAAAAACGTTAAAAATCCGTTCGTTATCGTCATTGTTATCGAATCGACTTAAAGCCAGATCGTCACATTAGCCGCTCTTCTCTCTGAAACGATTGTACTTATCGACTGCAAAGCTATGTCGCGTGCTGCGGTATGTGGAGACACTAAAAGCACCATAGTAGAACACAGATGAAGCTTCTAAGTTGATGTAATAGCCAGTAAGAAGTAGTACAATTCAAGTTTTAGGTATCGATTATTGACTTTTTAGCTGGCTTTGGTACCTTGGACATGAGCTAGGACCTTGTGATTCTGCATGAAAGGAGGACTAGCAGCCCAGTTGCACGGGAGAATGTGAAAAGTGTTCATATGTAGTAAAAACCTGAGAAATCCGTCAGTTTCCGCCAATTGTTATGGAATCGACTTAAAGCCAGATCGTCACATTGGCCGCTCTTCTCTCTGAAACGGTTGTACTTATCGTCTGCAAAGCTATGTCGCGTGCTGCGGTATGTGGAGACACTAAAAGCCCCATAGTAGGACACAGATGAAGCTGCCAAGTTGATGTAATAGCCAGTAAGTAGTAGTACAATTCAAGTTTCAGATATCGATTATTGACTTTTTAGCTGGCTTTGGTGCCTTGGACATGAGCTAGGACCTTAAGATTTTTCATTAATGGAGGACTAGCAGCCGAGTTGCACGGGAGAATGTGAAAAGTGTTCATATGTAGTAAAAGCCTGAGAAATCCCTCCGTGTTCGACATTTGTTATCGAATCGACTTAAAGCCAGATCGTCACATTGGCCGCTCTTCTCTCTGATACGGTTGTACTTATTGTCTGCAAAGATATGTCGAGTGCTGCGGTATGCGGAAACACTAAAAGCACCATAGTAGAACACAGATGAAGCTTCTAAGTTGATGTAATAGCCAGTAAGAAGTAGTCCAATTCTAGTTATAGGTATCGATTATTGACTTTTTAGCTGGCTTTGGTACCTTGGACATGAGCTAGGACCTTATGATTCTGCATGAAAGGAGGACTAGCAGCCCAGTTGCACGGGAGAATGTGAAAAGTGTTCATATGTAGTAAAAACCTGAGAAATCCGTCCGTTTCCGCCATTTGTTATGGAATCGACTTAAAGCCAGATCGTCACATTGGCCGCTCTTCTCTCTGAAACGGTTGTACTTATCGTCTGCAAAGCTATGTCGCGTGCTGCGGTATGCGGAGACACTAAAAGCACCATAGTAGAACACAGATGAAGCTTCTAAGCTGATGTAATAGCCAGTAAGAAGTAGTAAAATTCATGTTCTAAGTATCGATTATTGACTTCATAGCTGGCTTTGGTGACTTGAACATGAGCTAGGACCTTAAGATTCTGCATGAAAGGAGGACTAGCAGCCGAGTTGCACTGGAGAATGTGGAAAATGTTCATATGTAGTAAAAACCTGAGAAATCCTTCCGTTTTCGTCATTTGTTATCGAATTGACTTAAAGCCAGATCGTCACATTGGCCGCTCTTCTCTCTGAAACGGTTGTACTTATCGACTGCAAAGCTATGTCGCGTGCTGCGGTATGCGGAGACACTAAAAGCACCATAGTAGTACACAGATGAAGCCTCTAATTTGATGTAATAGCCATTAAGAAGTAGTATAATTCAAGTTTTAGGAATCGATTATTGACTTTTTAGCTGGCTTTGGTGCCTTGGACATAGCTAGGACCTTAAGATTCTGCATGAAAGGAGGACTAGCAGCCGAGTTGCACGGGAGAATGTGAAAAGTGTACATATGTAGTAAAAACCTTAAAAATCCGTTCGTTATCGTCATTGTTATCGAATCGACTTAAAGCCAGATCGTCACATTAGCCGCTCTTCTCTCTGAAACGGTTGTACTTATCGACTGCAAACGTATGTCGCGTGCTGCGGTATGCGGAGACACTAAAAGCACCATTGTAGAACACAGATGAAGCTTATAAGTTGATGTAATAGTCAGTAAGAAGTAGTATAATTCAAGTGTTAGGTATTGATTATTGACTTTTTAGCTGGCTTTGGTGCCTTGGACATGATCTAGGACCTTAAGATTCTGCATGAAAGGAGGATTTGCAGCCGAGTTGCACGGCAGAATGTGAAAAGTGTTCATATGTAGTAAAAACCAGAGAAATCCGTCCGTGTTCGACATTTGTTATCGAATCGACTTAAAGCCAGATCGTCACATAGGCCGCTCTTCTCTCTGAAACGGTTGTACTTATCGTCTGCAAAGCTATGTCGAGTGCTGCGGCATGCGGAGGCACTAAAAGCACCATAGTAGAACACAGATGAAGCTTCTAAGTTGATGTAATAGCCAGTAAGAAGTAGTACAATTCAAGTTTTAGGTATCGATTGTTTACTTTTTACCCTTCTTTGGTGCCTTGGGCATGAGCTAGGAACTTAAGATTTTACATGATAGGAGGTCTAGCAGCCGCGTTGCACGGGAGAATGTGAAAAGTGTTCATATGTAGTAAAAACCTGAGAAATCCGTCCGTTTTCCTCATTTGTTATCGAATCGACTTTAAGCCAGATCGTCACGTTGGGCGCTCTACTCTCTAAAACGGTTGTACTTATCGTCTGCAAAGCTATGTCGCGTGCTGCGGTATGCGGAGACACTAAAAGCACCATAGTAGAACACACATGAAGCTTCTAAGTTGATGTAATAGCCAGTAAGAAGAAGTACAATTCAAGTTATAGGTGTCGATTATTGACTTTTTAGCTGGCTTTGGTGCCTTGGACGTGAGCTAGGACCTTAAAATTCTGCATGAAAGGACGACTAACAGCCAAGTTGCACGGAAGAATGTGAAAAGTGTTCATATGTAGTAAAAACCAAAGAAATCCGTCTGTTTCCGCCATTTGTTATCGAATCGACTTAAAGCCAGATCGTCACATTGGCCGCTCTTCTCTCTGAAACGGTTGTACTTATTGTCTGCAAAGCTATGTCGAGCGCTGCTGTATGCGGAGACACTAAAAGCACCATAGTAGAACACAGATGAAGCTTCTAAGTTGATGTAATAGCCAGTAAGAAGTAGTACAATTCAAGTTATAGGTATCGATTATTGACTTTTTAGCTGACTTTGGTACCTTGTACATGAGCTAGGACCTTATGATTCTGCATGAAAGGAGGACTAGCAGCCGAGTTGCACGGGAGAATGTGAAAAGTGTTCATATGTAGTAAAAACCAAAGAAATCCGTCTGTTTCCGCCATTTGTTATCGAATCGACTTAAAGCCAGATCGTCACATTGGCCGCTCTTCACTCTGAAACGGTTGTACTTATCGTCTGCAAAGCTATGTCGCGTGCTGCGGTATGCGGAGACACTAAAAGCACCATAGTAGAACACAGATGAAGCTTCTAAGCTGATGTAATAGCCAGTAATAAGTAGTACAATTCAAGTTTAAGGTATCGATTATTGACTTCTTAGCTGGCTTTGGTGTCTTGGACATGAGCAAGGGCCTTAAGATTCTGCATGAAAGGAGGACTAGCAGCCGAGTTGCGAGGGAGAAAGTGAAAAGTGTTCATATGTAGTAAAAACCTGAGAAATCCGTCAGTTTCCGCCATTTGTTATGGAATCGACTTAAAGCCAGATCGTCACATTGGCCGCTCTTCTCTCTGAAACGGTTGTACTTATCGTCTGCAAAGCTATGTCGAGTGCTGCGGCATGCGGAGACACTAAAAGCACCATAGTAGAACACAGATGAAGCTTCTAAGTTGATGTAATAGCCAGTAAGAAGTAGTACAATTCAAGTTTTATGTATCGATTGTTGACTTTTTACCCTTCTTTGGTGCCTTGGGCATGAGCTAGGAACTTAAGATTTTACATGATAGGAGGTCTAGCAGCCGCGTTGCACGGGAGAATGTGAAAAGTGTTCATATGTAGTAAAAGCCTGAGAAATCCGTCCGTGTTCGACATTTGTTATCGAATCGACTTAAAGCTAGATCGTCACATTGGCCACTCTTCTCTCTGAAACGGTTGTACTTATTGTCTGCAAAGCTATGTCGAGCGCTGCTGTATGCGGAGACACTAATAGCACCATAGTAGAACACAGATGAAGCTTCTAAGTTGATGTAATAGCCAGTAAGAAGTAGTACAATTCAAGTTATAGGTATCGATTATTGACTTCATAGCTGGCTTTGGTGACTTGAACATGAGCTAGGACCTTAAGATTCTGCATGAAAGGAGGACTAGCAGCCGAGTTGCACTGGATAATGTGGAAAATGTTCATATGTAGTAAAAACCTGAGAAATCCTTCCGTTTTCGTCATTTGTTATCGAATTGACTTAAAGCCAGATTGTGACATTGGCCGCACTTCTCTCTGAAACGGATGTACTTATCGACTGCAAAGCTATGTCGCGTGCTGCGGTATGCGGAGACACTAAAAGCACCATAGTAGAACACAGATGAAGCCTCTAACTTGATGTAATAGCCATTAAGAAGTAGTATAATTCAAGTTTTAGGTATCGATTATTGACTTTTTAGCTGGCTTTGGTGCCTTGGACATGGCTAGGACCTTAAGATTCTGCATGAAAGGAGGACTAGCAGCCGAGTTAGACGGGAGAATGTGAAAAGTGTTCATATGTAGTAAAAACCTTAAAAATCCGTTCGTTATCGTCATTGTTATCGAATCGACTTAAAGCCAGATCGTCACATTAGCCGCTCTTCTCTCTGAAACGGTTGTACTTATCGACTGCAAACGTATGTCGCGTGCTGCGGTATGTGGAGACACTAAAAGAACCATAGTAGAACACAGATGAAGCTTCTAAGTTGATGTAATAGTCAGTAAGAAGTAGTACAATTCAAGTATTAGGTATTGATTATTGACTTTTTAGCTGGCTTTGGTGCCTTGGACATGAGCTAGGACCTTAAGATTCTGCATGAAAGGAGGATTTGCAGCCGAGTTGTACGGCAGAATGTGAAAAGTGTTCATATGTAGTAAAAACCAGAGAAATCCGTCCGTGTTCGACATTTGTTATCGAATCGACTTAAAGCCAGATCGTCACATTGGCCGCTCTTCTCTCTGAAACGGTTGTACTTATTGTCTGCAAAGCTATGTCGAGCGCTGCTGTATGCGGAGACACTAATAGCACCATAGTAGAACACACATGAAGCTTCTAAGTTGATGTAATAGCCAGTAAGAAGTAGTACAATTCAAGTTTTAGGTATCGATTGTTGACTTTTTACCCTTCTTTGGTGACTTGGGCATGAGCTAGGAACTTAAGATTTTACATGATAGAAGGTCTAGCAGCCGCGTTGCACGGGAGAATGTGAAAAGTGTTCATATGTAGTAAAAACCTGAGAAATCCGTCCGTTTTCCTCATTTGTTATCGAATCGACTTAAAGCCAGATCGTCACATTGGCCGCTCTTGTCTCTGAAACTGTTGTACTTATCGTCTGCAAAGCTATGTCGCGTGCTGCGGTATGTGGAGACACTAAAAGCACCATAGTAGAACACAGATGAAGCTTCCAAGTTGATGTAATAGCCAGTAAGAAGTAGTAAAATTCAAGTTTTAGGTATCGATTGTTGACTTTTTAGCTGCCTTTGGTGCCTTGGACATGAGCTAGGACCTTAATTTTCTTCATTAATGGAGGACTAGCAGACGAGTTGCACGGGACAATGTGAAAAGTGTTCATATGTAGTAAAAGCCTGAGAAATCCGTCCGTGTTCGACATTTGTTATCGAATCGACTTAAAGCCAGATCGTCACATTGGCCGCTCTTCTCTCTGAAACGGTTGTACTTATTGTCTGCAAAGCTATGTCGAGCGCTGCTGTATGCGGAGACACTAAAAGCACAATAGTAGAACACAGATGAAGCTTCTAAGTTGATGTAATAGCCAGTAAGAAGTAGTACAATTCAAGTTATAGGTATCGATTATTGACTTTTTAGCTGGCTTTGGTACATTGTACATGAGCTAGGACCTTATGATTCTGCATGAAAGGAGGACTAGCAGCCGAGTTGCACGGGAGAATGTGAAAAGTGTTCATATGTAGTAAAAACCAAAGAAATCCGTCTGTTTCCGCCATTTGTTATCGAATCGACTTAAAGCCAGATCGTCACATTGGCCGCTCTTCTCTCTGAAACGGTTGTACTTATCGTCTGCAAAGCTATGTCGCGTGCTGCGGTATGCGGAGACACTAAAAGCACCATAGTAGAACACAGATGAAGCTTCTAAGCTGATGTAATAGCCAGTAAGCAGTAGTACAATTCATGTTATAGGTATCGATTATTGACTTCTTAGCTTGCTATGGTGAATTGACCATGAGCTAGGACCTTAAGATTCTGCATGAAAGGAGGACTAGCAGCCGAGTTGCACGGGAGAATGTGGAAAATGTTCATATGTAGTAAAACCCTGAGAAATCCTTCCGTTTTCGTCATTTGTTATCGAATTGACTTAAAGCCAGATCGTCACATTGGCCGCTCTTCTCTCTGAAACGGTTGTACTTATCGTCTGCAAAGCTATGTCGAGTGCTGCGGCATGCGGAGACACTAAAAGCACCATAGTAGAACACACATGAAGCTTCTAAGTTGATGTAATAGCCAGTAAGAAGTAGTACAATTCAAGTTTTAGGTATCGATTATTGACTTTTTAGCTGGCTTTGGTGTCTTGGACATGAGCAAGGGCCTTAAGATTCTGCATGAAAGGAGGACTAGCAGCCGAGTTGCGAGGGAGAAAGTGAAAGGTGTTCATATGTAGTAAAAACCTGAGAAATCCGTCAGTTTCCGCCATTTGTTATGGAATCGACTTAAAGCCAGATCGTCACATTGGCCGCTCTTCTCTCTGAAACGGTTGTACTTATCGTCTGCAAAGCTATGTCGCGTGCTGCGGTATGCGGAGACACTAAAAGCACCATTGTAGAACACAGATGAAGCTTCTAAGCTGATGTAATAGCCAGTAATAAGTAGTACAATTCATGTTATAAGTATCGATTATTGGCTTCTTAGCTGGCTTTGGAGACTTGAACATGAGCTAGGACCTTAAGATTCTGCATGAAAGGAGGACTAGCAGCCGAGTTGCACGGCAGAATGTGAAAAGTGTTCATATGTAGTAACGACCAGAGAAATCCGTCCGTGCTCGACATTTGTTATCGAATCGACTTAAAGCCAGATCGTCACATTGGCCGCTCTTCTCTCTGAAACGGTTGTACTTATCGTCTGCAAAGCTATGTCAAGTGCTGCGGCATGCCGAGACACTAAAAGCACCATAGTAGAACACAGATGAAGCTTCTAAGTTGATGTAATAGCCAGTAAGAAGTAGTACAATTCAAGTTTTAGGTATCGATTGTTGACTTTTTACCCTTCTTTGGTGCCTTGGGCATGAGCTTGGAACTTAAGATTTTACATGATAGGAGGTCTAGCAGCCGCGTTGCACGTGAGAATGTGAAAAGTGTTGATATGTAGTAAAAACCTGAGAAATCCTTCCGTTTTCCTCATTTGTTATCGAATCGACTTAAAGCCAGATCGTCACGTTGGGCGCTCTACTCTCTAAAACGGTTGTACTTATCGTCTGCAAAGCTATGTCGCGTGCTGCGGTATGCGGAGACACTAAAAGCACCATAGTAGAACACACATGAAGCTTCTAAGTTGATGTAATAGCCAGTAAGAAGAAGTACAATTCAAGTTATAGGTATCGATTATTGACTTTTTAGCTGGCTTTGGTGCCTTGGACATGAGCTAGGACCATAAAATTCTGCATGAAAGGACGGCTAACAGCCAAGTTGCACGGAAGAATGTGAAAAGTGTTCATATATAGTAAAAACCTGAGAAATCCGTCCGTTTTGGTCATTTGTTATCGAATCGACTTAAAGTCGATCGTCACATTGGCCGCTCTTCTCTCTGAAACGGTTGTAGTTATCGTCTGCAAAGCTATGTCGCGTGCTGCGGTATGCGGAGACACTAAAAGCACCATAGTAGAACACAGATGAAGCTTCTAAGCTGATGTAATAGCCAGTAAGAAGTAGTACAATTCGTGTTATAGGTATCGAATATTGACTTCTTAGCTTGCTTTGGTGACTTGACCATGAGCTAGGACCTTACGATTCTGTATGAAAGGAGGACTAGCAGCCGAGTTGCACGGGAGAATGTGGAAAATGTTCATATGTAGTAAAAGCCTGAGAAATCCTTCCGTTTTCGTCATTTGTTATCGAATTGACTTAAAGCCAGATCGTCACATTGGCCGCTCTTCTCTCTGAAACGGTTGTACTTATCGTCTGCAAAGCTATGTCGCGTGCTGCGGTATGCGGAGACACTAAAAGCACCATAGTAGAACACAGATGAAGCTTCTAAGTTGATGTAATAGCCAGTAAGAAGTAGTACAATTCAAGTTTTAGGTATCGATTATTGACTTCTTAGCTGGCTTTGGTGCCTTGGACATGAGCTAGGGCCTTAAGATTCTGCATGAAAGGAGGACTAGCAGCCGAGTTGCGAGGGAGAAAGTGAAAAGTGTTCATATGTAGTAAAAACCTGAGAAATCCGTCAGTTTCCGCCATTTGTTGTGGAATCGACTTAAAGCCAGTTCGTCACATTGGCCGATCTTCTCTCTGAAACGGTTGTACTTATCGTCTGCAAAGCTATGTCGCGTGCTGCGGTATGCGGAGACACTAAAAGCACCACAGTAGAACACAGATGAAGCTTCTAAGCTGATGTAATAGCCAGTAAGAAGTAGTACAATTCATGTTATAAGTATCGATTATTGGCATCTTAGCTGGCTTTGGTGACTTGAACATGAGCTAGGACCTTAAGATTCTGCATTAAAGGAGGACTAGCAGCCGAGTTGCACTGGAGAATGTGGAAAATGTTCATATGTAGTAAAAACCTGAGAAATCCTTCCGTTTTCGTCATTTGTTATCGAATTGACTTAAAGCCAGATCGTCACATTGGCCGCTCTTCTCTCTGAAACGGTTGTACTTATCGACTGCAAAGCTATGTCGCGTGCTGCGGTATGCGGAGCCACTAAAAGCATTATAGTAGAACACAGATGAAGCCTCTAATTTGATGTATTAGCCAGTAAGAAGTAGTATAATTCAAGTTTTAGGTATCGATTATTGACTTTTTAGCTGGCTTTGGTGTCTTGGACATGAGCAAGGGCCTTAAGATTCTGCATGAAAGGAGGACTAGCAGCCGAGTTGCGAGGGAGAAAGTGAAAAGTGTTCATATGTAGTAAAAACCTGAGTAATCCGTCAGTTTCCGCCATTTGTTATGGAATCGACTTAAAGCCAGATCGTCACATTGGCCGCTCTTCTCTCTGAAACGGTTGTACTTATCGTCTGCAAAGCTATGTCGCGTGCTGCGGTATGCGGAGACACTAAAAGCACCATAGTAGAACACAGATGAAGCTTCTAAGCTGATGTAATAGCCAGTAATAAGTAGTACAATTCATGTTATAAGTATCGATTATTGGCTTCTTAGCTGGCTTTGGAGACTTGAACATGAGCTAGGACCTTAAGAATCTGCATGAAAGGAGGACTAGCAGCCGAGTTGCACGGCAGAATGTGAAAAGTGTTCATATGTAGTAACGACCAGAGAAATCCGTCCGTGTTCGACATTTGTTATCGAATCGACTTAAAGCCAGATCGTCACATTGGCCGCTCTTCTCTCTGAAAAGGTTGTACTTATCGTCTGCAAAGCTATGTCAAGTGCTGCGGCATGCGGAGACACTAAAAGCACCATAGTAGAACACAGATGAAGCTTCTAAGTTGATGTAATAGCCAGTAAGAAGTAGTACAATTCAAGTTTTAGGTATCGATTGTTGACTTTTTACCCTTCTTTGGTGCCTTGGGCATGAGCTAGGAACTTAAGATTTTACATGATAGGAGGTCTAGCAGCCGCGTTGCACGTGAGAATGTGAAAAGTGTTGATATGTAGTAAAAACCTGAGAAATCCTTCCGTTTTCCTCATTTGTTATCGAATCGACTTAAAGCCAGATCGTCACGTTGGGCGCTCTACTCTCTAAAACGGTTGTACTTATCGTCTGCAAAGCTATGTCGCGTGCTGCGGTATGCGGAGACACTAAAAGCACCATAGTAGAACACACATGAAGCTTCTAAGTTGATGTAATAGCCAGTAAGAAGAAGTACAATTCAAGTTATAGGTATCGATTATTGACTTTTTAGCTGGCTTTGGTGCCTTGGACATGAGCTAGGACCTTAAAATTCTGCATGAAAGGACGGCTAACAGCCAAGTTGCACGGAAGAATGTGAAAAGTGTTCATATATAGTAAAAACCTGAGAAATCCGTCCGTTTTGGTCATTTGTTATCGAATCGACTTAAAGCCAGATCGTCACATTGGCCGCTCTTCTCTCTGAAACGGTTGTAGTTATCGTCTGCAAAGCTATGTCGCGTGCTGCGGTATGTGGAGACACTAAAAGCACCATAGTAGAACACAGATGAAGCTTCCAAGTTGATGTAATACCCAGTAAGAAGTAGTAAAATTCAAGTTTTTGGTATCGATTATTGACTTTTTAGCTGTCTTTGGTGCCTTGGACATGAGCTAGGACCTTAAGATTCTTCATTAATGGAGGACTAGCAGACGAGTTGCACGGGAGAATGTGAAAAGTGTTCATATGTAGTAAAAGCCTGAGAAATCCGTCCGTGTTCGACATTTGTTATCGAATCGACTTAAAGCCAGATCGTCACATTGGCCACTCTTCTCTCTGAAACGGTTGTACTTATTGTCTGCAAAGCTATGTCGAGCGCTGCTGTATGCGGAGACACTAATAGCACCATAGTAGAACACAGATGAAGCTTCTAAGTTGATGTAATAGCCGGTAAGAAGTAGTACAATTCAAGTTATAGGTATCGATTATTGACTTTTTAGCTGGCTTTGGTACCTTGTACATGAGCTAGGACCTTATGATTCTGCATGAAAGGAGGACTAGCAGCCCAGTTGCACGGGAGAATGTGAAAAGTGTTCATATGTAGTAAAAACCAAAGAAATGCGTCTGTTTCCGCCATTTGTTATCGAATCGACTTAAAGCCAGATCGTCACATTGGCCGCTCTTCTCTCTGAAACGGTTGTACTTATCGTCTGCAAAGCTATGTCGCGTGCTGCGGTATGCGGAGACACTAAAAGCACCATAGTAGAACACAGATGAAGCTTCTAAGCTGATGTAATAGCCAGTAACACGTAGTACAATTCGTGTTATAGGTACCGATTATTGACTTCTTAGCTTGCTTTGGTGACTTGACCATGAGCTAGGACCTTAAGATTCTGCATGAAAGGAGGACTAGCAGCCGAGTTGCACGGGAGAATGTGGAAAATGTTCATATGTAGTAAAAACCTGAGAAATCCTTCCGTTTTCGTCATTTGTTATCGAATTGACTTAAAGCCAGATCGTCACATTGGCCGCTCTTCTCTCTGAAACGGTTGTACTTATCGTCTGCAAAGCTATGTCGCGTGCTGCGGTATGCGGAGACACTAAAAGCACCATAGTAGAACACAGATGAAGCTTCTAAGTTGATGTAATAGCCAGTAAGAAGTAGTACAATTCAAGTTTTAGGTATCGATTATTGACTTCTTAGCTGGCTTTGGTGCCTTGGCCATGAGCTAGGGCCTTAAGATTCTGCATGAAAGGAGGACTAGCAGCCGAGTTGCGAGGGAGAAAGTGAAAAGTGTTCATATGTAGTAAAAACCTGAGAAATCCGTCAGTTTCCGCCATTTGTTGTGGAATCGACTTAAAGCCAGTTCGTCACATTGGCCGATCTTCTCTCTGAAACGGTTGTACTTATCGTCTGCAAAGCTATGTCGCGTGCTGCGGTATGCGGAGACACTAAAAGCACCATAGTAGAACACAGATGAAGCTTCTAAGCTGATGTAATAGCCAGTAAGAAGTAGTACAATTCATGTTGTAAGTATCGATTATTGGCTTCTTAGCTGGCTTTGGTGACTTGAACATGAGCTAGGACCTTAAGATTCTGCATTAAAGGAGGACTAGCAGCCGAGTTGCACTGGAGAATGTGGAAAATGTTCATATGTAGTAAAAACCTGAGAAATCCTTCCGTTTTCGTCATTTGTTATCGAATTGACTTAAAGCCAGATCGTCACATTGGCCGCTCTTCTCTCTGAAACGGTTGTACTTATCGACTGCAAAGCTATGTCGCGTGCTGCGGTATGCGGAGCCACTAAAAGCATTATAGTAGAACACAGATGAAGCCTATAATTTGATGTATTAGCCAGTAAGAAGTAGTATAATTCAAGTTTTAGGTATCGATTATTGACTTTTTAGCTGGCTTTGGTGCCTTGGACATGGCTAGGACCTTAAGATTCTGCATGAAAGGAGGACTAGCAGCCGAGTTGCACGGGAGAATGTGAAAAGTGTTCATATGTAGTGAAAACCTTAAAAATCCGTTCGTTATCGTCATTGTTATCGAATCGACTTAAAGCCAGATCGTCACATTGGCCTCTCTTCTCTCTCAAACGGTTGTACTTATCGTCTGCAAAGCTATGTCGAGTGCTGCGGCATGCGGAGACACTAAAAGCACCATAGTAGAACACAGATGAAGGTTCTAAGTTGATGTAATAGCCAGTAAGAAGTAGTACAATTCAAGTTTTAGGAATCGATTGTTGAATTTTTACCCTTCTTTGGTGCCTTGGGCATGTGCTAGGAACTTAAGATTTTGCATGATAGGAGGTCTAGCAGCCGCGTTGCACGTGAGAATGTGAAAAGTGTTCATATTTAGTAAAAACCTGAGAAATCCGTCCGTTTTCCTCATTTGTTATCGAATCGACTTAAAGCCAGATCGTCACATTGGGCGCTCTACTCTCTAAAACGGTTGTACTTATCGTCTGCAAAGCTATGTCGCGTGCTGCGGTATGCGGAGACACTAAAAGCACCATAGTAGAACACAGATGAAGCTTCTAAGTTGATGTAATAGCCAGTAAGAAGTACACCAATTAGAGATTTAGGTATCGATTATTGACTTTTTAGCTGGCTTTGGTGCCTTGGACATGAGCTAGGACTTTAAGATTCTGCATAAAAGGAGGACTAGCAGCCCAGTTGCACGGGAGAATGTGAAAAGTGTTCATATGTAGTAAAAGCCTGAGAAATCCGTCCGTGTTCGACATTTGTTATCGAATCGACTTAAAGCTAGATCGTCACATTGGCCACTCTTCTCTCTGAAACGGTTGTACTTATTGTCTGCAAAGCTATGTCGAGCGCTGCTGTATGCGGAGACACTAATAGCACCATAGTAGAACACAGATGAAGCTTCTAAGTTGATGTAATAGCCAGTAAGAAGTAGTACAATTCAAGTTATAGGTATCGATTATTGACTTCATAGCTGGCTTTGGTGACTTGAACATGAGCTAGGACCTTAAGATTCTGCATGAAAGGAGGACTAGCAGCCGAGTTGCACTGGAGAATGTGGAAAACGTTCATATGTAGTAAAAACCTGAGAAATCCTTCCGTTTTCGTCATTTGTTATCGAATTGACTTAAAGCCAGATCGTGACATTGGCCGCACTTCTCTCTGAAACGGTTGTACTTATCGACTGCAAAGCTATGTCGCGTGCTGCGGTATGCGGAGACACTAAAAGCACCATAGTAGAACACAGATGAAGCCTCTAACTTGATGTAATAGCCATTAAGAAGTAGTATAATTCAAGTTTTAGGTATCAATTATTGACTTTTTAGCTGGCTTTGGTGCCTTGGACATGGCTAGGACCTTAAGATTCTGCATGAAAGGAAGACTAGCAGCCGAGTTGCTCGGGAGAATGTGGAAAATGTTCATATGTAGTAAAAACCTGAGAAATCCTTCCGTTTTCGTCATTTGTTATCGAATTGACTTAAAGCCAGATCGTCACATTGGCCGCTCTTCTATCTGAAACGGTTGTACTTATCGTCTGCAAAGCTATGTCGCGTGCTGCGGTATGCGGAGACACTAAAAGCACCATAGTAGAACACAGATGAAGCTTCTAAGTTGATGTAATAGCCAGTAGAAAGTAGTACAATTCAAGTTTTAGGTATCGATTATTGACTTTTTAGCTGGCTTTGGTGTCTTGGACATGAGCAAGGGCCTTAAGATTCTGCATGAAAGGAGGACTAGCAGCCGAGTTGCGAGGGAGAAAGTGAAAAGTGTTCATATGTAGTAAAAACCTGAGAAATCCGTCAGTTTCCGCCATTTGTTATGGAATCGACTTAAAGCCAGATCGTCACATTGGCCGCTCTTCTCTCTGAAACGGTTGTACTTATCGTCTGCAAAGCTATGTCGCGTGCTGCGGTATGCGGAGACACTAAAAGCACCATAGTAGAACACACATGAAGCTTCTAAGTTGATGTAATAGCCAGTAAGAAGAAGTACAATTCAAGTTATAGGTATCGAGTATTGACTTTTTAGCTGGCTTTGGTGCCTTGGACATGAGCTAGGACCTTAAAATTCTGCATGAAAGGACAGCTAACAGCCAAGTTGCACGGAAGAATGTGAAAAGTGTTCATATATAGTAAAAACCTGAGAAATCCGTCCGTTTTGGTCATTTGTTATCGAATCGACTTAAAGCCAGATCGTCACATTGGCCGCTCTTCTCTCTGAAACGGTTGTAGTTATCGTCTGCAAAGCTATGTCGCGTGCTGCTGTATGTGGAGACACTAAAAGCACCATAGTAGAACACAGATGAAGCTTCCAAGTTGATGTAATACCCAGTAAGAAGTAGTAAAATTCAAGTTTTTGGTATCGATTATTGACTTTTTAGCTGTCTTTGGTGCCTTGGACATGAGCTAGGACCTTAAGATTCTTCATTAATGGAGGACTAGCAGACGAGTTGCACGGGAGAATGTGAAAAGTGTTCATATGTAGTAAAAGCCTGAGAAATCCGTCCGTGTTCGACATTTGTTTTCGAAACGACTTAAAGCCAGATCGTCACATTGGCCACTCTTCTCTCTGAAACGGTTGTACTTATTGTCTGCAAAGCTATGTCGAGCGCTGCTGTATGCGGAGACACTAATAGCACCATAGTAGAACACAGATGAAGCTTCTAAGTTGATGTAATAGCCAGTAAGAAGTAGTACAATTCAAGTTATAGGTATCGATTATTGACTTTTTAGCTGGCTTTGGTACCTTGTACATGAGCTAGGACCTTATGATTCTGCATGAAAGGAGGACTAGCAGCCCAGTTGCACGGGAGAATGTGAAAAGTGTTCATATGTAGTAAAAACCAAAGAAATCCGTCTGTTTCCGCCATTTGTTATCGAATCGACTTAAAGCCAGATCGTCACATTGGCCGCTCTTCTCTCTGAAACGGTTGTACTTATCGTCTGCAAAGCTATGTCGCGTGCTGCGGTATGCGGAGACACTAAAAGCACCATAGTAGAACACAGATGAAGCTTCTAAGCTGATGTAATAGCCAGTAAGAAGTAGTACAATTCGTGTTATAGGTATCGATTATTGACTTCTTAGCTTGCTTTGGTGACTTGACCATGAGCTAGGACCTTAAGATTGTGAATGAAAGGTGGACTAGCAGCCGAGTTGCACGGGAGAATGTGGAAAATGTTCATATGTAGTAAAAACCTGAGAAATCCTTCCGTTTTCGTCATTTGTTATCGAATTGACTTAAAGCCAGATCGTCACATTGGCCGCTCTTCTCTCTGAAACGGTTGTACTTATCGTCTGCAAAGCTATGTCGCGTGCTGCGGTATGCGGAGACACTAAAAGCACCATAGTAGAACACAGATGAAGCTTCTAAGTTGATGTAATAGCCAGTAAGAAGTAGTACAATTCAAGTTTCAGGTATCGATTATTGAATTTTTAGCTGGCTTTGGTGCCTTGGACATGAGCTAGGGCCTTAAGATTCTGCATGAAAGGAGGACTAGCAGCCGAGTTGCGAGGGAGAAAGTGAAAAGTGTTCATATGTAGTAAAAACCTGAGAAATCCGTCAGTTTCCGCCATTTGTTGTGGAATCGACTTAAAGCCAGTTCGTCACATTGGCCGGTCTTCTCTCTGAAACGGTTGTACTTATCGTCTGCAAAGCTATGTCGCGTGCTGCGGTATGCGGAGTCACTAAAAGCACCATAGTAGAACACAGATGAAGCTTCTAAGCTGATGTAATAGCCAGTAAGAAGTAGTACAATTCATGTTATAAGTATCGATTATTGGCTTCTTAGCTGGCTTTGGTGACTTGAACATGAGCTAGGACCTTAAGATTCTGCATTAAAGGAGGACTAGCAGCCGAGTTGCACTGGAGAATGTGGAAAATGTTCATATGTAGTAAAAACCTGAGAAATCCTTCCGTTTTCGTCATTTGTTATCGAATTGACTTAAAGCTAGATCGTCACATTGGCCGCTCTTCTCTCTGAAACGGTTGTACTTATCGACTGCAAAGCTATGTCGCGTGCTGCGGTATGCGGAGCCACTAAAAGCATTATAGTAGAACACAGATGAAGCCTCTAATTTGATGTATTAGCCAGTAAGAAGTAGTATAATTCAAGTTTTAGGTATCGATTATTGCCTTTTTAGCTGGCTTTGGTGCCTTGGACATGGCTAGGACCTTAAGATTCTGCATGAAAGGAGGACTAGCAGCCGAGTTGCACGGGAGAATGTGAAAAGTGTTCATATGTAGTGAAAACCTTAAAAATCCGTTCGTTATCGTCATTGTTATCGAATCGACTTAAAGCCAGATCGTCACATTGGCCTCTCTTCTCTCTCAAACGGTTGTACTTATCGACAGCAAAGCTATGTCGCGTGCTGCGGTATGCGGAGACACTAAAAGCACCATAGTAGAACACAGATGAAGCTTCTAAGTTGATGTAATAGTCAGTACGAAGTAGTACAATTCAAGTTTTAGGTATTGATTATTGACTTTTTAGCTGGCTTTGGTGCCTCGGACATGAGCTAGGACCTTAAGAATCTGCATGAAAGGAGGACTAGCAGCCGAGTTGCACGGGAGAATATGAAAAGTGTTCATATGTAGTAAAAACCAGAGAAATCCGTCCATGTTCGACATTTGTTATCGAATCGACTTAAAGCCAGATCGTCACATTGGCCGCTCTTCTCTCTGAAACGGTTGTACTTATCGTCTGCAAAGCTATGTCGAGTGCTGCGGCATGCGGAGACACTAAAAGCACCATAGTAGAACACAGATGAAGCTTCTAAGTTGATGTAATAGCCAGTAAGAAGTAGTACAATTCAAGTTTTAGGAATCGATTGTTGAATTTTTACCCTTCTTTGGTGCCTTGGGCATGAGCTAGGAACTTAAGATTTTGCATGAAAGGAGGACTAGCAGCCGAGTTGCACGGGAGAATGTGAAAAGTGTTCATATGTAGTGAAAACCTTAAAAATCCGTTCGTTATCGTCATTGTTATCGAATCGACTTAAAGCCAGATCGTCACATTGGCCTCTCTTCTCTCTCAAACGGTTGTACTTATCGACAGCAAAGCTATGTCGCGTGCTGCGGTATACGGAGACACTAAAAGCACCATAGTAGAACACAGATGAAGCTTCTAAGTTGATGTAATAGTCAGTACGAAGTAGTACAATTCAAGTTTTAGGTATTGATTATTGACTTTTTAGCTGGCTTTGGTGCCTCGGACATGAGCTAGGACCTTAAGATTCTGCATGAAAGGAGGACTAGCAGCCGAGTTGCACGGGAGAATATGAAAAGTGTTCATATGTAGTAAAAAGCAGAGAAATCCGTCCGTGTTCGACATTTGTTATCGAATCGACTTAAAGCCAGATCGTCACATTGGGCGCTCTACTCTCTAAAACGGTTGTACTTATCATCTGCAAAGCTATGTCGCGTGCTGCGTTATGCGGAGACACTAAAAGCACCATAGTAGAACACAGATGAAGCTTCTAAGTTGTTGTAATAGTCAGTAAGAAGTAGTACAATTCAAGTTTTAGGTATTGATTATTGACTTTTTAGCTGGCTTTGGTGCCTTGGACATGAGCTAGAACCTTAAGATTCTGCATGAAAGGAGGACTAGCAGCCGAGTTGCACGGGAGAATGTGAAACGTGTTCATATGTAGTAAAAACCAGAGAAATCCTTCAGTTTTCCTCATTTGTTATCGAATCGACTTAAAGCCAGATCGTCACATTGTGCGCTCTACTCTCTAAAACGGTTGTACTTATCGTCTGCAAAGCTATGTCGCGTGCTGCGGTATGCGGAGACACTAAAAGCACCATAGTAGAACACAGATGAAGCTTCTAAGTTGATGTAATAGCCAGTAAGAAGTAGTACAATTCAAGTTATTAGTATCGATTATTGACTTTTTAGCTGGCTTTGGTACCTTGGACATGAGCTAGGACCTTATGATTCTGCATGAAAGGAGGATTAGCAGCCGAGTTGCACGGGAGAGTGTGAAAAGTGTTCATATGCAGTAAAAACCTAAGAAATCCGTCCGTTTCCGCCATTTGTTATTGAATCGACTTAAAGCCATATCGTCACATTGGCCGCTCTTCTCTCTGAAACGGTTGTACTTATCGTCTGCAAAGCTATGTCGCGTGCTGCGGTATGTGGAGACACTAAAAGCACCATAGTAGAACACAGATGAAGCTTCTAAGCTGATGTAATAGCCAGTAAGAAGTAGTACAATTCATGTTATAGGTATCAATTATTGACTTCTTAGCTTGCTTTAGTGACTTGAACATGAGCTAGGACCTTAAGACTCTGCATGAAAGGAGGACTAGCAGGCGAGTTGCACTGGAGAACGTGGAAAATGTTCATATGTAGTAAAAACCTGTGAAATCCTTACGTTTTCGTCATTTGTTATCGAATTGACTTAAAGCCAGATCGTCACATTGGCCGCTCTTCTCTCCGAAACGGTTGTACTTATCGTCTGCAAAGCTATGTCGCGTGCTGCGGTATGCGGAGACACTAAAAGCACCATAGTAGAACACAGATGAAGCTTCTAAGTTGATGTAATAGCCAGTAAGAAGTAGTACAATTCAAGTTATTAGTATCGATTATTGACTTTTTAGCTGGCTTTGGTGTCTTGGACATGAGCTAGGGCCTTAAGATTCTGCATGAAAGGAGGACTAGCAGCCGAGTTGCGAGGGCGAAAGTGAAAAGAGTTCATATGTAGTAAAAACCTGAGAAATCCGTCCGTTTTCGTCATTTGTTATCGAATTGACGTAAAGCCAGATCGTCACATTGGCCGCTCTTCTCTCTGAAACAGTTGTACTTATCGTCTGCAAAGCTATGTCGCGTGCTGCGGTATGCGGAGACACGAAAAGCACCATAGTAGAACACAGATGAAGCTTCTAAGATGATGTAATAATCAGTAAGAAGTAGTACAATTCAAGTTTTAAGTATCGATTATTGACTTTTTAGCTGGCTTTGGTAGCTTGGACATGAGCTAGGACCTTATGATTCTGCATGAAAGGAGGACTATCAGCCAAATTGCACGGGAGAATGTGAAAAGTGTTCATATGTAGTAAAAACCTAAGAAGTCCGTCCGTTTCCGCCATTTGATATCGAATCGACTTAAAGCCAGATCGTCACATTGGCCGCTCTTCTCTCTGAAACGGTTGTACTTATCGTCTGCAAAGCTATGTCGCGTGCTGCGGTATGCGGAGACACTAAAACCACCAAAGTAGAACACAGATGAAGCGTCTAAGTTGAAGTAATATCCAGAAAGATGTAGTACAATTCAAGTCTTAGGTATCGATTATTGACTTTTTACCATTCTTTGGTGCCTTGGACATGAGCTAGGACCTTAAAATTCTGCATGAACGGAGGACTAGCAGCCGAGTTGCGGGGGAGAGTGTAAAAAGTGTTCATATGTAGTAAAAACCTGAGAAATCCGTTCGTTATCGTCATTTGTTATCGAATCGCCTTAAAGCCAGATCGTCACATTAGCCGCTCTTCTCTGTGAAACGGTTGTACTTATCGACTGCAAAGCTATGTCGCGTGCTGCGATATGCGGAGACACTAAAAGCACCATAGTAGAACACAGATGAAGCTTCTAATTGATGTAATAGCCAGTAAGAAGTAGTACAATTCAAGTTTTAGGTATCGATTAGTGACTTTTTAGCTGGCTTTGGTACCTTGGACATGAGCTAGGACCTTATGATTCTGCATGAAAGGAGGACTAGCAGCCGAGTTGCACGGGAGAATGTGAAAAGTGTTCATATGTATTAAAAACCTAAGAAATCCGTCCGTTTCCGCCATTTGTTATCGAATCGACTTAAAGCCAGATCGTCACATTGGCCGCTCTTCTCTCTGAAACGGTTGTGCTTATCGTCTGCAAAGCTATGTCGCGTGCTGCGGTATGTGGAGACACTAAAAGCACCATAGTAGAACACAGATGAAGCTTCTAAGCTGATGTAATAGCCAGTAAGAAGTAGTACAATTCATGTTGTAGGTATCGATTATGACGTCATAGCTTGCTTTGGTGACTTGAACATGAGCTAGGACCTTAACATTCTGCATGAAAGGAGGACTAGCAGCCGAGTTGCACTGGAGAATGTGGAAAATGTTCATATGCAGTAAAAACCTGAGAAATCCTTACGTTTTCGTCATTTGTTATCGAATTGACTTAAAGCCAGTTCGTCACATTGGCCGCTCTTCTCTCTGAAACGGTTGTACTTATCGTCTGCAAAGCTCTGTCGCGTGCTGCGGTATGCGGAGACACTAAAAGCACCATAGTAGAACACAGAGGAAGCTTCTAAGTTGATGTAATAGCCAGTAAGAAGTAGTACAATTCAAGTTTTAGGTATCGACAATTGACTTTTTAGCTGGCTTTGGTGTCTTGGACATGAGCTAGGGCCTTACGATTCTACATGAAAGGAGGACTAGCAGCCGAGTTGCACGGGAGAATGTGAAAAGTGTTCATATGTAGTAAAAACCTGAGAAATCCGTCCGTTATCGTCATTTGTTATCGAATCGACTGAAAGCCATATCGTCACATTGGCCGCTCTTCTCTCTGAAACGGTTGTACTTATCGTCTGCAAAGCTATGTCGCGTGCTGCGGTATGCGGAGACACTAAAACCACCATAGTAGAACACAGATGAAGCTTCTAAGTTGAAGTAATATCCAGAAAGATGTAGTACAACTCAAGTCTTAGGTATCGATTATTGAACTTTTACCATTCTTTGGTGCCTTGGACATGAGCTAGGACCTTAAAATTCTGCATGAAAGGAGGACTAGCAGCCGAGTTGCACGGGAGAATGTGAAAAGTGTTCATATGTAGTAAAAACCTTAAAAATCCGTTCGTTATCGTCATTGTTATCGAATCGACATAAAGCAAGATCGTCACATTAGCCGGTCTTCTCTCTGAAACGGTTGTACTTATCCACTGCAAAGCTATGTCGCGTGCTGCGGTATGCGGAGACACTAAAAGCACCATAGTAGAACACAGATGAAGCTTCTAAGATGATGTAATAGTCAGTAAGAAGTAGTACAATTCAAGTTTTAAGTATCGATTATTGACTTTTTAGCTGACTTTGGTGCCTTGGACATGAGTTAGGACCTTAAGATTCTGCATGACCGGAGGTCTAGCAGCCGAGTTGTACGGGAGAATGTGAAAAGTGTTCATATGTAGTAAAAACCAAAGAAATCCGTCCGTTTTCGTCATTTGTTATCGAATGACTTAATGCCAGATCGTCACATTAGCCGCAATTCTCTCTGAAACGGTTGTACTTATCGACTGCAAAGCTATGTCGCGTGCAGCGGTATGCGGAGACACTAAAAGCACCATAGTAGAACACAGATGAAGCTTCTAAGTTGATGTAATAGCCAGTAAGAAGTAGTACCATTCAAGTTTTAGGTATCGATTATTGACTTTTTAGCTGGCTTTGGTGCCTTGGACATGAGCTAGGACCTTAAGATTCTGCATGAAAGGAGGACTAGCAGACGAGTTGCACGGGAGAATGTGAAATGTGTTCATATGTAGTAAAAACCTGAGAAATCCGTCTGTTTTCGTCATTTGTTATCGAATCGACTTAAAGCCAGATCGTCAAATTGGCCGCTCTTCTCTCTGAAACGGTTGTACTTATCGTCTGGAAAGCTATGTCGCGTGCTGCGGTATGCGGAGACACTAAAAGCATCATAGTAGAACACAGATGAAGCTTCTAATTGATGTAATAGCCAGTAAGAAGTAGTTCAATTCAAGTTTTAGGTATCGATTATTGACTTTTTAGGTGGCTTTGGTGCCTTGGACATGAGCTAGGACCTTAAGATTCTGCATGAAAGGAGGACTAGCAGCCGAGTTGCCGGGGAGAATGTAAAAAGTGTTCATATGTAGTAAAAACCTGAGAAATCCGTTCGTTATCGTCATTTGTTATCGAATCGACTTAAAGCCAGATCGTCACATTAGCCGCTCTTCTCTCTGAAACGGTTGTACTTATCGACTGCAAAGCTATGTCGCGTGCTGCGGTATGCGGAGACACGAAAAGCACCATAGTAGAACACAGATGAAGCTTCTAAGATGATGTAATAATCAGTAAGAAGTAGTACAATTCAAGTTTTAAGTATCGATTATTGACTTTTTAGCTGGCTTTGGTAGCTTGGACATGAGCTAGGACCTTATCATTCTGCATGAAAGGAGGACTAGCAGCCAAATTGCACGGGAGAATGTGAAAAGTGTTCATATGTAGTAAAAACCTAAGAAATCCGTCCGTTTCCGCCATTTGTTATCGAATCGACTTAAAGCCAGATCGTCACATTGGCCGCTCTTCTCTCTGAAACGGTTGTACTTATCGTCTGCAAAGCTATGTCGCGTGCTGCGGTATGCGGAGACACTAAAACCACCATAGTAGAACACAGATGAAGCGTCTAAGTTGAAGTAATATCCAGAAAGATGTAGTACAATTCAAGTCTTGGGTATCGATTATTGACTTTTTACCATTCTTTGGTGCCTTGGACATGAGCTAGGACCTTAAAATTCTGCATGAACGGAGGACTAGCAGCCGAGTTGCGGGGGAGAATGTAAAAAGTGTTCATATGTAGTAAAAACCTGAGAAATCCGTTCGTTATCGTCATTTGTTATCGAATCGCCTTAAAGCCAGATCGTCACATTAGCCGCTCTTCTCTCTGAAACGGTTGTACTTATCGACTGCAAAGCTATGTCGCGTGCTGCGATATGCGGAGACACTAAAAGCACCATAGTAGAACACAGATGAAGCTTCTAAGATGATGAAATAGTCAGTAAGATGTAGTACAATTCAAGTTTTAGGTATCGATTATTCACTTTTTAGCTGGCTTTGGTGCGTTGGACATGAGCTAGGACTTTAAGATTGTGCATGAAAGGAGGACTAGCAGCCGAGTTGCACGGGAGAATTTGAAAAGTGTTCATATGTAGTAAAAACCTGAGAAATCCGTCCGTTTTCGTCATTTGTTATCGAATCGACTTAAATCCAGATCGTCACAATGGCCGCTCTTCTCTCTGAAACGGTTGTACTTATCGTCTGCAAAGCTATGTCGCGTGCTGCGGTATGCGGAGACACTAAAAGCATCATAGTAGAACACAGATGAAGCTTCTAATTGATGTAATAGCCAGTAAGAAGTAGTACAATTCAAGTTTTAGGTATCGATTAGTGACTGTTTAGGTGGCTTTGGTACCTTGGACATGAGCTAGGACCTTATGATTCTGCATGAAAGGAGGACTAGCAGCCGAGTTGCACGAGAGAATGTGAAAAGTGTTCATATGTATTAAAAACCTAAGAAATCCGTCCGTTTCCGCCATTTGTTATCGAATCGACTTAAAGCCAGATCGTCACATTGGCCGCTCTTCTCTCTGAAACGGTTGTGCTTATCGTCTGCAAAGCTATGTCGCGTGCTGCGGTATGTGGAGACACTAAAAGCACCATAGTAGAACACAGATGAAGCTTCTAAGCTGATGTAATAGCCAGTAAGAAGTAGTACAATTCATGTTGTAGGTATCGATTATGACGCCTTAGCTTGCTTTGGTGACTTGAACATGAGCTAGGACCTTAAGATTCTGCATGAAAGGAGGACTAGCAGCCGAGTTGCACTGGAGAATGTGGAAAATGTTCATATGCAGTAAAAACCTGAGAAATCCTTACGTTTTCGTCATTTGTTATCGAATTGACTTAAAGCCAGATCGTCACATTGGCCGCTCTTCTCTCTGAAACGGTTGTACTTATCGTCTGCAAAGCTATGTCGCGTGCTGCGGTATGCGGAGACACTTAAAGCACCATAGTAGAACACAGATGAAGCTTCTAAGTTGATGTAATAGCCAGTAAGAAGTAGTACAATTCAAGTTTTAGGTATCGACAATTGACTTTTTAGCTGGCTTTGGTGTCTTGGACATGAGCTAGGGCCTTACGATTCTACATGAAAGGAGGACTAGCAGCCGAGTTGCACGGGAGAATGTGAAAAGTGTTCATATGTAGTAAAAACCTGAGAAATCCGTCCGTTATCGTCATTTGTTATCGAATCGACTGAAAGCCATATCGTCACATTGGCCGCTCTTCTCTCTGAAACGGTTGTACTTATCGTCTGCAAAGCTATGTCGCGTGCTGCGGTATGCGGAGACACTAAAACCACCATAGTAGAACACAGATGAAGCTTCTAAGTTGAAGTAATATCCAGAAAGATGTAGTAAAACTCAAGTCTTAGGTATCGATTATTGACTTTTTACCATTCTTTGGTGCCTTGGACATGAGCTAGGACCTTAAAATTCTGCATGAAAGGAGGACTAGCAGCCGAGTTGCACGGGAGAATGTGAAAAGTGTTCATATGTAGTAAAAACCTTAAAAATCCGTTCGTTATCGTCATTGTTATCGAATCGACATAAAGCAAGATCGTCACATTAGCCGGTCTTCTCTCTGAAACGGTTGTACTTATCCACTGCAAAGCTATGTCGCGTGCAGCGGTATGCGGAGACACTAAAAGCACCATAGTAGAACACAGATGAAGCTTCTAAGTCGATGTAATAGCCAGTAAGAAGTAGTACCATTCAAGTTTTAGGTATCGATTATTGACTTTTTAGCTGACTTTGGTGCCTTGGACATGAGTTAGGACCTTAAGATTCTGCATGACCGGAGGTCTAGCAGCCGAGTTGTACGGGAGAATGTGAAAGGTGTTCATATGTAGTAAAAACCAAAGAAATCCGTTCGTTATCGTCATTTGTTGTCGAATCGACTTGAAGCCAGATCGTCACATTGGCCGCTCTTCTCTTTGAAACGGTGGTACTTATCGTCTGCAAAGCTACGTGTCGTGCTGCGGTATGCGGAGACACTAAAAGCACCATAGTAAAATACAGATGAAGCTTCTAAGCTGATGTAATAGCCAGTAAGAAGTAGTACAATTCAAGTTGCAGGTATCGATTATTGACTTTCTAGCTGGCTTTGGTGCTTTGGACATGAGCTAGGACCTTAAGATTCTGCATGAAAGGAGGACTAGCAGCCGAGTTGAACGGGAGAATGTGAAAAGTGTTCCTATGTAGTAAAAACCTGAGAAATCCGTTCGTTATCGTCATTTGTTATCGAATCGACTTAAAGCCAGATCGTCACATTAGCCGCTCCTCTCTCTGAAACGGTTGTACTTATCGACTGCAAAGCTATGTCGCGTGCTGCGGTATGCGGAGACACTAAAAGCACCATAGTAGAACACAGATGAAGCTTCTAAGATGATGTAATAGTCAGTAAGATGTAGTACAATTCAAGTTTTAGGTATCGATTATTGACTTTTTAGCTGTCTTTGGTGCCTTGGACATGAGTTAGGACCTTAAGATTCTGCATGACAGGAGGTCTAGCAGCCGAGTTGTACCGGAGAATGGGAAAAGTGTTCATATGTAGTAAAAACCTGAGAAATCCGTCCGTTTTCGTCATTTGTTATCGAATCGACTTAAAGCCAGATCGTTACATTGGCCGCTCTTCTCTCTGAAACGGTTGTACTTACCGTCTGCAAAGCTATGTCGCGTGCTGCGGTATGCGGAGACACTAAAAGCATCATAGTAGAACACAGATGAAGCTTCTAAGTTGATGTAATAGCCAGTAAGAAGTAGTTCAATTCAAGTTTTAGGTATCGATTATTGACTTTTTAGGTGGCTTTGGTGCCTTGGACATGAGCTAGGACCTTAAGATTCTGCATGAAAGGAGGACTAGCAGCCGAGTTGCAGGGGAGAATGTAAAAAGTGTTCATATGTAGTAAAAACCTGAGAAATCCGTTCGTTATCGTCATTCGTTATCGAATCGACTTAAAGCCAGATCGTCACATTAGCCGCTCTTCTCTCTGAAACGGTTGTACTTATCGACTGCAAAGCTATGTCGCGTGCTGCGGTATGCGGAGACACTAAAAGCACCATAGTAGAACACAGATGAAGCTTCTAAGATGATGTAATAGTCAGTAAGAAGTAGTACAATTCAAGTTTTAAGTATCGATTATTGACTTTTTAGCTGGCTTTGGTAGCTTGGACATGAGCTAGGACCTTTTGATTCTGCATGAAAGGAGGACTAGCAGCCGAATTGCACGGGAGGATGTGAAAAGTGTTCATATGTAGTAAAAACCTAAGAAATCCGCCCGTTTCCGCCATTTGTTATCTAATCGACTTAAAGCCAGATCGTCACATTGGCCGCTCTTCTCTCTGAAACGGTTGTACTTATCGTCTGCAAAGCTATGTCGCGTGCTGCGGTATGTGGAGACACTAAAAGCACCATAGTAGAACACAGATGAAGCTTCTAAGCTGATGTAATAGCCAGTAAGAAGTAGTACAATTCATGTTATAGGTATCAATTATTGACTTCTTAGCTTGCTGTAGTGACTTGAACATGAGCTAGGACCTTCAGATTCTGCATGAAAGGAGGACTAGCAGCCGAGTTGCACTGGATAATGTGGAAAATGTTCATATGTAGTAAAAACCTGTGAAATCCATAGGTTTCCGTCATTTGTTATCGAATTGACTTAAAGCCAGATCGTCACATTGGCCGCTCTTCTCTCTGAAACGGTTGTACTTATCGTCTGCAAAGCTATGTCGCGTGCTGCGGTATGCGGAGACACTAAAAGCACCATAGTAGAACACAGATGAAGCTTCTAAGTTGATGTAATAGCCAGTAAGAAGTAGTACAATTCAAGTTTTAGGTATCGACAATTGACTTTTTAGCTGGCTTTGGTGTCTTGGACATGAGCTAGGGCCTTACGATTCTACATGAAAGGAGGACTAGCAGCCGAGTTGCACGGGAGAATGTGAAAAGTGTTCATATGTAGTAAAAACCTGAGAAATCCGTCCGTTATCGTCATTTGTTAACGAATCGACTGAAAGCCATATCGTCACATTGGCCGCTCTTCTCTCTGAAACGGTTGTACTTATCGTCTGCAAAGCTATGTCGCGTGCTGCGGTATGCGGAGACACTAAAACCACCATAGTAGAACACAGATGAAGCTTCTAAGTTGAAGTAATATCCAGAAAGATGTAGTACAACTCAAGTCTTCGGTATCGATTATTGACTTTTTACCATTCTTTGGTGCCTTGGACATGAGCTAGGACCTTAAAATTCTGCATGAAAGGAGGACTAGCAGCCGAGTTGCACGGGAGAATGTGAAAAGTGTTCATATGTAGTAAAAACCTTAAAAATCCGTTCGTTATCGTCATTGTTATCGAATCGACATCAAGCAAGATCGTCACATTAGCCGGTCTTCTCTCTGAAACGGTTGTACTTATCCACTGCAAAGCTATGTCGCGTGCTGCGATATGCGGAGACACTAAAAGCACCATAGTAGAACACAGATGAAGCTTCTAAGATGATGTAATAGTCAGTAAGAAGTAGTACAATTCAAGTTTTAAGTATCGATTATTGACTTTTTAGCTGACTTTGGTGCCTTGGACATGAGTTAGGACCTTAAGATTCTGCATGACCGGAGGTCTAGCAGCCGAGTTGTACGGGAGAATGTGAAAAGTGTTCATATGTAGTAAAAACCAAAGAAATCCGTCCGTTTTCGTCATTTGTTATCGAATCGACATAAAGCCAGATCGTCACATTAGCCGCAATTCTCTCTGAAACGGTTGTACTTATCGACTGCAAAGCTATGTCGCGTGCAGCGGTATGCGGAGACACTAAAAGCACCATAGTAGAACACAGATGAAGCTTCTAAGTTGATGTAATAGCCAGTAAGAAGTAGTACCATTCAAGTTTTAGGTATCGATTATTGACTTTTTAGCTGGCTTTGGTGCCTTGGACATGAGCTAGGACTTTAAGATTCTGCATGAAAGGAGGACTAGCAGACGAGTTGCACGGGAGAATGTGAAATGTGTTCATATGTAGTAAAAACCTGAGAAATCCGTCTGTTTTCGTCATTTGTTATCGAATCGACTTAAAGCCAGATCGAAAAATTGGCCGCTCTTCTCTCTGAAACGGTGGTACTTATCGTCTGCAAAGCTACGTGTCGTGCTGCGGTATGCGGAGACACTAAAAGCACCATAGTAAAATACAGATGAAGCTTCTAAGCTGATGTAATAGCCAGTAAGAAGTAGTACAATTCAAGTTGCAGGTATCGATTATTGACTTTCTAGCTGGCTTTGGTGCCTTGGACATGAGCTAGGACCTTAAGATTCTGCATGAAAGGAGGACTAGCAGCCGAGTTGAACGGGAGAATGTGAAAAGTGTTCCTATGTAGTAAAAACCTGAGAAATCCGTTCGTTATCGTCATTTGTTATCGAATCGACTTAAAGCCAGATCGTCACATTAGCCGCTCCTCTCTCTGAAACGGTTGTACTTATCGACTGCAAAGCTATGTCGCGTGCTGCGGTATGCGGAGACACTAAAAGCACCATAGTAGAACACAGATGAAGCTTCTAAGATGATGTAATAGTCAGTAAGATGTAGTACAATTCAAGTTTTAGGTATCGATTATTGAGTTTTTAGCTGTCTTTGGTGCCTTGGACATGAGTTAGGACCTTAAGATTCTGCATGAAAGGAGGTCTAGCAGCCGAGTTGTACCGGAGAATGTGAAAAGTGTTCATATGTAGTAAAAACCTGAGAAATCCGTCCGTTTTCGTCATTTGTTATCGAATCGACTTAAAGCCAGATCGTTACATTGGCCGCTCTTCTCTCTGAAACGGTTGTACTTATCGTCTGCAAAGCTATGTCGCGTGCTGCGGTATGTGGAGACACTAAAAGCACCATAGTAGAACACAGATGAAGCTTCTAAGCTGATGTAATAGCCAGTAAGAAGTAGTACAATTCATGTTATAGGTATCAATTATTGACTTCTTAGCTTGCTGTAGTGACTTGAACATGAGCTAGGACCTTAAGATTCTGCATGAAAGGAGGACTAGCAGCCGAGTTGCACTGGAGAATGTGGAAAATGTTCATATGTAGTAAAAACCTGTGAAATCCATACGTTTTCGTCATTTGTTATCGAATTGACTTAAGGCCAGATCGTCACATTGGCCGCTCTTCTCTCTGAAACGGTTGTACTTATCGTCTGCAAAGCTATGTCGCGTGCTGCGGTATGCGGAGACACTAAAAGCACCATAGTAGAACACAGATGAAGCTTCTAAGTTGATGTAATAGCCAGTAAGAAGTAGTACAATTCAAGATTTTAGTATCGATTATTGACTTTTTAACTGGCTTTGGTGTCTTGGACATGAGCTAGGGCCTTAAGATTCTGCATGAAAGGAGGACTAGCAGCCGAGTTGCACGGGAGAATGTTAAAAGTGTTCATATGTAGTAAAAACCTGAGCAATCCGTCCGTTATCGTCATTTGTTATCGAATCGACTGAAAGCCAGATCGTCACATTGGCCGCTCTTCTCTCTGAAACGGTTGTACTTATCGTCTGCAAAGCTATGTCGCGTGCTGCGGTATGCGGAGACACTAAAACCACCATAGTAGAACACAGATGAAGCGTCTAAGTTGAAGTAATATCCAGAAAGATGTAGTACAATTCAAGCCTTAGGTATCGATTATTGACTTTTTACCATTCTTTGGTGCCTTGTACATGAGCTAGGACCTTAAAATTCTGCATGAACGGAGGACTAGCAGCCGAGTTGCAGGGGAGAATGTAAAAAGTGTTCATATGTAGTAAAAACCTGAGAAATCCGTTCGTTATCGTCATTTGTTATCGAATTGACTTAAGGCCAGATCGTCACATTGGCCGCTCTTCTCTCTGAAACGGTTGTACTTATCGTCTGCAAAGCTATGTCGCGTGCTGCGGTATGCGGAGACACTAAAAGCACCATAGTAGAACACAGATGAAGCTTCTAAGTTGATGTAATAGCCAGTAAGAAGTAGTACAATTCAAGATTTTACTATCGATTATTGACTTTTTAACTGGCTTTGGTGTCTTGGACATGAGCTAGGGCCTTAAGATTCTGCATGAAAGGAGGACTAGCAGCCGAGTTGCACGGGAGAATGTTAAAAGTGTTCATATGTAGTAAAAACCTGAGCAATCCGTCCGTTATCGTCATTTGTTATCGAATCGACTGAAAGCCAGATCGTCACATTGGCCGCTCTTCTCTCTGAAACGGTTGTACTTATCGTCTGCAAAGCTATGTCGCGTGCTGCGGTATGCGGAGACACTAAAACCACCATAGTAGAACACAGATGAAGCGTCTAAGTTGAAGTAATATCCAGAAAGATGTAGTACAATTCAAGCCTTAGGTATCGATTATTGACTTTTTACCATTCTTTGGTGCCTTGTACATGAGCTAGGACCTTAAAATTCTGCATGAACGGAGGACTAGCAGCCGAGTTGCAGGGGAGAATGTAAAAAGTGTTCATATGTAGTAAAAACCTGAGAAATCCGTTCGTTATCGTCATTTGTTATCGAATCGCCTTAAAGCCAGATCGTCACATTAGCCGCTCTTCTCTCTGAAACGGTTGCACTTATCGACTGCAAAGCTATGTCGCGTGCTGCGATATGCGGAGACACTAAAAGCACCATAGTAGAACACAGATGAAGCTTCTAAGATGATGAAATAGTAAGTAAGATGTAGTACAATTCAAGTTTTAGGTATCGATTAGTGACTTTTTAGCTGGCTTTGGTACCTTGGACATGAGCTAGGACCTTATGATTCTGCATGAAAGGAGGACTAGCAGCCGAGTTGCACGGGAGATTGTGAAAAGTGTTCATATGTAGTAAAAACCTGAGAAATCCGTCCGTTTTCGTCATTTGTTATCGAATCGACTTAAAGCCAGATCGTAACAATGGCCGCTCTTCTCTCTGAAACGGTTGTACTTATCGTCTGCAAAGCTATGTCGCGTGCTGCGGTATGCGGAGACACTAAAAGCATCATAGTAGAACACAGATGAAGCTTCTAATTGATGTAATAGCCAGTAAGAAGTAGTACAATTCAAGTTTTAGGTATCGATTAGTGACTTTTTAGCTGGCTTTGGTACCTTGGACATGAGCTAGGACCTTATGAATCTGCATGAAAGGAGGACTAGCAGCCGAGTTGCACGGGAGAATGTGACAAGTGTTCATATGTAGTAAAAACCTAAGAAATCCGTCCGTTTCCGCCATTTGTTATCGAATCGACTTAAAGCCAGATCGTCACATTGGCCGCTCTTCTCTCTGAAACGGTTGTACTTATCGTCTGCAAAGCTACGTCGCGTGCTGCGGTATGTGGAGACACTAAAAGCACCATAGTAGAACACAGATGAAGCTTCTAAGCTGATGTAATAGCCAGTAAGAAGTAGTACAATTCATGTTGTAGGTATCGATTATTGAAGTCTTAGCTTGCATTGGTGACTTGAACATGAGCTAGGACCTTAAGATTCTGCATGAAAGGAGGACTAGCAGCCGAGTTGCACTGGAGAATGTGGAAAATGTTCATATGCAGTAAAAACCTGAGAAATCCTTACGTTTTCGTCATTTGTTATCGAATTGACTTAAAGCCAGATCGTCACATTGGCCGCTCTTCTCTCTGAAACGGTTGTACTTATCGTCTGCAAAGCTATGTCGCGTGCTGCGGTATGCGGAGACACTAAAAGCACCATAGTAGAACACAGATGAAGCTTCTAAGATGATGTAATAGTCAGTAAGAAGTAGTACAATTCAAGTTTTAAGTATCGATTATTGACTTTTCAGCTGACTTTGGTGCCTTGGACATGAGTTAGGACCTTAAGATTCTGCATGACCGGAGGTCTAGCAGCCGAGTTGTACGGGAGAATGTGAAAAGTGTTCATATGTAGTAAAAACCTGAGAAATCCGTCCGTTATCGTCATTTGTTATCGAATCGACTTAAAGCCAGATCGTTACATTGGCCGCTCTTCTCTCTGAAACGGTTGTACTTACCGTCTGCAAAGCTATGTCGCGTGCTGCGGTATGCGGAGACACTAAAAGCATCATAGTAGAACACAGATGAAGCTTCTAAGTTGATGTAATAGCCAGTAAGAAGTAGTTCAATTCAAGTTTTAGGTATCGATTATTGACTTTTTAGGTGGCTTTGGTGCCTTGGACATGAGCTAGGACCTTTTGATTCTGCATGAAAGAAGGACTAGCAGCCGAATTGCACGGGAGAATGTGAAAAGTGTTCATATGTAGTAAAAACCTAAGAAATCCGTCCGTTTCCGCCATTTGTTATCGAATCGACTTAAAGCCAGATCGTCACATTGGCCGCTCTTCTCTCTGAAACGGTTGTACTTATCGTCTGCAAAGCTATGTCGCGTGCTGCGGTATGTGGAGACACTAAAAGCACCATAGTAGAACACAGATGAAGCTTCTAAGCTGATGTAATAGCCAGTAAGAAGTAGTACAATTCATGTTATAGGTATCAATTATTGACTTCTTAGCTTGCTGTAGTGACTTGAACATGAGCTAGGACCTTAAGATTCTGCATGAAAGGAGGACTAGCAGCCGAGTTGCACTGGAGAATGTGGAAAATGTTCATATGTAGTAAAAACCTGTGAAATCCATACGTTTTCGTCATTTGTTATCGAATTGACTTAAAGCCAGATCGTCACATTGGCCGCTCTTCTCTCTGAAACGGTTGTACTTATCGTCTGCAAAGATATGTCGCGTGCTGCGGTATGCGGAGACACTAAAAGCACCATAGTAGAACACAGATGAAGCTTCTAAGTTGATGTAATAGCCAGTAAGAAGTAGTACAATTCAAGTTTTAAGTATCGATTATTGACTTTTTAACTGGCTTTGGTGTCTTGGACATGAGCTAGGGCCTTAAGATTCTGCATGAAAGGAGGACTAGCAGCCGAGTTGCACGGGAGAATGTGAAAAGTGTTCATATGTAGTAAAAACCTGAGCAATCCGTCCGTTATCGTCATTTGTTATCGAATCGACTGAAAGCCAGATCGTCACATTGGCCGCTCTTCTCTCTGAAACGGTTGTACTTATCGTCTGCAAAGCTATGTCGCGTGCTGCGGTATGCGGAGACACTAAAACCACCATAGTAGAACACAGATGAAGCGTCTAAGTTGAAGTAATATCCAGAAAGATGTAGTACAATTCAAGTCTTAGGTATCGATTATTGACTTTTTACCATTCTTTGGTGCCTTGTACATGAGCTAGGACCTTAAAATTCTGCATGAACGGAGGAATAGCAGCCGAGTTGCAGGGGAGAATGTAAAAAGTGTTCATATGTAGTAAAAACTTGAGAAATCCGTTCGTTATCGTCATTTGTTATCGAATCGCCTTAAAGCCAGATCGTCACATTAGCCGCTCTTCTCTCTGAAACGGTTGCACTTATCGACTGCAAAGCTATGTCGCGTGCTGCGATATGCGGAGACACTAAAAGCACCATAGTAGAACACAGATGAAGCTTCTAAGATGATGAAATAGTAAGTAAGATGTAGTACAATTCAAGTTTTAGGTATCGATTATTCACTTTTTAGCTGGCTTTGGTGCCTTGGACATGAGCTAGGACTTTAAGATTGTGCATGAAAGGAGGACTAGCAGCCGAGTTGCACGGGCGATTGTGAAAAGTGTTCATATGTAGTAAAAACCTGAGAAATCCGTCCGTTTTCGTCATTTGTTATCGAATCGACTTAAAGCCAGATCGTCACAATGGCCGCTCTTCTCTCTGAAACGGTTGTACTTATCGTCTGCAAAGCTATGTCGCGTGCTGCGGTATGCGGAGACACTAAAAGCATCATAGTAGAACACAGATGAAGCTTCTAATTGATGTAATAGCCAGTAAGAAGTAGTACAATTCAAGTTTTAGGTATCGATTAGTGACTTTTTAGCTGGCTTTGGTACCTTGGACATGAGCTAGGACCTTATGAATCTGCATGAAAGGAGGACTAGCAGCCGAGTTGCACGGGAGAATGTGACAAGTGTTCATATGTAGTAAAAACCTAAGAAATCCGTCCGTTTCCGCCATTTGTTATCGAATCGACTTAAAGCCAGATCGTCACATTGGCCGCTCTTCTCTCTGAAACGGTTGTACTTATCGTCTGCAAAGCTATGTCGCCTGCTGCGGTATGTGGAGACACTAAAAGCACCATAGTAGAACACAGATGAAGCTTCTAAGCTGATGTAATAGCCAGTAAGAAGTAGTACAATTCATGTTGTAGGTATCGATTATTGAAGTCTTAGCTTGCTTTGGTGACTTGAACATGAGCTAGGACCTTAAGATTCTGCATGAAAGGAGGACTAGCAGCCGAGTTGCACTGGAGAATGTGGAAAATGTTCATATGCAGTAAAAACCTGAGAAATCCTTACGTTTTCGTCATTTGTTATCGAATTGACTTAAAGCCAGATCGTCACATTGGCCGCTCTTCTCTCTGAAACGGTTGAACTTATCGTCTGCAAAGCTATGTCGCGTGCTGCGGTATGTGGAGACACTAAAAGCACCATAGTAGAACACAGATGAAGCTTCTAAGTTGATGTAATAGCCAGTAAGAAGTAGTACAATTGAAGTTTTAGGTATCGACAATTGACTTTTTAGCTGGCTTTGGTGTCTTGGACATGAGCTAGGGCCTTACGATTCTGCATGAAAGGAGGACTAGCAGCCGAGTTGCACGGGAGAATGTGAAAAGTGTTCATATGTAGTAAAAACCTGAGCAATCCGTCCGTTATCGTCATTTGTTATCAAATCGACTGAAAGCCAGATCGTCACATTGGCCGCTCTTTTCTCTGAAACGGTTGTACTTATCGTCTGCAAAGCTATGTCGCGTGCTGCGGTATGCGGAGACACTAAAACCACCATAGTAGAACACAGATGAAGCATCTAAGTTGATGTAATAGCCAGTAAGAAGTAATCCAATTCAAGTATTAGGTATCGATTATTGACTTTTTAGCTGGCTTTGGTGCCTTGGACATGAGCTAGGACCTTAAGATTCTGCATGACCGGAGGTCTAGCAGCCGAGTTGCACGGGAGAATGTGAAAAGTGTTCATATGTAGTAAAAACCAAAGAAATCCGTCCGTTTTCGTCATTTGTTATCGAATCGACGTAAAGCCAGATCGTCACATTAGCCGCAATTCTCTCTGAAACGGTTGTACTTATCGACTGCAAAGCTATGTCGCGTGCAGCGGTATGCGGAGACACTAAAAGCACCATAGTAGAACACAGATGAAGCTTCCAAGTTGATGTAATAGCCAGTAAGAAGTAGTACCATTCAAGTTTTAGGTATCAATTATTGACTTTTTAGCTGGCTTTGGTGCCTTGGACATGAGCTCTGACCTTAACATTCTGCATGAAAGGAGGACTAGCAGCCGAGTTGCACGGGAGAATGTGAAAAGTGTTCATATGTAGTAAAAACCAGAGAAATCCGTCCGCGTTCGACATTTGTTATCAAATCGACTTAAAGCCAGATCGTCACATTGGCCGCTCTTCTCTCTGAAACGGTTGTACTTATCGTCTGAAAAGCTATGTCGAGTGCTGCGGTTTGCGGACACACGAAAAGCACCATAGTAAAACACAGATGAAGCTTCCAAGTTGATGTAATAGCCAGTAAGAAGTAGTACAATTCAGGTTTTAAGTATCGATTGTTGACTTCTTACCCTTCTTTGGTGCCTTGGGCATGAGCTAGGAACTTAAGATTTTGCATAATAGGAGGTCTAGCAGCCGCGTCTCACGTGAGAATGTGAAAAGTGTTCATATGTAGTAAAAACCTGAGAAATCCGTTCGTTATCGTCATTTGTTGTCGAATCGACTTAAAGCCAGATCGTCACATTGGCCGCTCTTCTCTTTGAAACGGTGGTACTTATCGTCTGCAAAGCTACGTGTCGTGCTGCGTTATGCGGAGACACTAAAAGCACCATAGTAAAACACAGATGAAGCTTCTAAGCTGATGTAATAGCCAGTAAGAAGTAGTACAATTCAAGTTGCAGGTATTGATTATTGACTTTCTAGCTGGCTTTGGTGCCTTGGACATGAGCTAGTACCTTAAGATTCTGCATGAAAGGAGGACTAGCAGCCGAGTTGAACGGGAGAATGTGAAAAGTGTTCCTATGTAGTAAAAACCTGAGAAATCCGTTCGTTATCGTCATTTGTTATCGAATCGACTTAAAGCCAGATCGTCACATTAGCCGCTCTTCTCCCTGAAACGGTTGTACTTATCGACTGCAAAGCTATGTCGCGTGCTGCGGTATGCGGAGACACTAAAAGCACCATAGTAGAACGCAGATGAAGCTTCTAAGATGATGTAATAGCCAGTAAGAAGTAGTACCATTCAAGTTTTAGGTATCGATTGTAGACTTTTTAGCTGGCTTTGGTGCCTTGGACATGAGCTAGGACCTTAAGATTCTGCATGAAAGGAGGACTAGCAGCCGAGTTGCACGGGAGAATGTGAAAAGTGTTCATATGTAGTAAAAACCAGAGAAATCCGTCCGTGTTCAACATTTGTTATCGAATCGACTTAAAGCCAGATCGTCACATTGGCCGCTCTTCTCTCTGAAACGGTTGTACTTATCGTCTGCAAAGCTATGTCGAGTGCTGCGGCATGCGGAGACACTAAAAGCACCATAGTAGAACACAGATGAAGCTTCTTAGTTGATGTAATAGCCAATAAGAAGTAGTACAATTCAAGTTTTAAGTATCGATTGTTGACTTCTTACCCTTCTTTGGTGCCTTGGGCATGAGCTAGGAACTTAAGATTTTGCATGATAGGAGGTCTAGCAGCCGCGTTGCACGTGAGACTGTGAAAAGTGTTCATATGTAGTAAAAACCTGAGAAATCCGTTCGTTATCGTCATTTGTTATCGAATCGACTTAAAGCCAGATCGTCACATTGGGCGCTCTTCTCTCTGAAACGGTTGTACTTATCGACTGCAAAGCTATGTCGCGTGCTGCGGTATGCGGAGACACTAAAAGCACCATAGTAGAACACAGATGAAGCTTCTAAGTTGATGTAATAGCCAGTAAGAAGTAGTACCATTCAAGTTTTAGGTATCGATTATTAACTTTTTAGCTGGCTTTGGTGCCTTGGACATGAGCTAGGACCTTAAGATTCTGCATGAAAGGAGGACTAGCAGCCGAGTTGCACGGGAGAATGTGAAAAGTGTTCATATGTAGTAAAAACCAGAGAACTCCGTCCGTGTTCGACATTTGTTATCGAATCGACTTAAAGCCAGATCGTAACATTTGCCGCTCTTCTCTCTAAAACGGTTGTACTTATCGTCTGCAAAGCTATGTCGAGTGCTGCGGCATGCGGAGATACTAAAAGCCTCATAGTAGAACACAGATGAAGCTTCTAAGTTGATGTTATAGCCAGTTAGAAGTAGTACAATTCAAGTTTTAGGTATCGAATTTGACTTTTTAGCTGGCTTTGGTGCCTTGTACATGAGTTAGGACCTTAAGATTCTGCATGAAAGGAGGTTCAGAAGCCGAGTTGTACGGGAGAATGTGAAAAGTGTTCATATGTAGTAAAAACCTGAGAAATCTGTCCGTTTTCGTCATTTGTTATCGAATCGACTTAAATCCAGATCGTCACATTGGCCGCTCTTCGTTCTGAAACGGTTGTTCTTATCTTGTGCAAAGCTATGTCGCGCGCTGCGGTATGCAGAGACACTAAATGCACCATAGTAGAACACAGATGAAGCTTCTAAGTTGATGTAATAGTCAGTAAGAAGTAGTACAATTCAAGTTTTAGGTACTGATTATTGACTTTTTATCTGGCTTTTGTGTCTTGGACATGAGATAGGACCTTAAGATTCTGCATGAAAGGATTACTAGCAGCCGAGTTGCACTGGAGAATGTGGAAAATGTTCATATGTAGTAAAAACCTGAGAAATCCTTATGATTTCGTCATTTGTTAACGAATCGACTTAAAGCCAGATCGTCACATTGGCCGCTCTTCTCTCTGAAACGGTTCTACTTATTGTCTGCAAAGCTATGTCGCATGCTGCGGTATGCGGAGACACTGAAAGCACCATAGTAGAACACAGATGAAGCTTCTAAGTTGATGTAATAGCCAGTAAGAAGTAGTACCATTCAAGTTTTAGGTATCGATTATTAAATTTTTAACTGGCTTTGGTGCCTTGGACATGAGCTAGGACCTTAAGATTCTGCATGAAAGGAGGACTAGTAGCCGAGTTGCACGGGAGAATGTGAAAAGTGTTCATATGTAGTAAAAACCAGAGAAATCCGTCCGTGTTCGACATTTGTTATCGAATCGACTTAAAGCCAGATCGTCACATTGGCCGCTCTTCTCTCTCAAACGGTTGTACTTATCGACTGCAAAGCTATGTCGCGTGCTGCGGTATGCGGAGACACTAAAAGCACCATAGTAGAACACAGATGAAGCTTATAAGTTGATGTAATAGTCAGTAAGAAGTAGTACAATTCAAGTTTTAGGTATTGATTATTGACTTTTTAGCTGGCTTTGGTGCCTTGGACATGAGCTAGGACCTTAAGATTCTGCATGAAAGGAGGACTAGCAGCCGAGTTGCACGGGAGAATATGAAAAGTGTTCATATGTAGTAAAAACCAGAGAAATCCGTCCGTGTTCGACATTTGTTATCGAATCGACTTAAAGCCAGATCGTAACATTTGCCGCTCTTCTCTCTAAAACGGTTGTACTTATCGTCTGCAAAGCTATGTCGAGTGCTGCGGCATGCGGAGACACTAAAAGCCTCATAGTAGAACACAGATGAAGCTTCTAAGTTGATGTTATAGCCAGTTAGAAGTAGTACAATTCAAGTTTTAAGTATCGATTGTTGACTTTTTACCCTTCTTTGGTGCCTTGGGCATGAGCTAGCAACTTAAGATTTTGCATGGTAGGAGGTCTAGCAGCCGCGTTGCACGTGAGAATGTGAAAAGTGTTCATATGTAGTAAAACCCTGAGAAATCCGTCCGTTTTCGTCATTTGTTGTCGAATCGACTTAAAGCCAGATCGTCACATTAGCCGCTCTTCCCCCTGAAACGGTTGTACTTATCGACTGCAAAGCTATGTCGCGTGCTGCGGTATGCGGAGACACTAAAAGCACCATAGTAGAACGCAGATGAAGCTTCTAAGATGATGTAATAGTCATTAAGAAGTAGTACAATTCCAGTTTTAGGTATCGATTATTGACTTTTTAGCTGGCTTTGGTGCCTTGTACATGAGTTAGGACCTTAAGATTCTGCATGAAAGGAGGTTCAGAAGCCGAGTTGTACGGGAGAATGTGAATAGTGTTCATATGTACTAAAAACCTGAGAAATCTGTCCGTTTTCGTCATTTGTTATCGAATCGACTTAAATCCAGATCGTCACATTGGCCGCTCTTCGTTCTGAAACGGTTGTTCTTATCTTGTGCAAAGCTATGTCGCGCGCTGCGGTATGCAGAGACACTAAATGCACCATAGTAGAACACAGATGAAGCTTCTAAGTTGATGTAATAGTCAGTAAGAAGTAGTACAATTCAAGTTTTAGGTACTGATTATTGACTTTTTAGCTTGCTTTGGTGTCTTGGACATGAGATAGGACCTTAAGATTCTGCATGAAAGGATTACTAGCATACGAGTTGCACTGGAGAATGTGGAAAATGTTCATATGTAGTAAAAACCTGAGAAATCCTTCCGATTTCGTCATTTGTTAACGAATCGACTTAAAGCCAGATCGTCACATTGGCCGCTCTTCTCTCTGAAACGGTTCTACTTATTGTCTGCAAAGCTATGTCGCATGCTGCGGTATGCGGAGACACTGAAAGCACCATAGTAGAACACAGATGAAGGCTCTAATTTGATGTAATAGCCTGTAAGAAGTAGTACAATTCAAGTTTTAGGTATCGATTATTGACTTTTTAGCTGGCTTTGGTGCCTTGGACATGAGCTAGGACCTTAAGATTCTGCATTAAAGGAGGACTAGCAGCCGAGTTGCACGTTAGAATGTGAAAAGTGTTCATATGTAGTAAAAACCAGAGAAATCCGTCCGTGTTCATCATTTGTCATCGAATCGACTTAAAGCCAGATCGTCACATTGGGCGCTCTACTATCTAAAGCGGTTGTACTTATCGTCTGCAAAGCTATGTCGCGTGCTGCGGTATGTGGAGACACTAAAAGCACCATAGTAGAACACAGATGAAGCTTCTATGTTGATGTAATAGCCGGTAAGAAGTAGTACAATTCAAGTTTTAGGTATCGATTGTTGACTTTTTACCCTTCTTTGGTGCCTTGGGCATGAGCTAGGAACTTAAGATTTTGCATGATAGGAGGTCTAGCAGCCACGTTGCACGTGAGAATGTGAAAAGTGTTCATATGTAGTAAAAACCTGAGAAATCCGTCCGTTTCCGCCATTTGTTACCGAATCGACTTAAAGCCAGAACGTCACATTGGCCGCTCTTCTCTCTGAAACGGTTGTACTTATCGTCTGCAAAGCTATGTCGCGTGCTGCGGTATGCGGGGACACTAAAATCACCATTGTAGAACACAGATGAAGCTTCTAAGATGATGTAATAGCAAGTAAGATGTAGTACAATTCAAGTCTTAGGTATCGATTATTGACTTTTTACCATTCTTTGGTTTTGGTGGCTTGGACATGTACTAGGACCTTAAAATTCTGCATGAATGGAGGACTAGCAGCCGAGGTGCACGGGAGAATGTGAAAAGTGTTCATATGTAGTAAAAACCTGAGAAATCCGTCCGTGTTCGACATTTGTTATCGAATCGACTTAAAGCCAGATCGTCACATTGGCCGCTCTTCTCTTTGAAACGGTTGTACTTATCGTCTGCAAAGCTATGTCACGTGCTGCGGTATCTATAGACACTAAAAGGGCCATAGTAGAACACAGATGAAGCTTCTAAGTTGATGTAATAGCCAGTAAGAAGTAGTGCAATTCAAGTTTTAGGTATAGATTATTGACTTTTTAGCTGGCTTTGGTTCCTTGGACATGAGCTAGGACCTTAAGATTCTGCATGAAATGTGGATTAGCAGCCGAGTTGTACGGGAGAATGTGAAATGTGTTCATATGTAGTAAAAACCTGAGAAATCCGTCCGTTTTCGTCATTTGTTATCGAATCGACTTAAAGCCAGATCGTTACATTGGCCGCTCTCCTCTCTGAAACGTTTCCACTTATCGTCTGCAAAGCTATGTCGCGTGCTGCGGAATGCGGAGACACTAAAAGCACCATAGTAGAACACAGATGAAGCCTGTAATTTGATGTAATAGCCAGTAAGAAGTTGTACAATTCAAGTTTTAGGTATCGATTATTGACTTTTTAGCTGGCTTTGGTGCCTTGGACATGAGCTAGGACCTCAAAATTCTGCATGAACGGAGGACTAGCAGCCGAGTTGCACGGGAGAATGTGAAAAGTGTTCATATGTAGTAAAAACCTGAGAAATCCGTCCGTTTTCGTCATTTGTTATCGAATCGACTTAAAGCCAGATCGTCACATTGGCCGCTCTTCTCTCTGAAACGGTTGTACTTATCGTCTGCGAAGCTATGCCACGTGCTGCGGTATGTGGAGACACTAAAAGTGCCATAGTAGAACACAGATGAAGCTTCTAAGTTGATGTAATAGCCAGTAAGAAGTAGTACAATTCAAGTTTTAGGTATCGATTATTGACTTTTTAGCTGGCTTTAGTGCCTTGGACATGAGCTAGGACCTTAAGATTCTGCATGAAAGGTGGATTAACAGCCGAGTTTCACGGGAGAATGTGAAGTGTGTTCATATGTAGTAAAAACCTGAGAAATCCGTTCGTTTTGGTCATTTGTTATCGAATCGACTTAAAGCCAGATCGTCACATTGGCCGCTCTTCTCTCTGAAACGGTTCTACTTATCGTCTGCAAAGCTATGTCGCGTGCTGCGGTATGCGGAGACACTAAAAGCACCATAGCAGAACACAGATGAAGATTCTAAGTTGATGTAATAGCCAGTAAGAAGTAGTACAATTCAAGTTTTAGGTATCGATTATTGACTTTTTAGCTGGCTTTGGTGCCTTGGACATGAGCTAGGACCTTAAGATTCTGCATTAAAGGAGGACTAGCTGCCGAGTTGCACGGGAGAATGTGAAAAGTTTTCATATGTAGTAATAACCTGAGAAATCCGTCCGTTTTCGTCATTTGTTATCGAATCGACGTAAAGCCAGATCGTCACATTGGCCGCTCTTCCCTTTGAAACGGTTGTACTTATCGTCTGCAAATCTATGTCGCGTGCTGCGGTATGCGGAGACACTAAAATCACCATTGTAGAACACAGATGAAGCTTCTAAGTTGATGTAATAGCCAGTAAGAAGTAGTACAATTCAAGTTTTAGGTATCGATTATTTAATTTTTAGCTGGCTTTGGTGCCTTGGATATGAGCTAGGACCTTAAGATTCTGCATGAACGGAGGACTAGCAGCCGAGTTGCACGGGAGAATGTGAAAAGTGTTCAAATGTAGTAAAAACCTGAGAAATCCGTCCGTTTCGTCATTTGTTATCGAATCGACTTAAAGCCAGATAGTCACATTGGCCGCTCTTCTCTCTGAAACGGTTGTACTTATCGTCTGCAAAGCTATGTCACGTGCTGCGGTTAGTGGAGACACTAAAAGCGCCATAGTAGAACACAGATGAAGCTTCTAAGTTGATGTAATAGCCAGTAAGAAGTAGTACAATTCAAGTTTTAGGATCGATTATTGACTTTTTAGCTGGCTTTGGTGCCTTGGACATGAGCTAGGAACTTAAGATTCTGCATGAAAGGAGGATTAGCAACCGAGTTGCACGGGAGAATGTGAAATGTGTTCATATGTAGTTAAAAACTGAGAAATCCGTCCGTTTTCGTCATTTGTTATCGAATCGACTTAAGGCATATCGTCAGATTGGCCGCTCTTCTCTCTGAAAAAGTTGTACTTATCGTCTGCAAAGCTATGTCGCGTGCTGCGGTATGCGGAGATACTAAAAGCACCATAGTAGAACACAGATGAAGCTTCTAAGTTGATGTAATAGCCAGTAAGAAGTAGTACAATTCAAGTTTTATGTATCGATTATTGACTTTTTAGCTGTCTTTGGTGCCTTGGACATGAGCTAGGACCTTAAGATTCTGCATGAATGGAGGAATAGCAGCGCAGTTGCACGGGAGAATGTGAAAAGTGTTCATATGTAGTAAAAACCTGAGACATCCGTCCGTTTTCGTCATTTGTTATCGAATAGACTTAAAGCCAGATCGTCACATTGGGCGCTCTTCTCTCTGAAACGGTTGTACTTATCGTCTGGAAAGCTATGTCGCGTGCTGCGGAATGCGGAGACAGTAAAAGCACCATAGTAGAACACAGATGTAGCTTCTAAGTAGATGTAATAGCCAGTAAGAAGTAGTAAAATTCAAGTTTTAAGTATCGATTATTGACTTTTTAGCTGGCTTTGGTGCCTTGGACATGAGCTAGGACCTTAAGATTCTGCATGAAAGGAAATTAGCAGCGGAGTTGCACGGGAGAATATGAAAAGTGCTCATATGTAGTAAAAACCTAGAAATCCGTCCGTTTTCGTCATTTGTTATCGAATCGACTTAAAGCCAGATCGTCACATTGGCCGCTCTTCTCTCTGAAACGGTTGTACTTATCGTCTGCAAAGCTATGTCGCGTGCTGCGGTATTCTGAGACACTAAAAGCACCATAGTACAACACAGATAAAGCTTCTAAGTTGATGTAATAGCCAGTAAGAAGTAGTACAATTCAAGTTTTAGGTATCGATTATTGACTTTATAGCTGGCTTGGTGCCTTAGACATGAGCCAGGACCTTAACATTCTGCATGAAAGGAGGACTAGCAGCCAATTTGCACAGGAGAATGTGAAAAGTGTTCATATGTAGTAAAAACCTGAGAAATCCGTCCGTTTTCGTCATTTGTTATCGAAACGACTTAAAGCCAGATCGTCACATTGGCCGCTCTTCTCTATGAAACGGTTGTACGTATCGTGTGCAAAGCTATGTCGCGTGCTGCGGTATGCGGAGACAGTAAAAGCACCATAGTAGAAGACAGATGAAGCTTCTAAGTTGATGTAATACTCAGTAAGAAGTAGTCCAATTCAAGTTTTAGGTATCGATTATTGACTTTTTAGCTGGTTTTGGTGCCTTGGACATGAGACAGGACCTTAGGTTTCTGCATTAAAGGAGGACTAGCAGCCGAGTTGCACGGGAGAATGTGAAAAGTATTCATATGTAGTAAAAACCTGAGACATTTGTCCGTTTTCGTCATTTGTTATCGAATCGACTTAAAGCCAGATCGTCAAACTGGCCGCTCTTCTCTCTGAAACGGTTGTACTTATCGTCTGCAAAGCTATGTGGCGTGCTGCGGTATGCGGAGACACTAAAAGCACCATAGTAGAACACAGATGAAGCTTCTAAGTTGATGTAATAGCCAGTAAGAAGTAGTACAATTCAAGTTTTAGGTTTTGAATATTGACTTTTTAGCTGGCTTTGGTGCCTTGGACATAAGCTAGGACCTTAAGATTCTTCATGAAAGGAAGACTAGCAGCCGAGTTGCACGGGAGAATGTGAAAAGTGTTCATATGTAGTAAAAACCTGAGAAATCGGTCCGTTTTCGTAATTTGTTATCGAATCGACTTAAAACCAGATCGTCACATTGGCCGCCCTTCTCTCTGAAACGGTTCTACTTATCGTCTGCAAAGCTATGTCGCGTGCTGCGGTATGCGGAGACACTAAAATCACCATAGTAGAACACAGATGAAGCTTCTAAGTTGTTGTAATAGCCAGTAAGAAGTAGTACAATTCAAGTTTTAGGTATCGATTATTGACTTTTTAGCTGGCTTTGGTACCTTGGACATGAGCTTGGACCTTAAAATTCTGCAAGAAAGGAGGACTAGAAGCCGAGTTACACGGGAGAATGTGAATTGTGTTCATATGTAGTAAAAACCTGAGAAATACGTCCGTTTTCGTCATTTGTTATCGAATCGACTTAAAGCCAGATCGTCACATTGGACGCTCTTCTCTCTGAAAGGGTTGTACTTATCGTCTGCAAAGCTATGTCGCGTGCTGCGGTATGCGGAGACACTAAAATCACCATAGTAGAACAAAGATGAAGCTTCTAAGTTGATGTAATAGCCAGTAAGACGTAGTACAATTCAAGTTTTAGGTATTGATTATTGACTTTTTAGCTGGCTTTGGTGCATTGGACATGAGCTAGGACCTTAAGATTCTGCGTGAATGGAGGATTAGCAGCGCAGTTGCACGGGAGAATGTGAAAAGTGTTCATATGTAGTAAAAACCTGAGACATCCATCCGTTTTCGTCATTTGTTATCGAATAGACTTAAAGCCAGATCGTCACATTGGGCGCTCTTCTCTCTGAAACGGTTGTACTTATCGTCTGCAAAGCTATGTCGCGTGCTGCGGAATGCGGAGACAGTAAAAGCACCATAGTAGAACACAGATGTAGCTTCTAAGTTGATGTAATAGCCAGTAAGAAGTAGTAAAATTCAAGTTTTAGGTATCGATTATTGACTTTTTAGCTGGCTTTGGTGCCTTGGACATGAGCTAGGACCTTAAGATTCTGCATGAAAGGAAATTAGCAGCGGAGTTGCACGGGAGAATATGAAAAGTGCTCATATGTAGTAAAAACATGAGAAATCCGTCCGTTTTCGTCATTTGTTATCGAATCGACTTAAAGCCAGATCGTCACATTGGCCGCTCTTCTCTCTGAAACGGTTGTACTTATCGTCTGCAAAGCTATGTCGCGTGCTGCGGTATTCTGAGACACTAAAAGCACCATAGTACAACACAGAAAAAGCTTCTAAGTTGATGTAATAGCCAGTAAGAAGTAGTACAATTCAAGTTTTAGGTATCGATTATTGACTTTATAGCTGGCTTGGTGCCTTGGACATGAGCCAGGACCTTAACATTCTGCATGAAAGGAGGACTAGCAGCCAATTTGCACAGGAGAATGTGAAAAGTGTTCATATGTATTAAAAACCTGAGAAATCCGTCCGTTTTCGTCATTTGTTATCGAAACGACTTAAAGCCAGATCGTCACATTGGCCGCTCTTCTCTCTGAAACGGTTGTACGTATCGTGTGCAAAGCTATGTCGCGTGCTGCGGTATGCGGAGACACTAAAAGCACCATAGTAGAACACAGATGAAGCTTCTAAGTTGATGTAATAGCCAGTAAGAAGTAGTACAATTCAAGTATTAGGTATCGACAATTGACTTCTTAACTGGCTTTGGTGTCTTGGACATGAGCTAGGAACTTAAGATTCTGCATGAAAGGAGGACTAGCAGCCGAGTTGCACGGGAGAATGTGAAAAGTGTTCATATGTAGTAAAAACCTGAGAAATCCGTCCGTTATCGTCATTTGTTATCGAATCGACTGAAAGCCAGATCGTCACATTGGCCGCTCTTTTCTCTGAAACGGTTGTACTTATCGTCTGCAAAGCTATGTCGCGTGCTGCGGTATGCGGAGACACTAAAACCACCATAGTAGAACACAGATGAAGCTTCTAAGTTGAAGTAATATCCAGAAAGATGTAGTACAACTCAAGTCTTAGGTATCGATTATTGACTTTTTACCATTCTTTGGTGCCTTGGACATGAGCTAGGACCTTAAAATTCTGCATGAAAGGAGGACTAGCAGCCGAGTTGCACGGGAGAATGTGAAAAGTGTTCATATGTAGTAAAAACCTTAAAAATCCGTTCGTTATCGTCATTGTTATCGAATCGACATAAAGCAAGATCGTCACATTAGCCGGTCTTCTCTCTGAAACGGTTGTACTTATCGACTGCAAAGCTATGTCGCGTGCTGCGGTATGCGGAGACACTAAAAGCACCATAGTAGAACACAGATGAAGCTACTAAGATGATGTAATAGTCAGTAAGAAGTAGTACAATTCAAGTTTTAAGTATCGATTATTGACTTTTCAGCTGACTTTGGTGCCTTGGACATGAGTTAGGACCTTAAGATTCTGCATGAAAGGAGGACTAGCAGCCGAGTAGAACGGGAGAATGTGAAATGTGTTCATATGTAGTAAAAACCTGAGAGATCCGTCTGTTTTCGTCATTTGTTATCGAATCGACTTAAAGCCAGATCGTCACATTGGCCGCTCTTCTCTCTGAAACGGTTGTACTTATCGTCTGGAAAGCTATGTCGCGTGCTGCGGTATGCGGAGACACTAAAAGCATCATAGTAGAACACAGATGAAGCTTCTAATTGATGTAATAGCCAGTAAGAAGTAGTACAATTCAAGTTTTAGGTATTGATTATTGACTTTTTAGCTGCCCTTGGTTCCTTGGACATGCGCTAGGACCTTAAGATTCTGCATGAAAGGAGGACTAGCAGCCGAGTTGCACGGGAGAATGTAAAAAGTGTTCATATGTAGTAAAAACCTGAGAAATCCGTCCGTTATCGTCATTTGTTATCGAATCGACTTAAAGCAAGATCGTCACATTAGCCGCTCTTCTCTCTGAAACGGTTGTACTTATCGACTGCAAAGCTATGTCGCGTGCAGCGGTATGCGGAGACACTAAAAGCACCATAGTAGAACACAGATGAAGCTTCTAAGTTGATGTAATAGCCAGTAAGAAGTAGTACCATTCAAGTTTTAGGTATCGATTATTGACTTTTTAGCTGGCTTTGGTGCCTTGGACATGAGCTCTGACCTTAACATTCTGCATGAAAGGAGGACTAGCAGCAGAGTTGCACGGGAGAATGTGAAAAGTGTTCATATGTAGTAAAAACCAGAGAAATCCGTCCGTGTTCGACATTTGTTATCAAATCGACTTAAAGCCAGATCGTCACATTGGCCGCTCTTCTCTCTGAAACGGTTGTACTTATCGTCTGCAAAGCTATGTCGAGTGCTGCGGTTTGCGGAGACACTAAAAGCACCATAGTAAAACACAGATGAAGCTTCCAACTTGATGTAATAACCAGTAAGAAGTAGTACAATTAAAGTTTTAAGTATCGATTGTTGACTTCTTACCCTTCTTTGGTGCCTTGGGCATGAGCTAGGAACTTAAGATTTTGCATAGTAGGAGGTCTAGCAGCCGCGTCTCACGTGAGAATGTGAAAAGTGTTCATATGTAGCAAAAACCTGAGAAATCCGTTCGTTATCGTCATTTGTTGTCGAATCGACTTAAAGCCAGATCGTCACATTGGCCGCTCTTCTCTTTGAAACGGTGGTACTTATCGTCTGCAAAGCTACGTGTCGTGCTGCGGTATGCGGAGACACTAAAAGCACCATAGTAAAACACAGATGAAGCTTCTAAGCTGATGTAATAGCCAGTAAGAAGTAGTACAATTCAAGTTGCAGGTATCGATTATTGACTTTCTAGCTGGCTTTGGTGCCTTGGACATGAGCTAGGACCTTAAGATTCTGCATGAAAGGAGGACTAGCAGCCGAGTTGCATGGGAGAATGTGAAAAGTCTTCATATGAAGTAAAAACCTGAGAAATCCGTTCGTTATCGTCATTTGTTATCGAATCGACTTAAACCCAGATCGTCACATTAGCCGCTCTTCTCCCTGAAACGGTTGTACTTATCGACTGCAAAGTTATGTCGCGTGCTGCGGTATGCGGAGACACTAAAAGCACCATAGTAGAACGCAGATGAAGCTTCTAAGATGATGTAATAGCCAGTAAGAAGTAGTACCATTCAAGTTTTAGGTATCGATTGTTGACTTTTTAGCTGGCTTTGGTGCCTTGGACATGAGCTAGGACCTTAAGATTCTGCATGAAAGGAGGACTAGCAGCCGAGTTGCACGGGAGAATGTGAAAAGTGTTCATATGTAGTAAAAACCTGAGAAATCCGTCCGTGTTCAACATTTGTTATCGAATCGACTTAAAGCCAGATCGTCATATTGGCCGCTCTTCTCTCTGAAACGGTTCTACTTATCGTCTGCAAAGCTATGTCGCGTGCTGCGGTATGCGGAGACACTAAAACCACCATAGTAGAACACAGATGAAGCCTCTAAGTTGAAGTAATATCCAGAAAGATGTAGTACAACTCAAGTCTTAGGTATCGATTATTGACTTTTTACCATTCTTTGGTGCCTTGGACATGAGCTAGGACCTTAAAATTCTGCATGAAAGGAGGACTAGCAGCCGAGTTGCACGGGAGAATGTGAAAAGTGTTCATATGTAGTAAAAACCTTAAAAATCCGTTCGTTATCGTCATTGTTATCGAATCGACATAAAGCAAGATCGTCACATTAGCCGGTCTTCTCTCTGAAACGGTTGTACTTATCGACTGCAAAGCTATGTCGCGTGCTGCGGTATGCGGAGACACTAAAAGCACCATAGTAGAACACAGATGAAGCTACTAAGATGATGTAATAGTCAGTAAGAAGTAGTACAATTCAAGTTTTAAGTATCGATTATTGACTTTTCAGCTGACTTTGGTGCCTTGGACATGAGTTAGGACCTTAAGATTCTGCATGACCGGAGGTCTAGCAGCCGAGTTGTACGGGAGAATGTGAAAAGTGTTCATATGTAGTAAAAACCAAAGAAATCCGTCCGTTTTCGTCATTTGTTATCGAATCGACGTAAAGCCAGATCGTCACATTAGCCGCAATTCTCTCTGAAACGGTTGTACTTATCGACTGCAAAGCTATGTCGCGTGCAGCGGTATGCGGAGACACTAAAAGCACCATAGTAGAACACAGATGAAGCTTCTAAGTTGATGTAATAGCCAGTAAGAAGTAGTACCATTCAAGTTTTAGGTATCGATTATTGACTTTTTAGCTGGCTTTGGTGCCTTGGACATGAGCTAGGACCTTAAGATTCTGCATGAAAGGAGGACTAGCAGCCGAGTTGCACGGGAGAATGTGAAATGTGTTCATATGTAGTAAAAACCTGAGAGATCCGTCTGTTTTCGTCATTTGTTATCGAATCGACTTAAAGCCAGATCGTCACATTGGCCGCTCTTCTCTCTGAAACGGTTGTACTTATCGTCTGAAAAGCTATGTCGCGTGCTGCGGTATGCGGAGACACTAAAAGCATCATAGTAGAACATAGATGAAGCTTCTAATTGATGTAATAGCCAGTAAGAAGTAGTACAATTCAAGTTTTAGGTATTAATTATTGACTTTTTAGCTGCCCTTGGTTCCTTGGACATGCGCTAGGACCTTAAGATTCTGCATGAAAGGAGGACTAGCAGCCGAGTTGCACGGGAGAATGTAAAAAGTGTTCATATGTAGTAAAAACCTGAGAAATCCGTCCGTTATCGTCATTTGTTATCGAATCGACTTAAAGCAAGATCGTCACATTAGCCGCTCTTCTCTCTGAAACGGTAGTACTTATCGACTGCAAAGCTATGTCGCGTGCAGCGGTATGCGGAGACACTAAAAGCACCATAGTAGAACACAGATGAAGCTTCTAAGTTGATGTAATAGCCAGTACGAAGTAGTACCATTCAAGTTTTAGGTATCGATTATTGACTTTTTAGCTGGCTTTGGTGCCTTGGACATGAGCTCTGACCTTAACATTCTGCATGAAAGGAGGACTAGCAGCCGAGTTTCACGGGAGAATGTGAAAAGTGTTCATATGTAGTAAAAACCAGAGAAATCCGTCCGTGTTCGACATTTGTTATCAAATCGACTTAAAGCCAGATCGTCACATTGGCCGCTCTTCTCTCTGAAACGGTTGTACTTATCGTCTGCAAAGCTATGTCGAGTGCTGCGGTTTGCGGAGACACTAAAAGCACCATAGTAAAACACAGATGAAGCTTCCAAGTTGATGTAATAGCCAGTAAGAAGTAGTACAATTCAAGTTTTAAGTATCGATTGTTGACTTCTTACCCTTCTTTGGTGCCTTGGGCATGAGCTAGGAACTTAAGATTTTGCATAATAGGAGGTCTAGCAGCCGCGTCTCACGTGAGAATGTGAAAAGTGTTAATATGTAGTAAAAACCTGAGAAATCCGTTCGTTATCGTCATTTGTTGTCGAATCGACTTAAAGCCAGATCGTCACATTGGCCGCTCTTCTCTTTGAAACGGTGGTACTTATCGTCTGCAAAGCTACGTGTCGTGCTGCGGTATGCGGAGACACTAAAAGCACCATAGTAAAACACAGATGAAGCTTCTAAGCTGATGTAATAGCCAGTAAGAAGTAGTACAATTCAAGTTGCAGGTATCGATTATTGACTTTCTAGCTGGCTTTGGTGCCTTGGACATGAGCTAGGACCTTAAGATTCTGCATGAAAGGAGGACTAGCAGCCGAGTTGCACGGGAGAATGTGAAAAGTCTTCATATGTAGTAAAAACCTGAGAAATCCGTTCGTTATCGTCATTTGTTATCGAATCGACTTAAAGCCAGATCGTCACATTAGCCGCTCTTCTCCCTGAAACGGTTGTACTTATCGACTGCAAAGTTATGTCGCGTGCTGCGGTATGCGGAGACACTAAAAGCACCATAGTAGAACGCAGATGAAGCTTCTAAGATGATGTAATAGCCAGTAAGAAGTAGTACCATTCAAGTTTTAGGTATCGATTGTTGACTTTTTAGCTGGCTTTGGTGCCTTGGACATGAGCTAGGACCTTAAGATTCTGCATGAAAGGAGGACTAGCAGCCGAGTTGCACGGGAGAATGTGAAAAGTGTTCATATGTAGTAAAAACCAGAGAAATCCGTCCGTGTTCAACATTTGTTATCGAATCGACTTAAAGCCAGATCGTCACATTGACCGCTCTTCTCTCTGAAACGGTTGTACTTATCGTCTGCAAAGCTATGTCGAGTGCTGCGGCATGCGGAGACACTAAAAGCACCACAGTAGAACACAGATGAAGCTTCTAAGTTGATGTAATAGCCAATAAGTAGTAGTACAATTCAAGTTTTAGGTATCGATTGTTGACTTCTTACCCTTCTTTGGTGCCTTGGGCATGAGCTAGGAACTTAAGATTTTGCATGACAGGAGGTCTAGCAGCCGCGTTGCACGTGAGACTGTGAAAAGTGTTCATATGTAGTAAAAACCTGAGAAATCCGTTCGTTATCGTCATTTGTTATCGAATCGACTTAAAGCCAGATCGTCACATTGGCCGCTCTTCTCTCTGAAACGGTTGTACTTATCGACTGCAAAGCTATGTCGCGTGCTGCGGTATGCGGAGACACTAAAAGCACCATAGTAGAACACAGATGAAGCTTCTAAGTTGATGTAATAGCCAGTAAGAAGTAGTACCATTCAAGTTTTAGGTATCGATTATTAACTTTTTAGCTGGCTTTGGTGCCTTGGACATGAGCTAGGACCTTAAGATTCTGCATGAAAGGAGGACTAGCAGCCGAGTTGCACGGGAGAATGTGAAAAGTGTTCATATGTAGTAAAAACCAGAGAAATCCGTCCGTGTTCGACATTTGTTATCGAATCGACTTAAAGCCAGATCGTCACATTGGCCGCTCTTCTCTCTCAAACGGTTGTACTTATCGACTGCAAAGCTATGTCGCGTGCTGCGGTATGCGGAGACACTAAAAGCACCATAGTAGAACACAGATGAAGCTTATAAGTTGATGTAATAGTCAGTAAGAAGTAGTACAATTCAAGTTTTAGGTATTGATTATTGACTTTTTAGCTGGCTTTGGTGCCTTGGACATGAGCTAGGACCTTAAGATTCTGCATGAAAGGAGGACTAGCAGCCGAGTTGCACGGGAGAATATGAAAAGTGTTCATATGTAGTAAAAACCAGAGAAATCCGTCCGTGTTCGACATTTGTTATCGAATCGACTTAAAGCCAGATCGTAACATTTGCCGCTCCTCTCTCTAAAACGGTTGTACTTATCGTCTGCAAAGCTATGTCGAGTGCTGCGACATGCGGAGACACTAAAAGCCTCATAGTAGACCACAGATGAAGCTTCTAAGTTGATGTAATAGCCCGTAAGAAGTAGTACAATTCAAGTTTTAAGTATCGATTGTTGACTTTTTACCCTTCTTTGGTGCCTTGGGCATGACCTAGGAACTTAAGATTTTGCATGATAGGAGGTCTAGCAGCCGCGTTGCACGTGAGAATGTGAAAAGTGTTCATATGTAGTAAAAACCTGAGAAATCCGTCCGATTTCGTCATTTGTTATCGAATCGACTTAAATCCAGATCGTCACATTGGCCGCTCTTCGTTCTGAAACGGTTGTTCTTATCTTGTGCAAAGCTATGTCGCGCGCTGCGGTATGCAGAGACACTAAATGCACCATAGTAGAACACAGATGAAGCTTCTAAGTTGATATAATAGTCAGTAAGAAGTAGTACAATTCAAGTTTTAGGTACTGATTATTGACTTTTTAGCTGGCTTTGGTGTCTTGGACATGAGATAGGACCTTAAGATTCTGCATGAAAGGATTACTAGCAGCCGAGTTGCACTGGAGAATGTGGAAAATGTTCATATGTAGTAAAAACCTGAGAAATCCTTCCGATTTCGTCATTTGTTAACGAATCGACTTAAAGCCAGATCGTCACATTGGCCGCTCTTCTCTCTGAAACGGTTGTACTTATCGTCTGCAAAGCTATGTCGCGTGCTGCGGTATGCGGAGACACTAAAAGCACCATAGTAGAACACAGATGAAGCTTCTAAGATGATGTAATAGTCAGTAAGAAGTAGTACAATTCAAGTTTTAGGTATCGATTATTGACTTTTTAGCTGGCTTTGGTGCCTTGGACATGAGCTAGGACCTTAAGATTCTGCATTAAAGGAGGACTAGCAGCCGAGTTGCACGTTAGAATGTGAAAAGTGTTCATATGTAGTAAAAACCAGAGAAATCCGTCCGTGTTCAACATTTGTCATCGAATCGACTTAAAGCCAGATCGTCACATTGGGCGCTCTACTCTCTAAAGCGGTTGTACTTATCGTCTGCAAAGCTATGTCGCGTGCTGCGGTATGTGGAGACACTAAAAGCACCATAGTAGAACACAGATGAAGCTTCTATGTTGATGTAATAGCCGGTAAGAAGTAGTACAATTCAAGTTTTAGGTATCGATTGTTGACTTTTTACCCTTCTTTGGTGCCTTGGGCATGAGCTAGGAACTTACGATTTTGCATGATAGGAGGTCTAGCAGCCACGTTGCACGTGAGAATGTGAAAAGTGTTCATATGTAGTAAAAACCTGAGAAATCCGTCCGTGTTCGACATTTGTTATCGAATCGACTTAAAGCCAGATCGTCACATTGGCCGCTAATCTCTCTGAAACGGTTGTACTTATCGTCTGCAAAGCTATGTCACGTGCTGCGGTATGTATAGACACTAAAAGGGCCATAGTAGAACACAGATGAAGCTTCTAAGTTGATGTAATAGCCAGCAAGAAGAAGTGCAATTCAAGTTTTAGGTATAGATTATTGACTTTTTAGCTGGCTTTGGTTCCTTGGACATGAGCTAGGACCTTAAGATTCTGCATGAAATGTGGATTAGCAGCCGAGTTGCACGGGAGAATGTGAAATGTGTTCATATGTAGTAAAAACCTGAGAAATCCGTCCGTTTTCGTCATTTGTTATCGAATCGACTTAAAGCCAGGTCGTTACATTGGCCGCTCTCCTCTCTGAAACGTTTCTACTTATCGTCTGCAAAGCTATGTCGCGTGCTGCGGAATGCGGTGACACTAAAAGCACCATAGTAGAACACAGATGAAGCCTCTAATTTGATGTAATAGCCAGTAAGAAGTTGTACAATTCAAGTTTTAGGTATCGATTATTGACTTTTTAGCTGGCTTTGGTTCCTTGGACATGAGCTAGGACCTCAAAATTCTGCATGAACGGAGGACTAGCAGCCGAGTTGCACGGGAGAATGTGAAAAGTGTTCATATGTAGTAAAAACCTGAGAAATCCGTCCGTTTTCGTCATTTGTTATCGAATCGACGTAAAGCCAGATCGTCACATTGGCCACTCTTCTCTCTGAAACGGTTGTACTTATCGTCTGCGAAGCTATGCCACGTGCTGCGGTATGTGGAGACACTAAAAGCGCCATAGTAGAACACAGATGAATCTTCTAAGTTGATGTAATAGCCAGTAAGAAGTAGTGCAATTCAAGTTTTAGGTATCGATTATTTACTTTTTAGCTGGCTTTAGTGCCTTGGACATGAGCTAGGACCTTAAGATTCTGCATGAAAGGTGGATTAACAGCCGAGTTGCACGGGATAATGTGAAGTGTGTTGATATGTAGTAAAAACCTGAGAAATCCGTTCGTTTTGGTCATTTGTTATCGAATCGACTTAAAGCCAGATCGTCACATTGGCCGCTCTTCTCTCTGAAACGGTTCTACTTATCGTCTGCAAAGCTATGTCGCGTGCTGCGGTATGCGGAGACACTAAAAGCACCATAGCAGAACACAGATGAAGCTTCTAAGTTGATGTAATAGCCAGTAAGAAGTAGTACAATTCAAGTTTTAGGTATCGATTATTGACTTTTTAGCTGGCTTTGGTGCCTTGGACATGAGCTAGGACCTTAAGATTCTGCATTAAAGGAGGACTAGCTGCCGAGTTGCACGGGAGAATGTGAAAAGTGTTCATATGTAGTAATAACCTGAGAAATCCGTCCGTTTTCGTCATTTGTTATCGAATCGACGTAAAGCCAGATCGTCACATTGGCCGCTCTTCTCTTTGAAACGGTTGTACTTATCGTCTGCAAATCTATGTCGCGTGCTGCGGTATGCGGAGACACTAAAATCACCAGACTAGAACACAGATGAAGCTTCTAAGTTGATGTAATAGCCAGTAAGAAGTAGTACAATTCAAGTTTTAGGTATCGATTATTTACTTTTTAGCTGGCTTTGGTGCCTTGGACATGAGCTAGGACCTTAAGATTCTGCATGAACGGAGGACTAGCATCCGAGTTGCACGGGAGAATGTGAAAAGTGTTCATATGTAGTAAAAACGTGAGAAATCCGTCCGTTTCGTCATTTGTTATCGAATCGACTTAAAGCCAGATAGTCACATTGGCCGCTCTTCTCTCTGAAACGGTTGTACTTATCGTCTGCAAAGCTATGTCACGTGCTGCGGTTAGTGGAGACACTAAAAGCGCCATAGTAGAACACAGATGAAGCTTCTAAGTTGATGTAATAGCCAGTAAGAAGTAGTACAATTCAAGTTTTAGGATCGATTATTGACTTTTTAGCTGGCTTTGGTGCCTTGGACATGAGCTAGGAACTTAAGATTCTGCATGAAAGGAGGATTAGCAACCGAGTTGCACGGGAGAATGTGAAATGTGTTCATATGTAGTTAAAAACTAATAAATCCGTCCGTTTTCGTCATTTGTTATCGAATCGACTTAAGGCATATCGTCAGATTGGCCGCTCTTCTCTCTGAAAAAGTTGTACTTATCGTCTGCAAAGCTATGTCGCGTGCTGCGGTATGCGGAGATACTAAAAGCACCATAGTAGAACACAGATGAAGCTTCTAAGTTGATGTAATAGCCAGTAAGAAGTAGTACAATTCAAGTTTTATGTATCGATTATTGACTTTTTAGCTGTCTTTGGTGCCTTGGACATGAGCTAGGACCTTAAGATTCAGCATGAATGGAGGAATAGCAGCGCAGTTGCACGGGAGAATGTGAAAAGTGTTCATATGTAGTAAAAACCTGAGACATCCGTCCGTTTTCGTCATTTGTTATCGAACAGACTTAAAGCCAGATCGTCACATTGGGCGCTCTTCTCTCTGAAACGGTTGTACTTATCGTCTGGAAAGCTATGTCGCGTGCTGTGGAATGCGGAGACAGTAAAAGCACCATAGTAGAACACAGATGTAGCTTCTAAGTTGATGTAATAGCCAGTAAGAAGTAGTAAAATTCAAGTTTTAGGTATCGATTATTGACTTTTTAGCTGGCTTTGGTGCCTTGGACATGAGCTAGGACCTTAAGATTCTGCATGAAAGGAGGACTAGCAGCCGAGTTGCACGGGAGAATGTGAAAAGTGTTCATATGTAGTAAAAACATGAGAAATACGTCCGTTTTCGCCATTTGTTATCGAATCGATTTATAGCCAGATCGTCACATTGGCCGCTCTTCTCTCTGAAACGGTTGTACTTATCGTCTGCAAAGCTATGTCGCGTGCTGCGGTATGCGGAGACACTGAAATCACCATAGTAGAACACAGATGAAGCTTCTAAGTTGTTGTAATAGCCAGTAAGAAGTAGTACAATTCAAGTTTTAGGTATCGATTATTGACTTTTTAGCTGGCTTTGGTACCTTGGACATGAGCTAGGACCTTAAAATTCTGCAAGAAAGGAGGACTAGAAGCCGAGATGCACGGGAGAATGTGAATTGTGTTCATATGTAGTAAAAACCTGAGAAATACGTCCGTTTTCGTCATTTGTTATCGAATCGACTTAAAGCCAGATCGTCACATTGGCAGCTCTTCTCTCTGAAAAGGTTGTACTTATCGTCTGCAAAGCCATGTCGCGTGCTGCGGTATGCGGAGACACTAAAATCACCATAGTAGAACAAAGATGAAGTTTCTAAGTTGATGTAATAGCCAGTAAGACGTAGTACAATTCAAGTTTTAGGTATTGATTATTGACTTTTTAGCTGGCTTTGGTGCATTGGATATGAGCTAGGGACTTAAGATTCTGCATGAATGGAGGATTAGCAGCGCAGTTGCACGGGAGAATGTGAAAAGTGTTCATATGTAGTAAAAACCTGAGACATCCGTCCGTTTTCGTCATTTGTTATCGAATAGACTTAAAGCCAGATCGTCACATTGGGCGCTCTTCTCTCTGAAACGGTTGTACTTATCGTCTGCAAAGCTATGTCGCGTGCTGCGGAATGCGGAGACAGTAAAAGCGCCATAGTAGAACACAGATGTAGCTTCTAAGTTGATGTAATAGCCAGTAAGAAGTAGTAAAATTCAAGTTTTAGGTATCGATTATTGACTTTTTAGCTGGCTTTGGTGCCTTGGACATGAGCTAGGACCTTAAGATTCTGCATGAAAGGAAATTAGCAGCGGAGTTGCACGGGAGAATATGAAAAGTGCTCATATGTAGTAAAAACCTAGAAATCCGTCCGTTTTCGTCATTTGTTATCGAATCGACTTAAAGCCAGATCGTCACATTGGCCGCTCTTCTCTCTGAAACGGTTATACTTATCGTCTGCAAAGCTATGTCGCGTGCTGCGGTATTCTGAGACACTAAAAGTACCATAGTACAACACAGATAAAGCTTCTAAGATGATGTAATAGCCAGTAAGAAGTAGTACAATTCAAGTTTTAGTTATCGATTATTGACTTTATAGCTGGCTTGGTGCCTTGGACATGAGCCAGGACCTTAACATTCTGCATGAAAGGAGGACTAGCAGCCAATTTGCAAAGGAGAATGTGAAAAGTGTTCATATGTAGTAAAAACCTGAGAAATCCGTCCGTTTTCGTCATTTGTTATCGAAACGACTTAAAGCCAGATCGTCACATTGGCCGCTCTTCTCTCTGAAACGGTTGTACGTATCGTGTGCAAAGCTATGTCGCGTGCTGCGGTATGCGGAGACAGTAAAATCACCATAGTAGAACACAGACGAAGCTTCTAAGTTGATGTAATACTCAGTAAGAAGTAGTCCAATTCAAGTTTTAGGTATCGATTATTGACTTTTTAGCTGGCTTTGGTGCCTTGGTCATGAGACAGGACCTTAGGTTTCTGCATTAAAGGAGGACTAGCAGCCGAGTTGCACGGGAGAATGTGAAAAGTGTTCATATGTAGTAAAAACATGAGAAATACGTCCGTTTTCGCCATTTGTTATCGAATCGATTTATAGCCAGATCGTCACATTGGCCGCTCTTCTCTCTGAAACGGTTGTACTTCTAGTCTGCAAAGCTATGTTGCGTGCTGCGGTATGCGGAGACAGTAAAAGAACCATAGTAGAACACAGATGAAGCTTCTAAGTTGATGTAATAGCCAGTAAGAAGTAGTACAATTCCAGTTTTATGTATCGATTATTGACTTTTTAGCTGACTTTGGTGCCTTGGACATGAGACAGGACCTTAAGATTCTGCATGAAAGGTGGACTAGCAGCCGAGTTGCACGGGAGAATGTGAAAAGTGTTCATATGTAGTAAAAACATGAGAAATACGTCCGTTTTCGCCATTTGTTATCGAATCGATTTATAGCCAGATCGTCACATTGGCCGCTCTTCTCTCTGAAACGGTTGTACTTATCGTCTGCAAAGCTATGTCGCGTGCTGCGGTATGCGGAGACACTAAAAGCACCATAGTAGAACACAGATGAAGCTTCTAAGTTGATGTAATAGCCAGTAAGAAGTAGTACAATTCAAGTTTTAGGTTTTGAATATTGACTTTTTAGCTGGCTTTGGTGCCTTGGACATGAGCTAGGATCTTAAGATTCTGCATGAAAGGAGGACTAGCAGCCGAGTTGCACGGGAGAATGTGAAAAGTGTTCATATGTAGTAAAAACCTGAGAAATCGGTCCGTTTTCGTCATTTGTTATCGAATCGACTTAAAACCAGATCGTCACATTGGCCGCTCTTCTCTCTGAAACGGTTCTACTTATCGTCTGCAAAGCTATGTCGCGTGCTGCGGTATGCGGAGACACTAAAATCACCATAGTAGAACACAGATGAAGCTTCTAAGTTGATGTAATTGCCAGTAAAAAGTAGTACAATTCAAGTTTTATGTATCGATTATTGACTTTTTAGCTGACTTTGGTGCCTTGGACATGAGCTAGGACCTTAAGATTCTGCATGAAAGGTGGACTAGCAGCCGAGTTGCACGGGAGAATGTGAAAAGTGTTCATATGTAGTAAAAACATGAGAAATACGTCCGTTTTCGCCATTTGTTATCGAATCGATTTATAGCCAGATCGTCACATTGGCCGCTCTTCTCTCTGAAACGGTTGTACTTCTAGTCTGCAAAGCTATGTTGCGTGCTGCGGTATGCGGAGACAGTAAAAGAACCATAGTAGAACACAGATGAAGCTTCTAAGTTGATGTAATAGCCAGTAAGAAGTAGTACAATTCAAGTTTTATGTATCGATTATTGACTTTTTAGCTGACTTTGGTGCCTTGGACATGAGACAGGACCTTAAGATTCTGCATGAAAGGTGGACTAGCAGCCGAGTTGCACGGGAGAATGTGAAAAGTGTTCATATGTAGTAAAAACATGAGAAATACGTCCGTTTTCGCCATTTGTTATCGAATCGACTTAAAGCCAGATCGTCACATTGGCCGCTCTTCTCTCTGAAACGGTTGTACTTATCGTCTGCAAAGCTATGTCGCGTGCTGCGGTATGCGGAGACACTAAAAGCACCATAGTAGAACACAGATGAAGCTTCTAAGTTGATGTAATAGCCAGTAAGAAGTAGTACAATTCAAGTTTTAGGTTTTGAATATTGACTTTTTAGCTGGCTTTGGTGCCTTGGACATGAGCTAGGATCTTAAGATTCTGCATGAAAGGAGGACTAGCAGCCGAGTTGCACGGGAGAATGTGAAAAGTGTTCATATGTAGTAAAAACCTGAGAAATCGGTCCGTTTTCGTCATTTGTTATCGAATCGACTTAAAACCAGATCGTCACATTGGCCGCTCTTCTCTCTGAAACGGTTCTACTTATCGTCTGCAAAGCTATGTCGCGTGCTGCGGTATGCGGAGACACTAAAATCACCATAGTAGAACACAGATGAAGCTTCTAAGTTGATGTAATTGCCAGTAAGAAGTAGTACAATTCAAGTTTTAGGTATCGATTATTGACTTTTTAGCTGACTTTGGTGCCTTGGACATGAGACAGGACCTTAAGATTCTGCATGAAAGGTGGACTAGCAGCCGAGTTGCACGGGAGAATGTGAAAAGTGTTCATATGTAGTAAAAACATGAGAAATACGTCCGTTTTCGCCATTTGTTATCGAATCGATTTATAGCCAGATCGTCACATTGGCCGCTCTTCTCTCTGAAACGGTTGTACTTATCGTCTGCAAAGCTATGTCGCGTGCTGCGGTATGCGGAGACACTAAAAGCACCATAGTAGAACACAGATGAAGCTTCTAAGTTGATGTAATAGCCAGTAAGAAGTAGTACAATTCAAGTTTTAGGTTTTGAATATTGACTTTTTAGCTGGCTTTGGTGCCTTGGACATGAGCTAGGATCTTAAGATTCTGCATGAAAGGAGGACTAGCAGCCGAGTTGCACGGGAGAATGTGAAAAGTGTTCATATGTAGTAAAAACCTGAGAAATCGGTCCGTTTTCGTCATTTGTTATCGAATCGACTTAAAACCAGATCGTCACATTGGCCGCTCTTCTCTCTGAAACGGTTCTACTTATCGTCTGCAAAGCTATGTCGCGTGCTGCGGTATGCGGAGACACTAAAATCACCATAGTAGAACACAGATGAAGCTTCTAAGTTGATGTAATTGCCAGTAAGAAGTAGTACAATTCAAGTTTTAGGTATCGATTATTGACTTTTTAGCTGGCTTTGGTACCTTGGACATGAGCTAGGACCTTAAAATTCTGCAAGAAAGGTGGACTAGAAGCCGAGTTGCACGGGAGAATGTGAAAAGTGTTCATATGTAGTAAAAACCTGAGACATCCGTCCGTTTTCGTCATTTGTTATCTAATCGACTTAAAGCCAGATCGTCACATTGGCCGCTCTTCTCATTGAAACGGTTGTACTTCTCGTCTGCAAAGCTATGACGCGCTGTGCGATATGCGGAGTAAGTAAAAGCACCATAGTAGAACACAGATGAAACTTCTAAGTTGATGTAATAGCCAGTAAGATATAGTACAATTCAAGTTTTAGGTATCGATTATTGACTTTTTAGCTGGCTTTGGTGCGTTGGACATGAGCTAGGACCTTAAGATTGTGCATAAAAGAAGGATTAGCAGCGGAGTTGCACGGGAGAATATGAAAAGTGTTCATATGTAGTAAAAACCTAGAAATCCGTCCGTTTTCGTCATTTGTTATCGAATCGACTTAAAGCCACATCGTCACATTGGCCGCTATTCTCTCTGAAACGGTTGTACTTATCGTCTGCAAAGCTATGTCACGTGCTGCGGTATTCTGAAACACTAAAAGCACCATAGTTGAACACAGATGAAGTTTCTAAGTTGATGTAATAGCCAGGAAGAAGTAGTATAATTCAAGTTTTAGGTATGGATTATGACTTTATAGCTGGCTTTGGTGCCCTCAACATGAGCTAGGACCTCAACATTCTGCATGAAAGGTGGACTAGCAGCTTATTTGCACGGGAGAATGTGAAAAGTGTTCAAATGTAGTAAAAACCTGAGAAACACGTCAGTTTCCGTCATTTGTTATCGATTCGACTTAAAGCCAGATCGTCACATTGGCCGCTCTTCTCTCTGAAACGGTTGTACTAATCGATTTCATAGCTATGTCGCGTGCTGCTGTATGTGGAGACACTAAAAGCACCATAGTAGAACGCAGATGAAGCTTCTAAGTTGATGTAATAGCTAGTAAGAAGTAGTACAATTCAAGTTTTAGGTATCGATTATTGACGTTTTAGCTGGCTTTGGTGCGTTGGACATGAGCTAGGACCTTAAGATTCTGCATGAAAGGAGGACTAGCAGCCCTGTTGCACGGGAGAATGTGAAAAGTGTTCATATGTAGTAAAAACCTGAAAATCCGTCCGTTTTCGTCATTTGTTATCGAATCGACTTAAAGCCAGATCGTCACATTGGCCGCTCTTCTCTCTGAAACGGTTGTAGTTATCGTCTGCAAAGCTATGTCGCGTGCTGCGGTATGCGGAGACATTAAAATCACCATAGTAGAACACAGATGAAGCTTCTAAGTTGATGTAATAGCCAGTAAGTAGTAGTACAATTCAAGTTTTAGGTATCGATTATTGACTTTTTAGCTGGCTTTGGTGCCTTGGACATGAGCTCGGACCTTTAGATTCTGCATGAAAGGAGGATTAGCAGCGGAGTTGCACGGGAGAATGTGAAAAGTGTTCATATGAAGTAAAAACCTGAGACATCCGTCCGTTTTCGTCATTTGTTATCGAAACGACTTAAAGCCAGATCGTCACATTGGCCGCTCTTCTCTCTGAAACGGTTGTACGTATCGTGTGCAAAGCTATGTCGAGTGCTGCGGTATGCGGAGACAGTAAAATCACCATAGTAGAACACAGACGAAGCTTCTAAGTTGATGTAATACTCAGTAAGAAGTAGTCCAATTCAAGTTTTAGGTATCGATTATTGACTTTTTAGCTGGCTTTGGTGCCTTGGACATGAGACAGGACCTTAGGTTTCTGCATTAAAGGAGGACTAGCAGCCGAGTTGCACGGGAGAATGTGAAAAGTGTTCATATGTAGTAAAAACATGAGAAATACGTCCGTTTTCGCCATTTGTTATCGAATCGATTTATAGCCAGATCGTCACATTGGCCGCTCTTCTATCCGAAACGGTTGTACTTATCGTCTGCAAAGCTATGTCGCGTGCTGCGGTATGCGGAGACACTAAAAGCACCATAGTAGAACACAGATGAAGCTTCTAAGTTGATGTAATAGCCAGTAAGAAGTAGTACAATTCAAGTTTTAGGTTTTGAATATTGACTTTTTAGCTGGCTTTGGTGCCTTGGACATGAGCTAGGATCTTAAGATTCTGCATGAAAGGAGGACTAGCAGCCGAGTTGCACGGGAGAATGTGAAAAGTGTTCATATGTACTAAAAACCTGAGAAATCGGTCCGTTTTCGTCATTTGTTATCGAATCGACTTAAAACCAGATCGTCACATTGGCCGCCCTTCTCTCTGAAACGGTTCTACTTATCGTCTGCAAAGCTATGTCGCGTGCTGCGGTATGCGGAGACACTAAGATCACCATAGTAGAACACAGATGAAGCTTCTAAGTTGATGTAATTGGCAGTAAGAAGTAGTACAATTCAAGTTTTAGGTATCGATTATTGACTTTTTGGCTGGCTTTGGTACCTTGGACATGAGCTAGGACCTTAAAATTCTGCAAGAAAGGTGGACTAGAAGCCGAGTTGCACGGGAGAATGTGAAAAGTGTTCATATGTAGTAAAAACCTGAGACATCCGTCCGTTTTCGTCATTTGTTATCGAATCGACTTAAAGCCAGATCGTCACATTGGCCGCTCTTCTCTCTGAAACGGTTGTACTTCTCGTCTGCAAAGCTATGTCGCGCTCTGCGATATGCGGAGTAAGTAAAAGCACCATAGTAGAACACAGATGAAGCTTCTAAGTTGATGTAATAGCCAGTAAGATATAGTACAATTCAAGTTTTAGGTATCGATTATTGACTTTTTAGCTGGCTTTGGTGCGTTGGACATGAGCTAGGACCTTAAGATTGTGCATGAAAGAAGGATTAGCAGCGGAGTTGCACGTGAGAATATGAAAAGTGTTCATATGTAGTAAAAACCTAGAAATCCGTCCGTTTTCGTCATTTGTTATCGAATCGACTTAAAGCCACATCGTCACATTGGCCGCTATTCTCTCTGAAACGGTTGTACTTATCGTCTGCAAAGCTATGTCACGTGCTGCGGTATTCTGAAACACTAAAAGCACCATAGTAGAACACAGATGAAGTTTCTAAGTTGATGTAATAGCCAGGAAGAAGTAGTATAATTCAAGTTTTAGGTATGGATTATGACTTTATAGCTGGCTTTGGTGCCCTCAACATGAGCTAGGACCTCAACATTCTGCATGAAAGGAGGACTAGCAGCTTATTTGCACGGGAGAATGTGAAAAGTGTTCAAATGTAGTAAAAACCTGAGAAACACGTCAGTTTCCGTCATTTGTTATCGATTCGACTTAAAGCCAGATCGTCACATTGGCCGCTCTTCTCTCTGAAACGGTTGTACTAATCGATTTCATAGCTATGTCGCGTGCTGCTGTATGTGGAGACACTAAAAGCACCATAGTAGAACACAGATGAAGCTTCTAAGTTGATGTAATAGCCAGTAAGAAGTAGTACAATTCAAGTTTTAGGTATTCAATATTGAATTTTTAGCTGGCTTTGGTGCGTTAGACATGAGCTAGGACCTTAAGATTCTGCATGAAAGGAGGACTAGCAGCCCTGTTGCACGGGAGAATGTGAAAAGTGTTCATATGTAGTAAAAACCTGAAAATCCGTCCGTTTTCGTCATTTGTTATCGAATCGACTTAAAGCCAGATCGTCACATTGGCCGCTCTTCTCTCTGAAACGGTTGTAGTTATCGTCTGCAAAGCTATGTCGCGTGCTGCGGTATGCGGAGACGTTAAAATCACCATAGTAGAACACAGATGAAGCTTCTAAGTTGATGTAATAGCCAGTAAGTAGTAGTACAATTCAAGTTTTAGGTATCGATTATTGACTTTTTAGGTGGCTTTGGTGCCTTGGACATGAGCTAGGACCTTTAGATTCTGCATGAAAGGAGGATTAGCAGCGGAGTTGCACGGGAGAATGTGAAAAGTGTTCATATGAAGTAAAAACCTGAGACATCCGTCCGTTTTCGTCATTTGTTATCGAATCGACTTAAAGCCAGATCGTCACATTGGCAGCTCTTCTCTCTGAAAAAGTTGTACTTATCGTCTGCAAAGCTATGTCACGTGCTGCGGTATGCGGACACACTAAAAGCACCATAGTAGAACACAGATGAAGCTTCTAAGTTGATGTAATAGCCAGTAAGAAGTAGTACAATTAAAGTTTTAGGTATCGGTTATTGACTTTTTACCCTTCTTTTGTGCCTTGGACATGAGCTATGACCTTTAGCTTCTGCATGAAAGGAGGACTAGCAGCCGAGTTGCACGGGAGGATGTGAAAAGTGTTCATATGTAGTAAAAACCTAGAAATCCGTCCGTTTTCGTCATTTGTTATCGAATCGACTTAAAGCCAGATCGTTACATTGGCCGCTCTCCTCTCTGAAACGTTTCTGCTTATCGTCTGCAAAGCTATGTCGCGTGCTGCGGAATGCGGAGACACTAAAAGCACCATAGTAGAACACAGATGAAGCCTCTAATTTGATGTAATAGCCAGTAAGAAGTTGTACAATTCAAGTTTTAGGTATCGATTATTGACTTTTTAGCTGGCTTTGGTGCCTTGGACATGAGCTAGGACCTCAAAATTCTGCATGAACGGAGGACTAGCTGCCGAGTTGCACGGGAGAATGTGAAAAGTTTTCATATGTAGTAAAAACCTGAGAAATCCGTCCGTTTTCCTCATTTGTTATCGAATCGACGTAAAGCCAGATCGTCACATTGGCCGCTCTTCTCTTTGAAACGGTTGTACTTATCGTCGGCAAATCTATGTCGCGTGCTGCGGTATGCGGAGACACTAAAATCACCATAGTAGAACAAAGATGAAGCTTCTAAGTTGATGTAATAGCCAGTAAGAAGTAGTACAATTCAAGTTTTAGGTATCGATTATTTATTTTTAGCTGGCTTTGGTGCCTTGGACATGAGCTAGGACCTTAAGATTCTGCATGAATGGAGGAATAGCAGCGCAGTTGCACGGGAGAATGTGAAAAGTGTTAATATGTAGTAAAAACCTGAGACATCCGTCCGTTTTCGTCATTTGTTATCGAATAGACTTAAAGCCAGATCGTCACATTGGGCGCTCTTCTCTCTGAAACGGTTGTACTTATCGTCTGGAAAGCTATGTCGCGTGCTGCGGAATGCGGAAACAGTAAAAGCACCATAGTAGAACACAGATGTAGCTTCTAAGTTGATGTAATAGCCAGTAAGAAGTAGTAAAATTCAAGTTTTAGGTATCGATTATTGACTTTTTAGCTGGCTTTGGTGCCTTGGACATGAGCTAGGACCTTAAGATTCTGCATGAAAGGAAATTAGCAGCGGAGTTGCACGGGAGAATATGAAAAGTGCTCATATGTGGTAAAAACCTAGAAATCCGTCCGTTTTCGTCATTTGTTATCGAATCGACTTAAAGCCAGTTCGTCACATTGGCCACTCTTCTCTCTGAAACGGTTGTACTTATCGTCTGCAAAGCTATGTCGCGAGCTGCGGAATGCGGAGACAGTAAAAGCACCATAGTAGAACACAGATGTAGCTTCTAAGTTGATGTAATAGCCAGTAAGAAGTAGTACAATTCAAGTTTTAGGTATCGATTATTGACTTTATAGCTGGCTTGGTGCCTTGGACATGAGCCAGGACCTTAACATTCTGCATGAAAGGAGGACTAGCAGCCAATTTGCACAGGAGAATGTGAAAAGTGTTCATATGTAGTAAAGAGCTTAGAAATCCGTCCGTTTTCGTCATTTGTTATCGAAACGACTTAAAGCCAGATCGTCACATTGGCCGCTCTTCTCTCTGAAACGGTTGTACGTATCGTGTGCAAAGCTATGTCGCGTGCTGCGGTATGCGGAGACAGTAAAATCACCATAGTAGAACACAGATGAAGCTTCTAAGTTGATGTAATACTCAGTAAGAAGTAGTCCAATTCAAGTTTTAGGTATCGATTATTGACTTTTTAGCTGGCTTTGGTGCCTTGGACATGAGACAGGACCTTAGGTTTCTGCATTAAAGGAGGACTAGCAGCCGAGTTGCACGGGAGAATGTGAAAAGTGTTCATATGTAGTAAAAACATGAGAAATACGTCCGTTTTCGCCATTTGTTATCGAATCGATTTATAGCCAGATCGTCACATTGGGCGCTCTTCTCTCTGAAACGGTTGTACTTCTCGTCTGCAAAGTTATGTTGCGTGCTGCGGTATGCTGAGACACTAAAAGCACCATAGTAGAACACAGATGAAGCTTCTAAGTTGATGTAATAGCCAGTAAGAAGTAGTACAATTCAAGTTTTATGTATCGATTATTGACTTTTTAGCTGTCTTTGGTGCCTTGGACATGAGGTAGGACCTTAAGATTCTGCATGAAAGGTGGACTAGCAGCCGAGGTGCACGGGAGAATGTGAAAAGTGTTCATATGTAGTAAAAACATGAGAAATAAGTCCGTTTTCGCCATTTGTTATCGAATCGATTTATAGCCAGATCGTCACATTGGCCGCTCTTCTCTCTGAAACGGTTGTACTTATCGTCTGCAAAGCTATGTCGCGTGCTGCGGTATGCGGAGACACTAAATGCACCATAGTAGAACACAGATGAAGCTTCTAAGTTGATGTAATAGCCAGTAAGAAGTAGTACAATTCAAGTTTTAGGTTTTGAATATTGACTTTTTAGCTGGCTTTGGTGCCTTGGACATGAGCTAGGACCTTAAGATTCTGCATGAAAGGAGGACTAGCAGCCGAGTTGCACGGGAGAATGTGAAAAGTGTTCATATGTAGTAAAAACCTGAGAAATCGGTCCGTTTTCGTCATTTGTTATCGAATCGACTTAAAACCAGATCGTCACATTGGCCGCCCTTCTCTCTGATACGGTTCTACTTATCGTCTGCAAAGCTATGTCGCGTGCTGCGGTATGCGGAGACACTAAAATCACCATAGTAGAACACAGATGAAGCTTCTAAGTTGATGTGACTGCCAGTAAGAAGTAGTACAATTCAAGTTTTAGGCATCGATTATTGACTTTTTAGCTGGCTTTGGTACCTTGGACATGAGCTAGGACCTTAAAATTCTGCAAGAAAGGTGGACTAGAAGCCGAGTTGCACGGGAGAATGTGAAAAGTGTTCATATGTAGGAAAAACCTGAGACATCCGTCCGTTTTCGTCATTTGTTATCGAATCGACTTAAAGCCAGATCGTCACATTGGCCGCTCTTCTCTCTGAAACGGTTGTACTTCTCGTCTGCAAAGCTATGTCGCGCTCTGCGATATGCGGAGTAAGTAAAAGCACCATAGTAGAACACAGATGAAGCTTCTAAGTTGATGTAATAGCCAGTAAGATATAGTACAATTAAAGTTTTAGGTATCGATTATTGACTTTTTAGCTGGCTTTGGTGCGTTGGACATGAGCTAGGACCTTAAGATTGTGCATGAAAGAAGGATTAGCAGCGGAGTTGCACGGGAGAATATGAAAAGTGTTCATATGTAGTAAAAACCTAGAAATCCGTCCGTTTTCGTCATTTGTTATCGAATCGACTTAAAGCCAGATCGTCACATTGGCCGCTCTTCTCTCTGAAACGGATGTACTTATCGTCTGCAAAGCTATGTCGCGTGCTGCGGTATGCGGACACACTAAAATCACCATAGTAGAACACAGATGAAGCTTCTATGTTGATGTAATAGCCAGTAAGTAGTAGTACAATTCAACTTTTAGGTATCGATTATTGACTTTTTAGCTGGCTTTGGTGCCTTGGACATGAGCTAGGACCTTAAGATTCTGCATGAAAGGAGGACTAGCAGCCGATTTGCATGGGAGAATGTGAAAAGTGTTCATATGTGGTAAAAACCTGAGAAATCCGTCCGTTTTCGTCATCTGTTATCGAATCGACTTAAAGCCAGATCGTCACATTGGCCGCTCTTCTCTCTGAAACGGTTGTACTTATCGTCTGCAAAGCTATGTCGCGTGCTGCGGTATGCGGAGACAGTAAAAGCACCATAGTAGAACACAGATGAAGCTTCTAAGTTAATGTAATAGCCAGTAAGATATAGTAATATTCAAGTTTTAGGTATCGATTATTGACTTTTTAGCCGGCTTTGGTGCCTTGGACATGAGCTAGGACCTTAAGATTCTGCATGAAAGGAGGATTAGCAGCGGAGTTGCACGGGAGAATATGAAAAGTGTTCATATGTAGCAAAAACCTAGAAATCCGTCCGTTTTCGTCATTTGTTTACGAATCGACTTAAAGCCAGATCGTCACATTGGCCGCTCTTCTCTCTGAAACGGATGTACTTATCGTCTGCAAAGCTATGTCGCGTGCTTCGGTATGCGGGAACACTAAAATCACCATAGTAGAACACGGATGAAGCTTCTATGTTGATGTAATAGCCAGTAAGTAGTAGTACAATTCAAGTTTTAGGTATCGATTATTGACTTTTTAGCTGGCTTTGGTGCCTTGGACATGAGCTAGGACCTTAAGATTCTGCATTAAAGGAGGACTAGCTGCCGAGTTGCACGGGAGAATGTGAAAAGTTTTCATATGTAGTAAAAACCTGAGAAATCCGTCCGTTTTCGTCATTTGTTATCGAATCGACGTAAAGCCAGATCGTCACATTGGCCGCTCTTCTCTTTGAAACGGTTGTACTTATCGTCTGCAAATCTATGTCGCGTGCTGCGGTATGCGGAGACACTAAAATCACCATAGTAGATCAAAGATGAAGCTTCTAAGTTGATGTAATAGCCAGTAAGAAGTAGTACAATTCAAGTTTTAGGTATCGATTATTTACTTTTTAGCTGGCTTTGGTGCCTTGGACATGAGCTAGGACCTTAAGATTCTGCATGAATGGAGGAATAGCAGCGCAGTTGCACGGGAGAATGTGAAAAGTGTTCATATGTAGTAAAAACCTGAGACATCCGTCCGTTTTCGTCATTTGTTATCGAATAGACTTAAAGCCAGATCGTCACATTGGGCGCTCTTCTCTCTGAAACGGTTGTACTTATCGTCTGGAAAGCTATGTCGCGTGCTGCGGAATGCGGAGACAGTAAAAGCACCATAGTAGAACACAGATGTAGCTTCTAAGTTGATGTAATAGCCAGTAAGAAGTAGTAAAATTCAAGTTTTAGGTATCATTTATTGACTTTTTAGCTGGCTTTGGTGCCTTGGACATGAGCTAGGACCTTAAGATTCTGCATGAAAGGAAATTAGCAGCGGAGTTGCACGGGAGAATATGAAAAGTGCTCATATGTAGTAAAAAACCTAGAAATCCGTCCGTTTTCGTCATTTGTTGTCGAATCGACTTAAAGCCAGATCGTCACATTGGCCGCTCTTCTCTCTGAAACGGTTGTACTTATCGTCTGCAAAGCTATGTCGCGAGCTGCGGAATGCGGAGACAGTAAAAGCACCATAGTAGAACACAGATGTAGCTTCTAAGTTGATGTAATCGCCAGTAAGAAGTAGTTCAATTCAAGTTTTAGGTATCGATTATTGACTTTATAGCTGGCTTGGTGCCTTGGACATGAGCCCGGACCTTAACATTCTGCATGAAAGGAGGACTAGCAGCCAATTTGCACAGGAGAATGTGAAAAGTGTTCATATGTAGTAAAAACCTGAGAAATCCGTCCGTTTTCGTCATTTGTTATCGAAACGACTTAAAGCCAGATCGTCACATTGGCCGCTCTTCTCTCTGAAACGGTTGTACGTATCGTGTGCAAAGCTATGTCGCGTGCTGCGGTATGCGGAGACAGTAAAATCACCATAGTAGAACACAGATGAAGCTTCTAAGTTGATGTAATACTCAGTAAGAAGTAGTCCAATTCAAGTTTTAGGTATCGATTATTGACTTTTTAGCTGGCTTTGGTGCCTTGGACATGAGACAGGACCTTAGGTTTCTGCATTAAAGGAGGACTAGCTGCCGAGTTGCACATGAGAATGTGAAAAGTGTTCATATGTAGTAAAAACATGAGAAATACGTCCGTTTTCGCCATTTGTTATCGAATCGATTTATAGCCAGATCGTCACATTGGCCGCTCTTCTCTCTGAAACGGTTGTACTTCTCGTCTGCAAAGCTATGTTGCGTGCTGCGGTATGCGGAGACAGTAAAAGAACCATAGTAGAACACAGATGAAGCTTCTAAGTTGATGTAATAGCCAGTAAGAAGTAGTACAGTTCAAGTCTTATGTATCGATTATTGACTTTTTAGCTGTCTTTGATGCCTTGGACATGAGCTAGGACCTTAAGATTCTGCATGAAAGGTGGACTAGCAGCCGAGGTGCACGGGAGAATGTGAAAAGTGTTCATATGTAGTAAAAACATGAGAAATAAGTCCGTTTTCGCCATTTGTTATCGAATCGATTTATAGCCAGATCGTCACATTGGCCGCTCTTCTCTCTGAAACGGTTGTACTTATCGTCTGCAAAGCTATGTCGCGTGCTGCGGTATGCGGAGACACTAAATGCACCATAGTAGACCACAGATGAAGCTTCTAAGTTGATGTAATAGCCAGTAAGAAGTAGTACAATTCAAGTTTTAGGTTTTGAATATTGACTTTTTAGCTGGCTTTGGTGCCTTGGACATGAGCTAGGACCTTAAGATTCTGCATGAAAGGAGGACTAGCAGCCGAGTTGCACGGGAGAATGTGAAAAGTGTTCATATGTAGTAAAAACCTGAGAAATCGGTCCGTTTTCGTCATTTGTTATCGAATCGACTTAAAACCAGAACGTCACATTGGCCGCCCTTCTCTCTGAAACGGTTCTACTTATCGTGTGCAAAGCTATGTCGCGTGCTGCGGTATGCGGAGACACTAAAATCACCATAGTAGAACACAGATGAAGCTTCTAAGTTGATGTAATTGCCAGTAAGAAGTAGTACAATTCAAGTTTTAGGTATCGATTATTGACTTTTTAGCTGGCTTTGGTACCTTGGACATGAGCTAGGACCTTAAAATTCTGCAAGAAAGGTGGACTAGAAGCCGAGTTGCACGGGAGAATGTGAAAAGTGTTCATATGTAGTAAAAACCTGAGACATCCGTCCGTTTTCGTCATTTGTTATCGAATCGACTTAAAGCCAGATCGTCACATTGGCCGCTCTTCTCTCTGAAACGGTTGTACTTCTCGTCTGCAAAGCTATGTCGCGCTCTGCGATATGCGAAGTAAGTAAAAGCACCATAGTAGAACACAGATGAAGCTTCTAAGTTGATGTAATAGCCAGTAAGATATAGTACAATTAAAGTTTTAGGTATCGATTATTGACTTTTTAGCTGGCTTTGGTGCGTTGGACATGAGCTAGGACCTTAAGATTGTGCATGAAAGAAGGATTAGCAGCGGAGTTGCACGGGAGAATATGAAAAGTGTTCATATGTAGTAAAAACCTAGAAATCCGTCCGTTTTCGTCATTTGTTATCGAATCGACTTAAAGCCAGATCGTCACATTGGCCGCTCTTCTCTCTGAAACGGATGTACTTATCGTCTGCAAAGCTATGTCGCGTGCTGCGGTATGCGGAGACACTAAAATCACCATAGTAGAACACAGATGAAGCTTCTATGTTGATGTAATAGCCAGTAAGTAGTAGTACAATTCAAGTTTTAGGTATCGATTATTGACTTTTTAGCTGGCTTTGGTGCCTTGGACATGAGCTAGGACCTTAAGATTCTGCATGAAAGGAGGACTAGCAGCCGATTTGCATGGGAGAATGTGAAAAGTGTTCATATGTGGTAAAAACCTGAGAAATCCGTCCGTTTTCGTCATCTGTTATCGAATCGACTTAAAGCCAGATCGTCACATTGGCCGCTCTTCTCTCTGAAACGGTTGTACTTATCGTCTGCAAAGCTATGTCGCGTGCTGCGGTATGCGGAGACAGTAAAAGCACCATAGTAGAACACAGATGAAGCTTCTACGTTAATGTAATAGCCAATAAGATATAGTAATATTCAAGTTTTAGGTATCGATTATTGACTTTTTAGCCGGCTTTGGTGCCTTGGACATGAGCTAGGACCTTAAGATTCTGCATGAAAAGAGGATTAGCAGCGGAGTTGCATGGGAGAATATGAAAAGTGTTCATATGTAGCAAAAACCTAGAAATCCGTCCGTTTTCGTCATTTGTTATCGAATCGACTTAAAGCCAGATCGTCACATTGGCCGCTCTTCTCTCTGAAACGGATGTACTTATCGTCTGAAAAGCTATGTCGCGTGCTGCGGTATTCTGAAACACTAAAAGCACCATAGTAGAACACAGATGAAGCTTCTAAGTTGATGTAATAGCCAGGAAGAAGTAGTATAATTCAAGTTTTAGGTATGGATTAAGACTTTATAGCTGGCTTTGGTGCCCTCGACATGAGCTAGGACCTTAACATTCTGCATGAAAGGAGGATTAGCAGCTTATTTGCACGGGAGAATGTGAAAAGTGTTCATATGTAGTAAAAACCTAAGGAACACGTCAGTTTTCGTCATTTGTTATCGAATCGACTTAAAGCCAGATCGTCACATTGGCCGCTCTTCTCTCTGAAACTGTTGTACTAATCGATTTCGTAGCTATGTCGCGTGCTGCGGTACGCGGAGACACTAAAAGCAGCATAATAGAACACAGATGAAGCTTCTAAGTTGATGTAATAGCCAGTAAGAAGTAGTACAATTCAAGTTTTAGGTATCGATTATTGAGTTTTTAGCTGGCTTTGGTGCCTTGGAAATGAGCTCGGACCTTAACATTCTGCATGAAAGGAGGACTAGCAGCCGAGTTGCACGGGAGAATGTGAAAAGTGTTCATATGTAGTAAAAACCTGAGAAATCCGTCCGTTTTCGTCATTTGTTATCGAATCGACTTAAAGCCAGATCGTCACATTGGCAGCTCTTCTCTCTGAAAAAGTTGTACTTATCGTCTGCAAAGCTATGTCACGTGCTGCGGTATGCGGACACACTAAAAGCACCATAGTAGAACACAGATGAAGCTTCTAAGTTGATGTAATAGCCAGTAAGAAGTAGTACAATTAAAGTTTTAGGTATCGGTTATTGACTTTTTACCCTTCTTTTTTGCCTTGGACATGAGCTAGGAACTTAACATTTTTCATGAAAGGAGGACTAGCAGCCGAGTTGCACGGTAGAATGTGAAGAGTGTTCATATGTAGTAAAAACCTGAAAATCCGTCCGTCTTAGTCATTTGTTATCGAATCGACTTAAAGCCAGATCGTCACTTTGGCCGCTCTTCTCTCTGAAACGGTTGTACTTATCGTCTTCAAAGGTATGTCGCGTGTTGCCGTAGGCGGAAACAGGAAAAGCACCATAGTAGAACACAGATGAAGCTTCTAAGTTGATGTAATAGCCAGTAAGAAGTAGTCCAATTCAAGATTTAGGTATCGATTATTGACTTATTAGCTGGCTTTGGTGACTTGGACATGTGCTAGGACCTTAATATTCTGCATGAAAGGAGGACTAGCAGCCGAGTTACATGGGGGAATGTGAAAAGTGTTCAAATGTAGTAAAAACCTGAGAAATACGTCCGTTTTCGTCATTTGTTATCGAATCGACTTAAAGCCAGATCGTCACATTGGCCGCTCTTCTCTCTGAAACGGTTGTACTTATCGTCTGCAAAGCTATGTCGCGTGCTGCGGTATGCGGAGACACTAAAAGCACCATAGTAGAACACAGATTAAGCTTCTAAGTTGGTGTAACACCCAGTAAGAAGTAGTAAAATTCAAGTTTTAGGTATCGATTATTGACTTTTTAGCTGGCTTTGGTGCCTTGGACATGAGCTAGGAATTTAACATTCTGCATGAAAGGAGGACTAGCAGCCGAGTTGCACGGGAGAATGTGAAAAGTGTTCATATGTAGTAAAAACCTTAGAAATCCGTCCGTTTTCGTCATTTGTTATCGAATCGACTTAAAGCCAGATTGTCACATTGGCCGCTCTTCTCTCTGAAACGCTTGTACCTATCGTCTGCAAAGCTATGTCGCGTGCTGCGGTATGCGGAGACACTAAAATCACCATAGTAGAACACAGATGAAGCATCTAAGTTAATGTAATAGCCAGTAAGAAGTAATCCAATTCAAGTTTTAGGTATCGATTATTGACTTTTTAGCTGGCTTTGGTGCCTTGGACATGAGCTAGAACCTTAAGATTCTGCATGAAAGGAGGACTAGCAGCCGAGTTGCACGGGAGAATGTGAATTGTGTTCATATGTAGTAAAAACCTGAGAAATACGTCCGTTTTCGTCATTTGTAATCGAATCGACTTAAAGCCAGATCGTCACATTGGCCGCTCTTCTCTCTGAAACGGTTGTACTTATCGATTGCAAAGCTATGTCGCGTGCTGCGGTATGCGGAGACACTAAAAGTGCCATAGTAGAACACAGATGAGGCTTCTAAGTTGATGTAATAGCCAGTAAGAAGTAGTACAATTCAAGTTTTAGGTATCGATTATTGACTTTTTAGCTGGCTTTGGTGCCTTGGACATGAGCTAGGACCTTAAGATTCTGCATGAAAGGAGGACTAGCAGCCGAGTTGCACGGGAGAATGTGAAAAGTGTTCATATGTAGTAAAAACCTGAGAAATCCGTCCGTTTTCGTCATTTGTTATCGAATCGACTTCAAGCCAGATCGTCTCATTGGCCACTCTTCTCTCTGCAAAAGTTGTACTTATCGTCTGCAAAGCTATGTCGCGTGCTGCGGTATGCGGACACACTAAAAGCACCATAGTAGAACACAGATGAAGCTTCTAAGTTGATGTAATAGCCAGTAAGAAGTAGTACAATTAAAGTTTTAGGTATCGGTTATTGACTTTTTACCCTTCTTTGGTGCTTTGGACATGAGCTAGGAAATTAAGATTTTGCATGAAGGAGGACTAGCAGCAGAGTTGCACGGTAGAATGTGAAAAGTGTTCATATGTAGTAAAAACCTGAGAAATCCGTCCGTTTTCGTCATTTGTTATCGAATCGACTTAAAGCCAGATCGTCACATTGGCCGCTCTTCTCTCTGAAACAGTTGTACTTATCGTCTGCAAAGCTATGTCGCGTGCTGCGGTATGCTGAGACACTAAAAGCACCATAGTAGAACACATATGAAGCTTCTAAGTTGATGTAATAGCCAGTAAGAAGTAGTACAATTCAAGTTTTAGGTATTGAATATTGACTTTTTAGCTGGCTTTGGTGCCTTGGACTTGAGCTAGGACCTTAAGATTCTGCATGAAAGGAGGACTAGCAGCCGAGTTGCACGGGAGAATGTGAAAAGTGTTCATATGTAGTAAAAACCTGAGAAATCGGTCCGTTTTCGTTATTTGGTATCGAACCGACTTAAAGCCAGATCGTCACATTGGCCGCTCTTCTCTCTGAAACGGTTGTACTTATCGTCTGCAAAGCTATGTGGCGTGCTGCGGTATGCGGAGACAGTAAAAGCACCATAGTAGAACACAGATGAAGCTTCTAAGTTGATGTAATAGCCAGGAAGATATAGTACAATTCATGTTTTAGGTATCGATTATTTACTTTTTAGCTGGCTTTGGTGCCTTGGACATGAGCTAGAACCTTAAGATTCTGCATGAAAGGAGGACTAGCAGCCGAGGTGCACGGGAGAATGTGAAAAGTGTTCATATGTAGTAAAAACCTGAGACATACGTCCGTTTTCGTCATTTGTTATCGAATCGACGTAAAACCAAATCGTCACATTGGCCGCTCTTCTCTCTGAAACGGTTGTACTTATCGTCTGCAAAGCTATGTCGCGTGCTGCGGTATGCGGAGACAGTGAAAGCACCATAGTAGAACACAGATGAAGTTTCTAAGTTGACGTAATAGCCAGGAAGAAGTAGTACAATTCAAGTTTTAGGTATCGATTAGTGACTTTTTAGCTGGCTTTGGTGCCTTGGACATGAGCTAGGACCTTAAGATTCTGCATGAAAGGAGGACTAGCAGCCGAGTTGCACGGGAGAATATGAAAAGTGTTCATATGTAGTAAAAACCTGAGAAATCGGTCCGTTTTCGTCAATTATTATCGAACCGACTTAAAGCCAGATCGTCACATTGGCCGCTCTCCTCTCTGAAACGGTTGTACTTATCGTCTGCAAAGCTATGTCGCGTGCTGCGGTATGCGGAGACACTAAAATCACCATAGTAGAAAACAGATGAGGCTTCTAAGTTGATGGAATAGCCAGTAAGAAGTAATCCAATTCAAGTTTTAGGTATCGATTATTGACTTTTTAACTGGCTTTGGTACCTTGGACATGAGCTAGGACCTTAAGATTCTGCATGAAAGGAGGACTAGCAGCCGAGTTGCACGGGAGAATGTGAATAGTGTTTATATGTAGTAAAAACCTGAGACATCCGTCCGTTTTCGTCATTTGTTATCGAATCGACGTAAAACCAAATCGTCACATTGGCCGCTCTTCTCTCTGAAACGGTTGTACTTATCGTCTGCAAAGCTATGTCGCGTGCTGCGGTATGCGGAGACAGTAAAAGCACCACAGTAGAACACAGATGAAGCTTCTAAGTTGATGTAATAGCCAGGAAGAAGTAGTACAATTCAAGTTTTAGGTATCGATTATTGACTTTTTAGCTGGCTTTGGTGCCTTGGACATAAGCTAGGACCTTAAGATTCTGCATGAAAGGAGGACTAGCAGCCGAGTAGCACGGGAGAATGTGAAAAGTGTTCATATGTAGTAAAAACCTGAGAAATAGGTCCGTTTTCGTCATTTGTTATCGGACCGACTAAAAGCCAGATCGTCACATTGGCCGCTCTCCTCTCTGAAACGCTTGTACTTATCGTCTGCAAAGCTATACGCGTGCTGCGGTATGCGGAGACATTAAAATCACCATAGTAGAACACAGATGAGGCTTCTAAGTTGATGTAATAGCCAGTAAGAAGTAATACAATTCAAGTTTTAGGTATCGATTATTGACTTTTAGCTGGCTTTGGTACCTTGGACATGAGATAGCTCCTTAAGATTCTGCATGAAAGGAGGACTAGCAGCCGAGTTGCACGGGAGAATGTGAATAGTGTTCATATGTAGTAAAAACCTGAGACATCCGTCCGTTTTCGTCATTTGTTATCGAATCGACTTAAAGCCAGATCGTCACATTGGCCGCTCTTCTCTCTGAAACGGTTGTACTTCTCGTCTGCAAAGCTATGTCGCGTGCTGCGGTATGCTGAGACACTAAAAGCACCATAGTAGAACACAGATGAAGCTTCTAAGTTGATGTAATAGCCAGGAAGAAGTAGTACAATTCAAGTTTTAGGTATCGATTATTGACTTTTTAGTTGGCTTTGGTGCCTTGGACATGAGCTAGGACCTTATGATTCTGCATGAAAGGAGGACTAGCAGCCGATTTGCACGGGAGAATGTGAAAAGTGTTCATATGTAGTATTAACCTGAGAAATCCGTCCGTTTTCGTCATTTGTTATCGAATCGACTTAAAGCCAGATCGTCACATTGGCCGCTCTTCTCTCTGTAACGGTTGTACTTATCGTCTGCAAAGCTATGTCGCGTGCTGCGGTATTCTGAAACACTAAAAGCACCATAGTAGAACACAGATGAAGCTTCTAAGTTGATGTAATAGCCAGGAAGAAGTAGTATAATTCAAGTTTTAGGTATGGTTTAAGACTTTATAGCTGGCTTTGGTGCCCTCGACATGAGCTAGGACCTTAACATTCTGCATGAAAGGAGGACTAGCAGCTTATTTGCACGGGAGAATGTGAAAAGTGTTCATATGTAGTAAAAACCTGAGAAACACGTCAGTTTTCGTCATTTGTTACCGAATCGACTTAAAGCCAGATCGTCACATTGGCCGCTCTTCTCTCTGAAACGGTTGTACTAATCGATTTCGTAGCTATGTCGCGTGCTGCGGTATGCGGAGACACTAAAAGCAGCATAATAGAACACAGATGAAGCTTCTAAGTTAATGTAATAGCCAGTAAGAAGAGTACAATTCAAGTTTTAGGTATCGATTATTGACTTTTTAGCTGGCTTTGCTGCCTTGGAAATGAGCTGGGACCTTAACATTCTGCATGAAAGGAGGACTAGCAGCTGAGTTGCACGGGAGAATGTGAAATGTGTTCATATGTAGTAAAAACATGAGAAATCCGTCCGTTTTCGTCATTTGTTATCGAATCGACTTAAAGCCAGATCGTCACATTGGCCGCCCTTCTCTCTGAAAAAGTTGTACTTATCGTCTGCAAAGCTATGTCGCGTGCTGCGGTATGCGGACACACTAAAAGCACCATAGTAGAACACAGATGAAGCTTCTAAGTTGATGTAATAGCCAGTAAGAAGTAGTACAATTAAAGTTTTAGGTATCGGTTATTGACTTTTTACCCTTCTTTGGTGCCTTGGACATGAGCTAGGAACTTAACATTTTTCATGAAAGGAGGACTAGCAGCCGAGTTGCACGGGAGAATGTGAAAAGTGTTCATATGTAGTAAAAACCTGAGAAACACGTCAGTTTTCGTCATTTGTTACCGAATCGACGTAAAGCCAGATCGTCACATTGGCCGCTCTTCTCTCTGAAACGGTTGTACTAATCGATTTCGTAGCTATGTCGCGTGCTGCGGTATGCGGAGACACTAAAAGCAGCATAATAGAACACAGATGAAGCTTCTAAGTTAATGTAATAGCCAGTAAGAAGAGTACAATTCAAGTTTTAGGTATCGATTATTGACTTTTTAGCTGGCTTTGCTGCCTTGGAAATGAGCTGGGACCTTAACATTCTGCATGAAAGGATTACTAGCAGCTGGGTTGCACGGGAGAATGTGAAATGTGTTCATATGTAGTAAAAACATGAGAAATCCGTCCGTTTTCGTCATTTGTTATCGAATCGACTTCAAGCCAGATCGTCTCATTGGCCACTCTTCTCTCTGCAAAAGTTGTACTTATCGTCTGCAGAGCTATGTCGCGTGCTGCGGTATGCGGACACACTAAAAGCATCATAGTAGAACACAGATGAAGCTTCAAAGTTGATGTAATAGCCAGTAAGAAGTAGTACAATTAAAGTTTTAGGTATCGGTTATTGACTTTTTACCCTTCTTTGGTGCCTTGGACATGAGCTAGGAAATTAAGATTTTGCATGAAGGAGGACTAGCAGCCGAGTTGCACGGGAGAATGTGAAAAGTGTTCATATGTAGTAAAAACCTGAGAAATCCGTCCGTTTTCGTCATTTGTTATCGAATCGACTTAAAGCCAGATCGTCACATTGGCCGCTCTTCTCTCTGAAACGGTTGCACTTATCGTCTGCAAAGCTATGTCGCGTGCTGCGGTATGCGGAGACACTAAAATCACCATAGTAGAACACAGATGAAGCATCTAAGTTGATGTAATAGCCAGTAAGAAGTAATCCAATTCACGTTTTAGGTATCGATTATTGACTTTTTAGCTGGCTTTGGTGCCTTGGACATGAGCTGGGACCTTAAGATTCTGCATGAAAGGAGGACTAGCAGCCGTTTTGCACGGGAAAATGTGAAAAGTGTTCATATGTAGTAAAAACCTGAGAAATCCGACCGTTTTCGTCATTTGTTATCGAATCTACTTAAAGCCAGATCGTCACAGTGGCCGCTCTTTTCTCTGAAACGCTTGTACTTATCGTCTGCAAAGCTATGTCGAATGCTGCGGTATGCGGAGACACTAAAAGCACCATAGTAGAACACATATGAAGCTTCTAAGTTGATGTAATACCCAGTAAGAAGTAGTACAATTCAAGTTTTAGGTATTGAATATTGACTTTTTAGCTGGCTTTGGTGCCTTGGACATGAGCTATCACCTTAAGATTCTGCATAAAAGGAGGACTAGCAGCCGAGTTGCACGGGAGAATGTGAAAAGTGTTAATATGTAGTAAAAACCCGAGAAATCGGTCCGTTTTCGTCATTTGTTATCGAACCGACTTAAAGCAAGATCGTCACATTGGCCGCTCTTCTCTCTGAAACGGTTGTACTTATCGTCTGCAAAGCTATGTCGCGTGCTGCGGTATGCGGAGACACTAAAATCACCATAGTAGAACACAGATGAAGCTTCTAAGTTGATGTAATAGCCAGTAAGAAGTAGTACAATTCAAGTTTTAGGTATCGATTATTGACTTTTTAGCTGGCTTTGGTGCCTTGGACATGAGCTAGGACCTTAAGATTCTGCAAGAAAGGAGGACTAGCAGCCGAGTTGCACGGGAGAATGTGAAAAGTGTTCATATGTAGTAAAAACCTGAGAAATCCGTCCGTTTTGGTCATTTGTTATCGAATCGACTTCAAGCCAGATCGTCTCATTGGCCACTCTTCTCTCTGCAAAAGTTGTACTTATCGTCTGCAAAGCTATGTCGCGTGCTGCGGTATGCGGACACACTAAAAGCACCATAGTAGAACACAGATGAAGCTTCTAAGTTGAAGTAATAGCCAGCAAGAAGTAGTACAATTAAAGTTTTAGGTATCGGTTATTGACTTTTTACCCTTCTTTGGTGCCTTGGACATGAGCTAGGAAATTAAGATTTTGCATGAAGGAGGACTAGCAGCCGAGTTGCACCTGAGAAATACGTCCGTTTTGGTCATTTGTTATCGAATCGACTTCAAGCCAGATCGTCTCATTGGCCACTCTTCTCTCTGCAAAATTTGAACTTATCGTCTGCAAAGCTATGTCGCGTGCTGCGGTATGCGGACGCACTAAAAGCACCATAGTAGAACACAGATGAAGCTTCTAAGTTGATGTAATAGCCAGTAAGAAGTAGTACAATTCAAGTTTTAGGTATCGGTTATTGACTTTTTACATTTCTTTGGTGCCTTGGACATGAGCTAGGAAATTAAGATTTTGCATGAAGGAGGACTAGCAGCCGAGTTGCACGGGAGAATGTGAAAAGTGTTCATATGTAGTAAAAACCTGAGAAACCCGTCCGTTTTCGTCATTTGTTATCGAATCGACTTAAAGCCAGATCGTCACATTGGCCGCTCTTCTCTCTGAAACGGTTGTACTTATCGTCTGCAAAGCTATGTCGCGTGCTGCGGTATGCTGAGACACTAAAAGCACCATAGTAGAACACAGATGAGGCTTCTAAGTTGATGTAATAGCCAGTAAGAAGTAATACAATTCAAGTATTATGTATCCATTATTGACATTTTAGCTGGCTTTGGTACATTGGACATGAGCTAGGACCTTAAGATTCTCCATGAAAGGAAGACTAGCAGCCGAGTTGCACGGGAGAATGTGAATAGTGTTCATATGTAGTAAAAACCTGAGACATCCGTTCGTTTTCGTCATTTGTTATCGAATCGACTTAAAGCAAGATCGTCACATTGGCCGCTCTTCTCTCTGAAACGGTTGTACTTATCGTCTGCAAAGCTATGTGGCGTGCTGCGGTATGCGGAGACAGTAAAAGCACCATAGTAGAACACAGATGAAGCTTCTAAGTTGATGTAATGGCCAGGAAGATATAGTACAATTCATGTTTTAGGTATCGATTATTTACTTTTTAGCTGGCTTTGGTGCCTTGGACATGAGCTAGGACCTTAAGATTCTGCATGAAAGGAGGATTAGCAGCGGAGTTACACGGGAGAATATGAAAAGTGTTCATATGTAGTGAAAACCTGAGACATCCGTCCGTTTTCGTCATTTGTTATCGAATCGACGTAAAACCAAATCGTCACATTGGCCGCTCTTCTCTCTGAAACGGTTGTACTTATCGTCTGCAAAGCTATGTCGCGTGCTGCGGTATGCGGAGACAGTAAAAGCACCACAGTAGAACACAGATGAAGCTTCTAAGTTGATGTAATAGCCAGTAAGAAGTAGTACAATTCAAGTTTTATGTATTGATTATTGACTTTTTATCTGGCTTTGGTGCTTTGGACATGAGCTAGGACCTTATGATTCTGCATGAAAGGAGGACTAGCAGCCGAGTTGCACGGGAGAATTTGAAAAGTTTTCATCTGTAGTAAAACCCTGAGAAATCCGTCGTCTTCGTCATTTGTTATCGAATCTACTTAAAGCCAGATCGTCACATAGGCCGCTCTTCTTCCTGAAACGCTTGTACTTATCGACTGCAAAGCTATGTCGCGTGCTGCGGTATGCGGAGACACTAAAAGCACCATAGTAGAACACAGATGAAGCTTCTAAGTTGATGTAATAGCCAGTAAGAAGTAGTACAATTCAAATTTTAGGTATCGATTAATGACGTTTTAGCCGGCTTTGGTGCCTTGGACGTGAGCTACGACCATATGATTCTGCATGAAAGGAGGACTAGCAGCCCAGTTGCACGGGAAAATGTGAAAAGTGTTCAAATGTAGTAAAAACCTAAGAAATCCGTCCGTTTTCATCATTTGTTATCGAATCGACTTAAAGCCAGATCGTCACATTGGCCGCTCTTCTCTCTGAAACGGTTGTACTTCTCGTCTGCAAAGCTATGTCGCGCTCTGCGATATACGGAGACCGTAAAAGCACCATTGTAGAACACAGATGAAGCTTCTAAGTTGATGTAATAGCCAGTAAGATATAGTACAATTCAAGTTTTAGGTATCGATTATTGACTTTTTAGATGGCTTTGGTGCGTTGGACATGAGCTAGGACCTTAAGATTGTGCATGAAAGATGTATTAGCAGCGGAGTTGCACGGGAGAATATGAAAAGAGTTCATATGTAGTAAAAACCTAGAAATCCGTCCGTTTTCGTCATTTGTTATCGAACCGACTTAAAGCCAGATCGTCACATTGGCCGCTCTCCTCTCTGAAACGGTTGTACTTATCGTCTGCAAAGCTATGTCGCGTGCTGCGGTATGCGGAGACACTAAAATCACCATAGTAGAAAACAGATGAGGCTTCTAAGTTGATGTAATAGCCAGTAAGAAGTAATTCAATTCAAGTTTTAGGTATCGATTATTGACTTTTTAACTGGCTTTGGTACCTTGGACATGAGCTAGGACCTTAAGATTCTGCATGAAAGGAGGACTAGCAGCCGAGTTGCACGGGAGAATGTGAATAGTGCTCATATGTAGTAAAAACCTGAGACATCCGTCCGTTTTTGTCATTTGTTATCGAATCGACGTAAAGCCAGATCGTCACATTGGCCGCTCTTCTCTCTGAAACGGTTGTACTTATCGTCTGCAAAGCTATGTGGCGTGCTGCGGTATGCGGAGACAGTAAACGCACCAGAGTAGAACACAGATGAAGCTTCTAAGTTGATGTAATAGCCAGGAAGAAGTAGTACAATTCAAGTTTTAGGTATCGATTATTGACTTTTTAGCTGGCTTTGGTGCCTTGGACATAAGCTAGGACCTTAAGATTCTGCATGAAAGGAGGACTAGCAGCCGAGTTGCACGGGAGAATGTGAAAAGTGTTCATATGTAGTAAAAACCTGAGAAATAGGTCCGTTTTCGTCATTTGTTATCAAACCGACTTAAAGCCAGATCGTCACATTGGCCGCTATCCTCTCTGAAACGCTTGTACTTATCGTCTGCAAAGCTATGTCGCGTGCTGCGGTATGCGGAGACACAAAAATCACCATAGTAGAACACAGATGAGGCTTCTAAGTTGATGTAATAGCCAGTAAGAAGTAATACAATTCAAGTTTTAGGTATCGATTATTGACTTTTAGCTGGCTTTGGTACCTTGGACATGAGATAGCACCTTAAGATTCTGCATGAAAGGAGGACTAGCAGCCGAGTTGCACGGGAGAATGTGAATAGTGTTCATATGTAGTAAAAACCTGAGACATCCGTCCGTTTTCGTCATTTGTTATCGAATCGACTTAAAGCCAGATCGTCACATTGGCCGCTCTTCTCTCTGAAACGGTTGTACTTATCGTCTGCAAAGCTATGTCGCGTGCTGCGGTATGCTGAGACACTAAAAGCACCATAGTAGAACACAGATGAAGCTTCTAAGTTGATGTAATAGCCAGGAAGAAGTAGTACAATTCAAGTTTTAGGTATCGATTATTGACTTTTTAGCTGGCTTTGGTGCCTTGGACATGAGCTAGGACCTTATGATTCTGCATGAAAGGAGGACTAGCAGCCGATTTGCACTGGAGAATGTGAAAAGTGTTCATATGTAGTATTAACCTGAGAATCCGTCCGTTTTCGTCATTTGTTATCGAATCGACGTAATGCCAGATCGTCACATTGGCCGCTCTTCTCTGTGAAACGGTAGTACTTATCGTCTGCAAAGCTATGTCGCGTGCTGCGGTAGGCAGAGACAGTAAAAGCACCATAGTAGAACACAGATGTAGCTTCTAAGTTGATGTAATAGCCAGTAAGAAGTAGTAAAATTCAAGTTTTAGGTATCGATTATTGACGTTTTAGCTGGCTTTGGTGCCTTGGACATGAGCAAGGAACTTAAGATTCTGCATGAAAGGAAATTAGCAGCGGAGTTGCACGGGAGAATATGAAAAGTGCTCATATGTAGTAAAAACCTAGAAATCCGTCCGTTTTCGTCATTTGTTATCGAATCGACTTAAAGCCAGATCGTCACATTGGCCGCTCTTCTCTCTGAAACGGTTGTACTTATCGTCTGCAAAGCTATGTCGCGTGCTGCGGTATTCTGAGACACTAAAAGCACCATAGTAGAACACAGATGAAGCTTCTAAGTTGATGTAATAGCCAGGAAGAAGTAGTACAATTCAAGTTTTAGGAATCGATTATTGACTTTTTAGCTGGCTTTGGTGCCTTGGACATGAGCTGGGACCTTAAGATTCTGCATGAAAGGAGGATTAGCAGCGGAGTTGCACGGGACAATATGAAAAGTGTTCATATGTAGTAAAAACCTAGAAATCCGTCCGTTTTCGTGATTTGTTTTCGAATCGACTTAAAGCCAGATCGTCACATTGGCCGCTCTTCTCTCTGAAACGGTTGTACTTATCGTCTGCAAAGCTATGTCACGTGCTGCGGTATGCGGAGACACTAAAAGCACTATAGTAGAACACAGATGAAGCTTCTAAGTTGATGTAATAGCCAGTAAGAAGTAGTACAATTCAAGTTTAGGGTATCGATTATTGACGTTTTAGCTGGCTTTGGTGAATTGGACATGAGCTAGGACCTTAAGATTCAGCATGAAAGGAGGACTAGCAACCGAGTTGCACGGGAAAATGTGAAAAGTGTACAAATGTAGTAAAAGCCTGAGAAATACGTCCGTTTTCGTCATTTGTTATCGAACTGACTTAAAGCCAGATCGTCACATTGGCCGCTCTTCTCTCTGAAACGCTTGTACTTATCGTCTGCAAAGCTATGTCGCGTGCTGCGGTATGCGGAGACACTAAAAGCACCATAGTAGAACACAGATGAAGCTTCTAAGTTGATGTAATAGCCAGTAAGAAGTAGTACAATTCAAGTTTTAGGTATCGATAATTGACTTTTTAGCTGGCTTTGGTGCCTTGGTCATGATCTATGTCCTTAAGATTCTGCATGAAAGGAGGACTAGCAGCCGAATTGCATGGGAGAATGTGAAAAGTGTTCATATGTAGTAAAAACCTGAGAAATCCGTCCGATTTCGTCATTTGTTATCGAATCAACTTGAAGCCAGATCTTCACATTGGCCGCTCTTCTCTCTTAATCGGTTGTACTTATCGTCTGCAAAGCTATGTCGCGTGATGAGGTATGCGGAGACACTAAAAGCACCATAGTAGAACACAGATGAAGCTTCTAAGTTGATGGAATAGCCAGTAAGGAGTAGTACAATTCAAGTTTTAGGTATCGATTATTGACTTTTTAGCTGGCTTTGGTGCCTTCGACATGAGCTAGGTTCTTAAGATTCTGCATGAAAGGAGGATTAGCAGCGGAGTTGCACGGGAGAATATGAAAAGTGTTCATATGTAGTAAAAACCTAGAAATCCGTCCGTTTTCGTCATTTGTTATCGAATCGACTTAAAGCCAGATCGTCACATTGGCCGCTCTTCTCTCTGAAACGGTTGTACTTACCGTCTGCAAAGCTATGTCGCACGCTGCGGTATGCTGAGACACTAAAAGCACCATAGTAGAACACAGATGAAGCTTCTAAGTTGATCTAATATCCAGTATGACGTAGTACAATTAAAGTTTTAGGTATCGATTATTGACTTTTAGCAGGATTTGATGCCTTGGACATGAGCTAGGACCTTAAGATTCTGCATGAAAGGAGGACTAGCAGCCGAGTTGCACGGGAGAATGTGAAAAGTGTTCATATGTAGTAAAAACCTGAGAAATAGGTCCGTTTTCGTCATTTGTTATCGAACCGACTTAAAGCCAGATCGTCACATTGGCCGCTATCCTCTCTGAAACGCTTGTACTTATCGTCTGCAAAGCTATGTCGCGTGCTACGGTATGCGGAGACACTAAAATCACCATAGTAGAACACAGATGAGGCTTCTAAGTTGATGTAATAGCCAGTAAGAAGTAATACAATTCAAGTTTTAGGTATCGATTATTGACTTTTAGCTGGCTTTGGTACCTTGGACATGAGATAGCACCTTAAGATTCTGCATGAAAGGAGGACTAGCAGCCGAGTTGCACGGGAGAATGTGAATAGTGTTCATATGTAGTAAAAACCTGAGACATCCGTCCGTTTTCGTCATTTGTTATCGAATCGACTTAAAGCCAGATCGTCACATTGGCCGCTCTTCTCTCTGAAACGGTTGTACTTATCGTCTGCAAAGCTATGTCGCGTGCTGCGGTATGCTGAGACACTAAAAGCACCATAGTAGAACACAGATGAAGCTTCTAAGTTGATGTAATAGCCAGGAAGAAGTAGTACAATTCAAGTTTTAGGTATCGATTATTGACTTTTTAGCTGGCTTTGGTGCCTTGGACATGAGCTAGGACCTTATGATTCTGCATGAAAGGAGGACTAGCAGCCGATTTGCACGGGAGAATGTGAAAAGTGTTCATATGTAGTATTAACCTGAGAATCCGTCCGTTTTCGTCATTTGTTATCGAATCGACGTAATGCCAGATCGTCACATTGGCCGCTCTTCTCTGTGAAACGGTAGTACTTATCGTCTGCAAAGCTATGTCGCGTGCTGCGGTAGGCAGACACAGTAAAAGCACCATAGTAGAACACAGATGTAGCTTCTAAGTTGATGTAATAGCCAGTAAGAAGTAGTAAAATTCAAGTTTTAGGTATCGATTATTGACTTTTTAGCTGGCTTTGGTGCCTTGGACATGAGCAAGGAACTTAAGATTCTGCATGAAACGAAATTAGCAGCGGAGTTGCACGGGAGAATATGAAAAGTGCTCATATGTAGTAAAAACCTAGAAATCCGTCCGTTTTCGTCATTTGTTATCGAATCGACTTAAAGCCAGATCGTCACATTGGCCGCTCTTCTCTCTGAAACGGTTGTACTTATCGTCTGCAAAGCTATGTCGCGTGCTGCGGTATTCTGAGACACTAAAAGCACCATAGTAGAACACAGATGAAGCTTCTAAGTTGATGTAATAGCCAGGAAGAAGTAGTACAATTCAAGTTTTAGGAATCGATTATTGACTTTTTAGCTGGCTTTGGTGCCTTGGACATGAGCTGGGACCTTAAGATTCTGCATGAAAGGAGGATTAGCAGCGGAGTTGCACGGGAGAATATGAAAAGTGTTCATATGTAGTAAAAACCTAGAAATCCGTCCGTTTTCGTGATTTGTTTTCGAATCGACTTAAAGCCAGATCGTCACATTGGCCGCTCTTCTCTCTGAAACAGTTGTACTTATCGTCTGCAAAGCTATGTCACGTGCTGCGGTATGCGGAGACACTAAAAGCACTATAGTAGAACACAGATGAAGCTTCTAAGTTGATGTAATAGCCAGTAAGAAGTAGTACAATTCAAGTTTTAGGTATCGATAATTGACTTTTTAGCTGGCTTTGGTGCCTTGGTCATGATCTATGTCCTTAAGATTCTGCATGAAAGGAGGACTAGCAGCCGAATTGCATGGGAGAATGTGAAAAGTGTTCATATGTAGTAAAAACCTGAGAAATCCGTCCGTTTTGGTCATTTGTTTTCGAATCGACTTAAAGCCAGATCGTAACATTGGCCGCTCTTCTCTCTGAAACACTTGTACTTATCGTCTGCTAAGCTATGTCGCGTGCTGTTGTATGCTGAGACACTAAAAGCACCATAGCAGAACACAGATGAAGCTTCTAAGTTGATGTAATAGCCAGTAAGAAGTAGTACAATTCAAGTTTTAGGTATTGAATATTGACTTCTTAGCTGGCTTTGGTGCCTTGGACATGAGCTAGGACCTTAAGATTCTGCATGAAAGGAGAACGAGGAGCCAAGTTGCACGGGAGAATGTGAAAAGTGTTCATATGTAGTAATAACCTGAGAAATCGGTCCGTTTTCGTCACTTGTTATCGAATCGACTTAAAGCCAGATCGTCTCATTGGCCGCTCTTCTCTCTGAAACGGTTGTACTTATCGTCTGCAAAGCTATGTCGCGTGCTGAGGTATGCGGAGACAGTAAAAACACCATAGTAGAACACAGATGAAGCTTCTAAGTTGATGTAATAGCCCGTAAGAAGTAGTACAATTCAAGTTTTAGGTATCGATTATTGACTTTTCAGCTGGCTTTGGTACCTTGGACATGAGCTAGGACCTTAAGATTCTGCATGAAAGGAGGACTAGCAGCCGAGTTTCACGGGAGAATGTGAAAAATGTTCATATGTAGTAAAAGCCTGAGACATCCGTCCGTTTACGTCATTTGTTATCGAATCTACTTAAACCAGATCGTCACATTGGCCGCTCTTCTCTCTGAAACGGTTGTACTTATCGTCTGCAAAGCTATGTCGCGTGCTGCGGTATGCGGAGACAGTAAAAACACCATAGTAGAACACAGATAAAGCTTCTAAGTTGATGTAATAGCCAGTAAGAAGTAGTACAATTCAAGTTTTAGGTATCGATTATTGACTTTTTAGCTGGCTTTGGTGCCTTGGACATGAGCTAGGACCCTAAGCTTCCGCATGAAAGGAGGATTACCAGCGGAGTTGCACGGGAGAATATGAAAAGTGTTCATATGTAGTAAAAACCTAGAAATCCGTCCGTTTTCGTCATTTGTTATCGAATCTTCTTCAAGCCAGATCGTCACATTGGCCGCTCTTCTCTCTGAAACGGTTGTACTTATCGTCTGCAAAGCTATGTCGCGTGCTGCGGTATGCGGAGACACTAAAAGCACCATAGTAGAACACAGATAAAGCTTTTAAGTTGATGTAATAGCCAGTAAGAAGTAGTACAATTCAAGTTTTAGGTATCGAATATTGACTTTTTAGCTGGCTTTGGTGCCTTGGACATGAGCTAGGACCTTAAGATTCTGCATGTAAGGAGGACTAGCAGCCGAGTTGCACGGGAGAATGTGAAAAGTGTTCATATGTACTAAAAACCTGAGAAATCCGTCCGATTTCGTCATTTGTTATCGAATCAACTTGAAGCCAGATCGTCACATTGGCCGCTCTTCTCTCTGAAACGGTTGTACTTATCGTCTGCAAAGCTATGTCGCGTGATGAGGTATGCGGAGACACTAAAAGCACCATAGTAGAACACAGATGAAGCTTCTAAGTTGATGGAATAGCCAGTAAGGAGTAGTACAATTCAAGTTTTAGGTATCGATTACTGACTTTTTAGCTGGCTTTGGTGCCTTCGACATGAGCTAGGACCTTAAGATTCTGCATGAAAGGAGGATTAGCAGCGGAGTTGCACGGGAGAATATGAAAAGTGTTCATATGTAGTAAAAACCTAGAAATCCGTCCGTTTTCGTCATTTGTTATCGAATCGACTTAAAGCCAGAACGTCACATTGGCCGCTCTTCTCTCTGAAACGGTTGTACTTACCGTCTGCAAAGCTATGTCGCACGCTGCGGTATGCTGAGACACTAAAAGCACCATAGTAGAACACAGATGAAGCTTCTAAGTTGATGTAGTAGCCAGGAAGAAGTAGTACAATTCAAGTTTTAGGTATCGATTATTGACTTTTTAGCTGGCTTTGGTGCCTTGGACATGAGCTAGGACCTTATGATTCTGCATGAAAGGAGGACTAGCAGCCGATTTGCACGGGAGAATGTGAAAAGTGTTCATATGTAGTAAAAACCTGAGAAATCCGTCCGTTTTCGTCATTTGTTATCGAATCGACTTAAAGCTAGATCGTCATATTGGCCGCTCTTCTCTCTGAAACGGTTGTACTTATCGATTGCAAAGCTATGTCGCGTGCTGCGGTATGCGGAGACACTAAAAGCACCATAGTAGAACACAGATGAAGCTTCTAAGTTGATGTAATAGCCAGTAAGAAGTAGTACAATTAAAGTTTTAGGTATCGATTATTGACTTTTTAGCTGGCTTTGGTACCTTGGACATGAGCTAGGACCTTAAGATTCTGCATGAAAGGAGGACTAGCAGCCGAGTTGCACGGGAGAATGTGAAAAATGTTAGTATGTAGTAAAAACCTGAGACATCCGTCCGTTTACGTCATTTGTTATCCAATCGACTTAAAGCCAGATCGTCACATTGGCCGCTCTTCTCTCTGAAACGCTTGTACTTATCGTCTGCAAAGCTATGTCGCGTGCTGCGGTATGCGGAGACAGTAAAAGCACCATAGTAGAACACAGATGAAGCTTCTAAGTTGATCTAATATCCAGTAAGAAGTAGTACAATTCAAGTTTTAGGTATCGATTATTGACTTTTAGCAGGATTTGGTGCCTTGGACATGAGCTAGGACCTTAAGATTCTGCATGAAAGGAGGACTAGCAGCCGAGTTGCACGGGAAAATGTGAAAAGTGTTCATATGTAGTAAAAACCTGAGAAATCCGTCCGTTTTGGTCATTTGTTATCGAATCGACTTAAAGCCAGATCGTAACATTGGCCGCTCTTCTCTCTGAAACACTTGTACTTATCGTCTGCTAAGCTATGTCGCGTGCTGTTGTATGCTGAGACACTAAAAGCACCATAGCAGAACACAGATGAAGCTTCTTAGTTGACGTAATAGCCAGTAAGAAGTAGTACAATTCAAGTTTTAGGTATCGATTATTGACTTTTTAGCTGGCTTTGGTGCCTTGGACATGAGCTAGGACCTTAAGATTCTGCATGTAAGGAGGACTAGCAGCCGAGTTGCACGGGAGAATGTGAAAAGTGTTCATATGTAGTAAAAACCTGAGAAATCTGTCCGTTTTCGTCATTTGTTATCGAATCGACATAAAGCCAGATCGTCTCATTGGGCGCTCTTCTCTCTGAAACGGTTGTACTTATCGTCTGCAAAGCTATGTCGCGTGCTGCGGTATGCGGAGACACTAAAATCACCATTGTAGAACACAGATGGAGCTTCTAAGTTGATGTAATAGCTAGTAAGATGTAGTACAATTCAAGTTTTAGGTATCGATTATTGACTTTTCAGCTGGCTTTGGTACCTTGGACATGAGCTAGGACCTTAAGAATCTGCATGAAAGGAGGACTAGCAGCCGCGTTGCACGGTAGAATGTGAAAAATGTTCATATGTAGTAAAAACCTGAGACATCCGTTCGTTTACGTCATTTGTTATCGAATCTACTTAAAGCCAGATCGTCACATTGGCCGCTCTTCTCTCTGAAACGGTTGTACTTATCGTCTGCAAAGCTATGTCGCGTGCTGCGGTATTCTGAGACACTTAAAGCACCATAGTAGAACACAGATGAAGCTTCTAAGTTGATGTAATAGCCAGGAAGAAGTAGTACAATTCAAGTTTTAGGAATCGATTATTGACTTTTTAGCTGGCTTTGGTGCCTTGGACATGAGCTGGGACCTTAAGATTCTGCATGTAAGGAGGATTAGCAGCGGAGTTGCACGGGACAATATGAAAAGTGTTCATATGTAGTAAAAACCTAGAAATCCGTCCGTTTTCGTGATTTGTTTTCGAATCGACTTAAAGCCAGATCGTCACATTGGCCGCTCTTCTCTCTGAAACAGTTGTACTTATCGTCTGCAAAGCTATGTCACGTGCTGCGGTATGCGGAGACACTAAAAGCACTATAGTAGAACACAGATGAAGCTTCTAAGTTGATGTAATAGCCAGTAAGAAGTAGTACAATTCAAGTTTTAGGTATCGATAATTGACTTTTTAGCTGGCTTTGGTGCCTTGGTCATGATCTATGTCCTTAAGATTCTGCATGAAAGGAGGACTAGCAGCCGAATTGCATGGGAGAATGTGAAAAGTGTTCATATGTAGTAAAAACCTGAGAAATCCGTCCGTTTTGGTCATTTGTTATCGAATCGACTTAAAGCCAGATCGTAACATTGGCCGCTCTTCTCTCTGAAACACTTGTACTTATCGTCTGCTAAGCTATGTCGCGTGCTGTTGTATGCTGACACACTAAAAGCACCATAGCAGAACACAGATGAAGCTTCTAAGTTGATGTAATAGCCAGTAAGAAGTAGTACAATTCAAGTTTTAGGTATTGAATATTGACTTTTTAGCTGGCTTTGGTGCCTTGGACATGAGCTAGGACCTTAAGATTCTGCATGAAAGGAGAACGAGGAGCCAAGTTGCACGGGAGAATGTGAAAAGTGTTCATATGTAGTAAAAACCTGAGAAATCGGTCCGTTTTCGTCACTTGTTATCGAATCGACTTAAAGCCAGATCGTCTCATTGGCCGCTCTTCTCTCTGAAACGGTTGTACTTATCGTCTGCAAAGCTATGTCGCTTGCTGAGGTATGCGGAGACACTAAAATCACCATAGTAGAACACAGATGAAGCTTCTAAGTTGATGTAATAGCCCGTAAGAAGTAGTACAATTCAAGTTTTAGGTATCGATTATTGACTTTTCAGCTGGCTTTGGTACCTTGGACATGAGCTAGGACCTTAAGATTCTGCATGAAAGGAGGACTAGCAGCCGAGTTTCACGGGAGAATGTGAAAAATGTTCATATGTAGTAAAAGCCTGAGACATCCGTCCGTTTACGTCATTTGTTATCGAATCTACTTAAACCAGATCGTCACATTGGCCGCTCTTCTCTCTGAAACGGTTGTACTTATCGTCTGCAAAGCTATGTCGCGTGCTGCGGTATGCGGAGACAGTAAAAACACCATAGTAGAACACAGATAAAGCTTCTAAGTTGATGTAATAGCCAGTAAGAAGTAGTACAATTCAAGTTTTAGGTATCGATTATTGACTTTTTAGCTGGCTTTGGTGCCTTGGACATGAGCTAGGACCCTAAGCTTCCGCATGAAAGGAGGATTACCAGCGGAGTTGCACGGGAGAATATGAAAAGTGTTCATATGTAGTAAAAACCTAGAAATCCGTCCGTTTTCGTCATTTGTTATCGAATCTTCTTCAAGCCAGATCGTCACATTGGCCGCTCTTCTCTCTGAAACGGTTGTACTTATCGTCTGCAAAGCTATGTCGCGTGCTGCGGTATGCGGAGACACTAAAAGCACCATAGTAGAACACAGATAAAGCTTTTAAGTTGATGTAATAGCCAGTAAGAAGTAGTACAATTCAAGTTTTAGGTATCGAATATTGACTTTTTAGCTGGCTTTGGTGCCTTGGACATGAGCTAGGACCTTAAGATTCTGCATGTAAGGAGGACTAGCAGCCGAGTTGCACGGGAGAATGTGAAAAGTGTTCATATGTAGTAAAAACCTGAGAAATCCGTCCGATTTCGTCATTTGTTATCGAATCAACTTGAAGCCAGATCGTCACATTGGCCGCTCTTCTCTCTGAAACGGTTGTACTTATCGTCTGCAAAGCTATGTCGCGTGATGAGGTATGCGGAGACACTAAAAGCACCATAGTAGAACACAGATGAAGCTTCTAAGTTGATGGAATAGCCAGTAAGGAGTAGTACAATTCAAGTTTTAGGTATCGATTACTGACTTTTTAGCTGGCTTTGGTGCCTTCGACATGAGCTAGGACCTTAAGATTCTGCATGAAAGGAGGATTAGCAGCGGAGTTGCACGGGAGAATATGAAAAGTGTTCATATGTAGTAAAAACCTAGAAATCCGTCCGTTTTCGTCATTTGTTATCGAATCGACTTAAAGCCAGAACGTCACATTGGCCGCTCTTCTCTGTGAAACGGTTGTACTTACCGTCTGCAAAGCTATGTCGCACGCTGCGGTATGCTGAGACACTAAAAGCACCATAGTAGAACACAGATGAAGCTTCTAAGTTGATGTAGTAGCCACTAAGAAGTAGTACAATTCAAGTTTTAGGTATCGATTATTGACTTTTTAGCTGGCTTTGGTGCCTTGGACATGAGCTAGGACCTTATGATTCTGCATGAAAGGAGGACTAGCAGCCGATTTGCACGGGAGAATGTGAAAAGTGTTCATATGTAGTAAAAACCTGAGAAATCCGTCCGTTTTCGTCATTTGTTATCGAATCGACTTAAAGCTAGATCGTCATATTGGCCGCTCTTCTCTCTGAAACGGTTGTACTTATCGATTGCAAAGCTATGTCGCGTGCTGCGGTATGCGGAGACACTAAAAGCACCATAGTAGAACACAGATGAAGCTTCTAAGTTGATGTAATAGCCAGTAAGAAGTAGTACAATTAAAGTTTTAGGTATCGATTATTGACTTTTTAGCTGGCTTTGGTACCTTGGACATGAGCTAGGACCTTAAGATTCTGCATGAAAGGAGGACTAGCAGCCGAGTTGCACGGGAGAATGTGAAAAATGTTAGTATGTAGTAAAAACCTGAGACATCCGTCCGTTTACGTCATTTGTTATCCAATCGACTTAAAGCCAGATCGTCACATTGGCCGCTCTTCTCTCTGAAACGCTTGTACTTATCGTCTGCAAAGCTATGTCGCGTGCTGCGGTATGCGGAGACAGTAAAAGCACCATAGTAGAACACAGATGAAGCTTCTAAGTTGATCTAATATCCAGTAAGAAGTAGTACAATTCAAGTTTTAGGTATCGATTATTGACTTTTAGCAGGATTTGGTGCCTTGGACATGAGCTAGGACCTTAAGATTCTGCATGAAAGGAGGACTAGCAGCCGAGTTGCACGGGAAAATGTGAAAAGTGTTCATATGTAGTAAAAACCTGAGAAATCCGTCCGTTTTGGTCATTTGTTATCGAATCGACTTAAAGCCAGATCGTAACATTGGCCGCTCTTCTCTCTGAAACACTTGTACTTATCGTCTGCTAAGCTATGTCGCGTGCTGTTGTATGCTGAGACACTAAAAGCACCATAGCAGAACACAGATGAAGCTTCTTAGTTGACGTAATAGCCAGTAAGAAGTAGTACAATTCAAGTTTTAGGTATCGATTATTGACTTTTTAGCTGGCTTTGGTGCCTTGGACATGAGCTAGGACCTTAAGATTCTGCATGTAAGGAGGACTAGCAGCCGAGTTGCACGGGAGAATGTGAAAAGTGTTCATATGTAGTAAAAACCTGAGAAATCTGTCCGTTTTCGTCATTTGTTATCGAATCGACATAAAGCCAGATCGTCTCATTGGGCGCTCTTCTCTCTGAAACGGTTGTACTTATCGTCTGCGAAGCTATGTCGCGTGCTGCGGTATGCGGAGACACTAAAATCACCATTGTAGAACACAGATGGAGCTTCTAAGTTGATGTAATAGCTAGTAAGATGTAGTACAATTCAAGTTTTAGGTATCGATTATTGACTTTTCAGCTGGCTTTGGTACCTTGGACATGAGCTAGGACCTTAAGATTCTGCATGAAAGGAGGACTAGCAGCCGCGTTGCACGGTAGAATGTGAAAAATGTTCATATGTAGTAAAAACCTGAGACATCCGTTCGTTTACGTCATTTGTTATCGAATCTACTTAAAGCCAGATCGTCACATTGGCCGCTCTTCTTCTCTGAAACGGTTGTACTTATCGTGTGCAAACCTATGTCGCGTATTGCGGTATGCGGAGACAGTAAAAGCACCATAGTAGAACACAGATGAAGCTTCTAAGTTGATGTAATAGCCAGGAAGAAGTAGTACAATTCAAGTTTTAGGAATCGATTATTGACTTTTTAGCTGGCTTTGGTGCCTTGGACATGAGCTGGGACCTTAAGATTCTGCATGAAAGGAGGATTAGCAGCGGAGTTGCACGGGACAATATGAAAAGTGTTCATATGTAGTAAAAACCTAGAAATCCGTCCGTTTTCGTGATTTGTTTTCGAATCGACTTAAAGCCAGATCGTCACATTGGCCGCTCTTCTCTCTGAAACAGTTGTACTTATCGTCTGCAAAGCTATGTCACGTGCTGCGGTATGCGGAGACACTAAAAGCACTATAGTAGAACACAGATGAAGCTTCTAAGTTGATGTAATAGCCAGTAAGAAGTAGTACAATTCAAGTTTTAGGTATCGATAATTGACTTTTTAGCTGGCTTTGGTGCCTTGGTCATGATCTATGTCCTTAAGATTCTGCATGAAAGGAGGACTAGCAGCCGAATTGCATGGGAGAATGTGAAAAGTGTTCATATGTAGTAAAAACCTGAGAAATCCGTCCGTTTTGGTCATTTGTTATCGAATCGACTTAAAGCCAGATCGTAACATTGGCCGCTCTTCTCTCTGAAACACTTGTACTTATCGTCTGCTAAGCTATGTCGCGTGCTGTTGTATGCTGAGACACTAAAAGCACCATAGCAGAACACAGATGAAGCTTCTAAGTTGATGTAATAGCCAGTAAGAAGTAGTACAATTCAAGTTTTAGGTATTGAATATTGACTTTTTAGCTGGCTTTGGTGCCTTGGACATGAGCTAGGACCTTAAGATTCTGCATGAAAGGAGAACGAGGAGCCAAGTTGCACGGGAGAATGTGAAAAGTGTTCATATGTAGTAAAAACCTGAGAAATCGGTCCGTTTTCGTCACTTGTTATCGAATCGACTTAAAGCCAGATCGTCTCATTGGCCGCTCTTCTCTCTGAAACGGTTGTACTTATCGTCTGCAAAGCTATGTCGCTTGCTGAGGTATGCGGAGACACTAAAATCACCATAGTAGAACACAGATGAAGCTTCTAAGTTGATGTAATAGCCCGTAAGAAGTAGTACAATTCAAGTTTTAGGTATCGATTATTGACTTTTCAGCTGGCTTTGGTACCTTGGACATGAGCTAGGACCTTAAGATTCTGCATGAAAGGAGGACTAGCAGCCGAGTTTCACGGGAGAATGTGAAAAATGTTCATATGTAGTAAAAGCCTGAGACATCCGTCCGTTTACGTCATTTGTTATCGAATCTACTTAAACCAGATCGTCACATTGGCCGCTCTTCTCTCTGAAACGGTTGTACTTATCGTCTGCAAAGCTATGTCGCGTGCTGCGGTATGCGGAGACAGTAAAAACACCATAGTAGAACACAGATAAAGCTTCTAAGTTGATGTAATAGCCAGTAAGAAGTAGTACAATTCAAGTTTTAGGTATCGAATATTGACTTTTTAGCTGGCTTTGGTGCCTTGGACATGAGCTAGGACCCTAAGCTTCCGCATGAAAGGAGGATTACCAGCGGAGTTGCACGGGAGAATATGAAAAGTGTTCATATGTAGTAAAAACCTAGAAATCCGTCCGTTTTCGTCATTTGTTATCGAATCTTCTTCAAGCCAGATCGTCACATTGGCCGCTCTTCTCTCTGAAACGGTTGTACTTATCGTCTGCAAAGCTATGTCGCGTGCTGCGGTATGCGGAGACACTAAAAGCACCATAGTAGAACACAGATAAAGCTTTTAAGTTGATGTAATAGCCAGTAAGAAGTAGTACAATTCAAGTTTTAGGTATCGAATATTGACTTTTTAGCTGGCTTTGGTGCCTTGGACATGAGCTAGGACCTTAAGATTCTGCATGTAAGGAGGACTAGCAGCCGAGTTGCACGGGAGAATGTGAAAAGTGTTCATATGTAGTAAAAACCTGAGAAATCCGTCCGATTTCGTCATTTGTTATCGAATCAACTTGAAGCCAGATCGTCACATTGGCCGCTCTTCTCTCTGAAACGGTTGTACTTATCGTCTGCAAAGCTGTGTCGCGTGATGAGGTATGCGGAGACACTAAAAGCACCATAGTAGAACACAGATGAAGCTTCTAAGTTGATGGAATAGCCAGTAAGGAGTAGTACAATTCAAGTTTTAGGTATCGATTACTGACTTTTTAGCTGGCTTTGGTGCCTTCGACATGAGCTAGGACCTTAAGATTCTGCATGAAAGGAGGATTAGCAGCGGAGTTGCACGGGAGAATATGAAAAGTGTTCATATGTAGTAAAAACCTAGAAATCCGTCCGTTTTCGTCATTTGTTATCGAATCGACTTAAAGCCAGAACGTCACATTGGCCGCTCTTCTCTGTGAAACGGTTGTACTTACCGTCTGCAAAGCTATGTCGCACGCTGCGGTATGCTGAGACACTAAAAGCACCATAGTAGAACACAGATGAAGCTTCTAAGTTGATGTAGTAGCCACTAAGAAGTAGTACAATTCAAGTTTTAGGTATCGATTATTGACTTTTTAGCTGGCTTTGGTGCCTTGGACATGAGCTAGGACCTTATGATTCTGCATGAAAGGAGGACTAGCAGCCGATTTGCACGGGAGAATGTGAAAAGTGTTCATATGTAGTAAAAACCTGAGAAATCCGTCCGTTTTCGTCATTTGTTATCGAATCGACTTAAAGCTAGATCGTCATATTGGCCGCTCTTCTCTCTGAAACGGTTGTACTTATCGATTGCAAAGCTATGTCGCGTGCTGCGGTATGCGGAGACACTAAAAGCACCATAGTAGAACACAGATGAAGCTTCTAAGTTGATGTAATAGCCAGTAAGAAGTAGTACAATTAAAGTTTTAGGTATCGATTATTGACTTTTTAGCTGGCTTTGGTACCTTGGACATGAGCTAGGACCTTAAGATTCTGCATGAAAGGAGGACTAGCAGCCGAGTTGCACGGGAGAATGTGAAAAATGTTAGTATGTAGTAAAAACCTGAGACATCCGTCCGTTTACGTCATTTGTTATCCAATCGACTTAAAGCCAGATCGTCACATTGGCCGCTCTTCTCTCTGAAACGCTTGTACTTATCGTCTGCAAAGCTATGTCGCGTGCTGCGGTATGCGGAGACAGTAAAAGCACCATAGTAGAACACAGATGAAGCTTCTAAGTTGATCTAATATCCAGTAAGAAGTAGTACAATTCAAGTTTTAGGTATCGATTATTGACTTTTAGCAGGATTTGGTGCCTTGGACATGAGCTAGGACCTTAAGATTCTGCATGAAAGGAGGACTAGCAGCCGAGTTGCACGGGAAAATGTGAAAAGTGTTCATATGTAGTAAAAACCTGAGAAATCCGTCCGTTTTGGTCATTTGTTATCGAATCGACTTAAAGCCAGATCGTAACATTGGCCGCTCTTCTCTCTGAAACACTTGTACTTATCGTCTGCTAAGCTATGTCGCGTGCTGTTGTATGCTGAGACACTAAAAGCACCATAGCAGAACACAGATGAAGCTTCTTAGTTGACGTAATAGCCAGTAAGAAGTAGTACAATTCAAGTTTTAGGTATCGATTATTGACTTTTTAGCTGGCTTTGGTGCCTTGGACATGAGCTAGGACCTTAAGATTCTGCATGTAAGGAGGACTAGCAGCCGAGTTGCACGGGAGAATGTGAAAAGTGTTCATATGTAGTAAAAACCTGAGAAATCTGTCCGTTTTCGTCATTTGTTATCGAATCGACATAAAGCCAGATCGTCTCATTGGGCGCTCTTCTCTCTGAAACGGTTGTACTTATCGTCTGCGAAGCTATGTCGCGTGCTGCGGTATGCGGAGACACTAAAATCACCATTGTAGAACACAGATGGAGCTTCTAAGTTGATGTAATAGCTAGTAAGATGTAGTACAATTCAAGTTTTAGGTATCGATTATTGACTTTTCAGCTGGCTTTGGTACCTTGGACATGAGCTAGGACCTTAAGATTCTGCATGAAAGGAGGACTAGCAGCCGCGTTGCACGGTAGAATGTGAAAAATGTTCATATGTAGTAAAAACCTGAGACATCCGTTCGTTTACGTCATTTGTTATCGAATCTACTTAAAGCCAGATCGTCACATTGGCCGCTCTTCTTCTCTGAAACGGTTGTACTTATCGTGTGCAAACCTATGTCGCGTATTGCGGTATGCGGAGACAGTAAAAGCACCATAGTAGAACACAGATGAAGCTTCTAAGTTGATGTAATAGCCAGTAAGAAGTAGTACAATTCAAGTTTTAGGTATCGATTATTGACTTTTTAGCTGGCTTTGGTGCCTTGGACATGAGCTAGGACCTTAAGCTTCTGCATGAAAGGAGGATTAGCAGCGGAGTTGCACGGGAGAATATGAAAAGTGTTCATATGTATTAAAAGCCTAGAAATTCGTCAGTTTTCGTCATTTGATATCGAATCTTCTTCAAGCCAGATCGTCACATTGGCCGCTCTTCTCTCTGAAACGGTTGTACTTATCGTCTGCTAAGCTATGTCGCGTGCTCCGGTATTCTGAGACACTAAAAGCACCATAGTAGAACACAGATAAAGCGTCTACGTTGATGTAATAGCCAGTAAGAAGTAGTACAGTTCAAGTTTTATGTATCGATTATTGACTTTTTAGCTGGCTTTGGTGCCTTGGACATGAGCTAGGACCTTAACATTCTGCATGAAAGGAGGACTAGCAGCCGAGTAGCACGGGAGAATGTGAAAAGTGTTCATATGTAGTAAAAACCTGAGAAATCCGTACGTTTTCGTCATTTGTTATCAAATCGACTTAAAGCCAGATCGTCACATTGGCCGCTCTTCTCTCTGAAACACTTGTACTTATCGTCTGCAAAGCTATGTCGCGTGCTGCGGTATGCTGAGACACTAAAAGCACCATAGTAGAACACAGATGAAGCTTGTAAATTGATGTAATAGCCAGTAAGAAGTAGTACAATTACAGTTTTAGGTATCGGTTATTAAGTTTTTACCCTTCTTTGGTGCCTTGAACATGAGCTAGGAAATTAAGATTTTGCATGAAAGGAGGACTAGCAGCCGAGTTGCACGGGAGAATGTGAAAAGTGTTCATATGTAGTAAAAACCTGAGAAATCCGTCCGTTTTCGTCATTTGTTATCGAATCTACTTAAAGCCAGATCGTCACATTGGGGGCTCTTCTCTCTGAAACCGTTGTACTTATCGTCTGCAAAGCTATGTTGCGTGCTGCAGTATGCTGAGACACTAAAAGCACTATAGTAGAACACAGATGAAGCTTCAAAGTTGATGTAATAGCCAGTAAGATGTAGTACAATTCAAGTTTTAGGTATTGAATATTGACTTTTTAGCTGGCTTTGTTGCCTTGGACATGAGCTAGGACCTTACGATTCTGCATGAAAGGAGGACTAGCAGCCGAGTTGCACTGGAGAATGTGAATAGTGTTCATATGTAGAAAAACCTGAGAAATCGGTCCGTTTTCGTCATTTGTTATCGAACCGACTTAAAGCCAGATCGTCACATTGGCCGCTCTTCTCTCTGAAACGGTTGTACTTATCGATTGCAAAGCTATGTCACGTGCTGCAGTATGCGGAGACACTAAAAGCACCATAGTAGAACACAGATGAAGCTTCTAAGTTGATGTAATAGCCAGTAAGAAGTAGTACAATTCAAGTTTTAAGTATCGATTATTGACTTTTTAGCTGGCTTTGGTGCCTTGGACTCGAGCTAGGACCTTAACATTCTGCATGAAAGGAGGACTAGCAGCCGAGTTGCACGGGAGAATGTGAAAAGTGTTCATATGTAGTAAAAACCTGAGAAATCCGTCCATTTTCCTCATTTGTTATCGAATCGACTTAAAGCCAGATAGTTTCATTGGTCGCTCTTCTCTCTGAAACGGTTGTACTTATCGTCTGCAAAGCTATGTCGCGTGCTGCCGTATGCGGAGACACTAAAATCACCATAGTAGAACACAGATGAAGCTTATAAGTTGATGTAATAGCCAGTAAGAAGTAGTAAAATTCAAGTTTTAGGTATTGATTATTGACTTTTTAGCTGGATTTGGTACCTTGGACATGAGCTAGGACCTTAAGATTCTGCATGAAAGGAGGACTAGCAGCCGAGTTTTACGGGAGAATGTGAAAAATGTTCATATGTAGTAAAAATCTGAGACATCCGTCCGTTTACGTCATTTGTTATCGAATCTACTTAAAGCCAGATCGTCACATTTTCCGCTCTTCTCTCTGAAACGGTTGTACTTATCGTCTGCAAAGCTATGTCGCGTGCTGCGGTATTCGGAGACACTAAAAGCACCATAGTAGAACACAGATGAAGCTTCTAAGTTGATGTAATAGCCAGTAAGAAGTAGTACAATTCAAGTTTTAGGTATCGGTTATTGACTTTTTACCCTTCTTTGGTGCCTTGGACATCAGCTAGGAAATTAAGATTTTGCATGAAGTAGGACTAGCAGCCGAGTTGCACGGGAGAATGTGAAAAGTGTTCATATGTAGTAAAAACCTGAGACATCCGTCCGTTTTCTTCATTTGTTATCGAATCGACTTAAAGCTAGATCGTCACATTGGCCGCTCTTCTCTCTGAAACGGTTGTACTTATCGTCTACGAAGCTATGTGGCGTTCTGCGGTATGCGGAGACAGTAAAAGCACCATAGTAGAACACAGATGAAGCTTCTAAGTTGATGTAATAGTCAGTAAGAAGTAGTACAACTCAAGTTTTAGGTATCGATTATTGACTTTTTAGCTGGCTTTGGTGCCTTGGACATGAGCTAGGACCTTAAGCTTCTGCATGAAAGGAGGATTAGCAGCGGAGTTACACGGGAGAATATGAAAAGTGTTCATATGTAGTAAAAACCTAGAATTCCATCCGTTTTCGTCATTTGTTATCGAATCTTCTTCAAGCCAGGTCGTCACATTGGCAGCTCTTCTCTCCGAAACAGTTGTACTTATCGTCTGCAAAGCTATGTCGCGTGCTGCGGTATGCGGACACACTAAAAGCACCATAGTAGAACACAGATGAAGCTTCTAAATTGATGTAATAGCCAGTAAGAAGTAGTACAATTAAAGTTTTAGGTATCGGTTATTAAGTTTTTACCCTTCTTTGGTGCCTTGAACATGAGCTAGGAAATTAAGATTTTGCATGAAAGGAGGACTAGCAGCCGAGTTGCACGGGAGAATGTGAAAAGTGTTCATATGTAGTAAAAACCTGAGAAATCCGTCCGTTTTCGTCATTTGTTATGGAATCTACTTAAAGCCAGATCGTCACATTGGGGGCTCTTCTCTCTGAAACCGTTGTACTTATCGTCTGCAAAGCTATGTCGCGTGCTGCAGTATGCTGAGACACTAAAAGCACTATAGTAGAACACAGATGAAGCTTCTAAGTTGATGTAATAGCCAGTAAGATGTAGTACAATTCAAGTTTTAGGTATTGAATATTGACTTTTTAGCTGGCTTTGGTGCCTTGGACATGAGCTAGGATCTTACGATTCTGCATGAACGGAGGACTAGCAGCCGAGTTGCACTGGAGAATGTGAATAGTGTTCATATGTAGTAAAAACCTGAGAAATCGGTCCGTTTTCGTCATTTGTTATCGAACCGAATTAAAGCCAGATCGTCACATTGGCCGCTCTTCTCTCTGAAACGGTTGTACTTATCGATTGCAAAGCTATGTCACGTGCTGCAGTATGCGGAGACACTAAAAGCACCATAGTAGAACACAGATGAAGCTTCTAAGTTGATGTAATAGCCAGTAAGAAGTAGTACAATTCAAGTTTTAAGTATCGATTATTGACTTGTTAGCTGGCTTTGGTGCCTTGGACTCAAGCTAGGACCTTAACATTCTTCATGAAAGGGGGACTAGCAGCCGAGTTGCACGTGAGAATGTGAAAAGTGTTCATATGTAGTAAAAACCTGAGAAATCCGTCCATTTTCCTCATTTGTTATCGAATCGACTTAAAGCCAGATCGCCACATTGGTCGCTCTTCTCTCTGAAACACTTGTACTTATCCTCTGCAAAGCTATGTCGCGTGCTGCGGTATGCTGAGACACTAAACGCACCATAGTAGAACACAGATGAAGCTTCTAAGTTGATGTAATAGCCAGTAAGAAGTAGTACAATTCCAGTTTTAGGTATTGAATATTGACTTTTTAGCTGGCTTTGGTGCCTTGGACATGAGCTAGGACCTTAAGATTCTGCATGAAAGGAGGACGAGGAGCCAAGTTGCACGGGAGAATGTGAGAAGTGTTCATATGTAGTAAAAACCCGAGAAATCGGTCCGTTTTCGTCATTTGTTATCGAATCGACTTAAAGCCAGATAGTCTCATTGGTCGCTCTTCTCTCTGAAACGGTTGTACTTATCGTCTGCAAAGCTATGTCGCGTGCTGCCGTATGCGGAGACACTAAAATCACCATAGTAGAACACAGATGAAGCTTATAAGTTGATGTAATAGCCAGTAAGAAGTAGTACAATTCAAGTTTTAGGTATTGATTATTGACTTTTTAGCTGGATTTGGTACCTTGGACATGAGCTAGGACCATAAGATTCTGCATGAAAGGAGGACTAGCAGCCGAGTTTTACGGGAGAATGTGAAAAATGTTCATATGTAGTAAAAATCTGAGACATCCGTCCGTTTACGTCATTTGTTATCGAATCTACTTAAAGCCAGATCGTCACATTTTCCGCTCTTCTCTCTGAAACGGTTGTACTTATCGTCTGCAAAGCTATGTCGCGTGCTGCGGTATGCGGAGACACTAAAAGCACAATAGTAGAACACAGATGAAGCTTCTAAGTTGATGTAATAGCCAGTAAGAAGTAGTACAATTCAAGTTTTAGGTATCGGTTATTGACTTTTTACCCTTCTTTGGCGCCTTGGACATCAGCTAGGAAATTAAGATTTTGCATGAAGTAGGACTAGCAGCCGAGTTGCACGGGAGAATGTGAATAGTGTTCATATGTAGTAAAAACCTGAGACATCCGGCTGTTTTCGTCATTTGTTATCGAATCGACTTAAAGCCAGATCGTCACATTGGCCGCTCTTCTCTCTGAAACGGTTGTACTTATCGTCTACGAAGCTATGTGGCGTTCTGCGGTATGCGGAGACAGTAAAAGCACCATAGTAGAACACAGATGAAGCTTCTAAGTTGATGTAATAGCCTGTAAGAAGTAGTACAATTCAAGTTTTAGGTATCGATTATTGACTTTTTAGCTGGCTTCGGTGCCTTGGACATGAGCTAGGACCTTAAGCTTCTGCATGAAAGGAGGATTAGCAGCGGAGTTGCACGGGAGAATATGAAAAATGTTCATATGTAGTAAAAACCTAGAAATCCGTCCGTTTTCGTCATTTGTTATCGAATCTTCTTCAAGGCAGATTGTCACATTGGCCTCACTTCTCTCTGAAACGGTTGTACTTATCGTCTGCAAAGCTATGTCGCGTGCTGCGGTATTCTGAGACACTAAAAGCACCATAGTGGAACACAGATAAAGCTTCTAAGTTGATGTAGTAGCCAGTAAGAAGTAGTACAATTCAAGTTTTAGGTATCGATTATTGACTTTTTAGCTGGCTTTGGTGCCTTGGACATGAGCTAGGATCTTATGATTCTGCATGGAAGGGGGACTAGCAGCCGATTTGCACGGGAGAATGTGAAAAGTGTTCATATGTAGTAAAAACCTGAGAAATCCTTCCGTTTTCGTCATTTGTTATCGAATCGACGTAAAGCCAGATCGTCACATTGGCCGCTCTTCTCTCTGAAACGGTAGTACTTATCGTCTGCAAAGCTATGTCGCGTGCTGCGGTATGCGGAGACACTAATAGCACCATAGTAGAACACAGATGAAGCTTCTAATTTGATGTAATAGCCAGTAAGAAGTAGTACAATTCAAGTTATAGGTATCGATTATTGACTTTTTAGCTTTCTTTGGTGCCTTGGACGTGAGCTAGGACCTTAAAATTCTGCATGAAAGGACGACTAACAGCCAAGTTGCACGGAAGAATGTGAAAAGTGTTCATATATAGTAAAAACCTGAGAAATACGTCCGTATTCGTCATTTGTTATCGAATCGACTTAAAGCCAGATCGTCACATTGGCCGCTCTTCTCTCTGAAACGGTTGTACTTATCCTCTGCAAAGCTATGTCGCGTGCTGCGGTATGTGGAGACACTAAAAGCACCATAGTAGGACAGAGATGAAGCTTCCAAGTTGATGTAATAGCCAGTAAGAAGTAGTACAATTCAAGATTCAGGTATCGATTATTGACTTTTTAGCTGGCTTTGGTGCCTTGGACATGAGCTAGAACCTTAACATTCTGCATGAAAGGAGGACTAGCAGCCGAGTTGCACGGGAGAATGTGAAAAGTGTTCATATGTAGTAAAAACCTGAGAAATCCGTACGTTTTCGTCATTTGTTATCGAATCGACTTAAAGCCAGATCGTCACATTGGCCGCTCTTCTCTCTGAAACACTTGTACTTATCGTCTGCAAAGCTATGTCGCGTGCTGCGGTATGCGGAGACACTAAAATCACCACAGTAGAACACAGATGAAGCTTACAAGTTGATGTAATAGCCAGTAAGAAGTAGTACAATTCAAGTTTTAGGTATCGATTATTGACTTTTCAGCTGGCTTTGGTACCTTGGACATGAGCTAGAACCTTAAGATTCTGCATGAAAGGAGGACTAGCAGCCGAGTTTCACGGGAGAATGTGAAAAATGTTCATATGTAGAAAAAACCTGAGACATCCGTCCGTTTACGTCATTTGTTATCGAATATACTTAAAGCCAGATCGTCACATTGGCCGCTCTTCTTCTCTGAAACGGTTGTACTTATCGTGTGAAAACCTATGTCGCGTATTGCGGTATGCGGAGACAGTAAAAGCACCATAGTAGAACACAGATGAAGCTTCTAAGTTGGTGTAATAGCCAGTAAGAAGTAGTACAATTCAAGTTTTAGGTATCGATTATTGACTTTTTAGCTGGCTTTGGTGCCTTGGACATGAGCTAGGACCTTAAGATTCTGCATGTAAGGAGGACTAGCAGCCGAGTAGCACGGGAGAATTTGAAAAGTGTTCATATGTAGTAAAAACCTGAGAAATCCGTCCGTTTTCGTCATTTGTTATCGAATCGACTTAAAGCCAGATCGTCACATTGCCCGCTCTTCTCTCTGAAACACTTGTACTTATCGTCTGCAAAGCTATGTCGCGTGCTGCGGTATGCGGAGACACTAAAAGCACCATAGTAGAACACAGATGAAGCTTCTAAGTTGATGTAATAGTCAGTACGAAGTAGTACAATTCAAGTTTTAGGTATCGATTATTGACTTTTTAGCTGGCTTTGGTGCCTTGGACATGAGCTAGGACCTTAACATTCTGCATGAAAGGAGGACTAGCAGCCGATTTGCACGGGATAATGTGAAAAGTCTTCACATGTAGTAAAAACCCGAGAAATCCGTTCGTATTCGTCATTTGTTATCGAATCGACTTAAAGCCAGATCGTCACATTGGCCGCTCTTCTCTCTAAAACGGTTGTACTTATCGATTGCAAAACTATGTCGCGTGCTGCGGTATGCGGAGACAGTAAAAGCACCATAGTAGAACACAGATGAAGCTTCTAAGTTGATGTAATAGCCAGTAAGAAGTAGTACAATTCAAGTTTTAGGTATCGGTTATTGACTTTTTAACCCTTCTTTGGTTCCATGGACATCAGCTAGGAAATTAAGATTTTGCATGAAGGAGGACTAGCAGCCGAGTTGCACGGGAGAATGTGAATAGTGTTCATATGTAGTAAAAACCTGAGACATCCGTCCGTTTTCGTCATTTGTTATCGAATCGACTTAAAGCCAGATCGTCACATTGGCCGCTCTCCTCTCTGAAACGGTTGTACTTATCGTCTGCAAAGCTATGTGGCGTACTGCGGTATGCGGAGACAGTAGAAGCACCATAGTAGAACACAGATGATGCTTCTAAGTTGATGTAATAGCCAGTAAGATATAGTACAATTCAAGTTTTAGGTATCGATTATTGACTTTTTAGCTGGCTTTGGTGCCTTGGACATGAGCTAGGACCTTAAGATTCTGCATGAAAGGAGGACTGGCAGCCGATTTGCACGGGAGAATGTGAAAAGTGTTCTTATGTAGTAAAAACCTGAGAAATCCGTCCGTTTTCGTCATTTGTTATCGAATCGACTTAAAGCCAGATCGTCACATAGGCCGCTCTTCTCTCTGAAACGGTTGTACTTATCGATTGCAAAGCTATGTCGCGTGCTGCGGTATGCGGACACACTAAAAGCACCATAGTAGAACACAGATGAAGCTTCTAAGTTGATGTAATAGCCAATAAGAAGTAGTACAATTCAAGTTTTAGGTATCGGTAATTGACTTTTTACCCTTCTTTGGTGCCTTGGACATGAGCTAGGAAATTAAGATTCTGCATGAAAGGAGGACTGGCAGCCGATTTGCACGGGAGAATGTGAAAAGTGTTCATATGTAGTAAAAACCTGAGAAATCCGTCCGTTTTCGTCATTTGTTATCGAATCGACTTAAAGCCAGATCGTCACATTGGCCGCTCTCCTCTCTGAATCGGTTGTACTTATCGTCTGCAAAGCTATGTCACGTGCTGCGGGATCTGGAGACACTAAAATCACCACAGTAGAACACAGATGAAGCTTCTAAGTTGATGTAATAGCCAGTAAGAAGTAGAACAATTCAAGTTTTAGGTATCGTTTATTGACTTTTTAGCTGGCTTTGGTGCCTTGGTCATGAGCAAGGAACTTAAGATTCTGCATGAAAGGAAATTAGCAGCGGAGTTGCACGGGAGAATATGAAAAGTGCTCATATGTAGTAAAAACCTAGAAATCCGTCCGTTTTCGTCATTTGTTATCGAATCGACTTAAAGCCAGATCGTCACATTGGCCGCTCTTCTCTCCAAAACACTTGTACTTATCGTCTGCAAAGCTATGTCGTGTGCTACGGTATGCTGATACACTAAAAGCACCATAGTAGAACACAGATGAAGCTTCTATGTTGATGTAACAGCCAGGAAGAAGTAGTACAATTCAAGATTTAGGTATCGATTATTGACCTTTTAGCTGGCTTTGGTGCCTTGGACATGAGCTAGGACCTTAACATTCTGCATGAAAATAGAAATAGCAGCCGATTTGCACGGGAGAATGTGAAAAGTGTTCATATGTAGTAAAAACCTTAGAAATCCGTCCGTTTTCGTCATTTGTTATCGAATCGACTTAAAGCCAGATCGTCACATTGGCCGCTCTTCTCTCTGAAACGGTTGTACTTATCGATTGCAAAGCTATGTCGCGTGCTGCGGTATGCGGAGACTCGAAAAGCACCATAGTAGAACACAGATGAAGCTTCTAAGTTGATGTAATAGCCAGTAAGAAGTAGTACAATACAAGTTTTAGTTATCGATTATTGACGTTTTAGCTGGCTTTGGTGCCTTGGACATGAGCTAGGACCTTAAGATTCTGCACGAAAGGAGGACTAGCAGCCGAGTTGCACGGGAAAATGTGAAAAGTGTTCAAATGTAGTAAAAACCTGAGAAATCCGTCCGTTTTCGTCATTTGTTATCGAATCGACTTAAAGTCAGATCGTCACATTGGCCGCTCTTCTCTCTGAAACGCTCGTAGTTATCGTCTGCAAAGCTATGTCGCGTGCTGCGGTATGCGGAGACACTAAAAGCACCATAGTAGAACACAGATGAAGCTTCTAAGTTGATGTAATAGCCAGTAAGAAGTAGTACAATTCAAGTTTTAGGTATTCAATATTGAATTTTTAGCTGGCTTTGGTGCCTTGGACATGAGCTAGGACCTTAGGATTCTGCATGAAAGGAGGATTAGCAGCGGAGTTGCACGGGAGAATATGAAAAGTGTTCATATGTAGTAAAAACCTGAGAAATCGGTCCGTTTTCGTCATTTGTTATCGAATCGACTTAAAGCCAGATCGTCACATTGGCCGCTCTTCTCTCTGAAACGGTTGTACTTATCGTCTGCAAAGCTATGTCGCGTGCTGCGGTATTCGGAGACACTAAAATCACCATAGTAGAACACAGATGAAGCTTCTAAGTTGATGTAATAGCCAGTAAGAAGTAGTACAATTCAAGTTTTAGGTATCGATTATTGACTTTTTAGCTGGCTTTGGTGCCTTGGACATGAGCTAGGACCTTAACGTTCTGCATGAAAGGAGGACTAGCAGCCGATTTGCACGGGAGAATGTGAAAAGTCTTCACATGTAGTAAAAACACGAGAAATCCGTCCGTTTTCGTCATTTGTTATCGAATCGACTTAAAGCCAGATCGTCACATTGGCCGCTTTTCTCTCTGAAACGGTTGTACTTATCGATTGCAAAACTATGTCGCGTGCTGCGGTATGCGGAGACACTAAAAGCACCATAGTAGAACACAGATGAAGCTTCTAAGTTGATGTAATAGCCAGTAAGAAGTAGTACAATTCAAGTTTTAGGTATCGATTATTGACTTTTTAGCTGGATTTGGTGCCTTGGACATGAGCTAGGACCTTAACGTTCTGCATGAAAGGAGGAGTAGCCGCCGATTTGCACGGGAGAATGTGAAAAGTCTTCACATGTAGTAAAAACACGAGAAATCCGTCCGATTTCGTCATTTGTTATCGAATCGACTTAAAGCCCAATCGTCACTTTCTCCGCTCTTCTCTCTGAAACGGTTGTACTTATCGATTGCAAAGCTATGTCGAGTGCTGCGGTATGCGGAGACACTAAAAGCACCATAGTAGAACACAGATGAAGCTTCTAAGTTGATGTAATACAAAGGAAGAAGTAGTACGATTCAAGTTTTAGGTATCAATTACTGACTTTTTAGCTGACTTTGGTGCCTTGGACATGAGCTACGACCTTAACATTCTCCATGAAAGGAGGACTAGCAGCCGATTTGCACGGGAGAATGTGAAAAGTCTTCACATGTAGTTAAAACCCGAGAAATCCGTCCGTTTTCGTCATTTGTTATCGAATCGACTTAAAGCCAGATCGTCACATTGGCCGCTCTTCTCTCTGAAACGGTTGTACTTATCGTCTGCAAAGGTATGTCGCGTGCTGCGGTATGCGGAAACACTAAAAGCACCATAGTAGAACACAGATGAAGCTTCTAAATTGATGTAATAGCCAGTAAGAAGTAGTACAATTCAAGTTTTGGGTATCGATTATTGACTTTTTAGCTGGCTTTGGTGCCTTGGACATGAGCTAGGACCTTAAGATTTTGCATGAAAGGAGGATTAGCAGCGGAGTTGCACGGGAGAATGTGAAAAGTGTTCATATGTAGTAAAAACCTGAGACATCCGTCCGTTTTCGTCATTTGTTATCGAATCGACTTAAAGCCAGATCGTCACATTGGCCGCTCTTCTCTCTGAAACGGTTGTACTTATCGTCTGCAAAGCTATGTCGCGTGCTGCGGTATGCGGAGACACTAAAATCACCGTAGTAGAACACAGATGAAACTTCTAAGTTGATGTAATAGCCAGTAAGAAGTAGTACAATTCAAGTTTTAGGTATCAATTATTGACTTTTTAGCTGGCTTTGGTGCCTTGGACATGAGCTACGACCTTAACATTCTGCATGAAAGGAGGACTAGCAGCCGATTTGCACGGGCGAATGTGAAAAGTCTTCACATGTAGTAAAAACCCGAGAAATCCGTCCGTTTTCGTCATTTGTTATCGAATCGACTTAAAGCCAGATCGTCACATTGGCCGCTCTTCTCTCTGAAACGGTTGTACTTATTGTCTGCAAAGCTAAGTCACGTGCTGCGTTATGTGGAGACACTAAAATCACCATAGTAGAACACAGATGAAGCTTCTAAGTTGATGTAATAGCCAGTAAGAAGTAGTACAATTCAAGTTTTAGGTATCGATTATTGACTTTTTAGCTATCTTTGGTGCCTTGGACATGAGCTAGGACCTTAAGATTCTGCATGAACGGAGGATTAGCAGCGGAGTTGCACGGGAGAATGTGAAAAGAGTTCATATGTAGTAAAAAACTGAGACACCCGTCCGTTTTCGTCATTTGTTATCGAATCGACTTTAAGCCAGATCGTCACATTGGCCGCTCTTCTCTCTGAAACGGTGGTACTTATCGTCTGCAAAGCTATGTCGCGTGCTGCGGTATGCTGAGACACTAAAAGCACCATAGTAGAACACAGATCAAGATCTAAGTTGATGTAATAGCCAGTAAGAAGTAGTACAATTCAAGTTTTAGGTATTGAATATTGAATGTTTAGCTGGCTTTGGTGCCTTGGACATGAGCTAGGACCTTAATATTCTGCATGAAAGGAGGACTAGCAGCCGAGTTGCACGGGAGAATGTGAAAAGTGTTCATATGTAGTAAAAACCTGAGAAATACGTCCGTTTTCGTCATTTGTTATCGAATCGACTTAAAGCAGGATCGTCACATTGGCCGCTCTTCTCACTGAAACGGTTGTACTTATCGATTGCAAAGCTATGTCGCGTGCTGCGGTATGCGGAGACACTAAAAGCACCATAGTAGAACACAGATGAAGCTTCTAAGTTGATGTAATAGCCAGTAAGAAGTAGTACAATTCAAGTTTTAGGTATCGATTATTGACTTTTTAGCTGGCTTTGGTGCTTTGGACATGAGCTAGGACCTTAAGATTCTGCATGAAAGGAGGATTAGCAGCGGAGTTGCACGGGAGAATGTGAAAAGTGTTCATATGTAGTAAAAACCTGAGACATCCGTCCGTTTTCGTCATTTGTTATCGAATCGACTTAAAGCCAGATCGTCACATTGGTCGCTCTTCTCTCTGAAACGGTTGTACTTATCGATTGCAAAGCTATGTCGCGTGCTGCGGTATGCGGAGACACTTAAAGCACCATAGTAGAACACAGATGAAGCTTCTAAGTTGATGTAATAGCCAGAAAGAAGTAGTACAATTCAAGTTTTAGGTATTCAATATTGAATTTTTAGCTGGCTTTGGTGCCTTGGACATGAGCTAGGACCTTAAGATTCTGCATGATAGGAGGACTAGCAGCCCTGTTGCACGGGAGAATGTGAAGAGTGTTCATATGTAGTAAAAACCTGAGAAATCCGTCCGTTTTCGTCATTTGTTATCGAATCGACTTAAAGCCAGATCGTCTCATTGGCCGCTCTTCTCTCTCAAACGGTTGTACCTATCGTCTGCAAAGCTATGTCGCGTGCTGAGGTATGCGGAGACACTAAAATCACCATAGTAGAACACAGATGAAGCTTCTAAGTTGCTGTAATAGCCAGTAAGAAGTAGTACAATTCAAGTTTTGGGTATCGATTATTGACTTTTTAGCTGGCTTTGGTGCCTTGGACATGAGCTAGGACCTTAAGATTTTGCATGAAAGGAGGATTAACAGCGGAGTTGCACGGGAGAATGTGAAAAGTGTTCATATGTAGTAAAAACCTGAGACATCCGTCCGTTTTCGTCATTTGTTATCGAATCGACTTAAAGCCAGATCGTCACATTGGCCGCTCTTCTCTCTGAAACGGTTGTACTTATCGATTGCAAAGCTATGTCGCGTGCTGCGGTATGCGGAGACACCTAAAGCACCATAGTAGAACACAGATGAAGCTTCTAAGTTGATGTAATAGCCAGAAAGAAGTAGTACAATTCAAGTTTTAGGTATTCAATATTGAATTTTTAGCTGGCTTTGGTGCCCTGGACATGAGCTAGGACCTTAAGATTCTGCATGATAGGAGGACTAGCAGCCTTGTTGCACGGGAGAATGTGAAGAAAGTTCATATGTAGTAAAAACCTGAGAAATCCGTCCGTTTTCGTCATTTGTTATCGAATCGACTTAAAGCCAGATCGTCACATTGGCCGCTCTTCTCTCTGAAAAATTTGTACATATCGTCAGCAAAGCTATGTCGCGTGCTGCGGTATGCGGAAACACTAAAAGCACCATAGTAGAACACAGATGAAGCTTCTAAGTTGATGTAATAGCCAGTAAGAAGTAGTACAATTCAAGTTTTGGGTATCGATTATTGACTTTTTTGCTGGCTTTGGTGCCTTGGACATGAGCTAGGACCTTAAGATTTTGCATGAAAGGAGGATTAGCAGCGGAGTTGCACGGGAGAATGTGAAAAGTGTTCATATGTAGTAAAAACCTGAGACATCCGTCCGTTTTCGTCATTTGTTATCGAATCGACTTAAAGCCAGATCGTCACATTGGCCGCTCTTGTCTCTGAAACGGTTGTACTTATCGTCTGCAAAGCTATGTCGCGTGCTGCGGTATGCGGAGACAGTAAAAGCACCATAGTAGAACACAGATGAAGCTTCTTAGTTGATGTAATAGCCAGTAAGATATAGTACAATTCAAGTTTTAGGTATCGATTATTGACTTTTTAGCTGGCATTGGTGCCTTGGAGATGAGCTAGGACCTAAAGATTCTGCATGAAAGGAGGACTAGCAGCCGTGTTGCACGGGAGAATGTGAAAAGTGTTCATATGTAGTAAAAACCTGAGAAATCCGTCCGTTTTCGTCATTTGTTATCGAATCGACTTAAAGCCAGATCGTCACATTGGCCGCTCTTCTCTCTGAAACGGTTGTACTTATTGTCTGCAAAGCTAAGTCGCGTGCTGCGTTATGCGGAGACACTAAAATCACCATAGTAGAACACAGATGAAGCTTCTAAGTTGATGTAATAGCCAGTAAGAAGTAGTACAATTCAAGTTTTAGGTATCGATTATTGACTTTTTAGCTATCTTTGGTGCCTTGGACATGAGCTAGGACCTTAAGATTCTGCATGAACGGAGGATTAGCAGCGGAGTTGCACGGGAGAATGTGAAAAGTGTACATATGTAGTAAAAAACTGAGACACCCGTCCGTTTTCGTCATTTGTTATCGAATCGACTTTAAGCCAGATCGTCACATTGGCCGCTCTTCTCTCTGAAACGGTGGTACTTATCGTCTGCAAAGCTATGTCGCGTGCTGCGGTATGCTGAGACACTAAAAGCACCATAGTAGAACACAGATCAAGATCTAAGTTGATGTAATAGCCAGTAAGAAGTAGTACAATTCAAGTTTTAGGTATTGAATATTGAATTTTTAGCTGGCTTTGGTGCCTTGGACATGAGCTAGGACCTTAATATTCTGCATGAAAGGAGGACTAGCAGCCGAGTTGCACGGGAGAACGTGAAAAGTGTTCATATGTAGTAAAAACCTGAGAAATACGTCCGTTTTCGTCATTTGTTATCGAATCGACTTAAAGCCAGATCGTCACATTGGCCGCTCTTCTCTCTGAAACGGTTGTACTTATCGATTGCAAAGCTATGTCGCGTGCTGCGGTATGCGGAGACACTAAAAGCACCATAGTAGAACACAGATGAAGCTTCTAAGTTGATGTAATAGCCAGTAAGAAGTAGTACAATTCAAGTTTTAGGTATTCAATATTGAATTTTTAGCTGGCTTTGGTGCCTTGGACATGAGCTAGGACGTTAAGATTCTGCATGAAAGGAGGACTAGCAGCCGAGTTGCACGGGAGAATGTGAAAAGTGTTCATATGTAGTAAAAACCTGTGAAATCCGTCCGTTTTCGTCATTTGGTATCAAATCGACTTAAAGCCAGATCGTCACATTGGCCGCTCTTCTCTCTGAAACGGATGTACTTATCGTCTGTTAGGCTATGTCACGTGCTGCTGTATGCGGACACACTAAAAGCACCATAGTAGAACACAGATGAAGCTTCTAAGTTGATGTAATAGCCAGTAAGAAGTAGTACAATTCAAGTTTTAGTTATCGATTATTGACTTTTTAGCTATCGTTGGTGCCTTGGACATGAGCTAGGCCCTTAAGATTCTGCATGAAAGGAGGATTAGCAGCGGAGTTGCACGGGAGATATGAAAAGTGTTCATATGTAGTAAAAACCTGAGAAATCCGTCCGTTTTCGTAATTTGTTATCGAATCAACTTAAAGCTAGATCGTCACATTGGCCGCTCTTCTCTCTGAAACGGTTGTACTTATCGTCTACAAAGCTATGTCACGTGCTGCGGTATGCTGAGACACTATGAGCACCATAGTAGAACACAGATGAAGCTTCTTAGTTGATGTAATTTCCAGTAAGAAGTAGTACAATTCAAGTTTTAGGTATTCAATATTGAATTTTTAGCTGGCTTTGGTGCCTTGGACATGAGCTAGGACCTTAAGATTCTGCATGATAGGATGACTAGCAGCCCTGTTGCACGGGAGAATGTGAAGAGTGTTCATATGTAGTAAAAACCTGAGAAATCCGTCCGTTTTCGTCATTTGTTATCGAATCGACTTAAAGCCAGATCGTCTCATTGGCCGCTCTTCTCTCTCAAACGGTTGTACCTATCGTCTGCAAAGCTATGTCGCGTGCTGAGGTATGCGGAGACACTAAAATCACCATAGTAGAACACAGATGAAGCTTCTAAGTTGATGTAATAGCCAGTAAGAAGTAGTACAATTCAAGTTTTAGGTATCGATTATGGACTTTTTAGCTGGCTTTGGCGCTTTGGACATGAGCTAGGACCTTAAGATTCTGCATGAAAGGAGGATTAGCAGCGGAGTTGCACGGGAGAATGTGAAAAGTGTTCATATGTAGTAAAAACCTGAGACATCCGTCCGTTTTCGTCATTTGTTATCGAATCGACTTAAAGCCAGATCGTCACATTGGCCGCTCTTCTCTCTGAAACGGTTGTACTTATCGATTGCAAAGCTATCTCGCGTGCTGCGGTATGCGGAGACACCTAAAGCACCATAGTAGAACACAGATGAAGCTTCTAAGTTGATGTAATAGCCAGAAAGAAGTAGTACAATTCAAGTTTTAGGTATTCAATATTGAATTTTTAGCTGGCTTTGGTGCCCTGCACATGAGCTAGGACCTTAAGATTCTGCATGATAGGAGGACTAGCAGCCCTGTTGCACGGGAGAATGTGAAGAAAGTTCATATGTAGTAAAAACCTGAGAAATCCGTCCGTTTTCGTCATTTGTTATCGAATCGACTTAAAGCCAGATCGTCACATTGGCCGCTCTTCTCTCTGAAAAATTTGTACATATCGTCAGCAAAGCTATGTCGCGTGCTGCGGTATGCGGAAACACTAAAAGCACCATAGTAGAACACAGATGAAGCTTCTAAGTTGATGTAATAGCCAGTAAGAAGTAGTACAATTCAAGTTTTGGGTATCGATTATTGACTTTTTAGCTGGCTTTGGTGCCTTGGACATGAGCTAGGACCTTAAGATTTTGCATGAAAGGACGATTAGCAGCGGAGTTGCACGGGAGAATGTGAAAAGAGTTCATATGTAGTAAAAACCTGAGACATCCGTCCGTTTTCGTCATTTGTTATCGAATCGACTTAAAGCCAGATCGTCACATTGGCCGCTCTTCTCTCTGAAACGGTTGTACTTATCGTCTGCAAAGCTATGTCGCGTGCTGCGGTATGCGGAGACAGTAAAAGCACCATAGTAGAACACAGATGAAGCTTCTTAGTTGATGTAATAGCCAGTAAGATATAGTACAATTCAAGTTTTAGGTATCGATTATTGACTTTTTAGCTGGCATTGGTGCCTTGGAGATGAGCTAGGACCTAAAGATTCTGCATGAAAGGAGGACTAGCAGCCGTGTTGCACGGGAGAATGTGAAAAGTGTTCATATGTAGTAAAAACCTGAGAAATCCGTCCGTTTTCGTCATTTGTTATCGAATAGACTTAAAGCCAGATCATCACATTGGCCGCTCTTCTCTCTGAAACGGTTGTACTTATCGTCTGCAAAGCTATGTCGCGTGCTGCGGTATGCGGAGACACTAAAATCACCATAGTAGAACACAGATGAAGCTTCTAAGTTGATGTAATAGCCAGTAAGAAGTAGTACAATTCAAGTTTTAGGTATTCAATATTGAATTTTTAGCTGGCTTTGGTGCCTTGGACATGAGCTAGGACGTTAAGATTCTGCATGAAAGGAGGACTAGCAGCCGAGTTGCACGGGAGAATGTGAAAAGTGTTCATATGTAGTAAAAACCTGTGAAATCCGTCCGTTTTCGTCATTTGGTATCAAATCGACTTAAAGCCAGATCGTCACATTGGCCGCTCTTCTCTCTGAAACGGATGTACTTATCGTCTGTTAGGCTATGTCACGTGCTGCTGTATGCGGACACACTAAAAGCACCATAGTAGAACACAGATGAAGCTTCTAAGTTGATGTAATAGCCAGTAAGAAGTAGTACAATTCAAGTTTTAGTTATCGATTATTGACTTTTTAGCTATCGTTGGTGCCTTGGACATGAGCTAGGCCCTTAAGATTCTGCATGAAAGGAGGATTAGCAGCGGAGTTGCACGGGAGATATGAAAAGTGTTCATATGTAGTAAAAACCTGAGAAATCCGTCCGTTTTCGTAATTTGTTATCGAATCAACTTAAAGCTAGATCGTCACATTGGCCGCTCTTCTCTCTGAAACGGTTGTACTTATCGTCTACAAAGCTATGTCACGTGCTGCGGTATGCTGAGACACTATGAGCACCATAGTAGAACACAGATGAAGCTTCTTAGTTGATGTAATTTCCAGTAAGAAGTAGTACAATTCAAGTTTTAGGTATTCAATATTGAATTTTTAGCTGGCTTTGGTGCCTTGGACATGAGCTAGGACCTTAAGATTCTGCATGATAGGATGACTAGCAGCCCTGTTGCACGGGAGAATGTGAAGAGTGTTCATATGTAGTAAAAACCTGAGAAATCCGTCCGTTTTCGTCATTTGTTATCGAATCGACTTAAAGCCAGATCGTCTCATTGGCCGCTCTTCTCTCTCAAACGGTTGTACCTATCGTCTGCAAAGCTATGTCGCGTGCTGAGGTATGCGGAGACACTAAAATCACCATAGTAGAACACAGATGAAGCTTCTAAGTTGATGTAATAGCCAGTAAGAAGTAGTACAATTCAAGTTTTAGGTATCGATTATGGACTTTTTAGCTGGCTTTGGCGCTTTGGACATGAGCTAGGACCTTAAGATTCTGCATGAAAGGAGGATTAGCAGCGGAGTTGCACGGGAGAATGTGAAAAGTGTTCATATGTAGTAAAAACCTGAGACATCCGTCCGTTTTCGTCATTTGTTATCGAATCGACTTAAAGCCAGATCGTCACATTGGCCGCTCTTCTCTCTGAAACGGTTGTACTTATCGATTGCAAAGCTATCTCGCGTGCTGCGGTATGCGGAGACACCTAAAGCACCATAGTAGAACACAGATGAAGCTTCTAAGTTGATGTAATAGCCAGAAAGAAGTAGTACAATTCAAGTTTTAGGTATTCAATATTGAATTTTTAGCTGGCTTTGGTGCCCTGCACATGAGCTAGGACCTTAAGATTCTGCATGATAGGAGGACTAGCAGCCCTGTTGCACGGGAGAATGTGAAGAAAGTTCATATGTAGTAAAAACCTGAGAAATCCGTCCGTTTTCGTCATTTGTTATCGAATCGACTTAAAGCCAGATCGTCACATTGGCCGCTCTTCTCTCTGAAAAATTTGTACATATCGTCAGCAAAGCTATGTCGCGTGCTGCGGTATGCGGAAACACTAAAAGCACCATAGTAGAACACAGATGAAGCTTCTAAGTTGATGTAATAGCCAGTAAGAAGTAGTACAATTCAAGTTTTGGGTATCGATTATTGACTTTTTAGCTGGCTTTGGTGCCTTGGACATGAGCTAGGACCTTAAGATTTTGCATGAAAGGACGATTAGCAGCGGAGTTGCACGGGAGAATGTGAAAAGAGTTCATATGTAGTAAAAACCTGAGACATCCGTCCGTTTTCGTCATTTGTTATCGAATCGACTTAAAGCCAGATCGTCACATTGGCCGCTCTTCTCTCTGAAACGGTTGTACTTATCGTCTGCAAAGCTATGTCGCGTGCTGCGGTATGCGGAGACAGTAAAAGCACCATAGTAGAACACAGATGAAGCTTCTTAGTTGATGTAATAGCCAGTAAGATATAGTACAATTCAAGTTTTAGGTATCGATTATTGACTTTTTAGCTGGCATTGGTGCCTTGGAGATGAGCTAGGACCTAAAGATTCTGCATGAAAGGAGGACTAGCAGCCGTGTTGCACGGGAGAATGTGAAAAGTGTTCATATGTAGTAAAAACCTGAGAAATCCGTCCGTTTTCGTCATTTGTTATCGAATAGACTTAAAGCCAGATCATCACATTGGCCGCTCTTCTCTCTGAAACGGTTGTACTTATCGTCTGCAAAGCTATGTCGCGTGCTGCGGTATGCGGAGACACTAAAATCACCATAGTAGAACACAGATGAAGCTTCTAAGTTGATGTAATAGCCAGTAAGAAGTAGTACAATTCAAGTTTTAGGTATCGATTATTGACTTTTTAGCTATCTTTGGTGCCTTGGACATGAGCTAGGACCTTAAGATTCTGCATGAACGGAGGATTAGCAGCGGAGTTGCACGGGAGAATGTGAAAAGTGTTCATATGTAGTAAAAAACTGAGACACCCGTCCGTTTTCGTCATTTGTTATCGAATCGAATATAAGCCAGATCGTCACATTGGCCGCTCTTCTCTCTGAAACGGTGGTACTTATCGTCTGCAAAGCTATGTCGCGTGCTGCGGTATGCTGAGACACTAAAAGCACCATAGTAGAACACAGATCAAGATCTAAGTTGATGTAATAGCCAGTAAGAAGTAGTACAATTCAAGTTTTAGGTATTGAATATTGAATTTTTAGCTGGCTTTGGTGCCTTGGACATGACCTAGGACCTTAATATTCTGCATGAAAGGAGGACTAGCAGCCGAGTTGCACGGGAGAATGTGAAAAGTGTTCATATGTAGTAAAAACCTGAGAAATCCGTCCGTTTTCGTCATTTGGTATCGAATCGACTTAAAGCCAGATCGTCACATTGGCCGCTCTTCTCTCTGAAACGGTTGTACTTATCGTCTGTTAGGCTTTGTCACGTGCTGCTGTATGCGGACACACTAAAAGCACAATAGTAGAACACAGATGAAGCTTCTAAGTTGATGTAATAGCCAGTAAGAAGTAGTACAATTCAAGTTTTAGGTATCGATTATTGACTTTTTAGCTGGCTTTGGTGCTTTGGACATGAGCTAGGACCTTAAGATTCTGCATGAAAGGAGGATTAGCAGTTGAGTTGCACGGGAGAATGTGAAAAGTTTTCATATGTAGTAAAAACCTGAGACATCCGTCCGTTTTCGTCATTTGTTATCGAATCGACTTAAAGCCAGATCGTCACATTGGCCGCTCTTCTCTCTGAAACGGTTGTACTTATCGATTGCAAAGCTATGTCGCGTGCTGCGGTATGCGGAGACACTTAAAGCACCATAGTAGAACACAGATGAAGCTTCTAAGTTGATGTAATAGCCAGAAAGAAGTAGTACAATTCAAGTTTTAGGTATTTAATATTGAATTTTTAGCTGGCTTTGGTGCCTTGGACATGAGCTAGGACCTTAAGATTCTGCATGAAAGGAGGACTAGCAGCCCTGTTGCACGGGAGAATGTGAAGAAAGTTCAAATGTAGTAAAAACCTGAGAAATCCGTCCGTTTTCGTCATTTGTTATCGAATCGACTTAAAGCCAGATCGTCACATTGGCCGCTCTTATCTCTGAAACGGTTGTACTTATCGCCTGCAAAGCTATGTCGCACGCTGCGGTATGCGGAGACACTAAAAGCACCATAGTAGAACACAGATGAAGCTGCTAAGTTGATGTAATAGCCAGTAAGAAGTAGTACAATTCAAGATTTAGGTATCGATTATTGACTTTTTAGCTGGCTTTGGTGCCTTGGACATGAGCTACGACCTTAAGATTCTGCATGAAAGGAGGACTAGCAGCCGACGTGAACGGGAGAATGTGAAAAGTATTCGTATGTAGTAAAAACCTGAGAAATCCGTCCGTTTTCGTCATTTGTTATCGAATCGATTTCAAGCCAGATCGTCACATTGGCCGCTCTTCTCTCTGAAAAATTTGTACATATCGTCAGAAAAGCTATGTCGCGTGCTGCGGTATGCGGAAACACTAAAAGCACCATAGTAGAACACAGATGAAGCTTCTAAGTTGATGTAATAGCCAGTAAGAAGTAGTACAATTCAAGTTTTGGGTATCGATTATTGACTTTTTAGCTGGCTTTGGTGCCTTGGACATGAGCTAGGACCTTAAGATTTTGCATGAAAGGAGGATTAGCAGCGGAGTTGCCCGGGAGAATGTGAAAAGTGTTCATATGTAGTAAAAACCTGAGACATCCGTCCGTTTTCGTCATTTGTTATCGAATCGACTTAAAGCCAGATCGTCACTTTGGCCGCTCTTCTCTTTGAAACGGTTGTACTTATCGTCTGCAAAGCTATGTCGCGTGCTGCGGTATGCGGAGACAGTAAAAGCACCATAGTAGAACACAGATGAAGCTTCTTAGTTGATGTAATAGCCAGTAAGATATAGTACAATTCAAGTTTTAGGTATCGATTATTGACTTTTTAGCTGGCATTGGTGCCTTGGAGATGAGCTAGGACCTAAAGATTCTGCATGAAAGGAGGACTAGCAGCCGTGTTGCACGGGAGAATGTGAAAAGTGTTCATATGTAGTAAAAACCTGAGAAATCCGTCCGTTTTCGTCATTTGTTATCGAATCGACTTAAAGCCAGATCATCACATTGGCCGCTCTTCTCTCTGAAACGGTTGTACTTATCGTCTGCAAAGCTATGTCGCGTGCTGCGGTATGCGGAGACACTAAAATCACCATAGTAGAACACAGATGAAGCTTCTAAGTTGATGTAATAGCCAGTAAGAAGTAGTACAATTCAAGTTTTATGTATCAATTATTGACTTTTTAGCTGACTTTGGTGCCTTGGACATGAGCTACGACCTTAACATTCTGCATGAAAGGAGGACTAGCAGCCGATTTGCACGGGAGAATGTGAAAAGTCTTCACATGTAGTAAAAACCCGAGAAATCCGTCCGTTTTCGTCATTTGTTATCGAATCGACTTAAAGCCAGATCATCACATTGGCCGCTCTTCTCTCTGAAACGGTTGTAGTTATTGTCTGCAAAGCTAAGTCGCGTGCTGCGTTATGCGGAGACACTAAAATCACCATAGTAGAACACAGATGGAGCTTCTAAGTTGATGTAATAGCCAGTAAGAAGTAGTACAATTCAAGTTTTAGGTATCGATTATTGACTTTTTAGCTATCTTTGGTGCCTTGGACATTAGCTAGGACCTTAAGATTCTGCATGAACGGAGGATTAGCAGCGGAGTTGCACGGGAGAATGTGAAAAGTGTTCATATGTAGTAAAAACCTGAGACACCCGTCCGTTTTCGTCATTTGTTATCGAATCGACTTTAAGCCAGATCGTCACATTGGCCGCTCTTCTCTCTGAAACGGTGGTACTTATCGTCTGCAAAGCTATGTCGCGTGCTGCGGTATGCTGAGACACTAAAAGCACCATAGTAGAACACAGATCAAGATCTAAGTTGATGTAATAGCCAGTAAGAAGTAGTACAATTCAAGTTTTAGGTATTGAATATTGAATTTTTAGCTGGCTTTGGTGCCTTGGACATGAGCTAGGACCTTAATATTCTGCATGAAAGGAGGACTAGCAGCCGAGTTGCACGGGAGAATGTGAAAAGTGTTCATATGTAGTAAAAACCTGAGAAATACGTCCGTTTTCGTCATTTGTTATCGAATCGACTTAAAGCCAGATCGTCACATTGGCCGCTCTTCTCTCTGAAACGGTTGTACTTATCGTCTGCAAAGCTCTGTCGCGTGCTGCGGTATGCGGACACACTAAAAGCACAATAGTAGAACACAGATGAAGCTTCTAAGTTGATGTAATAGCTACTAAGAAGTAGTAGAAATAAAGATTTAGGTATCGGTTATTGACTTTTTACCCTTCTTTGGTGCCTTGGACATGAGCTAGGAAATCTAGATTTTGCATGAAGGAGGAGTAGCATCCGAGTTGCACGGGAGAATGTGAAAAGTGTTCATATGTAGTAAAAGCCTGAGAAATCCGTCCGTTTTCGTCATTTGTTATGGAATCGACTTAAAGCCAGATCGTCACATTGGCCGCTCTTCTCTCTGAAACGGTTGTACTTCTCGTCTGCAAAGCTATGTCGCGTGCTGCGGTATGCGGAGACAGTAAAAGCACCATAGTAGAACACAGATGAAGCTTCTAAGTTGATGTAATAGCCAGGAAGAAGTAGTACAATTCAAGTTTTAGGTATCGGTTATTGACTTTTTAGCTGGCTTTGGTGCCTTGGACATGAGCTAAGACCTTAAGATTCTGCATGAAAGGAGGACTAGCAGCCGAGTTGCACGGGAGAATGTGAAAAGTGTTCATATGTAGTAAAAACCTGAGACATCTGTCCGTTTTCCTCATTTGTTATCGAATCGACATAAAGCCAGATCGTCACATTAGCCGCATTTCTGTCTGAAACGGTTACATTTATCGTCTGCAAAGCTATATCTCGTGCTGCGGTATGCGGAGACACTAAAAGCACCATCGTAGAACACAGATGAAGCTTCTAAGTTGATGTAATAGCCAGTAAGAAGTAGTACAATTCAAGTTTTAGGTATCGATTATTGACTTTTTAGCTGGCTTTGGTGCCTTGGACATGAGCTAGGACCTAATGATTCTGCATGAAAGGAGGATTAGCCGCGGAGTTGGACGGGAGAATATGAAAAGTGTTCATATGTGGTAAAAACCTAGACATCCGTCCGTTTTCGTTATTTGATATCGAATCGACTTAAAGCCAGATCGTCACATTGGCCGCTCTTCTCTCTGAAACGGTTGTATTTATCGTCTGCAAAGCTATTTCGCGTGCTGCGGTATGCTGAGACACTAAAAGCACCATAGTAGAACACAGATCAAGCTTCTAAGTTGATGTAATACCCAGTAAGAAGTAGTACAATTAAAGTTTTAGGTATCGGTTATTGACTTTTTACCCTTCTTTGGTGCCTTGGACACGAGCTAGGAACTTAAGATTTTGCATGAAGGAGGACTAGCAGCCGAGTTGCACGGGAGAATGTGAAAAGTGTTCAAATGTAGTAAAAACCTGAGAAATCCGTCCGTTTACGTCATTTGTTATCGAATCGACTTAAAGCCAGATCGTCACATTGGCCGCTCTTCTCTCTGAAACACTTGTACTTATCGTCTGCAAAGCTATGTCGCGTGCTGCGGTATGCTGAGACACTAAATGCACCATAGTAGAACACAGATCAAGCTTCTAAGTTGATGTAATAGCCAGTAAGAAGTAGTAAAATTCGAGTTTTAGGTATTGAATATTGAACTTTTTGCCGGATTTTGTGCCTTGGACATGAACTAGGACCTTAATATTCAGCATAAAAGGAGGACTAGCAGCCGAGTTGCACGGGAGAATGTGAAAAGTGTTCAAATGTAGTAAAAACCTGAGAAATCCGGCCGTTTTCGTCATTTGTTATCGAATCGACTTAAAGCCAGATCGTCACATTGGCCGCTCTTCTCTCTGAAACACTTGTACTTATCGTCTGCAAAGCTATGTCGCGTGCTGCGGTATGCTGAGACACTAAAAGCACCATAGTAGAACACAGATCAAGCTTCTAAGATGATGTAATAGCCAGTAAGAAGTAGTAAAATTCGAGTTTTAGGTATTGAATATTGAATTTTTTGCTGGATTTTGTGCCTTGGACATGAGCTAGGACCTTAATATTCAGCATGAAAGGAGGACTAGCAGCCGAGTTGCACGGGAGAATGTGAAAAGTGTTCAAATGTAGTAAAAACCTGAGAAATCCGTCCGTTTTCGTCATTTGTTATCGAATCGACTTAAAGCCAGATCGTCACATTGGCCGCTCTTCTCTCTGAAACACTTGTACTTATCGTCTGCAAAGCTTTGTCGCGTGCTGCGGTATGCTGAGACACTAAAAGCACCATAGTAGAACACAGATCAAGCTTCTAAGATGATGTAATAGCCAGTAAGAAGTAGTAAAATTCGTGTTTTAGGTATTGAATATTGAATTTTTTGCTGGATTTTGTGCCTTGGACATGAGCTAGGACCATAATATTCAGCATGAAAGGAGGACTAGCAGCCGAGTTGCACGGGAGAATGTGAAAAGTGTTCAAATGTAGTAAAAACCTGAGAAATCCGTCCGTTTTCGTCATTTGTTATCGAATCGACTTAAAGCCAGATCGTCACATTGGCCGCTCTTCTCTCTGAAACACTTGTACTTATCGTATGCAAAGCTATGTCGCGTGCTGCGGTATGCTGAGACACTAAATGCACCATAGTAGAACACAGATGAAGCTTCTAAGTTGATGTAATAGCCAGTAAAAAGTAGTACAATTAAAGTTTTAGCTATCGGTTATTGACATTTTACCCTTCTTTGGTGCCTTGGACACGAGCTAGGAACTTAAGATTTTGCATGAAGGAGGACTAGCAGCCGACGTGCACGGGAGAATGTAAAAAGTGTTCAAAAGTAGTAAAAACCGGAGAAATCCGTCCGCTTTCGTCATTTGTTATCGAATCGACTTAAAGCCAGATCGTCACATTTTCCGATCTTCTCTCTGAAACGCTTGTACTTTTCGTCTGCAAAGCTATGTCACGTGCTGCGGAATGCGGAGACACTAAAAGCACCATAGTAGAGCACAGATGAAGCTTCTATGTTGATGTAATACCCACTAAGACGTAGTACAATTCAAGTTTTAGGTATCGATTATTGACTTTTTAGCTGGCTTTGGTGCCTTGGACATGAGCTAGGACCTTAACATTCTGCATGATAGGGGGACTAGCAGCCGAGTTGCACGGGAGAATGTGTAAAGTATTCATATGTAGTAAAAACCTGAGAAATCCGTCCGTTTTCGTCATTTGTTATCGAATAGACTTAAAGCCAGATCGTCACATTGGCCGCTATTCCCTCTGAATCGGTTGTTCTTATCGCCTGCAAAGCTATGTCACGTGCTGCGGTATGCGGAGACACTAAAATCACCACAGTAGAACAAAGATGAAGCTTCTAAGTTGATGTAATATCCAGTAAGAAGTATTACAATTCAAGTTTTAGGTATTAAATATTGATCTTTAGCAGGCTTTGGTGCTTTGGACATGAGCTAGGACCTTAAGATTCAGCATGAAAGGAGGACTAGCAGCCGAGTTGCACGGGAGAATGTGTAAACTGTTCATATGTAGTAAAAACCTGAGAAATCCGTCCGTTTTCGTCATTTGTTATCGAATCGACTTAAAGCCAGATCGTCACATTGGCCGCTCTCCTCTCTGAATCGGTTGTACTTATCGTCTGCAAAGCTATGTCACGTGCTGCGGGATCTGGAGACACTAAAAGCACCATAGTAGAGCACAGATGAAGCTTCTAAGTTGATGTAATAGCCAGTAAAAAGTAGTACAATTAAAGTTTTAGCTATCGGTTATTGACATTTTACCCTTCTTTGGTGCCTTGGACACGAGCTAGGAACTTAAGATTTTGCATGAAGGAGGACTAGCAGCCGACGTGCACGGGAGAATGTAAAAAGTGTTCAAAAGTAGTAAAAACCTGAGAAATCCGTCCGCTTTCGTCATTTGTTATCGAATCGACTTAAAGCCAGATCGTCACATTTTCCGATCTTCTCTCTGAAACGGTTGTACTTATCATCTGCAAAGCTATGTCGCGTGCTGCGGTATGCGGAGACACTAAAAGCACCATAGTAGAACACAGATGAAGCTTCTAAGTTGATGTTATAGCCAGTAAGAAGTAGTACAATTCAAGTTTTAGGTATCGATTATTGAATTTTACCTGGCTTTGGTGCATTGGACATGAGCTAGGACCTTATGATTCTGCATGAAAGGAGGACTAGCAGCCGAGTTGCACGGGAGAATGAGAAACGTGTTCATATGTAGTAAAAACCTGACAAATCCGTCCGCTTTCGTCATTTGTTATCGAATCGACTTAAAGCCAGATCGTCACATTGGCCGCTCTTCTCTCTGAAACGGTTGTACTTATCGTCTGCAAAGCTATGTCGCGTGCTGCGATTTGCGGAGACACTAAAAGCACCATAGTAGAACACAGATGAAGCTTCTAAGTTGATGGAATAGCCAGTAAGAAGTAGTACAATTCAAGTTTTAGGTATCGATTATTGACTTTTTAGCTGGCTTTGGTGCCTTGGACATGAGCTAGGACCTTAAGATTCTGCATGAAAGGAGGACTAGCAGCCGAGTTGCACGGGAGAATATGAAAAGTGTTCATATGTAGTAAAAACCTGAGAAATCGGTCCGTTTTCGTCATTTGTTATCGAATCGCCTTAAAGCCAGATCGTCACATTGGCCGCTCTTCTCTCTGAAACTGTTGTACTTATCGTCTGCAAAACTATTTCGCGTGCTGCGGTATGCTGAGACACTAAAAGCACCATAGTAGAACACAGATGAAGCTTCTAAGTTGATGTAATAGCCAGGAAGAAGTAGTACAATTCAATTTTAGATATCGATTATTGACTTTTTAGCTGGCTTTGGTGCCTTGGACATGAGGTAGGACCTTAACATTCTGCATGGAAGGAGGACTAGCAGCCGATTTGCACGGGAGAATGTGAAAAGTGTTCATATGTAGTAAAAACCTGAGAAATCCGTCCGTTTTCGTCATTTGTTATCGAATCGACTTAAAGCCAGATCGTCACATTGGCCGCTCTTCCCTCTGAAACGGTTGTACTTATCGATTGCAAAGCTATGTCGCGTGCTGCGGTATGCGGAGACACGAAAAGCACCATAGTAGAACACAGATGAAGCTTCTAAGTTGATGTAATAGCCAGTAAGAAGTAGTCCAATTCAAGTTTTAGGTATCGATTATTGACTTTTTAGCTGGCTTTGTTGCCTTGGACATGAGCTAGGACCTTATGATTCTGCATGAAAGGAGGACTAGCAGCCGAGTTGCACGGGAGAATGAGAAAAGTGTTCATATGTAGTAAAAACCAGAGAAATCCGTCCACTTTCGTCATTTGTTATCGAATCGACTTAAAGCCAGATCGTCACATTGGCTGCTCTTCTCTCTGAAACTGTTGTACTTATCGTCGGCAAAACTATTTCGCGTGCTGCGGTATGCGGAGACACTAAAAGCACCATAGTAGAACACAGATGAAGCTTCTAAGTTGATGTAATACCCAGTAAGACGTAGTACAATTCAAGTTTTAGGTATCGATTATTGACTTTATAGCTGGCTTTGGTGCCTTGGACATGACCTAGGACCTTAACATTCTGCATGAAAGGAGGACTAGCAGCCGAGTTGCACGGGAGATTGTGAAAAGTGTTCATATGTAGTAAAAACCTGAGAAATACGTCCGTTTTCGTCATTTGTTATCGAATCGCCTTAAAGCCAGATCGTCACATTGGCCGCTCTCCTCTCTGAAACGGTTGTACTTATCGTCTGCAAAGCTATGTCACGTGCTGCGGGATCTGGAGACACTAAAATCACCACAGTAGAACACAGATGAAGCTTCTAAGTTGATGTAATAACCAGTAAGAAGTAGTCCAATTCAAGTTTTAGGTATCGATTATTGACTTTTTAGCTGGCTCTGGTGCCTTGGACATGAGCTAGGACCTTAAGCTTCCGCATGAAAGGAGGATTAGCAGCGGAGTTGCACGGGAGAATATGAAAAGTGTTCATATGTAGTAAAAACCTAGAATTCCGTCCGTTTTCGTCATTTGTTATCGAATCTTCTTCAAGCCAGGTCGTCACATTTGCCGCTCTTCTCTCTGAAACAGTTGTACTTATCGTCTGCAAAGCTATGTCGAGTGCTGCGGTATGCGGACACACTAAAAGCACCATAGTAGAACACAGATGAAGCTTCTAAATTGATGTAATAGCCAGTAAGAAGTAGTACAATTAAAGTTTTAGGTATCGGTTATTGAGTTTTTACCCTTCTTTGGTGCCTTGGACATGAGCTAGGTCCTTAACATTCTGCATGAAAGGAGGACTAGCATCCGAGTTGCACGGGAGAAAGTGTAAAGTGTTCATATGTAGTAAAAACCTGAGAAATCCGTCAGTTTTCGTCATTTGTTATCGAATCGACTTAAAGCCAGATCGTCACATTGGCCGCTCTTCTCTCTGAAACGGTTGTACTTATCGTCTGCAAAGCTCTGTCGCGTGCTGCGGTATGCGGACACACTAAAAGCACAATAGTAGAACACAGATGAAGCTTCTAAGTTGATGTAATAGCTACTAAGAAGTAGTAGAAATAAAGATTGAGGTATCGGTTATTGACTTTTTACCCTTCTTTGGTGCCTTGGACATGAGCTAGGAAATCTAGATTTTGCATGAAGGAGGAGTAGCATCCGAGTTGCACGGGAGAATGTGAAAAGTGTTCATATGTAGTAAAAGCCTGAGAAATCCGTCCGTTTTCGTCATTTGTTATGGAATCGACTTAAAGCCAGATCGTCACATTGGCCGCTCTTCTCTCTGAAACGGTTGTACTTCTCGTCTGCAAAGCTATGTCGCGTGCTGCGGTATGCGGAGACAGTAAAAGCACCATAGTAGAACACAGATGAAGCTTCTAAGTTGATGTAATAGCCAGGAAGAAGTAGTACAATTCAAGTTTTAGGTATCGGTTATTGACTTTTTAGCTGGCTTTGGTGCCTTGGACATGAGCTAAGACCTTAAGATTCTGCATGAAAGGAGGACTAGCAGCCGAGTTGCACGGGAGAATGTGAAAAGTGTTCATATGTAGTAAAAACCTGAGACATCTGTCCGTTTTCCTCATTTGTTATCGAATCGACATAAAGCCAGATCGTCACATTAGCCGCACTTCTGTCTGAAACGGTTACATTTATCGTCTGCAAAGCTATATCTCGTGCTGCGGTATGCGGAGACACTAAAAGCACCATCGTAGAACACAGATGAAGCTTCTAAGTTGATGTAATAGCCAGTAAGAAGTAGTACAATTCAAGTTTTAGGTATCGATTATTGACTTTTTAGCTGGCTTTGGTGCCTTGGACATGAGCTAGGACCTAATGATTCTGCATGAAAGGAGGATTAGCCGCGGAGTTGGACGGGAGAATATGAAAAGTGTTCATATGTGGTAAAAACCTAGACATCCGTCCGTTTTCGTTATTTGATATCGAATCGACTTAAAGCCAGATCGTCACATTGGCCGCTCTTCTCTCTGAAACGGTTGTATTTATCGTCTGCAAAGCTATTTCGCGTGCTGCGGTATGCTGAGACACTAAAAGCACCATAGTAGAACACAGATCAAGCTTCTAAGTTGATGTAATACCCAGTAAGAAGTAGTACAATTAAAGTTTTAGGTATCGGTTATTGACTTTTTACCCTTCTTTGGTGCCTTGGACACGAGCTAGGAACTTAAGATTTTGCATGAAGGAGGACTAGCAGCCGAGTTGCACGGGAGAATGTGAAAAGTGTTCAAATGTAGTAAAAACCTGAGAAATCCGTCCGTTTACGTCATTTGTTATCGAATCGACTTAAAGCCAGATCGTCACATTGGCCGCTCTTCTCTCTGAAACACTTGTACTTATCGTCTGCAAAGCTATGTCGCGTGCTGCGGTATGCTGAGACACTAAATGCACCATAGTAGAACACAGATCAAGCTTCTAAGTTGATGTAATAGCCAGTAAGAAGTAGTAAAATTCGAGTTTTAGGTATTGAATATTGAACTTTTTGCCGGATTTTGTGCCTTGGACATGAACTAGGACCTTAATATTCAGCATAAAAGGAGGACTAGCAGCCGAGTTGCACGGGAGAATGTGAAAAGTGTTCAAATGTAGTAAAAACCTGAGAAATCCGGCCGTTTTCGTCATTTGTTATCGAATCGACTTAAAGCCAGATCGTCACATTGGCCGCTCTTCTCTCTGAAACACTTGTACTTATCGTCTGCAAAGCTATGTCGCGTGCTGCGGTATGCTGAGACACTAAAAGCACCATAGTAGAACACAGATCAAGCTTCTAAGATGATGTAATAGCCAGTAAGAAGTAGTAAAATTCGAGTTTTAGGTATTGAATATTGAATTTTTTGCTGGATTTTGTGCCTTGGACATGAGCTAGGACCTTAATATTCAGCATGAAAGGAGGACTAGCAGCCGAGTTGCACGGGAGAATGTGAAAAGTGTTCAAATGTAGTAAAAACCTGAGAAATCCGTCCGTTTTCGTCATTTGTTATCGAATCGACTTAAAGCCAGATCGTCACATTGGCCGCTCTTCTCTCTGAAACACTTGTACTTATCGTCTGCAAAGCTTTGTCGCGTGCTGCGGTATGCTGAGACACTAAAAGCACCATAGTAGAACACAGATCAAGCTTCTAAGATGATGTAATAGCCAGTAAGAAGTAGTAAAATTCGAGTTTTAGGTATTGAATATTGAATTTTTTGCTGGATTTTGTGCCTTGGACATGAGCTAGGACCTTAATATTCAGCATGAAAGGAGGACTAGCAGCCGAGTTGCACGGGAGAATGTGAAAAGTGTTCAAATGTAGTAAAAACCTGAGAAATCCGTCCGTTTCCGTCATTTGTTATCGAATCGACTTAAAGCCAGATCGTCACATTGGCCGCTCTTCTCTTTGAAACACTTGTACTTATCGTCTGCAAAGCTATGTCGCGTGCTGCGGTATGCTTAGACACTAAAAGCACCATAGTAGAACACAGATCAAGCTTCTAAGTTGATGTAATAGCCAGTAAGAAGTAGTAAAATTCGAGTTTTAGGTATTGAATATTGAATTTTTTGCCGGATTTTGTGCCTTGGACATGAGCTAGGTCCTTAATATTCAGCATGAAAGGAGGACTAGCAGCCGAGTTGCACGGGAGAATGTGAAAAGTGTTCAAATGTAGTAAAAACCTGAGAAATCCGTCCGTTTTCGTCATTTGTTATCGAATCGACTTAAAGCCAGATCGTCACATTGGCCGCTCTTCTCTCTGAAACACTTGTACTTATCGTCTGCAAAGCTATGTCGCGTGCTGCGGTATGCTGTGACACTAAAAGCACCATAGTAGAACACAGATCAAGCTTCTAAGATGATGTAATAGCCAGTAAGAAGTAGTAAAATTCGAGTTTTAGGTATTGAATATTGAATTTTTTGCTGGATTTTGTGCCTTGGACATGAGCTAGGACCTTAATATTCAGCATGAAAGGAGGACTAGCAGCCGAGTTGCACGGGAGAATGTGAAAAGTGTTCAAATGTAGTAAAAACCTGAGAAATCCGTCCGTTTTCGTCATTTGTTATCGAATCGACTTAAAGCCAGATCGTCACATTGGCCGCTCTTCTCTCTGAAACACTTGTACTTATCGTATGCAAAGCTATGTCGCGTGCTGCGGTATGCTGAGACACTAAATGCACCATAGTAGAACACAGATGAAGCTTCTAAGTTGATGTAATAGCCAGTAAAAAGTAGTACAATTAAAGTTTTAGCTATCGGTTATTGACATTTTACCCTTCTTTGGTGCCTTGGACACGAGCTAGGAACTTAAGATTTTGCATGAAGGAGGACTAGCAGCCGACGTGCACGGGAGAATGTAAAAAGTGTTCAAAAGTAGTAAAAACCTGAGAAATCCGTCCGCTTTCGTCATTTGTTATCGAATCGACTTAAAGCCAGATCGTCACATTTTCCGATCTTCTCTCTGAAACGCTTGTACTTTTCGTCTGCAAAGCTATGTCACGTGCTGCGGAATGCGGAGACACTAAAAGCACCATAGTAGAGCACAGATGAAGCTTCTATGTTGATGTAATACCCACTAAGACGTAGTACAATTCAAGTTTTAGGTATCGATTATTGACTTTTTAGCTGGCTTTGGTGCCTTGGACATGAGCTAGGACCTTAACATTCTGCATGATAGGGGGACTAGCAGCCGAGTTGCACGGGAGAATGTGTAAAGTATTCATATGTAGTAAAAACCTGAGAAATCCGTCCGTTTTCGTCATTTGTTATCGAATCGACTTAAAGCCAGATCGTCACATTGGCCGCTATTCCCTCTGAATCGGTTGTTCTTATCGCCTGCAAAGCTATGTCACGTGCTGCGGTATGCGGAGACACTAAAATCACCACAGTAGAACAAAGATGAAGCTTCTAAGTTGATGTAATATCCAGTAAGAAGTAGTACAATTCAAGTTTTAGGTATTAAATATTGATCTTTAGCAGGCTTTGGTGCTTTGGACATGAGCTAGGACCTTAAGATTCAGCATGAAAGGAGGACTAGCAGCCGAGTTGCACGGGAGAATGTGTAAACTGTTCATATGTAGTAAAAACCTGAGAAATCCGTCCGTTTTCGTCATTTGTTATCGAATCGACTTAAAGCCAGATCGTCACATTGGCCGCTCTCCTCTCTGAATCGGTTGTACTTATCGTCTGCAAAGCTATGTCACGTGCTGCGGGATCTGGAGACACTAAAAGCACCATAGTAGAGCACAGATGAAGCTTCTAAGTTGATGTAATAGCCAGTAAAAAGTAGTACAATTAAAGTTTTAGCTATCGGTTATTGACATTTTACCCTTCTTTGGTGCCTTGGACACGAGCTAGGAACTTAAGATTTTGCATGAAGGAGGACTAGCAGCCGACGTGCACGGGAGAATGTAAAAAGTGTTCAAAAGTAGTAAAAACCTGAGAAATCCGTCCGCTTTCGTCATTTGTTATCGAATCGACTTAAAGCCAGATCGTCACATTTTCCGATCTTCTCTCTGAAACGGTTGTACTTATCATCTGCAAAGCTATGTCGCGTGCTGCGGTATGCGGAGACACTAAAAGCACCATAGTAGAACACAGATGAAGCTTCTAAGTTGATGTTATAGCCAGTAAGAAGTAGTACAATTCAAGTTTTAGGTATCGATTATTGAATTTTACCTGGCTTTGGTGCATTGGACATGAGCTAGGACCTTATGATTCTGCATGAAAGGAGGACTAGCAGCCGAGTTGCACGGGAGAATGAGAAACGTGTTCATATGTAGTAAAAACCTGACAAATCCGTCCGTTTTCGTCATTTGTTATCGAATCGACTTAAAGCCAGATCGTCACATTGGCCGCTATTCCCTCTGAATCGGTTGTTCTTATCGCCTGCAACGCTATGTCACGTGCTGCGGTATGCGGAGACACTAAAAGCACCATAGTAGAACACAGATGAAGCTTCTAAGTTGATGGAATAGCCAGTAAGAAGTAGTACAATTCAAGTTTTAGGTATCGATTATTGACTTTTTAGCTGGCTTTGGTGCCTTGGACATGAGCTAGGACCTTAAGATTCTGCATGAAAGGAGGACTAGCAGCCGAGTTGCACGGGAGAATATGAAAAGTGTTCATATGTAGTAAAAACCTGAGAAATCGGTCCGTTTTCGTCATTTGTTATCGAATCGCCTTAAAGCCAGATCGTCACATTGGCCGCTCTTCTCTCTGAAACTGTTGTACTTATCGTCTGCAAAACTATTTCGCGTGCTGCGGTATGCTGAGACACTAAAAGCACCATAGTAGAACACAGATGAAGCTTCTAAGTTGATGTAATAGCCAGGAAGAAGTAGTACAATTCAATTTTAGATATCGATTATTGACTTTTTAGCTGGCTTTGGTGCCTTGGACATGAGGTAGGACCTTAACATTCTGCATGGAAGGAGGACTAGCAGCCGATTTGCACGGGAGAATGTGAAAAGTGTTCATATGTAGTAAAAACCTGAGAAATCCGTCCGTTTTCGTCATTTGTTATCGAATCGACTTAAAGCCAGATCGTCACATTGGCCGCTCTTCCCTCTGAAACGGTTGTACTTATCGATTGCAAAGCTATGTCGCGTGCTGCGGTATGCGGAGACACGAAAAGCACCATAGTAGAACACAGATGAAGCTTCTAAGTTGATGTAATAGCCAGTAAGAAGTAGTCCAATTCAAGTTTTAGGTATCGATTATTGACTTTTTAGCTGGCTTTGTTGCCTTGGACATGAGCTAGGACCTTATGATTCTGCATGAAAGGAGGACTAGCAGCCGAGTTGCACGGGAGAATGAGAAAAGTGTTCATATGTAGTAAAAACCAGAGAAATCCGTCCACTTTCGTCATTTGTTATCGAATCGACTTAAAGCCAGATCGTCACATTGGCTGCTCTTCTCTCTGAAACTGTTGTACTTATCGTCGGCAAAACTATTTCGCGTGCTGCGGTATGCGGAGACACTAAAAGCACCATAGTAGAACACAGATGAAGCTTCTAAGTTGATGTAATACCCAGTAAGACGTAGTACAATTCAAGTTTTAGGTATCGATTATTGACTTTATAGCTGGCTTTGGTGCCTTGGACATGACCTAGGACCTTAACATTCTGCATGAAAGGAGGACTAGCAGCCGAGTTGCACGGGAGATTGTGAAAAGTGTTCATATGTAGTAAAAACCTGAGAAATACGTCCGTTTTCGTCATTTGTTATCGAATCGCCTTAAAGCCAGATCGTCACATTGGCCGCTCTCCTCTCTGAATCGGTTGTACTTATCGTCTGCAAAGCTATGTCACGTGCTGCGGGATCTGGAGACACTAAAATCACCACAGTAGAACACAGATGAAGCTTCTAAGTTGATGTAATAACCAGTAAGAAGTAGTCCAATTCAAGTTTTAGGTATCGATTATTGACTTTTTAGCTGGCTCTGGTGCCTTGGACATGAGCTAGGACCTTAAGCTTCCGCATGAAAGGAGGATTAGCAGCGGAGTTGCACGGGAGAATATGAAAAGTGTTCATATGTAGTAAAAACCTAGAATTCCGTCCGTTTTCGTCATTTGTTATCGAATCTTCTTCAAGCCAGGTCGTCACATTTGCCGCTCTTCTCTCTGAAACAGTTGTACTTATCGTCTGCAAAGCTATGTCGAGTGCTGCGGTATGCGGACACACTAAAAGCACCATAGTAGAACACAGATGAAGCTTCTAAATTGATGTAATAGCCAGTAAGAAGTAGTACAATTAAAGTTTTAGGTATCGGTTATTGAGTTTTTACCCTTCTTTGGTGCCTTGGACATGAGCTAGGTCCTTAACATTCTGCATGAAAGGAGGACTAGCATCCGAGTTGCACGGGAGAAAGTGTAAAGTGTTCATATGTAGTAAAAACCTGAGAAATCCGTCAGTTTTCGTCATTTGTTATCGAATCGACTTAAAGCCAGATCGTCACATTGGCCGCTCTTCTCTCTGAAACGGTTGTACTTATCGTATGCAAAATATGTCGCCTGCTGCGGTATGCGGAGAAACTAAAAGCAGAGTAGTAGAACACAGATGAAGCTTCTAAGTTGATGTAATAGCCACTAAGAAGTAGTACAATTCAAGTTTTAGGTATCGATTATTGACGTTTTAGCTGGCTTTGGTGCCTTGGACATGAGCTAGGACCTTATGATTCAGCATGAAAGGAGGACTATCAGCCGAGTTGCACGGGAGAATGTGAAAAGTGTTCATATGTAGTAAAAACCTGAGAAATCCGTCCGTTTTCGTAATTTGTTATCGAATCGACTTAAAGCCAGATCGTCACATTGGCCGCTCTTCTCTCTGAAACGGTTGTACTTATCGTCTGCAAAGCTATGTCGCGTGCTGCGGTATGCGGAGACACTAAAAGCACCATAGTAGAACACAGATGAAGCTTCTAAGTTGATGTAATACCCAGTAAGACGTAGTACAATTCAAGTTTTAGGTATCGATTATTGACTTTATAGCTGGCTTTGGTGCCTTGGACATGACCTAGGACCTTAACATTCTGCATGAAAGGAGGACTAGCAGCCGAGTTGCACGGGAGAATGTGAAAAGTGTTCATATGTAGTAAAAACCTGAGAAATACGTCCGTTTTCGTCATTTGTTATCGAATCGACTTAAAGCCAGATCGTCACATTGGCCGCTCTCCTCTCTGAATCGGTTGTACTTATCGTCTGCAAAGCTATGTCACGTGCTGCGGGATCTGGAGACACTAAAATCACCACAGTAGAACACAGATGAAGCTTCTAAGTTGATGTAATAACCAGTAAGAAGTAGTCCAATTCCAGTTTTAGGTATCGATTATTGACTTTTTAGCTGGCTTTGTTGCTTGGACATGAGCTAGGACCTTAACATTCTGTATGAAAGGAGGACTAGCAGCCGAGTTGCACGGGAGAATGTGAAAAGTGTTCATATGTAGTAAAAACCTGAGAAATCCGTCCGTTTTCGTCATTTGTTATCGTATCGACTTAAAGCCAGATCGTCATATTTTCCGCTCTTCTCTCAGAAATGGTTGTACTTATCATCTGCAAAGCTATGTCGCGTGCTGCGGTATGCGGAGACACTAAAAGCACCATAGTAGAACACAGATGAAGCTTCTAAGTTGATGTTATAGCCAGTAAGAAGTAGTACAATTCAAGTTTTAGGTATCGATTATTGAATTTTACCTGGCTTTGGTGCATTGGACATGAGCTAGGACCTTATGATTCTGCATGAAAGGAGGACTAGCAGCCGAGTTGCACGGGAGAATGAGAAACGTGTTCATATGTAGTAAAAACCTGACAAATCCGTCCGCTTTCGTCATTTGTTATCGAATCTACTTAAAGCCAGATCGTCACATTGGCCGCTCTTCTCTCTGAAACGGTTGTACTTATCGTCTGCAAAGCTATGTCGCGTGCTGCGATTTGCGGAGACACTAAAAGCACCATAGTAGAACACAGATGAAGCTTCTAAGTTGATGGAATAGCCAGTTAGAAGTAGTACAATTCAAGTTTTAGGTATCGATTATTGACTTTTTAGCTGGCTTTGGTGCCTTGGACATGAGCTAGGACCTTAAGATTCTGCATGAAAGGAGGACTAGCAGCCGAGTTGCACGGGAGAATATGAAAAGTGTTCATATGTAGTAAAAACCTGAGAAATCGGTCCGTTTTCGTCATTTGTTATCGAATCGCCTTAAAGCCAGATCGTCACATTGGCCGCTCTTCTCTGTGAAACGGTTGTACTTATCGTCTGCAAAACTATTTCGCGTGCTGCGGTATGCTGAGACACTAAAAGCACCTTAGTAGAACACAGATGAAGCTTCTAAGTTGATGTAATAGCCAGGAAGAAGTAGTACAATTCAATTTTAGATATCGATTATTGACTTTTTAGCTGGCTTTGGTGCCTTGGACATGACCTAGGACCTTAACATTCTGCATGAAAGGAGGACTAGCAGCCGATTTGCACGGGAGAATGTGAAAAGTGTTCATATGTAGTAAAAACCTGAGAAATACGTCCGTTTTCGTCATTTGTTATCGAATCGCCTTAAAGCCAGATCGTCACATTGGCCGCTCTCCTCTCTGAATCGGTTGTACTTATCGATTGCAAAGCTATGTCGCGTGCTGCGGTATGCGGAGACACGAAAAGCACCATAGTAGAACACAGATGAAGCTTCTAAGTTGATGTAATAGCCAGTAAGAAGTAGTACAATTCAAGTTTTAGGTATCGATTATTGACTTTTTAGCTGGCTTTGTTGCCTTGGACATGAGCTAGGACCTTATGATTCTGCATGAAAGGAGGACTAGCAGCCGAGTTGCACGGGAGAAAGAGAAAAGTGTTCATATGTAGTAAAAACCAGAGAAATCCGTCCACTTTCGTCATTTGTTATCGAATCGACTTAAAGCCAGATCGTCACATTGGCTGCTCTTCTCTCTGAAACGGTTGTACTTATCGTCTGCAAAGCTATGTCGCGTGCTGCGGTATGCGGAGACACTAAAAGCACCATAGTAGAACACAGATGAAGCTTCTAAGTTGATGTAATACCCAGTAAGACGTAGTACAATTCAAGTTTTAGGTATCGATTATTGACATTATGGCTGGCTTTGGTGCCTTGGACATGACCTAGGACCTTAACATTCTGCATGAAAGGAGGACTAGCAGCCGAGTTGCACGGGAGATTGTGAAAAGTGTTCATATGTAGTAAAAACCTGAGAAATACGTCCGTTTTCGTCATTTGTTATCGAATCGCCTTAAAGCCAGATCGTCACATTGGCCGCTCTCCTCTCTGAATCGGTTGTACTTATCGTCTGCAAAGCTATGTCACGTGCTGCGGGATCTGGAGACACTAAAATCACCACAGTAGAACACAGATGAAGCTTCTAAGTTGATGTAATAACCAGTAAGAAGTAGTCCAATTCAAGTTTTAGGTATCGATTATTGACTTTTTAGCTGGCTCTGGTGCCTTGGACATGAGCTAGGACCTTAAGCTTCCGCATGAAAGGAGGATTAGCAGCGGAGTTGCACGGGAGAATATGAAAAGTGTTCATATGTAGTAAAAACCTAGAATTCCGTCCGTTTTCGTCATTTGTTATCGAATCTTCTTCAAGCCAGGTCGTCACATTTGCCGCTCTTCTCTCTGAAACAGTTGTACTTATCGTCTGCAAAGCTATGTCGAGTGCTGCGGTATGCGGACACACTAAAAGCACCATAGTAGAACACAGATGAAGCTTCTAAATTGATGTAATAGCCAGTAAGAAGTAGTACAATTAAAGTTTTAGGTATAGGTTATTGAGTTTTTACCCTTCTTTGGTGCCTTGGACATGAGCTAGGTCCTTAACATTCTGCATGAAAGGAGGACTAGCATCCGAGTTGCACGGGAGAAAGTGTAAAGTGTTCATATGTAGTAAAAACCTGAGAAATCCGTCAGTTTTCGTCATTTGTTATCGAATCGACTTAAAGCCAGATCGTCACATTGGCCGCTCTTCTCTCTGAAACGGTTGTACTTATCGTATGCAAAATATGTCGCCTGCTGCGGTATGCGGAGAAACTAAAAGCAGAGTAGTAGAACACAGATGAAGCTTCTAAGTTGATGTAATAGCCACTAAGAAGTAGTACAATTCAAGTTTTAGGTATCGATTATTGACGTTTTAGCTGGCTTTGGTGCCTTGGACATGAGCTAGGACCTTATGATTCAGCATGAAAGGAGGACTATCAGCCGAGTTGCACGGGAGAATGTGAAAAGTGTTCATATGTAGTAAAAACCTGAGAAATCCGTCCGTTTTCGTAATTTGTTATCGAATCGACTTAAAGCCAGATCGTCACATTGGCCGCTCTTCTCTCTGAAACGGTTGTACTTATCGTCTGCAAAGCTATGTCGCGTGCTGCGGTATGCGGAGACACTAAAAGCACCATAGTAGAACACAGATGAAGCTTCTAAGTTGATGTAATACCCAGTAAGACGTAGTACAATTCAAGTTTTAGGTATCGATTATTGACTTTATAGCTGGCTTTGGTGCCTTGGACATGACCTAGGACCTTAACATTCTGCATGAAAGGAGGACTAGCAGCCGAGTTGCACGGGAGAATGTGAAAAGTGTTCATATGTAGTAAAAACCTGAGAAATACGTCCGTTTTCGTCATTTGTTATCGAATCGACTTAAAGCCAGATCGTCACATTGGCCGCTCTCCTCTCTGAATCGGTTGTACTTATCGTCTGCAAAGCTATGTCACGTGCTGCGGGATCTGGAGACACTAAAATCACCACAGTAGAACACAGATGAAGCTTCTAAGTTGATGTAATAACCAGTAAGAAGTAGTCCAATTCCAGTTTTAGGTATCGATTATTGACTTTTTAGCTGGCTTTGTTGCTTGGACATGAGCTAGGACCTTAACATTCTGTATGAAAGGAGGACTAGCAGCCGAGTTGCACGGGAGAATGTGAAAAGTGTTCATATGTAGTAAAAACCTGAGAAATCCGTCCGTTTTCGTCATTTGTTATCGTATCGACTTAAAGCCAGATCGTCATATTTTCCGCTCTTCTCTCAGAAATGGTTGTACTTATCATCTGCAAAGCTATGTCGCGTGCTGCGGTATGCGGAGACACTAAAAGCACCATAGTAGAACACAGATGAAGCTTCTAAGTTGATGTTATAGCCAGTAAGAAGTAGTACAATTCAAGTTTTAGGTATCGATTATTGAATTTTACCTGGCTTTGGTGCATTGGACATGAGCTAGGACCTTATGATTCTGCATGAAAGGAGGACTAGCAGCCGAGTTGCACGGGAGAATGAGAAACGTGTTCATATGTAGTAAAAACCTGACAAATCCGTCCGCTTTCGTCATTTGTTATCGAATCTACTTAAAGCCAGATCGTCACATTGGCCGCTCTTCTCTCTGAAACGGTTGTACTTATCGTCTGCAAAGCTATGTCGCGTGCTGCGATTTGCGGAGACACTAAAAGCACCATAGTAGAACACAGATGAAGCTTCTAAGTTGATGGAATAGCCAGTTAGAAGTAGTACAATTCAAGTTTTAGGTATCGATTATTGACTTTTTAGCTGGCTTTGGTGCCTTGGACATGAGCTAGGACCTTAAGATTCTGCATGAAAGGAGGACTAGCAGCCGAGTTGCACGGGAGAATATGAAAAGTGTTCATATGTAGTAAAAACCTGAGAAATCGGTCCGTTTTCGTCATTTGTTATCGAATCGCCTTAAAGCCAGATCGTCACATTGGCCGCTCTTCTCTGTGAAACGGTTGTACTTATCGTCTGCAAAACTATTTCGCGTGCTGCGGTATGCTGAGACACTAAAAGCACCTTAGTAGAACACAGATGAAGCTTCTAAGTTGATGTAATAGCCAGGAAGAAGTAGTACAATTCAATTTTAGATATCGATTATTGACTTTTTAGCTGGCTTTGGTGCCTTGGACATGACCTAGGACCTTAACATTCTGCATGAAAGGAGGACTAGCAGCCGATTTGCACGGGAGAATGTGAAAAGTGTTCATATGTAGTAAAAACCTGAGAAATACGTCCGTTTTCGTCATTTGTTATCGAATCGCCTTAAAGCCAGATCGTCACATTGGCCGCTCTCCTCTCTGAATCGGTTGTACTTATCGATTGCAAAGCTATGTCGCGTGCTGCGGTATGCGGAGACACGAAAAGCACCATAGTAGAACACAGATGAAGCTTCTAAGTTGATGTAATAGCCAGTAAGAAGTAGTACAATTCAAGTTTTAGGTATCGATTATTGACTTTTTAGCTGGCTTTGTTGCCTTGGACATGAGCTAGGACCTTATGATTCTGCATGAAAGGAGGACTAGCAGCCGAGTTGCACGGGAGAAAGAGAAAAGTGTTCATATGTAGTAAAAACCAGAGAAATCCGTCCACTTTCGTCATTTGTTATCGAATCGACTTAAAGCCAGATCGTCACATTGGCTGCTCTTCTCTCTGAAACGGTTGTACTTATCGTCTGCAAAGCTATGTCGCGTGCTGCGGTATGCGGAGACACTAAAAGCACCATAGTAGAACACAGATGAAGCTTCTAAGTTGATGTAATACCCAGTAGGACGTAGTACAATTCAAGTTTTAGGTATCGATTATTGACATTATGGCTGGCTTTGGTGCCTTGGACATGACCTAGGACCTTAACATTCTGCATGAAAGGAGGACTAGCAGCCGAGTTGCACGGGAGATTGTGAAAAGTGTTCATATGTAGTAAAAACCTGAGAAATACGTCCGTTTTCGTCATTTGTTATCGAATCGCCTTAAAGCCAGATCGTCAATTTGGCCGCTCTCCTCTCTGAATAGGTTGTACTTATCGTCTGCAAAGCTATGTCACGTGCTGCGGGATCTGGAGACACTAAAATCACCACAGTAGAACACAGATGAAGCTTCTAAGTTGATGTAATAACCAGTAAGAAGTAGTCCAATTCAAGTTTTAGGTATCGATTATTGACTTTTTAGCTGGCTTTGGTGCCTTGGACATGAGCTAGGACCTTAAGCTACCGCATGAAAGGAGGAATAGCAGCGGAGTTGCACGGGAGAATATGAAAAGTGTTCATATGTAGTAAAAACCTAGAATTCCGTCCGTTTTCGTCATTTGTTATCGAATCTTCTTCAAGCCAGGTCGTCACATTTGCCGCTCTTCTCTCTGAAACAGTTGTACTTATCGTCTGCAAAGCTATATCGCGTGCTGCGGTATGCCGACACACTAAAAGCACCATAGTAGAACACAGATGAAGCTTCTAAGTTGATGTAATAGCCAGTAAGAAGTAGTCCAATTCCAGTTTTAGGTATCGATTATTGAATTTTACCTGGCTTTGGTGCATTGGACATGAGCTAGGACCTTATGATTCTGCATGAAAGGAGGACTAGCCGCCGAGTTGCATGGGAGAATGAGAAAAGTGTTCATATGTAGTAAAAACCTGACAAATCCGTCCGCTTTCTTCATTTGTTATCGAATCTACTTAAAGCCAGATCGTCACATTGGCCGCTCTTCTCTCTGAAACGGTTGTACTTATCGTCTGCAAAGCTATGTCGTATGCTGCGATTTGCGGAGACACTAAAAGCACCATAGTAGAACACAGATGAAGCTTCTAAGTTGATGGAATAGCCAGTAAGAAGTAGTACAATTCAAGTTTTAGGTACGATTATTGACTTTTTAGCTGGCTTTGGTGCCTTGGACATGAGCTAGGACCTTACGATTCTGCATGAAAGGAGGACTAGCAGCCGCGTTGCACGGGAGAATGTGAAAAGTGTTCATATGTAGTAAAAACCTGAGAAATCCTCCGTTTTCGTCATTTGTTATCGAATCGACTTAAAGCCAGATCGTCACATTGGCCGCTCTCCTCTCTGAATCGGTTGTACTTATCGTCTGCAAAGCTATGTCCGTGCAGCGGTATGCGGAGACACTAAAATCACCACAGTAGAACACAGATGAAGCTTCTAAGTTGATGTAATATCCAGTAAGAAGTGGTACAATTCAAGTTTTAGGTATTGAATATTGATCTTTAGCTGGCTTTGGTGCCTTGGACATGAGCTAGGACCTTAAGATTCAGCATGAAAGGAGGACTAGCATCCGAGTTGCACGGGAGAAAGTGTAAAGTGTTAATATGTAGTAAAAACCTGAGAAATCCGTCAGTTTCCGTCATTTGTTATCGAATCGACTTAAAGCCAGATCGTCACATTGGCCGCTCTTCTCTCTGAAACGGTTGTACTTATCGTCTGCAAAGCTATGTCACGTGCTGCGGGATCTGGAGACACTAAAATCACCACAGTAGAACACAGATGAAGTTTCTAAGTTGATGTAATAACCAGTAAGAAGTAGTCCAATTCCAGTTTTAGGTATCGATTATTGACTTTTTAGCTGGCTTGGGTGCCTTGGACATGAGCTAGGACCTTAACATTCTGCATGAAAGGAGGACTAGCAGCCGAGTTGCACGGGAGAATGTGAAAAGTGTTCATATGTAGTAAAAACCTGAGAAATCCGTCCGTTTTCGTCATTTGTTATCGTATCGACTTAAAGCCAGATCGTCATATTTTCCGCTCTTCTCTCTGAAATGGTTGTACTTATCGTCTGCAAAGCTATGTCGCGTGCTGCGGTACGCGGAGACACTAAAAGCACCATAGCAGCACACAGAAGAAGCTTCTAAGTTGATGTTATAGCCAGTAAGAAGTAGTAGAATTCAAGTTTTAGGTATCGATTATTGAATTTTACCTGGCTTTGGTGCATTGGACATGAGCTAGGACCTTATGATTCTGCATGAAAGGAGGACTAGCAGCCGAGTTGCACGGGAGAATGAGAAAAGTGTTCATATGTAGTAAAAACCTGACAAATCCGTCCGCTTTCGTCATTTGTTATCGAATCTACTTAAAGCCAGATCTTCACATTGGCCGCACTTCTCTCTGAAACGGTTGTACTTATCGTCTGCAAAGCTATGTCGCGTGCTGCGATTTGCGGAGACACTAAAAGCACCATAGTAGAACACAGATGAAGCTTCTAAGTTGATGGAATAGCCAGTAAGAGGTAGTACAATTCAAGTTTTAGGTATCGATTATTGACTTTTTAGCTGGCTTTGGTGCCTTGGACATGAGCTAGGACCTTAAGATTCTGTATGAAAGGAGGACTAGCAGCCGAGTTGCACGGGAGAATATGAAAAGTGTTCATATGTAGTACAAACCTGAGAAATCGGTCCGTTTTCGTCATTTGTTATCGAATCAACTTAAAGCCAGATCGTCACATTGGCCGCTCTTCTCTCTGAAACGGTTGTACTTATCGTCTGCAAAACTATTTCGCGTGCTGCGGTATGCTGAGACACTAAAAGCACCATAGTAGAACACAGATGAAGCTTCTAAGTTGATGTAATACCCAGTAAGACGTAGTACAATTCAAGTTTTAGGTATCGATTATTGACTTTATAGCTGGCTTTGGTGCCTTGGACATGACCTAGGACCTTAACATTCTGCATGAAAGGAGGACTAGCAGCCGAGTTGCACGGGAGAATGTGAAAAGTGTTCATATGTAGTAAAAACCTGAGAAATACGTCCGTTTTCGTCATTTGTTATCGAATCGCCTTAAAGCCAGATCGTCACATTGGCCGCTCTCCTCTCTGAATCGGTTGTACTTATCGTCTGCAAAGCTATGTCACGTGCTGCGGGATCTGGAGACACTAAAATCACCACAGTAGAACACAGATGAAGCATCTAAGTTGATGTAATAACCAGTAAGAAGTAGTCCAATTCAAGATTTAGGTATCGATTATTGACTTTTTAGCTGGCTTTGGTGCCTTGGACATGACCTAGGACCTTAACATTCTGCATGAAAGGAGGACTAGTAGCCGAGTTGCACGGGAGAATGTGAAAAGTGTTCATATGTAGTAAAAACCTGAGAAATACGTCCGTTTTCGTCATTTGTTATCGAATCGACTTAAAGCCAGATCGTCACATTAGTCGCTCTCCTCTCTGAATCGGTTGTACTTATCGTCTGCAAAGCTATGTCACGTGCTGCAGGATCTGGAGACACTAACATCACCACAGTAGAACACAGATGAAGCTTCTAAGTTGATGTAATAACCAGTAAGAAGTAGTCCAATTCAAGTTTTAGGTATCGATTATTGACTTTTTAGCTGGCTTTGGTGCCTTGGACATGAGCTAGGACCTTAACATTCTGTATGAAAGGAGGACTAGCAGCCGAGTTGCACGGGAGAATGTGAAAAGTGTTCATATGTAGTAATAACCTGAGAAATCCGTCCGTTTTCGTCATTTGTTATCGAATCGACTTAAAGCCAGATCGTCACATTTTCCGCTCTTCTCTCTGAAACGGTTGTACTTATCGTCTGCAAAGCTATGTCACGTGCTGCGGTATGCGGAGACACTAAAAGCACCATAGTAGAACACAGACGAAGCTTCTAAGTTGATGTAATAGCCAGTAAGAAGTAGTACAATTCATGTTTTAGGTATCGATTATTGAATTTTACCTGGCTTTGGTGCATTGGGCATGAGCTAGGACCTTATGATTCTGCATGAAAGGAGGACTAGCAGCCGAGTTGCACGGGAGAATGAGAAAAGTGTTCATATGTAGTAAAAACCTGAGAAGTCCGTCCGCTTTCGTCATTTGTTATCGAATCTACTTAAAGCCAGATCGTCACATTGGCCGCTCTTCTCTCTGAAACGGTTGTACTTATCGTCTGCAATGCTATGTCGCGTGCTGCGATTTGCGGAGATACTAAAAGCACCATAGTAGAACACAGATGAAGCTTCTAAGTTGATGGAATAGCCAGTAAGAAGTAGTACAATTCAAGTTTTAGGTACGATTATTGACTTTTTAGCTGGAATTGGTGCCTTGGACATGAGCTAGGACCTTAAGATTCTGCATGAAAGGAGGACTAGCAGCCGAGTTGCACGGGAGAATGTGAAAAGTGTTCAGATTTAGTTAAAACTTGAGAAATCCGTCCGTTTTCGTCATTTGTTATCGAATCGACTTAAAGCCAGATCGTCACATTGGCCGCTCTTCTCTCTGAAACACTTGTACTTATCGTCTGCAAAGCTATGTCGCGTGCTGCGGTATGCTGAGACACTAAAAGCACCATAGTAGAACACAGATCAAGCTTCTAAGTTGATGTAATAGCCAGTAAGAAGTAATACAATTCGAGTTTTAGGTATTGAATATTGAATTTTTAGCTGGATTTTGTGCCTTGGACATTAGCCGGGAACTTAAGATTTTGCATGAAGGAGGACTAGCAGCCGAGTTGCACGGAAGATAGTGAAAAGTGTTCATATGTAGTAAAAACCAGAGAAATCCTTCCATTTTCGTCATTTGTTATCGAATCGACTTAAAGCCAGATCGTCACATTTTCCGATCTTCTCTCTGAAACGCTTGTACTTTTCGTCTGCAAAGCTATGTCGCGTGCTGCGGTATGTGGAGACGCTAAATGCACCATAGTAGAACACAGATGAAGCTTCTAAGTTGATGTAATAGCCAGTAAAAAGTAGTACAATTCAAGTTTTAGCTATCGGTTATTGACATTTTACCCTTCTTTGGTGCCTTGGACACGAGCTAGGAACTTAAGATTTTGCATGAAGGAGGACTAGCAGCCGAGGTGCACGGGAGAATGTAAAAAGTGTTCAAAAGTAGTAAAAACCTGAGAAATACGTCCGTTTTCGTCATTTGTTATCGAATCGACTTAAAGCCAGATCGTCACATTTTCCGATCTTCTCTCTGAAACGCTTGTACTTTTCGTCTGCAAAGCTATGTCGCGTGCTGCGGTATGTGGAGACACTAAAAGCACCGTAGTAGAACACAGATGAAGCTTCTAAGTTGATGTAATACCCAGTAAGACGAAGTACAATTCAAAATTTAGGTATCGATTATTGACTTTTTAGCTGGCTTTGGTGCCTTGGACATGAGCTAGGACCTTAACATTCTGCATGATAGGGGGACTAGCAGCCGAGTTGCACGGGGAATGTGTAAAGTGTTCATATGTAGTAAAAACCTGAGAAATCCGTCCGTTTTCGTCATTTGTTATCGAATCGACTTAAAGCCAGATCGTCACATTGGCCGCTCTTCTCTCTGAATCGGTTGTTCTTATCGCCTGCAAATCTATGTCACGTGCTGCGGTATGCGGAGACACTAAAATCACCACAGTAGAACAAAGATGAAGCTTCTAAGTTGATGTAATATCCAGTAAGAAGTAGTACAATTCAAGTTTTAGGTATTGAATATTGATCTTTAGCTGGCTTTGGTGCTTTGGACATGAGCTAGGACCTTAAGATTCAGCATGAAAGGAGGACTAGCAGCCGAGTTGCACGGGAGAATGTGTAAACTGTTCATATGTAGTAAAAACCTGAGAAATCCGTCCGTTTTCGTCATTTGTTATCGAATCGACTTAAAGCCAGATCGTCACATTGGCCGCTCTTCTCTCTGAAACGGTTGTACTTATCGTCTGCAAAGCTATGTCGCGTGCTGCGGTATGCTGAGACACTAAAAGCACCATAGTAGAACACAGATCAAGCTTCTAAGTTGATGTAATAGCCAGTAAGAAGTGGTACAATTCAAGTTTTAGGTATTGAATATTGATCTTTAGCTGGCTTTGGTGCCTTGGACAGAGCTAGGACCTTAAGATTCAGCATGAAAGGAGGACTAGCATCCGAGATGCACGGGAGAAAGTGTAAAGTGTTCATATGTAGTAAAAACCTGAGAAATCCGTCAGTTTTCGTCATTTGTTATCGAATCGACTTAAAGCCAGATCGTCACATTGGCCGCTCTTCTCTCTGAACCGGTTGTACTTATCGTCTGCAAAACTATGCCGCCTGCTGCGGTATGCGGAGAAACTAAAAGCAGAGTAGTAGAACACAGATGAAGCTTCTAAGTTGATGTAATAGCCAGTAAGAAGTAGTACAATTCAAGTTTTAGGTATTGATTATGGACTTTTTAGCTGGCTTTGGTGCCTTGGACATGAGCTAGGACCTTAAGATTCTGCACGACAGGAGGACTAGCAGCCGAGTTGCACGGGAGAATATGAAAAGTGTTCATATGTAGTAAAAACCTGAGAAATCGGTCCGTCTTCGTCATTTGTTATCGAATCGACTTAAAGCCAGATCGTCACATTGGCCGCTCTTCTCTCTGAATCGGTTGTACTTATCGATTGCAAAGCTATGTCGCGTGCTGCGGTATGCGGAGACACGAAAAGCACCATAGTAGAACACAGATGAAGCTTCTAAGTTGATGTAATAGCCAGTAAGAAGTAGTACAATTCAAGTTTTAGGTATCGATTATTGACTTTTTAGCTGGCTTTGGTGCCTTGGACATGAGCTAGGACCTTATGACTCTGCATGAAAGGAGGACTAACAGCCGAGTTGCACGGGAGAATGAGAAAAGTGTTCATATGTAGTAAAAACCTGAGAAATCCGTCCACTTTCGTCATTTGTTATCGAAACGACTTAAAGCCAGATCGTCACATTGGCCGCTCTTCTCTCTGAAACGGTTGTACTTATCGTCTGCAAAACTATTTCGCGTGCTGCGGTATGCTGAGACACTAAAAGCACCATAGTAGATCACAGATGAAGCTTCTAAGTTGATGTAATAGCCAGGAAGAAGTAGTACAATTCAATTTTAGGTATCGATTATTGACTTTTTAGCTGGCTTTGGTGCCTTGGACATGAGGTAGGACCTTAACATTCTGCATGAAAGGAGGACTAGCAGCCGATTTGCACGGGAGAATGTGAAAAGTGTTCATATGTAGTAAAAACCTGAGAAATCCGTCCGTTTTCGTCATTTGTTATCGAATCGACTTAAAGCCAGATCGTCACATTGGCCGCTCTCCTCTCTGAATCGGTTGTACTTATCGTCTGCAAAGCTATGTCACGTGCTGCGGGATCTGGAGACACTAAAATCACCACAGTAGAACACAGATGAAGCTTCTAAGTTGATGTAATAGCCAGTAAGAAGTAGTCCAATTCAAGTTTTAGGTATCGATTATTGACATTATGGCTGGCTTTGGTGCCTTGGACATGAGCTAGGACCTTAACATTCTGTATGAAAGGAGGACTAGCAGCCGAGTTGCACGGGAGTATATGAAAAGTGTTCATATGTAGTAAAAACCTGAGAAATCCGTCCGTTTTCGTCATTTGTTATCGAATCGACTTAAAGCCAGATCGTCACATTGGCCGCTCTTCTCTCTGAAACGGTTGTACTTATCGTCTGCAAAGCTATGTCGCGTGCTGCGGTATGCGGAGACACTAAAAGCACCATAGTAGAACACAGATGAAGCTTCTAAGTTGATGTAATAGCCAGTAAGAAGTAGTACAATTCAAGTTTTAGGTATCGATTATTGAATTTTACCTGGCTTTGGTGCATTGGACATGAGCTAGGACCTTATGATTCTGCATGAAAGGAGGACTAGCAGCCGAGTTGCACGGGAGAATGAGAAAAGTGATCATATGTAGTAAAAAACTGACAAATCCGTCTGCTTTCGTCATTTGTTATCGAATCTACTTAAAGCCAGATCGTCACATTGGCCACTCTTCTCTCTGAAACGGTTGTACTTATCGTCTGCTAAGCTATGTCGCGTGCTGCGGTATGCGGAGACACTAAAAGCACAATAGTAGAACACAGATGAATCTTCTAAGTTGATGTAATACCCAGTAAGAAGTAGTACAATTCAAGTTTTAGGTATCGATTATTTACCTTTTAGCTGGCTTTGGTGCCTTGGACATGAGCTACGACCTCAAGATTCTGCATGAAAGGAGGACTAGCAGCCGAGTTGCACGGGAGAATGTGAAAAGTGTTCATATGTAGTAAAAACCTGAGAAATCCGTCCGTTTTCGTTATTTGTTATCGAATCGACTTAAAGCCAGATCGTCACATTGGCCGCTCTTCTCTCTGAAACGCTTGTACTTATCGTCTGCAAAGCTATGTCGCGTGCTGCGGTATGCGGAGACACTAAAATCACTATAGTAGAACACAGATGAAGCTTCTAAGTTGATGTAATAGCCAGTAAGAAGTAGTACAATTCAAGTTTTAGGTATCGATTATTGACTTTTTAGCTGGCTTTGGTGCCTTGGACATGAGCTAGGACATTAAGATTGTGCATGAAAGGAGGACTAGCAGCCGAGTTGCACGGGAGAATGAGAAAAGTGTTCATATGTAGTAAAAACCTGAGAAATCCGTCCGCTTTCGTCATTTGTTATCGAACCTACTTAAAGCCAGATCGTCACATTGGCCGCTCTTCTCTCTGAAACGGTTGTACTTATCGTCTACAAAGCTATTTCGCGTGCTGCGATATGTGGAGACACTAAAAGCACCATAGTAGAACAGAGATGAAGCTTCTAAGTTGATGTAATAGCCAGTAAGAAGTAGTACAATTAAAGTTTTAGGTATCGGTTATTGACTTTTTACCCTTCTTTGGGCCTTGGACACGAGCTAGGAACTTAAGATTTTGCATGATGGAGGACTAGCAGCCCAGTTGCACGGGAGAATGTGAAAAGTGTTCATATGTAGTAAAAACCTGAGAAATCCATCCGTTTTCGTCATTTGTTATCGAATCGACTTAAAGCCAGATCGTCACATTGGCCTCTCTTCTCTCTGAAACGGTTGTACTTTTCGTCTGCAAAACTATGTCGCGTGCTGCGGCATGCGGAGAATCTAAAAGCACCGTAGTAGAACAAAGATGAAGCTTCTAAGCTGATGTAATAGCCAGTAAGAAGTAGTACAATTCAAGTTTTAGGTATTGAGTATTGACTTTTTAGCTGGCTTTGGTGCCTTGGACATGGGCTAGGACCTTAAGATTCTGCATGAAAGGAGGACTAGCAGCCGAGTTGCAAGGGAGAATGTGAAAAGTGTTCATATGTAGTAAAAACCTGAGAAATCCGTCCGTTTTCGTCATTTGTTATCGAATCGACTTAAAGCCAGATCGTCACTTTGGCCGCTCTCCTCTCTGAATCGGTTGTACTTATCGTCTGCAAAACTATGCCGCCTGCTGCGGTATGCGGAGAAACTAAAAGCAGAGTAGTAGAACACAGATGAAGCTTCTAAGTTGATGTAATAGCCAGTAAGAAGTAGTACAATTCAAGTTTTAGGTATTGATTATGGACTTTTTAGCTGGCTTTGGTGCCTTGGACATGAGCTAGGACCTTAAGATTCTGCACGACAGGAGGACTAGTAGCCGAGTTGCACGGGAGAATATGAAAAGTGTTCATATGTAGTAATAACCTGAGAAATTGGTCCGTTTTCGTCATTTGTTATCGAATCGACTTAAAGCCAGATCGTCACATTGGCCGCTCTTCTCTCTGAAACGGTTGTACTTATCGATTGCAAAGCTATGTCGCGTGCTGCGGTATGCGGAGACACGAAAAGCACCATAGTAGAACACAGATGAAGCTTCTAAGTTGATGTAATAGCCAGTAAGAAGTAGTACAATTCAAGTTTTAGGTATCGATTATTGACTTTTTAGCTGGCTTTGGTGCCTTGGACATGAGCTAGGACCTTATGATTCTGCATGAAAGGAGGACTAGCAGCCGAGTTGCACGGGAGAATGAGAAAAGTGTTCATATGTAGTAAAAACCTGAGAAATCCGTCCACTTTCGTCATTTGTTATCGAATCGACTTAAAGCCAGATCGTCACATTGGCCGCTCTTCTCTCTGAAACGGTTGTACTTATCGTCTGCAAAACTATTTCGCGTGCTGCGGTATGCTGAGACACTAAAGGCACCATAGTAGATCACAGATGAAGCTTCTAAGTTGATGTAATAGCCAGGAAGAAGTAGTACAATTCAAGTTTTAGGTATCGATTATTGAATTTTACCTGGCTTTGGTGCATTGGACATGAGCTAGGACCTTATGATTCTGCATGAAAGGAGGACTAGCAGCCGAGTTGCACGGGAGAATGAGAAAAGTGATCATATGTAGTAAAAAACTGACAAATCCGTCTGCTTTCGTCATTTGTTATCGAATCTACTTAAAGCCAGATCGTCACATTGGCCACTCTTCTCTCTGAAACGGTTGTACTTATCGTCTGCTAAGCTATGTCGCGTGCTGCGGTATGCGGAGACACTAAAAGCACAATAGTAGAACACAGATGAATCTTCTAAGTTGATGTAATACCCAGTAAGAAGTAGTACAATTCAAGTTTTAGGTATCGATTATTTACCTTTTAGCTGGCTTAGGTGCCTTGGACATGAGCTACGACCTCAAGATTCTGCATGAAAGGAGGACTAGCAGCCGAGTTGCACGGGAGAATGTGAAAAGTGTTCATATGTAGTAAAAACCTGAGAAATCCGTCCGTTTTCGTCATTTGTTATCGAATCGACTTAAAGCCAGATCGTCACATTGGCCGCTCTTCTCTCTGAAACGCTTGTACTTATCGTCTGCAAAGCTATGTCGCGTGCTGCGGTATGCGGAGACACTAAAATCACTATAGTAGAACACAGATGAAGCTTCTAAGTTGATGTAATAGCCAGTAAGAAGTAGTACAATTCAAGTTTTAGGTATCGATTATTGACTTTTTAGCTGGCTTTGGTGCCTTGGACATGAGCTAGGACATTAAGATTGTGCATGAAAGGAGGACTAGCAGCCGAGTTGCACGGGAGAATGAGAAAAGTGTTCATATGTAGTAAAAACCTGAGAAATCCGTCCGCTTTCGTCATTTGTTATCGAACCTACTTAAAGCCAGATCGTCACATTGGCCGCTCTTCTCTCTGAAACGGTTGTACTTATCGTCTACAAAGCTATGTCGCGTGCTGCGATATGTGGAGACACTAAAAGCACCATAGTAGAACAGAGATGAAGCTTCTAAGTTGATGTAATAGCCAGTAAGAAGTAGTACAATTAAAGTTTTAGGTATCGGTTATTGACTTTTTACCCTTCTTTGGGCCTTGGACACGAGCTAGGAACTTAAGATTTTGCATGATGGAGGACTAGCAGCCCAGTTGCACGGGAGAATGTGAAAAGTGTTCATATGTAGTAAAAACCTGAGAAATCCGTCCGTGTTCGTCATTTGTTATCGAATCGACTTAAAGCCAGATCGTCACATTGGCCTCTCTTCTCTCTGAAACGGTTGTACTTTTCGTCTGCAAAACTATGTCGCGTGCTGCGGCATGCGGAGAATCTAAAAGCACCGTAGTAGAACAAAGATGAAGCTTCTAAGCTGATGTAATAGCCAGTAAGAAGTAGTACAATTCAAGTTTTAGGTATTGAGTATTGACTTTTTAGCTGGCTTTGGTGCCTTGGACATGGGCTAGGACCTTAAGATTCTGCATGAAAGGAGGACTAGCAGCCGAGTTGCAAGGGAGAATGTGAAAAGTGTTCATATGTAGTAAAAACCTGAGAAATCCGTCCGTTTTCGTCATTTGTTATCGAATCGACTTAAAGCCAGATCGTCACTTTGGCCGCTCTCCTCTCTGAATCGGTTGTACTTATCGTCTGCAAAACTATGCCGCCTGCTGCGGTATGCGGAGAAACTAAAAGCAGAGTAGTAGAACACAGATGAAGCTTCTAAGTTGATGTAATAGCCAGTAAGAAGTAGTACAATTCAAGTTTTAGGTATTGATTATGGACTTTTTAGCTGGCTTTGGTGCCTTGGACATGAGCTAGGACCTTAAGATTCTGCACGACAGGAGGACTAGCAGCCGAGTTGCACGGGAGAATATGAAAAGTGTTCATATGTAGTAAAAACCTGAGAAATTGGTCCGTTTTCGTCATTTGTTATCGAATCGACTTAAAGCCAGATCGTCACATTGGCCGCTCTTCTCTCTGAAACGGTTGTACTTATCGATTGCAAAGCTATGTCGCGTGCTGCGGTATGCGGAGACACGAAAAGCACCATAGTAGAACACAGATGAAGCTTCTAAGTTGATGTAATAGCCAGTAAGAAGTAGTACAATTCAAGTTTTAGGTATCGATTATTGACTTTTTAGCTGGCTTTGGTGCCTTGGACATGAGCTAGGACCTTATGATTCTGCATGAAAGGAGGACTAGCAGCCGAGTTGCACGGGAGAATGAGAAAAGTGTTCATATGTAGTAAAAACCTGAGAAATCCGTCCACTTTCGTCATTTGTTATCGAATCGACTTAAAGCCAGATCGTCACATTGGCCGCTCTTCTCTCTGAAACGGTTGTACTTATCGTCTGCAAAACTATTTCGCGTGCTGCGGTGTGCTGAGACACTAAAAGCACCATAGTAGATCACAGATGAAGCTTCTAAGTTGATGTAATAGCCAGGAAGAAGTAGTACAATTCAATTTTAGGTATCGATTATTGACTTTTTAGCTGGCTTTGGTGCCTTGGACATGAGGTAGGACCTTAACATTCTGCATGAAAGGAGGACTAGCAGCCGATTTGCACGGGAGAATGTGAAAAGTGTTCATATGTAGTAAAAACCTGAGAAATCCGTCCGTTTTCGTCATTTGTTATCGAATCGACTTAAAGCCAGATCGTCACATTGGCCGCTCTTCTCTCTGAAACGGTTGTACTTATCGTCTGCAAAGCTATGTCGCGTGCTGCGGTATGCGGAGACACTAAAAGCACCATAGTAGAACTCAGATGAAGCTTCTAAGTTGATGTAATAGCCAGTAAGAAGTAGTACAATTCAAGTTTTAGGTATCGATTATTGAATTTTACCTGGCTTTGGTGCATTGGACATGAGCTAGGACCTTATGATTCTGCATGAAAGGAGGACTAGCAGCCGAGTTGCACGGGAGAATGAGAAAAGTGATCATATGTAGTAAAAAACTGACAAATCCGTCTGCTTTCGTCATTTGTTATCGAATCTACTTAAAGCCAGATCGTCACATTGGCCACTCTTCTCTCTGAAACGGTTGTACTTATCGTCTGCTAAGCTATGTCGCGTGCTGCGGTATGCGGAGACACTAAAAGCACAATGTTAGAACACAGATGAATCTTCTAAGTTGATGTAATACCCAGTAAGAAGTAGTACAATTCAAGTTTTAGGTATCGATTATTTACCTTTTAGCTGGCTTAGGTGCCTTGGACATGAGCTACGACCTCAAGATTCTGCATGAAAGGAGGACTAGCAGCCGAGTTGCACGGGAGAATGTGAAAATTGTTCATATGTAGTAAAAACCTGAGAAATCCGTCCGTTTTCGTCATTTGTTATCGAATCGACTTAAAGCCAGATCGTCACATTGGCCGCTCTTCTCTCTGAAACGCTTGTACTTATCGTCTGCAAAGCTATGTCGCGTGCTGCGGTATGCGGAGACACTAAAATTACTATAGTAGAACACAGATGAAGCTTCTAAGTTGATGTAATAGCCAGTAAGAAGTAGTACAATTCAAGTTTTAGGTATCGATTATTGACTTTTTAGCTGGCTTTGGTGCCTTGGACATGAGCTAGGACATTAAGATTCTGCATGAAAGGAGGACTAGCAGCCGAGTTGCACGGGAGAATGAGAAAAGTGTTCATATGTAGTAAAAACCTGAGAAATCCGTCCGCTTTCGTCATTTGTCATCGAACCTACTTAAAGCCAGATCGTCACATTGGCCGCTCTTCTCTCTGAAACGGTTGTACTTATCGTCTACAAAGCAATGTCGCGTGCTGCGATATGTGGAGACACTAAAAGCACCATAGTAGAACAGAGATGAAGCTTCTAAGTTGATGTAATAGCCAGTAAGAAGTAGTACAATTAAAGTTTTAGGTATCGGTTATTGACTTTTTACCCTTCTTTGGGCCTTGGACACGAGCTAGGAACTTAAGATTTTGCATGATGGAGGACTAGCAGCCCAGTTGCACGGGAGAATGTGAAAAGTGTTCATATGTAGTAAAAACCTGAGAAATCCGTCCGTTTTCGTCATTTGTTATCGAATCGACTTAAAGCCAGATCGTCACATTGGCCGCTCTACTCTCTGAAACGGTTGTACGTATCGTCTGCAAAGCTATGTCGCGTGCTGCGGTATGCGGAGACACTACAATCACCATAGTAGAACACAGATGAAGCTTCTAAGTTGATGTAATAGCCAGTAAGAAGTAGTACAACTCAAGTTTTAGGTATCGATTATTGACTTTTTAGCTGGCTTTGGTGCCTTGGACATGAGCTAGGACCTTAAGATTCTGCATGAAAGGAGGACTAGCAGCCGAGTTGCATGGGAGAATGTGAAAAGTGTTCATATTCAGTAAAAACCTGAGACATCCGTCCGATTTCGTCATTTGTTATCGAATCGAATTAAAGCCACATCGTCACATTGGCCGCTCTTCTCACTGAAACGGTTGTACTTATCGTCTGCAAAGCTATGTCGCGTGCTGCGGTATGCGGACACACTAAAAGCACAATAGTAGAACACAGATGAAGCTTCTAAGTTGATGTAATAGCCAGTAAGAAGTAGTAGAAATCAAGTTTTAGGTATCGGTTATTGACTTTTTAACCTTCTTTGGTGCCTTGGACACGAGCTAGGAAGTTAAGACTTTGCATGAAGGAGGACTAGCAGCCGAGGTGCACGGGAGAATGTGAAAAGTGTTCATATGTAGTAAAAACCTGAGAAATCCGTCCGTTTTCGTCATTTGTTATCGAATCGACTTAAAGCCAGATCGTCACATTGGCCGCTCTTCTCTCTGAAACGGTTGTACCTCTCGTCTGCAAAGCTATGTCGCGTGCTGCGGTATGCGGAGACATTGAAATCACCATAGTAGAACACCGATGAAGCATCTAAGTTGATGTAATAGCCAGTAAGAAGTAGTCCAATTCAAGTTTTAGGTATCGATTATTGACTTTTTAGCTGGCTTTGGTGACTTGGACATGAGCTAGGACCTTAAGATTCTGCATGAAAGGAGGACTAGCAGCCGAGTTGCACGGGATAATGTGAAAAGTGTTCATATCTAAAAAAAAAAAAAAAAAAACCTGAGAAATCCGTCCGTTTTCGTCATTTGTTATCGAATCTACTTAAAGCCAGATCGTCACATTGGCCGCTCTTCTCTCTGAAACGGTTGTACTTCTCGTCTGCAAAGCTATGTCGCGTGCTGCGGTATGCGGAGACATTGAAATCACCATAGTAGAACACAGATGAAGCATCTAAGTTGATGTAATTGCCAGTAAGAAGTAGTCCAATTCAAGTTTTAGGTATCGATTATTGACTTTTTAGCTGGCTTTGGTGACTTGGACATGAGCTAGGACAATAAGATTCTGCATGAAAGGAGGACTAGCAGCCGAGTTGCACGGGAGAATGAGAAAAGTGTTCATATGTAGTAAAAACCTGAGAAATCCGTCCGCTTTCGTCATTTGTTATCGAACCTACTTAAAGCCAGATCGTCACATTGGCCGCTCTTCTCTCTGAAACGGTTGTACTTATCGTCTACAAAGCTATGTCGCGTGCTGCGATATGTGGAGACACTAAATCACCATAGTAGAACAGAGATGAAGCTTCTAAGTTGATGTAATAGCCAGTAAGAAGTAGTACAATTAAAGTTTTAGGTATCGGTTATTGACTTTTTACCCTTCTTTGGGCCTTGGACACGAGCTAGGAACTTAAGATTTTGCATGATGGAGGACTAGAAGCCCAGTTGCACGGGAGAATGTGAAAAGTGTTCATATGTAGTAAAAACCTGAGAAATCCGTCCGTTTTCGTCATTTGTTATCGAATCGACTTAAAGCCAGATCGTCACATTGGCCGCTCTTCTCTCTGAAACGGTTGTACTTTTCGTCTGCAAAACTATGTCGCGTGCTGCGGCATGCGGAGAATCTAAAAGCACCGTAGTAGAACAATTATGAAGCTTCTAAGCTGATGTAATAGCCAGTAAGAAGTAGTACAATTCAAGTTTTAGGTATTGATTATTGACTTTTTAGCTGGCTTTGGTGCCTTGGACATGGGCTAGGACCTTAAGATTCTGCATGAAAGGAGGACTAGCAGCCGAGTTGCAAGGGAGAATGTGAAAAGTGTTCATATGTAGTAAAAACCTGAGAAATCCGTCCGTTTTCGTCATTTGTTATCGAATCGACTTAAAGCCAGATCGTCACATTGGCCGCTCTACTCTCTGAAACGGTTGTACGTATCGTCTGCAAAGCTATGTCGCGTGCTGCGGTATGCGGAGACACTACAATCACCATAGTAGAACACAGATGAAGCTTCTAAGTTGATGTAATAGCCAGTAAGAAGTAGTACAACTCAAGTTTTAGGTATCGATTATTGACTTTTTAGCTGGCTTTGGTGCCTTGGACATGAGCTAGGACCTTAAGATTCTGCATGAAAGGAGGACTAGCAGCCGAGTTGCAGGGGAGAATGTGAAAAGTGTTCATATGTAGTAAAAACCTGAGAAATCCGTCTGTTTTCGACATTTGTTATCGAATCGACTTAAAGCCAGATCGTCACATTGGCCGCTCTGCTCTCGGAAACGGTTGTACTTATCGTCTGCAAAGCTATGTCGCGTGCTGCGGTATGTGGAGACACTAAAAGCACCATAGTAGAACACAGATGAAGCTTCTAAGTTGATGTAATAGCCAGTAAGAAGTAGTACAATTCAAGTTTTAGGTATCGATTATTGACTTTTTAGCTGGCTTTGGTGCCTTGGACATGAGCTAGGTCCTTACGATTCGGCATGAAAGGAGGACTAGCAGCCGAGTTGCACGGGAGAATGTGAAAAGTGTTCATATGTACTAAAAACTTTAAAAATCCGTCCGTTTTCGTCATTTGTTATCGAATCGACTTAAAGCCAGATCGTCACATTGGCCGCTCTTCTCTCTGAAACGGTTGTACTTATCGTCTGCAAAGCTATGTCGCGTGCTGCGGTATGCGGAGACACTAAAATCACCACAGTAGAACACAGATGAAGCTTCTAAGTTGATGTAATAGCCAGTAAGAAGTAGTACAATTCAAGTTTTAAGTATCGATTATTGACTTTTTAGCTGGCTTTGGTGCCTTGGACATGAGCTAGGACCTTACGATTCTGCATGAAAGGAGGGCTAGCAGCCGAGTTGCGCGGGAGAATGTGAAAAGTGTTCATATGTAGTAAAAACCTTAGAAATCCGTCCGTTTTCGTCATTTGTTATCGAATATACTTAAAGCCAGATCGTCACATTGGCCGCTCTTCTCTCTGAAACGCTTGTACTTATCGTCTGCAAAGCTATGTCGCGTGCTGCGGTATGCGGACACACTAAAAGCACAATAGTAGAACACAGATGAAGCTTCTAAGTTGATGTAATAGAAGGTAAGAAGTAGTACAATTCATGTTTTAGGTATCGATTATTGACTTTTTAGCTGGCTTTGGTGCCTTGGACATGAGCTAGGACGTTAAGACTCTGCATGAAAGGAGGCCTAGCAGCCGAGTTACACGGGAGAATGTGAAAAGTGTTCATATGTAGTAAAAACCTGAGAAATCCGTCCGTTTTCGTCATTTGTTATCGAATCGACTTAAAGCCAGATCGTCACATTGGCCGCTCTCTCTGAAACGGTTGTACTTCTCGTCTGCAAAGCTATGTCGCGTGCTGCGGTATGCGGAGACATTGAAATCAAGATAGTAGAACACAGATGATGCATCTAAGTTGATGTAATAGCCAGTAAGAAGTAGTCCAATTCAAGTTTTAGGTATCGATTATGGACTTTTTAGCTGGCTTTGGTGACTTGGACATGAGCTAGGACCTTAAGATTCTGCATGAAAGGAGGACTAGCAGCCGAGTTGCACGGGTGAATGTGAAAAGTGTTCATATCTAAAAAAAAAAAAAAAAAAAAAAAAAAAAAAAAAAAAAAAAAAAAAAAAAAAAAAACCTGAGAAATCCGTCCGTTTTCGTCATTTGTTATCGAATCGACTTAAAGCCAGATCGTCACATTGGTCGCTCTTCTCTCTGAAACGGTTGTAATTATCGTCTACAAAGCAATGTCGCGTGCTGCGGTATGCGGAGACACTAAAATCACCATAGTAGAACACAGATGAAGCTTCTAAGTTGATGTAATAGAAGGTAAGAAGTAGTACAATTCATGTTTTAGGTATCGATTATTGACTTTTTAGCTGGCTATGGTGCCTTGGACATGAGCTAGGACGTTAAGACTCTGCATGAAAGGAGGCCTAGCAGCCGAGTTGCACGGGAGAATGTGAAAAGTGTTCATATGTAGTAAAAACCTGAGAAATCCGTCCGTTTTCGTCATTTGTTATCGAATCGACTTAAAGCCAGATCGTCAAATTGGCCGCTCTTTTCTCTGAAACGGTTGTACTTATCGTCTGCAAAGCTATGTCACGTGCTGCGGTATGCGGAGACACTAAAATCACCACAGTAGAACACAGATGAAGCTTCTAAGTTGATGTATAATCCAGTAAGAAGTAGTACAATTCGAGTTTTATGTATCGATTATTGACTTTTTAGCTGGCTTTGGTGCCTTGGACATGAGCTAGGACCTTAAGATTCTGCATGAAAGGAGGACTAGCTGCCGAGTTCCACGGGAGAATGTGAAAAGTGTTCATATGTAGTAAAAACCTGAGAAATCCGTCCGTTTTCGTCATTTGTTATCGAATCGACTTAAAGTCAGATCGACACATTGGCCGCTCTTCTGTCTGAAACGGTTGTACTTATCGTCTGCAAAACTATGTCGCGTGCTGCGGTATGCTGAGACACTAAAAGCACCATAATAGAACACAGATGAAGCTTCTAAGTTGATGTAATAGCCAGTAAGAAGTAGTACAATTCAAGTTTTAGGTATTGAATATGGAACTTTTAGCTGGTTTTGGTGTCTTGGACATGAGGTAGGACCTTAAGATTCTGCATGAAAGGAGGACTAGCAGCCGAGTTGCACGGGAGAATGTGAAAAGTGTTCAAATGTAGTAAAAACCTGAGAAATACGTCCGTTTTCGTCATTTGTTATCGAATCGACTTAAAGCCAGATCGTCACATTGGCCGCTCTTCTCTCTGAAACGCTTGTACCTATCGTCTGCAAAGTTATGTCGCGTGCTGCGGTATGCGGAGACACTAAAATCACCATAGTAGAACACAGATGAAGCATCTAAGTTGATGTAATAGCCAGTAAGAAGTAATCCAATTCAAGTTTTAGGTATCGATTATTGACTTTTTAGCTGGCTTTGGTGCCTTGGAGATGAGCTGGGACCTTAAGATTCTGCATTAAAGGAGGACTAGCAGCCGAGTTGCATGGGAGAATGTGAAAAGTGATCATATGTAGTAAAAACCTGAGAAATCCGTCCGTTTTCGTCATTTGTTATCGAATCGACTTAAAGCCAGATCGTCACATTGGCTGCTCTTTTCTCTGAAACGGTTGCACTTATCGTTTGCAAAGCTATGTCGCGTGCTGCGGTATGCTGAGACACTAAAATCACCATAGTAGAACACAGATGAAGCATCTAAGTTGATGTAATAGCCAGTAAGAAGTAATCCAATTCAAGTTTTAGGTATCGATTATTGACTTTTTAGCTGGCTTTGGTGCTTTGGACATGAGCTAGGACCTTAAGATTCTGCATGAAAGGAGGACTAGCAGCCGAGTTGCACGGGAGAATGTGAAAAGTGTTCATATCTAGTAAAAACCTGAGACATCCGTCCGTTTTCGTCATTTGTTATCGAATCGACTTAAAGCCAGATCGTCACATTGACCGCTCATCTCCCTGAAACGGTTGTACTTATCGTCTGCAAAGCTATGTCGCGTGCTGCGGTATGTGGAGACACTAAAAGCACCATAGTAGAACACAGATGAAGCTTCTAAGTTGATGTAATAGCCAGTAAGAAGTAGTACAATTCAAGTTTTAGGTATCGATTATTGAATTTTTAGCTGGCTTTGGTGCCTTGGACATGAGCTAGGACCTTAAGATTCTGCATGAAAGGAGGACTAGCAGCCGAGTTGCTTGGGAGAAAGTGAAAAGTGTTCATATGTAGTAAAAACCTAAGAAATCCGTCCGTTTTCGTCATTTGTTATCGAATCGACTTAAAGCCAGATCGTCACATTGGCCGCTCTTCTCTCTGAAACGCTTGTACTTATCGTCTGCAAAGCTATGTCGCGTACTGCGGTATGCGGAGACACTAAAATCACCATAGTAGAACACAGTTGAAGCTTCTAAGATGATATAATAGCCAGTAAGAAGTAGTACAATTCAAGTTTTAGGTATCGATTATTGACTTTTTAGCTGGCTTTGGTGCCTTGAACATGAGCTAGTACCTTAACATTCTGCATGAAAGGAGGACTAGCAGCCGAGTTACACGGGAGAATGTGAAAACTGTTCATATGTAATAAAAACCTTAGAAATCCGTCCGTTTTCGTCATTTGTTTTCGAATCGACTTAAAGCCAGATCGTCACATTGGCCGCTCTTCTCACAGAAACGGTTGTACTTATCGTCTGCAAAGCTATGTCGCGTGCTGCGGTATGTGGAGAGAGTAAAAGCACCATAGTAGAACACAGATGAAGCTTCTAAGTTGATGTAATAGCCAGTAAGAAGTAGTACAATTCATGTTTTAGGTATCGATTATTGACTTTTTAGCTGGCTTTGGTGCCTTGGACATGAGCTAGGACCTTAAGACTCTGCATGAAAGGAGGACTAGCAGCCGAGTTGCACGGGAGAGTGTGAAAAGTGTTCATATAGAGTAAAAACCTGAGAAATTCGTCCGTTTTCGTCATTTGTTATCGAATCGACTTAAAGCCAGATCGTCAAATTGGCCGCTCTTTTCTCTGAAACGGTTGTACTTATCGTCTGCAAAGCTATGTCACGTGCTGCGGTATGCGGAGACACTAAAATCACCACAGTAGAACACAGATGAAGCTTCTAAGTTGATGTAATATCCAGTAGGAAATAGTACAATTCGAGTTTTAGGTATCGATTATTGACTTTTTAGCTGGCTTTGGTGCCTTGAACATGAGCTAGGACCTTAACATTCTGCATGAAAGGAGGACTAGCAGCCGAGTTACACGGGAGAATGTGAAAACTGTTCATATGTAATAAAAACCTTAGAAATCCGTCCGTTTTCGTCATTTGTTATCGAATCGACTTAAAGCCAGATCGTCACATTGGCCGCTCTTCTCACTGAAACGGTTGTACTTATCGTCTGCAAAGCTATGTCGCGTGCTGCGGTATGTGGAGAGAGTAAAAGCACCATAGTAGAACACAGATGAAGCTTCTAAGTTGATGTAATAGCCAGTAAGAAGTAGTACAATTCATGTTTTAGGTATCGATTATTGACTTTTTAGCTGGCTTTGGTGCCTTGGACATGAGCTAGGACCTTAAGACTCTGCATGAAAGGAGGACTAGCAGCCGAGTTGCACGGGAGAGTGTGAAAAGTGTTCATATAGAGTAAAAACCTGAGAAATCCGTCCGTTTTCGTCATTTGTTATCGAATCGACTTAAAGCCAGATCGTCACATTGGTCGCTCTTCTCTCTGAAACGGTTGTACTTATCGTCTACAAAGCAATGTCGCCTGCTGCGGTATGCGGAGACACTAAAATCACCATAGTAGAACACAGATAAAGCTTCTAAGTTGATGTAATAGAAGGGAAGAAGTAGTACAATTCAAGTTATAGGTATCGATTATTGACTTTTTAGCTGGCTTTGGTGCCTTGGACATGAGCTAGGACCTTACGATTCTGCATGAAAGGAGGACTAGCAGCCGAGTTGCACGGGAGAATGTGAAAAGTGTTCATATGTAGTAAAAACCTTAGAAATCTGTCCGTTTTCGTCATTTGTTATCGAATCGACTTAAAGCCAGATCGTCACATTGGCCGCTCTTCTCTCTGAAACGCTAGTACTTATCGTCTGCACAGCTATGTCGCGTGCTGCGGTATGCAGAGACACTAAAAGCACCATAGTAGAACACAGATGAAGCTTCTAAGTTGATGTAATAGCCAGTAAGAAGTAGTACAATTCATGTTTTATGTATCGATTATTGACTTTTTAGCTGGCTTTGGTGCCTTGGACATGAGCTAGGACCTTAAGACTCTGCATGAAAGGAGGACTAGCAGCCGAGTTGCACGGGAGAATGTGAAAAGTGTTCATATGTAGTAAAAACCTGAGAAATCCGTCCGTTTTCGTCATTTGTTATCGAATCGACTTAAAGCCAGATCGTCAAATTGGCCGCTCTTTTCTCTGAAACGGTTGTACTTATCGTCTGCAAAGCTATGTCACGTGCTGCGGTATGCGGAGACACTAAAATCACCACAGTACAACACAGATGAAGCTTCTAAGTTGATGTAATATCCAGTAAGAAGTAGTACAATTCGAGTTTTAGGTATCGATTATTGACTTTTTAGCTGGCTATGGTACCTTGGACATGAGCTAGGACCATAAGATTCTGCATGAAACGAGGACTAGCAGCCGAGTTCCACGGGAGAATGTGAAAAGTGTTCATATGTAGTAAAAACCTGAGAAATCCGTCCGTTTTCGTCATTTGTTATCGAATCGACTTAAAGCCAGATCGTCACATTGGTCGCTCTTCTCTCTGAAACGGTTGCACTTATCGTCTACAAAGCAATGTCGCCTGCTGCGGTATGCGGAGACACTAAAATCACCATAGTAGAACACAGATAAAGCTTTTAAGTTGATGTAATAGAAGGGAAGAAGTAGTACAATTCAAGTTATAGGTATCGATTATTGACTTTTTAGCTGGCTTTGGTGCCTTGGACATGAGCTAGGACCTTAAGATTCTGCATGAAAGGAGGACTAGCAGCCGAGTTGCTTGGGAGAAAGTGAAACGTGTTCATATGTTGTAAAAACCTGAGACATCCGTCCGTTTTCGTCATTTGTTATCGAATCGACTTAAAGCCAGATCGACACATTGGCCGCTCTTCTCTCTGAAACGGTTGTACTTATCGTCTGCTAAGCTATGTCGCGTGCTGCGGTATGCTGAGACACTAAAAGCACCATAATAGAACACAGATGAAGCTTCTAAGTTGATGTAATAGCCAGTAAGAAGTAGTACAATTCAAGTTTTAGGTATTGAATATGGAACTTTTAGCTGGCTTTGGTGCCTTGGACATGAGCTAGGACCTTAAGATTCTGCATGAAAGGAGGACTAGCAGCCGAGTTGCACGGGAGAATGTGAAAAGTGTTTATATGTAGTTAAAACCTGAGAAATCCGTCCGTTTTCCTCATTTGTTATCGAATCGACTTAAAGCCAGATCGTCACATTGGCCGCTCTTCTCTCTGAAACGGTTGTACTTATCGTCTTCAAAGGAATGTCGCATGTTGCCGTAGGCGGAAACAGGAAAAGCACCATAGTAGAACACAGATGAAGCTTCTAAGTTGATGTAATAGCCAGTAAGAAGTAGTCCAATTCAAGATTATGTATCGATTATTGACTTTTTAGCTGGGTTTTGGTGCCTTGGACATGAGGTAGGACCTTAATATTCTGCATGAAAGGAGGACTAGCAGCCGAGTTGCATGGGGGAATGTGAAAAGTGTTCAAATGTAGTAAAAACCTGAGAAATAGGTCCGTTTTCGTCATTTGTTAACGAATCGACTTAAAGCCAGATCGTCACATTGGCCGCTCTTCTCTCTGAAACGGTTATACTTATCGTCTGCAAAGCTATGTCACGTGCTGCGGTATGCGGAGACACTAAAAGCACCATAGTAGAACACCCATTAAGCTTCTAAGTTGATGTAATACCCAGTAAGAAGTAGTAAAATTCAAGTTTTAGGTATCGATTATTGACTTTTTAGCTGGCTTTGGTGCCTTGGACATGAGATAGGACCTTAACATTCTGCATGAAAGGAGGACTAGCAGCCGAGATGCACGGGAGAATGTGAAAAGTGTTCATATGTAGTAAAAACCTTAGAAAGCCGTCCGTTTTCAACATTTGTTATCGAATCGACTTAAAGCCAGATTGTCACATTGGCCGCTCTTCTCTCTGAAACGCTTGTACCTATCGTCTGCAAAGCTATGTCGCGTACTGCGGTATGCGGAGACACTAAAAGCACCATAGTAGAACACAGATGAAGCTTCTAAGTTGATGTAATAGCCAGTAAGAAGTAATCCAATTCAAGTTTTAGGTATCGATTATTGACTTTTTAGCTGGCTTTGGTGCCTTGGACATGAGCTAGGACCTTAACATTCTGCATGAAAGGAGGACTAGCAGCCGAGTTGCACGGGAGAATGTGAAAAGTGTTCATATGTAGTAAAAACCTGAGAAATCCGTCCGTTTTCGTCATTTGTTATCGAATCGACTTAAAGCCAGATCGTCACATTGACCGCTCTTCTCCCTGAATCGGTTGTACTTATCGTCTGCAAAGCTATGTCGCGTGCTGCGGTATGTGGAGACACTAAAAGCACCATAGTAGAACACAGATGAAGCTTCTAAGTTGATGTAATAGCCAGTAAGAAGTAGTACAATTCAAGTTCTAGGTATCGATTATTGACTTTTTAGCTGGCTTTGGTGCCTTGGACATGAGCTAGGACCTTAAGATTCTGCATGAAAGGAGGACTAGCAGCCGAGTTGCTTGGGAGAAAGTGAAAAGTGTTCATATGTAGTAAAAACCTGAGAAATCCGTCCGTTTTCGTCATTTGTTATCGAATCGACTTAAAGCCAGATCGTCACATTGGCCGCTCTTCTCTCTGAAACGCTTGTACTTATCGTCTGCAAAGCTATGTCGCGTACTGCGGTATGCGGAGACACTAAAATCACCACAGTAGAACACAGATGAAGCTTCTAAGTTGATGTAATAGTCAGTAAGAAGTAGTAGAATTCAAGTTTTAGGTATCGATTATTGACTTTTTAGCTGGCTTTGGTGCCTTGGACATGAGCTAGGACCTTAAGATTCTGCATGAATGGAGGACTAGCAGCCGAGTTGCACGGGAGAATGTGAAACGTGTTCATATGTTGTAAAAACCTGAGACATCCGTCCGTTTTCGTCATTTGTTATCGAATCGACTTAAAGCCAGATCGACACATTGGCCGCTCTTCTCTCTGAAACGGTTGTACTTATCGTCTGCTAAGCTATGTCGCGTGCTGCGGTATGCTGAGACACTAAAAGCACCATAATAGAACACAGATGAAGCTTCTAAGTTGATGTAATAGCCAGTAAGAAGTAGTACAATTCAAGTTTTAGGTATTGAATATGGAACTTTTAGCTGGCTTTGGTGCCTTGGACATGAGCTAGGACCTTAAGATTCTGCATGAAAGGAGGACTAGCAGCCGAGTTGCACGGGAGAATGTGAAAAGTGTTCATATGTAGTTAAAACCTGAGAAATCCGTCCGTTTTCCTCATTTGTTATCGAATCGACTTAAAGCCAGATCGTCACATTGGCCGCTCTTCTCTCTGAAACGGTTGTACTTATCGTCTTCAAAGGTATGTCGCATGTTGCCGCAGGCGGAAACAGGAAAAGCACCATAGTAGAACACAGATGAAGCTTCTAAGTTGATGTAATAGCCAGTAAGAAGTAGTCCAATTCAAGATTATGTATCGATTATTGACTTTTTAGCTGGGTTTTGGTGCCTTGGACATGAGGTAGGACCTTAATATTCTGCATGAAAGGAGGACTAGTAGCCGAGTTGCATGGGGGAATGTGAAAAGTGTTCAAATGTAGTAAAAACCTGAGAAATAGGTCCGTTTTCGTCATTTGTTAACGAATCGACTTAAAGCCAGATCGTCACATTGGCCGCTCTTCTCTCTGAAACGGTTATACTTATCGTCTGCAAAGCTATGTCGCGTGCTGCGGTATGCGGAGACACTAAAAGCACCATAGTAGAACACCCATTAAGCTTCTAAGTTGATGTAATACCCAGTAAGTAGTAGTAAAATTCAAGTTTTAGGTATCGATTATTGACTTTTTAGCTGGCTTTGGTGCCTTGGACATGAGATAGGACCTTAACATTCTGCATGAAAGGAGGACTAGCAGCCGAGATGCACGGGAGAATGTGAAAAGTGTTCATATGTAGTAAAAACCTTAGAAAGCCGTCCGTTTTCAACATTTGTTATCGAATCGACTTAAAGCCAGATTGTCACATTGGCCGCTCTTCTCTCTGAAACGCTTGTACCTATCGTCTGCAAAGCTATGTCGCGTACTGCGGTATGCGGAGACACTAAAAGCACCATAGTAGAACACAGATGAAGCTTCTAAGTTGATGTAATAGCCAGTAAGAAGTAATCCAATTCAAGTTTTAGGTATCGATTATTGACTTTTTAGCTGGCTTTGGTGCCTTGGACATGAGCTAGGACCTTAAGATTCTGCATGAAAGGAGGACTAGCAGCCGAGTTGCACGGGAGAATGTGAAAAGTGTTCATATGTAGTAAAAACCTGAGAAATCCGTCCGTTTTCGTCATTTGTTATCGAATCGACTTAAAGCCAGATCGTCACATTGACCGCTCTTCTCCCTGAATCGGTTGTACTTATCGTCTGCAAAGCTATGTCGCGTGCTGCGGTATGTGGAGACACTAAAAGCACCATAGTAGAACACAGATGAAGCTTCTAAGTTGATGTAATAGCCAGTAAGAAGTAGTACAATTCAAGTTTTAGGTATCGATTATTGACTTTTTAGCTGGCTTTGGTGCCTTGGACATGGGCTAGGACCTTAAGATTCTGCATGAAAGGAGGATTAGCAGCGGAGTTGCACGGGAGAATATGAAAAGTGTTCATATGTAGTAAAAACCTAGAAATCCGTCCGTTTTCGTCATTTGTTATCGAATCGACTTAAAGCCAGATCGTCACATTGGCCGCTCTTCTCTCTGAAACGCTTGTACTTATCGTCTGCAAAGCTATGTCGCGTACTGCGGTATGCGGAGACACTAAAATCACCATAGTAGAACACAGTTGAAGCTTCTAAGATGATGTAATAGCCAGTAAGAAGTAGTACAATTCAAGTTTTAGGTATCGATTATTGACTTTTTAGATGGCTTTGGTGCCTTGAACATGAGCTAGGACCTTAAGATTCTGCATGAAAGGAGGACTAGCAGCCGAGTTACACGGGAGAATGTGAAAACTGTTCATATGTAATAAAAACCTTAGAAATCCGTCCGTTTTCGTCATTTGTTATCGAATCGACTTAAAGCCAGATCGTCACATTGGCCGCTCTTCTCACTGAAACGGTTGTACTTATCGTCTGCAAAGCTATGTCGCGTGCTGCGGTATGTGGAGAGAGTAAAAGCACCATAGTAGAACACAGATGAAGCTTCTAAGTTGATGTAATAGCCAGTAAGAAGTAGTACAATTCATGTTTTAGGTATCGATTATTGACTTTTTAGCTGGCTTTGGTGCCTTGGACATGAGCTAGGACCTTAAGACTCTGCATGAAAGGAGGACTAGCAGCCGAGTTGCACGGGAGAGTGTGAAAAGTGTTCATATAGAGTAAAAACCTGAGAAATCCGTCCGTTTTCGTCATTTGTTATCGAATCGACTTAAAGCCAGATCGTCACATTGGTCGCTCTTCTCTCTGAAACGGTTGTACTTATCGTCTACGAAGCAATGTCGCCTGCTGCGGTATGCGGAGACACTAAAATCACCATAGTAGAACACAGATAAAGCTTCTAAGTTGATGTAATAGAAGGGAAGAAGTAGTACAATTCAAGTTATAGGTATCGATTATTGACTTTTTAGCTGGCTTTGGTGCCTTGGACATGAGCTAGGACCTTACGATTCTGTATGAAAGGAGGACTAGCAGCCGAGTTGCACGGGAGAATGTGAAAAGTGTTCATATGTAGTAAAAACCTTAGAAATCCGTCCGTTTTCGTCATTTGTTATCGAATCGACTTAAAGCCAGATCGTCACATTGGCCGCTCTCTTCTCTGAAACGCTAGTACTTATCGTCTGCACAGCTATGTCGCGTGCTGCGGTATGCAGAGACACTAAAAGCACCATAGTAGAACACAGATGAAGCTTCTAAGTTGATGTAATAGCCAGTAAGAAGTAGTACAATTCGAGTTTTAGGTATCGATTATTGACTTTTTAGCTGGCTATGGTACCTTGGACATGAGCTAGGACCATAAGATTCTGCATGAAAGGAGGACTGGCAGCCGAGTTCCACGGGAGAATGTGAAAAGTGTTCATATGTAGTAAAAACCTGAGAAATCCGTCCGTTTTCGTCATTTGTTATCGAATCGACTTAAAGCCAGATCGTCACATTGGCTGCTCTTCTCTCTGAAACGGTTGCACTTATCGTCTGCAAAGCAGTGTCGCGTGCTGCGGTATGCGGAGATACTAAAATCACCATAGTAGAACACAGATGAAGCATCTAAGTTGATGTAATAGCCAGTAAGAAGTAATCCAATTCAAGTTTTAGGTATCGATTATTGACTTTTTAGCTGGCTTTGGTGCCTTGGACATGAGCTAGGACCTTAAGATTCTGCATGAAAGGAGGACTAGCAGCCGAGTTGCACGGGAGAATGTGAAAAGTGTTCATATTCAGTAAAAACCTGAGACATCCGTCCGTTTCGTCATTTGTTATCGAATCGACTTAAAGCCAGATCGTCACATTGGCCGCTCTTCTCTCTGAAACGGTTGTACTTATCGTCTGCAAAGCTATGTCGCGTGCTGCGGTATGCGGACACACTAAAAGCACCATAGTAGAACACAGATGAAGCTTCTAAGTTGATGTAATAGCCAGTAAGAAGAAATAAAATTTAAGTTTTATGTATCGGTTATTGACTTTTTACCCTTCTTTGGTGCCTTGGACACGAGCTAGAAACTTAAGATTTTGCATGAAGGAGGACTAGCAGCCGAGTTGCACGGGATAATGTGAAAAGTGTTCATATGTAGTAAAAACCTGAGAAATCCGTCCGTTTTCGTCATTTGTTATCGAATCGAATTAAAGCCAGATCGTCACATTGGCCGCTCTTCTCTCTGAAACGGTTGTACTTATCGTCTGCAAAGCTATGTCGCGTGCCGCGGTATGCGGAGACAGTGAAAGCACCATAGTAGAACACAGATGAAGCTTCTAAGTTGATGTAATAGTCAGTATGAAGTAGTACAATTCAAGTTTTAGGTATCGATTATTGACTTTTTAGCTGGCTTTGGTGCCTTGGACATGAGCTAGGACCTTAAGATTCTGCATGAAAGGAGGACTAGCAGCCGAGTTGCACGGGAGAATGTGAAACGTGTTCATATGTTGTAAAAACCTGAGACATCCGTCCGTTTTCGCCATTTGTTATCGAATCGACTTAAAGCCAGATCGACACATTGGCCGCTCTTCTCTCTGAAACGGTTGTACTTATCGTCTGCTAAGCTATGTCGCGTGCTGCGGTATGCTGAGACACTAAAAGCACCATAATAGAACACAGATGAAGCTTCTATGTTGATGTAATAGCCAGTAAGAAGTAGTACAATTCAAGTTTTAGGTATTGAATATGGAACTTTTAGCTGGCTTTGGTGCCTTGGACATGAGCTAGGACCTTAAGATTCTGCATGAAAGGAGGACTAGCAGCCGAGTTGCACGGGAGAATGTGAAAAGTGTTCATATGTAGTTAAAACCTGAGAAATCCGTCCGTTTTCCTCATTTGTTATCGAATCGACTTAAAGCCAGATCGTCACATTGGCCGCTCTTCTCTCTGAAACGCTTGTACCTATCGTCTGCAAAGCTATGTCGCGTACTGCGGTATGCGGAGACACTAAAAGCACCATAGTAGAACACAGATGAAGCTTCTAAGTTGATGTAATAGCCAGTAAGAAGTAATCCAATTCAAGTTTTAGGTATCGATTATTGACTTTTTAGCTGGCTTTGGTGCCTTGGACATGAGCTAGGACCTTAAGATTCTGCATGAAAGGAGGACTAGCAGCCGAGTTGCACGGGAGAATGTGAAAAGTGTTCATATGTAGTAAAAACCTGAGAAATCCGTCCGTTTTCGTCATTTGTTATCGAATCGACTTAAAGCCAGATCGTCACATTGACCGCTCTTCTCCCTGAATCGGTTGTACTTATCGTCTGCAAAGCTATGTCGCGTGCTGCGGTATGTGGAGACACTAAAAGCACCATAGTAGAACACAGATGAAGCTTCTAAGTTGATGTAATAGCCAGTAAGAAGTAGTACAATTCAAGTTTTAGGTATCGATTATTGACTTTTTAGCTGGCTTTGGTGCCTTGGACATGGGCTAGGACCTTAAGATTCTGCATGAAAGGAGGACTAGCAGCCGAGTTGCTTGGGAGAAAGTGAAAAGTGTTCATATGTAGTAAAAACCTGAGAAATCCGTCCGTTTTCGTCATTTGTTATCGAATCGACTTAAAGCCAGATCGTCACATTGGCCGCTCTTCTCTCTGAAACGCTTGTACTTATCGTCTGCAAAGCTATGTCGCGTACTGCGGTATGCGGAGACACTAAAATCACCATAGTAGAACACAGTTGAAGCTTCTAAGATGATGTAATAGCCAGTAAGAAGTAGTACAATTCAAGTTTTAGGTATCGATTATTGACTTTTTAGATGGCTTTGGTGCCTTGAACATGAGCTAGGACCTTAAGATTCTGCATGAAAGGAGGACTAGCAGCCGAGTTACACGGGAGAATGTGAAAACTGTTCATATGTAATAAAAACCTTAGAAATCCGTCCGTTTTCGTCATTTGTTATCGAATCGACTTAAAGCCAGATCGTCACATTGGCCGCTCTTCTCACTGAAACGGTTGTACTTATCGTCTGCAAAGCTATGTCGCGTGCTGCGGTATGTGGAGAGAGTAAAAGCACCATAGTAGAACACAGATGAAGCTTCTAAGTTGATGTAATAGCCAGTAAGAAGTAGTACAATTCATGTTTTAGGTATCGATTATTGACTTTTTAGCTGGCTTTGGTGCCTTGGACATGAGCTAGGACCTTAAGACTCTGCATGAAAGGAGGACTAGCAGCCGAGTTGCACGGGAGAGTGTGAAAAGTGTTCATATAGAGTAAAAACCTGAGAAATCCGTCCGTTTTCGTCATTTGTTATCGAATCGACTTAAAGCCAGATCGTCACATTGGTCGCTCTTCTCTCTGAAACGGTTGTACTTATCGTCTACAAAGCAATGTCGCCTGCTGCGGTATGCGGAGACACTAAAATCACCATAGTAGAACACAGATAAAGCTTCTAAGTTGATGTAATAGAAGGGAAGAAGTAGTACAATTCAAGTTATAGGTATCGATTATTGACTTTTTAGCTGGCTTTGGTGCCTTGGACATGAGCTAGGACCTTACGATTCTGCATGAAAGGAGGACTAGCAGCCGAGTTGCACGGGAGAATGTGAAAAGTGTTCATATGTAGTAAAAACCTTAGAAATCCGTCCGTTTTCGTCATTTGTTATCGAATCGACTTAAAGCCAGATCGTCACATTGGCCGCTCTTCTCTCTGAAACGCTAGTACTTATCGTCTGCACAGCTATGTCGCGTGCTGCGGTATGCAGAGACACTAAAAGCACCATAGTAGAACACAGATGAAGCTTCTAAGTTGATGTAATAGCCAGTAAGAAGTAGTACAATTCGAGTTTTAGGTATCGATTATTGACTTTTTAGCTGGCTATGGTACCTTGGACATGAGCTAGGACCATAAGATTCTGCATGAAAGGAGGACTGGCAGCCGAGTTCCACGGGAGAATGTGAAAAGTGTTCATATGTAGTAAAAACCTGAGAAATCCGTCCGTTTTCGTCATTTGTTATCGAATCGACTTAAAGCCAGATCGTCACATTGGCTGCTCTTCTCTCTGAAACGGTTGCACTTATCGTCTGCAAAGCAGTGTCGCGTGCTGCGGTATGCGGAGATACTAAAATCACCATAGTAGAACACAGATGAAGCATCTAAGTTGATGTAATAGCCAGTAAGAAGTAATCCAATTCAAGTTTTAGGTATCGATTATTGACTTTTTAGCTGGCTTTGGTGCCTTGGACATGAGCTAGGACCTTAAGATTCTGCATGAAAGGAGGACTAGCAGCCGAGTTGCACGGGAGAATGTGAAAAGTGTTCATATGCAGTAAAAACCTGAGACATCCGTCCGTTTCGTCATTTGTTATCGAATCGACTTAAAGCCAGATCGTCACATTGGCCGCTCTTCTCTCTGAAACGGTTGTACTTATCGTCTGCAAAGCTATGTCGCGTGCTGCGGTATGCGGACACACTAAAAGCACCATAGTAGAACACAGATGAAGCTTCTAAGTTGATGTAATAGCCAGTAAGAAGAAATAAAATTTAAGTTTTATGTATCGGTTATTGACTTTTTACCCTTCTTTGGTGCCTTGGACACGAGCTAGAAACTTAAGATTTTGCATGAAGGAGGACTAGCAGCCGAGTTGCACGGGATAATGTGAAAAGTGTTCATATGTAGTAAAAACCTGAGAAATCCGTCCGTTTTCGTCATTTGTTATCGAATCGAATTAAAGCCAGATCGTCACATTGGCCGCTCTTCTCTCTGAAACGGTTGTACTTATCGTCTGCAAAGCTATGTCGCGTGCTGCGGTATGCGGAGACAGTGAAAGCACCATAGTAGAACACAGATGAAGCTTCTAAGTTGATGTAATAGTCAGTATGAAGTAGTACAATTCAAGTTTTAGGTATCGATTATTGACTTTTTAGCTGGCTTTGGTGCCTTGGACATGAGCTAGGACCTTAAGATTCTGCATGAAAGGAGGACTAGCAGCCGAGTTGCACGGGAGAATGTGAAACGTGTTCATATGTTGTAAAAACCTGAGACATCCGTCCGTTTTCGCCATTTGTTATCGAATCGACTTAAAGCCAGATCGACACATTGGCCGCTCTTCTCTCTGAAACGGTTGTACTTATCGTCTGCTAAGCTATGTCGCGTGCTGCGGTATGCTGAGACACTAAAAGCACCATAATAGAACACAGATGAAGCTTCTATGTTGATGTAATAGCCAGTAAGAAGTAGTACAATTCAAGTTTTAGGTATTGAATATGGAACTTTTAGCTGGCTTTGGTGCCTTGGACATGAGCTAGGACCTTAAGATTCTGCATGAAAGGAGGACTAGCAGCCGAGTTGCACGGGAGAATGTGAAAAGTGTTCATATGTAGTTAAAACCTGAGAAATCCGTCCGTTTTCCTCATTTGTTATCGAATCGACTTAAAGCCAGATCGTCACATTGGCCGCTCTTCTCTCTGAAACGCTTGTACCTATCGTCTGCAAAGCTATGTCGCGTACTGCGGTATGCGGAGACACTAAAAGCACCATAGTAGAACACAGATGAAGCTTCTAAGTTGATGTAATAGCCAGTAAGAAGTAATCCAATTCAAGTTTTAGGTATCGATTATTGACTTTTTAGCTGGCTTTGGTGCCTTGGACATGAGCTAGGACCTTAAGATTCTGCATGAAAGGAGGACTAGCAGCCGAGTTGCACGGGAGAATGTGAAAAGTGTTCATATGTAGTAAAAACCTGAGAAATCCGTCCGTTTTCGTCATTTGTTATCGAATCGACTTAAAGCCAGATCGTCACATTGACCGCTCTTCTCCCTGAATCGGTTGTACTTATCGTCTGCAAAGCTATGTCGCGTGCTGCGGTATGTGGAGACACTAAAAGCACCATAGTAGAACACAGATGAAGCTTCTAAGTTGATGTAATAGCCAGTAAGAAGTAGTACAATTCAAGTTTTTGGTATCGATTATTGACTTTTTAGCTGGCTTTGGTGCCTTGGACATGGGCTAGGACCTTAAGATTCTGCATGAAAGGAGGACTAGCAGCCGAGTTGCTTGGGAGAAAGTGAAAAGTGTTCATATGTAGTAAAAACCTGAGAAATCCGTCCGTTTTCGTCATTTGTTATCGAATCGACTTAAAGCCAGATCGTCACATTGGCCGCTCTTCTCTCTGAAACGCTTGTACTTATCGTCTGCAAAGCTATGTCGCGTACTGCGGTATGCGGAGACACTAAAATCACCATAGTAGAACACAGTTGAAGCTTCTAAGATGATGTAATAGCCAGTAAGAAGTAGTACAATTCAAGTTTTAGGTATCGATTATTGACTTTTTAGATGGCTTTGGTGCCTTGAACATGAGCTAGGACCTTAACATTCTGCATGAAAGGAGGACTAGCAGCCGAGTTACACGGGAGAATGTGAAAACTGTTCATATGTAATAAAAACCTTAGAAATCTGTCCGTTTTCGTCATTTGTTATCGAATCGACTTAAAGCCAGATCGTCACATTGGCCGCTCTTCTCACTGAAACGGTTGTACTTATCGTCTGCAAAGCTATGTCGCGTGCTGCGGTATGTGGAGACACTAAAAGCACCATAGTAGAACACAGATGAAGCTTCTAAGTTGATGTAATAGCCAGTAAGAAGTAGCACAATTCAAGTTTTAGGTATCGATTATTGACTTTTTAGCTGGCTTTGGTGCCTTGGACATGAGCTAGGACCTTAAGATTCTGCATGAAAGGAGGACTAGCAGCCGAGTTGCTTGGGAGAAAGTGAAAAGTGTTCATATGTAGTAAAAACCTGAGACATCCGTCCGTTTTCGTCATTTGTTATCGAATCGACTTAAAGCCAGATCGTCACATTGGCCGCTCTTCTCTCTGAAACGCTTGTACTTATCGTCTGCAAAGCTATGTCGCGTACTGCGGTATGCGGAGACACTAAAATCACCATAGTACAACACAGTTGAAGCTTCTAAGATGATGTAATAGCCAGTAAGAAGTAGTACAATTCAAGTTTTAGGTATCGATTATTGACTTTTTAGATGGCTTTGGTGCCTTGAACATGAGCTAGGACCTTAACATTCTGCATGAAAGGAGGACTAGCAGCCGAGTTACACGGGAGAATGTGAAAACTGTTCATATGTAATAAAAACCTTAGAAATCCGTCCGTTTTCGTCATTTGTTATCGAATCGACTTAAAGCCAGATCGTCACATTGGCCGCTCTTCTCACTGAAACGGTTGTACTTATCGTCTGCAAAGCTATCTCGCGTGCTGCGGTATGTGGAGAGAGTAAAAGCACCATAGTAGAACACAGATGAAGCTTCTAAGTTGATGTAATAGCCAGTAAGAAGTAGTACAATTCATGTTTTAGTTATCGATTATTGACTTTTTAGCTGGCTTTGGTGCCTTGGACATGAGCTAGGACCTTAAGACTCTGCATGAAAGGAGGACTAGCAGCCGAGTTGCACGGGAGAGTGTGAAAAGTGTTCATATAGAGTAAAAACCTGAGAAATCCGTCCGTTTTCGTCATTTGTTATCGAATCGACTTAAAGCCAGATCGTCACATTGGTCGCTCTTCTCTCTGAAACGGTTGTACTTATCGTCTACAAAGCAATGTCGCCTGCTGCGGTATGCGGAGACACTAAAATCACCATAGTAGAACACAGATAAAGCTTCTAAGTTGATGTAATAGAAGGGAAGAAGTAGTACAATTCAAGTTATAGGTATCGATTATTGACTTTTTAGCTGGCTTTGGTGCCTTGGACATGAGCTAGGACCTTACGATTCTGCATGAAAGGAGGACTAGCAGCCGAGTTGCACGGGAGAATGTGAAAAGTGTTCATATGTAGTAAAAACCTTAGAAATCCGTCCGTTTTCGTCATTTGTTATCGAATCGACTTAAAGCCAGATCGTCACATTGGCCGCTCTTCTCTCTGAAACGCTAGTACTTATCGTCTGCACAGCTATGTCGCGTGCTGCGGTATGCAGAGACACTAAAAGCACCATAGTAGAACACAGATGAAGCTTCTAAGTTGATGTAATAGCCAGTAAGAAGTAGTACAATTCGAGTTTTAGGTATCGATTATTGACTTTTTAGCTGGCTATGGTACCTTGGACATGAGCTAGGACCATAAGATTCTGCATGAAAGGAGGACTGGCAGCCGAGTTCCACGGGAGAATGTGAAAAGTGTTCATATGTAGTAAAAACCTGAGAAATCCGTCCGTTTTCGTCATTTGTTATCGAATCGACTTAAAGCCAGATCGTCACATTGGCTGCTCTTCTCTCTGAAACGGTTGCACTTATCGTCTGCAAAGCAGTGTCGCGTGCTGCGGTATGCGGAGATACTAAAATCCCCATAGTAGAACACAGATGAAGCATCTAAGTTGATGTAATAGCCAGTAAGAAGTAATCCAATTCAAGTTTTAGGTATCGATTATTGACTTTTTAGCTGGCTTTGGTGCCTTGGACATGAGCTAGGACCTTAAGATTCTGCATGAAAGGAGGACTAGCAGCCGAGTTGCACGGGAGAATGTGAAAAGTGTTCATATGCAGTAAAAACCTGAGACATCCGTCCGTTTCGTCATTTGTTATCGAATCGACTTAAAGCCAGATCGTCACATTGGCCGCTCTTCTCTCTGAAACGGTTGTACTTATCGTCTGCAAAGCTATGTCGCGTGCTGCGGTATGCGGACACACTAAAAGCACCATAGTAGAACACAGATGAAGCTTCTAAGTTGATGTAATAGCCAGTAAGAAGAAATAAAATTTAAGTTTTATGTATCGGTTATTGACTTTTTACCCTTCTTTGGTGCCTTGGACACGAGCTAGAAACTTAAGATTTTGCATGAAGGAGGACTAGCAGCCGAGTTGCACGGGATAATGTGAAAAGTGTTCATATGTAGTAAAAACCTGAGAAATCCGTCCGTTTTCGTCATTTGTTATCGAATCGAATTAAAGCCAGATCGTCACATTGGCCGCTCTTCTCTCTGAAACGGTTGTACTTATCGTCTGCAAAGCTATGTCGCGTGCTGCGGTATGCGGAGACAGTGAAAGCACCATAGTAGAACACAGATGAAGCTTCTAAGTTGATGTAATAGTCAGTATGAAGTAGTACAATTCAAGTTTTAGGTATCGATTATTGACTTTTTAGCTGGCTTTGGTGCCTTGGACATGAGCTAGGACCTTAAGATTCTGCATGAAAGGAGGACTAGCAGCCGAGTTGCACGGGAGAATGTGAAACGTGTTCATATGTTGTAAAAACCTGAGACATCCGTCCGTTTTCGCCATTTGTTATCGAATCGACTTAAAGCCAGATCGACACATTGGCCGCTCTTCTCTCTGAAACGGTTGTACTTATCGTCTGCTAAGCTATGTCGCGTGCTGCGGTATGCTGAGACACTAAAAGCACCATAATAGAACACAGATGAAGCTTCTATGTTGATGTAATAGCCAGTAAGAAGTAGTACAATTCAAGTTTTAGGTATTGAATATGGAACTTTTAGCTGGCTTTGGTGCCTTGGACATGAGCTAGGACCTTAAGATTCTGCATGAAAGGAGGACTAGCAGCCGAGTTGCACGGGAGAATGTGAAAAGTGTTCATATGTAGTAAAAACCTGAGAAATCCGTCCGTTTTCCTCATTTGTTATCGAATCGACTTAAAGCCAGATCGTCACATTGGCCGCTCTTCTCTCTGAAACGGTTGTACTTATCGTCTGTAAAACTATGTCGCGTGCTGCGGTATGCGGAGTAACTAAAAGCACCGTAGTAGAACACAGATGAAGCTTCTAAGTTGATGTAATAGCCAGGATGAAGTAGTTCAATTCAAGTTTTAGGTATCGATTATTGACTTTTTAGCTGGCTTTGGTGCCTTGGACATGAGCTAGGACCTTAACATTCTGCATGAAAGGATTACTACCAGCCGAGTTGCACGGGAGAATGTGAAAAGTGTTCATATGTAGTAAAAACCTTAGAAATCCGTCCGTTTTCGTCATTTGTTATCAAATCGACTTAAAGCCAGATCGTCACATTGGCCGCTCTTCTCTCTGAAACGGTTGTACTTATCGTCTGCAAAGCTATGTCGCGTGCTGCGGTATGCGGAGACACTAAAAGCACCATAGTAGAACACAGATGAAGCTTCTAAGTTGATGTAATAGCCAGTAAGAAGTAGTAGAATTCAAGTTTTAGGTATCCATTATTGACTTTTTAGCTGGTTTTGGTACCTTGGACATGAGCTAAGACCTTAATATTCTGCATGAAAGAGGACTAGCAGCCGAGTTGCACGGGAGAATGTGAAAAGTGTTCATATGTAGTTAAAACCTGAGAAATCCGTCCGTTTTCCTCATTTGTTATCGAATCGACTTAAAGCCAGATCGTCACATTGGCCGCTCTTCTCTCTGAAACGGTTGTACTTATCGTCTTCAAAGGTATGTCGCATGTTGCCGTAGGCGGAAACAGGAAAAGCACCATAGTAGAACACAGATGAAGCTTCTAAGTTGATGTAATAGCCAGTAAGAAGTAGTCCAATTCAAGATTATGTATCGATTATTGACTTTTTAGCTGGGTTTTGGTGCCTTGGACATGAGGTAGGACCTTAATATTCTGCATGAAAGGAGGACTAGCAGCCGAGTTGCATGGGGGAATGTGAAAAGTGTTCAAATGTAGTAAAAACCTGAGAAATAGGTCCGTTTTCGTCATTTGTTAACGAATCGACTTAAAGCCAGATCGTCACATTGGCCGCTCTTCTCTCTGAAACGGTTATACTTATCGTCTGCAAAGCTATGTCGCGTGCTGCGGTATGCGGAGACACTAAAAGCACCATAGTAGAACACCCATTAAGCTTCTAAGTTGATGTAATACCCAGTAAGAAGTAGTAAAATTCAAGTTTTAGGTATCGATTATTGACTTTTTAGCTGGCTTTGGTGCCTTGGACATGAGATAGGACATTAACATTCTGCATGAAAGGAGGACTAGCAGCCGAGATGCACGGGAGAATCTGAAAAGTGTTCATATGTAGTAAAAACCTTAGAAAGCCGTCCGTTTTCAACATTTGTTATCGATTCGACTTAAAGCCAGATTGTCACATTGGCCGCTCTTCTCTCTGAAACGCTTGTACCTATCGTCTGCAAAGCTATGTCGCGTACTGCGGTATGCGGAGACACTAAAATCACCATAGTAGAACACAGATGAAGCATCTAAGTTGATGTAATAGCCAGTAAGAAGTAATCCAATTCAAGTTTTAGGTATCGATTATTGACTTTTTAGCTGGCTTTGGTGCCTTGGACATGAGCTAGGACCTTAAGATTCTGCATGAAAGGAGGACTAGCAGCCGAGTTGCACGGGAGAATGTGAAAAGTGTTCATATGCAGTAAAAACCTGAGACATCCGTCCGTTTTCGTCATTTGTTATCGAATCGACTTAAAGCCAGATCGTCACATTGGCCGCTCTTCTCTCTGAAACGGTTGTACTTATCGTCTGCAAAGCTATGTCGCGTGCTGCGGTATGCGGACACACTAAAAGCACCATAGTAGAACACAGATGAAGCTTCTAAGTTGATGTAATAGCCAGTAAGAAGAAGTAAAATTCAAGTTTTATGTATCGGTTATTGACTTTTTACCCTTCTTTGGTGCCTTGGACACGAGCTAGGAACTTAAGATTTCGCATGAAGGAGGACTAGCAGCCGAGTTGCACGGGAGAATGTGAAAAGTGTTCATACGTAGTAAAAACCTGAGAAATCCGTCCGTTTTCGTCATTTGTTATCGAATCGACTTAAAGCCAGATCGTCACATTGGCCGCTCTTCTCTCTGAAACGGTTGTACTTATCGTCTGCAAAGCTATGTCGCGTGCTGCGGTATGCGGAGACACTAAAAGCACCATAGTAGAACACAGATGAAGCTTCTAAGTTGATGTAATAGCCAGTAAGAAGTAGTACAATTCAAGTTTTAGGTATCGATTATTGACTTTTTAGCTGGCTTTGGTGCCTTGGACATGAGCTAGGACCTTAAGATTCTGCATGAAAGGAGGACTAGCAGCCGAGTTGCACGGGAGAATGTGAAACGTGTTCATATGTAGTAAAAACCTGAGAAATCCGTCCGTTTTCGTCATTTGTTATCGAACCGACTTAAAGCCAGATCGTCACATTGGCCGCTCTTCTCTCTGAAACGGTTGTACTTATCGTCTGCGAAGCTATGTCACGTGCTGCGGTATGCGGAGACACTATAATCACCACAGTAGAACACAGATGAAGCTTCTAAGTTGATGTAATATGCAGTAAGAAGTAGTACAATTCGCGTTTTAGGTATCGATTATTGACTTTTTAGCTGGCTTTGGTGCCTTGGACATGAGCTAGGACCTTAAGATTCTCCAATAAAGGAGGACTAGCAGCCGAGTTGCACGGGAGAATGTGAAAAGTGTTCATATGTAGTAAAAACCTGAGAAATCCATCCGTTTTCTTCATTTGTTATCGAATCGACTTAAAGCCAGATCGTCACATTGGCCGCTCTTCTCTCTGAAACGGTTGTACTTATCGTCTGCAAAGCTATGTCGCGTGCTGCGGTATGCGGAGACACTAAAAGCACCATAGTAGAACACAGATGAAGCTTCTAAGTTGATGTAATAGCCAGTAAGAAGTAGTACAATTCAAGTTTTAGGTATCGATTATTGACTTTTTAGCTGGCTTTGGTGCCTTGGACATGAGCTAGGACCTTAAGATTCTGCATGAAAGGAGGACTAGCAGCCGAGTTGCACGGGAGAATGTGAAAAGTTTTCATATGTAGTAAAAACCTAAGAAATTCGTCCGTTTTCGTCATTTGTTATCGAATCGACTTAAAGCCAGATCGTCACATTGGCCGCTCTTCTCTCTGAAACGGTTGTACTTATCGTCTGCAAAGCTATGTCGCGTGCTGCGGTATGCGGAGACACTAAAAGCAACATAGTAGAACACAGATGAAGCTTCTAAGTTGAGGTAATATCCAGGAAGAAGTAGTGCAATTCAAGTTTTAGGTATCGATTATTGACTTTTTAGCTGGCTTTGGTGCCTTGGACAAAAGCTAGGACCTTAACATTCTGTATGAAAGGAATACTAGCAGCCGATTTGCATGGGAGAATGTGAAAAGTGTTAATATGTAGTAAAAACCCGAGAAATCCGTCCGTTTTCGTCATTTGTTATCGAATCGACTTAAAGTTAGATCGTCAAATTAGCCGCTCTTCTCTCTGAAACGGTTGTACTTATCGATTGCAAAGCTATGTCGCGTGCTGCGGTATGCGGAGACACTAAAAGCACCATAGTAGAACACAGATGAAGCTTCTAAGTTGATGTAATAGCCAGTAAGAAGTAGTACAATTAAAGTTTTAGGTATCAGTTAATGACTTTTTACCCTTCTTTGGTGCCTTGGACACGAGCTAGGAAATTAAGATTTTGCATGAAGGAGGACTATCAGCCGAGTTGCACGGGAGAATGTGAAAAGTGTTCATATGTAGTAAAAACCTGAGAAATCCTTCTGTTTTCGTCATTTGTTATCGAATCTACTTAAAGCAAGATCGTCACATTGTCCGCTCTTCTCTCTGAAACGGTTGTACTTATCGTCTACAAAGCTATGTCGCGTGCTGCGGTATGCGGAGACAGTAAAAGCACCATAGTAGAAGACAGATGAAGCTTCTAAGTTGATGTAATACCCAGTAAGAAGTAGCCCAATTCAAGTTTTAGGTATCGATTATTGACTTTTTAGCTGGTTATGGTGCCTTGGACATGAGACAGGACCTTAGGTATCGGCATTAAAGGAGGACTAGCAGCCGAGTTGCACGGGAGAATGTGAAAAGTATTCATATGTAGTAAAAACCTGAGACATTTGTCCGTTTTCGTCATTTGTTATCGAATCGACTTAAAGCCAGATCGTCAAACTGGCCGCTCTTTTCTCTGAAACGGTTGTACTTATCGTCTGCAAAGCTATGTCGCGTGCTGAGGTATGCTGAGACACTAAAAGCACCTTAGTAGAACACAGATGAAGCTTCTAAGTTGATGTAATAGCCAGTAAGAAGTAGTACAATTCAAGTTTTAGGTATCGATTATTGACTTTCTAGTTGGCTCTGGTGCCTTGGAAATGAGCTAGGACCTTAAGATTCTGTATTAAAGGAGGACTAGCAGCCGAGTTGCACGGGAGAATGTGAAAAGTGTTCATATGTAGTAAAAACCTGAGAACTCCGTCCGTTTTCGTCATTTGTTATCGAATCGACTTAAAGCCAGATCGTCACATTGGCCGCTCATCTCTCTGAAACGGTTGTACTTATCGTCTACAAAGCTATGTCGCGTGCTGCGGTGTGCGGAGACACTAAAATCACCATAGTAGAACACAGATGAAGCATCTAAGTTGATGTAATAGCCAGTAAGAAGTAGTCCAATTCAAGTTTTAGGTATCGATTATTGACTTTTTAGCTGGCTTTGGTGCCTTGGACATGAGCTAGGACGTTAAGATTCTGCATGAAAGGAGGACTAGCAGCCGAGTTGCCCAGGAGTATGTGAAAAGTGTTCATATGTACAAAAATACCTGAGAAATCCGTCCGTTTTCGTCATTTGTTATCGAATCGACTTAAAGCCAGATAGTCACATTGGTCGCTCTTCTCTCTGACAAGGTTGTACTTATCGTCTACAAAGATATGTCGCGTGCTGCGGTATGCGGAGACACTAAAATCACCATAGTAGAACACAGATGAAGCTTCTAAGTTGTTGTAATAGCCAGTAAGAAGTAGTACAATTCAAGTTTTAGGTATCGATTATTGACTTTTTAGCTAGCTTTGGTGCCTTGGACATGAGCTAGGACCTTAAGATTCTGCATGAAAGGAGGACTAGCAGCCGAGTTGCACGGGAGAATGTGAAAAGTGTTCATATGCAGTAAAAACCTGAGACATCCGTCCGTTTTCGTCATTTGTTATCGAATCGACTTAAAGCCAGATCGTCACATTGGCCGCTCTTCTCTCTGAAACGGTTGTACTTATCGTCTGCAAAGCTATGTCGCGTGCTGCGGTATGCGGACACACTAAAAGCACCATAGTAGAACACAGATGAAGCTTCTAAGTTGATGTAATAGCCAGTAAGAAGAAGTAAAATTCAAGTTTAAGGTATCGGTTATTGACTTTTTACACTTCTTTGGTGCCTTGGACACGAGCTAGGAACTTAAGATTTTGCATGAAGGAGGACTAGCAGCCGAGTTGCACGGGAGAATGTGAAAAGTGTTCATATGTAGTAAAAACCTGAGAAATCCGTCCGTTTTCGTCATTTGTTATCGAATCGACTTAAAGCCAGATCGTCACATTGGCCGCTCTTCTCTCTGAAACGGTTGTACTTATCGTCTGCAAAGCTATGTCGCGTGCTGCGGTATGCGGAGACACTAAAAGCACCATAGTAGAACACAGATGAAGCTTCTAAGTTGATGTAATAGCCAGTAAGAAGTAGTACAATTAAAGTTTTAGGTGTGACTTCTGAAATTTTCCCGGCGTATTTGTTCTTCTAATAATTTCCGGGTATGCAGCCGGATCCCGTCGACATTCTGCCACGATATTTCGGCCCAGAGACGTCCGGCCATCATCAGGTGAGTACACAACTACTGAAGAGCCCAGGTGCAGTCGCGGTATTTATACCGATTCTCGCGCACGTGTTGACATGCGCGGCATAGCCGAGTTGTACGTGCTGCCCTCGGTGGTGAAAGTAAAAGATCATCTAGTCATTGAGTATCGAATGACGCTGTCTATTCCGCTGTGAATGTATAATTTTAATAACAGGATTCCAAGTTTTATCCAGTTGAAAGCCGTTGTCACGATTTATAAGATTATCGGCAAGACGTATTTCCACTGATTCCTTGATTACGGAATCCCAAAATCCGGAAACCGGAGCTAAAATTTTTGTTCCATTGTATTCCATTGAATGTCCCAATGAAATACAGTGCTCTGCTACTGCCGATTTTGACGGTTGCCGCAGACGGGTGTATCTTTCATGTTCTGTACATCGTTCATGGACAGTTCTTGTCGTCTGGCCAATATATGCAGAGCCACATTCACAGGGAATTTTGTAGACGCCTGCTTTCTTCAGTTGTAAATCGTCTTTAACGGATCCAACCAGGGCCCGGTTCTTTGCTGGTGGACGGAAGATAACCTTCATTTTATTCTTCTTCAGTAATCGGCCTATTTTCGACGACACATTCCCGGCGTATGGAAGAAACGCAGTTGATTTAAAGTCGTCCTCAGCGTCCTCAGTGCGCTGCTTCTTGTTATGACAGTTGCGCATGGCCTTTCTTATTTGGCGTGAAGTGTAGCCATTCTCTTTAAAAACCTTCTCCAAGTGTTCTAATTCTGCGTGGAGGTTTTCATCGTCCGATATTACATGCGCTCGATGTATTAAGGTACTGAGAACGCCGACTGTTTGTGCTGGGTGGTGGCAGCTTGACGCCTGGAGATACAGATCTGTGTGAGTCGGTTTCCTGTACACAGAATGTCCTAATGACCCATCATTTTTACGGCATACTAGCACGTCTAGAAATGGTAAAGTGCCATCTTTTTCAATCTCCATCGTGAATTTGATGTTCTCATGTAAAGAGTTTAAATGATGAAGGAATTTCTCCAGTTCCTGTCTGCCATGAGGCCATACAACAAAAGTATCATCTACGTACCGCCAGAAGACCGTAGGCTTTAAGACAGCAGACTCAAGTGCTTTCTCCTCAAAGTCCTCCATAAAGAGATTAGCTACCACAGGGGACAAAGGGCTCCCCATGGCGACGCCGTCTGTTTGTTCAAAGAATTCGTCATTGAATAGAAAGTACGTTGAGGAGAGTATATGTTCAAACAAGGCCGTCATTTCTGCACTGAATAAGTTGCCAATAAGATGTAACGATTCCATTAAAGGCACTTTGGTAAATAGTGAGACCACATCAAAGCTGACTAATAAATCCGAACTGCTAAGCTTAACTTCCTTCAAGCGACTGACAAAATCCTCGGAATTACGTATATGGTGGCAACACTTACCCACATACGGCTTTAGTAGTGAGGCCAGATATTTTGCTGTAGAATAGGTGGCAGCACCAATATTAGTCACTATTAATCGTAGTGGGGCACCATCCTTGTGTATCTTGGGAAGACCGTAGAGTCTTGGTGGTACTGCATTGTGTGTTCTCAATCTCTTGATAATTTGTTCAGGTAGAGAACAGTCGTTCAAAAGGGTAGCAGTTTTCCTTGATATTCGGCTTGTTGGGTCCTTTTCAATTCTGCGGTACGTGGAATCATTTAGCTGACAATATATCTTCTCGTTGTAGGCTTCCCTTGTCAGAAGAACTGTGGCGTTACCCTTATCCGCAGGCAGTACGACTGTGCTAGTATCTTCTCTGAGGCTGCGGAGAGCAGCTCTTTCAGCTGGCGAGATGTTACTCCGTTGTGGCGCACATTTCAACAACGTTCGGCAAGATTCACGTCGAATTTCGTCTGCATTATCCGCAGGGAGACGTCTAATAGCTTCCCCAATGGAACTGATGAAATCCGTTAAAGGCAGTGAAACAGGAGTAGGGGCGAAGTTTAAACCTTTCGCAAGCAAGTTCGGATTTATTAGTCAGCTTTGATGTGGTCTCACTATTTACCAAAGTGCCTTTAATGGAATCGTTACATCTTATTGGCAACTTATTCAGTGCAGAAATGACGGCCTTGTTTGAACATATACTCTCCTCAACGTACTTTCTATTCAATGACGAATTCTTTGAACAAACAGACGGCGTCGCCATGGGGAGCCCTTTGTCCCCTGTGGTAGCTAATCTCTTTATGGAGGACTTTGAGGAGAAAGCACTTGAGTCTGCTGTCTTAAAGCCTACGGTCTTCTGGCGGTACGTAGATGATACTTTTGTTGTATGGCCTCATGGCAGACAGGAACTGGAGAAATTCCTTCATCATTTAAACTCTTTACATGAGAACATCAAATTCACGATGGAGATTGAAAAAGATGGCACTTTACCATTTCTAGACGTGCTAGTATGCCGTAAAAATGATGGGTCATTAGGACATTCTGTGTACAGGAAACCGACTCACACAGATCTGTATCTCCAGGCGTCAAGCTGCCACCACCCAGCACAAACAGTCGGCGTTCTCAGTACCTTAATACATCGAGCGCATGTAATATCGGACGATGAAAACCTCCACGCAGAATTAGAACACTTGGAGAAGGTTTTTAAAGAGAATGGCTACACTTCACGCCAAATAAGAAAGGCCATGCGCAACTGTCATAACAAGAAGCAGCGCACTGAGGACGCTGAGGACGACTTTAAATCAACTGCGTTTCTTCCATACGCCGGGAATGTGTCGTCGAAAATAGGCCGATTACTGAAGAAGAATAAAATCAAGGTTATCTTCCGTCCACCAGCAAAGAACCGGGCCCTGGTTGGATCCGTTAAAGACGATTTACAACTGAAGAAAGCAGGCGTCTACAAAATTCCCTGTGAATGTGGCTCTGCATATATTGGCCAGACGACAAGAACTGTCCATGAACGATGTACAGAACATGAAAGATACACCCGTCTGCGGCAACCGTCAAAATCGGCAGTAGCAGAGCACTGTATTTCATTGGGACATTCAATGGAATACAATGGAACAAAAATTTTAGCTCCGGTTTCCGGATTTTGGGATTCCGTAATCAAGGAATCAGTGGAAATACGTCTTGCCGATAATCTTATAAATCGTGACAACGGCTTTCAACTGGATAAAACTTGGAATCCTGTTATTAAAATTATACATTCACAGCGGAATAGACAGCGTCATTCGATACTCAATGACTAGATGATCTTTTACTTTCACCACCGAGGGCAGCACGTACAACTCGGCTATGCCGCGCATGTCAACACGTGCGCGAGAATCGGTATAAATACCGCGACTGCACCTGGACTCTTCAGTAGTTGTGTACTCACCTGATGATGGCCGGACGTCTCTGGGCCGAAATATCGTGGCAGAATGTCGACGGGATCCGGCTGCATACCCGGAAATTATTAGAAGAAAGTTTTAGGTATCAGTTAATGACTTTTTACCCTTCTTTGGTGCCTTGGACACGAGCTAGGAAATTAAGATTTTGCATGAAGGAGGACTATCAGCCGAGTTGCACGGGAGAATGTGAAAAGTGTTCATATGTAGTAAAAACCTGAGAAATCCGTCCGTTTTCGTCATTTGTTAACGAATCTACTTAAAGCAAGATCGTCACATTGGCCGCTCTTCTCTCTGAAACGGTTGTACTTATCGTCTACAAAGCTATGTCGCGTGCTGCGATATGCAGAGACACTAAAAGCACCATAGTAGAACACAGATGAAGCTTCTAAGTTGATGTAATAGCCAGTAAGAAGTAGTACAATTAAAGTTTTAGGTATCGGTTATTGACTTTTTACCCTTCTTTGGTGCCTTGGACACGATCTAGGAACTTAAGATTTTGCATGAAGGAGGACTAGCAACCGAGTTGCACGGGAGAATGTGAAAAGTGTTCATATATAGTAAAAACCTGAGAAATACGTCCGTTTTCGTCATTTGTTATCGAATCGACTTAAAGCCAGATCGTCACATTGGCCGCTCTTCTCTCTGAAACGGTTGTACTTATCGTCTGCAAAGCTATGTCGCGTGCTGCGGTATGCTGAGACACTAAAAGAACCATAGTAGAACACAGATGAAGATTCTAAGTTGATGTAATAGCCAGTAAGAAGTAGTACAATTAAAGTTTTAGGTATCAGTTAATGACTTTTTACCCTTCTTTGGTGCCTTGGACACGAGCTAGGAAATTAAGATTTTGCATGAAGGAGGACTATCAGCCGAGTTGCACGTGAGAATGTGAAAAGTGTTCATATGTAGTAAAAACCTGAGAAATCCGTCCGATTTCGTCATTTGTTATCGAATCGACTTAAAGCCAGAACGTCAGATTTTCCGCTCTTCTCTCTGAAACGGTTGTACTTATGGTCTGTAAAACTATGTCGCGTGCACCGGTATGCGGAGAAACTAAAAGCACCGTAGTGGAACACAGATGAAGCTTCTAAGTTGATGTAATAGCCAGGAAGAAGTAGTACAATTCAAGTTTTAGGTATTGATTATTGACTTTTTAGCTGGCTTTGGTGTCTTGGACATGAGCTAGGACTTTAAGATTCTGCATGAAAGGAGGACTAGCAGCCGAGTTGCATGGGAAAATGTGAAAAGTGTTCATATGTAGTAAAAACCTGAGACATCCGTCCGTTTTCGTCATTTGTTATCGAATCGACTTAAAGCCAGATCGTCACATTGGCCGCTCTTCTCACTGAAACGCTTGTACTTATCGTCTGCAAAGCTATGTCGCGTGCTGCGGTATGCGGAGGCACTAAAAGCACCATAGTAGAACACAGATGAAGCTTCTACATTGATGTAATAGCCAGTAAGAAGTAGTACAATTCAAGTTTTAGGTATCGATTATTGACTTTTTAGCTGGCTTTGGTGCCTTGGACATGAGCTAGGACCTTAAGATTCTGCATGAAAGGAGGACTAGCAGCCGAGTTGCACGGGAGAATGTAAAAAGTGTTCATATGTAGTAAAAACCTTAGAAATCCGTCCGTTTTCGTCATTTGTTATCGAATCGACTTAAAGCCAGATCGTCATATTGGCTGCTCTTCTCTCTGAAACGGTTGTACTTATCGTCTGCAAAGCCATGTCGCGTGCTGCGGTATGTGGAGACACTAAAAGCACCATAGTAGAACACAGATGAAGCTTCTAAGTTGATGTAATAGCCAGTAAGAAGTAGTAGAATTCAAGTTTTAGGTATCGATTATTGACTTTTTAGTTGGCTCTGGTGCCTTCGACATGAGCTAGGACCTTAAGATTCTGCATGAAAGGAGGACTAGCAGCCGAGTTGCACGGGAGAATGTAAAAAGTGTTCATATGTAGTAAAAACCTTAGAAATCCGTCCGTTTTCGTCATTTGTTATCGAATCGACTTAAAGCCAGATCGTCATATTGGCTGCTCTTCTCTCTGAAACGGTTGTACTTATCGTCTGCAAAGCCATGTCGCGTGCTGCGGTATGTGGAGACACTAAAAGCACCATAGTAGAACACAGATGAAGCTTCTAAGTTGATGTAATAGCCAGTAAGAAGTAGTAGAATTCAAGTTTTAGGTATCGATTATTGACTTTTTAGCTGGCTTTGGTGCCTTGGACATGAGCTAGAACGTTAAGATTCTGCATGAAAGGAGGACTAGCAGCCGAGTTGCACGGGAGAATGTGAAAAGTGTTCATATGTAAAAAAATACTTGAGAAATCCGTCCGTTTTCGTCATTTGTTATCGAATCGACTTAAAGCCAGATCGTCACATTGGTCGCTCTTCTCTCTGACACGTTTGTACTTATCGTCTACAAAGGTATGTCGCGTGCTGCGGTATGCGGAGACACTAATATCACCATAGTAGAACACAGATGAAGCTTCTAAGTTGTTTTAATAGCCAGTAAGAAGTAGTACAATTCAAGTTTTAGGTATCGATTATTGACTTTTTAGCTAGCTTTGGTTCCTTGTACATGAGCTAGGACCTTAAGATTCTGCATGAAAGGAGGACTAGCAGCCGAGTTGCACGGGAGAATGTGAAAAGTGTTCATATGCAGTAAAAACCTGAGACATTCTTCCGTTTTCGTCATTTGTTATCGAATCGACTTAAAGCCAGATCGTCACATTGGCCGCTCATCTCTCTGAAACGGTTGTACTTATCGTCTACAAAGCTATGTCGCGTGCTGCGGTGTGCGGAGACACTAAAATCACCATAGTAGAACACAGATGAAGCATCTAAGTTGATGTAATAGCCAGTAAGAAGTAGTCCAATTCAAGTTTTAGGTATCGATTATTGACTTTTTAGCTGGCTTTGGTGCCTTGGACATGAGCTAGGACGTTAAGATTCTGCATGAAAGGAGGACTAGCAGCCGAGTTGCCCAGGAGTATGTGAAAAGTGTTCATATGTACAAAAATACCTGAGAAATCCGTCCGTTTTCGTCATTTGTTATCGAATCGACTTAAAGCCAGATAGTCACATTGGTCGCTCTTCTCTCTGACAAGGTTGTACTTATCGTCTACAAAGATATGTCGCGTGCTGCGGTATGCGGAGACACTAAAATCACCATAGTAGAACACAGATGAAGCTTCTAAGTTGTTGTAATAGCCAGTAAGAAGTAGTACAATTCAAGTTTTAGGTATCGATTATTGACTTTTTAGCTAGCTTTGGTGCCTTGGACATGAGCTAGGACCTTAAGATTCTGCATGAAAGGAGGACTAGCAGCCGAGTTGCACGGGAGAATGTGAAAAGTGTTCATATGCAGTAAAAACCTGAGACATCCGTCCGTTTTCGTCATTTGTTATCGAATCGACTTAAAGCCAGATCGTCACATTGGCCGCTCTTCTCTCTGAAACGGTTGTACTTATCGTCTGCAAAGCTATGTCGCGTGCTGCGGTATGCGGACACACTAAAAGCACCATAGTAGAACACAGATGAAGCTTCTAAGTTGATGTAATAGCCAGTAAGAAGAAGTAAAATTCAAGTTTAAGGTATCGGTTATTGACTTTTTACACTTCTTTGGTGCCTTGGACACGAGCTAGGAACTTAAGATTTTGCATGAAGGAGGACTAGCAGCCGAGTTGCACGGGAGAATGTGAAAAGTGTTCATATGTAGTAAAAACCTGAGAAATCCGTCCGTTTTCGTCATTTGTTATCGAATCGACTTAAAGCCAGATCGTCACATTGGCCGCTCTTCTCTCTGAAACGGTTGTACTTATCGTCTGCAAAGCTATGTCGCGTGCTGCGGTATGCGGAGACACTAAAAGCACCATAGTAGAACACAGATGAAGCTTCTAAGTTGATGTAATAGCCAGTAAGAAGTAGTACAATTAAAGTTTTAGGTGTGACTTCTGAAATTTTCCCGGCGTATTTGTTCTTCTAATAATTTCCGGGTATGCAGCCGGATCCCGTCGACATTCTGCCACGATATTTCGGCCCAGAGACGTCCGGCCATCATCAGGTGAGTACACAACTACTGAAGAGCCCAGGTGCAGTCGCGGTATTTATACCGATTCTCGCGCACGTGTTGACATGCGCGGCATAGCCGAGTTGTACGTGCTGCCCTCGGTGGTGAAAGTAAAAGATCATCTAGTCATTGAGTATCGAATGACGCTGTCTATTCCGCTGTGAATGTATAATTTTAATAACAGGATTCCAAGTTTTATCCAGTTGAAAGCCGTTGTCACGATTTATAAGATTATCGGCAAGACGTATTTCCACTGATTCCTTGATTACGGAATCCCAAAATCCGGAAACCGGAGCTAAAATTTTTGTTCCATTGTATTCCATTGAATGTCCCAATGAAATACAGTGCTCTGCTACTGCCGATTTTGACGGTTGCCGCAGACGGGTGTATCTTTCATGTTCTGTACATCGTTCATGGACAGTTCTTGTCGTCTGGCCAATATATGCAGAGCCACATTCACAGGGAATTTTGTAGACGCCTGCTTTCTTCAGTTGTAAATCGTCTTTAACGGATCCAACCAGGGCCCGGTTCTTTGCTGGTGGACGGAAGATAACCTTGATTTTATTCTTCTTCAGTAATCGGCCTATTTTCGACGACACATTCCCGGCGTATGGAAGAAACGCAGTTGATTTAAAGTCGTCCTCAGCGTCCTCAGTGCGCTGCTTCTTGTTATGACAGTTGCGCATGGCCTTTCTTATTTGGCGTGAAGTGTAGCCATTCTCTTTAAAAACCTTCTCCAAGTGTTCTAATTCTGCGTGGAGGTTTTCATCGTCCGATATTACATGCGCTCGATGTATTAAGGTACTGAGAACGCCGACTGTTTGTGCTGGGTGGTGGCAGCTTGACGCCTGGAGATACAGATCTGTGTGAGTCGGTTTCCTGTACACAGAATGTCCTAATGACCCATCATTTTTACGGCATACTAGCACGTCTAGAAATGGTAAAGTGCCATCTTTTTCAATCTCCATCGTGAATTTGATGTTCTCATGTAAAGAGTTTAAATGATGAAGGAATTTCTCCAGTTCCTGTCTGCCATGAGGCCATACAACAAAAGTATCATCTACGTACCGCCAGAAGACCGTAGGCTTTAAGACAGCAGACTCAAGTGCTTTCTCCTCAAAGTCCTCCATAAAGAGATTAGCTACCACAGGGGACAAAGGGCTCCCCATGGCGACGCCGTCTGTTTGTTCAAAGAATTCGTCATTGAATAGAAAGTACGTTGAGGAGAGTATATGTTCAAACAAGGCCGTCATTTCTGCACTGAATAAGTTGCCAATAAGATGTAACGATTCCATTAAAGGCACTTTGGTAAATAGTGAGACCACATCAAAGCTGACTAATAAATCCGAACTGCTAAGCTTAACTTCCTTCAAGCGACTGACAAAATCCTCGGAATTACGTATATGGTGGCAACACTTACCCACATACGGCTTTAGTAGTGAGGCCAGATATTTTGCTGTAGAATAGGTGGCAGCACCAATATTAGTCACTATTAATCGTAGTGGGGCACCATCCTTGTGTATCTTGGGAAGACCGTAGAGTCTTGGTGGTACTGCATTGTGTGTTCTCAATCTCTTGATAATTTGTTCAGGTAGAGAACAGTCGTTCAAAAGGGTAGCAGTTTTCCTTGATATTCGGCTTGTTGGGTCCTTTTCAATTCTGCGGTACGTGGAATCATTTAGCTGACAATATATCTTCTCGTTGTAGGCTTCCCTTGTCAGAAGAACTGTGGCGTTACCCTTATCCGCAGGCAGTACGACTGTGCTAGTATCTTCTCTGAGGCTGCGGAGAGCAGCTCTTTCAGCTGGCGAGATGTTACTCCGTTGTGGCGCACATTTCAACAACGTTCGGCAAGATTCACGTCGAATTTCGTCTGCATTATCCGCAGGGAGACGTCTAATAGCTTCCCCAATGGAACTGATGAAATCCGTTAAAGGCAGTGAAACAGGAGTAGGGGCGAAGTTTAAACCTTTCGCAAGCAAGTTCGGATTTATTAGTCAGCTTTGATGTGGTCTCACTATTTACCAAAGTGCCTTTAATGGAATCGTTACATCTTATTGGCAACTTATTCAGTGCAGAAATGACGGCCTTGTTTGAACATATACTCTCCTCAACGTACTTTCTATTCAATGACGAATTCTTTGAACAAACAGACGGCGTCGCCATGGGGAGCCCTTTGTCCCCTGTGGTAGCTAATCTCTTTATGGAGGACTTTGAGGAGAAAGCACTTGAGTCTGCTGTCTTAAAGCCTACGGTCTTCTGGCGGTACGTAGATGATACTTTTGTTGTATGGCCTCATGGCAGACAGGAACTGGAGAAATTCCTTCATCATTTAAACTCTTTACATGAGAACATCAAATTCACGATGGAGATTGAAAAAGATGGCACTTTACCATTTCTAGACGTGCTAGTATGCCGTAAAAATGATGGGTCATTAGGACATTCTGTGTACAGGAAACCGACTCACACAGATCTGTATCTCCAGGCGTCAAGCTGCCACCACCCAGCACAAACAGTCGGCGTTCTCAGTACCTTAATACATCGAGCGCATGTAATATCGGACGATGAAAACCTCCACGCAGAATTAGAACACTTGGAGAAGGTTTTTAAAGAGAATGGCTACACTTCACGCCAAATAAGAAAGGCCATGCGCAACTGTCATAACAAGAAGCAGCGCACTGAGGACGCTGAGGACGACTTTAAATCAACTGCGTTTCTTCCATACGCCGGGAATGTGTCGTCGAAAATAGGCCGATTACTGAAGAAGAATAAAATCAAGGTTATCTTCCGTCCACCAGCAAAGAACCGGGCCCTGGTTGGATCCGTTAAAGACGATTTACAACTGAAGAAAGCAGGCGTCTACAAAATTCCCTGTGAATGTGGCTCTGCATATATTGGCCAGACGACAAGAACTGTCCATGAACGATGTACAGAACATGAAAGATACACCCGTCTGCGGCAACCGTCAAAATCGGCAGTAGCAGAGCACTGTATTTCATTGGGACATTCAATGGAATACAATGGAACAAAAATTTTAGCTCCGGTTTCCGGATTTTGGGATTCCGTAATCAAGGAATCAGTGGAAATACGTCTTGCCGATAATCTTATAAATCGTGACAACGGCTTTCAACTGGATAAAACTTGGAATCCTGTTATTAAAATTATACATTCACAGCGGAATAGACAGCGTCATTCGATACTCAATGACTAGATGATCTTTTACTTTCACCACCGAGGGCAGCACGTACAACTCGGCTATGCCGCGCATGTCAACACGTGCGCGAGAATCGGTATAAATACCGCGACTGCACCTGGACTCTTCAGTAGTTGTGTACTCACCTGATGATGGCCGGACGTCTCTGGGCCGAAATATCGTGGCAGAATGTCGACGGGATCCGGCTGCATACCCGGAAATTATTAGAAGAAAGTTTTAGGTATCAGTTAATGACTTTTTACCCTTCTTTGGTGCCTTGGACACGAGCTAGGAAATTAAGATTTTGCATGAAGGAGGACTATCAGCCGAGTTGCACGGGAGAATGTGAAAAGTGTTCATATGTAGTAAAAACCTGAGAAATCCGTCCGTTTTCGTCATTTGTTAACGAATCTACTTAAAGCAAGATCGTCACATTGGCCGCTCTTCTCTCTGAAACGGTTGTACTTATCGTCTACAAAGCTATGTCGCGTGCTGCGATATGCAGAGACACTAAAAGCACCATAGTAGAACACAGATGAAGCTTCTAAGTTGATGTAATAGCCAGTAAGAAGTAGTACAATTAAAGTTTTAGGTATCGGTTATTGACTTTTTACCCTTCTTTGGTGCCTTGGACACGATCTAGGAACTTAAGATTTTGCATGAAGGAGGACTAGCAACCGAGTTGCACGGGAGAATGTGAAAAGTGTTCATATATAGTAAAAACCTGAGAAATACGTCCGTTTTCGTCATTTGTTATCGAATCGACTTAAAGCCAGATCGTCACATTGGCCGCTCTTCTCTCTGAAACGGTTGTACTTATCGTCTGCAAAGCTATGTCGCGTGCTGCGGTATGCTGAGACACTAAAAGAACCATAGTAGAACACAGATGAAGATTCTAAGTTGATGTAATAGCCAGTAAGAAGTAGTACAATTAAAGTTTTAGGTATCAGTTAATGACTTTTTACCCTTCTTTGGTGCCTTGGACACGAGCTAGGAAATTAAGATTTTGCATGAAGGAGGACTATCAGCCGAGTTGCACGTGAGAATGTGAAAAGTGTTCATATGTAGTAAAAACCTGAGAAATCCGTCCGATTTCGTCATTTGTTATCGAATCGACTTAAAGCCAGAACGTCAGATTTTCCGCTCTTCTCTCTGAAACGGTTGTACTTATGGTCTGTAAAACTATGTCGCGTGCACCGGTATGCGGAGAAACTAAAAGCACCGTAGTGGAACACAGATGAAGCTTCTAAGTTGATGTAATAGCCAGGAAGAAGTAGTACAATTCAAGTTTTAGGTATTGATTATTGACTTTTTAGCTGGCTTTGGTGTCTTGGACATGAGCTAGGACTTTAAGATTCTGCATGAAAGGAGGACTAGCAGCCGAGTTGCATGGGAAAATGTGAAAAGTGTTCATATGTAGTAAAAACCTGAGACATCCGTCCGTTTTCGTCATTTGTTATCGAATCGACTTAAAGCCAGATCGTCACATTGGCCGCTCTTCTCACTGAAACGCTTGTACTTATCGTCTGCAAAGCTATGTCGCGTGCTGCGGTATGCGGAGGCACTAAAAGCACCATAGTAGAACACAGATGAAGCTTCTACATTGATGTAATAGCCAGTAAGAAGTAGTACAATTCAAGTTTTAGGTATCGATTATTGACTTTTTAGCTGGCTTTGGTGCCTTGGACATGAGCTAGGACCTTAAGATTCTGCATGAAAGGAGGACTAGCAGCCGAGTTGCACGGGAGAATGTAAAAAGTGTTCATATGTAGTAAAAACCTTAGAAATCCGTCCGTTTTCGTCATTTGTTATCGAATCGACTTAAAGCCAGATCGTCATATTGGCTGCTCTTCTCTCTGAAACGGTTGTACTTATCGTCTGCAAAGCCATGTCGCGTGCTGCGGTATGTGGAGACACTAAAAGCACCATAGTAGAACACAGATGAAGCTTCTAAGTTGATGTAATAGCCAGTAAGAAGTAGTAGAATTCAAGTTTTAGGTATCGATTATTGACTTTTTAGTTGGCTCTGGTGCCTTCGACATGAGCTAGGACCTTAAGATTCTGCATGAAAGGAGGACTAGCAGCCGAGTTGCACGGGAGAATGTAAAAAGTGTTCATATGTAGTAAAAACCTTAGAAATCCGTCCGTTTTCGTCATTTGTTATCGAATCGACTTAAAGCCAGATCGTCATATTGGCTGCTCTTCTCTCTGAAACGGTTGTACTTATCGTCTGCAAAGCCATGTCGCGTGCTGCGGTATGTGGAGACACTAAAAGCACCATAGTAGAACACAGATGAAGCTTCTAAGTTGATGTAATAGCCAGTAAGAAGTAGTAGAATTCAAGTTTTAGGTATCGATTATTGACTTTTTAGCTGGCTTTGGTGCCTTGGACATGAGCTAGAACGTTAAGATTCTGCATGAAAGGAGGACTAGCAGCCGAGTTGCACGGGAGAATGTGAAAAGTGTTCATATGTAAAAAAATACTTGAGAAATCCGTCCGTTTTCGTCATTTGTTATCGAATCGACTTAAAGCCAGATCGTCACATTGGTCGCTCTTCTCTCTGACACGTTTGTACTTATCGTCTACAAAGGTATGTCGCGTGCTGCGGTATGCGGAGACACTAATATCACCATAGTAGAACACAGATGAAGCTTCTAAGTTGTTTTAATAGCCAGTAAGAAGTAGTACAATTCAAGTTTTAGGTATCGATTATTGACTTTTTAGCTAGCTTTGGTTCCTTGTACATGAGCTAGGACCTTAAGATTCTGCATGAAAGGAGGACTAGCAGCCGAGTTGCACGGGAGAATGTGAAAAGTGTTCATATGCAGTAAAAACCTGAGACATTCTTCCGTTTTCGTCATTTGTTATCGAATCGACTTAAAGCCAGATCGTCACATTGGCCGCTCTTCTCTCTGAAACGGTTGTACTTATCGTCTGCAAAGCTATGTCGCTTGCTGCGGTATGCGGACACACTAAAAGCACCATAGTAGAACACAGATGAAGCTTCTAAGTTGATGTAATAGCCCGTAAGAAGAAGTAAAATTCAAGTTTATGGTATCGGTTATTGACTTTTTACACTTCTTTGGTGCCTTGGACACGAGCTAGGAACTTAAGATTTTGAAAGAAGGAGGATTAGCAGCCGAGTTGCACGGGAGAATGTGAAAAGTGTTCATATGTAGTAAAAACCTGAGAAATCCGTCCGTTTTCGTCATTTGTTATCGAATCGACTTAAAGCCAGATCGTCACATTGGGCGCTCTTCTCTCTGAAACGGTTGTACTTATCGTCTGCAAAGCTATGTCACGTGCTGCGGTATGCGGAGACACTAAAATCACCACAGCAGAACACAGATGAAGCTTCTAAGTTGATGCAATATCCAGTAAGAACTAGTACAATTCGCGTTTTAGGTATCGATTATTGACTTTTTAGCTGCCTTTGGTGCCTTGGACATGAGCTAGGACCTTAAGATTCTGCATGAATGAGGACTAGCACCTCAGTTGCACGGGAGTATGTGAAAAGTGTTCATATGTAGTAAATACCTGAGAAATCCGTCCGTTTTCGTCATTTGTTATCGAATCGACTTAAAGCCAGATCGACACATTGGCCGCTTTTCTCTCTGAAACGGTTGTACTTATCGTCTGCAAAGCAATGTGGCGTGCTGCGGTATGCTGAGACACTAAAAGCACTATAGTAGAACACAGATCAAGCTTCTAAGTTGATGTAATAGCCAGTAAGAAGAAGTAAAATTCAAGTATTAGGTATTGAATATTGACCTTTTAGCTGGCTTTTGTGTCTTGAACATGAGCTGGGACCTAAAGTTTCTGCATGAAAGGAGGACTAGCAGCCGAGTTGCACGGGAGAATGTGAAAAGTGTTCATATGTAGTAAAAACCTGAGAAATCCGTCCGTTTTCGTCATTTGTTATCGAATCGACTTAAAGCCAGATCGACACATTGGCCGCTTTTCTCTCTGAAACGGTTGTACTTATCGTCTGCAAAGCAATGTGGCGTGCTGCGGTATGCTGAGACACTAAAAGCACTATAGTAGAACACAGATGAAGCTTCTAAGATGATGTAATAGCCAGTAAGAAGTAGTACAATTCAAGTTTTAGGTATCGGTTGTTGACTTTTTAGCTGGCTTTGGTGCCTTGGACATGAGCTAGGACCTTAAGATTCTGCAATAAAGGAGGACTAGCAGCCGAGTTGCACGGGAGAATGTGAAAAGTGTTCATATGTAGTAAAAACCTGAGAAATCCGTCCGTTTTCGTCATTTGTTATCGAATCGACTTAAAGCCAGATCGTCACATTGGCCGCTCTTCTCTCTGAAACGGTTGTACTTATCGTCTGCAAAGCTATGTCGCGTGTTGACGTAGGCGGAAACAGGAAAAGCACCATAGTAGAACACAGATGAAACTTCTAAGTTGATGTAATAGCCAGTAAGAAGTAGTCGATTCAAGATTTAGGTATCGATTATTGACTTTTTATCTGGCTTTGGTGCCTTGGACATGAGCTAGGACCTTAAGAATCTGCATGAAAGGAGGACTAGCAGCCGAGTTGCATGGGAGAATGTGAAAAGTTTTCATATGTAGTAAAAACCTATGAAATTCGTCCGGTTTCGTCATTTGTTATCGAATCGACTTAAAGCCAGATCGTCACATTGGCCGCTCTTCTCTCTGAAACGGTTGTACTTATCGTCTGCAAAGCTATGTCGCGTGCTGCGGTATGCGGAAACACTAAATGCACCATAGTAGAACACAGATGAAGCTTCTAAGTTGACGTAATAGCCAGGAAGAAGTAGTCCAATTCAAGTTTTAGGTGTCGGTTATTGACTTTTTAGCTGGCTTTGGTGCCTTGGACAAAAGCTAGGACCTTAACATTCTGTATGAAAGGAGGACTAGCAGCCGATTTGCATGGGAGAATGTGAAAAGTGTTCATATGTAGTAAAAACCCGAGAAATCCGTCCGTTTGTCATTTGTTATCGAATCGACTTAAAGCCAGATCGTCAAATTAGCCGCTCTTCTCTCTGAAACGGTTGTACTTATCGTCTGCAAAGCTATGTCGCGTGCTGCGGTATGCTGAGACACTAAAAGCACCATAGTAGAACACAGATGAAGCTTCTAAGTTGATGTAATAGCCAGTAAGAAGTAGTACAATTAAAGTTTTAGGTATCAGTTAATGACTTTTTACCCTTCTTTGGTGCCTTGGACACGAGCTAGGAAATTAAGATTTTGCATGAAGGAGGACTATCAGCCGAGTTGCACGGGAGAATGTGAAAAGTGTTCATATGTAGTAAAAACCTGAGAAATCCGTCCGTTTTCGTCATTTGTTATCGAATCTACTTAAAGCAAGATCGTCACATTGGCCGCTCTTCTCTCTGAAACGGTTGTACTTATCGTCTACAAAGTTATGTCGCGTGCTGCGGTGTGCGGAGACACTAAAATCACCATAGTAGAACACAGATGAAGCATCTAAGTTGATGTAATAGCCAGTAAGAAGTAGTCCAATTCAGGTTTTATGTATCGATTATTGACTTTTTAGCTAGCTTTGGTGCCTTGGACATGAGCTAGGACCTTAAGATTCTGCATGAAAGGAGGACTAGCAGCCGAGTTGCACGGGAGAACGTGAAAAGTGTTCATATGCAGTAAAAACCTGAGACATCCGTCCGTTTTCGTCATTTGTTATGGAATCGACTTAAAGCCAGATCGTCACATTGGCCGCTCTTCTCTCTGAAACGGTTGTACTTATCGTCTGCAAAGCTATGTCGCGTGCTGCGGTATGCGGACACACTAAAAGCACCATAGTAGAACACAGATGAAGCTTCTAAGTTGATGTAATAACCAGTAAGAAGAAGTAAAATTCAAGTTTAAGGTATCGGTTATTGACTTTTTACACTTCTTTGGTGCCTTGGACACGAGCTAGGAACTTAAGATTTTGCATGAAGGAGGACTAGCAGCCGAGTTGCACGGGAGAATGTGAAAAGTGTTCATATGTAGTAAAAACCTGAGAAATCCGTCCGTTTTCGTCATTTGTTATCGAATCGACTTAAAGCCAGATCGTCACATTGGGCGCTCTTCTCTCTGAAACGGTTGTACTTGTCGTCTGCAAAGCTATGTCGCGTGCTGCGGTATGCTGAGACACTAAAAGCACTATAGTAGAACACAGATCAAGCTTCTAAGTTGATGTAATAGCCAGTAAGAAGTAGTACAATACAAGTATTAGGTATTGAATATTGACCTTTTAGCTGGCTTTTGTGCCTTGAACATGAGCTGGGACCTTAAGATTCTGCATGAAATGAGGACTAGCAGCCGAGTTGCACGGGAGAATGTGAAAAGTGTTCATTTGTAGTAAAAACCTGAGAAATCCGTCCGTTTTCGTCATTTATTATCGAATCTACTTAAAGCCAGATCGTCACATTGGCCGCTCTTCTCCTGAAACGGTTGTACTTATCGTCTGCAAAGCTATGTCGCGTACTGCGGTATTCAGAGACACTAAAATCACCATAGTAGAACACAGATGAAGCATCTAAGTTGATGTAATAGCCAGTAAGAAGTAATCCAATTCAAGTTTTAGGTATCGATTATTGACTTTTTAGCTGGCTTTAGTGCCTTGGACATGAGCTAGGACCTTAAGATTCTGCATTAAAGGAGGACTAGCAGCCGAGTTGCATGGGAGAATGTGAAAAGTGTTCATATGTAGAAAAAACCTGAGAAATCCGTCCGTTTTCGTCATTTGTTATCGAATCGATTTAAAGCCAGATCGTCACATTGCCTGCACTTCTCTCTGAAACGGTTGCACTTATCGTCTGCAAAGCTATGTCGCGTGCTGCGGTATGCGGAGACACTAAAATCACCATAGTAGAACACAGATGAAGCATCTAAGTTGATGTAATAGCCAGTAAGAAGTAATCCAATTCAAGTTTTAGGTATCGATTATTGACTTTTTAGCTGGCTGTGGTGCCTTGGACATGAGCTAGGACCTTAAGATTCTGCATGAAAGGAGGACTAGCAGCCGAGTTGCACGGGAGAATGTGAAAAGTGTTCATATGTAGTAAAAACCTTAGAAATCCGTCCGTTTTCGTCATTTGTTATCGAATCGACTTAAAGCCAGATCGTCACATTGGCTGCTCTTCTCTCTGAAACGGTTGCACTTATCGTCTGCAAAGCAGTGTCGCGTGCTGCGGTATGCGGAGACACTAAAATCACCATAGTAGAACACAGATGAAGCATCTAAGTTGATGTAATAGCCAGTAAGAAGTAATCCAATTCAAGTTTTAGGTATCGATTATTGACTTTTTAGCTGGCTTTGGTGCCTTGGACATGAGCTAGGACCTTAAGATTCTGCATGAAAGGAGGACTAGCAGCCGAGTTGCACGGGAGAATGTGAAAAGTGTTCATATGCAGTAAAAACCTGAGACATCCGTCCGTTTCGTCATTTGTTATCGAATCGACTTAAAGCCAGATCGTCACATTGGCCGCTCTTCTCTCTGAAACGGTTGTACTTATCGTCTGCAAAGCTATGTCGCGTGCTGCGGTATGCGGACACACTAAAAGCACCATAGTAGAACACAGATGAAGCTTCTAAGTTGATGTAATAGCCAGTAAGAAGAAATAAAATTCAAGTTTTATGTATCGGTTATTGACTTTTTACCCTTCTTTGGTGCCTTGGACACGAGCTAGAAACTTAAGATTTTGCATGAAGGAGGACTAGCAGCCGAGTTGCACGGGATAATGTGAAAAGTGTTCATATGTAGTAAAAACCTGAGAAACCCGTCCGTTTTCGTCATTTGTTATCGAATCGAGTTAAAGCCAGATCGTCACATTGGCCGCTCTTCTCTCTGAAACGGTTGTACTTATCGTCTGCAAAGCTATGTCGCGTGCTGCGGTATGCGGGGACACTAAAAGCACCATAGTAGAACACAGATGAAGCTTCTAAGTTGATGTAATAGTCAGTAAGAAGTAGTACAATTCAAGTTTTAGGTATCGATTATTGACTTTTTAGCTGGCTTTGGTGCCTTGGACATGAGCTAGGACCTTAAGATTCTGCATGAAAGGAGGACTAGCAGCCGAGTTGCACGGGAGAATGTGAAACGTGTTCATATGTTGTAAAAACCTGAGACATCCGTCCGTTTTCGTCATTTGTTATCGAATCGACTTAAAGCCAGATCGACACATTGGCCGCTCTTCTCTCTGAAACGGTTGTACTTATCGTCTGCTAAGCTATGTCGCGTGCTGCGGTATGCTGAGACACTAAAAGCACCATAATAGAACACAGATGAAGCTTCTAAGTTGATGTAATAGCCAGTAAGAAGTAGTACAATTCAAGTTTTAGGTATTGAATATGGAACTTTTAGCTGGCTTTGGTGCCTTGGACATGAGCTAGGACCTTAAGATTCTGCATGAAAGGAGGACTAGCAGCCGAGTTGCACGGGAGAATGTGAAAAGTGTTCATATGTAGTTAAAACCTGAGAAATCCGTCCGTTTTCCTCATTTGTTATCGAATCGACTTAAAGCCAGATCGTCACATTGGCCGCTCTTCTCTCTGAAACGGTTGTACTTATCGTCTTCAAAGGTATGTCGCATGTTGCCGTAGGCGGAAACAGGAAAAGCACCATAGTAGAACACAGATGAAGCTTGTAAGTTGATGTAATAGCCAGTAAGAAGTAGTCCAATTCAAGATTATGTATCGATTATTGACTTTTTAGCTGGGTTTTGGTGCCTTGGACATGAGGTAGGACCTTAATATTCTGCATGAAAGGAGGACTAGCAGCCGAGTTGCATGGGGGAATGTGAAAAGTGTTCAAATGTAGTAAAAACCTGAGAAATAGGTCCGTTTTCGTCATTTGTTAACGAATCGACTTAAAGCCAGATCGTCACATTGGCCGCTCTTCTCTCTGAAACGGTTATACTTATCGTCTGCAAAGCTATGTCGCGTGCTGCGGTATGCGGAGACACTAAAAGCACCATAGTAGAACACCCATTAAGCTTCTAAGTTGATGTAATACCCAGTAAGAAGTAGTAAAATTCAAGTTTTAGGTATCGATTATTGACTTTTTAGCTGGCTTTGGTGCCTTGGACATGAGATAGGACCTTAACATTCTGCATGAAAGGAGGACTAGCAGCCGAGATGCACGGGAGAATGTGAAAAGTGTTCATATGTAGTAAAAACCTTAGAAAGCCGTCCGTTTTCAACATTTGTTATCGAATCGACTTAAAGCCAGATTGTCACATTGGCCGCTCTTCTCTCTGAAACGCTTGTACCTATCGTCTGCAAAGCTATGTCGCGTACTGCGGTATGCGGAGACACTAAAATCACCATAGTAGAACACAGATGAAGCATCTAAGTTGATGTAATAGCCAGTAAGAAGTAATCCAATTCAAGTTTTAGGTATCGATTATTGACTTTTTAGCTGGCTTTGGTGCCTTGGACATGAGCTAGGACCTTAAGATTCTGCATGAAAGGAGGACTAGCAGCCGAGTTGCACGGGAGAATGTGAAACGTGTTCATATGTAGTAAATACCTGAGAAATCCGTCCGTTTTCGTCATTTGTTATCGAACCGACTTAAAGCCAGATCGTCACATTGGCCGCTCTTCTCTCTGAAACGGTTGTACTTATCGTCTGCGAAGCTATGTCACGTGCTGCGGTATGCGGAGACACTAAAATCACCACAGTAGAACACAGATGAAGCTTCTAAGTTGATGTAATATGCAGTAAGAAGTAGTACAATTCGCGTTTTAGGTATCGATTATTGACTTTTTAGCTGGCTTTGGTGCCTTGGACATGAGCTAGGACCTTAAGATTCTCCAATAAAGGAGGACTAGCAGCCGAGTTGCACGGGAGAATGTGAAAAGTGTTCATATGTAGTAAAAACCTGAGAAATCCATCCGTTTTCGTCATTTGTTATCGAATCTACTTAAAGCCAGATCGTCACATTGGCCGCTCTTCTCTCTGAAACGGTTGTACTTATCGTCTGCAAAGCTATGTCGCGTGCTGCGGTATGCGGAGACACTAAAATCACCATAGTAGAACACAGATGAGGCTTCTAAGTTGTTTTAATAGCCAGTAAGAGGTAGTACAATTCAAGTTTTAGGTATCGATTATTGACTTTTTAGCTAGCTTTGGTTCCTTGTACATGAGCTAGGACCTTAAGATTCTGCATGAAAGGAGGACTAGCAGCCGAGTTGCACGGGAGAATGTGAAAAGTGTTCATATGCAGTAAAAACCTGAGACATTCTTCCGTTTTCGTCATTTGTTATCGAATCGACTTAAAGCCAGATCGTCACATTGGCCGCTCTTCTCTCTGAAACGGTTGTACTTATCGTCTGCAAAGCTATGTCGCGTGCTGCGGTATGCGGACACACTAAAAGCACCATAGTAGAACACAGATGAAGCTTCTAAGTTGATGTAATAGCCCGTAAGAAGAAGTAAAATTCAAGTTTAAGGTATCGGTTATTGACTTTTTACACTTCTTTGGTGCCTTGGACACGAGCTAGGAACTTAAGATTTTGAAAGAAGGAGGACTAGCAGCCGAGTTGCACGGGAGAATGTGAAAAGTGTTCATATGTAGTAAAAACCTGAGAAATCCGTCCGTTTTCGTCATTTGTTATCGAATCGACTTAAAGCCAGATCGTCACATTGGGCGCTCTTCTCTCTGAAACGGTTGTACTTATCGTCTGCAAAGCTATGTCACGTGCTGCGGTATGCGGAGACACTAAAATCACCACAGCAGAACACAGATGAAGCTTCTAAGTTGATGCAATATCCAGTAAGAAGTAGTACAATTCGCGTTTTAGGTATCGATTATTGACTTTTTAGCTGGCTTTGGTGCCTTGGACATGAGCTAGGACCTTAAGATTCTGCATGAATGAGGACTAGCACCTCAGTTGCACGGGAGTATGTGAAAAGTGTTCATATGTAGTAAATACCTGAGAAATCCGTCCGTTTTCGTCATTTGTTATCGAATCGACTTAAAGCCAGATCGACACATTGGCCGCTTTTCTCTCTGAAACGGTTGTACTTATCGTCTGCAAAGCAATGTGGCGTGCTGCGGTATGCTGAGACACTAAAAGCACTATAGTAGAACACAGATCAAGCTTCTAAGTTGATGTAATAGCCAGTAAGAAGAAGTAAAATTCAAGTATTAGGTATTGAATATTGACCTTTTAGCTGGCTTTTGTGCCTTGAACATGAGCTGGGACCTAAAGTTTCTGCATGAAAGGAGGACTAGCAGCCGAGTTGCACGGGAGAATGTGAAAAGTGTTCATATGTAGTAAAAACCTGAGAAATCCGTCCGTTTTCGTCATTTGTTATCGAATCGACTTAAAGCCAGATCGACACATTGGCCGCTTTTCTCTCTGAAACGGTTGTACTTATCGTCTGCAAAGCTATGTCGCGTGCTGCGGTATGCGGAGACACTAAAATCACCATAGTAGAACACAGATGAAGCTTCTAAGTTGTTTTAATAGCCAGTAAGAAGTAGTACAATTCAAGTTTTAGGTATCGATTATTGACTTTTTAGCTAGCTTTGGTTCCTTGTACATGAGCTAGGACCTTAAGATTCTGCATGAAAGGAGGACTAGCAGCCGAGTTGCACGGGAGAATGTGAAAAGTGTTCATATGCAGTAAAAACCTGAGACATTCTTCCGTTTTCGTCATTTGTTATCGAATCGACTTAAAGCCAGATCGTCACATTGGCCGCTCTTCTCTCTGAAACGGTTGTACTTATCGTCTGCAAAGCTATGTCGCGTGCTGCGGTATGCGGACACACTAAAAGCACCATAGTAGAACACAGATGAAGCTTCTAAGTTGATGTAATAGCCCGTAAGAAGAAGTAAAATTCAAGTTTAAGGTATCGGTTATTGACTTTTTACACTTCTTTGGTGCCTTGGACACGAGCTAGGAACTTAAGATTTTGAAAGAAGGAGGACTAGCAGCCGAGTTGCACGGGAGAATGTGAAAAGTGTTCATATGTAGTAAAAACCTGAGAAATCCGTCCGTTTTCGTCATTTGTTATCGAATCGACTTAAAGCCAGATCGTCACATTGGGCGCTCTTCTCTCTGAAACGGTTGTACTTATCGTCTGCAAAGCTATGTCACGTGCTGCGGTATGCGGAGACACTAAAATCACCACAGCAGAACACAGATGAAGCTTCTAAGTTGATGCAATATCCAGTAAGAAGTAGTACAATTCGCGTTTTAGGTATCGATTATTGACTTTTTAGCTGGCTTTGGTGCCTTGGACATGAGCTAGGACCTTAAGATTCTGCATGAATAAGGACTAGCACCTCAGTTGCACGGGAGTATGTGAAAAGTGTTCATATGTAGTAAATACCTGAGAAATCCGTCCGTTTTCGTCATTTGTTATCGAATCGACTTAAAGCCAGATCGACACATTGGCCGCTTTTCTCTCTGAAACGGTTGTACTTATCGTCTGCAAAGCAATGTGGCGTGCTGCGGTATGCTGAGACACTAAAAGCACTATAGTAGAACACAGATCAAGCTTCTAAGTTGATGTAATAGCCAGTAAGAAGAAGTAAAATTCAAGTATTAGGTATTGAATATTGACCTTTTAGCTGGCTTTTGTGCCTTGAACATGAGCTGGGACCTAAAGTTTCTGCATGAAAGGAGGACTAGCAGCCGAGTTGCACGGGAGAATGTGAAAAGTGTTCATATGTAGTAAAAACCTGAGAAATCCGTCCGTTTTCGTCATTTGTTATCGAATCGACTTAAAGCCAGATCGACACATTGGCCGCTTTTCTCTCTGAAACGGTTGTACTTATCGTCTGCAAAGCAATGTGGCGTGCTGCGGTATGCTGAGACACTAAAAGCACTATAGTAGAACACAGATGAAACTTCTAAGATGATGTAATAGCCAGTAAGAAGTAGTACAATTCAAGTTTTAGGTATCGGTTGTTGACTTTTTAGCTGGCTTTGGTGCCTTGGACATGAGCTAGGACCTTAAGATTCTGCAATAAAGGAGGACTAGCAGCCGAGTTGCACGGGAGAATGTGAAAAGTGTTCATATGTAGTAAAAACCTGAGAAATCCGTCCGTTTTCGTCATTTGCTATCGAATCGACTTAAAGCCAGATCGTCACATTGGCCGCTCTTCTCTCTGAAACGGTTGTACTTATCGTCTGCAAAGCTATGTCGCGTGTTGACGTAGGCGGAAACAGGAAAAGCACTATAGTAGAACACAGATGAAACTTCTAAGTTGATGTAATAGCCAGTAAGAAGTAGTCCAATTCAAGATTTAGGTATCGATTATTGACTTTTTAGCTGGCTTTGGTGCCTTGGACATGAGCTAGGACCTTAAGAATCTGCATGAAAGGAGGACTAGCAGCCGAGTTGCATGGGAGAATGTGAAAGGTGTTCATATGTAGTAAAAACCCGAGAAATCCGTCCGTTTGTCATTTGTTATCGAATCGACTTAAAGCCAGATCGTCAAATTAGCCGCTCTTCTCTCTGAAACGGTTGTACTTATCGTCTGCAAAGCTATGTCGCGTGCTGCGGTATGCTGAGACACTAAAAGCACCATAGTAGAACACAGATGAAGCTTCTAAGTTGATGTAATAACCAGTAAGAAGAAGTAAAATTCAAGTTTAAGGTATCGGTTATTGACTTTTTACACTTCTTTGGTGCCTTGGACACGAGCTACTAACTTAAGATTTTGCATGAAGGAGGACTAGCAGCCGAGTTGCACGGGAGAATGTGAAAAGTGTTCATATGTAGTAAAAACCTGAGAAATCCGTCCGTTTTCGTAATTTGTTATCGAATCGACTTAAAGCCAGATCGTCACATTGGCCGCTCTTCTCTCTGAAACGGTTGTACTTGTCGTCTGCAAAGCTATGTCGCGTGCTGCGGTATGCTGAGACACTAAAAGCACTATAGTAGAACACAGATCAAGCTTCTAAGTTGATGTAATAGCCAGTAAGAAGTAGTACAATACAAGTATTAGGTATTGAATATTGACCTTTTAGCTGGCTTTTGTGCCTTGAACATGAGCTGGGACCTTAAGATTCTGCATGAAATGAGGACTAGCAGCCGAGTTGCACGGGAGAATGTGAAAAGTGTTCATTTGTAGTAAAAACCTGAGAAATCCGTCCGTTTTCGTCATTTATTATCGAATCTACTTAAAGCCAGATCGTCACATTGGCCACTCTTCTCCTGAAACGGTTGTACTTATCGTCTGCAAAGCTATGTCGCGTACTGCGGTATTCAGAGACACTAAAATCACCATAGTAGAACACAGATGAAGCATCTAAGTTGATGTGATAGCCAGTAAGAAGTAATCCAATTCAAGTTTTAGGTATCGATTATTGACTTTTTAGCTGGCTTTAGTGCCTTGGACATGAGCTAGGACCTTAAGATTCTGCATTAAAGGAGGACTAGTAGCCGAGTTGCATGGGAGAATGTGAAAAGTGTTCATATGTAGAAAAAACCTGAGAAATCCGTCCGTTTTCGTCATTTGTTATCGAATCGATTTAAAGCCAGATCGTCACATTGCCTGCACTTCTCTCTGAAACGGTTGCACTTATCGTCTGCAAAGCTATGTCGCGTGCTGCGGTATGCGGAGACACTAAAATCACCATAGTAGAACACAGATGAAGCATCTAAGTTGATGTAATAGCCAGTAAGAAGTAATCCAATTCAAGTTTTAGGTACCGATTATTGACTTTTTAGCTGGCTGTGGTGCTTTGGACATGAGCTAGGACCTTAAGATTCTGCATGAAAGGAGGACTAGTAACCGAGTTGCACGGGAGAATGTGAAAAGTGTTCATATGTAGTAAAAACCTGAGAAATCCGTCCGTTTTCGTCATTTGTTATCGAATCGACTTAAAGCCAGATCGTCACATTGGCTGCTCTTCTCTCTGAAACGGTTGCACTTATCGTCTGCAAAGCAGTGTCGCGTGCTGCGGTATGCGGAGACACTAAAATCACCATAGTAGAACACAGATGAAGCATCTAAGTTGATGTAATAGCCAGTAAGAAGTAATCCAATTCAAGTTTTAGGTATCGATTATTGACTTTTTAGCTGGCTTTGGTGCCTTGGACATGAGCTAGGACCTTAAGATTCTGCATGAAAGGAGGACTAGCAGCCGAGTTGCACGGGAGAATGTGAAAAGTGTTCATATGCAGTAAAAACCTGAGACATCCGTCCGTTTCGTCATTTGTTATCGAATCGACTTAAAGCCAGATCGTCACATTGGCCGCTCTTCTCTCTGAAACGGTTGTACTTATCGTCTGCAAAGCTATGTCGCGTGCTGCGGTATGCGGACACACTAAAAGCACCATAGTAGAACACAGATGAAGCTTCTAAGTTGATGTAATAGCCAGTAAGAAGAAATAAAATTCAAGTTTTATGTATCGGTTATTGACTTTTTACCCTTCTTTGGTGCCTTGGACACGAGCTAGAAACTTAAGATTTTGCATGAAGGAGGACTAGCAGCCGAGTTGCACGGGATAATGTGAAAAGTGTTCATATGTAGTAAAAACCTGAGAAACCCGTCCGTTTTCGTCATTTGTTATCGAATCGAGTTAAAGCCAGATCGTCACATTGGCCGCTCTTCTCTCTGAAACGGTTGTACTTATCGTCTGCAAAGCTATGTCGCGTGCTGCGGTATGCGGGGACACTAAAAGCACCATAGTAGAACACAGATGAAGCTTCTAAGTTGATGTAATAGTCAGTAAGAAGTAGTACAATTCAAGTTTTAGGTATCGATTATTGACTTTTTAGCTGGCTTTGGTGCCTTGGACATGAGCTAGGACCTTAAGATTCTGCATGAAAGGAGGACTAGCAGCCGAGTTGCACGGGAGAATGTGAAACGTGTTCATATGTTGTAAAAACCTGAGACATCCGTCCGTTTTCGTCATTTGTTATCGAATCGACTTAAAGCCAGATCGACACATTGGCCGCTCTTCTCTCTGAAACGGTTGTACTTATCGTCTGCTAAGCTATGTCGCGTGCTGCGGTATGCTGAGACACTAAAAGCACCATAATAGAACACAGATGAAGCTTCTAAGTTGATGTAATAGCCAGTAAGAAGTAGTACAATTCAAGTTTTAGGTATTGAATATGGAACTTTTAGCTGGCTTTGGTGCCTTGGACATGAGCTAGGACCTTAAGATTCTGCATGAAAGGAGGACTAGCAGCCGAGTTGCACGGGAGAATGTGAAAAGTGTTCATATGTAGTTAAAACCTGAGAAATCCGTCCGTTTTCCTCATTTGTTATCGAATCGACTTAAAGCCAGATCGTCACATTGGCCGCTCTTCTCTCTGAAACGGTTGTACTTATCGTCTTCAAAGGTATGTCGCATGTTGCCGTAGGCGGAAACAGGAAAAGCACCATAGTAGAACACAGATGAAGCTTCTAAGTTGATGTAATAGCCAGTAAGAAGTAGTCCAATTCAAGATTATGTATCGATTATTGACTTTTTAGCTGGGTTTTGGTGCCTTGGACATGAGGTAGGACCTTAATATTCTGCATGAAAGGAGGACTAGCAGCCGAGTTGCATGGGGGAATGTGAAAAGTGTTCAAATGTAGTAAAAACCTGAGAAATAGGTCCGTTTTCGTCATTTGTTAACGAATCGACTTAAAGCCAGATCGTCACATTGGCCGCTCTTCTCTCTGAAACGGTTATACTTATCGTCTGCAAAGCTATGTCGCGTGCTGCGGTATGCGGAGACACTAAAAGCACCATAGTAGAACACCCATTAAGCTTCTAAGTTGATGTAATACCCAGTAAGAAGTAGTAAAATTCAAGTTTTAGGTATCGATTATTGACTTTTTAGCTGGCTTTGGTGCCTTGGACATGAGATAGGACCTTAACATTCTGCATGAAAGGAGGACTAGCAGCCGAGATGCACGGGAGAATGTGAAAAGTGTTCATATGTAGTAAAAACCTTAGAAAGCCGTCCGTTTTCAACATTTGTTATCGAATCGACTTAAAGCCAGATTGTCACATTGGCCGCTCTTCTCTCTGAAACGCTTGTACCTATCGTCTGCAAAGCTATGTCGCGTACTGCGGTATGCGGAGACACTAAAATCACCATAGTAGAACACAGATGAAGCATCTAAGTTGATGTAATAGCCAGTAAGAAGTAATCCAATTCAAGTTTTAGGTATCGATTATTGACTTTTTAGCTGGCTTTGGTGCCTTGGACATGAGCTAGGACCTTAAGATTCTGCATGAAAGGAGGACTAGCAGCCGAGTTGCACGGGAGAATGTGAAACGTGTTCATATGTAGTAAAAATCTGAGAAATCCGTCCGTTTTCGTCATTTGTTATCGAACCGACTTAAAGCCAGATCGTCACATTGGCCGCTCTTCTCTCTGAAACGGTTGTACTTATCGTCTGCGAAGCTATGTCACGTGCTGCGGTATGCGGAGACACTAAAATCACCACAGTAGAACACAGATGAAGCTTCTAAGTTGATGTAATATGCAGTAAGAAGTAGTACAATTCGCGTTTTAGGTATCGATTATTGACTTTTTAGCTGGCTTTGGTGCCTTGGACATGAGCTAGGACCTTAAGATTCTCCATTAAAGGAGGACTAGCAGCCGAGTTGCACGGGGGAATGTGAAAAGTGTTCATATGTAGTAAAAACCTGAGAAATCCATCCGTTTTCGTCATTTGTTATCGAATCGACTTAAAGCCAGATCGTCACATTGGCCGCTCTTCTCTCTGAAACGGTTGTACTTATCGTCTGCAAAGCTATGTCGCGTGCTGCGGTATGCGGAGACACTAAAAGCACCATAGTAGAACACAGATGAAGCTTCTAAGTTGATGTAATAGCCAGTAAGAAGTAGTACAATTCAAGTTTTAGGTATCGATTATTGACTTTTTAGCTGGCTTTGGTGCCTTGCACATGAGCTAGGACCTTAAGATTCTGCATGAAAGGAGGACTAGCAGCCGAGTTGCACGGGAGAATGTGAAAAGTTTTCATATGTAGTAAAAACCTAAGAAATTCGTCCGTTTTCGTCATTTGTTATCGAATCGACTTAAAGCCAGATCGTCACATTGGCCGCTCTTCTCTCTGAAACGGTTGTACTTGTCGTCTGCAAAGCTATGTCGCGTGCTGCGGTATGCGGAGACACTAAAAGCAACATAGTAGAACACAGATGAAGCTTCTAAGTTGAGGTAATATCCAGGAAGAAGTAGTACAATTCAAGTTTTAGGTATCGATTATTGACTTTTTAGCTGGTTATGGTGCCTTGGACATGAGACAGGACCTTAGGTTTCTGCATTAAAGGAGGACTAGCAGCCGAGTTGCACGGGAGAATGTGAAAAGTATTCATATGTAGTAAAAACCTGAGACATTTGTCCGTTTTCGTCATTTGTTATCGAATCGACTTAAAGCCAGATCGTCAAACTGGCCGCTCTTCTCTCTGAAACGGTTGTACTTATCGTCTGCAAAGCTATGTCGCGTGCTGAGGTATGCTGAGACACTAAAAGCACCTTAGTAGAACACAGATGAAGCTTCTAAGTTGATGTAATAGCCAGTAAGAAGTAGTACTATTAAAGTTTTAGGTATCAGTTAATGACTTTTTACCCTTCTTTGGTGCCTTGGACACGAGCTAGGAAATTAAGATTTTCCATGAAGGAGGACTATCAGCCGAGTTGCACGGGAGAATGTGAAAAGTGTTCATATGTAGTAAAAACCTGAGAAATCCGTCCGATTTCGTCATTTGTTATCGAATCGACTTAAAGCCAGATCGTCAGATTTTCCGCTCTTCTCTCTGAAACGGTTGTACTTATCGTCTGTAAAACTATGTCGCGTGCACCGGTATGCGGAGAAACTAAAAGCACCGTAGTGGAACACAGATGAAGCTTCTAAGTTGATGTAATAGCCAGGAAGACGTAGTACAATTCAAGTTTTAGGTATTGATTATTGACTTTTTAGCTGGCTTTGGTGCCTTGGACATGAGCTAGGACTTTAAGATTCTGCATGAAAGGTGGACTAGCAGCCGAGTTGCATGGGAGAATGTGAATAGTGTTCATATGTAGTAAAAACCTGAGACATCCGTCCGTTTTCGTCATTTGTTATCGAATCGACTTAAAGCCAGATCGTCACATTGGCCGCTCTTCTCTGAAACGCTTGTACTTATCGTCTGCAAAGCTATGTCGCGTGCTGCGGTATGCGAAGGCACTAAAAGCACCATAGTAGAACACAGATGAAGCTTCTACATTGATGTAATAGCCAGTAAGAAATAGTACAATTCATGTTTTAGGTATCGATTATTGACTTTTTAGCTGGCTTTGGTGCCTTGGACATGAGCTAGTACCTTAAGATTCTGCATGAAAGGAGGACTAGCAGCCGAGTTGCACGGGAGAATGTGAAAAGTGTTCATATGTAGTAAAAACCTTAGAAATCCGTCCGTTTTCGTCATTTGTTATCGAATCGACTTAAAGCCAGATCGTCATATTGGCTGCTCTTCTCTCTGAAACGGTTGTACTTATCGTCTGCAAAGCCATGTCGCGTGCTGCGGTATGTGGAGACACTAAAAGCACCATAGTAGAACACAGATGAAGCTTCTAAGTTGATGTAATAGCCAGTAAGAAGTAGTAGAATTCAAGTTTTAGGTATCGATTATTGACTTTCTAGTTGGCTCTGGTGCCTTGGAAATGAGCTAGGACCTTAAGATTCTGTATTAAAGGAGGACTAGCAGCCGAGTTGCACGGGAGAATGTGAAAAGTGTTCATATGTAGTAAAAACCTGAGAACTCCGTCCGTTTTCGTCATTTGTTATCGAATCGACTTAAAGCCAGATCGTCACATTGGCCGCTCTTCTCTCTGAAACGGTTGTACTTATCGTCTACAAAGCTATGTCGCGTGCTGCGGTGTGCGGAGACACTAAAATCACCATAGTAGAACACAGATGAAGCATCTAAGTTGATGTAATAGCCAGTAAGAAGTAGTCCAATTCAAGTTTTAGGTATCGATTATTGACTTTTTAGCTGGCTTTGGTGCCTTGGACATGAGCTAGGACGTTAAGATTCTGCATGAAAGGAGGACTAGCAGCCGAGTTGCCCAGGAGTATGTGAAAAGTGTTCATATGTACAAAAATACCTGAGAAATCCGTCCGTTTTCGTCATTTGTTATCGAATCGACTTAAAGCCAGATCGTCACATTGGTCGCTCTTCTCTCTGACACGGTTGTACTTATCGTCTACAAAGATATGTCGCGTGCTGCGGTATGCGGAGACACTAAAATCACCATAGTAGAACACAGATGAAGCTTCTAAGTTGTTGTAATAGCCAGTAAGAAGTAGTACAATTCAAGTTTTAGGTATCGATTATTGACTTTTTAGCTAGCTTTGGTGCCTTGGACATGAGCTAGGACCTTAAGATTCTGCATGAAAGGAGGACTAGCAGCCGAGTTGCACGGGAGAATGTGAAAAGTGTTAATATGCAGTAAAAACCTGAGACATCCGTCCGTTTTCGTCATTTGTTATCGAATCGACTTAAAGCCAGATCGTCACATTGGCCGCTCTTCTCTCTGAAACGGTTGTACTTATCGTCTGCAAAGCTATGTCGCGTGCTGCGGTATGCGGACACACTAAAAGCACCATAGTAGAACACAGATGAAGCTTCTAAGTTGATGTAATAGCCAGTTAGAAGAAGTAAAATTCAAGTTTAAGGTATCGGTTATTGTCTTTTTACACTTCTTTGGTGCCTTGGACACGAGCTAGGAACTTAAGATTTTGCATGAAAGGAGGACTAGCAGCCGAGTTGCACGGGAGAATGTGAAAAGTGTTCATATGTAGTAAAAACCTGAGAAATCCGTCCGTTTTCGTCATTTGTTATCTAATCGACTTAAAGCCAGATCGTCACATTGGCCGCTCTTCTCTCTGAAACGGTTGTACTTATCGTCTGCAAAGCTATGTCACGTGCTGCGGTATGCGGAGACACTAAAATCACCACAGTAGAACACAGATGAAGCTTCTAAGTTGATGCAATATCCAGTAAGAAGTAGTACAATTCGCGTTTTAGGTATCGATTATTGACTTTTTAGCTGCCTTTGGTGCCTTGGACATGAGCTAGAACCTTAAGATTCTGCATGAAAGGAGGACTAGCAGCCGAGTTGCACGGGAGAATGTGAAAAGTGTTCATATGCAGTAAAAACCTGAGACATCCGTCCGTTTTCGTCATTTGTTATCGAATCGACTTATAGCCAGATCGTCACATTGGCCGCTCTTCTCTCTGAAACGGTTGTACTTATCGTCTGCAAAGCTATGTCGCGTGCTGCGGTATGCGGACACACTAAAAGCACCATAGTAGAACACAGATGAAGCTTCTAAGTTGATGTAATAGCCAGTAAGAAGAAGTAAAATTCAAGTTTAAGGTATCGGTTATTGACTTTTTACACTTCTTTGGTGCCTTGGACACGAGCTAGGAACTTAAGATTTTGCATGAAGGAGGACTAGCAGCCGAGTTGCACGGGAGAATGTGAAAAGTGTTCATATGTAGTAAAAACCTGAGAAATCCGTCCGTTTTCGTCATTTGTTATCGAATCGACTTAAAGCCAGATCGTCACATTGGCCGCTCTTCTCTCTGAAACGGTTGTACTTATCGTCTGCAAAGCTATGTCGCGTGCTGCGGTATGCTGAGACACTAAAAGCACCATAGTAGAACACAGATGAAGCTTCTAAGTTGATGTAATAGCCAGTAAGAAGTAGTACAATTAAAGTTTTAGGTGTGACTTCTGAAATTTTCCCATCGTATTTGTTCTTCTAATAATTTCCGGGTATGCAGCCGGATCCCGTCGACATTCTGCCACGATATTTCGGCCCAGAGACGTCCGGCCATCATCAGGTGAGTACACAACTACTGAAGAGCCCAGGTGCAGTCGTGGTATTTATACCGATTCTCGCGCACGTGTTGACATGCGCGGCATAGCCGAGTTGTACGTGCTGCCCTCGGTGGTGAAAGTAAAAGATCATCTAGTCATTGAGTATCGAATGACGCTGTCTATTCCGCTGTGAATGTATAATTTTAATAACAGGATTCCAAGTTTTATCCAGTTGAAAGCCGTTGTCACGATTTATAAGATTATCGGCAAGACGTATTTCCACTGATTCCTTGATTACGGAATCCCAAAATCCGGAAACCGGAGCTAAAATTTTTGTTCCATTGTATTCCATTGAATGTCCCAATGAAATACAGTGCTCTGCTACTGCCGATTTTGACGGTTGCCGCAGACGGGTGTATCTTTCATGTTCTGTACATCGTTCATGGACAGTTCTTGTCGTCTGGCCAATATATGCAGAGCCACATTCACAGGGAATTTTGTAGACGCCTGCTTTCTTCAGTTGTAAATCGTCTTTAACGGATCCAACCAGGGCCCGGTTCTTTGCTGGTAGACGGAAGATAACCTTGATTTTATTCTTCTTCAGTAATCGGCCTATTTTCGACGACACATTCCCGGCGTATGGAAGAAACGCAGTTGATTTAAAGTCGTCCTCAGCGTCCTCAGTGCGCTGCTTCTTGTTATGACAGTTGCGCATGGCCTTTCTTATTTGGCGTGAAGTGTAGCCATTCTCTTTAAAAACCTTCTCCAAGTGTTCTAATTCTGCGTGGAGGTTTTCATCGTCCGATATTACATGCGCTCGATGTATTAAGGTACTGAGAACGCCGACTGTTTGTGCTGGGTGGTGGCAGCTTGACGCCTGGAGATACAGATCTGTGTGAGTCGGTTTCCTGTACACAGAATGTCCTAATGACCCATCATTTTTACGGCATACTAGCACGTCTAGAAATGGTAAAGTGCCATCTTTTTCAATCTCCATCGTGAATTTGATATTCTCATGTAAAGAGTTTAAATGATGAAGGAATTTCTCCAGTTCCTGTCTGCCATGAGGCCATACAACAAAAGTATCATCTACGTACCGCCAGAAGACCGTAGGCTTTAAGACAACAGACTCAAGTGCTTTCTCCTCAAAGTCCTCCATAAAGAGATTAGCTACCACAGGGGACAAAGGGCTCCCCATGGCGACGCCGTCTGTTTGTTCAAAGAATTCGTCATTGAATAGAAAGTACGTTGAGGAGAGTATATGTTCAAACAAGGCCGTCATTTCTGCACTGAATAAGTTGCCAATAAGATGTAACGATTCCATTAAAGGCACTTTGGTAATAGCCAGTAAGAAGTAGTACAATTAAAGTTTTAGGTATCGGTTAATGACATTTACCCTTCTTTGGTGCCTTGGACACGAGCTAGGAAATTAAGATTTTGCATGAAGGAGGACTATCAGCCGAGTTGCACGTGAGAATGTGAAAAGTGTTCATATGTAGTAAAAACCTGAGAAATCCGTCCGATTTCGTCATTTGTTATCGAATCGACTTAAAGCCAGATCGTCAGATTTTCCGCTCTTCTCTCTGAAACGGTTGTACTTATCGTCTGTAAAACTATGTCGCGTGCACCGGTATGCGGAGAAACTAAAAGCACCGTAGTGGAACACAGATGAAGCTTCTAAGTTGATGTAATAGCCAGGAAGAAGTAGTACAATTCAAGTTTTAGGTATTGATTATTGACTTTTTAGCTGGCTTTGGTGCCTTGGACATGAGCTAGGACTTTAAGATTCTGCATGAAAGGAGGACTAGCAGCCGAGTTGCATGGGAAAATGTGAAAAGTTTTCATATGTAGTAAAAACCTGAGACATCCGTCCGTTTTCGTCATTTGTTATCGAATCGACTTAAAGCCAGATCGTCACATTGGCCGCTCTTCTCTCTGAAACGCTTGTACTTATCGTCTGCAAAGCTATGTCGCGTGCTGCGGTATGCGGAGGCACTAAAAGCACAATAGTAGAACACAGATGAAGCTTCTACATTGATGTAATAGCCAGTAAGAAGTAGTACAATTCAAGTTTTAGGTATCGATTATTGACTTTTTAGCTGGCTTTGGTGCCTTGGACATGAGCTAGGACCTTAAGATTCTGCATGAAAGGAGGACTAGCAGCCGAGTTGCACGGGAGAATGTAAAAAGTGTTCATATGTAGTAAAAACCTGAGACATCCGTCCGTTTTCGTCATTTGTTATCGAATCGACTTAAAGCCAGATCGTCACATTGGCCGCTCTTCTCTCTGAAACGGTTGTACTTATCGTCTACAAAGCTATGTCGCGTTCTTCGGTGTGCGGAGACACTAAAATCACCATAGTACAACACAGATGATGCATCTAAGTTGATGTAATAGCCAGTAAGAAGTAGTCCAATTCAAGTTTTAGGTATCGATTATTGACTTTTTAGCTGGCTTTGGTGCCTTGGACATGAGCTAGAACGTTAAGATTCTGCATGAAAGGAGGACTAGCAGCCGAGTTACCCAGGAGAATGTGAAAAGTGTTCATATGTAAAAAAATACCTGAGAAATCCGTCCGTTTTCGTCATTTGTTATCGAATCGACTTAAAGCCAGATCGTCACATTGGTCGCTCTTCTCTCTGACACGTTTGTACTTATCGTCTACAAAGGTATGTCGCGTGCTGCGGTATGCGGAGACACTAAAATCACCATAGTAGAACACAGATGAAGCTTCTAAGTTGTTTTAATAGCCAGTAAGAAGTAGTACAATTCAAGTTTTAGGTATCGATTATTGACTTTTTAGCAAACTTTGGTTCCTTGTACATGAGCTAGGACCTTAAGATTCTGCATGAAAGGAGGACTAGCAGCCGAGTTGCACGGGAGAATGTGAAAAGTGTTCATATGCAGTAAAAACCTGAGACATCCGTCGGTTTTCGTCATTTGTTATCGAATCGACTTAAAGCCAGATCGTCACATTGGCCGCTCTTCTCTCTGAAACGGTTGTACTTATCGTCTGCAAAGCTATGTCGCGTGCTGCGGTATGCGGACACACTAAAAGCACCATAGTAGAACACAGATGAAGCTTCTAAGTTGATGTAATAGCCCGTAAGAAGAAGTAAAATTCAAGTTTAAGGTATCGGTTATTGACTTTTTACACTTCTTTGGTGCCTTGGACACGAGCTAGGAACTTAAGATTTTGAAAGAAGGAGGACTAGCAGCCGAGTTGTACGGGAGAATGTGAAAAGTGTTCATATGTAGTAAAAACCTGAGAAATCCGTCCGTTTTCGTCATTTGTTATCGAATCGACTTAAAGCCAGATCGCCACATTGGGCGCTCTTCTCTCTGAAACGGTTGTACTTCTCGTCTGCAAAGCTATGTCGCGTGTTGACGTAGGCGGAAACAGGAAAAGCACCATAGTAGAACACAGATGAAACTTCTAAGTTGATGTAATAGCCAGTAAGAAGTAGTCCAATTCAAGATTTAGGTATCGATTATTGACTTTTTAGCTGGCTTTGGTGCCTTGGACATGAGCTAGGACCTTAAGAATCTGCATGAAAGGAGGACTAGCAGCCGAGTTGCATGGGAGAATGTGAAAAGTTTTCATATGTAGTAAAAACCTATGAAATTCGTCCGGTTTCGTCATTTGTTATCGAATCGACTTAAAGCCAGATCGTCACATTGGCCGCTCTTCTCTCTGAAACGCTTGTACTTATCGTCTGCAAAGCTATGTCGCGTGCTGCGGTATGCGGAGGCACTAAAAGCACCATAGTAGAACACAGATGAAGCTTCTACATTGATGTAATAGCCAGTAAGAAGTAGTACAATTCAAGTTTTAGGTATCGATTATTGACTTTTTAGCTGGCTTTGGTGCCTTGGACATGAGCTAGGACCTTAAGATTCTGCATGAAAGGAGGACTAGCAGCCGAGTTGCACGGGAGAATGTAAAAAGTGTTCATATGTAGTAAAAACCTTAGAAATCCGTCCGTTTTCGTCATTTGTTATCGAATCTACTTAAAGCCAGATCGTCATATTGGCTGCTCTTCTCTCTGAAACGGTTGTACTTATCGTCTGCAAAGCCATGTCGCGTGCTGCGGTATGTGGAGACACTAAAAGCACCATAGTAGAACACAGATGAAGCTTCTAAGTTGATGTAATAGCCAGTAAGAAGTAGTAGAAATCAAGTTTTAGGTATGGACTATTGACTTTTTAGTTGGCTCTGGTGCCTTCGACATGAGCTAGGACCTTAAGATTCTGTATTAAAGGAGGACTAGCAGCCGAGTTGCACGGGAGAATGTGAAAAGTGTTCATATGTAGTAAAAACCTGAGAAATCCGTCCGTTTTCGTCATTTGTTATCGAATCTACTTAAAGCAAGATCGTCACATTGGCCGCTCTTCTCTCTGAAACGGTTGTACTTATCGTCTACAAAGCTATGTCGCGTGCTGCGGTGTGCGGAGACACTAAAATCACCATAGTAGAACACAGATGAAGCATCTAAGTTGATGTAATAGCCAGTAAGAAGTAGTCCAATTCAGGTTTTAGGTATCGATTATTGACTTTTTAGCTGGCTTTGGTGCCTTGGACATGAGCTAGGACGTTAAGATTCTGCATGAAAGGAGGACTAGCAGCCGAGTTGCCCAGGAGAATGTGAAAAGTGTTCATATGTAAAAAAATACCTGAGAAATCCGTCCGTTTTCGTCATTTGTTATCGAATCGACTTAAAGCCAGATCGTCACATTGGTCGCTCTTCTCTCTGACACGGTTGTACTTATCGTCTACAAAGATATGTCGCGTGCTGCGGTATGCGGAGACACTAAAATCACCATAGTAGAACACAGATGAAGCTTCTAAGTTGTTGTAATAGCCAGTAAGAAGTAGTACAATTCAAGTTTTAGGTATCGATTATTGACTTTTTAGCTAGCTTTGGTGCCTTGGACATGAGCTAGGACCTTAACATTCTGCATGAAAGGAGGACTAGCAGCCGAGTTGCACGGGAGAATGTGAAAAGTGTTCATATGCAGTAAAAACCCGAGAAATCCGTCCGTTTTCGTCATTTGTTATCGAATCGACTTAAAGCCAGATCGTCACATTGGCCGCTCTTCTCTCTGAAACGGTTGTACTTATCGTCTGCAAAGCTAAGTCGCGTGCTGCGGTATGCGGACACACTAAAAGCACCATAGTAGAACACAGATGAAGCTTCTAAGTTGATGTAATAACCAGTAAGAAGAAGTAAAATTCAAGTTTAAGGTATCGGTTATTGACTTTTTACACTTCTTTGGTGCCTTGGACACGAGCTAGGAACTTAAGATTTTGAATGATGGAGGACTAGCAGCCGAGTTGCACGGGAGAATGTGAAAAGTGTTCATATGTAGTAAAAACCCGAGAAATCCGTCCGTTTTCGTCATTTGTTATCGAATCGACTTAAAGCCAGATCGTCACATTGGCCGCTCTTCTCTCTGAAACGGTTGTACTTGTCGTCTGCAAAGCTATGTCGCGTGCTGCGGTATGCTGAGACACTAAAAGCACTATAGTAGAACACAGATCAAGCCTCTAAGTTGATGTAATAGCCAGTAAGAAGTAGTACAATACAAGTATTAGGTATTGAATATTGACCTTTTAGCTGGCTTTTGTGCCTTGGACATGAGCTGGGACCTTAAGATTCTGCATGAAATGAGGACTAGCAGCCGAGTTGCACGGGAGAATGTGAAAAGTGTTCATTTGTAGTAAAAACCTGAGAAATCCGTCCGTTTTCGTCATTTATTATCGAATCTACTTAAAGCCAGATCGTCACATTGGCCGCTCTTCTCCTGAAAAGGTTGTACTTATCGTCTGCAAAGCTATGTCGCGTACTGCGGTATTCAGAGACGCTAAAAGCACCATAGTAGAACACAGATGAAGCTTCTAAGATGATGTAATAGCCAGTAAGAAGTAGTACAATTCAAGTTTTAGGTATCGGTTGTTGACTTTTTAGCTGGCTTTGGTGCCTTGGACATGAGCTAGGACTTTAAGATTCTGCAATAAAGGAGGACTAGCAGCCGAGTTGCACGGGAGAATGTGAAAAGTTTTTATATGTAGTAAAAACCTAAGAAATTCGTCCGTTTTCGTCATTTGTTATCGAATCGACTTAAAGCCAGATCGTCACGTTGGCCGCTCTTCTCTCTGAAACGGTTGTACTTATCGTCTGCAAAGCTATGTCGCGTGCTGCGGTATGCGGAAACCCTAAAAGCACCATAGTAGAACACAGATGAAGCTTCTAAGTTGACGTAATAGCCAGGAAGAAGTAGTACAATTCAAGTTTTAGGTGTCGGTTATTGACTTTTTATCAGGCTTTGGTCCTTTGGACAAAAGCTAGGACCTTAACATTCTGTATGAAAGGAGGACTAGCAGCCGATTTGCATGGGAGAATGTGAAAAGTGTTCATATGTAGTAAAAACCCGAGAAATCCGTCCGTTTGTCATTTGTTATCGAATCGACCTAAAGCCAGATCGTCAAATTAGCCGCTCTTCTCTCTGAAACGCTTGTACTTATCGTCTGCAAAGCTATGTCGCGTGCTGCGGTATGCGGAGGCACTAAAAGCACCATAGTAGAACTCAGATGAAGCTTCTAAGTTGATGTAATAGCCAGTAAGAAGTAGTACAATTCAAGTTTTAGGTATCGATTATTGACTTTTTAGATAGCTTTGGTGCCTTGGACATGAGCTAGGACCTTAACATTCTGCATGAAAGGAGGACTAGCAACCGATTTGCATGGGAGAATGTGAAAAGTGTTCATATGTAGTAAAAACCCGAGAAATCGATCCGTTTTCGTCATTTGTTATCGAATCGTCTTAAAGCCAAATCGTCACATTAGCCGCTCTTCACTCTGAAACGGTTGTACTTATCGTCGGCAAAGCTATGTCGCATGCTGCGGTATGCTGAGACACTACAAGCAGCATAGTAGAACACAGATGAAGCTTCTAAGTTGTTGTAATAGCCAGTAAGAAGTAGTACAATTCAAGTTTTAGGTATCGATTATTGACTTTTTAGCTAGCTTTGGTGCCTTGGACATGAGCTAGGACCTTAACATTCTGCATGAAAGGAGGACTAGCAGCCGAGTTGCACGGGAGAATGTGAAAAGTGTTCATATGCAGTAAAAACCCGAGAAATCCGTCCGTTTTCGTCATTTGTTATCGAATCGACTTAAAGCCAGATCGTCACATTGGCCGCTCTTCTCTCTGAAACGGTTGTACTTATCGTCTGCAAAGCTAAGTCGCGTGCTGCGGTATGCGGACACACTAAAAGCACCATAGTAGAACACAGATGAAGCTTCTAAGTTGATGTAATAACCAGTAAGAAGAAGTAAAATTCAAGTTTAAGGTATCGGTTATTGACTTTTTACACTTCTTTGGTGCCTTGGACACGAGCTAGGAACTTAAGATTTTGAATGATGGAGGACTAGCAGCCGAGTTGCACGGGAGAATGTGAAAAGTGTTCATATGTAGTAAAAACCCGAGAAATCCGTCCGTTTTCGTCATTTGTTATCGAATCGACTTAAAGCCAGATCGTCACATTGGCCGCTCTTCTCTCTGAAACGGTTGTACTTGTCGTCTGCAAAGCTATGTCGCGTGCTGCGGTATGCTGAGACACTAAAAGCACTATAGTAGAACACAGATCAAGCCTCTAAGTTGATGTAATAGCCAGTAAGAAGTAGTACAATACAAGTATTAGGTATTGAATATTGACCTTTTAGCTGGCTTTTGTGCCTTGGACATGAGCTGGGACCTTAAGATTCTGCATGAAATGAGGACTAGCAGCCGAGTTGCACGGGAGAATGTGAAAAGTGTTCATTTGTAGTAAAAACCTGAGAAATCCGTCCGTTTTCGTCATTTATTATCGAATCTACTTAAAGCCAGATCGTCACATTGGCCGCTCTTCTCCTGAAAAGGTTGTACTTATCGTCTGCAAAGCTATGTCGCGTACTGCGGTATTCAGAGACGCTAAAAGCACCATAGTAGAACACAGATGAAGCTTCTAAGATGATGTAATAGCCAGTAAGAAGTAGTACAATTCAAGTTTTAGGTATCGGTTGTTGACTTTTTAGCTGGCTTTGGTGCCTTGGACATGAGCTAGGACTTTAAGATTCTGCAATAAAGGAGGACTAGCAGCCGAGTTGCACGGGAGAATGTGAAAAGTTTTTATATGTAGTAAAAACCTAAGAAATTCGTCCGTTTTCGTCATTTGTTATCGAATCGACTTAAAGCCAGATCGTCACGTTGGCCGCTCTTCTCTCTGAAACGGTTGTACTTATCGTCTGCAAAGCTATGTCGCGTGCTGCGGTATGCGGAAACCCTAAAAGCACCATAGTAGAACACAGATGAAGCTTCTAAGTTGACGTAATAGCCAGGAAGAAGTAGTACAATTCAAGTTTTAGGTGTCGGTTATTGACTTTTTATCAGGCTTTGGTCCTTTGGACAAAAGCTAGGACCTTAACATTCTGTATGAAAGGAGGACTAGCAGCCGATTTGCATGGGAGAATGTGAAAAGTGTTCATATGTAGTAAAAACCCGAGAAATCCGTCCGTTTGTCATTTGTTATCGAATCGACCTAAAGCCAGATCGTCAAATTAGCCGCTCTTCTCTCTGAAACGCTTGTACTTATCGTCTGCAAAGCTATGTCGCGTGCTGCGGTATGCGGAGGCACTAAAAGCACCATAGTAGAACTCAGATGAAGCTTCTAAGTTGATGTAATAGCCAGTAAGAAGTAGTACAATTCAAGTTTTAGGTATCGATTATTGACTTTTTAGATAGCTTTGGTGCCTTGGACATGAGCTAGGACCTTAACATTCTGCATGAAAGGAGGACTAGCAACCGATTTGCATGGGAGAATGTGAAAAGTGTTCATATGTAGTAAAAACCCGAGAAATCGATCCGTTTTCGTCATTTGTTATCGAATCGTCTTAAAGCCAAATCGTCACATTAGCCGCTCTTCACTCTGAAACGGTTGTACTTATCGTCGGCAAAGCTATGTCGCATGCTGCGGTATGCTGAGACACTACAAGCAGCATAGTAGAACACAGATGAAGTTTCTAAGTTGATGTAATAGCCAGTAAGAAGTAGTACATTTCAAGTTTTAGGTATTGATTATTGACTTTTTAGCTGGCTTTGGTGCCTTGGACATGAGCTAGGACCTTAAGATTCTGCATGAAAGGAGGACTAGCAGCCGAGTTGCACGGGAGAATGTGAAAAGTGTTCATATGTAGTAAAAACCTAAGAAATTCGTCCGTTTTCGTCATTTGTTATCGAATCGACATAAAGCCAGATCGTCACATTGGCCGCTCTTCTCTCTGAAACGGTTGTACTTATCGTCTGCAAAGCTATGTCGCATGCTGCGGTATGCGGAGACAATAAAAGCACCATAGTAGAACACAGATGAAGCTTCTAATTTGACGTAATAGCCAGTTAGAAGTAGTACAATTCAAGTTTTAGGTATCGACTATTGACTTTTTAGCTGGCTTTGGTGCCTTGGACATGAGCTAGGACCTTAACATTCTGCATGAAAGGAGGACTAGCAACCGATTTGCATGGGAGAATGTGAAAAGTGTTCATAAGTAGTAAAAACCCGAGAAATCGGTCCGTTTTCGTCATTTGTTATCGAATCGTCTTAAAGCCAAATCGTCACATTAGCCGCTCTTCACTCTGAAACGGTTGTACTTATCGATTGCAAAGCTATGTCGCGTGCTGCGGTATGCGGAGACACTAAAAGCACCATAGTAGAACACAGATGAAGCTTCTACGTTGATGTAACCGCCAGGAAGAAGTAGTACAATTCAAGTTTTAGGTGTCGGTTATTGACTTTTTAGCAGGCTTTGGTGCCTTGGACAAAAGCTAGGACCTTAACATTCTGTATGAAAGGAGGACTAGCAGCCGATTTGCATGGGAGAATGTGAAAAGTGTTCATATGTAGTAAAAACCTGAGAAATCCGTCCGTTTTCGTCATTTGTTATCAAATCGACTTAAAGCCAGATCGTCAAAATGGCCGCTCTTTTCTCTGAAACGGTTGTACTTATCGTCTGCAAAACTATGTCGCGTGCTGCGGTATGCTGAGAAACTAAAAGCACCGTAGTAGAACACAGATGTAGCTTCTACGTTGACGTAATAGCCAGGAAAAAGTAGTACAATGCAAGTTTTAGGTATTGATTATTGACTTTTTAGCTGGCTTTGGTGCCTTGGACATGAGCTAGGACCTTAAGATTCTGCATGAATGGAGGACTAGCAGCCTAGTTGCAAGGGAGAATGTGAAAAGTGTTCATATGTAGTAAAAACCTGAGAAATCGGGCCGTTTTCGTCATTAGTTATCGAATCGACTTAAAGCCAGATCGTCACATTGGCCGCTCTTCTCTCTGAAACGGTTGTACTTATCGTCTACAAAGCTATGTCGCGTGCTGCGATATGCGGAGACACTAAAATCACCATAGTAGAACACAAATGATGCTTCTAAGTTGATGTAATAGCCAGTAAGAAGTAGTCCAATTCAAGATTTAGGTATCGATTATTGACTTTTTAGCTGGCTTTGGTTCCTTGGACATGAGCTAGGACCTTATGATTCTGCATGAAACGAGGACTAGCGGCCGCGTTGCACGGGAGTATGTGAAAAGTGTTCATATGTAGTAAAAACCTGAGAAATCCGTCCATTTTCGTCATTTGTTATCGAATCGACTTAAAGCTAGATCGTCACATTGGCCGCTCTTCTCTCTGAAACGGTTGTACTTATCGTCTGCAAAACAATGTCGCGTGTTGCGGTATGCGGAGAAACTAAAAGCACCGTAGTAGAACACAGATGAAGCTTCTAAGGTGATGTAATAGCCAGGAAGAAGTAGTACAATTCAAGTTTTAGGTATTGATTATTGACTTTTTAGCTGGCTTTGTTGCCTTGGACATGAGCTAGGACCTTAAGATTCTGCATGAAAGGAGGACTAGCAGCCGAGTTGCACGGGAGAATGTAAAAAGTGTTCATATGTAGTAAAAACCTTAGAAATCCGTCCGTTTTCGTCATTTGTTATCGAATCGACTTAAAGCCAGATCGTCATATTGGCTGCTCTTCTCTCTGAAACGGTTGTACTTATCGTCTGCAAAGCCATGTCGCGTGCTGCGGTATGTGGAGACACTAAAAGCACCATAGTAGAACACAGATGAAGCTTCTAAGTTGATGTAATAGCCAGTAAGAAGTAGTAGAATTCAAGTTTTAGGTATCGACTATTGACTTTTTAGTTGGCTCTGGTGCCTTCGACATGAGCTAGGACCTTAAGATTCTGCATGAAAGGAGGACTAGCAGCCGAGTTGCACGGGAGAATGTAAAAAGTGTTCATATGTAGTAAAAACCTGAGAAATCGGTCCGTTTTCGTCATTTGTTATCGAATCGACTTAAAGCCAGATCGTCACATTGGCCGCTGTTCTCTCTGAAACGCTTGTACTTATCGTCTGCAAAGCTATGTCGCGTGCTGCGGTATGCGGAAACACTAAAATCACCATAGTAGAACACAGATGAAGCTTCTAAGTTGATGAAATAGCCAGTAAGAAGTAGTACAATTCAAGTTTTAGGTATCGATTATTGACTTTTTAACTGGCTTTGGTGCCTTGGACAAGAGCTAGGACTTTAAGATTCTGCATAAAAGGTGGACTAGCAGCCCAGTTGCACGGGAGAATGTGAAAAGTGTTCATATGTATTAAAAATTTGAGACATCCGTCCGTTTTCGTCATTTGTTATCGAATCGACTTAAAGCCAGATCGTCACATTGGCCGCTCTGCTCTCGGAAACGGTTGTACTTATCGTCTGCAAAGCTATGTCGCTTGTTGCCGTAGGCGGAAACAGAAAAGCACCATAGTAGAACACAGATGAAGCTTCTAAGTTGATGTAATAGCCAGTAAGAAATAGTAGAATTCAAGTTTTTGGTATCGATTATTGACTTTTTAGCTGGCTTTGGTGCCTTGGACATGAGCTAGGACCTTAAGATTCTGCATGAAAGGAGGACTAGCAGCCGAGTTGCACGGGAGAATGTGAAAAGTGTTCATATGTAGTAAAAACCTTAGAAATCCGTCCGTTTTCGTCATTTGTTATCGAATCGACTTAAAGCCAGATCGTCACATTGGCCGCTCTTCTCTCTGAAACAGTTGTACTTATCGTCTGCAATGCTATGTCGCGTGCTGCGGTATGCGGAGGCACTAAAAGCACCATAGTAGAACGCAGATGTAGCTTCTAAGTTGATGTAATAGCCAGTAAGAAGTAGTAGAATTCAAGTTTTAGGTATCGATTATTGACTTTTTAGCTGGCTTTGGTGCCTTGGACATGAGCTAGGACCTTAAGATTCTGCATGAAAGGAGGACTAGCAGCCGAGTTGCACGGGAGAATGTGAAAAGTGTTCATATGTAGTAAAAACCTGTGAAATTCGTCCGTTTTCGTCATTTGTTATCGAATCGACTTAAAGCCAGATCGTCACATTGGCCGCTCTTCTCTCTGAAACGCTTGTAGTTATCGTCTGCAAAGCTATGTCGCATACTGCGTTATGCTGAGACACTACATGCAGCATAGTAGAACACAGATGAGGTTTCTAAGTTGATGTAATAGCCAGTAAGAAGTAGTACAATTCAAGTTTTAGGTATCGATTATTGACTTTTTAGCTAGCTTTGGTGTCATGGACATGAGCTAGGACCTTAAGATTCTGCATGAAAGGAGGACTAGCAGCCGAGTAGCACGGGAGACTGTGAAAAGTGTTCATATGTAGTAAAAACCTGAGAAATTCGTCCGTTTTCGTCATTTGTTATCGAATCGACTTAAAGCCAGATCGTCACATTGGCCGCTCTTCTCTCTGAAACGCTTGTACTTATCGTCTGCAAAGCTATGTCGCATGCTGCGGTATGCTGAGACACTACAAGCAGCATAGTAGAACACAAATGATGCTTCTAAGTTGATGTAATAGCCAGTAAGAAGTAGTCCAATTCAAGATTTAGGTATCGATTATTGACTTTTTAGCTGGCTTTGGTGCCTTGGACATGAGCTAGGACCTTATGATTCTGCATGAAACGAGGACTAGCGGCCGCGTTGCACGGGAGTATGTGAAAAGTGTTCATATGTAGTAAAAACCTGAGAAATCCGTCCATTTTCGTCATTTGTTATCGAATCGACTTAAAGCTAGATCGTCACATTGGCCGCTCTTCTCTCTGAAACGGTTGTACTTATCGTCTGCAAAACTATGTCGCGTGTTGCGGTATGCGGAGAAACTAAAAGCACCGTAGTAGAACACAGATGAAGCTTCTAAGTTGATGTAATAGCCAGGAAGAAGTAGTACAATTCAAGTTTTAGGTATTGATTATTGACTTTTTAGCTGGCTTTGTTGCCTTGGACATGAGCTAGGACCTTAAGATTCTGCATGAAAGGAGGACTAGCAGCCGAGTTGCAAGGGAGAATGTGAAAAGTGTTCATATGTAGTAAAAACCTGAGAAATCGGTCCGTTTTCGTCATTTGTTATCGAATCGACTTAGAGCCAGATCGTCACATTGGCCGCTGTTCTCTCTGAAACGCTTGTTCTTATAGTCTGCAAAGCTATGTCGCGTGCTGCGGTATGCGGAAACACTAAAATCACCATAGTAGAACACAGATGAAGCTTCTAAGTTGATGTAATAGCCAGGAAGAAGTAGTACAATTCAAGTTTTAGGTATTGATTATTGACTTTTTAGCTGGCTTTGTTGCCTTGGACATGAGCTAGGACCTTAAGATTCTGCATAAAAGGAGGACTAGCAGCCCAGTTGCACGGGAGAATGTGAAAAGTGTTCATATGTATTAAAAATTTGAGACATCCGTCCGTTTTCGTCATTTGTTATCGAATCGACTTAAAGCCAGATCGTCACATTGGCCGCTCTGCTCTCGGAAACGGTTGTACTTATCGTCTGCAAAGCTATGTCGCTTGTTGCCGTAGGCGGAAACAGAAAAACACCATAGTAGAACACAGATGAAGCTTCTAAGTTGATGTAATAGCCAGTAAGAAATAGTAGAATTCAAGCTTATGGTATCGATTATTGGCTTTTTAGCTGGCTTTGGTGCCTTGGACATGAGCTAGGACCATAAGATTCTGCATGAAAGGAGGACTAGCAGCCGAGTTGCACGGGAGAATGTGAAAAGTGTTCATATGTAGTAAAAACCTTAGAAATCCGTCCGTTTTCGTCATTTGTTATCGAATCGACTTAAAGCCAGATCGTCACATTGGCCGCTCTTCTCTCTGAAACGGTTGTACTTATCGTCTGCAATGCTATGTCGCGTGCTGCGGTATGCGGAGGCACTAAAAGCACCATAGTAGAACACAGATGAAGCTTCTAAGTTGATGTAATACAAAGGAAGAAGTAGTACAATTCAAGTTTTAGGTATCGATTATTGACTTTTTAGCTAGCTTTGGTGTCATGGACATGAGCTAGGACCTTAAGATTCTGCATGAAAGGAGGACTAGCAGCCGAGTAGCACGGGAGACTGTGAAAAGTGTTCATATGTAGTAAAAACCTGAGAAATTCGTCCGTTTTCGTCATTTGTTATCGAATCGACTTAAAGCCAGATCGTCACATTGGCCGCTCTTCTCTCTGAAACGCCTGTACTTATCGTCTGCAAAGCTATGTCGCATGCTGCAGTATGCTGAGACACTAAAAGCAGCATAGTAGAACACAGATGAAGCTTCTATGTTGATGTAATAGCCAGTAAGAAGTAGTACAATTCAAGTTTTAGGTATCGATTATTGACTTTTTAGCTGGCTTTGGTGCCTTGGACATGAGCTAGGACCTTAAGATTCTGCATGAAAGGAGGACTAGCAGCCGATTTGCACGGGAGAATGTGAAAAGTGTTCATAAGTAGTAAAAACCTGAGAAACTCGTCCGTTTTCGTCATTTGTTTTCGAATCGACTTAAAGCCAGATCGTCACATTGGCCGCTCTTCTCTCTGAAACGGTTGTACTTATCGATTGCAAAGCTATGTCGCGTGCTGCGGTATGCGGAAACACTAAAATCACCATAGTAGAACACAGATGAAGCTTCTAAGTTGATGTAATAGCCAGTAAGAAGTAGTCCAATTCAAGTTTTAGGTATTGATTATTGACTTTTTAGCTGGCTTTGTTGCCTTGGACATGAGCTAGGACCTTAAGATTCTGCATAAAAGGAGGACTAGCAGCCCAGTTGCACGGGAGAATGTGAAAAGTGTTCATATGTATTAAAAATTTGAGACATCCGTCCGTTTTCGTCATTTGTTATCGAATCGACTTAAAGCCAGATCGTCACATTGGCCGCTCTGCTCTCGGAAATGGTTGTACTTATCGTCTGCAAAGCTATGTCGCTTGTTGCCGTAGGCGGAAACAGAAAAACACCATAGTAGAACACAGATGAAGCTTCTAAGTTGATGTAATAGCCAGTAAGAAATAGTAGAATTCAAGCTTATGGTATCGATTATTGACTTTTTAGCTGGCTTTGGTGCCTTGGACATGAGCTAGGACCTTAAGATTCTGCATGAAAGGAGGACTAGCAGCCGAGTAGCACGGGAGACTGTGAAAAGTGTTCATATGTAGTAAAAACCTGAGAAATTCGTCCGTTTTCGTCATTTGTTATCGAATCGACTTAAAGCCAGATCGTCACATTGGCCGCTCTTCTCTCTGAAACGCTTGTACTTATCGTCTGCAAAGCTATGTCGCATGCTGCAGTATGCTGAGACACTAAAAGCAGCATAGTAGAACACAGATGAAGCTTCTATGTTGATGTAATAGCCAGTAAGAAGTAGTACAATTCAAGTTTTAGGTATCGATTATTGACTTTTTAGCTGGCTTTGGTGCCTTGGACATGAGCTAGGACCTTAACATTCTGCATGAAAGGAGGACTAGCAGCCGAGTTGCACGGGAGAATGTGAAAAGTGTTCATATGTATTAAAAACCTGGGAAATTCGTCCGTTTTCGTCATTTGTTATCGAATCGACTTAAAGCCAGATCGTCACATTGGCCGCTCTGCTCTCAGAAACGGTTGTACTTATCGTCTGCAAAGCTATGTCGCGTGCTGCGGTATGCGGAGACACTAAAAGCACCATAGTAGAACACAGATGAAGCTTCTAAGTTGATGTAATACAAAGGAAGAAGTAGTACAATTCAAGTTTTAGGTATCGATTATTGACTTTTTAGCTGGCTTTGGTGCCTTGGACATGAGCTAGGACCTTAAGATTCTGCATGAAAGGAGGACTAGCAGCCGATTTGCACGGGAGAATGTGAAAAGTGTTCATAAGTAGTAAAAACCTGAGAAACTCGTCCGTTTTCGTCATTTGTTTTCGAATCGACTTAAAGCCAGATCGTCACATTGGCCGCTCTTCTCTCTGAAACGGTTGTACTTATCGATTGCAAAGCTATGTCGCGTGCTGCGGTATGCGGAGACACTAAAAGCACCATAGTAGAACACAGATGAAGCTTCTAAGTTGATGTAACAGCCAGGAAGAAGTAGTACAATTCAAGTTTTAGGTATTGATTATTGACTTTTTAGCTGGCTTTGGTGCCTTGGACATGAGCTAGGACCTTAAGATTCTGCATGAAAGGAGGACTAGCAGCCGAGTTGCACGGGAGAATGTGAAAAGTGTTCATATGTAGTAAAAACCTAAGAAATTCGTCCGTTTTCGTCATTTGTTATCGAATCGACTTAAAGCCAGATCGTCACATTGGCCGCTCTTCTCTCTGAAACGGTTGTACTTATCGTCTGTAAAGCTATGTCGCATGCTGCGGTATGCGGAGACAATAAAAGCACCATAGTAGAACACAGATGAAGCTTCTAATTTGACGTAATAGGCAGTTAGAAGTAGTACAATTCAAGTTTTAGGTATCGACTATTGACTTTTTAGCTGGCTTTGGTGCCTTGGACATGAGCTAGGACCTTAACATTCTGCATGAAAGGAGGACTAGCAACCGATTTGCATGGGAGAATGTGAAAAGTGTTCATATGTAGTAAAAACCCGAGAAATCGGTCCGTTTTCGTCATTTGTTATCGAATCGTCTTAAAGCCAAATCGTCACATTAGCCGCTCTTCACTCTGAAACGGTTGTACTTATCGATTGCAAAGCTATGTCGCGTGCTGCGGTATGCGGAGACACTAAAAGCACCATAGTAGAACACAGATGAAGCTTCTAAGTTGATGTAACAGCCAGGAAGAAGTAGTACAATTCAAGTTTTAGGTGTCGGTTATTGACTTTTTAGCAGGCTTTGGTGCCTTGGACAAAAGCTGGGACCTTAACATTCTGTATGAAAAGAGGACTAGCAGCCGATTTGCATGGGAGAATGTGAAAAGTGTTCATATGTAGTAAAAACCCGAGAAATCCGTCCGTTTGTCATTTGTTATCGAATCGACTTAAAGCCAGATCGTCAAATTAGCCGCTCTTCTCTCTGAAACGGTTGTACTTATCGATTGCAAAGCTATGTCGCGTGCTGCGGTATGCGGAGACACTAAAAGCACCATAGTAGAACACAGATGAAGCTTCTAAGTTGATGTAATAGCCAGTAAGAAGTAGTACAATTCAAGTTTTAGGTATCGATTATTGACTTTTTAGCTAGCTTTGGTGCCTTGGACATGAGCTAGGACCTTATGATTCTGCATGAAAGGAGGACTAGCAGCCGAGTTGCACGGGAGAATGTGAAAGGTGTTCATATGTCATAAAAACCTGAGAAATCCGTCCGTTTTCGTGATTTGTTATCGAATCGACTTAAAGCCAGATCGTCACATTGGCCGCTATTCTCTCTGAAACGGTTGTACTTATCGTCTGCAAAGCTATGTCGCGTGCTGCGGTATGCTGAGACACTAAAAGCACCATAGTAGAACACAGATGAAGCTTCTAAGTTGATGTAATAGCCAGTAAGAAATAGTACAGTTCAAGTTTTAGGTATCGAATATTGACATTTAGCTAGCTTTGGTGCCTTGGACATGAGCTAGGACCTTATGATTCTGCATGAAAGGAGGACTAGCAGCCGAGTTGCACGGGAGAATGTGAAAAGTGTTCATATGTAGTAAAAACCTGAGAAATCCGTCCGTTTTCGTCATTTGTTATCAAATCGACTTAAAGCCAGATCGTCACAATGGCCGCTCTTTTCTCTGAAACGGTTGTACTTATCGTCTGCAAAACTATGTCGCGTGCTGCGGTATGCAGAGAAACTAAAAGCACCGTAGTAGAACACAGATGTAGCTTCTACGTTGACGTAATAGCCAGGAAGAAGTAGTACAATTCAAGTTTTAGGTATTGATTATTGACTTTTTAGCTGGCTTTGGTGCCTTGGACATGATCTAGGACCTTAAGATTCTGCATGAATGGAGGACTAGCAGCCTAGTTGCAAGGGAGAATGTGAAAAGTGTTCATATCTAGTAAAAACCGGAGAAATCGGTCCGTTTTCGTCATTAGTTATCGAATCGACTTAAAGCCAGATCGTCACATTGGCCGCTCTTCTCTCTGAAACGGTTGTACTTATCGTCTACAAAGCTATGTCGCGTGCTGCGATATGCGGAGACACTAAAAGCACCATAGTAGAACACAAATGATGCTTCTAAGTTGATGTAATAGCCAGTAAGAAGTAGTCCAATTCAAGATTTAGGTATCGATTATTGACTTTTTAGCTGGCTTTGGTGCCTTGGACATGAGCTAGGACCTTATGATTCTGCATGAAACGAGGACTAGCGGCCGCGTTGCACGGGAGTATGTGAAAAGTGTTCATATGTAGTAAAAACCTGAGAAATCCGTCCATTTTCGTCATTTGTTATCGAATCGACTTAAAGCTAGATCGTCACATTGGCCGCTCTTCTCTCTGAAACGGTTGTACTTATCGTCTGCAAAACTATGTCGCGTGTTGCGGTATGCGGAGAAACTAAAAGCACTGTAGTAGAACACAGATGAAGCTTCTAAGTTGATGTAATAGCCAGGAAGAAGTAGTACAATTCAAGTTTTAGGTATTGATTATTGACTTTTTAGCTGGCTTTGGTGCCTTGGACATGAGCTAGGACCTTATGATTCTGCATGAAAGGAGGACTAGCAGCCGAGTTGCACGGGAGAATGTGAAAAGTGTTCATATGTAGTAAAAACCTGAGAAATCCGTCCGTTTTCGTCATTTGTTATCAAATCGACTTAAAGCCAGATCGTCACAATGGCCGCTCTTTTCTCTGAAACGGTTGTACTTATCGTCTGCAAAACTATGTCGCGTGCTGCGGTATGCAGAGAAACTAAAAGCACCGTAGTAGAACACAGATGTAGCTTCTACGTTGACGTAATAGCCAGGAAGAAGTAGTACAATTCAAGTTTTAGGTATTGATTATTGACTTTTTAGCTGGCTTTGGTGCCTTGGACATGATCTAGGACCTTAAGATTCTGCATGAATGGAGGACTAGCAGCCTAGTTGCAAGGGAGAATGTGAAAAGTGTTCATATCTAGTAAAAACCGGAGAAATCGGTCCGTTTTCGTCATTAGTTATCGAATCGACTTAAAGCCAGATCGTCACATTGGCCGCTCTTCTCTCTGAAACGGTTGTACTTATCGTCTGTAAAGCTATGTCGCATGCTGCGGTATGCGGAGACAATAAAAGCACCATAGTAGAACACAGATGAAGCTTCTAATTTGACGTAATAGCCAGTTAGAAGTAGTACAATTCAAGTTTTAGGTATCGACTATTGACTTTTTAGCTGGCTTTGGTGCCTTGGACATGAGCTAGGACCTTAACATTCTGCATGAAAGGAGGACTAGCAACCGATTTGCATGGGAGAATGTGAAAAGTGTTCATATGTAGTAAAAACCCGAGAAATCGGTCCGTTTTCGTCATTTGTTATCGAATCGTCTTAAAGCCAAATCGTCACATTAGCCGCTCTTCACTCTGAAACGGTTGTACTTATCGATTGCAAAGCTATGTCGCGTGCTGCGGTATGCGGAGACACTAAAAGCACCATAGTAGAACACAGATGAAGCTTCTAAGTTGATGTAACAGCCAGGAAGAAGTAGTACAATTCAAGTTTTAGGTGTCGGTTATTGACTTTTTAGCAGGCTTTGGTGCCTTGGACAAAAGCTGGGACCTTAACATTCTGTATGAAAAGAGGACTAGCAGCCGATTTGCATGGGAGAATGTGAAAAGTGTTCATATGTAGTAAAAACCCGAGAAATCCGTCCGTTTGTCATTTGTTATCGAATCGACTTAAAGCCAGATCGTCAAATTAGCCGCTCTTCTCTCTGAAACGGTTGTACTTATCGATTGCAAAGCTATGTCGCGTGCTGCGGTATGCGGAGACACTAAAAGCACCATAGTAGAACACAGATGAAGCTTCTAAGTTGATGTAATAGCCAGTAAGAAGTAGTACAATTCAAGTTTTAGGTATCGATTATTGACTTTTTAGCTAGCTTTGGTGCCTTGGACATGAGCTAGGACCTTATGATTCTGCATGAAAGGAGGACTAGCAGCCGAGTTGCACGGGAGAATGTGAAAGGTGTTCATATGTCATAAAAACCTGAGAAATCCGTCCGTTTTCGTGATTTGTTATCGAATCGACTTAAAGCCAGATCGTCACATTGGCCGCTATTCTCTCTGAAACGGTTGTACTTATCGTCTGCAAAGCTATGTCGCGTGCTGCGGTATGCTGAGACACTAAAAGCACCATAGTAGAACACAGATGAAGCTTCTAAGTTGATGTAATAGCCAGTAAGAAATAGTACAGTTCAAGTTTTAGGTATCGAATATTGACATTTAGCTAGCTTTGGTGCCTTGGACATGAGCTAGGACCTTATGATTCTGCATGAAAGGAGGACTAGCAGCCGAGTTGCACGGGAGAATGTGAAAAGTGTTCATATGTAGTAAAAACCTGAGAAATCCGTCCGTTTTCGTCATTTGTTATCAAATCGACTTAAAGCCAGATCGTCACAATGGCCGCTCTTTTCTCTGAAACGGTTGTACTTATCGTCTGCAAAACTATGTCGCGTGCTGCGGTATGCAGAGAAACTAAAAGCACCGTAGTAGAACACAGATGTAGCTTCTACGTTGACGTAATAGCCAGGAAGAAGTAGTACAATTCAAGTTTTAGGTATTGATTATTGACTTTTTAGCTGGCTTTGGTGCCTTGGACATGATCTAGGACCTTAAGATTCTGCATGAATGGAGGACTAGCAGCCTAGTTGCAAGGGAGAATGTGAAAAGTGTTCATATCTAGTAAAAACCGGAGAAATCGGTCCGTTTTCGTCATTAGTTATCGAATCGACTTAAAGCCAGATCGTCACATTGGCCGCTCTTCTCTCTGAAACGGTTGTACTTATCGTCTACAAAGCTATGTCGCGTGCTGCGATATGCGGAGACACTAAAAGCACCATAGTAGAACACAAATGATGCTTCTAAGTTGATGTAATAGCCAGTAAGAAGTAGTCCAATTCAAGATTTAGGTATCGATTATTGACTTTTTAGCTGGCTTTGGTGCCTTGGACATGAGCTAGGACCTTATGATTCTGCATGAAACGAGGACTAGCGGCCGCGTTGCACGGGAGTATGTGAAAAGTGTTCATATGTAGTAAAAACCTGAGAAATCCGTCCATTTTCGTCATTTGTTATCGAATCGACTTAAAGCTAGATCGTCACATTGGCCGCTCTTCTCTCTGAAACGGTTGTACTTATCGTCTGCAAAACTATGTCGCGTGTTGCGGTATGCGGAGAAACTAAAAGCACTGTAGTAGAACACAGATGAAGCTTCTAAGTTGATGTAATAGCCAGGAAGAAGTAGTACAATTCAAGTTTTAGGTATTGATTATTGACTTTTTAGCTGGCTTTGGTGCCTTGGACATGAGCTAGGACCTTATGATTCTGCATGAAAGGAGGACTAGCAGCCGAGTTGCACGGGAGAATGTGAAAAGTGTTCATATGTAGTAAAAACCTGAGAAATCCGTCCGTTTTCGTCATTTGTTATCAAATCGACTTAAAGCCAGATCGTCACAATGGCCGCTCTTTTCTCTGAAACGGTTGTACTTATCGTCTGCAAAACTATGTCGCGTGCTGCGGTATGCAGAGAAACTAAAAGCACCGTAGTAGAACACAGATGTAGCTTCTACGTTGACGTAATAGCCAGGAAGAAGTAGTACAATTCAAGTTTTAAGTATTGATTATTGACTTTTTAGCTGGCTTTGGTGCCTTGGACATGATCTAGGACCTTAAGATTCTGCATGAATGGAGGACTAGCAGCCTAGTTGCAAGGGAGAATGTGAAAAGTGTTCATATCTAGTAAAAACCGGAGAAATCGGTCCGTTTTCGTCATTAGTTATCGAATCGACTTAAAGCCAGATCGTCACATTGGCCGCTCTTCTCTCTGAAACGGTTGTACTTATCGTCTACAAAGCTATGTCGCGTGCTGCGATATGCGGAGACACTAAAAGCACCATAGTAGAACACAAATGATGCTTCTAAGTTGATGTAATAGCCAGTAAGAAGTAGTCCAATTCAAGATTTAGGTATCGATTATTGACTTTTTAGCTGGCTTTGGTGCCTTGGACATGAGCTAGGACCTTATGATTCTGCATGAAACGAGGACTAGCGGCCGCGTTGCACGGGAGTATGTGAAAAGTGTTCATATGTAGTAAAAACCTGAGAAATCCGTCCATTTTCGTCATTTGTTATCGAATCGACTTAAAGCTAGATCGTCACATTGGCCGCTCTTCTCTCTGAAACGGTTGTACTTATCGTCTGCAAAGCTATGTCGCGTGTTGCGGTATGCGGAAACACTAAAATCACCATAGTAGAACACAGATGAAGCTTCTAAGTTGATGTAATAGCCAGTAAGAAGTAGTACAATTAAAGTTTTAGGTATCGGTTAATGACTTTTACCCTTCTTTGGTGTCTTGGACACGAGCTAGGAAATTAAGATTTTGCATGAAGGAGGACTATCAGCCGAGTTGCACGGGAGAATGTGAAAAGTGTTCATATGTAGTAAAAACCTGAGAAATCCGTCCGTTTTCGTCATTTGTTATCGAATCGACTTAAAGCCAGATCGTCACATTGGCCGCTCTTCTCTCCGAAACGGTTGTACTTATCGTCTGAAAGCTATGTCGCGTGCTGCGGTATACGGAGACACTAAAAGCACCATAGTAGAACACAGATGAAGCTTCTAAGATGATGTAATAGCCAGTAAGATTTAGTACAATACCAGTTTTAGGTATCGATTATTGACTTTTAGCTGGCTTTGGTGCCTTGGACATGAGCTAGGATCTTAAGATTCTGCATGAAAGGAGGACTAGCAGCCGAGTTGCACGGGAGAATGTGAAAAGTGTTCATATGTAGTAAAAACCTTAGAGATCCGTCCGTTTTCGTCATTTGTTATCGAATCGACTTAAAGCCAGATCGTCACATTGGCCGCTCTTCTCTCTGAAACGGTTGTACTTATCGTCTGCAATGCTATGTCGCGTGCTGCGGTATGCGGAGGCACTAAAAGCACCATAGTAGAACACAGATGAAGCTTCTAAGTTGATGTAATAGCCAGTAAGAAGTAGTAGAATTCAAGTTTTAGGTATCGATTATTGACTTTTTAGCTGGCTTTGGTGCCTTGGACATGAGCTAGGACCTTAAGATTCTGCATGAAAGGAGGACTAGCAGCCGAGTTGCACGGGAGAATGTGAAACGTGTTCATATGTATTAAAAACCTGGGAAATTCGTCCGTTTTCGTCATTTGTTATCGAATCGACTTAAAGCCAGATCGTCACATTGGCCGCTCTTCTCTCTGAAACGCTTGTAGTTATCGTCTGCAAAGCTATGTCGCATACTGCGTTATGCTGAGACACTACATGCAGCATAGTAGAACACAGATGAGGTTTCTAAGTTGATGTAATAGCCAGTAAGAAGTAGTACAATTCAAGTTTTAGGTATCGATTATTGACTTTTTAGCTGGCTTTGGTGCCTTGTACATGAGCTAGGACCTTAAGATTCTGCATGAAAGGAGGACTAGCAGCCGAGTTGCAGGGGAGAATGTAAAAAGTGTTCATATGAAGTAAAGACCTGAGTAATCCGTCCGTTTTCGTCATTTGTTATCGAATCGACTTAAAGCCAGATCGTCACATTGGCCGCTCTGCTCTCAGAAACGGTTGTACTTATCGTCTGCAAAGATATGTCGCGTGCTGCGGTATGCGGAGACACTAAAAGCACCATAGTAGAACACAGATGAAGCTTCTAAGTTGATGTAATACAAAGGAAGAAGTAGTACAATTCAAGTTTTAGGTATCGATTATTGACTTTTTAGCTGGCTTTGGTGCCTTGGACATGAGCTAGGACCTTAAGATTCTGCATGAAAGGAGGACTAGCAGCCGATTTGCACGGGAGAATGTGAAAAGTCTTCACATGTAGTAAAAACCCGAGAAATCCGTCCGTATTCGTCATTTGTTATCGAATCGACTTAAAGCCAGATCGTCACATTGGCCGCTCTTCTCTCTGAAACGGTTGTACTTATCGATTGCAAAACTATGTCGCGTGCTGCGGTATGCGGAGACAGTAAAAGCACCATAGTAGAACACAGATGAAGCTTCTAAGTTGATGTAATAGCCAGTAAGAAGTAGTACAATTCAAGTTTTAGGTATCGGTTATTGACTTTTTACCCTTCTTTGGTGCCTTGGACATCAGCTAGGACCTTAAGATTCTGCATGAAAGGAGGAGTAGCAGCCGAGTTGCAGGGGAAAATGTGAAAAGTGTTCATATGTAGTAAAAACATGAGAGATCTGTCCGTTTTCGTCATTTGTTATCGAATCGACTTAAAGCCAGATCGTCACATTGGCCGCTCTTCTCTCGGAAACGGTTGTACTTATCGTCTGCAAAGCTATGTCGCGTGTTGCCGTAGGCGGAAACAGGAAAACCACCATAGTAGAACACAGATGAAGCTTCTAAGTTGATGTAATAGCGAGTAAGAAGTAGTCCAATTCAAGTTTTAGGTATCGTTTATTGACTTTTTAGCTGGCTTTGGTGCCTTGGACATGAGCTAGGACCTTAAGATTCTGCATGAAAGGAGGACTAGCAGCCGAGTAGCACGGGAGAATGTGAAAAGAGTTCATATGTAGTAAAAACCTGAGAAATTCGTCCGTTTTCGTCATTTGTTATCGAATCGACTTAAAGCCAGATCGTCACATTGGCCGCTCTTCTCTCTGAAACGGTTGTACTTATCGTCTACAAAGCTATTTCGCATGCTGCGGTATGCGGAGACACTAAAATCACCATAGTAGAACACAGATTGAGCTACTAAGTTGATGTAATAGCCAGTAAGAAGTAGTACAATTTAAGTTTTAGGTATCGATTATTGACTTTTTAGCTAGCTTTGGTGCCTTGGACATGAGCTAGGACCTTAAGATTCTGCATGAAAGGAGGACTAGCAGCCGAGTTGCAGGGGAGAATGTAAAAAGTGTTCATATGAAGTAAAAACCTGAGAAATCCGTCCGTTTGCGTCATTTGTTATCGAATCGACTTAAAGCCAGATCGTCACATTGGCCGCTCTGCTCTCGGAAACGGTTGTACTTATCGTCTGCAAAGCTATTTCGCGTGTTGCCGTAGGCGGAAACAGGAAAAGCACCATAGTAGAACACAGATGAAGCTTCTAAGTTGATGTAATAGCGAGTAAGAAGTAGTCCAATTCAAATTTTAGGTATCGATTATTGACTTTTTAGCTGGCTTTGGTGCCTTGGACATGAGCTAGGACCTTAAGATTCTGCATGAAAGGAGGACTAGCAGCCGAGTAGCACGGCAAAATGTGAAAAGTGTTCATATGTTGTAAAAACCTGGGAAATTCGTCCGTTTTCGTCATTTGTTATCGAATCGACTTAAAGCCACATCGTCTTATTGGCCGCTCTTCTCTCTGAAACGCTTGTACTTATCGTCTGCAAAGCTATGTCGCATGCTGCGGTATGCTGAGACACTACAGGCAGCATAGTAGAACACAGATGAAGCTTCTAAGTTGACGTAATAGCCAGTAAGAATTAGTACAATTCAAGTTTTAGGTATCGATTATTGACTTTTTAGCTAGATTTGGTGCCTTGGACATGAGCTAGGACCTTAAGATTCTGCATGAAAGGAGGACTAGCAGCCGAGTAGCACGGGAGAATGTGAAAAGTGATCATATGTAGTAAAAACCTGAGAAATTCGTCCGTTTTCTTCATTTGTTATCGAATCGACTTAAAGCCTGATCGTCACATTGGCCGCTCTTCTCTCTGAAACGCTTGTACTTATCGTCTGCAAAGCTATGTCGCATGCTGCGGTATGCTGAGACACTACAAGCAGCATAGTAAAACACAGATGAAGCTTCTAAGTTGATGTAATAGCCAGTTAGAAGTAGTACAATTCAAGTTTTAGGTATCGACTATTGACTTTTTACCTGGCTTTGGTGCCTTGGACATGAGATAGGACCTTAAGATTCTGCATGAAACGAGGACTAGCAGCCGAGTTGCAGGGGAGAATGTAAAAAGTGTTCATATGAAGTAAAAACCTGAGTAATCCGTCCGTTTTCGTCATTTGTTATCGAATCGACTTAAAGCCAGATCGTCACATTGGCCGCTCTGCTCTCGGAAACGGTTGCACTTATCGTCTGCAAAGCAATGTCGCGTTTTGCCGTAGGCGGAAACAGAAAAGCACCATAGTAGAACACAGATGAAGCTTCTAAGTTGATGTAATAGCCAGTAAGAAGTAGACCAATTCAAGATTTAGGTATCGATTATTGACTTTTTAGCTGGCTTTGGTGCATTGGACATGAGCTAGGACTTTAAGATTCTGCATAAAAGGAGGACTAGCAGCCCAGTTGCACGGGAGAATGTGAAAAGTGTTCATATGTATTAAAAACCTGAGACATCCGTCCATTTTCGTCATTTGTGATCGAATCGACTTGAAGCCAGATCGTCACATTGGCCGCTCTTCTCTCTGAAACGGCTGTACTTATCGTCTGCAAACCTATGTCGCGTGCTGCGGTATGCGGAGACACTAAAAGCACCATAGTAGAACACAGATGGAGCTTCTAAGTTGATGTAATAGCCAGTAAGAAGTAGTACAATTCAAGTTTTAGGTATCGATTATTGACTTTTTAGCTGGCTTTGGTGCCTTGGACATGAGCTAGTACCTTAAAATTCTGCATGAAAGGAGGACTAGCATCCGAGTTGCACGGGAGAATGTGAAAAGTGTTCATATGTAGTAAAAACGTTAGAAATCCATCCGTTTTCGTCATTTGTTATCGAATCGACTTAAAGCCAGATCGTCACTTTGGCCGCTCTTCTCTCTGAAACGGTTGTACTTATCGTCTGCAAAGCTATGTCGCGTGCTGCGGTATGTGGAGACACTAAAATTACCATAGTAGAACACAGATAAAGCATCTAAGTTGATGTAATAGCCAGTAAAAAGTAATCCAATTCAAGTTTTAGGTATCGATTATTGACTTTTTAGCTGGCTTTGGTGCCTTCGACATGAGCTAGGACCTTAAGATTCTGCATGAAAGGAGGACTAGCAGCCGAGTTGCAGGGGAAAATGTGAAATGTGTTCATATGTAGTTAAAACCTGAGAAATCCGTCCGTTTTCGTCCTTTGTTATCCAATCGATTTAATGCCAGATTGTCACATTGGCCGCTCTGCTCTCGGAAACGGTTGTACTTATCGTCTGCAAAGCTATGTCGCGTGTTGCCGTAGGCGGAAATAGGAAAATCACCATAGTAGAACACAGATGAAGCTTCTAAGTTGATGTAATAGCCAGTAAGAAGTAGTACAATTAAAGTTTTAGGTATCGGTTAATGACATTTACCCTTCTTTGGTGCCTTGGACATGAGCTAGGACCTTAACATTCTGCATGAAAGGATTACTACCAGCCGAGTTGCACGGGAGAATGTGAAAAGTGTTCATTTGTAGTAAAAACCTTAGAAATCCGTCCGTTTTCGTCATTTGTTATCAAATCGACTTAAAGCCAGATCGTCACATTGGCCGCTCTTCTCTCTGAAACGGTTGTACTTATCGTCTGCAAAGCTATGTCGCGTGCTGCGGTATGCGGAGACACTAAAAGCACCATAGTAGAACACAGATGAAGCTTCTAAGTTGATGTAATAGCCAGTAAGAAGTAGTAGAATTCAAGTTTTAGGTATCCATTATTGACTTTTTAGCTGGTTTTGGTACCTTGGACATGAGCTAAGACCTTAATATTCTGCATGAAAGGAGGACTAGCAGCCGAGTTGCACGGGAGAATGTGAAAAGTGTTCATATGTAGTAAAAACCTGAGAAATCCGTACGTTTTCGTCATTTGTTATCGAATCGAGTTAAAGCCAGATCGTCACATTGGCCGCTCTTCTCTCTGAAAAAGTTGTACTTATCGTCTGCAAAGCTATGTCGCGTGCTGCGGTATGCGGACACACTAAAAGCACCATAGTAGAAAACAGATGAAGCTTCTAAGTTGATGTAATAGCCAGTCAGAAGTAGTACAATTAAAGTTTTAGGTATCGGTTAATGACATTTACCCTTCTTTGGTGCCTTGGACACGAGCTAGGAAATTAAGATTTTGCATGAAGGAGGACTATCAGCCGAGTTGCACGGGAGAATGTGAAAAGTGTTCATATGTAGTAAAAACCTGAGAAATCCGTCCGTTTTCGTCATTTGTTATCGAATCGACTTAAAGCCAGATCGTCACATTGGCCGCTCTTCTCTCTGAAACGGTTGTACTTATCGTCTGTAAAACTATGTCGCGTGCTGCGGTATGCGGAGAAACTAAATGCACCGTAGTAGAACACAGATGAAGCTTCTAAGTTGATGTAATAGCCAGGACGAAGTAGTATGATTCAAGTTTTAGGTATCCATTATTGACTTTTTAGCTGGCTTTGGTACCTTGGACATGAGCTAAGACCTTAAGATTCTGCATGAAAGGAGGACTAGCAGCCGAGTTGCACGGGAGAATGTGAAAAGTGTTCATATGTAGTAAAAACCTGAGAAATCCGTACGTTTTCGTCATTTGTTATCGAATCGAGTTAAAGCCAGATCGTCACATTGGCCGCTCTTCTCTCTGAAAAAGTTGTACTTATCGTCTGCAAAAATATGTCGCGTGCTGCGGTATGCGGACACACTAAAAGCACCATTGTAGAAAACAGATGAAGCTTCTAAGTTGATGTAATAGCCAGTAAGAAGTAGTACAATTCAATTTTTAGGTATCGATTATTGACTTTTCAGCTAGCTTTGATGCTTTGGACATGTGCTAGGACCTTAAGATTCTGCATGAAAGGAGGACTAGAAGCTGAGTAGCACGGGAGAATGTGAAAAGTGTTCATATGTAGTAAAAACCGAGAAATTCGTCCGTTTTCGTCATTTGTTATCGAATCGTCTTAAAGCCAGATCGTCACATTGGCCGCTCTTCTCTCTGAAACGCTTGTACTTATCGTCTGCAAAGCTATGTCGCATGCTGCGGTATGCTGAGACACTACAAGCAGCATAGTAGAACACAGATGAGGCTTCTAAGTTGATGTAATAGCCAGTAAGAAGTAGTACAATTCAAGTTTTAGGTATCGATTATTGACTTTTTAGCTGGCTTTGGTGCCTTGGACAAAAGCTAGGACCTTAACATTCTGTATGAAAGGAATACTAGCAGCCGATTTGCATGGGAGAATGTGAAAAGTGTTAATATGTAGTAAAAACCCGAGAAATCCGTCCGTTTTCGTCATTTGTTATCGAATCGACTTAAAGCCAGATCGTCAAATTAGCCGCTCTTCTCTCTGAAACGGTTGTACTTATCGATTGCAAAGCTATGTCGCGTGCTGCGGTATGCGGAGACACTAAAAGCACCATAGTAGAACACAGATGAAGCTTCTAAGTTGATGTAATAGCCAGTACGAAGTAGTACAATTCAAGTTTTAGTTATCGATTATTGACTTTTTAGCTAGCTTTGGTGCCTTGGACATGAGCTAGGACCTTATGATTCTGCATGAAAGGAGGACTAGCAGCCGAGTTGCACGGGAGAATGTGAAAAGTGTTCATATGTAGTAAAAACCTGAGAAATCCGTCCGTTTTCGTCATTTGTTATCGAATCTACTTAAAGCTAGATCGTCACATTGGCCGTTCTTCTCCCTGAAACGGTTGTATTTATCGTCTACAAAGCTATGTCGCGTGCTGCGATATGCGGAGACACTAAAATCACCATAGTAGAACACAGATGAAGCTTCTAAGTTGATGTAATAGCCAGTAAGAAGTAGTACAATTAAAGTTTTAGGTATCGGTTATTGACTTTTTACCCTTCTTTGGTGCCTTGGACACGAACTAGGAACTTAAGATTTCGCATGAAGGAGGACTAGCAGCCGAGTTGCACGGGAGAATGTGAAAAGTGTTCATATGTAGTAAAAACCTGAGAACTCCGTCCGTTTTCGTCATTTGTTATCGAATCGACTTAAAGCCAGATCGTCACATTGGCCGCTCTTCTCTCTGAAACGGTTGTACTTATCGTCTGCAAAGCTATGTCGCGTGCTGCGGTATGCGGAGACACTAAAATCACCATAGTAGAACAATGATGAAGCATCTAAGTTGATGTAATAGCCAGTAAGAAGTAGTCCAATTCAAGTTTTAGGTATCGATTATTGACTTTTTAGCTGGCTTTGGTGACTTGGACATGAGCTAGGACGTTAAGATTCTGCATGAAAGGAGGACTAGCAGCCGAGTTGCCCAGGAGAATGTGAAAAGTGTTCATATGTAAAAAAATACCGGAGAAATCCGTCCGTTTTCGTCATTTGTTATCGAATCGACTTAAAGCCAGATCGTCACATTGGTCGCTCTTCTCTCTGACACGGTTGTACTTATCGTCAACAAAGATATGTCGCGTGCTGCGGTATGCGGAGACACTAAAATCACCGTAGTAGAACACAGATGAAGCTTCTAAGTTGTTGTAATAGCCAGTAAGAAGTAGTACAATTCAAGTTTTAGGTATCGATTATTGACTTTTTAGCTAGCTTTGGTGCCTTGGACATGAGCTAGGACCTTAAGATTCTGCATGAAAGGAGGACTAGCAGCCGAGTTGCACGGGAGAATGTGAAAAGTGTTCATATGTAGTAAAAACCAGAGAAATCCGTCCGTTTTCGTCATTTGTTATCGAATCGACTTAAAGCCAGATCGTCACATTGGCCGCTCTTCTCTCTGAAACACTTGTACTTATCGTCTGCAAAGGTATGTCGCGTGCTGCGGTATGCTGAGACACTAAAAGCACCATAGTAGAACACAGATGAAGCTTCTAAGTTGATGTAATAACCAGTAAGAAGTAGTCCAATTCAAATTTAGGTATCGATTATTGACCTTTTAGCTGGCTTTGGTGCCTTCGACATGAGCTAGGACCTTAAGATTCTGCATGAAAGGAGGACTAGTAGCCGAGTTGCAGGGGAAAATGTGAAAAGTGTTCATATGTAGTTAAAACTTCAGAAATCCGTCCGTTTTCGTCATTTGTTATCGAATCGATTTAAAGCCAGATCGTCACATTGGCCGCTCTGCTCTCGGAAACGGTTGTACTTATCGTCTGCAAAGCTATGTCGCGTGTTGCCGTAGGCGGAAACAGGAAAAGCACCATAGTAGAACACAGATCAAGCTTCAAAGTTGATGTAATAGCCAGTAAGAAGTAGTACAATTAAAGTTTTAGGTATCGGTTAATGACATTTACCGTTCTTTGGTGCCTTGGACGCGAGCTAGGAAATTAAGATTTTGCATGAAGGAGGACTATCAGCCGAGTTGCACGAGAGAATGTGAAAAGTGTTCATATGTAGTAAAAACCTGAGAAATCCGTCCGTTTTCGTCATTTGTTATCGAATCGACTTAAAGCCAGATCGTCACATTGGCCGCTCTTCTCACTGAAACGGTTGTATTTATCGTCTGCAAAGCTATGTCGCGTGCTGCGGTATGCGGAGACACTAAAAGCACCATAGTAGAACACAGATGAAGCTTCTAAGTTGATGTAATAGCCAGTAAGAAGTAGTATGAATCAAGTTTTAGGTATCCATTATTGACTTTTTAGCTGGCTTTGGTACCTTGGACATGAGCTAAGACCTTAAGATTCTGCATGAAAGGAGGACTAGCAGCCGAGTTGCACGGGAGAATGTGAAAAGTGTTCATATGTAGTAAAAACCTGAGAAATCCGTACGTTTTCGTCATTTGTTATCGAATCGAGTTAAAGCCAGATCGTCACATTGGCCGCTCTTCTCTCTGAAAAAGTTGTACTTATCGTCTGCAAAGCTATGTCGCGTGCTGCGGTATGCGGACACACTAAAAGCACCATAGTAGAAAACAGATGAAGCCTCTAAGTTGATGTAATAGCCAGTAAGAAGTAGTACAATTCAAGTTTTAGGTATCGATTATTGACTTGTTAGCTTGCTTTGATGCCTTGGACATGAGCTAGGACCTTAAGATTCTGCATGAAAGGAGGACTAGCAGCCGAGTAGCCCGGGAGAATGTGAAAAGTGTTCATATGTAGTAAAAACCTGAGAAATTCGTCCGTTTTCGTCATTTGTTATCGAATCGACTTAAAGCCAGATCGTCACATTGGCCGCTCTTCTCTCTGAAACGCTTGTACTTATCGTCTGCAAAGCTATGTCGCATGCTGCGGTATGCTGAGACACTACAAGCAGCATAGTAGAACACAGATGAAGCTTCTAAGTTGATGTAATAGCCAGTAAGAAGTAGTACAATTCAAGTTTTAGATATCGATTATTGACTTTTTAGCTGGCTTTGGTGCCTTGGACAAAAGCTAGGACCTTAACATTCTGTATGAAAGGAATACTAGCAGCCGATTTGCAAGGGAGAATGTGAAAAGTGTTAATATGTAGTAAAAACCCGAGAAATCCGTCCGTTTTCGTCATTTGTTATCGAATCGACTTAAAGCCAGATCGTCAAATTAGCCGCTCTTCTCTCTGAAACGGTTGTACTTATCGATTGCAAAGCTATGTCGCGTGCTGCGGTATGCGGAGACACTAAAAGCACCATAGTAGAACACAGATGAAGCTTCTAAGATGATGTAATAGCCAGTACGAAGTAGCACAATTCAAGTTTTAGTTATCGATTATTGACTTTTTAGCTAGCTTTGGTGCCTTGGACATGAGCTAGGACCTTATGATTCTGCATGAAAGGAGGACTAGCAGCCGAGTTGCACGGGAGAATGTGAAAAGTGTTCATATGTAGTAAAAACCTGAGAAATCCGTCCGTTTTCGCCATTTGTTATCGAATCTACTGAAAGCTAGATCGTCACATTGGCCGCTCTTCTCTCTGAAACGGTTGTACTTATCGTCTACAAAGCTATGTCGCGTGCTGCGATATGCGGAGACATTAAGAGCACCATAGTAGAACACAGATGAAGCTTCTAAGTTGATGTAATAGCCAGTAAGAAGTAGTACAATTAAAGTTTTAGGTATCGGTTATTGACTTTTTACCCTTCTTTGGTGCCTTGGACACGAACTAGGAACTTAAGATTTTGCATGAAGGAGGACTAGCAGCCGAGTTGCACGGGAGAATGTGAAAAGTGTTCATATGTAGTAAAAACCTGAGAACTCCGTCCGTTTTCGTCATTTGTTATCGAATCGACTTAAAGCCAGATCGTCACATTGGTCGCTCTTCTCTCTGACACGGTTGTACTTATCGTCAACAAAGATATGTCGCGTGCTGCGGTATGCGGAGACACTAAAATCACCATAGTAGAACACAGATGAAGCTTCTAAGTTGTTGTAATAGCCAGTAAGAAGTAGTACAATTCAAGTTTTAGGTATCGATTATTGACTTTTTAGCTAGCTTTGGTGCCTTGGACATGAGCTAGGACCTTAAGATTCTGCATGAAAGGAGGACTAGCAGCCGAGTTGCACGGGAGAATGTGAAATGTGTTCATATGCAGTAAAAACCTGAGACATCCGTCCGTTTTCGTCATTTGTTATCGAATCGACTTAAAGCCAGATCGTCACATTGGCCGCTCTTCTCTCTGAAACGGTTGTACTTATCATCTGCAAAGCTATGTCGCGTGCTGCGGTATGCGGAGACACTAAAAGCACCATAGTAGAACACAGATGAAGCTTCTAAGTTGATGTAATATCCAGTAAGAAGAAGTAATAATCAAGTTTTAGGTATCGGTTATTGACTTTTTACACTTCTTTGGTGCCTTGGACACGAGCTAGGAACTTAAGATTTTGCATGAAGGAGGACTAGCAGCCGAGTTGCACGGGAGAATGTGAAAAGTGTTCATATGAAGTAAAAACCTGAGAAATCCGTCCGTTTTCGTCATTTGTTATCGAATCGACTTAAAGCCAGATCGTCACATTGGCCGCTCTTCTCTCTGAAACGGTTGTACATATCGTCTGCAAAGCTATGTCACGTGCTGCGGTATGCGGAGACACTAAAATCACCACAGTAGAACACAGATGAAGCTTCTAAGTTGATGCAATATCCAGTAAGAAGTAGTACAATTCGCGTTTTAGGTATCGATTATTGACTTTTTAGCTGGCTTTGGTGCCTTGGACATGAGCTAGGACCTTATGATTCTGCTTGAAAGGAGGACTAGCAGCTCAGTTGCACGGGAGTATGTGAAAAGTGTTCATATGTAGTAAAAACCTGAGAAATCCGTCCGTTTTCGTCATTTGTTATCGAATCGACTTAAAGCCAGATCGACACATTGGCCGCTTTTCTCTCTGAAACGGTTGTACTTATCGTCTGCAAAGCTATGTCGCGTGCTGCGGTATGCTGAGACACTAAAAGCACTATAGTAGAACACAGATCAAGCTTCTAAGTTGATGTAATAGCCAGTAAGAAGTAGGACAATACAAGTATTTGGTATTGAATATTGACCTTTTAGCTGTTTTTGTGCCTTGGACATGAGCTGGGAAATTAAGATTCTGCATGAAAGGAGGACTAGCAGCCGAGTTGCACGGGAGAATGTGAAAAGTGTTCATATGTAGTAAAAACCTGAGAAATCCGTCCGTTTTCGTCATTTATTATCAAATCTACTTAAAGCCAGATCGTCACATTGGCCGCTCTTCTCTCTGAAACGGTTGTACTTATCGTCTGCAAAGCTATGTCGCGTACTGCGGTATTCGGAGACGCTAGAAGCACCATAGTAGAACACAGATGAAGCTTCTAAGATGATGCAATAGCCAGTAAGAAGTAGTACAATTCAAGTTTTAGGTATCGGTTGTTGACTTTTTAGCTGGCTTTGGTGCCTTGGACATGAGCTAGGACCTTAAGATTCTGCAATAAAGGAGGACTAGCAACCGAGTTGCACGGGAGAATGTGAAAAGTGTTCATATGTAGTAAAAACCCGAGAAATCCGTCCGTTTTCGTCATTTGTTTTCGAATCGACTTAAAGCCAGATCGTCAAATTAGCCGCTCTTCTCTCTGAAACGGTTGTACTTATCGATTGCAAAGCTATGTCGCGTGCTGCGGTATGCGGAGACACTAAAAGCACCATAGTAGAAGACAGATGAAGCTTCTAAGTTGATGTAATAGCCAGTAAGAAGTAGTACAATTCAAGTTTTAAGTATCGATTATTGACTTTTTAGCTAGCTTTGGTGCCTTGGACATGAGCTAGGACATTATGATTCTGCATGAAAGGAGGACTAGCAGCCGAGTTGCACGGGAGAATGTGAAAAGTGTTCATATGTAGTAAAAACCTGAGAAATCCGTCCGTTTTCGTCATTTGTTATCGAATCGACTTAAAGCCAGATCGTCACATTGGCCGCTCTTCTCTCTGAAACGGTTGTACTTATCGTCTGCAAAGCTATGTCGCGTGCTGCGGTATGCTGAGACACTAAAAGCACTATAGTAGAACACAGATCAAGCTTCTAAGTTGATGTAATAGCCAGTAAGAAGTAGTACAATTCAAGTTTTAGGTATTGAATATTGAATTTTTAGCTGGCTTTGGTGCCTTGGACATGAGCTAGGACCTTAAGATTCTGCATGAAAGGAGGGCTAGCAGCCGAGTTGCACGGGAGAATGTGAAAAGTGTTCATATGTAGTAAAAACCTGAGAAATCCGTACGTTTTCGTCATTTGTTATCGAATCGAGTTAAAGCCAGATCGTCACATTGGCCGCTCTTCTCTCTGAAAAAGTTGTACTTATCGTCTGCAAAGCTATGTCGCGTGCTGCGGTATGCGGACACACTAAAAGCACCATAGTAGAAAACAGATGAAGCCTCTAAGTTGATGTAATAGCCAGTAAGAAGTAGTACAATTCAAGTTTTAGGTATCGATTATTGACTTTTTAGCTAGCTTTGATGCCTTGGACATGAGCTAGGACCTTAAGATTCTGCATGAAAGGAGGACTAGCAGCCGAGTAGCCCGGGAGAATGTGAAAAGTGTTCATATGTAGTAAAAACCTGAGAAATTCGTCCGTTTTCGTCATTTGTTATCGAATCGACTTAAAGCCAGATCGTCACATTGGCCGCTCTTCTCTCTGAAACGCTTGTACTTATCGTCTGCAAAGCTATGTCGCATGCTGCGGTATGCTGAGACACTACAAGCGGCATAGTAGAACACAGATGAAGCTTCTAAGTTGATGTAATAGCCAGTAAGAAGTAGTACAATTCAAGTTTTAGGTATCGATTATTGACTTTTTAGCTGGCTTTGGTGCCTTGGACAAAAGCTAGGACCTTAACATTCTGTGTGAAAGGAATACTAGCAGCCGATTTGCAAGGGAGAATGTGAAAAGTGTTAATATGTAGTAAAAACCCGAGAAATCCGTCCGTTTTCGTCATTTGTTATCGAATCGACTTAAAGCCAGATCGTCAAATTAGCCGCTCTTCTCTCTGAAACGGTTGTACTTATCGATTGCAAAGCTATGTCGCGTGCTGCGGTATGCGGAGACACTAAAAGCACCATAGTAGAACACAGATGAAGCTTCTAAGATGATGTAATAGCCAGTACGAAGTAGTAAAATTCAAGTTTTAGTTATCGATTATTGACTTTTTAGCTAGCTTTGGTGCCTTGGACATGAGCTAGGACCTTATGATTCTGCATGAAAGGAGGACTAGCAGCCGAGTTGCACGGGAGAATGTGAAAAGTGTTCATATGTAGTAAAAACCTGAGAAATCCGTCCGTTTTCGTCATTTGTTATCGAATCTACTTAAAGCTAGATCGTCACATTGGCCGCTCTTCTCTCTGAAACGGTTGTACTTATCGTCTACAAAGCTATGTCGCGTGCTGCGATATGCGGAGACATTAAAAGCACCATAGTAGAACACAGATGAAGCTTCTAAGTTGATGTAATAGCCAGTAAGAAGTAGTACAATTAAAGTTTTAGGTATCGGTTATTGACTTTTTACCCTTCTTTGGTGCCTTGGACACGAACTAGGAACTTAAGATTTTGCATGAAGGAGGACTAGCAGCCGAGTTGCACGGGAGAATGTGAAAAGTGTTCATATGTAGTAAAAACCTGAGAACTCCGTCCGTTTTCGTCATTTGTTATCGAATCGACTTAAAGCCAGATTGTCACATTGGTCGCTCTTCTCTCTGACACGGTTGTACTTATCGTCAACAAAGATATGTCGCGTGCTGCGGTATGCGGAGACACTAAAAGCACCATAGTAGAACACAGATGAAGCTTCTAAGTTGATGTAATAGCCAGTAAGAAGAAGTAAAATCAAGTTTTAGGTATCGGTTATTGACTTTTTACACTTCTTTGGTGCCTTGGACACGAGCTAGGAACTTAAGATTTTGCATGAAGGAGGACTATCAGCCGAGTTGCACGGGAGAATGTGAAAAGTGTTCATATGTAGTAAAAACCTGAGAAATCCGTCCGTTTTCGTCATTTGTTATCGAATCGACTTAAATCCAGATCGTCACATTGGCCGCTCTTCTCTCTGAAACGGTTGTACATATCGTCTGCAAAGCTATGTCACGTGCTGCGGTATGCGGACACACTGAAAGCACCATAGTAGAAAACAGATGAAGCCTCTAAGTTGATGTAATAGCCAGTAAGAAGTAGTACAATTCAAGTTTTAGGTATCGATTATTGACTTTTTAGCTAGCTATGATGCCTTGGACATGAGCTAGGACCTTAAGATTCTGCATGAAAGGAGGACTAGCAGCCGAGTAGCACGGGAGAATGTGAAAAGTGTTCATATGTAGTAAAAACCTGAGAAATTCGTCCGTTTTCGTCATTTGTTATCGAATCGACTTAAAGCCAGATCGTCACATTGGCCGCTCTTCTCTCTGAAACGCTTGTACTTATCGTCTGCAAAGCTATGTCGCATGCTGCGGTATGCTGAGACACTACAAGCAGCATAGTAGAACACAGATGAGGCTTCTAAGTTGATGTAATAGCCAGTAAGAAGTAGTACAATTCAAGTTTTAGGTATCGATTATTGAATTTTTAGCTGGCTTTGGTGCCTTGGACAAAAGCTAGGACCTTAACATTCTGTATGAAAGGAATACTAGCAGCCGATTTGCAAGGGAGAATGTGAAAAGTGTTAATATGTAGTAAAAACCCGAGAAATCCGTCCGTTTTCGTCATTTGTTATCGAATCGACTTAAAGCCAGATCGTCAAATTAGCCGCTCTTCTCTCTGAAACGGTTGTACTTATCGATTGCAAAGCTATGTCGCGTGCTGCGGTATGCGGAGACACTAAAAGCACCATAGTAGAACACAGATGAAGCTTCTAAGATGATGTAATAGCCAGTACGAAGTAGCACAATTCAAGTTTTAGTTATCGATTATTGACTTTTTAGCTAGCTTTGGTGCCTTGGACATGAGCTAGGACCTTATGATTCTGCATGAAAGGAGGACTAGCAGCCGAGTAGCACGGGAGAATGTGAAAAGTGTTCATATGTAGTAAAAACCTGAGAAATCCGTCCGTTTTCGTCATTTGTTATCGAATCTACTTAAAGCTAGATCGTCACATTGGCCGCTCTTCTCTCTGAAACGGTTGTACTTATCGTCTACAAAGCTATGTCGCGTGCTGCGATATGCGGAGACATTAAAAGCACCATAGTAGAACACAGATGAAGCTTCTAAGTTGATGTAATAGCCAGTAAGAAGTAGTACAATTAAAGTTTTAGGTATCGGTTATTGACTTTTTACCCTTCTTTGGTGCCTTGGACACGAACTAGGAACTTAAGATTTTGCATGAAGGAGGACTAGCAGCCGAGTTGCACGGGAGAATGTGAAAAGTGTTCATATGTAGTAAAAACCTGAGAACTCCGTCCGTTTTCGTCATTTGTTATCGAATCGACTTAAAGCCAGATCGTCACATCGGTCGCTCTTCTCTCTGACACGGTTGTACTTATCGTCAACAAAGATATGTCGCGTGCTGCGGTATGCGGAGACACTAAAATCACCATAGTAGAACACAGATGAAGCTTCTAAGTTGTTGTAATAGCCAGTAAGAAGTAGTACAATTCAAGTTTTAGGTATCGATTATTGACTTTTTAGCTAGCTTTGGTGCCTTGGACATGAGCTAGGACCTTAAGATTCTGCATGAAAGGAGGACTAGCAGCCGAGTTGCACGGGAGAATGTGAAATGTGTTCATATGCAGTAAAAACCTGAGACATCCGTCCGTTTTCGTCATTTGTTATCGAATCGACTTAAAGCCAGATCGTCACATTGGCCGCTCTTCTCTCTGAAACGGTTGTACTTATCATCTGCAAAGCTATGTCGCGTGCTGCGGTATGCGGAGACACTAAAAGCACCATAGTAGAACACAGATGAAGCTTCTAAGTTGATGTAATAGCCAGTAAGAAGAAGTAAAAATCAAGTTTTAGGTATCGGTTATTGACTTTTTACACTTCTTTGGTGCCTTGGACACGAGCTAGGAAATTAAGATTTTGCATGAAGGAGGACTATCAGCCGAGTTGCCCAGGAGAATGTGAAAAGTGTTCATATGTAGTAAAAACCTGAGATATCCGTCCATTTTCGTCATTTGTTATCGAATCGACTTAAAGCCAGATCGTCACATTGGCCGCTCTTCTCTCTGAAAAAAATGTACTTATCGTCTGCAAAGCTATGTCCCGTGCTGCGGTATGCGGACACACTAAAAGCACCATAGTAGAACCCAGATGAAGCGTCTAAGTTGATGTAATAGCCAGTAAGAAGTAGTACAATTAAAGTTTTAGGTATCAGTTAATGACTTTTTACCCTTCTTTGGTGCATTGGACACGTTCTAGGAAATTAAGATTTTGCATGAAGGAGGACTATCAGCCGAGTTGCCCAGGAGAATGTGAAAAGTGTTCATATGTAAAAAAATACCGGAGAAATCCGTCCGTTTTCGTCATTTGTTATCGAATCGACTTAAAGCCAGATCGTCACATTGGTCGCTCTTCTCCCTGACACGATTGTACTTATCGTCAACAAAGATATGTCGCGTGCTGCGGTATGCGGAGACACTAAAATCACCATAGTAGAACACAGATGAAGCTTCCAAGTTGTTGTAATAGCCAGTAAGAAGTAGTACAATTCATGTTTTAGGTATCGATTATTGACTTTTTAGCTAGCTTTGGTGCCTTGGACATGAGCTAGGACCTTAAGATTCTGCATGAAAGGAGGACTAGCAGCCGAGTTGCACGGGAGAATGTGAAAAGTGTTCATATGTAGTAAAAACCTGAGAAATCCGTCCGTTTTCGTCATTTGTTATCGGATCGACTTAAAGCCAGATCGTCACATTGGCCGCTCTTCTCTCTGAAACACTTGTACTTATCGTCTGCAAAGCTATGTCGCGTGCTGCGGTATGCTGAGACACTAAAAGCACCATAGTAGAACACAGATGAAGCTTCTAAGTTGATGTAATAGCCAGTAAGAAGTAGTCCAATTCAAGTTTTAGGTATCGATTATTGACCTTTTAGCTGGCTTTGGTGTCTTGGACATGAGCTAGGACCTTAAGATTCTGCATTAAAGGAGGACTAGTAGCCGAGTTGCAGGGGAAAATGTGAAAAGTGTTCATATGTAGTTAAAACTTGAGAAATCCGTCCGTTTTCGTCATTTGTTATCGAATCGATTTAATGCCAGATCGTCACATTGGCCGCTCTGCTCTCGGAAACGGTTGTACTTATCGTCTGCAAAGCTATGTCGCGTGTTGCCGTAGGCGGAAACAGGAAAAGCACCATAGTAGAACACAGATGAAGCTTCAAAGTTGATGTGATAGCCAGTAAGAAGTAGTACAATTAAAGTTTTAGGTATCGGTTAATGACATTTACCCTTCTTTGGTGCCTTGGACACGAGCTAGGAAATTAAGATTTTGCATGAAGGAGGACTATCAGCCGAGTTGCACGGGAGAATGTGAAAAGTGTTCATATGTAGTAAAAACCTGAGAAATCCGTCCGTTTTCGTCATTTGTTATCGAATCGACTTAAAGCCAGATCGTCACATTGGCCGTTCTTCTCTGTGAAACGGTTGTACTTATCGTCTGTAAAACTATGTCGCGTGCTGCGGTATGCGGAGAAACTAAAAGCACCGTAGTAGAACACAGATGAAGCTTCTAAGTTGATGTAATAGCCAGGACGAAGTAGTACAATTCAAGTTTTTGGTATCGATTATTGACTTTTTAGCTGGCTTTGGTGCCTTGGACATGAGCTAGGACCTTAACAATCTGCATGAAAGGATCACTACCAGCCGAGTTGCACGGGAGAATGTGAAAAGTGTTCATATGTAGTAAAAACCTTAGAAATCCGTCCGTTTTCGTCATTTGTTATCGAATCGACTTAAAGCCAGATCGTCACATTGGCCGCTCTTCTCTCTGAAACGGTTGTACTTATCGTCTGCAAAGCTATGTCGCGTGCTGCGGTATGCGGATACACTAAATGCACCATAGTAGAACACAGATGAAGCTTCTAAGTTGATGTAATAGCCAGTAAGAAGTAGTATGATTCAAGTTTTAGGTATCCAATATTGACTTTCTAGCTGGCTTTGGTACCTTGGACATGAGCTAAGACCTTAAGATTCTGCATGAAAGGAGGACTAGCAGCCGAGTTGCACGGAAGAATGTGAAAAGTGTTCATATGTAGTAAAAACCTGAGAAATCCGTAAGTTTTCGTCATTTGTTATCAAATCGAGTTAAAGCCACATCGTCACATTGGCCGCTCTTCTCTCTGAAAAAGTTGTACTTATCGTCTGCAAAGCTATGTCGCGTGCTGCGGTATGCGGACACACTAAAAGCACCATAGTAGAAAACAGATGAAGCCTCTAAGTTGATGTAATAGCCAGTAAGAAGTAGTACAATTCAAGTTTTAGGTATCGATTATTGACTTTTTAGCTAGCTTTGATGCCTTGGACATGAGCTAGGACCTTAAGATTCTGCATGAAAGGAGGACTAGCAGCCGAGTAGCACGGGAGAATGTGAAAAGTGTTCATATGTAGTAAAAACCTGAGAAATTCGTCCGTTTTCGTCATTTGTTATCGAATCGACTTAAAGCCAGATCGTCACATTGGCCGCTCTTCTCTCTGAAACGCTTGTACTTATCGTCTGCAAAGCTATGTCGCATGCTGCGGTATGCTGAGACACTACAAGCAGCATAGTAGAACACAGATGAGGCTTCTAAGTTGATGTAATAGCCAGTAAGAAGTAGTACAATTCAAGTTTTAGCTATCGATTATTGACTTTTTAGCTGGCTTTGGTGCCTTGGACATGAGCTAGGACGTTAAGATTCTGCATGAAAGGAGGACTAGCAGCCGAGTTGCCCAGGAGAATGTGAAAAGTGTTCATATGTAAAAAAATACCGGAGAAATCCGTCCGTTTTCGTCATTTGTTATCGAATCGACTTAAAGCCAGATCGTCACATTGGTCGCTCTTCTCTCTGACACGGTTGTACTTATCGTCAACAAAGATATGTCGCGTGCTGCGGTATGCGGAGACACTAAAATCACCATAGTAGAACACAGATGAAGCTTCTAAGTTGTTGTAATAGCCAGTAAGAAGTAGTACAATTCAAGTTTTAGGTATCGATTATTGACTTTTTAGCTAGCTTTGGTGCCTTGGACATGAGCTAGGACCTTAAGATTCTGCATGAAAGGAGGACTAGCAGCCGAGTTGCACGGGAGAATGTGAAAAGTGTTCATATGTATTAAAAACCTGAGACATCCGTCCGTTTTCGACATTTGTTATCGAATCGACTTAAAGCCAGATCGTCACATTGGCCGCTCTTCTCTCTGAAACGGTTGTACTTATCGTCTGCAAAGCTATGTCGCGTGCTGCGGTATGCGGAGACACTAAAAGCACCATAGTAGAACACAGATGAAGCTTCTAAGTTGATGTAATAGCCAGAAAGAAGAGGTAAAATTCAAGTTTTAGGTATCGGTTAATGACTTTTTACACTTCTTTGGTGCCTTGGACACGAGCTAGGAACTTAAGATTTTGCTTGAAGGAGGACTAGCAGCCGAGTGGCACGGGAGAATGTGAAAAGTGTTCATATGTAGTAAAAACCTGAGAAATCCGTCCGTTTTCGTCATTTGTTATCGAATCGACTTAAAGCCAGATCGTCACAATGGCCGCTCTTCTCTCTGAAACGGTTGTACTTATCGTCTTTAAAACTATGTCGCGTGCTGCGGTATGCGGAGAAACTAAAAGCACCGTAGTAGAACACAGATGAAGCTTCTAAGTTGATGTAATAGCCAGGAAGAAGTAGTACAATTAAAGTTTTAGGTATCGATTATTGACTTTTTAGCTGGCTTTGGTGCCTTGGACATGAGCTAGGACCTTAAGATTCTGCATGAAAGGAGGACTAGCAGCCGAGTTGCAGGGGAGAATGTAAAAAGTGTTCATATGAAGTAAAAACCTGAGAAATCCGTTCGTTTTCGTCATTTGTTATCGAATCGACTTAAAGCCAGATCGTCACATTGGCCGCTCTTCTCTCTGAAAAAAATGTACTTATCGTCTGCAAAGCTATGTCCCGTGCTGCGGTATGCGGACACACTAAAAGCACCATAGTAGAACCCAGATGAAGCGTCTAAGTTGATGTAATAGCCAGTAAGAAGTAGTACAATTAAAGTTTTAGGTATCAGTTAATGACTTTTTACCCTTCTTTGGTGCATTGGACACGTTCTAGGAAATTAAGATTTTGCATGAAGGAGGACTATCAGCCGAGTTGCCCAGGAGAATGTGAAAAGTGTTCATATGTAAAAAAATACCGGAGAAATCCGTCCGTTTTCGTCATTTGTTATCGAATCGACTTAAAGCCAGATCGTCACATTGGTCGCTCTTCTCTCTGACACGGTTGTACTTATCGTCAACAAAGATATGTCGCGTGCTGCGGTATGCGGAGACACTAAAATCACCATAGTAGAACACAGATGAAGCTTCCAAGTTGTTGTAATAGACAGTAAGAAGTAGTACAATTCAAGTTTTAGGTATCGATTATTGAATTTTTAGCTAGCTTTGGTGCCTTGGACATGAGCTAGGACCTTAAGATTCTGCATGAAAGGAGGACTAGCAGCCGAGTTGCACGGGAGAATGTGAAAAGTGTTCATATGTAGTAAAAACCTGAGAAATCCGTCCGTTTTCGTCATTTGTTATCGGATCGACTTAAAGCCAGATCGTCACATTGGCCGCTCTTCTCTCTGAAACACTTGTACTTATCGTCTGCAAAGCTATGTCGCGTGCTGCGGTATGCTGAGACACTAAAAGCACCATAGTAGAACACAGATGAAGCTTCTAAGTTGATGTAATAGGCAGTAAGAAGTAGTCCAATTCAAGTTTTAGGTATCGATTATTGACCTTTTAGCTGGCTTTGGTGCCTTGGACATGAGCTAGGACCTTAAGATTCTGCATTAAAGGAGGACTAGTAGCCGAGTTGCAGGGGAAAATGTGAAAAGTGTTCATATGTAGTAAAAACCTGAGAAATCCGTCCGTTTTCGTCATTTGTTATCGAATCGACTTAAAGCCAGATCGTCACATTGGCCGTTCTTCTCTGTGAAACGGTTGTACTTATCGTCTGTAAAACTATGTCGCGTGCTGCGGTATGCGGAGAAACTAAAAGCACCGTAGTAGAACACAGATGAAGCTTCTAAGTTGATGTAATAGCCAGGACGAAGTAGTACAATTCAAGTTTTTGGTATCGATTATTGACTTTTTAGCTGGCTTTGGTGCCTTGGACATGAGCTAGGACCTTAACAATCTGCATGAAAGGATTACTACCAGCCGAGTTGCACGGGAGAATGTGAAAAGTGTTCATATGTAGTAAAAACCTTAGAAATCCGTCCGCTTTCGTCATTTGTTATCGAATCGACTTAAAGCCAGATCGTCACATTGGCCGCTCTTCTCTCTGAAACGGTTGTACTTATCGTCTGCAAAGCTATGTCGCGTGCTGCGGTATGCGGATACACTAAAAGCACCATAGTAGAACACAGATGAAGCTTCTAAGTTGATGTAATAGCCAGTAAGAAGTAGTATGATTCAAGTTTTAGGTATCCAATATTGACTTTCTAGCTGGCTTTGGTACCTTGGACATGAGCTAAGACCTTAAGATTCTGCATGAAAGGAGGACTAGCAGCCGAGTTGCACGGAAGAATGTGAAAAGTGTTCATATGTAGTAAAAACCTGAGAAATCCGTAAGTTTTCGTCATTTGTTATCAAATCGAGTTAAAGCCACATCGTCACATTGGCCGCTCTTCCCTCTGAAAAAGTTGTACTTATCGTCTGCAAAGCTATGTCGCGTGCTGCGGTATGCGGACACACTAAAAGCACCATAGTAGAAAACAGATGAAGCCTCTAAGTTGATGTAATAGCCAGTAAGAAGTAGTACAATTCAAGTTTTAGGTATCGATTATTGACTTTTTAGCTAGCTTTGATGCCTTGGACATGAGCTAGGACCTTAAGATTCTGCATGAAAGGAGGACTAGCAGCCGAGTAGCACGGGAGAATGTGAAAAGTGTTCATATGTAGTAAAAACCTGAGAAATTCGTCCGTTTACGTCATTTGTTATCGAATCGACTTAAAGCCAGATCGTCACATTGGCCGCTCTTCTCTCTGAAACGCTTGTACTTATCGTCTGCAAAGCTATGTCGCATGCTGCGGTATGCTGAGACACTACAAGCAGCATAGTAGAACACAGATGAGGCTTCTAAGTTGATGTAATAGCCAGTAAGAAGTAGTACAATTCAAGTTTTAGGTATCGATTATTGACTTTTTAGCTGGCTTTGGTGCCTTGGACATGAGCTAGGACGTTAAGATTCTGCATGAAAGGAGGACTAGCAGCCGAGTTGCCCAGGAGAATGTGAAAAGTGTTCATATGTAAAAAAATACCGGAGAAATCCGTCCGTTTTCGTCATTTGTTATCGAATCGACTTAAAGCCAGATCGTCACATTGGTCGCTCTTCTCTCTGACACGGTTGTACTTATCGTCAACAAAGATATGTCGCGTGCTGCGGTATGCGGAGACACTAAAATCACCATAGTAGAACACAGATGAAGCTTCTAAGTTGTTGTAATAGCCAGTAAGAAGTAGTACAATTCAAGTTTTAGGTATCGATTATTGACTTTTTAGCTAGCTTTGGTGCCTTGGACATGAGCTAGGACCTTAAGATTCTGCATGAAAGGAGGACTAGCAGCCGAGTTGCACGGGAGAATGTGAAAAGTGTTCATATGTATTAAAAACCTGAGACATCCGTCCGTTTTCGACATTTGTTATCGAATCGACTTAAAGCCAGATCGTCACATTGGCCGCTCTTCTCTCTGAAACGGTTGTACTTATCGTCTGCAAAGCTATGTCGCGTGCTGCGGTATGCGGAGACACTAAAAGCACCATAGTAGAACACAGATGAAGCTTCTAAGTTGATGTAATAGCCAGAAAGAAGAGGTAAAATTCAAGTTTTAGGTATCGGTTAATGACTTTTTACACTTCTTTGGTGCCTTGGACACGAGCTAGGAACTTAAGATTTTGCATGAAGGAGGACTAGCAGCCGAGTGGCACGGGAGAATGTGAAAAGTGTTCATATGTAGTAAAAACCTGAGAAATCCGTCCGTTTTCGTCATTTGTTATCGAATCGACTTAAAGCCAGATCGTCACAATGGCCGCTCTTCTCTCTGAAACGGTTGTACTTATCGTCTTTAAAACTATGTCGCGTGCTGCGGTATGCGGAGAAACTAAAAGCACCGTAGTAGAACACAGATGAAGCTTCTAAGTTGATGTAATAGCCAGGAAGAAGTAGTACAATTAAAGTTTTAGGTATCGATTATTGACTTTTTAGCTGGCTTTGGTGCCTTGGACATGAGCTAGGACCTTAAGATTCTGCATGAAAGGAGGACTAGCAGCCGAGTTGCAGGGGAGAATGTAAAAAGTGTTCATATGAAGTAAAAACCTGAGAAATCCGTTCGTTTTCGTCATTTGTTATCGAATCGACTTAAAGCCAGATCGTCACGTTGGCCGCTCTGCTCTCGGAAACGGTTGTACTTATCGTCTGCAAAGCTATGTCGCGTGCTGCGGTATGCGGAGGCTCTAAAAACACCATAGTAGAACACAGATGAAACTTCTAAGTTGCTGTAATAGCCAGTAAGAAGTAATACCATTCAAGTTTTAGGTATCGATTATTGACTTTTTAGCTGGCTATGGTGCCTTGGACATGAGCTAGGACTTTAAGATTCTGCATAAAAGGAGAACTAGCAGCCCAGTTGCACGGGAGAATGTGAAAAGTGTTCATATGTATTAAAAACCTGAGACATCCGTCCGTTTTCGACATTTGTTATCGAATCGACTTAAAGCCAGATCGTCACATTGGCCGCTCTTCTCTCTGAAACGGTTGTACTTATCGTCTGCAAAGCTATGTCGCGTGCTGCGGTATGCGGAGACACTAAAAGCACCATAGTGGAGCACAGATGAAGCTTCTAAGTTGATGTAATAGCCAGTAAGAAGTAGTACAATTCAAGTTTTAGGTATCGATTATTGACTTTTTAGCTGGCTCTGGTGCCTTGGACATGAGCTAGGACCTTAAGATTCTGCATTAAAGGAGGACTAGCAGCCGAGCTGCACGGGAGAATGTGAAATGTGTTCATATGTAGTAAAAACCTGAGAACTCCGTCCGTTTTCGTCATTTGTTATCGAATCGACTTAAAGCCAGATCGTCACATTGGCCGCTCTTCTCTCTGAAACGGTTGTACTTATCGTCTGGAAAGCTATGTCGCGTGCTGCGTTATGCGGAGACACTAAAATCACCATAGTAGAACACAGATGAAGCATCTAAGTTGATGTAATAGCCAGTAAGAAGTAGTCCAATTCAAGTTTTAGGTATCGATTATAGACTTTTTAGCTGGCTTTAGTGCCTTGGACATGAGCTAGGACGTTAAGATTCTGCAGAAAGGAGGACTAGCAGCCGAGTTGCCCAGGAGAATGTGAAAAGCGTTCATATGTAAAAAAATACCTGAGAAATCAGTCCGTTTTCGTCATTTGTTATCGAATCGACTTAAAGCCAGATCGTCACATTGGTCGCTCTTCTCTCTGACACGGTTGTACTTATCGTCTACAAAGATATGTCGCGTGCTGCGGTATGCGGAGACACTAAAATCACCATAGTAGAACACAGATGAAGCTTCTAAGTTGTTGTAATAGCCAGTAAGAAGTAGTACAATTCAAGTTTTAGGTATCGATTATTGACTTTTTAGCTAGCTTTGGTGCCTTGGACATAAGCTAGGACCTTAAGATTCTGCATGAAAGGACTAGCAGCCGAGTTGCACGGGAGAATGTGAAAAGTGTTCATATGCAGTAAAAACCTGAGACATCCGTCCGTTTTCGTCATTTGTTATCGAATCGACTTAAAGCCAGATCGTCACATTGGCCGCTCTTCTCTCTGAAACGGTTATACTTATCGTCAGCAAAGCTATGTCGCGTGCTGCGGTATGCGGACACACTAAAAGCACCATAGTAGAACACAGATGAAGCTTCTAAGTTGATGTAACAGCCAGTAAGAAGAAGTAAAATTCAAGTTTTAGGTATCGGTTATTGACTTTTTACACCTCTTTGGTGCCTTGGACACGAGCTAGGAACTTAAGATTTTGCATGAAGGAGGACTAGCAGCCGAGTTGCACGGGAGAATGTGAAAAGTATTCATATGTAGTAAAAACCTAAGAAATCCGTCCGTTTTCGTCATTTATTATCGAATCTACTTAAAGCCAGATCGTCACATTGGCCGCACTTCTCTCTGAAACAGTTGTACTTATCGTCTGCAAAGCTATTTCGCGTACTGCGGTATTCGGAGACACTAAAAGCACCATAGTAGAACACAGATGAAGCTTCTAAGATGATGTAATAGCCAGTAAGAAGTAGTACAATTCAAGTTTTAGGTATCGGTTGTTGAATTTTTAGCTGGCTTTGGTGCCTTGGACATGAGCTAGGACCTTAAGATTCTGCAATAAAGGAGGACTAGCAGCCGAGTTGCACGGGCGAATGTAAAAAGTGTTCATATGTAGTAAAAACCTAAGAAATCGGTCCGTTTTCGTCATTTGTTATCGAATCGACTTAAAGCCAGATCGTCACATTGGCCGCTCTTCTCTCTGAAACGGTTGTACTTATCGTCTGCAAAGCTATGTCGCGTGTTGCCGTAGGCGGAAACAGGAAAAGCACCATAGTAGAACACAGATGAAACTTCTAAGTTGATGTAATAGCCAGTAAGAAGTAGTCCAATTCAAGATTTAGGTATCGATTATTGACTTTTTAGCTGGCTTTGGTGCCTTGGAGATGAGCTAGGACCTTAAGATTCTGCATGAAAGGAGGACTAGCAGCCGAGTTGCACGGGAGAATGTGAAAAGTGTTCATATGTAGTAAAAACCTAAGAAATTCGTCCGTTTTCGTCATTTGTTATCGAAACGACTTAAAGCCAGATCGTCACATTGGCCGCTCTTCTCTCTGAAACGGTTGTACTTATCGTCTGCAAAGCTATGTCGCGAGCTGCGATATGCGGAGACACTAAAAGCACCATAGTAGAACACAGATGAAGCTTCTAAGTTGACGTAATAGCCAGGAAGAAGTAGTACAATTCAAGTTTTATGTGTCGGTTATTGACTTTTTAGCTGGCTTTGATGCCTTGGACAAAAGCTAGGACCTTAACATTCTGTATGAAAGGAGGACTAGCAGCCGATTTGCATGGGAGAATGTGAAAAGTGTTCATATGTAGTAAAAACCCGAGAAATCCGTCCGTTTTCCTCATTTGTTATCGAATCGACTTAAAACCAGATCGACAAATTAGCCGCTCTTCTCTCTGAAACGGTTGTACTTATCGATTGCAAAGCTACGTCGCGTGCTGCGGTATGCGGAGACACTAAAAGCACCATAGTAGAACACAGATGAAGCTTCTAAGTTGATGTAATAGCCAGTAAGAAGTAGTACAATTCAAGTTTTAGGTATTGATTATTGACTTTTTAGCTAGCTTTGGTGCCTTGGACATGAGCTAGGACCTTAAGATTCTGCATGAAAGGAGGACTAGCAGTCGAGTTGCACGGGAGAATGTGAAAAGTGTTCATATGTAGTAAAAACCTAAGAAATTCGTCCGTTTTCGTCATTTGTTATCGAATCGACTTAAAGCCAGATCGTCACATTGGCCGCTCTTCTCTCTGAAACGGTTGTACTTATCGTCTGCAAAGCTATGTCGCATGCTGCGGTATGCGGAGACAATAAAAGCACCATACTAGAACACAGATGAAGCTTCTAATTTGACGTAATAGCCAGGAAGAAGTAGTACAATTCAAGTTTTAGGTATCGACTATTGACTTTTTAGCTGGCTTTGGTGCCTTGGACATGAGCTAGGATCTTAACATTCTGCATGAAAGGAGGACTAGCAGCCGATTTGCATGGGAGAATGTGAAAAGTGTTCATATGTAGTAAAACCCGAGAAATCCGTCAGTTTTCGTCATTTGTTATCGAATCGTCTTAAAGCCAGATCGTCACATTAGCCGCTCTTCACTCTGAAACGGTTGTACTTATCGATTGCAAAGCTATGTCGCGTGCTGCGGTATGCGGAGACACTAAAATCACCATAGTAGAACACAGATGAAGCTTCTAAGTTGATGTATTAGCCAGTAAGAAGTAGTACAATTCAAGTTTTAGGTATCGATTATTGACATTTAGCTAGCTTTGGTGCCTTGGACATGAGCTAGGACCTTATGATTCTGCATGAAAGGAGGACTAGCAGCCGAGTTGCACGGGAGAATGTGAAAAGTGTTCATATGTAGCAAAAACCTGAGAAATCCGTCCGTTTTCGTCATTTGTTATCGAATCTACTTAAAGCAAGGTCGTCACATTGGCCGCTCTTCTCTCTGAAACGGTTGTACTTATCCTCTACAAAGCTATGTCGCGAGCTGCGATATGCGGAGACACTAAAAGCACCATAGTAGAACACAGATGAAGCTTCTAAGTTGATGTAATAGCCAGTAAGAAGTAGTACAATTAATGTTTTAGGTATCGGTTATTGTATTTTTACCCTTCTTTGGTGCCTTGGACACGAGCTAGGAACTTAAGTTTTTGCATGAGGGAGGACTAGCAGCCGAGTTGCAAGGGAGAATGTGAAAAGTGTTCATATGTAGTAATAACCTGAGAGATCGGTCCGTTTTCGTCATTTGTTATCGAATCGACTTAAAGCCAGATCGTCACATTGGCCGCTCTTCTCTCTGAAACGGTTGTACTTATCGTCTACAAAGCTATGTCGCGTGCTGCGATATACGGAGACACTAAAAGCACCATACTAGAACACAAATGATGCTTCTAAGTTGATGTAATAGCCAGTAAGAAGTAGTCCAATTCAAGATTTAGGTATCGATTATTGACTTTTGAGCTGGCTTTGGTGCCTTGGACATGAGCTAGGACCTTATGATTCTGGATGAAACGAGGACTAGCGGCCGCGTTGCACGGGAGTATGTAAAAAGTGTTCATATGTAGTAAAAACCTGAGAAATCCGTCCATTTTCGTCATTTGTTATCGAATCGACTTAAAGCCAGATCGTCACATTGGCCGCTCTTCTCTCTAAAACGGTTGTACTTATCGTCTGCAAAACTATGTCGCGTGCTGCGGTATGCGGAGAAACTAAAAGCACCGTAGTAGAACACAGATGAAGCTTCTAAGTTGATGTAATAGCCAGGAAGAAGTAGTACAATTCAAGTTTTAGGTATTGATTATTGACTTTTTAGCTGGCTTTGGTGCCTTGGACATGAGCTAGGACCTTAAGATTCTGCATGAAAGGAGGACTAGCAGGCGAGTTGCAAGGGAGAATGTGAAAAGTGTTCATATGTAGTAAAAACCTGAGAAATCGGTCCGTTTTCGTCATTTGTTATCGAATCGACTTAAAGCCAGATCGTCACATTGGCCGCTCTTCTCTCTGAAACACTTGTACTTATCGTCTGCAAAGCTATGTCGCGTGCTGCGGTATGCGGAAACACTAAAATCACCATAGTAGAACACAGATGAACCTTCTAAGTTGCTGTAATAGCCAGTAAGAAGTAATACCATTCAAGTTTTAGGTATCGATTATTAACTTTTTAGCTGGCTTTGGTGCCTTGGACATGAGCTAGGACTTTAAGATTCTGCATAAAAGGAGGACTAGCAGCCCAGTTGCACGGGAGAATGTGAAAAGTGTTCATATGTATTAAAAACCTGAGACATCCGTCCGTTTTCGTCATTTGTTATCGAATCGACTTAAAGCCAGATCGTCACTTTGGCCGCTCTTCTCTCTGAAACGGTTGTACTTATCGTCTACAAAGCTATGTCGCGTGCTGCGATATGCGGAGACATTAAAAGCACCATAGTAGAACACAAATGATGTTTCTAAGTTGATGTAATAGCCAGTAAGAAGTAGTCCAATTCAAGATTTAGGTATCGATTATTGACTTTTTAGCTGGCTTTGGTGCCATGGACATGAGCTAGGACCTTATGATTCTGCATGAAACGAGGACTAGCGGCCGCGTTGCACGGGAGTATGTGAAAAGTGTTCATATGTAGTAAAAACCTGAGAAATCCGTCCATTTTCGTCATTTGTTATCGAATCGACTTAAAGCCAGATCGTCACATTGGCCGCTCTTCTCTCTGAAACGGTTGTACTTATCGTCTGCAAAACTATGTCGCGTGCTGCGGTATGCGGACACACTAAAAGCACCATAGTAGAACCCAGATGAAGCTTCTAAGTTGATGTAATAGCCAGTAAGAAGTAGTACAATTGAAGTTTTAGGTATCAGTTAATGACTTTTTACCCTTTTTTGGTGCCTTGGATACGTTCTAGGAAATTAAGATTATGCATGAAGGAGGACAATCAGCCGAGTTGCACGGGAGAATGTGAAAAGTGTTCATATGTAGTAAAAACCTGAGACATCCGTCCGTTTTCGTCATTTGTTATCGAATCGACTTAAAGCCAGATCGTCAAATTGGCCGCTCTTCTCTCTGAAACGCTAGTACTTATCGTCTGCAATGCTATGTCGCGTGCTGCGGTATGCGGAGGCACTAAAAGCACCATAGTAGAACACAGATGAAGCTTCTAAGTTGATGTAATAGCCAGTAAGAAGTAGTACAATTCAAGTTTTAGGTATTGATTATTGACTTTTTAGCTGGCTTTGGTGCCTTGGACATGAGCTAGGACCTTAAGATTCTGCATGAAAGGAGGACTAGCAGCCGAGTTGCACGGGAGAATGTGAAAAGTGTTCATATGTAGTAAAAACCTAAGAAAATCGTCCGTTTTCGTCATTTGTTATCCAATCGACTTAAAGCCAGATCGACACATTGGCCACTCTTCTCTCTGAAACGGTTGTACTTATCCTCTACAAAGCTATGTCGCGAGCTGCGATATGCGGAGACACTAAAAGCACCATAGTAGAACACAGATGAAGCTTCTAAGTTGACGTAATAGCCAGGAAGAAGTAGTACATTTCAAGTTTTATGTGTCCGTTATTGACCTTTTAGCTGGCTTTGATGCCTTGGACAAAAGCTAGGACCTTAACATTCTGTATGAAAGGAGGACTAGCAGCCGATTTGCATGGGAGAATGTGAAAAGTGTTCATATGTAGTAAAAACCCGAGAAATCCGTCCGTTTTCGTCATTTGTTATCGATTCGACTTAAAACCAGATCGACAAATTAGCCGCTCTTCTCTCTGAAACGGTTGTACTTATCGATTGCAAAGCTATGTCGCGTGCTGCGGTATGCGGAGACACTAAAAGCACCATAGTAGAACACAGATGAAGCTTCTAAGTTGATGTAATAGCCAGTAAGAAGTAGTACAATTCAAGTTTTAGGTATCGATTATTGACTTTTTAGCTAGCTTTGGTGCCTTGGACATGAGCTAGGACCTTATGATTCTGCATGAAAGGAGGACTAGCAGCCGAGTTGCACGGGAGAATGTGAAAAGTGTTCATATGTAGTAAAAACCTGAGAAATCCGTCCGTTTTCGTCATTTGTTATCGAATCGACTTAAAGCCAGATCGTCACATTGGCCGCTCTTCTCTCTGAAACGGTTGTACTTATCGTCTACAAAGCTATGTCGCGTGCTGCGGTATGCGGACACACTAAAAGCACCATAGTAGAACCCAGATGAAGCTTCTAAGTTGATGTAATAGCCAGTAAGAAGTAGTACAATTAAAGTTTTAGGTATCAGTTAATGACTTTTTACCCTTCTTTGGTGCCTTGGACACGTTCTAGGAAATTAAGATTTTGCATGAAGGAGGACTATCGGCCGAGTTGCACGGGAGAATGTGAAAAGTGCTCATATGTAGTAAAAACTTGAGACATCCGTCGGTTTTCGTCATTTGTTATCGAATCGACTTAAAGCCAGATCGTCACATTGGCCGCTCTTCTCTCTGAAACGCTTGTACTTATCGTCTGCAATGCTATGTCGCGTGCTGCGGTATGCGGAAGCACTAAAAGCACCATAGTAGAACACAGATGAAGCTTCTAAGTTGATGTAATAGCCAGTAAGAAGTAGTACAATTCAAGTTTTAGGTATTGATTATTGACTTTTTAGCTAGCTTTGGTGCCTTGGACATGAGCTAAGACCTTAAGATTCTGCATGAAAGGAGGACTAGCAGTCGAGTTGCACGGGAGAATGTGAAAAGTGTTCATATGTAATAAAAACCTAAGAAATTCGTCCGTTTTCGTCATTTGTTATCGAATCGACTTAAAGCCAGATCGTCACATTGGCCGCTCTTCTCTCTGAAACGGTTGTACTTATCGTCTTCAAAGCTATGTCGCATGCTGCGGTATGCGGAGACAATAAAAGCACCATACTAGAACACAGATGAAGCTTCTAATTTGACGTAATAGCCAGGAAGAAGTAGTACAATTCAAGTTTTAGGTATCGACTATTGACTTTTTAGCTGGCTTTGGTGCCTTGGACATGAGCTAGGACCTTAACATTCTGCATGAAATCAGGACTAGCAGCCGATTTGCATGGGAGAATGTGAAAAGTGTTCATATGTAGTAAAAACCCGAGAAATCCGTCAGTTTTCGTCATTTGTTATCGAATCGTCTTAAAGCCAGATCGTCACATTAGCCGCTCTTCACTCTGAAACGGTTGTACTTATCGATTGCAAAGCTATGTCGCGTGCTGCGGTATGCGGAGACACTAAAATCACCATAGTAGAACACAGATGAAGCTTCTAAGTTGATGTAATAGCCAGTAAGAAGTAGTACAATTCAAGTTTTAGGTATCGATTATTGACATTTAGCTAGCTTTGGTGCCTTGGACATGAGCTAGGACCTTATGATTCTGCACGAAAGGAGGACTAGCAGCCGAGTTGCACGGGAGAATGTGAAAAGTGTTCATATGTAGCAAAAACCTGAGAAATCCGTCCGTTTTCGTCATTTGTTATCGAATCTACTTAAAGCAAGGTCGTCACATTGGCCGCTCTTCTCTCTGAAACGGTTGTACTTATCCTCTACAAAGCTATGTCGCGAGCTGCGATATGCGGAGACACTAAAAGCACCATAGTAGAACACAGATGAAGCTTCTAAGTTGATGTAATAGCCAGTAAGAAGTAGTACAATTAATGTTTTAGGTATCGGTTATTGAATTTTTACCCTTCTTTGGTGCCTTGGACACGAGCTAGGAACTTAAGTTTTTGCATGAGGGAGGACTAGCAGCCGAGTTGCAAGGGAGAATGTGAAAAGTGTTCATATGTAGTAATAACCTGAGAGATCGGTCCGTTTTCGTCATTTGTTATCGAATCGACTTAAAGCCAGATCGACACATTGGCCGCTCTTCTCTCTGAAACGGTTGTACTTATCGTCTACAAAGCTATGTCGCGTGCTGCGATATACGGAGACACTAAAAGCACCATACTAGAACACAAATGATGCTTCTAAGTTGATGTAATAGCCAGTAAGAAGTAGTCCAATTCAAGATTTAGGTATCGATTATTGACTTTTGAGCTGGCTTTGGTGCCTTGGACATGAGCTAGGACCTTATGATTCTGGATGAAACGAGGACTAGCGGCCGCGTTGCACGGGAGTATGTAAAAAGTGTTCATATGTAGTAAAAACCTGAGAAATCCGTCCATTTTCGTCATTTGTTATCGAATCGACTTAAAGCCAGATCGTCACATTGGCCGCTCTTCTCTCTGAAACGGTTGTACTTATCGTCTGCAAAACTATGTCGCGTGCTGCGGTATGCGGACACACTAAAAGCACCATAGTAGAACCCAGATGAAGCTTCTAAGTTGATGTAATAGCCAGTAAGAAGTAGTACAATTGAAGTTTTAGGTATCAGTTAATGACTTTTTACCCTTTTTTGGTGCCTTGGATACGTTCTAGGAAATTAAGATTATGCATGAAGGAGGACAATCAGCCGAGTTGCACGGGAGAATGTGAAAAGTGTTCATATGTAGTAAAAACCTGAGACATCCGTCCGTTTTCGTCATTTGTTATCGAATCGACTTAAAGCCAGATCGTCAAATTGGCCGCTCTTCTCTCTGAAACGCTAGTACTTATCGTCTGCAATGCTATGTCGCGTGCTGCGGTATGCGGAGGCACTAAAAGCACCCTAGTAGAACACAGATGAAGCTTCTAAGTTGATGTAATAGCCAGTAAGAAGTAGTACAATTCAAGTTTTAGGTATTGATTATTGACTTTTTAGCTGGCTTTGGTGCCTTGGACATGAGCTAGGACCTTAAGACTCTGCATGAAAGGAGGACTAGCAGCCGAGTTGCACGGGAGAATGTGAAAAGTGTTCATATGTAGTAAAAACCTAAGAAAATCGTCCGTTTTCGTCATTTGTTATCCAATCGACTTAAAGTCAGATCGACACATTGGCCACTCTTCTCTCTGAAACGGTTGTACTTATCCTCTACAAAGCTATGTCGCGAGCTGCGATATGCGGAGACACTAAAAGCACCATAGTAGAACACAGATGAAGCTTCTAAGTTGACGTAATAGCCAGGAAGAAGTAGTACATTTCAAGTTTTATGTGTCCGTTATTGACCTTTTAGCTGGCTTTGATGCCTTGGACAAAAGCTAGGACCTTAACATTCTGTATGAAAGGAGGACTAGCAGCCGATTTGCATGGGAGAATGTGAAAAGTGTTCATATGTAGTAAAAACCCGAGAAATCCGTCCGTTTTCGTCATTTGTTATCGATTCGACTTAAAACCAGATCGACAAATTAGCCGCTCTTCTCTCTGAAACGGTTGTACTTATCGATTGCAAAGCTATGTCGCGTGCTGCGGTATGCGGAGACACTAAAAGCACCATAGTAGAACACAGATGAAGCTTCTAAGTTGATGTAATAGCCAGTAAGAAGTAGTACAATTCAAGTTTTAGGTATCGATTATTGACTTTTTAGCTAGCTTTGGTGCCTTGGACATGAGCTAGGACCTTATGATTCTGCATGAAAGGAGGACTAGCAGCCGAGTTGCACGGGAGAATGTGAAAAGTGTTCATATGTAGTAAAAACCTGAGAAATCCGTCCGTTTTCGTCATTTGTTATCGAATCGACTTAAAGCCAGATCGTCACATTGGCCGCTCTTCTCTCTGAAACGGTTGTACTTATCGTCTACAAAGCTATGTCGCGTGCTGCGGTATGCGGACACACTAAAAGCACCATAGTAGAACCCAGATGAAGCTTCTAAGTTGATGTAATAGCCAGTAAGAAGTAGTACAATTAAAGTTTTAGGTATCAGTTAATGACTTTTTACCCTTCTTTGGTGCCTTGGACACGTTCTAGGAAATTAAGATTTTGCATGAAGGAGGACTATCAGCCGAGTTGCACGGGAGAATGTGAAAAGTGCTCATATGTAGTAAAAACTTGAGACATCCGTCGGTTTTCGTCATTTGTTATCGAATCGACTTAAAGCCAGATCGTCACATTGGCCGCTCTTCTCTCTGAAACGCTTGTACTTATCGTCTGCAATGCTATGTCGCGTGCTGCGGTATGCGGAAGCACTAAAAGCACCATAGTAGAACACAGATGAAGCTTCTAAGTTGATGTAATAGCCAGTAAGAAGTAGTACAATTCAAGTTTTAGGTATTGATTATTGACTTTTTAGCTAGCTTTGGTGCCTTGGACATGAGCTAAGACCTTAAGATTCTGCATGAAAGGAGGACTAGCAGTCGAGTTGCACGGGAGAATGTGAAAAGTGTTCATATGTAATAAAAACCTAAGAAATTCGTCCGTTTTCGTCATTTGTTATCGAATCGACTTAAAGCCAGATCGTCACATTGGCCGCTCTTCTCTCTGAAACGGTTGTACTTATCGTCTTCAAAGCTATGTCGCATGCTGCGGTATGCGGAGACAATAAAAGCACCATACTAGAACACAGATGAAGCTTCTAATTTGACGTAATAGCCAGGAAGAAGTAGTACAATTCAAGTTTTAGGTATCGACTATTGACTTTTTAGCTGGCTTTGGTGCCTTGGACATGAGCTAGGACCTTAACATTCTGCATGAAAGGAGGACTAGCAGCCGATTTGCATGGGAGAATGTGAAAAGTGTTCATATGTAGTAAAAACCCGAGAAATCCGTCAGTTTTCGTCATTTGTTATCGAATCGTCTTAAAGCCAGATCGTCACATTAGCCGCTCTTCACTCTGAAACGGTTGTACTTATCGATTGCAAAGCTATGTCGCGTGCTGCGGTATGCGGAGACACTAAAATCACCATAGTAGAACACAGATGAAGCTTCTAAGTTGATGTAATAGCCAGTAAGAAGTAGTACAATTCAAGTTTTAGGTATCGATTATTGACATTTAGCTAGCTTTGGTGCCTTGGACATGAGCTAGGACCTTATGATTCTGCACGAAAGGAGGACTAGCAGCCGAGTTGCACGGGAGAATGTGAAAAGTGTTCATATGTAGCAAAAACCTGAGAAATCCGTCCGTTTTCGTCATTTGTTATCGAATCTACTTAAAGCAAGGTCGTCACATTGGCCGCTCTTCTCTCTGAAACGGTTGTACTTATCCTCTACAAAGCTATGTCGCGAGCTGCGATATGCGGAGACACTAAAAGCACCATAGTGGAACACAGATGAAGCTTCTAAGTTGATGTAATAGCCAGTAAGAAGTAGTACAATTAATGTTTTAGGTATCGGTTATTGAATTTTTACCCTTCTTTGGTGCCTTGGACACGAGCTAGGAACTTAAGTTTTTGCATGAGGGAGGACTAGCAGCCGAGTTGCAAGGGAGAATGTGAAAAGTGTTCATATGTAGTAATAACCTGAGAGATCGGTCCGTTTTCGTCATTTGTTATCGAATCGACTTAAAGCCAGATCGACACATTGGCCGCTCTTCTCTCTGAAACGGTTGTACTTATCGTCTACAAAGCTATGTCGCGTGCTGCGATATACGGAGACACTAAAAGCACCATACTAGAACACAAATGATGCTTCTAAGTTGATGTAATAGCCAGTAAGAAGTAGTCCAATTCAAGATTTAGGTATCGATTATTGACTTTTGAGCTGGCTTTGGTGCCTTGGACATGAGCTAGGACCTTATGATTCTGGATGAAACGAGGACTAGCGGCCGCGTTGCACGGGAGTATGTAAAAAGTGTTCATATGTAGTAAAAACCTGAGAAATCCGTCCATTTTCGTCATTTGTTATCGAATCGACTTAAAGCCAGATCGTCACATTGGCCGCTCTTCTCTCTAAAACGGTTGTACTTATCGTCTGCAAAACTATGTCGCGTGCTGCGGTATGCGGAGAAACTAAAAGCACCGTAGTAGAACACAGATGAAGCTTCTAAGTTGATGTAATAGCCAGGAAGAAGTAGTACAATTCAAGTTTTAGGTATTGATTATTGACTTTTTAGCTGGCTTTGGTGCCTTGGACATGAGCTAGGACCTTAAGATTCTGCATGAAAGGAGGACTAGCAGGCGAGTTGCAAGGGAGAATGTGAAAAGTGTTCATATGTAGTAAAAACCTGAGAAATCGGTCCGTTTTCGTCATTTGTTATCGAATCGACTTAAAGCCAGATCGTCACATTGGCCGCTCTTCTCTCTGAAACACTTGTACTTATCGTCTGCAAAGCTATGTCGCGTGCTGCGGTATGCGGAAACACTAAAATCACCATAGTAGAACACAGATGAACCTTCTAAGTTGCTGTAATAGCCAGTAAGAAGTAATACCATTCAAGTTTTAGGTATCGATTATTAACTTTTTAGCTGGCTTTGGTGCCTTGGACATGAGCTAGGACTTTAAGATTCTGCATAAAAGGAGGACTAGCAGCCCAGTTGCACGGGAGAATGTGAAAAGTGTTCATATGTATTAAAAACCTGAGACATCCGTCCGTTTTCGTCATTTGTTATCGAATCGACTTAAAGCCAGATCGTCACTTTGGCCGCTCTTCTCTCTGAAACGGTTGTACTTATCGTCTACAAAGCTATGTCGCGTGCTGCGATATGCGGAGACATTAAAAGCACCATAGTAGAACACAAATGATGTTTCTAAGTTGATGTAATAGCCAGTAAGAAGTAGTCCAATTCAAGATTTAGGTATCGATTATTGACTTTTTAGCTGGCTTTGGTGCCATGGACATGAGCTAGGACCTTATGATTCTGCATGAAACGAGGACTAGCGGCCGCGTTGCACGGGAGTATGTGAAAAGTGTTCATATGTAGTAAAAACCTGAGAAATCCGTCCATTTTCGTCATTTGTTATCGAATCGACTTAAAGCCAGATCGTCACATTGGCCGCTCTTCTCTCTGAAACGGTTGTACTTATCGTCTGCAAAACTATGTCGCGTGCTGCGGTATGCGGACACACTAAAAGCACCATAGTAGAACCCAGATGAAGCTTCTAAGTTGATGTAATAGCCAGTAAGAAGTAGTACAATTGAAGTTTTAGGTATCAGTTAATGACTTTTTACCCTTTTTTGGTGCCTTGGATACGTTCTAGGAAATTAAGATTATGCATGAAGGAGGACAATCAGCCGAGTTGCACGGGAGAATGTGAAAAGTGTTCATATGTAGTAAAAACCTGAGACATCCGTCCGTTTTCGTCATTTGTTATCGAATCGACTTAAAGCCAGATCGTCAAATTGGCCGCTCTTCTCTCTGAAACGCTAGTACTTATCGTCTGCAATGCTATGTCGCGTGCTGCGGTATGCGGAGGCACTAAAAGCACCATAGTAGAACACAGATGAAGCTTCTAAGTTGATGTAATAGCCAGTAAGAAGTAGTACAATTCAAGTTTTAGGTATTGATTATTGACTTCTTAGCTGGCTTTGGTGCCTTGGACATGAGCTAGGACCTTAAGATTCTGCATGAAAGGAGGACTAGCAGCCGAGTTGCACGGGAGAATGTGAAAAGTGTTCATATGTAGTAAAAACCTAAGAAAATCGTCCGTTTTCGTCATTTGTTATCCAATCGACTTAAAGCCAGATCGACACATTGGCCACTCTTCTCTCTGAAACGGTTGTACTTATCCTCTACAAAGCTATGTCGCGAGCTGCGATATGCGGAGACACTAAAAGCACCATAGTAGAACACAGATGAAGCTTCTAAGTTGACGTAATAGCCAGGAAGAAGTAGTACATTTCAAGTTTTATGTGTCCGTTATTGACCTTTTAGCTGGCTTTGATGCCTTGGACAAAAGCTAGGACCTTAACATTCTGTATGAAAGGAGGACTAGCAGCCGATTTGCATGGGAGAATGTGAAAAGTGTTCATATGTAGTAAAAACCCGAGAAATCCGTCCGTTTTCGTCATTTGTTATCGATTCGACTTAAAACCAGATCGACAAATTAGCCGCTCTTCTCTCTGAAACGGTTGTACTTATCGATTGCAAAGCTATGTCGCGTGCTGCGGTATGCGGAAGCACTAAAAGCACCATAGTAGAACACAGATGAAGCTTCTAAGTTGATGTAATAGCCAGTAAGAAGTAGTACAATTAAAGTTTTAGGTATCAGTTAATGACTTTTTACCCTTCTTTGGTGCCTTGGACACGTTCTAGGAAATTAAGATTTTGCATGAAGGAGGACTATCAGCCGAGTTGCACGGGAGAATGTGAAAAGTGCTCATATGTAGTAAAAACTTGAGACATCCGTCGGTTTTCGTCATTTGTTATCGAATCGACTTAAAGCCAGATCGTCACATTGGCCGCTCTTCTCTCTGAAACGCTTGTACTTATCGTCTGCAATGCTATGTCGCGTGCTGCGGTATGCGGAAGCACTAAAAGCACCATAGTAGAACACAGATGAAGCTTCTAAGTTGATGTAATAGCCAGTAAGAAGTAGTACAATTCAAGTTTTAGGTATTGATTATTGACTTTTTAGCTAGCTTTGGTGCCTTGGCCATGAGCTAGGACCTTAAGATTCTGCATGAAAGGAGGACTAGCAGTCGAGTTGCACGGGAGAATGTGAAAAGTGTTCATATGTAGTAAAAACCTAAGAAATTCGTCCGTTTTCGTCATTTGTTATCGAATCGACTTAAAGCCAGATCGTCACATTGGCCGCTCTTCTCTCTGAAACGGTTGTACTTATCGTCTGCAAAGCTATGTCGCATGCTGCGGTATGCGGAGACAATAAAAGCACCATACTAGAACACAGATGAAGCTTCTAATTTGACGTAATAGCCAGGAAGAAGTAGTACAATTCAAGTTTTAGGTATCGACTATTGACTTTTTAGCTGGCTTTGGTGCCTTGGACATGAGCTAGGACCTTAACATTCTGCATGAAAGGAGGACTAGCAGCCGATTTGCATGGGAGAATGTGAAAAGTGTTCATATGTAGTAAAAACCCGAGAAATCCGTCAGTTTTCGTCATTTGTTATCGAATCGTCTTAAAGCCAGATCGTCACATTAGCCGCTCTTCACTCTGAAACGGTTGTACTTATCGATTGCAAAGCTATGTCGCGTGCTGCGGTATGCGGAGACACTAAAATCACCATAGTAGAACACAGATGAAGCTTCTAAGTTGATGTAATAGCCAGTAAGAAGTAGTACAATTCAAGTTTTAGGTATCGATTATTGACATTTAGCTAGCTTTGGTGCCTTGGACATAAGCTAGGACCTTATGATTCTGCATGAAAGGAGGACTAGCAGCCGAGTTGCACGGGAGGATGTGAAAAGTGTTCATATGTAGCAAAAACCTGAGAAATCCGTCCGTTTTCGTCATTTGTTATCGAATCTACTTAAAGCAAGGTCGTCACATTGGCCGCTCTTCTCTCTGAAACGGTTGAACTTATCCTCTACAAAGCTATGTCGCGAGCTGCGATATGCGGAGACACTAAAAGCACCATAGTAGAACACAGATGAAGCTTCTAAGTTGATGTAATAGCCAGTAAGAAGTAGTACAATTAAAGTTTTAGGTATCGGTTATTGAATTTTTACCCTTCTTTGGTGCCTTGGACACGAGCTAGGAACTTAAGTTTTTGCATGAGGGAGGACTAGCAGCCGAGTTGCAAGGGAGAATGTGAAAAGTGTTCATATGTAGTAAAAACCTGAGAAATCGGTCCGTTTTCGTCATTTGTTATCGAATCGACTTAAAGCCAGATCGTCACATTGGCCGCTCTTCTCTCTGAAACGGTTGTACTTATCGTCTACAAAGCTATGTCGCGTGCTGCGATATACGGAGACACTAAAAGCACCATACTAGAACACAAATGATGCTTCTAAGTTGATGTAATAGCCAGTAAGAAGTAGTCCAATTCAAGATTTAGGTATCGATTATTGACTTTTGAGCTGGCTTTGGTGCCTTGGACATGAGCTAGGACCTTAGGATTCTGCATGAAAGGAGGACTAGCAGGCGAGTTGCAAGGGAGAATGTGAAAAGTGTTCATATGTAGTAAAAACCTGAGACATCGGTCCGTTTTCGTCATTTTTTATCGAATCGACTTAAAGCCAGATCGCCACATTGGCCGCTCTACTCTCTGAAACACTTGTACTTATCGTCTGCAAAGCTATGTCTTGTGCTGCGGTATGCGGAAACACTAAAATCACCATAGTAGAACACAGATGAACCTTCTAAGTTGCTGTAATAGCCAGTAAGAAGTAATACCATTCAAGTTTTAGGTATCGATTATTAACTTTTTAGCTGGCTTTGGTGCCTTGGACATGAGCTAGGACTTTAAGATTCTGCATAAAAGGAGGACTAGCAGCCCAGTTGCACGGGAGAATGTGTAAAGTGTTCATATGTATTAAAAACCTGAGACATCCGTCCGTTTTCGTCATTTGTTATCGAATCGACTTAAAGCCAGATCGTCACATTGGCCGCTCTTCTTTCTGAAACGGTTGTACTTATCGTCTACAAAGCTATGTCGCGTGCTGCGATATGCGGAGACATTAAAAGCACCATAGTAGAACACAAATGATGTTTCTAAGTTGATGTAATAGCCAGTAAGAAGTAGTCCAATTCAAGATTTAGGTATCGATTATTGACTTTTTAGCTGGCTTTGGTGCCTTGGACATGAGCTAGGACCTTATGATTCTGCATGAAACGAGGACTAGCGGCCGCGTTGCACGGGAGTATGTGAAAAGTGTTCATATGTAGTAAAAACCTGAGAAATCCGTCCATTTTCGTCATTTGTTATCGAATCGACTTAAAGCCAGATCGTCACATTGGCCGCTCTTCTCTCTGAAACGGTTGTACTTATCGTCTGCAAAACTATGTCGCGTGCTGCGGTATGCGGACACACTAAAAGCACCATAGTAGAACCCAGATGAAGCTTCTAAGTTGATGTAATAGCCAGTAAGAAGTAGTACAATTGAAGTTTTAGGTATCAGTTAATGACTTTTTACCCTTTTTTGGTGCCTTGGATACGTTCTAGGAAATTAAGATTATGCATGAAGGAGGACTATCAGCCGAGTTGCACGGGAGAATGTGAAAAGTGTTCATATGTAGTAAAAACCTGAGACATCCGTCCGTTTTCGTCATTTGTTATCGAATCGACTTAAAGCCAGATCGTCAAATTGGCCGCTCTTCTCTCTGAAACGCTTGTACTTATCGTCTGCAATGCTATGTCGCGTGCTGCGGTATGCGGAGGCACTAAAAGCACCATAGTAGAACACAGATGAAGCTTCTAAGTTGATGTATTAGCCAGTAAGAAGTAGTACAATTCAAGTTTTAGGTATTGATTATTGACTTTTTAGCTGGCTTTGGTGCCTTGGACATGAGCTAGGACCTTAAGATTCTGCATGAAAGGAGGACTAGCAGCCGAGTTGCACGGGAGAATGTGAAAAGTGTTCATATGTAGTAAAAACCTAAGAAATTCGTCCGTTTTCGTCATTTGTTATCCAATCGACTTAAAGCCAGATCGTCACATTGGCCACTCTTCTCTCTGAAACGGTTGTACTTATCCTCTACAAAGCTATGTCGCGAGCTGCGATATGCGGAGACACTAAAAGCACCATAGTAGAACACAGATGAAGCTTCTAAGTTGATGTAATAGCCAGTAAGAAGCAGTACAATTCAAGTTTTAGGTATTGATTATTGACTTCTTAGCTGGCTTTGGTGCCTTGGACATGAGCTAGGACCTTAAGATTCTGCATGAAAGGAGGACTAGCAGCCGAGTTGCACGGGAGAATGTGAAAAGTGTTCATATGTAGTAAAAACCTAAGAAATTCGTCCGTTTTCGTCATTTGTTATCCAATCGACTTAAAGCCAGATCGTCAAATTGGCCGCTCTTCTCTCTGAAACGCTAGTACTTATCGTCTGCAATGCTATGTCGCGTGCTGCGGTATGCGGAGGCACTAAAAGCACCATAGTAGAACACAGATGAAGCTTCTAAGTTGATGTAATAGCCAGTAAGAAGTAGTACAATTCAAGTTTTAGGTATTGATTATTGACTTCTTAGCTGGCTTTGGTGCCTTGGACATGAGCTAGGACCTTAAGATTCTGCATGAAAGGAGGACTAGCAGCCGAGTTGCACGGGAGAATGTGAAAAGTGTTCATATGTAGTAAAAACCTAAGAAAATCGTCCGTTTTCGTCATTTGTTATCCAATCGACTTAAAGCCAGATCGACACATTGGCCACTCTTCTCTCTGAAACGGTTGTACTTATCCTCTACAAAGCTATGTCGCGAGCTGCGATATGCGGAGACACTAAAAGCACCATAGTAGAACACAGATGAAGCTTCTAAGTTGACGTAATAGCCAGGAAGAAGTAGTACATTTCAAGTTTTATGTGTCCGTTATTGACCTTTTAGCTGGCTTTGATGCCTTGGACAAAAGCTAGGACCTTAACATTCTGTATGAAAGGAGGACTAGCAGCCGATTTGCATGGGAGAATGTGAAAAGTGTTCATATGTAGTAAAAACCCGAGAAATCCGTCCGTTTTCGTCATTTGTTATCGATTCGACTTAAAACCAGATCGACAAATTAGCCGCTCTTCTCTCTGAAACGGTTGTACTTATCGATTGCAAAGCTATGTCGCGTGCTGCGGTATGCGGAAGCACTAAAAGCACCATAGTAGAACACAGATGAAGCTTCTAAGTTGATGTAATAGCCAGTAAGAAGTAGTACAATTAAAGTTTTAGGTATCAGTTAATGACTTTTTACCCTTCTTTGGTGCCTTGGACACGTTCTAGGAAATTAAGATTTTGCATGAAGGAGGACTATCAGCCGAGTTGCACGGGAGAATGTGAAAAGTGCTCATATGTAGTAAAAACTTGAGACATCCGTCGGTTTTCGTCATTTGTTATCGAATCGACTTAAAGCCAGATCGTCACATTGGCCGCTCTTCTCTCTGAAACGCTTGTACTTATCGTCTGCAATGCTATGTCGCGTGCTGCGGTATGCGGAAGCACTAAAAGCACCATAGTAGAACACAGATGAAGCTTCTAAGTTGATGTAATAGCCAGTAAGAAGTAGTACAATTCAAGTTTTAGGTATTGATTATTGACTTTTTAGCTAGCTTTGGTGCCTTGGCCATGAGCTAGGACCTTAAGATTCTGCATGAAAGGAGGACTAGCAGTCGAGTTGCACGGGAGAATGTGAAAAGTGTTCATATGTAGTAAAAACCTAAGAAATTCGTCCGTTTTCGTCATTTGTTATCGAATCGACTTAAAGCCAGATCGTCACATTGGCCGCTCTTCTCTCTGAAACGGTTGTACTTATCGTCTGCAAAGCTATGTCGCATGCTGCGGTATGCGGAGACAATAAAAGCACCATACTAGAACACAGATGAAGCTTCTAATTTGACGTAATAGCCAGGAAGAAGTAGTACAATTCAAGTTTTAGGTATCGACTATTGACTTTTTAGCTGGCTTTGGTGCCTTGGACATGAGCTAGGACCTTAACATTCTGCATGAAAGGAGGACTAGCAGCCGATTTGCATGGGAGAATGTGAAAAGTGTTCATATGTAGTAAAAACCCGAGAAATCCGTCAGTTTTCGTCATTTGTTATCGAATCGTCTTAAAGCCAGATCGTCACATTAGCCGCTCTTCACTCTGAAACGGTTGTACTTATCGATTGCAAAGCTATGTCGCGTGCTGCGGTATGCGGAGACACTAAAATCACCATAGTAGAACACAGATGAAGCTTCTAAGTTGATGTAATAGCCAGTAAGAAGTAGTACAATTCAAGTTTTAGGTATCGATTATTGACATTTAGCTAGCTTTGGTGCCTTGGACATAAGCTAGGACCTTATGATTCTGCATGAAAGGAGGACTAGCAGCCGAGTTGCACGGGAGGATGTGAAAAGTGTTCATATGTAGCAAAAACCTGAGAAATCCGTCCGTTTTCGTCATTTGTTATCGAATCTACTTAAAGCAAGGTCGTCACATTGGCCGCTCTTCTCTCTGAAACGGTTGAACTTATCCTCTACAAAGCTATGTCGCGAGCTGCGATATGCGGAGACACTAAAAGCACCATAGTAGAACACAGATGAAGCTTCTAAGTTGATGTAATAGCCAGTAAGAAGTAGTACAATTAAAGTTTTAGGTATCGGTTATTGAATTTTTACCCTTCTTTGGTGCCTTGGACACGAGCTAGGAACTTAAGTTTTTGCATGAGGGAGGACTAGCAGCCGAGTTGCAAGGGAGAATGTGAAAAGTGTTCATATGTAGTAAAAACCTGAGAAATCGGTCCGTTTTCGTCATTTGTTATCGAATCGACTTAAAGCCAGATCGTCACATTGGCCGCTCTTCTCTCTGAAACGGTTGTACTTATCGTCTACAAAGCTATGTCGCGTGCTGCGATATACGGAGACACTAAAAGCACCATACTAGAACACAAATGATGCTTCTAAGTTGATGTAATAGCCAGTAAGAAGTAGTCCAATTCAAGATTTAGGTATCGATTATTGACTTTTGAGCTGGCTTTGGTGCCTTGGACATGAGCTAGGACCTTAGGATTCTGCATGAAAGGAGGACTAGCAGGCGAGTTGCAAGGGAGAATGTGAAAAGTGTTCATATGTAGTAAAAACCTGAGACATCGGTCCGTTTTCGTCATTTTTTATCGAATCGACTTAAAGCCAGATCGCCACATTGGCCGCTCTACTCTCTGAAACACTTGTACTTATCGTCTGCAAAGCTATGTCTTGTGCTGCGGTATGCGGAAACACTAAAATCACCATAGTAGAACACAGATGAACCTTCTAAGTTGCTGTAATAGCCAGTAAGAAGTAATACCATTCAAGTTTTAGGTATCGATTATTAACTTTTTAGCTGGCTTTGGTGCCTTGGACATGAGCTAGGACTTTAAGATTCTGCATAAAAGGAGGACTAGCAGCCCAGTTGCACGGGAGAATGTGTAAAGTGTTCATATGTATTAAAAACCTGAGACATCCGTCCGTTTTCGTCATTTGTTATCGAATCGACTTAAAGCCAGATCGTCACATTGGCCGCTCTTCTTTCTGAAACGGTTGTACTTATCGTCTACAAAGCTATGTCGCGTGCTGCGATATGCGGAGACATTAAAAGCACCATAGTAGAACACAAATGATGTTTCTAAGTTGATGTAATAGCCAGTAAGAAGTAGTCCAATTCAAGATTTAGGTATCGATTATTGACTTTTTAGCTGGCTTTGGTGCCTTGGACATGAGCTAGGACCTTATGATTCTGCATGAAACGAGGACTAGCGGCCGCGTTGCACGGGAGTATGTGAAAAGTGTTCATATGTAGTAAAAACCTGAGAAATCCGTCCATTTTCGTCATTTGTTATCGAATCGACTTAAAGCCAGATCGTCACATTGGCCGCTCTTCTCTCTGAAACGGTTGTACTTATCGTCTGCAAAACTATGTCGCGTGCTGCGGTATGCGGACACACTAAAAGCACCATAGTAGAACCCAGATGAAGCTTCTAAGTTGATGTAATAGCCAGTAAGAAGTAGTACAATTGAAGTTTTAGGTATCAGTTAATGACTTTTTACCCTTTTTTGGTGCCTTGGATACGTTCTAGGAAATTAAGATTATGCATGAAGGAGGACTATCAGCCGAGTTGCACGGGAGAATGTGAAAAGTGTTCATATGTAGTAAAAACCTGAGACATCCGTCCGTTTTCGTCATTTGTTATCGAATCGACTTAAAGCCAGATCGTCAAATTGGCCGCTCTTCTCTCTGAAACGCTTGTACTTATCGTCTGCAATGCTATGTCGCGTGCTGCGGTATGCGGAGGCACTAAAAGCACCATAGTAGAACACAGATGAAGCTTCTAAGTTGATGTATTAGCCAGTAAGAAGTAGTACAATTCAAGTTTTAGGTATTGATTATTGACTTTTTAGCTGGCTTTGGTGCCTTGGACATGAGCTAGGACCTTAAGATTCTGCATGAAAGGAGGACTAGCAGCCGAGTTGCACGGGAGAATGTGAAAAGTGTTCATATGTAGTAAAAACCTAAGAAATTCGTCCGTTTTCGTCATTTGTTATCCAATCGACTTAAAGCCAGATCGTCACATTGGCCACTCTTCTCTCTGAAACGGTTGTACTTATCCTCTACAAAGCTATGTCGCGAGCTGCGATATGCGGAGACACTAAAAGCACCATAGTAGAACACAGATGAAGCTTCTAAGTTGATGTAATAGCCAGTAAGAAGCAGTACAATTAAAGTTTTAGGTATCAGTTAATGACTTTTTACCCTTCTTTGGTGCCTTGGACACGTTCTAGGATATTAAGATTTTGCATGAAGGAGGACTATCAGCCGAGTTGCACGGGAGAATGTGAAAAGTGTTCATATGTAGTAAAAACCCGAGAAATCCGTCCGTTTTCGTCATTTGTTATCGAATTGTCTTATAGCCAGATCGTCACATTAGCCGCTCTTCACTCTGAAACGGTTGTACTTATCGATTGCAAAGCTATGTCGCGTGCTGCGGTATGCGGAGACACTAAAAGCACCATAGTAGAACACAGATGAAGCTTCTAAGTTGATGTAATAGCCAGTAAGAAGTAGTAGAATTCAAGTTTTAGGTATCGATTATTGACATTTAGCTAGTTTTTGTGCCTTGGACATGAGCTAGGACCTTATGATTCTGCATGAAAGGAGGACTAGTAGCCGAGTTGCACGGGAGAATGTGAAAAGTGTTCATATGTAGTAAAAACCTGAGAAAACCGTCCGTTTTCGTCATTTGTTATCGAATCTACTTAAAGCAAGATCGTCACATTGGCCGCTCTTCTCTCTGAAACGGATGTACTTATCCTCTACAAAGCTGTGTCGCGAGCTGCGATATGCGGAGACACTAAAAACACCATAGTAGAACACAGATGAAGCTTCTAAGTTGATGTAATAGCCAGTAAGAAGTAGTACAATTAAAGTTTTAGGTATCGGTTATTGACTTTTTACCCTTCTTTGGTGCCTTGGACACGAGCTAGGAACTTAAGATTTTGCATGAGGGAGGACTAGCAGCCGAGTTGCACGGGAGAATGTGAAAAGTGTTCATATGTAGTAAAAACCTGAGAAATCGGTCCGTTTTCGTCATTTGTTATCGAATCGACTTAAAGCCAGATCGTCACAATGGCCGCTCTTCTCTCTGAAACGGTTGTACTTATCGTCTGCAAAACTATGTCGCGTGCTGCGGTATGCGGAGAAACTAAAAGCACCGTAGTAGAACACAGATGTAGCTTCTACGTTGACGTAATAGCCAGGGAGAAGTAGTACAATTCAAGTTTTAGGTATTGATTATTGACTTTTTAGCTGGCTTTGGTGCCTTGGACATGAGCTAGGACCTTAAGATTCTGCATGAAAGGAGGACTAGCAGGCGAGTTGCAAGGGAGAATGTGAAAAGTGTTCATATGTAGTAAAAACCTGAGAAATCGGTCCGTTTTCGTCATTTGTTATCGAATCGACTTAAAGCCAGATCGTCACATTGGCCGCTCTTCTCTCTGAAACACTTGTACTTATCGTCTGCAAAGCTATGTCGCGTGCTGCGGTATGCGGAAACACTAAAATCACCATAGTAGAACACAGATGAACCTTCTAAGTTGCTGTAATAGCCAGTAAGAAGTAGTACAATTAAAGTTTTAGGTATCGGTTATTGACTTTTTACCCTTCTTTGGTGCCTTGGACACGAGCTAGGAACTTAAGATTTTGCATGAGGGAGGACTATCAGCCGAGTTGCACGGGAGAATGTGAAAAGTGTTCATATGTAGTAAAAACCCGAGAAATCCGTCCGTTTTCGTCATTTGTTATCGAATTGTCTTATAGCCGGATCGTCACATTAACCGCTCTTCACTCTGAAACGGTTGTACTTATCGATTGCAAAGCTATGTCGCGTGCTGCGGTATGCGGAGACACTAAAAGCACCATAGTAGAACACAGATGAAGCTTCTAAGTTGATGTAATAGCCAGTAAGAAGTAGTAGAATTCAAGTTTTAGGTATCGATTATTGACATTTAGCTAGTTTTGGTGCCTTGGACATGAGCTAGGACCTTATGATTCTGCATGAAAGGAGGAGTAGTAGCCGAGTTGCACGGAGAATGTGAAAAGTGTTCATATGTAGTAAAAACCTGAGAAATCCGTCCGTTTTCGTCATTTGTTATCGAATCTACTTAAAGCAAGATCGTCACATTGGCCGCTCTTCTCTCTGAAACGGTTGTACTTATCCTCTACAAAGCTATGTCGCGAGCTGCGATATGCGGAGACACTAAAAGCACCATAGTAGAACACAGATGAAGCTTCTAAGTTGATGTAATAGCCAGTACGAAGTAGTACAATTAAAGTTTTAGGTATCGGTTATTGACTTTTTACCCTTCTTTGGTGCCTTGGACACGAGCTAGGAACTTAAGATTTTGCATGAGGGAGGACCTGCAGCCGAGTTGCACGGGAGAATGTGAAAAGTGTTCATATGTAGTAAAAACCTGAGAAATCCGTCCGTTTTCGTCATTTGTTATCGAATCGACTTAAAGCCAGATCGTCACAATGGCCGCTCTTCTCTCTGAAACGGTCGTACTTATCGTCTGCAAAACTATGTCGCGTGCTGCGGTATGCGGAGAAACTAAAAGCACCGTAGTAGAACACAGATGTAGCTTCTACGTTGACGTAATAGCCAGGAAGAAGTAGTACAATTCAAGTTTTAGGTATTGATTATTGACTTTTTAGCTGGCTTTGGTGCCTTGGACATGAGCTAGGACCTTAAGATTCTGCATAGTAGAACACAAATGATGCTTCTAAGTTGATGTAATAGCCAGTAAGAAGTAGTCCAATTCAAGATTTAGGTATCGATTATTGACTTTTTAGCTGGCTTTGGTGCCTTGGACATGAGCTAGGACCTTATGATTCTGCATGAAACGAGGACTAGCGGCCGCGTTGCACGGGAGTATGTGAAAAGTGTTCATATGTAGTAAAAACCTGAGAAATCCGTCCATTTTCGTCATTTGTTATCGAATCGACTTAAAGCCAGATCGTCACATTGGCCGCTCTTCTCTCTGAAACGGTTGTACTTATCGTCTGCAAAACTATGTCGCGTGCTGCGGTATGCGGAGACACTAAAAGCACCATAGTAGAACCCAGATGAAGCTTCTAAGTTGATGTAATAGCCAGTAAGAAGTAGTCCAATTCAAGATTTAGGTATCGATTATTGACTTTTTAGCTGGCTTTGGTGTCTTGGACATGAGCTTATGATTCTGCATGAAGCGAGGACTAGCGGCCGCGTTGCACGGGAGTATTTGAAAAGTGTTCATATGTAGTAAAAACCTGAGAAATCCGTCCATTTTCGTCATTTGTTATCGAATCGACTTAAAGCCAGATCGTCACATGGGCCGCTCTTCTCTCTGAAACGGTTGTACTTATCGTCTGCAAAACTATGTCGCGTGCCGCGGTATGCGGAGAAACTAAAAGCACCGTAGTAGAACACAGATGAAGCTTCTAAGTTGATGTAATAGCCAGTAAGAAGTAGTACAATTAAAGTTTTAGGTATCGGTTATTGACTTTTTACCCGTCTTTGGTGCCTTGGACACGAGCTAGGAACTTAAGATTTGTCATGAGGGAGGACTAGCAGCCGAGTTGCACGGGAGAATGTGAAAAGTGTTCATATGTAGTAAAAACCTGAGAAATCCGTCCGTTTTCGTCATTTGTTATCGAATCGACTTAAAGCCAGATCGTCACATTGGCCGCTCTTCTCTCTGAAACGGTTGTACTTATCGTCAACAAAGCTATGTCGCGTGCTGCGATATGCGGAGACATTAAAAGCACCATAGTAGAACACAAATGATGCTTCTAAGTTGATGTAATAGCCAGTAAGAAGTAGTCCAATTCAAGATTTAGGTATCGATTATTGACTTTTTAGCTGGCTTTGGTGCCTTGGACATGAGCTAGGACCTTATGATTCTGCATGAAACGAGGACTAGCGGCCGCGTTGCACGGGAGTATGTGAAAAGTGTTCATATGTAGTAAAAACCTGAGAAATCCGTCCATTTTCGTCATTTGTTATCGAATCGACTTAAAGCCAGATCGTCACATTGGCCGCTCTTCTCTCTGAAACGGTTGTACTTATCGTCTGCAAAACTATGTCGCGTGCTGCGGTATGCGGAGACACTAAAAGCACCATAGTAGAACCCAGATGAAGCTTCTAAGTTGATGTAATAGCCAGTAAGAAGTAGTACAATTAAAGTTTTAGGTATCAGTTAATGACTTTTTACCCTTCGTTGGTGCCTTGGACACGTTCTAGGAAATTAAGATTTTGCATGAAGGAAAACTATCAGCCGAGTTGCACGGGATAATGTGAAAAGTGTTCATATGTAGTAAAAACCTGAGACATCCGTCCGTTTTCGTCATTTGTTATCGAATCGACTTAGAGCCAGATCGCCAAATTGGCCGCTCTTCTCTCTGAAACGCTTGTACATATCGTCTGCAATGCTATGTCGCGTGCTGCGGTATGCGGAGGCACTAAAAGCAATATAGTAGAACACAGATGAAACTTCTAAGTTGATGAAATAGCCAGTAAGAAGTAGTACAATTCAAGTTTTAGGTATTGATTATTGACTTTTTAGCTGGCTTTGGTGCCTTGGACATGAGCTAGGACCTTAAGATTCTGCATGAAAGGAGGACTAGCAGCCGAGTTGCACGGGAGAATGTGAAAAGTGTTCATATGTAGTAAAAACCTAAGAAATTCGTCCGTTTTCGTCATTTGTTATCCAATCGACTTAAAGCCAGATTGTCACATTGGCCGCTCTTCTCTCTGAAACGGTTGTACATATCGATTGCAAAGCTATGTCGCGTGCTGCGGTATGCGGAGACACTAAAAGCACCATAGTAGAACACAGATGAAGCTTCTAAGTTGATGTAATAGCCAGTAAGAAGTAGTGCAATTCAAGTTTTAGGTATCGATTATTGACATTTAGCTAGTTTTGGTGCCTTGGACATGAGCTAGGACCTTATGATTCTGCATGAAAGGAGGACTAGCAGCCGAGTTGCACGGGAGAATGTGAAAAGTGTTCATATGTAGTAAAAACCTGAGAAATCCGTCCATTTTCGTCATTTGTTATCGAATCGACTTAAAGCCAGATCGTCACATTGGCCGCTCTTCTCTCTGAAACGGTTGTACTTATCGTCTGCAAAACTATGTCGCGTGCTGCGGTATGCGGAGACACTAAAAGCACCATAGTAGAACCCAGATGAAGCTTCTAAGTTGATGTAATAGCCAGTAAGAAGTAGTCCAATTCAAGATTTAGGTATCGATTATTGACTTTTTAGCTGGCTTTGGTGTCTTGGACATGAGCTTATGATTCTGCATGAAGCGAGGACTAGCGGCCGCGTTGCACGGGAGTATGTGAAAAGTGTTCATATGTAGTAAAAACCTGAGAAATCCGTCCATTTTCGTCATTTGTTATCGAATCGACTTAAAGCCAGATCGTCACATTGGCCGCTCTTCTCTCTGAAACGGTTGTACTTATCGTCTGCAAAACTATGTCGCGTGCCGCGGTATGCGGAGAAACTAAAAGCACCGTAGTAGAACACAGATGAAGCTTCTAAGTTGATGTAATAGCCAGTAAGAAGTAGTACAATTAAAGTTTTAGGTATCGGTTATTGACTTTTTACCCGTCTTTGGTGCCTTGGACACGAGCTAGGAACTTAAGATTTGTCATGAGGGAGGACTAGCAGCCGAGTTGCACGAGAGAATGTGAAAAGTGTTCATATGTAGTAAAAACCTGAGAAATCCGTCCGTTTTCGTCATTTGTTATCGAATCGACTTAAAGCCAGATCGTCACATTGGCCGCTCTTCTCTCTGAAACGGTTGTACTTATCGTCAACAAAGCTATGTCGCGTGCTGCGATATGCGGAGACATTAAAAGCACCATAGTAGAACACAAATGATGCTTCTAAGTTGATGTAATAGCCAGTAAGAAGTAGTCCAATTCAAGATTTAGGTATCGATTATTGACTTTTTAGCTGGCTTTGGTGCCTTGGACATGAGCTAGGACCTTATGATTCTGCATGAAACGAGGACTAGCGGCCGCGTTGCACGGGAGTATGTGAAAAGTGTTCATATGTAGTAAAAACCTGAGAAATCCGTCCATTTTCGTCATTTGTTATCGAATCGACTTAAAGCCAGATCGTCACATTGGCCGCTCTTCTCTCTGAAACGGTTGTACTTATCGTCTGCAAAACTATGTCGCGTGCTGCGGTATGCGGAGACACTAAAAGCACCATAGTAGAACCCAGATGAAGCTTCTAAGTTGATGTAATAGCCAGTAAGAAGTAGTACAATTAAAGTTTTAGGTATCAGTTAATGACTTTTTACCCTTCGTTGGTGCCTTGGACACGTTCTAGGAAATTAAGATTTTGCATGAAGGAAAACTATCAGCCGAGTTGCACGGGATAATGTGAAAAGTGTTCATATGTAGTAAAAACCTGAGACATCCGTCCGTTTTCGTCATTTGTTATCGAATCGACTTAGAGCCAGATCGCCAAATTGGCCGCTCTTCTCTCTGAAACGCTTGTACATATCGTCTGCAATGCTATGTCGCGTGCTGCGGTATGCGGAGGCACTAAAAGCACCATAGTAGAACACAGATGAAACTTCTAAGTTGATGAAATAGCCAGTAAGAAGTAGTACAATTCAAGTTTTAGGTATTGATTATTGACTTTTTAGCTGGCTTTGGTGCCTTGGACATGAGCTAGGACCTTAAGATTCTGCATGAAAGGAGGACTAGCAGCCGAGTTGCACGGGAGAATGTGAAAAGTGTTCATATGTAGTAAAAACCTAAGAAATTCGTCCGTTTTCGTCATTTGTTATCCAATCGACTTAAAGCCAGATTGTCACATTGGCCGCTCTTCTCTCTGAAACGGTTGTACATATCGATTGCAAAGCTATGTCGCGTGCTGCGGTATGCGGAGACACTAAAAGCACCATAGTAGAACACAGATGAAGCTTCTAAGTTGATGTAATAGCCAGTAAGAAGTAGTACAATTCAAGTTTTAGGTATCGATTATTGACATTTAGCTAGTTTTGGTGCCTTGGACATGAGCTAGGACCTTATGATTCTGCATGAAAGGAGGACTAGCAGCCGAGTTGCACGGGAGAATGTGAAAAGTGTTCATATGTAGTAAAAACCTGAGAAATCCGTCCGTTTTCGTCATTTGTTATCGAATCTCCTTAAAGCAAGATCGTCACATTGACCGCTCTTCTCTCTGAAACGGTTGTACTTATCCTCTACAAAGCTATGTCGCGAGGTGCGATATGCGGAGACACTAAAAGCACCATAGTAGAACACAGATGAAGCTTCTAAGTTGATGTAATAGCCAGTAAGAAGTAGTACAATTAAAGTTTTAGGTATCAGTTAATGACTTTTTACCCTTCTTTGGTGCCTTGGACACGTTCTAGGAAATTAAGATTTTGCATGAAGGAGGACTATCAGCCGAGTTGCACGGGAGAATGTGAAAAGTGTTCATATGTAGTAAAAACCTGAGAAATCCGTCCGTTTTCGTCATTTGTTATCGAATCGACTTAATGCCAGATCGTAACAATGGCCGCTTTTCTCTCTGAAACGATTGTACTTATCGTCTGCAAAACTATGTCGCGTGCTGCGGTATGCGGAGAAACTAAAAGCACCGCAGTAGAATACAGATGTAGCTTCTACGTTGACGTAATAGCCAGGAAGAAGTAGTACAATTCAAGTTTTAGGTATTGATTATTGACTTTTTAGCTGGCTTTGGTGCCTTGGACATGAGCTAGGACCTTAAGATTCTGCATGAAAGGAGGACTAGCAGCCTAGTTGCACGGGAGAATGTGAAAAGTGTTCATATGTATTAAATACCTGAGACATCCGTCCGTTTTCGTCATTTGTTATCGAATCGACTTAAAGCCAGATCGTCACATTGGCCGCTCTTCTCTCTGAAACGGTTGTACTTATCGTCTGCAAAGCTATGTCACGTGCTGCGGTATGCGGAGACACTAAAAGCACCATAGTAGAACACAGATGAAGCTTCTATGTTGATGTAATAGCCAGTAAGAGGTAGTAGAATTCAAGTTTTAGGTATCGATTATTGACATTTAGCTAGTTTTGGTGCCTTGGACATGAGCTAGGACCTTATGATTCTGCATGAAAGGAGGACTAGCAGCCGAGTTGCACGGGAGAATGTGAAAAGTGTTCATATGTAGTAAAAACCTGAGAAATCCGTTCGTTTTCGTCATTTGTTATCGAATTGTCTTATAGCCAGATCGTCACATTAGCCGCTCTTCACTCTGAAACGGTTGTACTTATCGATTGCAAAGCTATGTCGCGTGCTGCGGTATGCGGAGACACTAAAAGCACCATAGTAGAACACAGATGAAGCTTCTAAGTTGATGTAATAGCCAGTAAGAAGTAGTAGAATTCAAGTTTTAGGTATCGATTATTGACATCTAGCTAGTTTTGGTGCCTTGGACATGAGCTAGGACGTTATGATTCTGCATGAAAGGAGGACTAGCAGCCGAGTTGCACGGGAGAATGTGAAAAGTGTTCATATGTAGTAAAAACCTGAGACATCCGTCCGTTTTCGTCATTTGTTATCGAATCGTGCCGAGTTGCACGGGAGAATGTGAAAAGTGTTCATATGTAGTAAAAACCTGAGAAATCCGTTCGTATTCGTCATTTGTTATCGAATTGTCTTATAGCCAGATCGTCACATTAGCCGCTCTTCACTCTGAAACGGTTGTACTTATCGATTGCAAAGCTATGTCGCGTGCTGCGGTATGCGGAGACACTAAAAGCACCATAGTAGAACACAGATGAAGCTTCTAAGTTGATGTAATAGCCAGTAAGAAGTAGTAGAATTCAAGTTTTAGGTATCGATTATTGACATTTAGCTAGTTTTGGTGCCTTGGACATGAGCTAGGACCTTATGATTCTGCATGAAAGGAGGACTAGCAGCCGAGTTGCACGGGAGAATGTGAAAAGTGTTCATATGTAGTAAAAACCTGAGAAATCCGTTCGTTTTCGTCATTTGTTATCGAATCTACTTAAAGCAAGGTCGTCACATTGGCCGCTCTTCTCTCTGAAACGGTTGTACTTATCCTCTACAAAGCTATGTCGCGAGCTGCGATATGCGGAGACACTAAAAGCACCATAGTAGAACACAGATGAAGCTTCTAAGTTGATGTAATAGCCAGTAAGAAGTAGTACAATTAAAGTTTCAGGTATCGGTTATTGACTTTTTACCCTTCTTTGGTGCCTTGGACACGAGCTAGGAACTTAAGATTTTGCATGAGGGAGGACTAGCAGCTGAGTTGCACGGGAGAATGTGAAAAGTGTTCATATGTAGTAAAAACCTGAGAAATCCGTCCGTTTTCGTCATTTGTTATCGAATCGACTTAAAGCCAGATCGTCACAATGGCCGCTCTTCTCTCTGAAACGGTTGTACTTATCGTCTACAAAGCTATGTCGCGTGCTGCGATATGCGGAGACATTAAAAGCACCATAGTAGAACACAAATGATGCTTCTAAGTTGATGTAATAGCCAGTAAGAAGTAGTCCAATTCAAGATTTTGGTATCGATTATTGACTTTTTAGCTGGCTTTGGTGCCTTGGACATGAGCTAGGACCTTATGATTCTGCATGAAACGAGGACTAGCGGCCGCGTTGCACGGGAGTATGTGAAAAGTATTCATATGTAGTAAAAACCTGAGAAATCCGTCCATTTTCGTCATTTGTTATCGAATCGACTTAAAGCCAGATCGTCACATTGGCCGCTCTTCTCTCTGAAACGGTTGTACTTATCGTCTGCAAAACTATGTCGCGTGCTGCGGTATGCGGAGACACTAAAAGCACCATAGTAGAACCCAGATGAAGCTTCTAAGTTGATGTAATAGCCAGTAAGAAGTAGTACAATTAAAGTTTTAGGTATCAGTTAATGACTTTTTACCCTTCTTTGGTTCCTTGGACACGTTCTAGGAAATTAAGATTTTGCATGAAGGAGGACTATCAGCTGAGTTGCACGGGAGAATGTGAAAAGTGTTCATATGTAGTAAAAACCTGAGACATCCGTCCGTTTTCGTCATTTGTTATCGAATCGACTTAAAGCCAGATCGTCAAATTGGCCGCTCTTCTCTCTGAAACGCTTGTACTTATCGTCTGCAATGCTATGTCGCGTGCTGCGGTATGCGGAGGCACTAAAAGCACCATAGTAGAACACAGATGAAGCTTCTAAGTTGATGTAATAGCCAGTAAGAAGTAGTACAATTCAAGTTTTAGGTATTGATTATTGACTTTTTAGCTGGCTTTGGTGCCTTGGACATGAGCTAGGACCTTAAGATTCTGCATGAAAGGAGGACTAGCAGCCGAGTTGCACGGGAGAATGTGAAAAGTGTTCATATGTAGTAAAAACGTAAGAAATTCGTCCGTTTTCGTCATTTGTTATCCAATCGACTTAAAGCCAGATCGTCACATTGGCCGCTCTTCTCTCTGAAACGGTTGTACTTATCCTCTACAAAGCTATGTCGCGAGCTGCGATATGCGGAGACACTAAAAGCACCATAGTAGAACACAGATGAAGCTTCTAAGTTGATGTAATAGCCAGTAAGAAGTAGTACAATTAAAGTTTAAGTACCAGTTAATGACTTTTTACTCTTCTTTGGTGCCTTGGACACGTTCTAGGAAATTAAGATTTTGCATGAAGGAGGACTAACAGCCGAGTTGCACGGGAGAATGTGAAAAGTGTTCAGATGTAGTAAAAACCCGAGAAATCCGTCCGTTTTCGTCATTTGTTATCGAATTGTCTTATAGCCAGATCGTCACATTAGCCGCTCTTCACTCTGAAACGGTTGTACTTATCGATTGCAAAGCTATGTCGCGTGCTGCGGTATGCGGAGACACTAAAAGCACCATAGTAGAACACAGATGAAGCTTCTAAGTTGATGTAATAGCCAGTAAGAAGTAGTAGAATTCAAGTTTTAGGTATCGATTATTGACATTTAGCTAGTTTTGGTGCATTGGACATGAGCTAGGACCTTATGATTCTGCATGAAAGGAGGACTAGCAGCCGAGTTGCACGGGAGAATGTGAAAAGTGTTCATATGTAGTAAAAACCTGAGAAATCCGTTCGTTTTCGTCATTTGTTATCGAATCTACATAAAGCAAGATCGTCACATTGGCCGCTCTTCTCTCTGAAACGGTTGTACTTATCCTCTACAAAGCTATGTCGCGAGCTGCGATATGCGGAGACACTAAAAGCACCATAGTAGAACACAGATGAAGCTTCTAAGTTGATGTAATACCCAGTAAGAAGTAGTAGAATTCAAGTTTTAGGTATCGATTATTGACATTTAGCTAGTTTTGGTGCCTTGGACATGAGCTAGGACCTTATGATTCTGCATGAAAGGAGGACTAGCAGCCGAGTTGCACGGGAGAATGTGAAAAGTGTTCATATGTAGTAAAAACCTGAGAAATCCGTCCGTTTTCGTCATTTGTTATCGAATCTACTTATAGCAAGGTCGTCACATTGGCCGCTCTTCTCTCTGAAACGGTTGTACTTATCCTCTACAAAGCTATGTCGCGAGCTGCGATATGCGGAGACACTAAAAGCACCATAGTAGAACACAGATGAAGCTTCTAAGTTGATGTAATAGCCAGTAAGAAGTAGTACAATTAAAGTTTCAGGTATCGGTTATTGACTTTTTACCCTTCTTTGGTGCCTTGGACACGAGCTAGGAACTTAAGATTTTGCATGAGGGAGGACTAGCAGCCGAGTTGCACGGGAGAATGTGAAAAGTGTTCATATGTAGTAAAAACCTGAGAAATCCGTCCGTTTTCGTCATTTGTTATCGAATCGACTTAAAGCCAGATCGTCACAATGGCCGCTCTTCTCTCTGAAACGGTTGTACTTATCGTCTACAAAGCTATGTCGCGTGCTGCGATATGCGGAGACATTAAAAGCACCATAGTAGAACACAAATGATGCTTCTAAGTTGATGTAATAGCCAGTAAGAAGTAGTCCAATTCAAGATTTTGGTATCGATTATTGACTTTTTAGCTGGCTTTGGTGCCTTGGACATGAGCTAGGACCTTATGATTCTGCATGAAACGAGGACTAGCGGCCGCGTTGCACGGGAGTATGTGAAAAGTATTCATATGTAGTAAAAACCTGAGAAATCCGTCCATTTTCGTCATTTGTTATCGAATCGACTTAAAGCCAGATCGTCACATTGGCCGCTCTTCTCTCTGAAACGGTTGTACTTATCGTCTGCAAAACTATGTCGCGTGCTGCGGTATGCGGAGACACTAAAAGCACCATAGTAGAACCCAGATGAAGCTTCTAAGTTGATGTAATAGCCAGTAAGAAGTAGTACAATTAAAGTTTTAGGTATCAGTTAATGACTTTTTACCCTTCTTTGGTGCCTTGGACACGTTCTAGGAAATTAAGATTTTGCATGAAGGAGGACTATCAGCTGAGTTGCACGGGAGAATGTGAAAAGTGTTCATATGTAGTAAAAACCTGAGACATCCGTCCGTTTTCGTCATTTGTTATCGAATCGACTTAAAGCCAGATCGTCAAATTGGCCGCTCTTCTCTCTGAAACGCTTGTACTTATCGTCTGCAATGCTATGTCGCGTGCTGCGGTATGCGGAGGCACTAAAAGCACCATAGTAGAACACAGATGAAGCTTCTAAGTTGATGTAATAGCCAGTAAGAAGTAGTACAATTCAAGTTTTTGGTATTGATTATTGACTTTTTAGCTGGCTTTGGTGCCTTGGACATGAGCTAGGACCTTAAGATTCTGCATGAAAGGAGGACTAGCAGCCGAGTTGCACGGGAGAATGTGAAAAGTGTTCATATGTAGTAAAAACGTAAGAAATTCGTCTGTTTTCGTCATTTGTTATCCAATCGACTTAAAGCCAGATCGTCACATTGGCCGCTCTTCTCTCTGAAACGGTTGTACTTATCCTCTACAAAGCTATGTCGCGAGCTGCGATATGCGGAGACACTAAAAGCACCATAGTAGAACACAGATGAAGCTTCTAAGTTGATGTAATAGCCAGTAAGAAGTAGTACAATTAAAGTTTAAGTATCAGTTAATGACTTTTTACTCTTCTTTGGTGCCTTGGACACGTTCTAGGAAATTAAGATTTTGCATGAAGGAGGACTATCAGCCGAGTTGCACGGGAGAATGTGAAAAGTGTTCAGATGCAGTAAAAACCCGAGAAATCCGTCCGTTTTCGTCATTTGTTATCGAATTGTCTTATAGCCAGATCGTCACATTAGCCGCTCTTCACTCTGAAACGGTTGTACTTATCGATTGCAAAGCTATGTCGCGTGCTGCGGTATGCGGAGACACTAAAAGCACCATAGTAGAACACAGATGAAGCTTCTAAGTTGATGTAATAGCCAGTAAGAAGTAGTAGAATTCAAGTTTTAGGTATCGATTATTGACATTTAGCTAGTTTTGGTGCATTGGACATGAGCTAGGACCTTATGATTCTGCATGAAAGGAGGACTAGCAGCCGAGTTGCACGGGAGAATGTGAAAAGTCTTCATATGTAGTAAAAACCTGAGAAATCCGTTCGTTTTCGTCATTTGTTATCGAATCTACATAAAGCAAGATCGTCACATTGGCCGCTCTTCTCTCTGAAACGGTTGTACTTATCCTCTACAAAGCTATGTCGCGAGCTGCGATATGCGGAGACACTAAAAGCACCATAGTAGAACACAGATGAAGCTTCTAAGTTGATGTAATACCCAGTAAGAAGTAGTAGAATTCAAGTTTTAGGTATCGATTATTGACATTTAGCTAGTTTTGGTGCCTTGGACATGAGCTAGGACCTTATGATTCTGCATGAAAGGAGGACTAGCAGCCGAGTTGCACGGGAGAATGTGAAAAGTGTTCATATGTAGTAAAAACCTGAGAAATCCGTCCGTTTTCGTCATTTGTTATCGAATCTACTTATAGCAAGGTCGTCACATTGGCCGCTCTTCTCTCTGAAACGGTTGTACTTATCCTCTACAAAGCTATGTCGCGAGCTGCGATATGCGGAGACACTAAAAGCACCATAGTAGAACACAGATGAAGCTTCTAAGTTGATGTAATAGCCAGTAAGAAGTAGTACAATTAAAGTTTTAGGTATCGGTTATTGACTTTTTACCCTTCTTTGGTGCCTTGGACACGAGCTAGGAACTTAAGATTTTGCATGAGGGAGGACTAGCAGCCGAGTTGCATGGGAGAATGTGAAAAGTGTTCATATGTAGTAAAAACCTGAGAAATCGGTCCGTTTTCGTCATTTGTTATCGAATCGACTTAAAGCCAGATCGTCACATTGGCCGCTCTTCTCTCTGAAACGGTTGTACTTATCGTCTACAAAGCTATGTCGCGTGCTGCGATATGCGGAGACACTAAAAGCACCATAGTAGAACACAGATGAAGCTTCTAAGTTGATGAAATAGCCAGTAAGAAGTAGTACAGTTAAAGTTTATGTATCAGTTAATGACTTTTTACCCTTCTTTGGTGCCTTGGACACGTTCTAGGAAATTAAGATTTTGCATGAAGGAGGACTATCAGCCGAGTTGCACGGGAGAATGTGAAAAGTGTTCATATGTAGTAGAAACCTGAGACATCCGTATGTTTTCGTCATTTGTTATCGAATCGACTTAAAGCCAGATCGTCACATTGGCCGCTCTTCTCTCTGAAACGCTTGTATTTATCGTCTGCAAAGCTATGTCGCGAGCTGCGGTATGCGGAGACACTAAAATTACCATAGTAGGAAACAGATGAAGCATCTAAGTTGATGTAATAGCCAGTAAGAAGTAATCCAATTCAAGTTTTCGGTATCGATTATTGACTTTTTAGCTGGCTTTGGTGCCTTGGACATGAGCTAGGACCTTAAGATTCAGCATGAAAGGAGGACTAGCAGCCGAGTTGCACAGGAGAATGTGAAAAGTGTTCATATGTAATAAAAACCTGAGAAATCCGTCCGTTTTCGTCATTTGTTATCGAATCGACTTAAAGCCAGATCATCACATTGGCCGCTCTTCTCTCTGAAACGGTTGTACTTATCGTCTGCAAAGCTATGTCGCGTACTGCGGTATGTGGAGACACTAAAAGCACCATAGTAGAACACTGATGAACCTTCTAAGTTGATGTAACAGCCAGTAAGAAATAGTACAATTCAAGTTTTAGGTATCGATTATTGACTTTTTAGCTGGCTTTGGTGCCTTGGACATGAGCTAGGACCTTAAGATTCTGCATGAAAGGAGGACTAGCAGCCGAGTTGCACGGGAGAATGTGAAAAGTGTTCATATGTAGTAAAAACCTGAGAAATCCGTCCGTTTTCGTCATTTGTTATCGAATCGACTTAAAGCCAGATCGTCACATTCTCCGCTCTTCTCTCTGAAACGGGTGTACTTATCGTCCGCAAAGCTATGTCGCGTGCTGCGGTATGTGGAGACACTAAAATTACCATAGTAGAACACAGGTGAAGCATCTAAGTTGATGTAATAGCCAGTAAGAAGTAATCCAATTCAAGTTTTGGTTATCGATTATTGACGTTTTAGCTGGCTTTGGTGCCTTGGACATGAGCTAGGACCTTAAGATTCTGCATGAAAGGAGGACTAGCAGCCGAGTTGCACGGGAGAATGTGAAAAGTGTTCATATGTAATAAAAACCTGAGAAATCCGTCCGTTTTCGTCATTTGTTATCGAATCGACTTAAATCCAGATCGTCACATTGGCCACTCTTCTCTCTGAAACGGTTGTACTTATCGTCTGCAAAGCTATGTCGCGTACTGCGGTATTCAGAGACACTAAAATCACCATAGTAGAACACAGATGAAGCATCTAAGTTGATGTAATAGCCAGTAAGAAGTAATCCAATTCAAGTTTTAGGTATCGATTATAGACTTTTTAGCTAGCTTTGGTGCCTTGGACATGAGCTAGGACCTTAAGATTCTGCATGAAAGGAGGACTAGCAGCCGAGTAGCACGGGAGAATGTGAAAAGTTTTAATATGTAGTAAAAACCTGAGAAATTCGTCCGTTTTCGTCATTTGTTATCGAATCGACTTAAAGCCAGATCGTCATATTGGCCGCTCTTCTCTCTGAAACGCTTGTATTTATCGTCTGCAAGGCTATGTCGCGAGCTGCGGTATGCGGAGACACTAAAATCACCATAGTAGGAAACAGATGAAGCATCTAAGTTGATGTAATAGCCAGTAAGAAGTAATCCAATTCAAGTTTTGTTTATCGATTATTGACTTTTTAGCTGGCTTTGGTGCCTTGGACATGAGCTAGGACCTTACGATTCTGCATGAAAGGAGGACTAGCAGCCGAGTTGCAAGGGAGAATGTGAAAAGTGTTCATATGTAATAAAAACCTGAGAAATCCGTCCGTTTTCGTCATTTGTTATCGAATCGACTTAAAGCCAGATCGTCACATTGGCCGCTCTGCTCTCGGAAACGGTTGTACTTATCGTGTACAAAGCAATGTCGCGTGCTGCGGTATGCGGAGACACTAAAAGCACCATAGTAGAACACAGTTGAAGCTTCTAAGTTAATGTAATAGCCAGTAAGAAGTAGTACAATTCAAGTTTTAGGTATCGATTATTGACTTTTTAGCTGGCTTTGGTGCCTTGGACATTAGCTAGGACCTTACGATTCTGCATGAAAGGAGGATTAGCAGCCGAGTTGCACGGGAGAATGTGAAAAGTCTTCATATGTAGTAAAAACCTGAGAAATCCGTCCGTTTTCGTCATTTGTTATCGAATCGACTTAAAGCCAGATCATCACATTGGCCGCTCTTCTCTCTGAAACGGTTGTACTTATCGTCTGCAAAGCTATGTCACGTACTGCGGTATGTGGAGACACTAAAAGCACCATAGTAGAACACAGATGAACCTTCTAAGTTGATGTAATAGCCAGTAAGAAATAGTACAATTCAAGTTTTAGGTATAGATTATTGACTTTTTAGCTGGCTTTGGTGCCTTGGACATGAGATAGGACCTTAAGATTCTGCATGAAAGGAGGACTAGCAGCCGAGTTGCACGGGAGAATGTGAAAAGTGTTCATATGTAGTAAAAACCTGAGAAATCCGTTCGTTTTCGTCGTTTGTTATCGAATCTACTTAAAGCAAGGTCGTCACATTGGCCGCTCTTCTCTCTGAAACGGTTGTACTTATCCTCTACAAAGCTATGTCGCGAGCTGCGATATGCGGAGACACTAAAAGCACCATAGTAGAACACAGATGAAGCTTCTAAGTTGATGTAATAGCCAGTAAGAAGTAGTACAATTCAAGATTTTGGTATCGATTATTGACTTTTTAGCTGGCTTTGGTGCCTTGGACATGAGCTAGGACCTTATGATTCTGCATGACACGAGGACTAGCGGCCGCGTTGCACGGGAGTATGTGAAAAGTGTTCATATGTAGTAAAAACCTGAGAAATCCGTCCATTTTCGTCATTTGTTATCGAATTGTCTTATAGCCAGATCGTCACATTAGCCGCTCTTCACTCTGAAACGGTTGTACTTATCGATTGCAAAGCTATGTCGCGTGCTGCGGTATGCGGAGACACTAAAAGCACCATAGTAGAACACAGATGAAGCTTCTAAGTTGATGTAATAGCCAGTAAGAAGTAGTAGAATTCAAGTTTTAGGTATCGATTATTGACATTTAGCTAGTTTTGGTGCCTTGGACATGAGCTAGGACCTTATGATTCTGCATGAAAGGAGGACTAGCAGCCGAGTTGCACGGGAGAATGTGAAAAGTGTTCATATGTAGTAAAAACCTGAGAAATCCGTTCGTTTTCGTCATTTGTTATCGAATCTACTTAAAGCAAGATCGTCAGATTGGCCGCTCTTCTCTCTGAAACGGTTGTACTTATCCTCTACAAAGCTATGTCGCGAGCTGCGATATGCGGAGACACTAAAAGCACCATAGTAGAACACAGATGAAGCTTCTAAGTTGATGTAATACCCAGTAAGAAGTAGTAGAATTCAAGTTTTAGGTATCGATTATTGACATTTAGCTAGTTTTGGTGCCTTGGACATGAGCTAGGACCTTATGATTCTGCATGAAAGGAGGACTAGCAGCCGAGTTGCACGGGAGAATGTGAAAAGTGTTCATATGTAGTAAAAACCTGAGAAATCCGTTCGTTTTCGTCATTTGTTATCGAATTGTCTTATAGCCAGATCGTCACATTAGCCGCTCTTCACTCTGAAACGGTTGTACTTATCGATTGCAAAGCTATGTCGCGTGCTGCGGTATGCGGAGACACTAAAAGCACCATAGTAGAACACAGATGAAGCTTCTAAGTTGATGTAATAGCCAGTAAGAAGTAGTAGAATTCAAGTTTTAGGTATCGATTATTGGCATTTAGCTAGTTTTGGTGCCTTGGACATGAGCTAGGACTTTATGATTCTGCATGAAAGGAGGACTAGCAGCCGAGTTGCACGGGAGAATGTGAAAAGTGTTCATATGTAGTAAAAACCTGAGAAATCCGTTCGTTTTCGTCGTTTGTTATCGAATCTACTTAAAGCAAGGTCGTCACATTGGCCGCTCTTCTCTCTGAAACGGTTGTACTTATCCTCTACAAAGCTATGTCGCGAGCTGCGATATGCGGAGACACTAAAAGCACCATAGTAGAACACAGATGAAGCTTCTAAGTTGATGTAATAGCCAGTAAGAAGTAGTACAATTAAAGTTTCAGGTATCGGTTATTGACTTTTTACCCTTCTTTGGTGCCTTGGACACGAGCTTGGAACTTAAGATTTTGCATGAGGGAGGACTAGCAGCCGAGTTGCACGGGAGAATGTGAAAAGTGTTCATATGTAGTAAAAACCTGAGAAATCCGTCCGTTTTCGTCATTTGTTATCGAATCGACTTAAAGCCAGATCGTCACAATGGCCGCTCTTCTCTCTGAAACGGTTGTACTTATCGTCTACAAAGCTATGTCGCGTGCTGCGATATGCGGAGACATTAAAAGCACCATAGTAGAACACAAATGATGCTTCTAAGTTGATGTAATAGCCAGTAAGAAGTAGTCCAATTCAAGATTTTGGTATCGATTATTGACTTTTTAGCTGGCTTTGGTGCCTTGGACATGAGCTAGGACCTTATGATTCTGCATGACACGAGGACTAGCGGCCGCGTTGCACGGGAGTATGTGAAAAGTGTTCATATGTAGTAAAAACCTGAGAAATCCGTCCATTTTCGTCATTTGTTATCGAATCGACTTAAAGCCAGATCGTCATATTGGCCGCTCTTCTCTCTGAAACGGTTGTACTTATCGTCTGCAAAACTATGTCGCGTGCTGCGGTATGCGGAGACACTAAAAGCACCATAGTAGAACCCAGATGAAGCTTCTAAGTTGATGTAATAGCCAGTAAGAAGTAGTACAATTAAAGTTTTAGGTATCAGTTAATGACTTTTTACCCTTCTTTGGTGCCTTGGACACGTTCTAGGATATTAAGATTTTGCATGAAGGAGGACTATCAGCTGAGTTGCACGGGAGAATGTGAAAAGTGTTCATATGTAGTAAAAACCTGAGACATCCGTCCGTTTTCGTCATTTGTTATCGAATCGACTTAAAGCCAGATCGTCACATTGGCCGCTCTTCTCTCTGAAACGGTTGTACTTATCCTCTACAAAGCTATGTCGCGAGCTGCGATATGCGGAGACACTAAAAGCACCATAGTAGAACACAGATGAAGCTTCTAAGTTGATGTAATAGCCAGTAAGAAGTAGTACAATTAAAGTTTAAGTATCAGTTAATGACTTTTTACCCTTCTTTGGTGCCTTGGACACGTTCTAGGAAATTAAGATTTTGCATGAAGGAGGACTATCAGCCGAGTTGCACGGGAGAATGTGAAAAGTGTTCATATGTAGTAAAAACCCGAGAAATCCGTCCGTTTTCGTCATTTGTTATCGAATTGTCTTATAGCCAGATCGTCACATTAGCCGCTCTTCACTCTGAAACGGTTGTACTTATCGTTTGCAAAGCTATGTCGCGTGCTGCGGTATGCGGAGACACTAAAAGCACCATAGTAGAACACAGATGAACCTTCTAAGTTGATGTAATAGCCAGTAAGAAGTAGTAGAATTCAAGTTTTAGGTATCGATTATTGACATTTAGCTAGTTTTGGTGCATTGGACATGAGCTAGGACCTTATGATTCTGCATGAAAGGAGGACTAGCAGCCGAGTTGCACGGGAGAATGTGAAAAGTGTTCATATGTAGTAAAAACCTGAGAAATCCGTTCGCTTTCGTCATTTGTTATCGAATCTACATAAAGCAAGATCGTCACATTGGCCGCTCTTCTCTCTGAAACGGTTGTACTTATCCTCTACAAAGCTATGTCGCGAGCTGCGATATGCGGAGACACTAAAAGCACCATAGTAGAACACAGATGAAGCTTCTAAGTTGATGTAATACCCAGTAAGAAGTAGTAGAATTCAAGTTTTAGGTATCGATTATTGACATTTAGCTAGTTTTGGTGCCTTGGACATGAGCTAGGACCTTATGATTCTGCATGAAAGGAGGACTAGCAGCCGAGTTGCAAGGGAGAATGTGAAAAGTGTTCATATGTAGTAAAAACCTGAGAAATCCGTCCGTTTTCGTCATTTGTTATCGAATCTACTTAAAGCAAGGTCGTCACATTGGCCGCTCTTCTCTCTGAAACGGTTGTACTTATCCTCTACAAAGCTATGTCGCGAGCTGCGATATGCGGAGACACTAAAAGCACCATAGTAGAACACAGATGAAGCTTCTAAGTTATTGTAATAGCCAGTAAGAAGTAGTACAATTAAATTTTAGGTATCGGTTATTGACTTTTTACCCTTCTTTGGTGCCTTGGACACGAGCTAGGAACTTAAGATTTTGCATGAGGGAGGACTAGCAGCCGAGTTGCATGGGAGAATTTGAAAAGTGTTCATATGTAGTAAAAACCTGAGAAATCCGTCCGTTTTCGTCATTTGTTATCGAATCGACTTAAAGCCAGATCGTCACAATGGCCGCACTTCTCTCTGAAACGGTTGTACTTATCGTCTGCAAAACTATGTTGCGTGCTGCGGTATGCGGAGAAACTAAAAGCACCGTAGTAGAACACAGATGTAGCTTCTACGTTGACGTAATAGCCAGGAAGAAGTAGTACAATTCAAGTTTTGGGTATTGATTATTGACTTTTTAGCTGGCTTTGGTGCCTTGGACATGAGCTAGGACCTTAAGATTCCGCATGAAAGGAGGACTAGCAGCCTAGTTGCAAGGGAGAATGTGAAAAGTGTTCATATGTAGTAAAAACCTGAGAAATCCGTCCGTTTTCGTCATTTGTTATCGAATCTACTTAAAGCAAGGTCGTCACATTGGCCGCTATTCTCTCTGAAACGGTTGTACTTATCCTCTACAAAGCTATGTCGCGAGCTGCGATATGCGGAGACACTAAAAGCACCATAGTAGAACACAGATGAAGCTTCTAAGTTGATGAAATAGAACGTAAGAAGTAGTACAATTAAAGTTTATGTATCAGTTAATGACTTTTTACCCTTCTTTGGTGCCTTGGACACGTTCTAGGAAATTAAGATTTTGCATGAAGGAGGACTATCAGCCGAGTTGCACGGGAGAATGTGAAAAGTGTTCATATGTAGTAAAAACCTGAGACATCCGTCCGTTTTCGTCATTTGTTATCGAATCGACTTAAAGCCAGATCGTCACATTGCCGCTCTTCTCTCTGAAACGGTTGTACTTATCGTCTGCAAAGCTATGTCGCATGCTGCGGTATGTGGACACACTAAAAGCAACATAGTAGAACACAGATGAAGCCTTTAAGTTGATGTAATAGCCAGTAAGAAGTAGTAGAATTCAAGTTTTAGATATCGATTATTGACTTTTTAGCTGGCTTTGGTGCCTTGGACATGAGCTAGGACCTTAAGATTCTGCATGAAAGGATGACTAGCAGCCGAGTTGCACGGGAGAATGTGAAAAGTGTTCATATGTAGTAAAAACCTGAGAAATCCGTCCGTTTTCGTCATTTGTTATCGAATCGACTTAAAGCCAGATCGTCACATTGGCCGCTCTTCTCTCTGAAACGGTTGTACTTATCGTCTACAAAGCAATGTCGCGTGCTGCGGTATGCGGAGACACTAAAATCACCATAGTAGAACACAGATGAAGCTTCTAAGTTGATGTAATAGCCAGTAAGAAGTAGTACAATTCAAGTTTTAGGTATCGATTATTGACTTTTTAGCTAGCTTTGATGCCTTGGACATGAGCTAGGACCTTAAGATTCTGCATGAAAGGAGGACTAGCAGCCGAGTTGCACGGGAGAATGTGAAAAGTGTTCATATGTAGTAAAATCCTAAGAAATTCGTCCGTTTTCGTCATTTGTTATCCAATCGACTTAAAGCCAGATCGTCACATTGGCCGCTCTTCTCTCTGAAACGGTTGTACTTATCCTCTACAAAGCTATGTCGCGAGCTGCGATATGCGGAGACACTAAAAGCACCATAGTATAACACAGATGAAGTTTCTAAGTTGATGTAATAGCCAGTAAGAAGTAGTACAATTAAAGTTTAAGTATCAGTTAATGACTTTTTACCCTTCTTTGGTGCCTTGGACACGTTCTAGGAAATTAAGATTTTGCATGAAGGAGGACTATCAGCCGAGTTGCACGGGAGAATGTGAAAAGTGTTCATATGTAGTAAAAACCCGAGAAATCCGTCCGTTTTCGTCATTTGTTATCGAATTGTCTTACAGCCAGATCGTCACATTAGCCGCTCTTCACTCTGAAACGGTTGTACTTATCGATTGCAAAGCTATGTCGCGTGCTGCGGTATGCGGAGACACTAAAAGCACCATAGTAGAACACAGATGAAGCTTCTAAGTTGATGTAATAGCCAGTAAGAAGTAGTACAATTAAAGTTTTAGGTATCAGTTAATGACTTTTTACCCTTCTTTGGTGCCTTGGACACGCTCTAGGAAATTAAGATTTTGCATGAAGGAGGACTATCAGCCGAGTTGCACGGGAGAATGTGAAAAGTGTTCATATGTAGTAAAAACCTGAGACATCCGTCCGTTTTCGTCATTTGTTATCGAATCGACTTAAAGCCAGATCGTCACATTGGCCGCTCTTCTCTCTGAAACGGTTGTACTTATTGTCTACTAAGCTATGTCGCGTGCTGCGGTATGCGGAGACACTAAAAGCACCATAGTAGAACACAGATGAAGCTTCTAAGTTAATGTAATAGCCAGTAAGAAGTAGTACAATTCAAGTTTTAGGTATCGATTATTGACTTCTTAGCTGGCTTTGGTGCCTTGGACATGAGCTAGGACCTTACGATTCTGCATGAAAGGAGGACTAGCAGCCGAGTTGCACGGGAGAATGTGAAAGTCTTCATATGTAGTAAAAACCTGAGAAATCCGTCCGTTTTCGTCATTTGTTATCGAATCGTCTTAAAGCCAGATCATCACATTGGCCGCTCTTCTCTCTGAAACGGTTGTACTTATCGTGTGCAAAGCTATGTCGCGTACTGCGGTATGTGGAGACACTAAAAGCACCATAGTAGAACACAGATGAACCTTCTAAGTTGATGTAATAGCCAGTAAGAAATAGTACAATTCAAATTTTAGATATCGATTATTGACTTTTTAGCTGGCTTTGGTGCCTTGGACATGACCTAGGACCTTAAGATTCTGCATGAAAGGAGGACTAGCAGCCGAGTTGCACGTGAGAATGTGAAAAGTGTTCATATGTAGTAAAAACCTGAGAAATCCGTCGGTTTTCGTCATTTGTTATCGAATCGACTTAAAGCCAGATCGTCACATTGGCCGCTCTTCTCTCTGAAACGCTTGTACTTATCGTCTGCAAAGCTATGTCGCATGATGCGGTATTCTGAGACACTACAAGCAGCATAGTAGAACACAGATGAGGCTTCTAAGTTGATGTAATAGCCAGTAAGAAGTAGTACAATTCAAGTTTTAGTTATCGATTATTGACTTTTTAGCTAGCTTTGGTGTCGTGGACATGTGCTAGGACCTTAAGATTCTGCATGAAAGGAGGACTAGCAGCCGAGTAGCACGGGAGAATGTGAAAAGTGTTAATATGTAGTAAAAACCTGAGAAATTCGTCCGTTTTCGTCATTTGTTATCGAATCGACTTAAAGCCAGATCGTCACATTGGCCGCTCTTCTCTCTGAAACGCTTGTATTTATCGTCTGCAAGGCTATGTCGCGAGCTGTGGTATGCGGAGACACTAAAATCACCATAGTAGGAAACAGATGAAGCATCTAAGTTGATGTAATAGCCAGTAAGAAGTAATCCAATTCAAGTTTTGTTTATCGATTATTGACTTTTTAGCTGGCTTTGGTGCCTTGGACATGAGCTAGGACCTTAAGATTCAGCATGAAAGGAGGACTAGCAGCCGAGTTGCAAGGGAGAATGTGAAAAGTGTTCATATGTAATAAAAACCTGAGAAATCCGTCCGTTTTCGTCATTTGTTATCGAATTGAATTAAAGCCAGATCGTCACATTGGCCGCTCTGCTCTCGGAAACGGTTGTACTTATCGTCTACAAAGCAATGTCGCGTGCTGCGGTATGCGGAGACACTAAAAGCACCATAGTAGAACACAGTTGAAGCTTCTAAGTTAATGTAATAGCCAGTAAGAAGTAGTACAATTCAAGTTTTAGGTATCGATTATTGACTTTTTAGCTGGCTTTGGTGCCTTGGACATTAGCTAGGACCTTACGATTCTGCATGAAAGGAGGATTAGCAGCCGAGTTGCACGGGACAATGTGAAAAGTCTTCATATGTAGTAAAAACCTGAGAAATCCGTCCGTTTTCGTCATTTGTTATCGAATCGACTTAAAGCCAGATCATCACATTGGCCGCTCTTCTCTCTGAAACGGTTGTACTTATCGTCTGCAAAGCTATGTCGCGTACTGCGGTATGTGGAGACACTAAAAGCACCATAGTAGAACACAGATGAACCTTCTAAGTTGATGTAATAGCCAGTAAGAAATAGTACAATTCAAGTTTTAGGTATCGATTATTGACTTTTTAGCTGGCTTTGGTGCCTTGGACATGAGCTAGGACCTTAAGATTCTGCATGAAAAGAGGACTAGCAGCCGAGTTGCACGGGAGAATGTGAAAAGTGTTCATATGTAGTAAAAACCTGAGAAATCCGTCCGTTTTCGTCATTTGTTATCGAATCGACTTAAAGCCAGATCGTCACATTGGCCGCTCTTCTCTCTGAAACGGGTGTACCTATCGTCTGCAAAGCTATGTCGCGTGCTGCGGTATGTGGAGACACTAAAATTACCATAGTAGAACACAGATGAAGCATCTAAGTTGATGTAATAGCCAGTAAGAAGTAATCCAATTCAAGTTTTGGGTATCGATTAATGACATTTTAGCTGGCTTTGGTGCCTTGGACATGAGCTAGGACCTTAAGATTCTGCATGAAAGGAGGACTAGCAGCCGAGTTGCAAGGGAGAATGTGAAAAGTGTTCATATGTAATAAAAACCTGAGAAATCCGTCCGTTTTCGTCATTTGTTATCGAATTGACTTAAAGCCAGATCGTCACATTGGCCGCTCTGCTCTCGGAAACGGTTGTACTTATCGTCTACAAAGCAATGTCGCGTGCTGCGGTATGCGGAGACACTAAAAGCACCATAGTAGAACACAGTTGAAGCTTCTAAGTTAATGTAATAGCCAGTAAGAAGTAGTACAATTCAAGTTTTAGGTATCGATTATTGACTTTTTAGCTGGCTTTGGTGCCTTGGACATTAGCTAGGACCTTACGATTCTGCATGAAAGGAGGATTAGCAGCCGAGTTGCACGGGACAATGTGAAAAGTCTTCATATGTAGTAAAAACCTGAGAAATCCGTCCGTTTTCGTCATTTGTTATCGAATCGACTTAAAGCCAGATCATCACATTGGCCGCTCTTCTCTCTGAAACGGTTGTACTTATCGTCTGCAAAGCTATGTCGCGTACTGCGGTATGTGGAGACACTAAAAGCACCATAGTAGAACACAGATGAACCTTCTAAGTTGATGTAATAGCCAGTAAGAAGTAGTCCAATTCAAGTTTTAGGTATCGGTTATTGACTTTTTAGCTGGCTTTGGTGCCTTGGACATGAGCTAGGACCTTAAGATTCTGCATGAAAGGAGGACTAGCAGCCGAGTTGCACGGGAGAATGTGAAAAGTGTTCATATGTAATAAAAACCTGAGAAATCCATCCGTTTTCGTCATTTGTTATCGAATCGACTTAAAGCCAGATAGTCACATTGGCCGCTCTTCTCTCCGAAACGCTTGTACTTATCGTCCGCAAAGCTATGTCGCGTGCTGCGGTATGCGGAGACACTAAAATAACCATAGTAGAACACAGACCAAGCTTCTAAGTTGATGTAATAGCCAGTAAGAAGTAGTACAATTCAAGTTTTAGGTATCTATTATTGACTTTTTAGCTGGCTTTGGTGCCTTGGACATGAGCTAGGACCTTAAGATTCTGCATGAAAGGAGGACTAGCAGCCGAGTTGCAGGGGAGAATGTGAAAAGTGTTCATATGTAGTAAAAACCTGAGAAATCCGTCCGTTTTCGTAATTTGTTATCGAATCGACTTAAAGCCAGATCGTCACATTGGCCGCTCTTCTCTCTGAAACGCTTGTATTTATCGTCTGCAAGGCTATGTCGCGAGCTGCGGTATGCGGAGACACTAAAATCACCATAGTCGGAAACAGATGAAGCATCTAAGTTGATGTAATAGCCAGTAAGAAGTAATCCAATTCAAGTTTTGTTTATCGATTATTGACTTTTTAGCTGGCTTTGGTGCCTTGGACATGAGCTAGGACCTTAAGATTCAGCATGAAAGGAGGACTAGCAGCCGAGTTGCACGGGAGAATGTGAAAAGTGTTCATATGTAATAAAAACCTGAGAAATCCGTCCGTTTTCGTCATTTGTTATCGAATCGACTTAAAGCCAGATCGTCACATTGGCCGCTCTGCTCTCGGAAACGGTTGTACTTATCGTCTACAAAGCAATGTCGCGTGCTGCGGTATGCGGAGACACTAAAAGCACCATAGTAGAACACAGATGAAGCTTCTAAGTTAATGTAATAGCCAGTAAGAAGTAGTACACTTCAAGTTTTAGGTATCGATTATTGACTTTTTAGCTGGCTTTGGTGCCTTGGACATTAGCTAGGACCTTACGATTCTGCATGAAAGGAGGATTAGCAGCCGAGTTGCACGGGAGAATGTGAAAAGTCTTCATAAGTAGTAAAAACCTGAGAAATCCGTCCGTTTTCGTCATTTGTTATCGAATCGACTTAAAGCCAGATCATCACATTGGCCGCTCTTCTCTCTGAAACGGTTGTACTTATCGTCTGCAAAGCTATGTCGCGTACTGCGGTATGTGGAGACACTAAAAGCACCATAGTAGAACACAGATGAACCTTCTAAGTTGATGTAATAGCCAGTAAGAAATAGTACAATTCAAGTTTTAGGTATCGATTATTGACTTTTTAGCTGGCTTTGGTGCCTTGGACATGAGCTAGGACCTTAAGATTCTGCATGAAAGGAGGACTAGCAGCCGAGTTGCACGGGAGAATGTGAAAAGTGTTCATATGTAGTAAAAACCTGAGAAATCCGTCCGTTTTCGTCATTTGTTATCGAATCGACTTAAAGTCAGATCGTCACATTGGCCGCTGTTCTCTCTGAAACGGGTGTACCTATCGTCTGCAAAGCTATGTCGCGTGCTGCGGTATGTGGAGACACTAATATTACCATAGTAGAACACAGATGAAGCATCTAAGTTGATGTAATAGCCAGTAAGAAGTAATCCAATTCAAGTTTTGGGTATCGATTAATGACTTTTTAGCTGGCTTTGGTGCCTTGGACATGAGCTAGGACCTTAAGATTCTGCATGAAAGGAGGACTAGCAGCCGAGTTGCACGGGAGAATGTGAAAAGTGTTCATATGTAATAAAAACCTGAGAAATCCGTCCGTTTTCGTCATTTGTTATCGAATCGACTTAAAGCCAGATCGTCACATTGGCCGCTCTTCTCTCTGAAACGGTTGTACTTATCGTCTACTAAGCTATGTCGCGTGCTGCGGTATGCGGAGACACTAAAAGCACCATAGTAGAAAACAGATGAAGCTTCTAAGTTGATGTAATAGCCAGTAAGAAGTAGTACAATTAAAGTTTTAGGTATAGATTATTGACTTTTTAGCTGGCTTTGGTGCCTTGGACATGAGCTAGGACCTTAAGATTATGCATGAAAGGAGGACTAGCAGCCGAGTTGCACGGGAGAATGTGAAAAGTGTTCATATGTAGTAAAAACCTGAGAAATCCGTCCGTTTTCGTCATTTGTTATCGAATCCACTTAAAGCCAGATCGTCACATTGGCCGCTCTGCTCTCGGAAATGGTTGTACTTATCGTCTGCAAAGCTATGTCGCGTGTTGCCGTAGGCGGAAACAGGAAAAGCACCATAGTAGAACACAGATGAATCTTCTAAGTTGATGTAATAGCCAGTAAGAAGTAGTCCAATTCAAGTTTTAGGTATTGATTATTGACTTTTTAGCTGGCTTTGGTGCCTTGGACATGAGCTAGGACCTTAAGATTCTGCATGAAAGGAGGACTAACAGCCGAGTTGCACGAGAGAATGTGAAAAGTGTTCATATGTAGTAAAAACCTGAGAAATCCGTCCGTTTTCGTCATTTGTTATCGAATCGACTTAAAGCCAGATCGTCACATTCTCCGCTCTTCTCTCTGAAACGCTTGTACTTATCGTCTGCAAAGCTATGTCACGTGCTGCGGTATGCGGAGACACTAAAATCACCACAGTAGAACACAGATGAAGCTTCTAAGTTGATGCAATATCCAGTAAGAAGTAGTACAATTCGCGTTTCAGGTATCGATTATTGACTTTTTAGCTGGCTTTGGTGTTTTGGACATGAGCTAGGACCTTAAGATTCAGCATGAAAGGAGGACTAGCAGCGGAGTTGCACGGGAGAATGTGAAAAGTGTTCATATGTAAATAAATACCTGAGAAATCCGTCCGTTTACGTCATTTGTTATCGAATCGACTTAAAGCCAGATCGTCACATTGGTCGCTCTTCTCTCTGAAACGGTTGTACTTATCGTCTGCAAAGCTATGTCGCATGCTGCGGTATGCTGAGACACTACAAGCAGCATAGTAGAACACAGATGAAGCTTCTAAGTTGATGTAATAGCCAGTAAGAAGTAGTACAATTCAAGTTTTAGGTATCGATTATTGACTTTTTAGCTAGCTTTGGTGCCTTGGACATGATCTAGGACCTTAAGATTCAGCATGAAAGGAGGACTAGCAGCCGAGTAGCACGGGAGAATGTGAAAAGTGTTCATATGTAGTAAAAACCTGAGAAATTCGTCCGTTTTCGTCATTTGTTATCGAATCGACTTAAAGCCAGATCGTCACATTGGCCGCTCTTCTCTCTGAAACGGTTGTACTTATCGTCTGCAAAGCTATGTCGCGTGCTGCGGTATGCGGAAACACTAAAAGCACCATAGTAGAACACAGATGAAGCTTCTAAGTTGACGTAATAGCCAGGAAGAAGTAGTACAATTCAAGTTTTAGGTGTCGGTTATTGACTTTTAGCTGGCTTTGGTGCCTTGGACAAAAGCTAGGACCTTAACATTCTGTATGAAAGGAGGACTAGCAGCCGATTTGCATGGGAGAATGTGAAAAGTGTTCATATGTAGTAAAAACCCGAGAAATCCGTCCGTTTGTCATTTGTTATCGAATCGACTTAAAGCCAGATCGTCACATTGGTCGCTCTTCTCTCTGAAACGGTTGTACTTATCGTCTACTAAGCTATGTCGCGTGCTGCGGTATGCGGAGACACTAAAAGCACCATAGTAGAAAACAGATGAAGCTTCTAAGTTGATGTAATAGCCAGTAAGAAGTAGTACAATTAAAGTTTTAGGTATAGATTATTGACTTTTTAGCTGGCTTTGGTGCCTTGGACATGAGCTAGGACCTTAAGATTATGCATGAAAGGAGGACTAGCAGCCGAGTTGCACGGGAGAATGTGAAAAGTGTTCATATGTAGTAAAAACCTGAGAAATCCGTCCGTTTTCGTCATTTGTTATCGAATCCACTTAAAGCCAGATCGTCACATTGGCCGCTCTGCTCTCGGAAATGGTTGTACTTATCGTCTGCAAAGCTATGTCGCGTGTTGCCGTAGGCGGAAACAGGAAAAGCACCATAGTAGAACACAGATGAAGCTTCTAAGTTGATGTAATAGCCAGTAAGAAGTAGTCCAATTCAAGTTTTAGGTATTGATTATTGACTTTTTAGCTGGCTTTGGTGCCTTGGACATGAGCTAGGACCTTAAGATTCTGCATGAAAGGAGGACTAACAGCCGAGTTGCACGGGAGAATGTGAAAAGTGTTCATATGTAGTAAAAACCTGAGAAATCCGTCCGTTTTCGTCATTTGTTATCGAATCGACTTAAAGCCAGATCGTCACATTCCCCGCTCTTCTCTCTGAAACGCTTGTACTTATCGTCTGCAAAGCTATGTCACGTGCTGCGGTATGCGGAGACACTAAAATCACCACAGTAGAACACAGGTGAAGCTTCTAAGTTGATGCAATATCCAGTAGGAAGTAGTACAATTCGCGTTTCAGGTATCGATTATTGACTTTTTAGCTGGCTTTGATGTTTTGGACATGAGCTAGGACCTTAAGATTCAGCATGAAAGGAGGACTAGCAGCGGAGTTGCACGGGAGAATGTGAAAAGTGTTCATATGTAAATAAATACCTGAGAAATCCGTCCGTTTACGTCATTTGTTATCGAATCGACTTAAAGCCAGATCGTCACATTGGTCGCTCTTCTCTCTGAAACGGTTGTACTTATCGTCTGCAAAGCTATATCGCATGCTGCGGTATGCTGAGACACTACAAGCAGCATAGTAGAACACAGATGAAGCTTCTAAGTTGATGTAATAGCCAGTAAGAAGTAGTACAATTCAAGTTTTAGGTATCGATTATTGACTTTTTAGCTAGCTTTGGTGCCTTGGACATGATCTAGGACCTTAAGATTCAGCATGAAAGGAGGACTAGCAGCCGAGTAGCACGGGAGAATGTGAAAAGTGTTCATATGTAGTAAAAACCTGAGAAATTCGTCCGTTTTCGTCATTTGTTATCGAATCGACTTAAAGCCAGATCGTCACATTGGCCGCTCTTCTCTCTGAAACGGTTGTACTTATCGTCTGCAAAGCTATGTCGCGTGCTGCGGTATGCGGAAACACTAAAAGCACCATAGTAGAACACAGATGAAGCTTCTAAGTTGACGTAATAGCCAGGAAGAAGTAGTACAATTCAAGTTTTAGGTGTCGGTTATTGACTTTTAGCTGGCTTTGGTGCCTTGGACAAAAGCTAGGACCTTAACATTCTGTATGAAAGGAGGACTAGCAGCCGATTTGCATGGGAGAATGTGAAAAGTGTTCATATGTAGTAAAAACCCGAGATCCGTCCGTTTGTCATTTGTTATCGAATCGACTTAAAGCCAGATCGTCAAATTAGCTGCTCTTCTCTCTGAAACGCTTGTACTTATCGATTGCAAAGCTATGTCGCGTGCTGCGGTATGCGGACTCACTAAAAGCACCATAGTAGAACACAGATGAAGCTTCTAAGTTGATGTAATAGCCAGTAAGAAGTAGTACAATTAAAGTTTTAGGTATCGGTTAATGACTTTTACCCTTCTTTGGTGCCTTGGACACGAGTTAGGAAATTAAGATTTTGCATGAAGGAGGACTACATCCATCCATCCACATCCATACTCCGCAAGCCACCTGACGGTGTGTGGCGGAGGGTACCCTGAGTACCTCCATCGGTTCTCCCTTCTATTCCAGTCTCGTATTGTACGTGGAAAGAAGGATTGTCGTTATGCTTCTGTGGGGGCTCTAATCTCTCTGATTTTATCCTCATGGTCTCTTCGCGAGATATACGTAGGAGGGAGCAATATACTGCTTGACTCTTCGTTGAAGGTATGTTCTCGAAACTTTAACAAAAGCCCGTACCGAGCTACTGAGCGTCTCTCCTGCAGAGTCTTCCACTGGAGTTTATCTATCATCTCCGTAACGCTTTCGCAATTACTAAATGATCCTGTAACGAAGTGCGCTGTTCTCCGTTGGATCTTCTCTATCTCTTCTATCAACCCTACCTGGTGCGGATCCCACACTGCTGAGCAGTATTCAAGCATTGGGCGAACAAGCGTACTGTAACCTACTTCCTTTGTTGTCGGATTGCATTTCCTTAAGATTCTTCCAATGAATCTCAGTCTGGCATCTGCTTTACCGACGATCAACTTCATATGATCATTCAATTTTAAATCACTCCTAATGAGTACTCCCAGATAATTTATGGAATTAACTACTTCCAGTTGCTGACCTGCTATTTTGTAGCTAAATGATAAGGGACCTATCTTTCTATGTATTCGCATCACATTACACTTGTCTACATTGAGATTCAACTGCCATTCCGTGCACCATGCGTCAATTCGCTGCAGATCCTCCTGCATTTCAGTACAATTTTCCATTGTTGCAACCTCTCAATACACCACAGCATCATCTGCAAAAAGCCTCAGTGAACTTCCGATGTCATCCACCAGGTCATTTATGTATATTGTGAATAGCAACGGTCCTATGACACTCCCCTGCGGCACACCTGAAATCACTCTTACTTCGGAAGACTTCTCTCCATTGAGAATGACATGCTGCGTTCTGTTATCTAGGAACTCCTCAATCCAATCACACAATTTATCTGATAGTCCGTATGCTCTTACTTTGTTCATTAAACGACTGTGGGGAACTGTGTCAAACGCCTTGCGGAAGTCAAGAAACACGGCATCTACCTGTGAACCCGTGTCTAAGGCCCTCTGAGTCTCGTGGACGAATAGCGAGAGCTGGGTTTCACACGACCGTCTTTTTCGAAACCCATGCTGATTCCTACAGAGTAGATTTCTAGTCTCCAGAAAAGACATTATACTCGAACATAATACGTGTTCCGAAATTCTACAACTGATCGACGTTAGAGATATAGGTCTATAGTTCTGCACATCTGTTTGACGTCCCTTCTTGAAAACGGGGATGACCGGTGCCCTTTTCCAATCCTTTGGAACGCTTCGCTCTTCTAGAGACCTACGGTACACCGCTGCAAGAAGGGGGGCAAGTTCCTTCGCGTACTCTGTGTAAAATCGAACTGGTATTCCATCAGGACCAGCGGCCTTTCCTCTTTTGAGCGATTTTAATTGTTTCTCTATCCCTCTGTCGTCTATTTCGATATCTACCATTTTGTCAACTGTGCGACAATCTAGAGAAGGAACTACAGTGCAGTCTTCCTCTGTGAAGCAGCTTTGGAAGAAGACATTTAGTAATTCGGCCTTTAGTCTGTCATCCTCTGTTTCAGTACCATTTTGGTCACAGAGTGTCTGGACATTTCGTTTTGATCCACCTACCGCTTTGACATAGGACCAAAATTTCTTAGGATTTTCTGCCAAGTCAGTACATAGAACTTTACTTTCGAATTCATTGAAAACCTCTCGCATAGCCCTCCTCACACTGCATTTCGCTTCGCGTAATTTTTGTTTGTCTGCAAGGCTTTGGCTATGTTTATGTTTGCTGTGAAGTTCCCTTTGCTTCCGCAGCAGTTTTCTAACTCGGTTGTTGTACCACGGTGGCTCTTTCCCATCTCTTACGATCCTGCTTGGCACATACTCATCTAACGCATATTGTACCATGGTTTTGAAATTTGTCCACTGATCCTCAACACTGTCTGTACTTGAGACAAAACTTTTGTGTTGAGCCACCAAGTACTCTGAAATCTGCTTTTTGTCACTTTTGCTAAACAGAAAAATCTTCCTACCTTTTTTAATATTTCTATTTACGGCTGAAATCATCGATGCAGTAACCGCTTTATGATCGCTGATTCCCTGTTCTGCATTAACTGATTCAAATAGTTCGGGTCTGTTTGTCACCAGAAGGTCTAATATGTTATCGCCACGAGTCGGTTTTCTGTTTAACTGCTCAAGGTAGTTTTCAGATAAAGCACTTAAAAATATTTCACTAGATTCTTTAACCCTGCCACCCGTTATGAACGTCTGAGTCTCCCAGTCTATATCCGGCAAATTAAAATCTCCACCCAGAACTATAACATGGTGGGGAAATCTACTCGAAATATTTTCCAAATTATTCTTCAGGTGCTGAGCCACAACAGCTGCTGAGCCCGGGGGCCTATAGAGACATCCAATTACCATGTCTGAGCCTGCTTTAACCGTGACCTTCACCCAAATCATTTCACAAATCGAATCTCCGTCAATTTCCTTCGATACTATTGCACTTCTTATCGCTATAAACACGCCTCCCCCTTCACTGTCCAGCCTATCTCTGCGGTATACATTCCAATCCGAGTTTAGCATTTCATTACTGTTTACGTCTGGTTTCAGCCAACTTTCTGTTCCTAGTACTATATGGGCGTTGTGACCGTTTATTAATGAGAGCAGTTCTGGGACCTTTCTATAGACGTTCCTGCAGTTTACTATAAGCACATTAATATTGTTATTCCTTGTTGCATTTTGCCTACTGCCTTGCCGCGTCTCAGGAGGCGTCTTGTCGGGCCTAGGGAGGGAATTCTCTAACCTAAAAAAACCCCATGTGCACTTCACACGTACTCCGCTACCCTCGTAGCCGCTTCCGGCGTGTAGTGCACGCCTGACCTATTCAGGGGGACCCTACATTTCTCCACCCGATAGCGGAGGTCGAGAAATTTCCACCCCAGCTCTCCGCAGAATCGTCTGAGCCTCTGGTTTAAGCCTTCCACTCGGCTCCAAACCAGAGGACCGCGATCGGTTCTGGGAACGATACTACAAATAATTAGCTCTGATTCCACCCCGCGAGCGAGGCTTTCCGCCTTCACCAACTCCGCCAGCCGCCTGTACGAACTGAGGATGACCTCTGAACCCAGACGGCAGGAGTCATTGGTGCCGACATGAGCAACAATTTGCAGTCGGGTGCACCCAGTGCTCTCTATCGCCGCCGGCAGGGCCTCCTCCACATCTCGGATGAGACCCCCCGGCAAGCAGACAGAGTGAACACTGGCCTTCTTCCCCGACCTTTCCGCTATTTCCCTAAGGGGCTCCATCACCCGCCTTACGTTGGAGCTCCCAATAACTAATAAACCCCTCCCCCCATGTGCCTGCTCGGACCTTGCTGAAGGAGCAGCCACATGTCCACTCACAGGCAGAGCGGGCGATGCCACACGGCCAGCCTCCACATTGACCCTCCGCCTCGTGCGCCGCGAGTTGCACGGGAGAATGTGAAAAGTGTTCATATGTAGTAAAAACCTTAGAAATCCGTCCGTTTTCGTCATTTGTTATCGAATCGACTTAAAGCCAGATCGTCACATTGGCCGCTCTTCTCTCTGAAACGGTTGTACTTATCGTCTGTAAAACTATGTCGCGTGCTGCGGTATGCGGAGAAACTAAAATCACCGTAGTAGAACACAGATGAAGCTTCTAAGTTGATGTAATAGCCAGGGAGAAGTAGTACAGTTCAAGTTTTAGGTATCGATTATTGACTTTTTAGCTGGCTTTGGTGCCTTGGACATGAGCTAGGACCTTATGATTCTGCATGAAAGGAGGACTAGCAGCCGAGTTGCACGGGAGAATGTGAAAAGTGTTCATATGTAGTAAAAACCTGAGAAATCCGTCCGTTTTCGTCATTTGTTATCGAATCGACTAAAAAGCCAGATCGTCACATTGGCCGCTCTTCTCTCTGAAACGGTTGTACTAATCGTCTGCAAAGCTATGTCGCTTGCTGCGGTATGCGGAGACACTAAAATCACCATAGTAGAACACAGATGAAGCATCTAAGTTGATGTAATAGCCAGTAAGAAGTAGTCCAATTCAAGTTTTAGGTATCGATTATTGACTTTTTAGCTGGCTTTGGTGCCTTGGACATGAGCTACGGCCTTAAGATTCTGCATGAAAGGAGGACTAGCAGCCGAGTTGCACGGGAGAATGTGAAAAGTGTTCATATGTAAAAAAATACTTGAGAAATCCGTCCGTTTTCGTCATTTGTTATCGAATCGACTTAAAGCCAGATCGTCACATTGGTCGCTCTTCTCTCTGAAAAGGTTGTACTTATCGTCTACAAAGCTACGTCGCGTGCTGCGGTATGCGGAGACACTAAAATCACCATAGTAGAACACAGATGAGGCTTCTAAGCTGATGTAATAGCCAGTAAGAAGTAGTACAATTCAAGTTTTAGGTATTGAATATTGAATATTTAGCTGGCTTTGGTGCCTTGGACATGAGCTAGGACTTTAAGATTCTGCATGAAAGGAGGACTAGCAGCCCAGTTGCACGGGAGAATGTGAAAAGTGTTCATATGTATTAAAAACCTGAGAAATCCGTCCGTTTTCGTCATTTGTTATCGAATCGACTTAAAGCCATATCGTCACATTGGCCGCTCTTCTCTCTGAAACGCTTGTACTTATCGTCTGCAAAGCTATGTCGCGTGCTGCGGTATGCGGAGACACTAAAAGCACCATAGTAGAACACAGATGAAGCTTCTAAGTTGATGTAATAGCCAGTAAGAAGTAGTACAATTAAAGTTTTAGGTATCGGTTAATGACTTTTTGCCCTTCTTTGGTGCCTTGGACACGAGCTAGGAAATTAAGATTTTGCATGAAGGAGGACTAGCGGCCGAGTTGCACGGGAGAATGTGAAAAGTGTTCATATGTAGTAAAAACCCGAGAAATCCGTCCGTTTTCGTCATTTGTTATCGAATCGACTTAAAGCCAGATCGTCACATTGGCCGCTCTTCTCTCTGAAACGCTTGTACTTATCGTCTGCAAAGCTATGTCGCGTGCTGCGGTATGCGGAGACACTAAAAGCACCATAGTAGAACACAGATGAAACTTCTAAGTTGATGTAATACCCAGTAAGAATTAGTACAATTCAAGTTTTAGGTATTGATTATTGACTTTTTAGCTGGCTTTGGTGCCTTGGACATGAGCTACGGCCTTAAGATTCTGCATGAAAGGAGGACTAGCAGCCGAGTTGCACGGGAGAATGTGAAAAGTGTTCATATGTAAAAAAATACTTGACAAATCCGTCCGTTTTCGTCATTTGTTATCGAATCGACTTAAAGCCAGATCGTCACATTGGTCGCTCTTCTCTCTGAAAAGGTTGTACTTATCGTCTGCAATGCTATGTCGCGTGCTGCGGTAAGCGGAGACACTAAAATCACCATAGTAGAACACAGATGAAGCATCTAAGTTGATGTAATAGCCAGTAAGAAGTAATCCAATTCAAGTTTTAGGTATCGATTATTGACTTTTTAGCTGGCTTTGGTGCCTTGGACATGAGCTAGGACCTTAAGATTCTGCATGAAAGGAGGACTAGCAGCCGAGTTGCACGGGAGAATGTGAAAAGTGTTCATATGTAGTAAAATCCTGAGAAATCAGTCCGTTTTCGTCATTTGTTATCGAATCGACTTAAAGCCAGATCGTCACATTGGCCGCTCTTTTGTCTGAAACGGTTGTACTTATCGTCTGCAAAGCTATGTCGCGTGCTGCGGTATGTGGAGACACTCAAAGCACCATAGTAGAACACAGATGAAGCTTCTAAGTTGATGTAATTGCCAGTATGAAGTAGTACAATTCAAGTTTTAGGTATCGATTATTGACTTTTTAGCTGGCTTTGGTGCCTTGGACATGAGCTAGGAACTTAAATTTCTGCATGAAAGGAGGACTAGCAGCCGCGTTGCACGGGAGAATGTGAAAAGTGTTCATATGTAGTAAAAACCTTAGAAATCCTTCCGTTTTCGTCATTTGTTATCGAATCGACTTAAAGCCAGATCGTCACATTGGCCGCTCTTCTCTCTGAAACGCTTGTACTTATCGTCTGCAAAGCTATGTCGCGTGCTGCGGTATGCGGAGACACTTAAATCACCATAGTAGAACACAGATGAAGCTTTTAAGTTGATGTAATAGCCAGTTAGAAGTAGTACAATTCATGTTTTAGGTATCGATTATTGACTTTTTAGCTGGCTTTGGTGCCTTGGACATGAGCTAAGACCTTAAGATTCTGCATGAAAGGAGGACTAGCAGCCGAGTTGCACGGGAGAATGTGAAAAGTGTTCATATGTTGTAAAAACCTTAGAAATCATTCCGTTTTCGTCATTTGTTATCGAATCGACTTAAAGCCAGATCGTCACATTGGCCGCTCTTCTCTCTGAAACGCTTGTACTTATCTTCTGCAAAGCTATGTCGCGTGCTGCGGTATGCGGAGACACTAAAAGCACCATAGTAGAACACAGATGAAGCTTTTAAGTTGATGTAATAGCCAGTAAGAAGTAGTACAATTCATGTTTTAGGTATCGATTATTGACTTTTTAGCTGGCTTTGGTGCCTTGGACATGAGCTAGGACCTTAAGATTCTGCATGAAAGGAGGACTAGCAGCCGAGTTGCACGGGAGAATGTGAAAAGTGTTCATATGTAGTAAAAACCTGAGAAATCTGTCCGTTTTCGTCATTTGTTATCGAATCGACTTAAGGCCAGATCGTCACATTGGCCGCTCATCTCTCCGAAACGCTTGTACTTATCGTCTGCAAAGCTATGTCGCGTTCTGCGGTATGCGGAGACACTGCACTCACCATAGTAGAACACAGTTCAAGCTTCTAAGTTGATGTAATAGCCAGTAAGAAGTAGTACAATTCAAGTTTTAGGTATCGATTATTGACTTTTTAGCTGGCTTTGGTGCCTTGGACATGAGCTAGGACCTTAAGATTCTGCATGAAAGTAGGACTAGCAGCCGAGTTGCAGGGAAGAATGTGAAAAATGTTCATATGTAAAAAAAACCAGAGAAATCCGTCCATTTTCGTCATTTGTTATCGAATCGACTTAAAGCCAGATCGTCACATTGGCCGCTCTTCTCTCTGAAACGGTTGTACTTATCGTCTGCAATGCTATGTCGCGTGCTGCGGTAAGCGGAGACACTAAAATCACCATAGTAGAACACAGATGAAGCATCTAAGTTGATGTAATAGCCAGTAAGAAATAATCCAATTCAAGTTTTAGGTATCGATTATTGACTTTTTAGCTGGCTTTGGTGCCTTGGACATGAGCTAGGACCTTAAGATTCTGCATGAAAGGAGGACTAGCAGCCGAGTTGCACGGGAGAATGTGAAAAGTGTTCATATGTAGTAAAATCCTGAGAAATCAGTCCGTTTTCGTCATTTGTTATCGAATCGACTTAAGGCCAGATCGTCACATTGGCCGCTCTTCTCTCTGAAACGCTTGTACTTATAGTCTGCAAAGCTATGTCGCGTGCTGCGGTATGCAGTGACACTAAAAGCACCATAGTAGAACACAGATGAAGCTTCTAAGTGGATGTAATAGCCAGTAAGAAGTAGTACAATTCAAGTTTTAGGTATCGATTATTGACTTTTTAGCTGCCTTTGTTGCCTTGGACATGAGCTAGGACCTTAACATTCTGCATGAAAGGAGGACTAGCAGCCGAGTTGCACGGGAGAATGTAAAAAGTGTTCATATGTAGTAAAAACCTTAGAAATCCGTCCATTTTCGTCATTTGTTATCGAATCGACTTAAAGGCAGATCGTCACATTGGCCGCTCTTCTCTCCGAAACGCTTGTACTTATCGTCTGCAAAGCTATGTCGCGTGCTGCGGTATGCGGAGACACTGCACTCACCATAGTAGAACACAGTTCAAGCTTCTAAGTTGATGTAATAGCCAGTAAGAAATAGTACAATTCAAGTTTTAGGTATCGATTATTGACTTTTTAGCTGGCTTTGGTGCCTTGGACATGAGCTAGGACCTTAAGATTCTGCATGAAAGGAGGACTAGCAGCCGAGTTGCAGGGAAGAATGTGAAAAATGTTCATATGTAGTAAAAACCAGAGAAATCCGTCCATTTTCGTCATTTGTTATCGAATCGACTTAAAGCCAGATCGTCACATTGGCCGCTCTTCTCTCTGAAACGGTTGTACTTATCGTCTGCAAAGCTATGTCGCGTGCTGCGGTATGCAGTGACACTAAAAGCACCATAGTAGAACACAGATGAAGCTTCTAAGTGGATGTAATAGCCAGTAAGAAGTAGTACAATTCAAGTTTTAGGTATCGATTATTGACTTTTTAGCTGCCTTTGTTACCTTGGACATGAGCTAGGACCTTAACATTCTGCATGAAAGGAGGACTAGCAGCCGAGTTGCACGGGAGAATGTAAAAAGTGTTCATATGTAGTAAAAACCTTAGAAATCCGTCCATTTTCGTCATTTGTTATCGAATCGACTTAAAGCCAGATCGTCACATTGGCCGCTCTTCTCTCCGAAACGCTTGTACTTATCGTCTGCAAAGCTATGTCGCGTGCTGCGGTATGAGGAGACACTGCACTCACCATAGTAGAACACAGTTCAAGCTTCTAAGTTGAAGTAATAGCCAGTAAGAAATAGTACAATTCAAGTTTTAGGTATCGATTATTGACTTTTTAGCTGGCTTTGGTGCCTTGGACATGAGCTAGGACCTTAAGATTCTGCATGAAAGGAGGACTAGCAGCCGAGTTGCAGGGAAGAATGTGAAAAATGTTCATATGTAGTAAAAACCAGAGAAATCCGTCCATTTTCGTCATTTGTTATCGAATCGACTTAAAGCCAGATCGTCACATTGGCCGCTCTTCTCTCTGAAACGGTTGTACTTATCGTCTGCAATGCTATGTCGCGTGCTGCGGTAAGCGGAGACACTAAAATCACCATAGTAGAACACAGATGAAGCATCTAAGTTGATGTAATAGCCAGTAAGAAGTAATCCAATTCAAGTTTTATGTATCGATTATTGACTTTTTAGCTGGCTTTGGTGCCTTGGACATGAGCTAGGACCTTAACATTCTGCATGAAAGGAGGACTAGCAGCCGAGTTGCAGGGGAGAATGTGAAAAGCGTTCATATGTAGTAAAAACCTTAGAAATCCGTCCGTTTTCGTTATTTCTTATCGAATCGACTTAAAGCCAGATCGTCACATTGGCCGCTCTTCTCTCCGAAACGCTTGTACTTATCGTCTGCAAAGCTATGTCGCGTGCTGCGGTATCCGGAGACACTGCACTCACCATAGTAGAACACAGTTCAAGCTTCTAAGTTGATGTAATAGCCAGTAAGAAGTAGTACAATTCAAGTTTTAGGTATCGATTATTGACTTTTTAGCTGGTTTTGGTGCCTTGGACATGAGCTAGGACCTTAAGATTCTGCATGAAAGGAGGACTAGCAGCCGAGTTGCAGGGGAGAATGTGAAAAGTGTTCATATGTAGTAAAAACCTGAGAAATCCGTCCGTTTTCGTCATTTGTTATCGAATCGACTTAAAGCCAGATCGTCACATTGGCCGCTCTGCTCTCGGAAACGGTTGTACTTATCGTCTGCAAAGCTATGTCGCGTGTTGCCGTAGGCGGAAACAGGAAAAGCACCATAGTAGAACACAGATGAAGCTTCTAAGTTGATGTAATAGCCAGTAAGAAGTAGTCCAATTCAAGTTTTAGGTATCGATTATTGACTTTTTAGCTGGCTTTGGTACCTTGGACATGGGCTAGGACCTTAAGATTCTGCATGAAAGGAGGACTAGCAGCCGAGTTGCAGGGGAGAATGTGAAAAGTGTTCATATGTAGTAAAAACCCGAGAAATCCGTCCGTTTTCGTCATTTGTTATCGAATCGACTTAAAGCCAGATCGTCACATTGGTCGCTCTTCTCTCTGAAAAGGTTGTACTTATCGTCTGCAATGCTATGTCGCGTGCTGCGGTAAGCGGAGACACTAAAATCACCATAGTAGAACACAGATGAAGCATCTAAGTTGATGTAATAGCCAGTAAGAAGTAATCCAATTCAAGTTTTAGGTATCGATTATTGACTTTTTAGCTGGCTTTGGTGCCTTGGACATGAGCTAGGACCTTAAGATTCTGCATGAAAGGAGGACTAGCAGCCGAGTTGCACGGGAGAATGTGAAAAGTGTTCATATGTAGTAAAATCCTGAGAAATCAGTCCGTTTTCGTCATTTGTTATCGAATCGACTTAAAGCCAGATCGTCACATTGGCCGCTCTTTTGTCTGAAACGGTTGTACTTATCGTCTGCAAAGCTATGTCGCGTGCTGCGGTATGTGGAGACACTAAAAGCACCATAGTAGAACACAGATGAAGCTTCTAAGTTGATGTAATTGCCAGTATGAAGTAGTACAATTCAAGTTTTAGGTATCGATTATTGACTTTTTAGCTGGCTTTGGTGCCTTGGACATGAGCTAGGAACTTAAATTTCTGCATGAAAGGAGGACTAGCAGCCGCGTTGCACGGGAGAATGTGAAAAGTGTTCATATGTAGTAAAAACCTTAGAAATCCTTCCGTTTTCGTCATTTGTTATCGAATCGACTTAAAGCCAGATCGTCACATTGGCCGCTCTTCTCTCTGAAACGCTTGTACTTATCGTCTGCAAAGCTATGTCGCGTGCTGCGGTATGCGGAGACACTTAAATCACCATAGTAGAACACAGATGAAGCTTTTAAGTTGATGTAATAGCCAGTTAGAAGTAGTACAATTCATGTTTTAGGTATCGATTATTGACTTTTTAGCTGGCTTTGGTGCCTTGGACATGAGCTAAGACCTTAAGATTCTGCATGAAAGGAGGACTAGCAGCCGAGTTGCACGGGAGAATGTGAAAAGTGTTCATATGTTGTAAAAACCTTAGAAATCATTCCGTTTTCGTCATTTGTTATCGAATCGACTTAAAGCCAGATCGTCACATTGGCCGCTCTTCTCTCTGAAACGCTTGTACTTATCTTCTGCAAAGCTATGTCGCGTGCTGCGGTATGCGGAGACACTAAAAGCACCATAGTAGAACACAGATGAAGCTTTTAAGTTGATGTAATAGCCAGTAAGAAGTAGTACAATTCATGTTTTAGGTATCGATTATTGACTTTTTAGCTGGCTTTGGTGCCTTGGACATGAGCTAGGACCTTAAGATTCTGCATGAAAGGAGGACTAGCAGCCGAGTTGCACGGGAGAATGTGAAAAGTGTTCATATGTAGTAAAAACCTGAGAAATCTGTCCGTTTTCGTCATTTGTTATCGAATCGACTTAAGGCCAGATCGTCACATTGGCCGCTCATCTCTCCGAAACGCTTGTACTTATCGTCTGCAAAGCTATGTCGCGTTCTGCGGTATGCGGAGACACTGCACTCACCATAGTAGAACACAGTTCAAGCTTCTAAGTTGATGTAATAGCCAGTAAGAAGTAGTACAATTCAAGTTTTAGGTATCGATTATTGACTTTTTAGCTGGCTTTGGTGCCTTGGACATGAGCTAGGACCTTAAGATTCTGCATGAAAGTAGGACTAGCAGCCGAGTTGCAGGGAAGAATGTGAAAAATGTTCATATGTAAAAAAAACCAGAGAAATCCGTCCATTTTCGTCATTTGTTATCGAATCGACTTAAAGCCAGATCGTCACATTGGCCGCTCTTCTCTCTGAAACGGTTGTACTTATCGTCTGCAATGCTATGTCGCGTGCTGCGGTAAGCGGAGACACTAAAATCACCATAGTAGAACACAGATGAAGCATCTAAGTTGATGTAATAGCCAGTAAGAAATAATCCAATTCAAGTTTTAGGTATCGATTATTGACTTTTTAGCTGGCTTTGGTGCCTTGGACATGAGCTAGGACCTTAAGATTCTGCATGAAAGGAGGACTAGCAGCCGAGTTGCACGGGAGAATGTGAAAAGTGTTCATATGTAGTAAAATCCTGAGAAATCAGTCCGTTTTCGTCATTTGTTATCGAATCGACTTAAGGCCAGATCGTCACATTGGCCGCTCTTCTCTCTGAAACGCTTGTACTTATAGTCTGCAAAGCTATGTCGCGTGCTGCGGTATGCAGTGACACTAAAAGCACCATAGTAGAACACAGATGAAGCTTCTAAGTGGATGTAATAGCCAGTAAGAAGTAGTACAATTCAAGTTTTAGGTATCGATTATTGACTTTTTAGCTGCCTTTGTTGCCTTGGACATGAGCTAGGACCTTAACATTCTGCATGAAAGGAGGACTAGCAGCCGAGTTGCACGGGAGAATGTAAAAAGTGTTCATATGTAGTAAAAACCTTAGAAATCCGTCCATTTTCGTCATTTGTTATCGAATCGACTTAAAGGCAGATCGTCACATTGGCCGCTCTTCTCTCCGAAACGCTTGTACTTATCGTCTGCAAAGCTATGTCGCGTGCTGCGGTATGCGGAGACACTGCACTCACCATAGTAGAACACAGTTCAAGCTTCTAAGTTGATGTAATAGCCAGTAAGAAATAGTACAATTCAAGTTTTAGGTATCGATTATTGACTTTTTAGCTGGCTTTGGTGCCTTGGACATGAGCTAGGACCTTAAGATTCTGCATGAAAGGAGGACTAGCAGCCGAGTTGCAGGGAAGAATGTGAAAAATGTTCATATGTAGTAAAAACCAGAGAAATCCGTCCATTTTCGTCATTTGTTATCGAATCGACTTAAAGCCAGATCGTCACATTGGCCGCTCTTCTCTCTGAAACGGTTGTACTTATCGTCTGCAAAGCTATGTCGCGTGCTGCGGTATGCAGTGACACTAAAAGCACCATAGTAGAACACAGATGAAGCTTCTAAGTGGATGTAATAGCCAGTAAGAAGTAGTACAATTCAAGTTTTAGGTATCGATTATTGACTTTTTAGCTGCCTTTGTTACCTTGGACATGAGCTAGGACCTTAACATTCTGCATGAAAGGAGGACTAGCAGCCGAGTTGCACGGGAGAATGTAAAAAGTGTTCATATGTAGTAAAAACCTTAGAAATCCGTCCATTTTCGTCATTTGTTATCGAATCGACTTAAAGCCAGATCGTCACATTGGCCGCTCTTCTCTCCGAAACGCTTGTACTTATCGTCTGCAAAGCTATGTCGCGTGCTGCGGTATGAGGAGACACTGCACTCACCATAGTAGAACACAGTTCAAGCTTCTACGTTGAAGTAATAGCCAGTAAGAAATAGTACAATTCAAGTTTTAGGTATCGATTATTGACTTTTTAGCTGGCTTTGGTGCCTTGGACATGAGCTAGGACCTTAAGATTCTGCATGAAAGGAGGACTAGCAGCCGAGTTGCAGGGAAGAATGTGAAAAATGTTCATATGTAGTAAAAACCAGAGAAATCCGTCCATTTTCGTCATTTGTTATCGAATCGACTTAAAGCCAGATCGTCACATTGGCCGCTCTTCTCTCTGAAACGGTTGTACTTATCGTCTGCAATGCTATGTCGCGTGCTGCGGTAAGCGGAGACACTAAAATCACCATAGTAGAACACAGATGAAGCATCTAAGTTGATGTAATAGCCAGTAAGAAGTAATCCAATTCAAGTTTTATGTATCGATTATTGACTTTTTAGCTGGCTTTGGTGCCTTGGACATGAGCTAGGACCTTAACATTCTGCATGAAAGGAGGACTAGCAGCCGAGTTGCAGGGGAGAATGTGAAAAGCGTTCATATGTAGTAAAAACCTTAGAAATCCGTCCGTTTTCGTTATTTCTTATCGAATCGACTTAAAGCCAGATCGTCACATTGGCCGCTCTTCTCTCCGAAACGCTTGTACTTATCGTCTGCAAAGCTATGTCGCGTGCTGCGGTATCCGGAGACACTGCACTCACCATAGTAGAACACAGTTCAAGCTTCTAAGTTGATGTAATAGCCAGTAAGAAGTAGTACAATTCAAGTTTTAGGTATCGATTATTGACTTTTTAGCTGGTTTTGGTGCCTTGGACATGAGCTAGGACCTTAAGATTCTGCATGAAAGGAGGACTAGCAGCCGAGTTGCAGGGGAGAATGTGAAAAGTGTTCATATGTAGTAAAAACCTGAGAAATCCGTCCGTTTTCGTCATTTGTTATCGAATCGACTTAAAGCCAGATCGTCACATTGGCCGCTCTGCTCTCGGAAACGGTTGTACTTATCGTCTGCAAAGCTATGTCGCGTGTTGCCGTAGGCGGAAACAGGAAAAGCACCATAGTAGAACACAGATGAAGCTTCTAAGTTGATGTAATAGCCAGTAAGAAGTAGTCCAATTCAAGTTTTAGGTATCGATTATTGACTTTTTAGCTGGCTTTGGTACCTTGGACATGGGCTAGGACCTTAAGATTCTGCATGAAAGGAGGACTAGCAGCCGAGTTGCAGGGGAGAATGTGAAAAGTGTTCATATGTAGTAAAAACCTGAGAAATCCGTCCGTTTTCGTCATTTGTTATCGAATCGACTTAAAGCCAGATCGTCACATTGGCCGCCCTTCTCTCTGAAACGGTTGTACTTATCGTCTGCAAAGCTATGTCGCGTGCTGCGGTATGCGGAGACACTAAAATCACCATAGTAGAACATAGATCAAGCTTCTAAGTTGATGTAATAGCCAGTAAGAAGTAGTACAATTCTAGTTTTAGGTATCGATTATTGACTTTTTAGCTGGCTTTGGTGCCTTGGACATGAGCTAGGACCTTAAGATTCTGCATGAAAGGAGGACTAGCAGCCGAGTTGCACGGGAGAATGTGAAAAGTGTTCATATGCAGTAAAAACCTGAGACATCCGTCCTTTTTCGTCATTTGTTATCGAATCGACTTAAAGCCAGATAGTCACATTGGCCGCTCTTCTCTCTGAAACGCTTGTACTTATCGTCTGCAAAGCTGTGTCGCGTGCTGCGGTATTCGGAGACACTAAATTCACCATAGTAGAACACAGATCAAGCTTCTAAGTTGATGTAATAGCAAGTAAGAAGTAGTACAATTCAAGTTTTAGGTATCGATTATTGACTTTTTAGCTGGCTTTGGTGCCTTGGACATGAGCTAGGACCTTAACATTCTGCATGAAAGGAGGACTAGCAGCCGAGTTGCACGGGAGAATGTTAAAAGTGTTCATATGTAGTAAAAACCTTAGAAATCCGTCAGTTTTCGTCATTTGTTATCGAATCGACTTAAAGCCAGATCGTCACATTGACCGCTCTTCTCTCTGCAACGCTTGTACTTATCGTCTGCAAAGGTATGTCGCGTACTGCGGTATGTGGAGACACTAAAAGCACCATAGTAGAACACAGATGAAGCTTCTAAGTTGATGTAATAGCAAGTAAGAAGTAGTCCAATTCAAGTTTTAGGTATCGATTATTGACTTTTTAGCTGGCTTTGGTGCTTTGGACATGAGCTAGGACCTTAATATTCTGCATGAAAGGAGGACTAGCAATCGAGTTGCACGGGAGAATGTGAAAAGTGTTCATATGTAGTAAAAACCTGAGACATCCGTCCGTTTTCGTCATTTGTTATCGAATCGACTTAAAGCCAAATCGTCACATTGGCCGCTCTTCTCTCTGAAACGGTTGTACTTATCGTCTGCAAAGCTATGTCGCGTGCTGCGGTATGCTGAGACACTAAAAGCACCATAGTAGAACACAGATGAAGCTTCTAAGTTGATGTAATAGCCAGTCAGAAATAGTACAATTCAAGTTTTAGGTATCGATTATTGACTTTTTAGCTGGCTTTCGTACCTTGGACATGAGCTAGGACCTTAAGATTCTGCATGAAAGGAGGACTAGCAGCCGAGTTGCATGGGAGAATGTGAAAAATGTTCATATGTAGTAAAAACCTGAGAAATCCGTCCGTTTTCGTCATTTGTTATCGAATCGACTTAAAGCCAGATCGTCACATTGGCCGCTCTTCTCTCTGAAACGGTTGTACTTATCGTCTGCAAAGCTATGTCGCGTGCTGCGGTATGCTGAGACGCTACAAGCACCATAGTAGAACACAGATGAAGCTTCTAAGTTGATGTACTAGCCAGTAAGAGGTAGTACAATTCAAGTTTTAGGTACTGAAAATTGACCTTTTAGCTGGCTTTGGTGCCTTGGACATAAGCTAGGACCTTAAGATTCTGCATGAAAGGAGGACTAGCAGCCGAGTTGCAAGGGAGAATGTGAAAAGTGTTCATGTATAGTAAAAACCTGAGACATCCGTCCGTTTTCGTCATTTGTTATCGAATCGACTTAAAGCCAGATCGTCACATTGGCCGCTCTTCTCTCTGAAACGGTTGTACTTATCGTCTGCAAAACTATGTCGCGTGCTGCGGTATGCGGAGAAACTAAAACCACCGTAGTAGAACACACATGAAGCTTCTAAGTTGATGTAATAGCCAGTAAGAAGTAGTACAATTCTAGTTTTAGGTATCGATTATTGACTTTTTAGCTGGCTTTGTTGCCTTGGACATGAGCTAGGACCTTAAGATTCTGCATGAAAGGAGGACTAGCAGCCGAGTTGCAGGGGAGAATGTGAAAAGTGTTCATATGTAGTAAAAACCTGAGAAATCCGTCCGTTTTCGTCATTTGTTATCGAATCGACTTAAAGCCAGATCGTCACATTGGCCGCTCTTCTCTCTGAAACGGTTGTACTTATCGTCTGCAAAGCTATGTCGCGTGCTGCGGTATGCGGAGACACTAAAATCACCATAGTAGAACATAGATCAAGCTTCTAAGTTGATGTAATAGCCAGTAAGAAGTAGTCCATTTCAAGTTTTAGGTATCGATTATTGACTTTTTAGCTGGCTTTGGTGCCTTGGACATGAGCTAGGACCTTACGATTCCTCATGAAAGGAGGACTGGCAGCCGAGTTGCAGGGGAGAATGTGAAAAGTGTTCATATGTAGTAAAAACCTGAGAAATCCGTCCGTTTTCGTCATTTGTTATCGAATCGACTTAAAACCAGATCGTCACATTGCCCGCTCTGCTCTCGGAAACGGTTGTACTTATCGTCTGCAAAGCTATGTCGCGTGCTGCGGTATGCGGAGACACTAAAAGCACCACAGTAGAACACAGATGAAGCTTCTAAGTTGATGTAATAGCCAGTAAGAAGTAGTACAATTCAAGTTTTAGGTATCGATTATTGACTTTTTAGCTGGCTTTGGTGCCTTGGACATGAGCTAGGACCTTAATATTCTGCATGAAAGGAGGACTAGCAATTGAGTTGCACGGGAGAATGTGAAAAGTGTTCATATGTAGTAAAAACCTGAGAAATCCGTCCGTTTTCGTCATTTGTTATCGAATCGACATAAAGCCAGATCGTCATATTGGCCGCTCTTCTCTCTGAAACGGTTGTACTTATCGTCTGCAAAGCTATGACGCGTGCTGCTGTATGCGGAGACACTAAAATCACCATAGTAGAACACAGATGAAGCTTCTAAGTTCATGTAATAGCAGGTAAGAAGTAGTACAATTCAAGTTTTAGGTATCGATTATTGACTTTTTAGCTGGCTTTGGTGCCTTGGACATGAGCTAGGACCTAAACATTCTGCATGAAAGGAGGAGTAGCAACCGAGTTGCACGGGAGAATGTGAAAAGTGTTCATATGTAGTAAAAACCTTAGAAATCCGTCCGTTTTCGTCATTTGTTATCGAATCGACTTAAAGCCAGATCGTCACATTGGCCGCTCTTCTCTCTGAAACGGTTGTACTTATCGTCTGCAAAGCTATGTCGCGTGCTGCGGTATGTGGAGACACTCAAAGCACCATAGTAGAACACAGATGAAGCTTCTAAGTTGATGTAATTGCCAGTAAGAAGTAGTACAATTCAAGTTTTAGGTATCGATTATTGACTTTTTAGCTGGCTTTGGTGCCTTGGACATGAGCTAGGACCTTAAATTTCTGCATGAAAGGAGGACTAGCAGCCGCGTTGCACGGGAGAATGTGAAAAGTGTTCATATGTAGTAAAAACCTTAGAAATCCTTCCGTTTTCGTCATTTGTTATCGAATCGACTTAAAGCCAGATCGACACATTGGCCGCTCTTCTCTCTGAAACGGTTGTACTTATCGTCTGCAAAGCTATGTCGCGTGCTGCGGTATGCGGAGACACTAAAATCACCATAGTAGAACACAGATGAAGCTTTTAAGTTGATGTAATAGCCAGTAAGAAGTAGTACAATTCATGTTTTAGGTATCGATTATTGACTTTTTAGCTGGCTTTGGTGCCTTGGACATGAGCTAGGACCTTATCATTCTGCATGAAAGGAGGACTAGCAGCCGAGTTCCACGGGAGAATGTTAAAAGTGTTCATATGTAGTAAAAACCTTAGAAATCCGTCAGTTTTCGTCATTTGTTATCGAATCGACTTAAAGCCAGATCGTCACATTGGCCGCTCTTCTCTCTGAAACGCTTGTACTTATCGTCTGCAAAGCTATGTCGCGTACTGCGGTATGTGGAGACACTAAAAGCACCATAGTAGAACACAGATGAAGCTTCTAAGTTGATGTAATAGCCAGTAAGAAGTAGTACAATTCAAGTTTTAGGTATCGATTATTGACATTTTAGCTGGCTTTGTTGCCTTGGACATGAGCTAGGACCTTAACATTCTGCATGAAAGGAGGACTAGCAGCCGAGTTGCGGGGGAGAATGTGAAAAGTGTTCATATGTAGTAAAAACCTTAGAAATCCGTCCATTTTCGTCATTTGTTATCGAATCGACTTAAAGCCAGATCGTCACATTGGCCGCTCTTCACTCCGAAACGCTTGTAATTATCGTCTGCAAAGCTATGTCGCGTGCTGCGGTATCCGGAGACACTGCACTCACCATAGTAGAACACAGTTCAAGCTTCTAAGTTGATGTAATAGCCAGTAAGAAGTAGTACAATTCAAGTTTTAGGTATCGATTATTGACTTTTTAGCTGGCTTTGGTGCCTTGGACATGAGCTAGGACCTTAAGATTCTGCATGAAAGGAGGACTAGCAGCCGAGTTGCAGGGGAGAATGTGAAAAGTGTTCATATGTAGTAAAAACCTGAGAAATCCGTCCGTTTTCGTCATTTGTTATCGAATCGACTTAAAGCCAGATCGTCACATTGGCCGCTCTGCTCTCGGAAACGGTTGTACTTATCGTCTGCAAAGCTATGTCGCGTGTTGCCGTAGGCGGAAACAGGAAAAGCACTATAGTAGAACAGAGATGAAGCTTCTAAGTTGATGTAATAGCCAGTAAGAAGTAGTCCAATTCAAGTTTTAGGTATCGATTATTGACTTTTTAGCTGGCTTTGGTGCCTTGGACATGGGCTAGGACCTTAAGATTCTGCATGAAAGGAGGACTAGCAGCCGAGTTGCAGGGGAGAATGTGAAAAGTGTTCATATGTAGTAAAAACCTGAGAAATCCGTCCGTTTTCGTCATTTGTTATCGAATCGACTTAAAGCCAGATCGTCACATTGGCCGCTCTTCTCTCTGAAACGGTTGTACTTATCGTCTGCAAAGCTATGTCGCGTGCTGCGGTATGCGGAGACACTAAAATCACCATAGTAGAACATAGATCAAGCTTCTAAGTTGATGTAATAGCCAGTAAGAAGTAGTACAATTCTAGTTTTAGGTATCGATTATTGACTTTTTAGCTGGCTTTGGTGCCTTGGACATGAGCTAGGACCTTAAGATTCTGCATGAAAGGAGGACTAGCAGCCGAGTTGCACGGGAGAATGTGAAAAGTGTTCATATGCAGTAAAAACCTGAGAAATCCGTCCGTTTTCGTCATTTGTTATCGAATCGACTTAAAGCCAGATAGTCACATTGGCCGCTCTTCTCTCTGAAACGCTTGTATTTATCGTCTGCAAAGCTGTGTCGCGTGCTGCGGTATTCGGAGACACTAAAATCACCATAGTAGAACACAGATCAAGCTTCTAAGTTGATGTAATAGCAAGTAAGAAGTAGTACAATTCAAGTTTTAGGTATCGATTATTGACTTTTTAGCTGGCTTTGATGCCTTGGACATGAGCTAGGACCTTACGATTCTGCATGAAAGGAGGACTAACAGCCGAGTTGCAGGGGAGAATGTGAAAAGTGTTCATATGTAGTAAAAACCTGAGAAATCCGTTCGTTTTTGTCATTTGTTATCGAATTGACTTAAAGCCAGATCGTCACTTTGGCCGCTCTGCTCTGGGAAACGGTTGTACTTATCGTCTGCAAAGCTATGTCGAGTGTTGCCGTAGGCGGAAACAGGAAAAGCACCATAGTAGAACACAGATGAAGCTTCTAAGTTGATGTAATAGCAAGTAAGAAGTAGTCCAATTCAAGTTTTAGGTATCGATTATTGACTTTTTAGCTGGCTTTGGTGCTTTGGACATGAGCTAGGACCTTAATATTCTGCATGAAAGGAGGACTAGCAATCGCGTTGCACGGGAGAATGTGAAAAGTGTTCTTAGGTAGTAAAAACCTGAGACATCCGTCCGTTTTTGTCATTTGTTATCGAATCGACTTAAAGCCAGATCGTCACATTGGCCGCTCTTCTCTCTGAAACGGTTGTACTTATCGTCTGCAAAGCTATGTCGCGTGCTGCGGTATGCTGAGACACTAAAAGCACCATAGTAGAACACAGATGAAGCTTCTAAGTTGATGTAATAGCCAGTCAGAAGTAGTACAATTCAAGTTTTAGGTATCGATTATTGACTTTTTATCTGGCTTTGGTACCTTGGACATGAGCTAGGACCTTAAGATTCTGCATGAAAGGAGGACTAGCATCCGAGTTGCATGGGAGAATGTGAAAAGTGTTCATATGTAGTAAAAACCTGAGAAATCCGTCCGTTTTCGTCATTTGTTATCGAATCGACTTAAAGCCAGATCGTCACATTGGCCGCTCTTCTCTCTGAAACGCTTGTACTTATCGTCTGCAAAGCTATGTCGCGTGCTGCGGTATGTGGAGACACTAAAAGCACCATAGTAGAACACAGATGAAGCTTCTAAGTTGATGTAATAGCCAGTAACAAGTAGTAGCATTCAAGTTTTAGGTATCGATTATTGACTTTTTAGCTGGCTTTGGTGCCGTGGACATGAGCTAGGACCTTAATATTCTGCATGAAAGGAGGACTAGCAATCGAGTGGCACGGGAGAATGTGAAAAGTGTTCATATGTAGTAAAAACCTGAGAAATCCGTCCGTTTTCGTCATTTGTTATCGAATCGACTTAAAGCCAGATCGTCACATTGGCCGCTCTTCTCTCTGAAACGGTTGTACTTATCGTCTGCAAAGCTATGTTGCGTGCTGCGGTATGTGGAGACACTAAAAGCACCATAGTAGGAAACAGATGAAGCATCTAAGTTGATGTAATAGCCAGTAAGAAGTAATCCAATTCAAGTTTTGGGTATCGATTATTGACTTTTTAGCTGGCTTTGGTGCCTTGGACATGAGCTTGGACCTTAAGATTCTGCATGAAAGGAGGACTAGCAGCCGAGTTGCACGGGAGAATGTGAAAAGTTTTCATATGTAGTAAAAACCTGAGAAATCCGACCGTTTTCGTCATTTGTTATCGAATCGACTTAAAGCCAGATCGACACATTGGCCGCTCTTCTCTCTGAAACGGTTGTACTTATCGTCTGCAAAGCTATGTCGCGTGCTGCGGTATGCGGAGACACTAAAATCACCATAGTAGAACACAGATGAAGCTTTTAAGTTGATATAATAGCCAGTAAGAAGTAGTACAATTCATGTTTAGGTATCGATTATTGACTTTTTAGCTGGCTTTGGTGCCTTGGACATGAGCTAGGACCTTATCATTCTGCATGAAAGGAGGACTAGCAGCCGAGTTGCACGGGAGAATGTGAAAAGTGTTCATATGTAGTAAAATCCTGAGAAATCAGACCGTTTTCGTCATTTGTTATCGAATCGACTTAAAGCCAGATCGTCACATTGGCCGCTCTTCTCTCTGAAACGGTTGTACTTATCGTCTGCAAAGCTATGTCGCGTGCTGCGGTATGTGGAGACACTCAAAGCACCATAGTAGAACACAGATGAAACTTCTAAGTTGATGTAATTGCCAGTAAGAAGTAGTACAATTCAAGTTTTAGGTATCGATTATTGACTTTTTAGCTGGCTTTGGTGCCTTGGACATGAGCTAGGACCTTAAATTTCTGCATGAAAGGAGGACTAGCAGCCGCGTTGCACGGGAGAATGTGAAAAGTGTTCATATGTAGTAAAAACCTTAGAAATCCTTCCGTTTTCGTCATTTGTTATCGAATCGACTTAAAGCCAGATCGTCACATTGGCCGCTCTTCTCTCTGAAACGCTTGTACTTATCGTCTGCAAAGCTATGTCGCGTGCTGCGGTATGCGGAGACACTAAAATCACCATAGTAGAACACAGATGAAGCTTCTAAGTTGATGTAATAGCCAGTAAGAAGTAATACAATTCATGTTTTAGGTATCGATTATTGACTTTTTAGCTGGCTTTGGTACCTTGGACATGAGCTAGGACCTTATCATTCTGCATGAAAGGAGGACTAGCAGCCCAGTTGCACGGGAGAATGTTAAAAGTGTTCATATGTAGTAAAAACCTGAGAAATCCGTCAGTTTTCGTCATTTGTTATCGAATCGACTTAAAGCCAGATCGTCACATTGGCCGCTCTTCTCTCTGAAACGCTTGTACTTATCGTCTGCAAAGCTATGTCGCGTACTGCGGTATGTGGAGACACTAAGAGCACCATAGTAGAACACAGATGAAGCTTCTAAGTTGATGTAATAGCCAGTAAGAAGTAGTACAATTCAAGTTTTAGGTATCGATTATTGACATTTTAGCTGGCTTTGTTGCCTTGGACATGAGCTAGGACCTTAACATTCTGCATGAAAGGAGGACTAGCAGCCGAGTTGCGGGGGAGAATGTGAAAAGTGTTCATATGTAGTAAAAACCTTAGAAATCCGTCCATTTTCGTCATTTGTTATCGAATCGACTTAAAGCCAGATCGTCACATTGGCCGCTCTTCACTCTGAAACGCTTGTAATTATCGTCTGCAAAGCTATGTCGCGTGCTGCGGTATCCGGAGACACTGCACTCACCATAGTAGAACACAGTTCAAGCTTCTAAGTTGATGTAATAGCCAGTAAGAAGTAGTACAATTCAAGTTTTAGGTATCGATTATTGACTTTTTAGCTGGCTTTGGTGCCTTGGACATGAGCTAGGACCTTAAGATTCTGCATGAAAGGAGGACTAGCAGCCGAGTTGCAGGGGAGAATGTGAAAAGTGTTCATATGTAGTAAAAACCTGAGAAATCCGTCCGTTTTCGTCATTTGTTAATTAATCGACTTAAAGCCAGATCGTCACATTGGCCGCTCTGCTCTCGGAAACGGTTGTACTTATCGTCTGCAAAGCTATGTCGCGTGTTGCCGTAGGCGGAAACAGGAAAAGCACCATAGTAGAACACAGATGAAGCTTCTATGTTGATGTAATAGCCAGTAAGAAGTAGTCCAATTCAAGTTTTAGGTATCGATTATTGACTTTTTAGCTGGCTTTGGTGCCTTGGACATGGGCTAGGACCTTAAGATTCTGCATGAAAGGAGGACTAGCAGCCGAGTTGCAGGGGAGAATGTGAAAAGTGTTCATATGTAGTAAAAACCTGAGAAATCCGTCCGTTTTCGTCATTTGTTATCGAATCGACTTAAAGCCAGATCGTCACATTGGCCGCTCTGCTCTCGGAAACGGTTGTACTTATCGTCTGCAAAGCTATGTCGAGTGTTGCCGTAGGCGGAAACAGGAAAAGCACCATAGTAGAACACAGATGAAGCTTCTAAGTTCATGTAATAGCAGGTAAGAAGTAGTCCAATTCAAGTTTTAGGTATCGATTATTGACTTTTTAGCTGGCTTTGGTGCTTTGGACATGAGCTAGGACCTTAATATTCTGCATGAAAGGAGGACTAGCAATCGCGTTGCACGGGAGAATGTGAAAAGTGTTCTTATGTAGTAAAAACCTGAGACATCCGTCCGTTTTCGTCATTTGTTATCGAATCGACTTAAAGCCAGATCGTCACATTGGCCGCTCTTCTCTCTGAAACGGTTGTACTTATCGTCTGCAAAGCTATGTCGCGTGCTGCGGTATGCTGAGACACTAAAAGCACCATAGTAGAACACAGATGAAGCTTCTAAGTTGATGTAATAGCCAGTCAGAAGTAGTACAATTCAAGTTTTAGGTATCGATTATTGACTTTTTAGCTGGCTTTGGTACCTTGGACATGAGCTAGGACCTTAAGATTCTGCATGAAAGGAGGACTAGCAGCCGAGTTGCATGGGAGAATGTGAAAAGTGTTCATATGTAGTAAAAACCTGAGAAATCCGTCCGTTTTCGTCATTTGTTATCGAATCGACTTAAAGCCAGATCGTCACATTGGCCGCTCTTCTCTCTGAAACGCTTGTACTTATCGTCTGCAAAGCTATGTCGCGTGCTGCGGTATGTGGAGACACTAAAAGCACCATAGTAGCACACAGATGAAGCTTCTAAGTTGATGTAATAGCCAGTAACAAGTAGAAGCATTCAAGTTTTAGGTATCGATTATTGACTTTTTAGCTGGCTTTGGTGCCGTGGACATGAGCTAGGACCTTAATATTCTGCATGAAAGGAGGACTAGCAATCGAGTGGCACGGGAGAATGTGAAAAGTGTTCATATGTAGTAAAAACCTGAGAAATCCGTCCGTTTTCGTCATTTGTTATCGAATCGACTTAAAGCCAGATCGTCACATTGGCCGCTCTTCTCTCTGAAACGGTTGTACTTATCGTCTGCAAAGCTATGTCGCGTATTGCGGTATGCGGAGACACTAAAATCACCATAGTAGAACACAGATGAAGCTTCTAAGTTCATGTAATAGCAGGTAAGAAGTATTACAATTCAAGTTTTAGGTATCGATTATTGACTTTTTAGCTGGCTTTGGTGCCTTGGACATGAGCTAGGACCTTAACATTCTGCATGAAAGGAGGACTAGCAGCCGAGTTGCACGGGAGAATGTGAAAAGTGTTCATATGTAGTAAAAACCTGAGAAATCCGACCGTTTTCGTCATTTGTTATCGAATCGACTTAAAGCCAGATCGACACATTGGCCGCTCTTCTCTCTGAAACGGTTGTACTTATCGTCTGCAAAGCTATGTCGCGTGCTGCGGTATGCTGAGACACTACAAGCACCATAGTAGAACACAGATGAAGCTTCTAAGTTGATGTACTAGCCAGTAAGAGGTAGTACAATTCAAGTTTTAGGTACTGAATATTGACCTTTTAGCTGGCTTTGGTGCCTTGGACATGAGCTAGGACCTTAAGATTCTGCATGAAAGTAGGACTAGCAGCCGAGTTGCACGGGAGAATGTGAAAAGTGTTCATATGTAGTAAAAACCTGAGACATCCGTCCGTTTTCGTCATTTGTTATCGAATCGACTTAAAGCCAGATCGTCACATTGGCCGCTCTTCTCTCTGAAACGGTTGTACTTATCGTCTGCAAAACTATGTCGCGTGCTGCGGTATGCGGAGAAACTAAAACCACCGTAGTAGAACACACATGAAGCTTCTAAGTTGATGTAATAGCCAGTAAGAAGTAGTACAATTCTAGTTTTAGGTATCGATTATTGACTTTTTAGCTGGCTTTGGTGCCTTGGACAAGAGCTAGGACCTTAAGATTCGGCATGAAAGGAGGACTAGCAGCCGAGTAGCAGGGGAGAATGTGAAAAGTGTTCATATGTAGTAAAAACCAGAGAAATCCGTCCGTTTTCGTCATTTGTTATCGAATCGACTTAAAGCCAGATCGTCACATTGGCCGTTCTGCTCTCGGAAACGCTAGTACTTATCGTCTGCAAAGCTATGTCGCGTGTTGCCGTGGGCGGAAACAGGAAAAGCATCATAGTAGAACACAGATGAAGCTTCTAAGTTGATGTAATAGCCAGTAAGAAGTAGTCCATTTCAAGTTTTAGGTATCGATTATTGACTTTTTAGCTGGCTTTGGAGCCTTGGACATGAGCTAGGACCTTACGATTCTGCATGAAAGGAGGACTGGCAGCCGAGTTGCAGGGTAGAATGTGAAAAGTGTTCATATGTAGTAAAAACCTGAGAAATCCGTCCGTTTTCGTCATTTGTTATCGAATCGACTTAATACCAGATCGTCACATTGCCCGCTCTTCTCTCTGAAACGGTTGTACTTATCGTCTGCAGAGCTATGTTGCGTGCTGCGGTATGTGGAGACACTAAAAGCACCATAGTAGGAAACAGATGAAGCATCTAAGTTGATGTAATAGCCAGTAAGAAGTAATCCAATTCAAGTTTTGGGTATCGATTATTGACTTTTTAGCTGGCTTTGGTGCCTTGGACATGAGCTAGGACCTTAAGATTCTGCATGAAAGGAGGACTAGCAGCCGAGTTGCACGGGAGAATGTGAAAAGTTTTCATATGTAGTAAAAACCTGAGAAATCCGTCCGTTTTCGTCATTTGTTATCGAATCGACTTAAAGCCAGATCGACACATTGGCCGCTATTCTCTCTGAAACGGTTGTACTTATCGTCTGCAAAGCTATGTCGCGTGCTGCGGTATGCAGAGACACTACAAGCACCATAGTAGAACACAGATGAAGCTTCTAAGTTGATGTACTAGCCAGTAAGAGGTAGTACAATTCAAGTTTTAGGTACTGAATATTGACCTTTTAGCTGGCTTTGGTGCCTTGGACATGAGCTAGGACCTTAAGATTTTGCATGAAAGGAGGACTAGCAGCCGAGTTGCACGGGAGAATGTGAAAAGTGTTCATATGTAGTAAAAACCTGAGAAATCCATCCGTTTTCGTCATTTGTTATCGAATCGACTTAAAGCCAGATCGTCACATTGGCCGCTCTTCTCTCTGAAACGGTTGTACTTATCGTCTGCAGAGCTATGTCGCGTGCTGCGGTATGCGGAGAAACTAAAACCACCGTAGTAGAACACACATGAAGCTTCTAAGTTGATGTACTAGCCAGTAAGAGGTAGTACAATTCAAGTTTTAGGTACTGAATATTGACCTTTTAGCTGGCTTTGGTGCCTTGGACATGAGCTAGGACCTTAAGATTTTGCATGAAAGGAGGACTAGCAGCCGAGTTGCACGGGAGAATGTGAAAAGTGTTCATATGTAGTAAAAACCTGAGAAATCCGTCCGTTTTCGTCATTTGTTATCGAATCGACTTAAAGCCAGATCGTCACATTGGCCGCTCTGCTCTCTGAAACGGTTGTACTGATCGTCTGCAAAGCTATGTCGCGTACTGCGGTATTCGGAGACACTAAAAGCACCACCGTAGAACACAGATGAAGCTTCTAAGTGGATGTAATATCCAGTAAGAAGTAGTACAATTGAAGTTTTAGGAATCGATTATTGACTTTTTAGCTGGCTTTGGTGCCTTGGACATGAGCTAGGACCTTAAGTTTCTGCATAAAAGGAGGACTAGCAGCCGAGTTGCACGGGAGAATGTGAAAAGTGTTCATATGTAGTAAAAACCTGAGAAATCCGTCCGTTTTCGTCATTTGTTATCGAATCGACTTAAAGCCAGATCGTCACTTTGGCCGCTCTTCTCTCTGAAACGGTTGTACTTATCGTCTGCAAAGCTATGTTGCGTGCTGCGGTATGTGGAGACACTAAAAGCACCATAGTAGGAAACAGATGAAGCATCTAAGTTGATGTAATAGCCAGTAAGAAGTAATCCAATTCAAGTTTTGGGTATCGATTATTGACTTCTTAGCTGGCTTTGGTGCCTTGGACATGAGCTAGGACCTTAAGATTCTGCATGAAAGGAGGACTAGCAGCCGAGTTGCACGGGAGAATGTGAAAAGTTTTCATATGTAGTAAAAACCTGAGAAATCCGTCCGTTTTCGTCATTTGTTATCGAATCGACTTAAAGCCAGATCGACACATTGGCCGCTATTCTCTCTGAAACGGTTGTACTTATCGTCTGCAAAGCTATGTCGCGTGCTGCGGTATGCAGAGACACTACAAGCACCATAGTAGAACACAGATGAAGCTTCTAAGTTGATGTACTAGCCAGTAAGAGGTAGTACAATTCAAGTTTTAGGTACTGAATATTGACCTTTTAGCTGGCTTTGGTGCCTTGGACATGAGCTAGGACCTTAAGATTTTGCATGAAAGGAGGACTAGCAGCCGAGTTGCACGGGAGAATGTGAAAAGTGTTCATATGTAGTAAAAACCTGAGACATCCATCCGTTTTCGTCATTTGTTATCGAATCGACTTAAAGCCAGATCGTCACATTGGCCGCTCTTCTCTCTGAAACGGTTGTACTTATCGTCTGCAGAGCTATGTCGCGTGCTGCGGTATGCGGAGAAACTAAAACCACCGTAGTAGAACACACATGAAGCTTCTAAGTTGATGTATTAGCCAGTAAGAGGTAGTACAATTCAAGTTTTAGGTACTGAATATTGACCTTTTAGCTGGCTTTGGTGCCTTGGACATGAGCTAGGACCTTAAGATTTTGCATGAAAGGAGGACTAGCAGCCGAGTTGCACGGGAGAATGTGAAAAGTGTTCATATGTAGTAAAAACCTGAGAAATCCGTCCGTTTTCGTCATTTGTTATCGAATCGACTTAAAGCCAGATCGTCACATTGGCCGCTCTGCTCTCTGAAACGGTTGTACTGATCGTCTGCAAAGCTATGTCGCGTACTGCGGTATTCGGAGACACTAAAAGCACCACCGTAGAACACAGATGAAGCTTCTAAGTGGATGTAATATCCAGTAAGAAGTAGTACAATTGAAGTTTTAGGAATCGATTATTGACTTTTTAGCTGGCTTTGGTGCCTTGGACATGAGCTAGGACCTTAAGTTTCTGCATGAAAGGAGGACTAGCAGCCGAGTTGCACGGGAGAATGTGAAAAGTGTTCATATGTAGTAAAAACCTGAGAAATCCGTCCGTTTTCGTCATTTGTTATCGAATCGACTTAAAGCCAGATCGTCACATTGGCCGCTCTTCTCTCTGAAACGGTTGTACTTATCGTCTGCAAAGCTATGTTGCGTGCTGCGGTATGTGGAGACACTAAAAGCACCATAGTAGGAAACAGATGAAGCATCTAAGTTGATGTAATAGCCAGTAAGAAGTAATCCAATTCAAGTTTTGGGTATCGATTATTGACTTTTTAGCTGGCTTTGGTGCCTTGGACATGAGCTAGGACCTTAAGATTCTGCATGAAAGGAGGACTAGCAGCCGAGTTGCACGGGAGAATGTGAAAAGTTTTCATATGTAGTAAAAACCTGAGAAATCCGTCCGTTTTCGTCATTTGTTATCGAATCGACTTAAAGCCAGATCGACACATTGGCCGCTATTCTCTCTGAAACGGTTGTACTTATCGTCTGCAAAGCTATGTCGCGTGCTGCGGTATGCAGAGACACTACAAGCACCATAGTAGAACACAGATGAAGCTTCTAAGTTGATGTACTAGCCAGTAAGAGGTAGTACAATTCAAGTTTTAGGTACTGAATATTGACCTTTTAGCTGGCTTTGGTGCCTTGGACATGAGCTAGGACCTTAAGATTTTGCATGAAAGGAGGACTAGCAGCCGAGTTGCACGGGACAATGTGAAAAGTGTTCATATGTAGTAAAAACCTGAGACATCCATCCGTTTTCGTCATTTGTTATCGAATCGACTTAAAGCCAGATCGTCACATTGGCCGCTCTTCTCTCTGAAACGGTTGTACTTATCGTCTGCAGAGCTATGTCGCGTGCTGCGGTATGGGGAGAAACTAAAACCACCGTAGTAGAACACACATGAAGCTTCTAAGTTGATGTACTAGCCAGTAAGAGGTAGTACAATTCAAGTTTTAGGTACTGAATATTGACCTTTTAGCTGGCTTTGGTGCCTTGGACATGAGCTAGGACCTTAAGATTTTGCATGAAAGGAGGACTAGCAGCCGAGTTGCACGAGAGAATGTGAAAAGTGTTCATATGTAGTAAAAACCTGAGAAATCAGTCCGTTTTCGTCATTTGTTATCGAATCGACTTAAAGCCAGATCGTCACATTGGCCGCTCTGCTCTCTGAAACGGTTGTACTGATCGTCTGCAAAGCTATGTCGCGTACTGCGGTATTCGGAGACACTAAAAGCACCACCGTAGAACACAGATGAAGCTTCTAAGTGGATGTAATATCCAGTAAGAAGTAGTACAATTGAAGTTTTAGGAATCGATTATTGACTTTTTAGCTGGCTTTGGTGCCTTGGACATGAGCTAGGACCTTAAGTTTCTGCATGAAAGGAGGACTAGCAGCCGAGTTGCACGGGAGAATGTGAAAAGTGTTCATATGTAGTAAAAACCTGAGAAATCCGTCCGTTTTCGTCATTTGTTATCGAATCGACTTAAAGCCAGATCGTCAAATTGGCCGCTCTTCTCTCTGAAACTGTTGTACTTATCGTCTGCAAAGCTATGTCGCGTGCTGCGGTATGCGGAGACACTAAAATCACCATAGTAGAACACAGATCAAGCTTCTAAGTTGATGTAATAGCCAGTAAGAAGTAGTACAATTCAAGTTTTAGGTATTGAATATTGACCTTTTAGCGTGCTTTGGTGCCTTGGACATGAGCTAGGACCTTAAGATTCTGCATGAAAGGAGGACTAGCAGCCGAGTTGCACGGGAGAATGTGAAAAGTGTTCATATGTAGTAAAAACCTGAGACATCCGTCCGTTTTCGTCATTTGTTATCGAATCGACTTAAAGCCACATCGTCACATTGGCCGCTCTTCTCTCTGAAACGGTTGTACTTATCGTCTGCAAAACCGTGTCGCGTGCTGCGGTATGCGGAGAAACTAAAAGCACCGTAGTAGAACACAGATGAAGCTTCTAAGTTGATGTAATAGCCAGTAAGAAGTAGTACAATTCAAGTTTTAGGTATCGATTATTGACTTTTTAGCTGGCTTTGGTGCCGTGGACATGAGCAAGGGCGTTAAGATTCTGCATGAAAGGAGGACTAGCAGCCAAGTTGCACGGGAGGATGTGAAAAGTGTTCATATGTAGTAAAAACCTGAGAAATCCGTCCGTTTTCCTCATTTGTTATCGAATCGACTTAAAGCCAGATCGTCACATTAGCCGCTCTTCTCTCTGAAACGGTTGTACTTATCGTCTGCAAAGCTATGTCGCGAGCTGTGGTATGTGGAGACACTAAAATCACCATAGTAGGAACAGATGAAGCATCTAAGTTCATGTAATAGCCAGTAAGAAGTAATCCAATTCAAGTTTTGGGTATCGATTATTGACTTTTTAGCTGGCTTTGGTGCCTTGGACATGAGCTAAGAGCTTAAGATTCTGCATGAAAGGAGGACTAGCAGCCGAGTTGCACGGGAGAATGTGAAAAGTGTTCATATGTAATAAAAACCTGAGAAATCCGTCCGTTTTCGTCATTTGTTATGGAATCGACTTAAAACCAGATCGTCACATTGGCCGCTCTTCTCTCTGAAACGGTTGTACTTATCGTCTACAAAGCTATGTCGCGTGCTGCGGTATGCGGAGACACTAAAAGCACCATAGTAGAACACAGATGAAGCTTCTAAGTTAATGTAATAGCCATAAAGAAGTAGTACAATTCAAGTTTTAGGTATCGATTATTGACTTTTTAGCTGGCTTTGGTGCCTTGGACATGAGCTAGGACCTTAAGATTCTGCATGAAAGGAGGACTAGCAGCCGAGTTGCACGGGAGAATGTGAAAAGTGTTCATATGCAGTAAAAACCTGAGACATCCGTCCGTTTTCGTCATTTGTTATCGAATCGACTTAAAGCCAGATCGTCACATTGGCCGCTCTTCTCTCTGAAACGGTTGTACTTATCATCTGCAAAGCTATGTCGCGAGCTGTGGTATGCGGAGACACTAAAATCACCATAGTAGGAACAGATGAAGCATCTAAGTTCATGTAATAGCCAGTAAGAAGTAATCCAATTCAAGTTTTGGGTATCGATTATTGACTTTTTAGCTGGCTTTGGTGCCTTGGACATGAGCTAGGTCCTTAAGATTCTGCATGAAAGGAGGACTAGCAACCGAGTTGCACGGGAGAATGTGAAAAGTGTTCATATGTAGTAAAAACCTGAGAAATCCGTCCGTTTTCTTCATTTGTTATCGAATCGACTTAAAGCCAGATCGTCACATTGGCCGCTCTTCTCTCTGAAACGGTTGTACTTATCGTCTGCAAAGCTATGTCGCGAGCTGTGGTATGCGGAGACACTAAAATCACCATAGTAGGAACAGATGAGGCATCTAAGTTCATGTAATAGCCAGTAAGAAGTAATCCAATTCAAGTTTTGGGTTTCGATTATTGACTTTTTAACTGGCTTTGGTGCCTTGGACATGAGCTAAGAGCTTAAAATTCTGCATGAAAGAGGACTAGCAGCCGAGTTGCAGGGGAGAATGTGAAAAGTGTTCATATGTAATAAAAACCTGAGAAATCCGTCCGTTTTCGTCTTTTGTTATGGAATCGACTTAAAACCAGATCGTCACATTGGCCGCTCTTCTCTCTGAAACGGTTGTACTTATCGTCTACAAAGCTATGTCGCGTGCTGCGTTATGCGGAGACACTAAAAGCACCATAGTAGAACACAGATGAAGCTTCTAAGTTGATGTAATAGCCAGTAAGAGGTAGTACAATTCAAGTTTTAGGTATCGATTATTGACTTTTTAGCTGGCTTTGGTGCCTTGGACATGAGCTAGGACCTTAAGATCTTGCATGAAAGGAGGACTAGCAGCCGAGTTGCATGGGAGAATGTGAAAAGTGTTCATATGTAGTAAAAACCTGAGACATCCATCCGTTTTCGTCATTTGTTATCGAATCGACTTAAAGCCAGATCGTCACATTGGCCGCTCTTCTCTCTGAAACGGTTGTACTTATCGTCTGCAAAACTATGTCGCGTGCTGCGGTATGCGGAGAAACTAAAACCACCGTAGTAGAACACACATGAAGCTTCTAAGTTGATGTAATAGCCAGTAAGAAGTAGTACAATTCAAGTTTTAGGTATTGATTATTGACTTTTTAGCTGGCTTTGGTGCCTTGGACATGAGCTAGGACCTTAAGATTCTGCATGAAAGGAGGACTAGCAGCCGAGTTGCACGGGAGAATGTGAAAAGTGTTCATATGCAGTAAAAACCTGGGACATCCGTCCGTTTTCGTCATTTGTTATCGAATCGACTTAAAGCCAGATCGTCACATTGGCCGCTCTTCTCTCTGAAACGGTTGTACTTATCGTCTGCAAAGCTATGTCGCGAGCTGTGGTATGCGGAGACACTAAAATCACCATAGTAGGAACAGATGAAGCATCTAAGTTCATGTAATAGCCAGTAAGAAGTAATCCAATTCAAGTTTTGGGTATCGATTATTGACTTTTTAGCTGGCTTTGGTGCCTTGGACATGAGCTAGGACCTTAAGATTCTGCATGAAAGGAGGACTAGCAGCCGAGTTGCACGGGAGAATGTGAAAAGTGTTCATATGTAGTAAAAACCTGAGAAATCCGTCCGTTTTCTTCATTTGTTATCGAATCGACTTAAAGCCAGATCGTCACATTGGCCGCTCTTCTCTCTGAAACGGTTGTACTTATCGTCTGCAAAGCTATGTCGCGAGCTGTGGTATGCGGAGACACTAAAATCACCATAGTAGGAACAGATGAAGCATCTAAGTTCATGTAATAGCCAGTAAGAAGTAATCCAATTCAAGTTTTGGGTATCGATTATTGACTTTTTAGCTGGCTTTGGTGCCATGGACATGAGCTAAGAGCTTAAGATTCTGCATGAAAGGAGGACTAGCAGCCGAGTTGCAGGGGAGAATGTGAAAAGTGTTCATATGTAATAAAAACCTGAGAAATCCGTCCGTTTTCGTCTTTTGTTATGGAATCGACTTAAAACCAGATCGTCACATTGGCCGCTCTTCTCTCTGAAACGGTTGTACTTATCGTCTACAAAGCTATGTCGCGTGCTGCGTTATGCGGAGACACTAAAAGCACCATAGTAGAACACAGATGAAGCTTCTAAGTTGATGTAATAGCCAGTAAGAGGTAGTACAATTCAAGTTTTAGGTATTGAATATTGACCTTTTAGCGTGCTTTGGTGCCTTGGACATGAGGTAGGACCTTAAGATTCTGCATGAAAGGAGGACTAGCAGCCGAGTTGCACGGGAGAATGTGAAAAGTGTTCATATGTAGTAAAAACCTGAGAAATCCAACCGTTTTCGTCATTTGTTATCGAATCGACTTAAAGCCAGATCGTCACATTGGCCGCTCTTCTCTCTGAAACTGTTGTACTTATCGTCTGCAAAGCTATGTCGCGTGCTGCGGTATGCGGAGACACTAAAATCACCATAGTAGAACACAGATCAAGCTTCTAAGTTGATGTAATAGCCAGTAAGAAGTAGTACAATTCAAGTTTTAGGTATTGAATATTGACCTTTTAGCGTGCTTTGGTGCCTTGGACATGAGCTAGGACCTTAAGATTCTGCATGAAAGGAGGACTAGCAGCCGAGTTGCACGGGAGAATGTGAAAAGTGTTCATATGTAGTAAAAACCTGAGACATCCGTCCGTTTTCGTCATTTGTTATCGAATCGACTTAAAGCCACATCGTCACATTGGCCGCTCTTCTCTCTGAAACGGTTGTACTTATCGTCTGCAAAACCGTGTCGCGTGCTGCGGTATGCGGAGAAACTAAAAGCACCGTAGTAGAACACAGATGAAGCTTCTAAGTTGATGTAATAGCCAGTAAGAAGTAGTACAATTCAAGTTTTAGGTATCGATTATTGACTTTTTAGCTGGCTTTGGTGCCGTGGACATGAGCTAGGGCCTTAAGATTCTGCATGAAAGGAGGACTAGCAGCCGAGTTGCACGGGAGGATGTGAAAAGTGTTCATATGTAGTAAAAACCTGAGAAATCCGTCCGTTTTCCTCATTTGTTATCGAATCGACTTAAAGCCAGATCGTCACATTAGCCGCTCTTCTCTCTGAAACGGTTGTACTTATCGTCTGCAAAGCTATGTCGCAAGCTGTGGTATGCGGAGATACTAAAATCACCATAGTAGGAACAGATGAAGCATCTAAGTTCATGTAATAGCCAGTAAGAAGTAATCCAATTCAAGTTTTGGGTATCGATTATTGACTTTTTAGCTGGCTTTGGTGCCTTGGACATGAGCTAAGAGCTTAAGATTCTGCATGAAAGGAGGACTAGCAGCCGAGTTGCACGGGAGAATGTGAAAAGTGTTCATATGTAATAAAAACCTGAGAAATCCGTCCGTTTTCGTCATTTGTTATGGAATCGACTTAAAACCAGATCGTCACATTGGCCGCTTTTCTCTCTGAAACGGTTGTACTTATCGTCTACAAAGCTATGTCGCGTGCTGCGGTATGCGGAGACACTAAAAGCACCATAGTAGAACACAGATGAAGCTTCTAAGTTAATGTAATAGCCAGAAAGAAGTAGTACAATTCAAGTTTTAGGTATCGATTATTGACTTTTTAGCTGGCTTTGGTGCCTTGGACATGAGCTAGGACCTTAAGATTCTGCATGAAAGGAGGACTAGCAGCCGAGTTGCACGGGAGAATGTGAAAAGTGTTCATATGTAGTAAAAACCTGAGACATCCGTCCGTTTTCGTCATTTGTTATCGAATCGACTTAAAGCCACATCGTCACATTGGCCGCTCTTCTCTCTGAAACGGTTGTACTTATCGTCTGCAAAACCGTGTCGCGTGCTGCGGTATGCGGAGAAACTAAAATCACCGTAGTAGAACACAGATGAAGCTTCTAAGTTGATGTAATAGCCAGTAAGAAGTAGTACAATTCAAGTTTTAGGTATCGATTATTGACTTTTTAGCTGGCTTTGGTGCCGTGGACATGAGCTAGGGCCTTAAGATTCTGCATGAAAGGAGGACTAGCAGCCGAGTTGCACGGGAGGATGTGAAAAGTGTTCATATGTAGTAAAAACCTGAGAAATCCGTCCGTTTTCCTCATTTGTTATCGAATCGACTTAAAGCCAGATCGTCACATTAGCCGCTCTTCTCTCTGAAACGGTTGTACTTATCGTCTGCAAAGCTATGTCGCGAGCTGTGGTATGCGGAGACACTAAAATCACCATAGTAGGAACAGATGAAGCATCTAAGTTCATGTAATAGCCAGTAAGAAGTAATCCAATTCAAGTTTTGGGTATCGATTATTGACTTTTTAGCTGGCTTTGGTGCCTTGGACATGAGCTAAGAGCTTAAGATTCTGCATGAAAGGAGGACTAGCAGCCGAGTTGCACGGGAGAATGTGAAAAGTGTTCATATGTAATAAAAACCTGAGAAATCCGTCCGTTTTCGTCATTTGTTATGGAATCGACTTAAAACCAGATCGTCACATTGGCCGCTCTTCTCTCTGAAACGGTTGTACTTATCGTCTACAAAGCTATGTCGCGTGCTGCGGTATGCGGAGACACTAAAAGCACCATAGTAGAACACAGATGAAGCTTCTAAGTTAATGTAATAGCCAGAAAGAAGTAGTACAATTCAAGTTTTAGGTATCGATTATTGACTTTTTAGCTGGCTTTGGTGCCTTGGACATGAGCTAGGACCTTAAGATTCTGCATGAAAGGAGGACTAGCAGCCGAGTTGCACGGGAGAATGTGAAAAGTGTTCATATGCAGTAAAAACCTGAGACATCCGTCCGTTTTCGTCATTTGTTATCGAATCGACTTAAAGCCAGATCGTCACATTGGCCGCTCTTCTCTCTGAAACGGTTGTACTTATCATCTGCAAAGCTATGTCGCGAGCTGTGGTATGCGGAGACACTAAAATCACCATAGTAGGAACAGATGAAGCATCTAAGTTCATGTAATAGCCAGTAAGAAGTAATCCAATTCAAGTTTTGGGTATCGATTATTGACTTTTTAGCTGGCTTTGGTGCCTTGGACATGAGCTAGGACCTTAAGATTCTGCATGAAAGGAGGACTAGCAACCGAGTTGCACGGGAGAATGTGAAAAGTGTTCATATGTAGTAAAAACCTGAGAAATCCGTCCGTTTTCTTCATTTGTTATCGAATCGACTTAAAGCCAGATCGTCACATTGGCCGCTCTTCTCTCTGAAACGGTTGTACTTATCGTCTGCAAAGCTATGTCGCGAGCTGTGGTATGCGGAGACACTAAAATCACCATAGTAGGAACAGATGAAGCATCTAAGTTCATGTAATAGCCAGTAAGAAGTAATCCAATTCAAGTTTTGGGTATCGATTATTGACTTTTTAGCTGGCTTTGGTGCCTTGGACATGAGCTAAGAGCTTAAGATTCTGCATGAAAGGAGGACTAGCAGCCGAGTTGCAGGGGAGAATGTGAAAAGTGTTCATATGTAATAAAAACCTGAGAAATCCGTCCGTTTTCGTCTTTTGTTATGGAATCGACTTAAAACCAGATCGTCACATTGGCCGCTCTTCTCTCTGAAACGGTTGTACTTATCGTCTACAAAGCTATGTCGCGTGCTGCGATATGCAAAGACACTAAAAGCACCATAGTAGAACACAGATGAAGCTTCTAAGTTGATGTAATAGCCAGTAAGAGGTAGTACAATTCAAGTTTTAGGTATCGATTATTGACTTTTTAGCTGGCTTTGGTGCCTTGGACATGAGCTAAGACCTTAAGATCTTGCATGAAAGGAGGACTTGCAGCCGAGTTGCATGGGAGAATGTGAAAAGTGTTCATATGTAGTAAAAACCTGAGACATCCATCCGTTTTCGTCATTTGTTATCGAATCGACTTAAAGCCAGATCGTCACATTGGCCGCTCTTCTCTCTGAAACGGTTGTACTTATCGTCTGCAAAACTATGTCGCGTGCTGCGGTATGCGGAGAAACTAAAACCACCGTAGTAGAACACACATGAAGCTTCTAAGTTGATGTAATAGCCAGTAAGAAGTAGTACAATTCAAGTTTTAGGTATTGATTATTGACTTTTTAGCTGGCTTTGGTGCCTTGGACATGAGCTAGGACCTTAAGATTCTGCATGAAAGGAGGACTAGCAGCCGAGTTGCACGGGAGAATGTGAAAAGTGTTCATATGCAGTAAAAGCCTGAGACATCCGTCCGTTTTCGTCATTTGTTATCGAATCGACTTAAAGCCAGATCGTCACATTGGCCGCTCTTCTCTCTGAAACGGTTGTACTTATCGTCTGCAAAGCTATGTCGTGAGCTGTGGTATGCGGAGACACTAAAATCACCATAGTAGGAACAGATGAAGCATCTAAGTTCATGTAATAGCCAGTAAGAAGTAATCCAATTCAAGTTTTGGGTATCGATTATTGACTTTTTAGCTGGCTTTGGTGCCATGGACATGAGCTAAGAGCTTAAGATTCTGCATGAAAGGAGGACTAGCAGCCGAGTTGCAGGGGAGAATGTGAAAAGTGTTCATATGTAATAAAAACCTGAGAAATCCGTCCGTTTTCGTCTTTTGTTATGGAATCGACTTAAAACCAGATCGTCACATTGGCCGCTCTTCTCTCTGAAACGGTTGTACTTATCGTCTACAAAGCTATGTCGCGTGCTGCGTTATGCGGAGACACTAAAAGCACCATAGTAGAACACAGATGAAGCTTCTAAGTTGATGTAATAGCCAGTAAGAGGTAGTACAATTCAAGTTTTAGGTATCGATTATTGACTTTTTAGCTGGCTTTGGTGCCTTGGACATGAGCTAGGACCTTAAGATCTTGCATGAAAGGAGGACTAGCAGCCGAGTTGCATGGGAGAATGTGAAAAGTGTTCATATGTAGTAAAAACCTGAGACATCCATCCGTTTTCGTCATTTGTTATCGAATCGACTTAAAGCCAGATCGTCACATTGGCCGCTCTTCTCTCTGAAACGGTTGTACTTATTGTCTGCAAAACTATGTCGCGTGCTGCGGTATGCGGAGAAACTAAAACCACCGTAGTAGAACACACATGAAGCTTCTAAGTTGATGTAATAGCCAGTAAGAAGTAGTACAATTCAAGTTTTAGGTATTGATTATTGACTTTTTAGCTGGCTTTGGTGCCTTGGACATGAGCTAGGACCTTAAGATTCTGCATGAAAGGAGGACTAGCAGCCGAGTTGCACGGGAGAATGTGAAAAGTGTTCATATGCAGTAAAAGCCTGAGACATCCGTCCGTTTTCGTCATTTGTTATCGAATCGACTTAAAGCCAGATCGTCACATTGGCCGCTCTTCTCTCTGAAACGGATGTACTTATCGTCTGCAAAGCTATGTCGCGAGCTGTGGTATGCGGAGACACTAAAAGCACCATAGTAGAACACAGATGAAGCTTCTAAGTTGATGTAATAGCCAGTAAGAGGTAGTACAATTCAAGTTTTAGGTATCGATTATTGACTTTTTAGCTGGCTTTGGTGCCTTGGACATGAGCTAGGACCTTAAGATCTTGCATGAAAGGAGGACTAGCAGCCGAGTTGCATGGGAGAATGTGAAAAGTGTTCATATGTAGTAAAAACCTGAGACATCCATCCGTTTTCGTCATTTGTTATCGAATCGACTTAAAGCCAGATCGTCACATTGGCCGCTCTTCTCTCTGAAACGGTTGTACTTCTCGTCTGCAAAATTATGTCGCGTGCTGCGGTATGCGGAGAAACTAAAACCACCGAAGTAGAACACACATGAAGCTTCTAAGTTGATGTAATAGCCAGTAAGAAGTAGTACAATTCAAGTTTTAGGTATTGATTATTGACTTTTTAGCTGGCTTTGGTGCCTTGGACATGAGCTAGGACCTTAAGATTCTGCATGAAAGGAGGACTAGCAGCCGAGTTGCACGGGAGAATGTGAAAAGTGTTCATATGCAGTAAAAACCTGAGAAATCCGTCCGTTTTCGTCATTTGTTATCGAATCGACTTAAAGCCAGATCGTCACATTGGCCGCTCTTCTCTCTGAAACGGTTGTACTTATCGTCTGCAAAACTATGTCCCGTGCTGCGGTATGCGGAGAAACTAAAACCACCGTAGTAGAACACACATGAAGCTTCTAAGTTGATGTAATAGCCAGTAAGAAGTAGTACAATTCAAGTTTTAGGTATTGATTATTGACTTTTTAGCTGGCTTTGGTGCCTTGGACATGAGCTAGGACCTTAAGATTCTGCATGAAAGGAGGACTAGAGGCCGAGTTGCATGGGAGAATGTGAAAAGTGTTCATATGTAGTAAAAACCTGAGACATCCATCCGTTTTCGTCATTTGTTATCGAATCGACTTAAAGCCAGATCGTCACATTGGCCGCTCTTCTCTCTGAAACGGTTGTACTTATCATCTGCAAAGCTATGTCGCGAGCTGTGGTATGCGGAGACACTAAAATCACCATAGTAGGAACAGATGAAGCATCTAAGTTCATGTAATAGCCAGTAAGAAGTAATCCAATTCAAGTTTTGGGTATCGATTATTGACTTTTTAGCTGGCTTTGGTGCCTTGGACATGAGCTAGGACCTTAAGATTCTGCATGAAAGGAGGACTAGCAACCGAGTTGCACGGGAGAATGTGAAAAGTGTTCATATGTAGTAAAAACCTGAGAAATCCGTCCGTTTTCTTCATTTGTTATCGAATCGACTTAAAGCCAGATCGTCACATTGGCCGCTCTTCTCTCTGAAACGGTTGTACTTATCGTCTGCAAAGCTATGTCGCGAGCTGTGGTATGCGGAGACACTAAAATCACCATAGTAGGAACAGATGAAGCATCTAAATTCATGTAATAGCCAGTAAGAAGTAATCCAATTCAAGTTTTGGGTATCGATTATTGACTTTTTAGCTGGCTTTGGTGCCTTGGACATGAGCTAAGAGCTTAAGATTCTGCATGAAAGGAGGACTAGCAGCCGAGTTGCAGGGGAGAATGTGAAAAGTGTTCATATGTAATAAAAACCTGAGAAATCCGTCCGTTTTCGTCTTTTGTTATGGAATCGACTTAAAACCAGATCGTCACATTGGCCGCTCTTCTCTCTGAAACGGTTGTACTTATCGTCTACAAAGCTATGTCGCGTGCTGCGATATGCAAAGACACTAAAAGCACCATAGTAGAACACAGATGAAGCTTCTAAGTTGATGTAATAGCCAGTAAGGGGTAGTACAATTCAAGTTTTAGGTATCGATTATTGACTTTTTAGCTGGCTTTGGTGCCTTGGACATGAGCTAAGACCTTAAGATCTTGCATGAAAGGAGGACTTGCAGCCGAGTTGCATGGGAGAATGTGAAAAGTGTTCATATGTAGTAAAAACCTGAGACATCCATCCGTTTTCGTCATTTGTTATCGAATCGACTTAAAGCCAGATCGTCACATTGGCCGCTCTTCTCTCTGAAACGGTTGTACTTATCGTCTGCAAAACTATGTCGCGTGCTGCGGTATGCGGAGAAACTAAAACCACCGTAGTAGAACACACATGAAGCTTCTAAGTTGATGTAATAGCCTGTAAGAAGTAGTACAATTCAAGTTTTAGGTATTGATTATTGACTTTTTAGCTGGCTTTGGTGCCTTGGACATGAGCTAGGACCTTAAGATTCTGCATGAAAGGAGGACTAGCAGCCGAGTTGCACGGGAGAATGTGAAAAGTGTTCATATGCAGTAAAAGCCTGAGACATCCGTCCGTTTTCGTCATTTGTTATCGAATCGACGTAAAGCCAGATCGTCACATTGGCCGCTCTTCTCTCTGAAACGGTTGTACTTATCGTCTGCAAAGCTATGTCGCGAGCTGTGGTATGCGGAGACACTAAAATCACCATAGGAGGAACAGATGAAGCATCTAAGTTCATGTAATAGCCAGTAAGAAGTAATCCAATTCAAGTTTTGGGTATCGATTATTGACTTTTTAGCTGGCTTTGGTGCCATGGACATGAGCTAAGAGCTTAAGATTCTGCATGAAAGGAGGACTAGCAGCCGAGTTGCAGGGGAGAATGTGAAAAGTGTTCATATGTAATAAAAACCTGAGAAATCCGTCCGTTTTCGTCTTTTGTTATGGAATCGACTTAAAACCAGATCGTCACATTGGCCGCTCTTCTCTCTGAAACGGTTGTACTTATCGTCTACAAAGCTATGTCGCGTGCTGCGTTATGCGGAGACACTAAAAGCACCATAGTAGAACACAGATGAAGCTTCTAAGTTGATGTAATAGCCAGTAAGAGGTAGTACAATTCAAGTTTTAGGTATCGATTATTGACTTTTTAGCTGGCTTTGGTGCCTTGGACATGAGCTAGGACCTTAAGATCTTGCATGAAAGGAGGACTAGCAGCCGAGTTGCATGGGAGAATGTGAAAAGTGTTCATATGTAGTAAAAACCTGAGACATCCATCCGTTTTCGTCATTTGTTATCGAATCGACTTAAAGCCAGATCGTCACATTGGCCGCTCTTCTCTCTGAAACGGTTGTACTTATTGTCTGCAAAACTATGTCGCGTGCTGCGGTATGCGGAGAAACTAAAACCACCGTAGTAGAACACACATGAAGCTTCTAAGTTGATGTAATAGCCAGTAAGAAGTAGTACAATTCAAGTTTTAGGTATTGATTATTGACTTTTTAGCTGGCTTTGGTGCCTTGGACATGAGCTAGGACCTTAAGATTCTGCATGAAAGGAGGACTAGCAGCCGAGTTGCACGGGAGAATGTGAAAAGTGTTCATATGCAGTAAAAGCCTGAGACATCCGTCCGTTTTCGTCATTTGTTATCGAATCGACTTAAAGCCAGATCGTCACATTGGCCGCTCTTCTCTCTGAAACGGATGTACTTATCGTCTGCAAAGCTATGTCGCGAGCTGTGGTATGCGGAGACACTAAAAGCACCATAGTAGAACACAGATGAAGCTTCTAAGTTGATGTAATAGCCAGTAAGAGGTAGTACAATTCAAGTTTTAGGTATCGATTATTGACTTTTTAGCTGGCTTTGGTGCCTTGGACATGAGCTAGGACCTTAAGATCTTGCATGAAAGGAGGACTAGCAGCCGAGTTGCATGGGAGAATGTGAAAAGTGTTCATATGTAGTAAAAACCTGAGACATCCATCCGTTTTCGTCATTTGTTATCGAATCGACTTAAAGCCAGATCGTCACATTGGCCGCTCTTCTCTCTGAAACGGTTGTACTTCTCGTCTGCAAAACTATGTCGCGTGCTGCGGTATGCGGAGAAACTAAAACCACCGAAGTAGAACACACATGAAGCTTCTAAGTTGATGTAATAGCCAGTAAGAAGTAGTACAATTCAAGTTTTAGGTATTGATTATTGACTTTTTAGCTGGCTTTGGTGCCTTGGACATGAGCTAGGACCTTAAGATTCTGCATGAAAGGAGGACTAGCAGCCGAGTTGCACGGGAGAATGTGAAAAGTGTTCATATGCAGTAAAAGCCTGAGACATCCGTCCGTTTTCGTCATTTGTTATCGAATCGACTTAAAGCCAGATCGTCACATTGGCCGCTCTTCTCTCTGAAACGGTTGTACTTATCGTCTGCAAAGCTATGTCGCGAGCTGTGGTATGCGGAGACACTAAAATCACCATAGGAGGAACAGATGAAGCATCTAAGTTCATGTAATAGCCAGTAAGAAGTAATCCAATTCAAGTTTTGGGTATCGATTATTGACTTTTTAGCTGGCTTTGGTGCCATGGACATGAGCTAAGAGCTTAAGATTCTGCATGAAAGGAGGACTAGCAGCCGAGTTGCAGGGGAGAATGTGAAAAGTGTTCATATGTAATAAAAACCTGAGAAATCCGTCCGTTTTCGTCTTTTGTTATGGAATCGACTTAAAACCAGATCGTCACATTGGCCGCTCTTCTCTCTGAAACGGTTGTACTTATCGTCTACAAAGCTATGTCGCGTGCTGCGTTATGCGGAGACACTAAAAGCACCATAGTAGAACACAGATGAAGCTTCTAAGTTGATGTAATAGCCAGTAAGAGGTAGTACAATTCAAGTTTTAGGTATCGATTATTGACTTTTTAGCTGGCTTTGGTGCCTTGGACATGAGCTAGGACCTTAAGATCTTGCATGAAAGGAGGACTAGCAGCCGAGTTGCATGGGAGAATGTGAAAAGTGTTCATATGTAGTAAAAACCTGAGACATCCATCCGTTTTCGTCATTTGTTATCGAATCGACTTAAAGCCAGATCGTCACATTGGCCGCTCTTCTCTCTGAAACGGTTGTACTTATTGTCTGCAAAACTATGTCGCGTGCTGCGGTATGCGGAGAAACTAAAACCACCGTAGTAGAACACACATGAAGCTTCTAAGTTGATGTAATAGCCAGTAAGAAGTAGTACAATTCAAGTTTTAGGTATTGATTATTGACTTTTTAGCTGGCTTTGGTGCCTTGGACATGAGCTAGGACCTTAAGATTCTGCATGAAAGGAGGACTAGCAGCCGAGTTGCACGGGAGAATGTGAAAAGTGTTCATATGCAGTAAAAGCCTGAGACATCCGTCCGTTTTCGTCATTTGTTATCGAATCGACTTAAAGCCAGATCGTCACATTGGCCGCTCTTCTCTCTGAAACGGATGTACTTATCGTCTGCAAAGCTATGTCGCGAGCTGTGGTATGCGGAGACACTAAAAGCACCATAGTAGAACACAGATGAAGCTTCTAAGTTGATGTAATAGCCAGTAAGAGGTAGTACAATTCAAGTTTTAGGTATCGATTATTGACTTTTTAGCTGGCTTTGGTGCCTTGGACATGAGCTAGGACCTTAAGATCTTGCATGAAAGGAGGACTAGCAGCCGAGTTGCATGGGAGAATGTGAAAAGTGTTCATATGTAGTAAAAACCTGAGACATCCATCCGTTTTCGTCATTTGTTATCGAATCGACTTAAAGCCAGATCGTCACATTGGCCGCTCTTCTCTCTGAAACGGTTGTACTTCTCGTCTGCAAAATTATGTCGCGTGCTGCGGTATGCGGAGAAACTAAAACCACCGAAGTAGAACACACATGAAGCTTCTAAGTTGATGTAATAGCCAGTAAGAAGTAGTACAATTCAAGTTTTAGGTATTGATTATTGACTTTTTAGCTGGCTTTGGTGCCTTGGACATGAGCTAGGACCTTAAGATTCTGCATGAAAGGAGGACTAGAGGCCGAGTTGCACGGGAGAATGTGAAAAGTGTTCATATGTAGTAAAAACCTGAGACATCCATCCGTTTTCGTCATTTGTTATCGAATCGACTTAAAGCCAGATCGTCACATTGGCCGCTCTTCTCTCTGAAACGGTTGTACTTATCATCTGCAAAGCTATGTCGCGAGCTGTGGTATGCGGAGACACTAAAATCACCATAGTAGGAACAGATGAAGCATCTAAGTTCATGTAATAGCCAGTAAGAAGTAATCCAATTCAAGTTTTGGGTATCGATTATTGACTTTTTAGCTGGCTTTGGTGCCTTGGACATGAGCTAGGACCTTAAGATTCTGCATGAAAGGAGGACTAGCAACCGAGTTGCACGGGAGAATGTGAAAAGTGTTCATATGTAGTAAAAACCTGAGAAATCCGTCCGTTTTCTTCATTTGTTATCGAATCGACTTAAAGCCAGATCGTCACATTGGCCGCTCTTCTCTCTGAAACGGTTGTACTTATCGTCTGCAAAGCTATGTCGCGAGCTGTGGTATGCGGAGACACTAAAATCACCATAGTAGGAACAGATGAAGCATCTAAATTCATGTAATAGCCAGTAAGAAGTAATCCAATTCAAGTTTTGGGTATCGATTATTGACTTTTTAGCTGGCTTTGGTGCCTTGGACATGAGCTAAGAGCTTAAGATTCTGCATGAAAGGAGGACTAGCAGCCGAGTTGCAGGGGAGATTGTGAAAAGTGTTCATATGTAATAAAAACCTGAGAAATCCGTCCGTTTTCGTCTTTTGTTATGGAATCGACTTAAAACCAGATCGTCACATTGGCCGCTCTTCTCTCTGAAACGGTTGTACTTATCGTCTACAAAGCTATGTCGCGTGCTGCGATATGCAAAGACACTAAAAGCACCATAGTAGAACACAGATGAAGCTTCTAAGTTGATGTAATAGCCAGTAAGGGGTAGTACAATTCAAGTTTTAGGTATCGATTATTGACTTTTTAGCTGGCTTTGGTGCCTTGGACATGAGCTAAGACCTTAAGATCTTGCATGAAAGGAGGACTTGCAGCCGAGTTGCATGGGAGAATGTGAAAAGTGTTCATATGTAGTAAAAACCTGAGACATCCATCCGTTTTCGTCATTTGTTATCGAATCGACTTAAAGCCAGATCGTCACATTGGCCGCTCTTCTCTCTGAAACGGTTGTACTTATCGTCTGCAAAACTATGTCGCGTGCTGCGGTATGCGGAGAAACTAAACCCACCGTAGTAGAACACACATGAAGCTTCTAAGTTGATGTAATAGCCAGTAAGAAGTAGTACAATTCAAGTTTTAGGTATTGATTATTGACTTTTTAGCTGGCTTTGGTGCCTTGGACATGAGCTAGGACCTTAAGATTCTGCATGAAAGGAGGACTAGCAGCCGAGTTGCACGGGAGAATGTGAAAAGTGTTCATATGCAGTAAAAGCCTGAGACATCCGTCCGTTTTCGTCATTTGTTATCGAATCGACTTAAAGCCAGATCGTCACATTGGCCGCTCTTCTCTCTGAAACGGTTGTACTTATCGTCTGCAAAGCTATGTCGCGAGCTGTGGTATGCGGAGACACTAAAATCACCATAGGAGGAACAGATGAAGCATCTAAGTTCATGTAATAGCCAGTAAGAAGTAATCCAATTCAAGTTTTGGGTATCGATTATTGACTTTTTAGCTGGCTTTGGTGCCATGGACATGAGCTAAGAGCTTAAGATTCTGCATGAAAGGAGGACTAGCAGCCGAGTTGCAGGGGAGAATGTGAAAAGTGTTCATATGTAATAAAAACCTGAGAAATCCGTCCGTTTTCGTCTTTTGTTATGGAATCGACTTAAAACCAGATCGTCACATTGGCCGCTCTTCTCTCTGAAACGGTTGTACTTATCGTCTACAAAGCTATGTCGCGTGCTGCGTTATGCGGAGACACTAAAAGCACCATAGTAGAACACAGATGAAGCTTCTAAGTTGATGTAATAGCCAGTAAGAGGTAGTACAATTCAAGTTTTAGGTATCGATTATTGACTTTTTAGCTGGCTTTGGTGCCTTGGACATGAGCTAGGACCTTAAGATCTTGCATGAAAGGAGGACTAGCAGCCGAGTTGCATGGGAGAATGTGAAAAGTGTTCATATGTAGTAAAAACCTGAGACATCCATCCGTTTTCGTCATTTGTTATCGAATCGACTTAAAGCCAGATCGTCACATTGGCCGCTCTTCTCTCTGAAACGGTTGTACTTATTGTCTGCAAAACTATGTCGCGTGCTGCGGTATGCGGAGAAACTAAAACCACCGTAGTAGAACACACATGAAGCTTCTAAGTTGATGTAATAGCCAGTAAGAAGTAGTACAATTCAAGTTTTAGGTATTGATTATTGACTTTTTAGCTGGCTTTGGTGCCTTGGACATGAGCTAGGACCTTAAGATTCTGCATGAAAGGAGGACTAGCAGCCGAGTTGCACGGGAGAATGTGAAAAGTGTTCATATGCAGTAAAAGCCTGAGACATCCGTCCGTTTTCGTCATTTGTTATCGAATCGACTTAAAGCCAGATCGTCACATTGGCCGCTCTTCTCTCTGAAACGGATGTACTTATCGTCTGCAAAGCTATGTCGCGAGCTGTGGTATGCGGAGACACTAAAAGCACCATAGTAGAACACAGATGAAGCTTCTAAGTTGATGTAATAGCCAGTAAGAGGTAGTACAATTCAAGTTTTAGGTATCGATTATTGACTTTTTAGCTGGCTTTGGTGCCTTGGACATGAGCTAGGACCTTAAGATCTTGCATGAAAGGAGGACTAGCAGCCGAGTTGCATGGGAGAATGTGAAAAGTGTTCATATGTAGTAAAAACCTGAGACATCCATCCGTTTTCGTCATTTGTTATCGAATCGACTTAAAGCCAGATCGTCACATTGGCCGCTCTTCTCTCTGAAACGGTTGTACTTCTCGTCTGCAAAACTATGTCGCGTGCTGCGGTATGCGGAGAAACTAAAACCACCGAAGTAGAACACACATGAAGCTTCTAAGTTGATGTAATAGCCAGTAAGAAGTAGTACAATTCAAGTTTTAGGTATTGATTATTGACTTTTTAGCTGGCTTTGGTGCCTTGGACATGAGCTAGGACCTTAAGATTCTGCATGAAAGGAGGACTAGCAGCCGAGTTGCACGGGAGAATGTGAAAAGTGTTCATATGCAGTAAAAACCTGAGAAATCCGTCCGTTTTCGTCATTTGTTATCGAATCGACTTAAAGCCAGATCGTCACATTGGCCGCTCTTCTCTCTGAAACGGTTGTACTTATCGTCTGCAAAACTATGTCCCGTGCTGCGGTATGCGGAGAAACTAAAACCACCGTAGTAGAACACACATGAAGCTTCTAAGTTGATGTAATAGCCAGTAAGAAGTAGTACAATTCAAGTTTTAGGTATTGATTATTGACTTTTTAGCTGGCTTTGGTGCCTTGGACATGAGCTAGGACCTTAAGATTCTGCATGAAAGGAGGACTAGAGGCCGAGTTGCATGGGAGAATGTGAAAAGTGTTCATATGTAGTAAAAACCTGAGACATCCATCCGTTTTCGTCATTTGTTATCGAATCGACTTAAAGCCAGATCGTCACATTGGCCGCTCTTCTCTCTGAAACGGTTGTACTTATCGTCTGCAAAACTATGTCCCGTGCTGCGGTATACGGAGAAACTAAAACCACCGTAGTAGAACACACATGAAGCTTCTAAGTTGATGTAATAGCCAGTAAGAAGTAGTACAATTCAAGTTTTAGGTATTGATTATTGACTTTTTAGCTGGCTTTGGTGCCTTGGACATGAGCTAGGACCTTAAGATTCTGCATGAAAGGAGGACTAGCAGCCGAGTTGCACGGGAGAATGTGAAAAGTGTTCATATGTAGTAAAAACCTGAGAAATCCAACCGTTTTCGTCATTTGTTATCGAATCGACTTAAAGCCAGATCGTCACATTGGCCGCTCTGCTCTCTGAAACGGTTGTACTTATCGTCTGCAAAGCTATGTCGCGTACTGCGGTATTCGGAGACACTAAAAGCACCACAGTAGAACACAGATGAAGCTTCTAAGTTGATGTAATACCCAGTAAGAAGTAGTACAATTCAAGTTTTAGGAATCGATTATTGACTTTTTAGCTGGCTTTGGTGCCTTGGACATGAGCTAGGACCTTAAGTTTCTGCGTGAAAGGAGGACTAGCAGCCGAGTTGCACGGGAGAATGTGAAAAGTGTTCATATGTAGTAAAAACCTGAGAAATCCGTCCGTTTTCGTCATTTGTTATCGAATGGACTTAAAGCCACATCGTCAAATTGGCCGCTCTGCTCTCTGAAACGGTTGTACTGATCGTCTGCAAAGCTATGTCGCGTACTGCGGTATTCGGAGACACTAAAAGCACCACCGTAGAACACAGATGAAGCTTCTAAGTGGATGTAATATCCAGTAAGAAGTAGTACAATTGAAGTTTTAGGAATCGATTATTGACTTTTTAGCTGGCTTTGGTGCCTTGGACATGAGCTAGGACCTTAAGTTTCTGCATGAAAGGAGGACTAGCAGCCGAGTTGCACGGGAGAATGTGAAAAGTGTTCATATGTAGTAAAAACCTGAGAAATCCGTCCGTTTTCGTCGTTTGTTATCGAATCGACTTAAAGCCAGATCGTCAAATTGGCCGCTCTTCTCTCTGAAACGGTTGTACTTATCGTCTGCAAAGCTATGTCGCGTGCTGCGGAATGCGGAGACACTAAAATCACCATAGTAGAACACAGATCAAGCTTCTAAGTTGATGTAATAGCCAGTAAGAAGTAGTACAATTCAAGTTTTAGGTATTGAATATTGACCTTTTAGCGTGCTTTGGTGCCTTGGACATGAGCTAGGACCTTAAGATTCTGCATGAAAGGAGGACTAGCAGCCGAGTTGCACGGGAGAATGTGAAAAGTGTTCATATGTAGTAAAAACCTGAGACATCCGTCCGTTTTCGTCATTTGTTATCGAATCGACTTAAAGCCACATCGTCACATTGGCCGCTCTTCTCTCTGAAACGGTTGTACTTATCGTCTGCAAAACCGTGTCGCGTGCTGCGGTATGCGGAGAAACTAAAAGCACCGTAGTAGAACACAGATGAAGCTTCTAAGTTGATGTAATAGCCAGTAAGAAGTAGTACAATTCAAGTTTTAGGTATCGATTATTGACTTTTTAGCTGGCTTTGGTGCCGTGGACATGAGCTAGGGCCTTAAGATTCTGCATGAAAGGAGGACTAGCAGCCGCGTTGCACGGGAGGATGTGAAAGGTGTTCATATGTAGTAAAAACCTGAGAAATCCGTCCGTTTTCCTCATTTGTTATCGAATCGACTTAAAGCCAGATAGTCACATTAGCCGCTCTTCTCTCTGAAACGGTTGTACTTATCGTCTGCAAAGCTATGTCGCGAGCTGTGGTATGCGGAGACACTAAAATCACCATAGTAGGAACAGATGAAGCATCTAAGTTCATGTAATAGCCAGTAAGAAGTAATCCAATTCAAGTTTTGGGTATCGATTATTGACTTTTTAGCTGGCTTTGGTGCCTTGGACATGAGCTAAGAGCTTAAGATTCTGCATGAAAGGAGGACTAGCAGCCGAGTTGCACGGGAGAATGTGAAAAGTGTTCATATGTAATAAAAACCTGAGAAATCCGTCCGTTTTCGTCATTTGTTATTTAATCGACTTAAAACCAGATCGTCACATTGGCCGCTCTTCTCTCTGAAACGGATGTACTTATCGTCTACAAAGATATGTCGCGTGCTGCGGTATGCGGAGACACTAAAAGCACCATAGTAGAACACAGATGAAGCTTCTAAGTTAATGTAATAGCCAGAAAGAAGTAGTACAATTCAAGTGTTAGGTATCGATTATTGACTTTTTAGCTGGCTTTGGTGCCTTGGACATGAGCTAGGACCTTAAGATTCTGCATGAAAGGAGGACTAGCAGCCGAGTTGCACGGGAGAATGTGAAAAGTGTTCATATGCAGTAAAAACCTGAGACATCCGTCCGTTTTCGTCATTTGTTATCGAATCGACTTAAAGCCAGATCGTCACATTGGCCGCTCTTCTCTCTGAAACGGTTGTACTTATCGTCTGCAAAACTATGTCGCGTGCTGCGGTATGTGGAGAAACTAAAACCACCGCAGTAGAACACACATGAAGCTTCTAAGTTGATGTAATAGCCAGTAAGAAGTAGTAGAATTCAAGTTTTAGGTATTGATTATTGACTTTTTAGCTGGCTTTGGTGCCTTGGACATGAGCTAGGACCTTAAGTTTCTGCATGAAAGGAGGACTAGCAGCCGAGTTGCACGGGAGAATGTGAAAAGTGTTCATATGTAGTAAAAACCTGAGAAATCCAACCGTTTTCGTCATTTGTTATCGAATCGACTTAAAGCCAGATCGTCACATTGGCCGCTCTGCTCTCTGAAACGGTTGTACTTATCGTCTGCAAAGCTATGTCGCGTACTGCGGTATTCGGAGACACTAAAAGCACCACAGTAGAACACAGATGAAGCTTCTAAGTTGATGTAATATCCAGTAAGAAGTAGTACAATTCAAGTTTTAGGAATCGATTATTGACTTTTTAGCTGGCTTTGGTGCCTTGGACATGAGCTAGGACCTTAAGTTTCTGCGTGAAAGGAGGACTAGCAGCCGAGTTCCACGGGAGAATGTGAAAAGTGTTCATATGTAGTAAAAACCTGAGAAATCCGTCCGTTTTCGTCATTTGTTATCGAATCGACTTAAAGCCACATCGTCAAATTGGCCGCTCTTCTCTCTGAAACGGTTGTACTTATCGTCTGCAAAGCTATGTCGCGTGCTGCGGTATGCGGAGACACTAAAAGCACCATAGTAGAACACAGATGAAGCTTCTAAGTTGATGTACTAGCCAGTAAGAGGTAGTACAATTCAAGTTTTAGGTATTGAATATTGACCTTTTAGCTGGCTTTGTTGCCTTGGACATGAGCTAGGACCTTAAGATTCTGCATGAAAGGAGGACTAGCAGCCGAGTTGCACGGGAGAATGTGAAAAGTGTTCATATGTAGTAAAAACCTGAGACATCCGTCCGTTTTCGTCATTTGTTATCGAATCGACTTAAAGCCACATCGTCACATTGGCCGCTCTTCTCTCTGAAACGGTTGTACTTATCGTCTGCAAAACTTTGTCGCGTGCTGCGGTATGCGGAGAAACTAAAAGCACCGTAGTAGAACACAGATGAAGCATCTAAGTTGATGTATTAGCCAGTAAGAAGTAGTACAATTCAAGTTTAGGTATTGATTATTGAATTTTTAGCTGGCTTTGGTGCCTTGGACATGAGCTAGGACCTTAAGATTCTGCATGAAAGGAGGACTAGCAGCCAAGTTGCACGGGAGAATGTGAAAAGTGTTCATATGTAGTAAAAACCTGAGAAATCCGTCCGTTTTCGTCATTTGTTATCGAATCGACTTAAAGCCAGATCGTCAGATTGGCCGCTCTTCTCTCTGAAACGGTTGTACTTATCGTCTGCAAAACCATGTCGCGTGCTGCGGTATGCGGAGAAACTAAAAGCACCGTAGTAGAACACAGATGATGCTTCTAAGTTAATGTAATAGCCAGTAAGAAGTAGTAGAATTCAAGTTTTAGGTATCGATTATTGACTTTTTAGCTGGCTTTGGTGCCTTGGACATGAGCTAGGACCTAAACATTCTGTATGAAAGGAGGAGTAGCAGCCGAGTTGCACGGGAGAATGTGAAAAGTGTTCATATGTAGTAAAAACCTGAGAAATCCGTCCGTTTTCGTCATTTGTTATCGAATCGACTTAAAGCCAGATCGTCAGATTGGCCGCTCTTCTCTCTGAAACGGTTGTACTTATCGTCTGCAAAACCATGTCGCGTGCTGCGGTATGCGGAGAAACTAAAAGCACCGTAGTAGAACACAGATGAAGCTTCTAAGTTAATGTAATAGCCAGTAAGAAGTAGTAGAATTCAAGTTTTAGGTATCGATTATTGACTCTTTAGCTGGCTTTGGTGCCGTGGACATGAGCTAGGGCCTTAAGATCCTGCATGAAAGGAGGACTAGCAGCCGAGTTGCACGGGAGGATGTGAAAAGTGTTCATATGTAGTAAAAACCTGAGAAATCCGTCCGTTTTCGTCATTTGTTATCGAATCGACTTAATTCCAGATCGTCACATTAGCCGCTCTTCTCTCTGAAACGGTTGTACTTATCGTCTGCAAAGCTATGTCGCGTGCTGCGGTATGCGGAGACACTAAAAGCACCATAGTAGAACACAGATGAAGCTTCTAAGTTAATGTAATAGCCAGTAAGAAGTAGTACAATTCAAGTTTTAGGTATCGATTATTGACTTTTTAGCTGGCTTTGGTGCCTTGGACATGAGCTAGGACCTTAAGATTCTGCATGAAAGGAGGACTAGCAGCCGAGTTGCACGGGAGAATGTGAAAAGTGTTCATATGCAGTAAAAACCTGAGACATCCGTCCGTTTTCGTCATTTGTTATCGAATCGACTTAAAGCCAGATTGTCACATTGGCCGCTCTTCTCTCTGAAACGGTTGTACTTATCGTCTGCAAAGCTATGTCGCGTGCTGCGGTATGCTGAGACACTACAAGCACCATAGTAGAACACAGATCAAGCTTCTAAGTTGATGTAATAGCCAGTAAGAAGTAGTACAATTCAAGTTTTAGGTATTGAATATTGAATTTTTAGCTGGCTTTGGTGCCTTGGACATGAGCTAGGACCTTAATATTCTGCATGAAAGGAGGACTAGCAGCCGAGTTGCATGAGAGAATGTGAAAAGTGTTCAAATGTAGTAAAAACCTGAGAAATACGTCTGTTTTCGTCATTTGTTATCGAATCGACTTAAAGCCAGATCGTCACATTGGCCGCTCTTCTCTCTGAAACGGTAGTACTTATCGTCTGCAAAGCTATGTCGCGTGCTGCGTTATGCGGAGACACTAAAAGCACCATAGTAGAACACAGATGAAGCTTCTAAGTTGATGTAATAGCCAGTAAGAAGTAGTACAATTCAAGTTTTAGGTATCGATTATTGACTTTTTAGCTGGCTTTGGTGCCTTGGACATGAGCTAGGACCTTAAGATTCTGCATGAAAGGAGGACTAGCAGCCGAGTTGCACGGGAGAATGTGAAAAGTGTTCATATGTAGTAAAAACCTGAGAAATCCGTCCGTTTTCGTCATTTGTTATCGAATCGACTTAAAGCCAGATCGTCAGATTGGCCGCTCTTCTCTCTGAAACGGTTGTACTTATCGTCTGCAAAACCATGTCGCGTGCTGCGGTATGCGGAGAAACTAAAAGCACCGTAGTAGAACACAGATGAAGCTTCTAAGTTAATGTAATAGCCAGTAAGAAGTAGTAGAATTCAAGTTTTAGGTATCGATTATAGACTCTTTAGCTGGCTTTGGTGCCGTGGACATGAGCTAGGGCCTTAAGATCCTGCATGAAAGGAGGACTAGCAGCCGAGTTGCACGGGAGGATGTGAAAAGTGTTCATATGTAGTAAAAACCTGAGAAATCCGTCCGTTTTCGTCATTTGTTATCGAATCGACTTAATGCCAGATCGTCACATTAGCCGCTCTTCTCTCTGAAACGGTTGTACTTATCGTCTGCAAAGCTATGTCGCGTGCTGCGGTATGCGGAGACACTAAAAGCACCATAGTAGAACACAGATGAAGCTTCTAAGTTATTGTAATAGCCAGTAAGAAGTAGTACAATTCAAGTTTTAGGTATCGGTTATTGACTTTTTAGCTGGCTTTGGTGCCTTGGACATGAGCTAGGACCTTAAGATTCTGCATGAAAGGAGGACTAGCAGCCGAGTTGCACGGGAGAATGTGAAAAGTGTTCATATGCAGTAAAAACCTGAGACATCCGTCCGTTTTCGTCATTTGTTATCGAATCGACTTAAAGCCAGATTGTCACATTGGCCGCTCTTCTCTCTGAAACGGTTGTACTTATCGTCTGCAAAGCTATGTCGCGTGCTGCGGTATGCTGAGACACTACAAGCACCATAGTAGAACACAGATCAAGCTTCTAAGTTGATGTAATAGCCAGTAAGAAGTAGTACAATTCAAGTTTTAGGTATTGAATATTGAATTTTTAGCTGGCTTTGGTGCCTTGGACATGAGCTAGGACCTTAATATTCTGCATGAAAGGAGGACTAGCAGCCGAGTTGCATGAGAGAATGTGAAAAGTGTTCAAATGTAGTAAAAACCTGAGAAATACGTCTGTTTTCGTCATTTGTTATCGAATCGACTTAAAGCCAGATCGTCACATTGGCCGCTCTTCTCTCTGAAACGGTAGTACTTATCGTCTGCAAAGCTATGTCGCGTGCTGCGTTATGCGGAGACACTAAAAGCACCATAGTAGAACACAGATGAAGCTTCTAAGTTGATGTAATAGCCAGTAAGAAGTAGTACAATTCAAGTTTTAGGTATCGATTATTGACTTATTAGCTGGCTTTGGTGCCTTGGACATGAGCTAGGACCTTAAGATTCTGCATGAAAGAAGGACTAGCAGCCGAGTTGCACGGGAGAATGTGAAAAGTGTTCATATGCCGTAAAAACCTGAGACATCCGTCCGTTTTCGTCATTTGTTATCGAATCGACTTAAAGCCAGATCGTCAAATTGGCCGTTCTTCTCTCTGAAACGGTTGTACTTATCGTCTGCAAAGCTATGTCGCGTGCTGCGGTATGCGGAGACACTAAAAGCACCATAGTAGAACACAGATGAAGCTTCTAAGTTGATGTACTAGCCAGTAAGAGGTAGTACAATTCAAGTTTTAGGTATTGAATATTGACCTTTTAGCTGGCTTTGGTGCCTTGGACATGAGCTAGGACCTTAAGATTCTGCATGAAAGGAGGACTAGCAGCCGAGTTGCACGGGAGAATGTGAAAAGTGTTCATATGTAGTAAAAACCTGAGACATCCGTCCGTTTTCGTCATTTGTTATCGAATCGACTTAAAGCCACATCGTCACATTGGCCGCTCTTCTCTCTGAAACGGTTGTACTTATCGTCTGCAAAACTATGTCGCGTGCTGCGGTGTGCGGAGAAACTAAAAGCACCGTAGTAGAACACAGATGAAGCTTCTAAGTTGATGTATTAGCCAGTAAGAAGTAGTACAATTCAAGTTTTAGGTATTGATTATTGACTTTTTGCTGGCTTTGGTGCCTTGGACATGAGCTAGGACCTTAAGATTCTGCATGAAAGGAGGAGTAGCAGCCAAGTTGCACGGGAGAATGTGAAAAGTGTTCATATGTAGTAAAAACCTGAGAAATCCGTCCGTTTTCGTCATTTGTTATCGAATCGACTTAAAGCCAGATCGTCAGATTGGCCGCTCTTCTCTCTGAAACGGTTGTACTTATCGTATGCAAAACCATGTCGCGTGCTGCGGTATGCGGAGAAACTAAAAGCACCGTAGTAGAACACAGATGAAGCTTCTAAGTTGATGTAATAGCCAGTAAGAAGTAGTAGAATTCAAGTTTTAGGTATCGATTATTGACTTTTTAGCTGGCTTTCGTGCCGCGGACATGAGCTAGGGCCTTAAGATTCTGCATGAAAGGAGGACTAGCTGCCGAGTTGCACGGGAGGATGTGAAAAGTTTTCATATGTAGTAAAAACCTGAGAAATCCGTCCGTTTTCCTCATTTGTTATCGAATCGACTTAAAGCCATATCGACACATTAGCCGCTCTTCACTCTGAAACGGTTGTACTTATCGTCTGCAAAGCTATGTCGCGTGCTGCGGTATGCGGAGACACTAAAAGCACCATAGTAGAACACAGATGAAGCTTCTAAGTTAATGTAATAGCCAGTAAGAAGTAGTACAATTCAAGTTTTAGGTATCGATTATTAACTTTTTAGCTGGCTTTGGTGCCTTGGACATGAGCTAAGACCTTAAGATTCTGCATGAAAGGAGGACTAGCAGCCGAGTTGCACGGGAGAATGTGAAAAGTGTTCATATGCAGTAAAAACCTGAGACTTCCGTCCGTTTTCGTCATTTGTTATCGAATCGACTTAAAGCCAGATCGTCACATAGCCCGCTCTTCTCTCTGAAACGGTTGTACTTATCGTCTGCAAAGCTATGTCGCCTGCTGCGGTATGCTGAGACACTACAAGCACCATAGTAGAACTCAGATGAAGCTTCTAAGTTGATGTAATAGCCAGTAAGAAGTAGTACAATTCAAGTTTTAGGTATTGAATATTGAATTTTTAGCTGGCTTTGGTGCCTTGGACATGAGCTAGGACCTTAATATTCTGCATGAAAGGAGGACTAGCAGCCGAGTTGCATGAGAGAATGTGAAAAGTGTTCAAATGTAGTAAAAACCTGAGAATTACGTCTGTTTTCGTCATTTGTTATCGAATCGACTTAAAGCCAGATCGTCACATTGGCCGCTCTTCTCTCTGAAACGGTTGTACTTATCGTCTGCAAAGCTATGTCGCGTGCTGCGGTATGCGGAGACACTAAAAGCACCATAGTAGAACACAGATGAAACTTCTAAGTTGATGTAATACCCAGTAAGAATTAGTACAATTCAAGTTTTAGGTATTGATTATTGACTTTTTAGCTGGCTTTGGTGCCTTGGACATGAGCTAGGACCTTAAGATTTTGCATGAAAGGAGGAATAGCAGCCGAGTTGCACGGGGGAATGTGAAAAGTGTTCATATGTAGTAAAAACCTGAGAAATCCGTCCGTTTTCGTCATTTGTTATCGAATCGACTTAGAGGTAGATCGACACATTGGCCGCTCTTCTCTCTGAAACGGTTGTACATATCGTCTACAAAGCTGTGTCGCATGCTGCGTTATGCGGAGACACTAAAAGCACCATAGTAGAACACAGATGAAGCTTCTAAGTTGATGTAATAGCCAGTAAGAAGTAGTACAATTCAAGTTTTAGGTATCGATTATTGACTTTTTAGCTGGCTTTGGTGCCTTGGACATGAGCTAGGACCTTAAGATTCTGCATGAAAGGAGGACTAGCAGCCGAGTTGCACGGGAGAATGTGAAAAGTGTTCATATGCAGTAAAAACCTGAGACATCCGTCCGTTTTCGTCATTTGTTATCGAATCGACTTAAAGCCAGATCGTCACATTGGCCGCTCTTCTCTCTGAAACGGTTGTACTTATCGTCTGCAAAGCTATGTCGCGTGCTGCGGTATGCTGAGACACTACAAGCACCATAGTAGAACACAGATGAAGCTTCTAAGATGATGTAATAGCCAGTAAGAAGTAGTACAATTCAAGTTTTAGGTATTGAATATTGACCTTTTAGCTGGCTTTGGTGCTTTGGACATGAGCTAGGACCTTAAGATTCTGCATGAAAGGAGTACTAGCAGCCGAGTTGCAGGGGAGAATGTGAAAAGTGTTCATATGTAGTAAAAACCTGAGAAATCCGTCCGTTTTGGTCATTTGTTATCGAATCGACTTAAAGCCAGATCGTCACATTGGCCGCTCTTATCGTCTGCAGAGCTATGTCGCGTGCTGCGGTATGCGGAAAAACTAAAACCACCGTAGTAGAACACACATGAAGCCTCTAAGTTGATGTACTAGCCAGTAAGAGGTAGTACAATTCAAGTTTTACGTACTGAATATTGACCTTTTAGCTGGCTTTGGTGCCTTGGACATGAGCTAGGACCTTAAGATTTTGCATGAAAGGAGGACTAGCAGCCGAGTTGCACGGGAGAATGTGAAAAGTGTTCATATGTAGTAAAAACCTGAGAAATCCGTCCGTTTTCGTCATTTGTTATCGAATCGACTTAAAGCCAGATCGTCACAATGGCCGCTCTGCTCTCTGAAACGGTTGTACTGATCGTCTGCAAAGCTATGTCGCGTACTGCGGTATTCGGAGACACTAAAAGCACCACCGTAGAACACAGATGAAGCTTCTAAGTGGATGTAATATCCAGTAAGAAGTAGTACAATTGAAGTTTTAGGAATCGATTATTGACTTTTTAGCTGGCTTTGGTGCCTTGGACATGAGCTAGGACCTTAAGTTTCTGCATGAAAGGAGGACTAGCAGCCGAGTTGCACGGGAGAATGTGAAAAGTGTTCATATGTAGTAAAAACCTGAGAAATCCGTCCGTTTTCGTCATTTGTTATCGAATCGACTTAAAGCCAGATCGTCAAATTGGCCGCTCTTCTCTCTGAAACGGTTGTACTTGTCGTCTGCAAAGCTATGTCGCGTGCTGCGGTATGCGGAGACACTAAACGCACCATAGTAGAACACAGATCAAGCTTCTAAGTTGATGTAATAGCCAGTAAGAAGTAGTACAATTCAAGTTTTAGGTATTGAATATTGACCTTTTAGCGTGCTTTGGTGCCTTGGACATGAGCTAGGACCTTAAGATTCTGCATGAAAGGAGGACTAGCAGCCGAGTTGCACGGGAGAATGTGAAAAGTGTTCATATGTAGTAAAAACCTGAGACATCCGTCCGTTTTCGTCATTTGTTATCGAATCGACTTAAAGCCACATCGTCACATTGGCCGCTCTTCTCTCTGAAACGGTTGTACTTATCGTCTGCAAAACCGTGTCGCGTGCTGCGGTATGCGGAGAAACTAAAAGCACCGTAGTAGAACACAGATGAAGCTTCTAAGTTGATGTAATAGCCAGTAAGAAGTAGTAGAATACAAGTTTTAGGTATCGATTATTGAATTTTTAGCTGGCTTTGGTGCCATGGACATGAGCTAGGGCCTTAAGATTCTGCATGAAAGGAGGACTAGCAGCCGAGTTGCACGGGAGGATGTGAAAAGTGTTCATATGTAGTAAAAACCTGAGAAATCCGTCCGTTTTCCTCATTTGTTATCGAATCGACTTAAAGCCAGATCGTCACATTGGCCGCTCTTCTCTCTGAAACGGTTGTACTTATCGTCTGCAAAGCTATGTCGCGAGCTGTGGTATGCGGAGACACTAAAATCACCATAGTAGGAGCAGATGAAGCATCTAAGTTCATGTAATAGCCAGTAAGAAGTAATCCAATTCAAGTTTTGGGTATCGATTATTGACTTTTTAGCTGGCTTTGGTGCCTTGGACATGAGCTAAGAGCTTAAGATTCTGCATGAAAGCAGGACTAGCAGCCGAGTTGCACGGGAGAATGTGAAAAGTGTTCATATGTAATAAAAACCTGAGAAATCCGTCCGTTTTCGTCATTTGTTATGGAATCGACTTAAAACCAGATCGTCACATTGGCCGCTCTTCTCTCTGAAACGGTTGTACTTATCGTCTACAAAGCTATGTCGCGTGCTGCGGTATGCGGAGACACTAAAAGCACCATAGTAGAACACAGATGAAGCTTCTAAGTTAATGTAATAGCCAGAAAGAAGTAGTACAATTCAAGTTTTAGGTATCGATTATTGACTTTTTAGCTGGCTTTGGTGCCTTGGACATGAGCTAGGACCTTAAGATTCTGCATGAAAGGAGGACTAGCAGCCGAGTTGCACGGGAGAATGTAAAAAGTGTTCATATGCAGCAAAAACATGAGACATCCGTCCGTTTTCGTCATTTGTTATCGAATCGACTTAAAGCCAGATCGTCACATTGGCCGCTCTTCTCTCTGAAACGGTTGTACTTATCGTCTGCAAAGCTATGTCGCGAGTTGTGGTATGCGGAGACACTAAAATCACCATAGTAGGAACAGATGAAGCATCTAAGTTCATGTAATAGCCAGTAAGAAGTAATCCAATTCAAGTTTTGGGTATCGATTATTGACTTTTTAGCTGGCTTTGGTGCCTTGGACATGAGCTAGGACCTTAAGATTCTGCATGAAAGGAGGACTAGCAGCCGAGTTGCACGGGAGAATGTGAAAAGTGTTCATATGTAGTAGAAACCTGAGAAATCCGTCCGTTTTCGTCATTTGTTATCGAATCGACTTAAAGCCAGATCGTCACATTGGCCGCTCTTCTCTCTGAAACGGTTGTACTTATCGTCTGCAAAGCTATGTCGCGAGCTGTGGTATGCGGAGACACTAAAATCACCATAGTAGGAACAGATGAAGCATCTAAGTTCATGTAATAGCCAGTAAGAAGTAATCCAATTCAAGTTTTGGGTATCGATTATTGACTTTTTAGCTGGCTTTGGTGCCTTGGACATGAGCTAAGAGCTTAAGATTCTGCATGAAAGGAGGACTAGCAGCCGAGTTGCAGGGGAGAATGTGAAAAGTGTTCATATGTAGTAAAAACCTGAGAAATCCGTCCGTTTTCGTCATTTGTTATGGAATCGACTTAAAACCAGATCGTCACATTGGCCGCTCTTCTCTCTGAAACGGTTGTACTTATCGTCTACAAAGCTATGTCGCGTGCTGCGGTATGCGGAGACACTAAAACCACCGTAGTAGAACACACATGAAGCTTCTAAGTTGATGTACTAGAAAGTAAGAGGTAGTACAATTCAAGATTTAGGTATTGAATATTGACCTTTTAGCTGGCTTTGTTGCCTTGGACATGAGCTAGGACCTTAAGATTCTGCATGAAAGGAGGACTAGCAGCCGAGTTGCACGGTAGAATGTGAAAAGTGTTCATATGTAGTAAAAACCTGAGAAATCCAACCGTTTTCGTCATTTGTTATCGAATCGACTTAAAGCTAGATCGTCACATTGGCCGCTCTGCTCTCTGAAACGGTTGTACTTATCGTCTGCAAAGCTATGTCGCGTACTGCGGTATTCGGAGACACTAAAAGCACCACAGTAGAACACAGATGAAGCTTCTAAGTTGATGTAATATCCAGTAAGAAGTAGTACAATTCAAGTCTTAGGAATCGATTATTGACTTTTTGCTGGCTTTGGTGACTTGGACATGAGCTAGGACCTTAAGTTTCTGCGTGAAAGGAGGACTAGCAGCCGAGTTGCACGGGAGAATGTGAAAAGTGTTCATATGTAGTAAAAACCTGAGAAATCCGTCCGTTTTCGTCATTTGTTATCGAATCGACTGAAAGCCAGATCGTCAAATTGGCCGCTCTTCTCTCTGAAACGGTTGTACTTATCGTCTGCAAAGCTATGTCGCGTGCTGCGGTATGCGGAGACACTAAAAGCACCATAGTAGAACACAGATGAAGCTTCTAAGTTGATGTACTAGCCAGTAAGAGGTAGTACAATTCAAGTTTTAGGTATTGAATATTGACCTTTTAGCTGGCTTTGTTGCCTTGGACATGAGCTAGGACCTTAAGATTCTGCATGAAAGGAGGACTAGCAGCCAAGTTGCACGGGAGAATGTGAAAAGTGGTCATATGTAGTAAAAACCTGAGACATCCGTCCGTTTTCGTCATTTGTTATCGAATCGACTTAAAGCCAGATCGTCAGATTGGCCGCTCTTCTCTCTGAAACGGTTGTACTTATCGTCTGCAAAACCATGTCGCGTGCTGCGGTATGCGGAGAAACTAAAAGCACCGTAGTAGAACACAGATGAAGCTTCTAAGTTGATGTAATAGCCAGTAAGAAGTAGTAGAATTCAAGTTTTAGGTATCGATTATTGACTTTTTAGCTGGCTTTGGTGCCGTGGACATGAGCTAGGGCCTTAAGATTCTGCATGAAAGGAGGACTAGCAGCCGAGTTGCACGGGAGAATGTGAAAAGTGTTCATATGTAGTAAAAACCTGAGAAATCCGTCCGTTTTCCTCATTTGTTATCGAATCGACTTAATGCCAGATCGTCACATTAGCCGCTCTTCTCTCTGAAACGGTTGTACTTATCGTCTGCAAAGCTATGTCGCGTGCTGCGGTATGCGGAGACACTAAAAGCACCATAGTAGAACACAGATGAAGCTTCTAAGTTAATGTAATAGCCAGTAAGAAGTAGTACAATTCAAGTTTTAGGTATCGATTATTGACTTTTTAGCTGGCTTTGGTGCCTTGGACATGAGCTAGGACCTTAAGATTCTGCATGAAAGGAGGACTAGCAGCCGAGTTGCACGGGAGAATGTGAAAAGTGTTCATATGCAGTAAAAACCTGAGACATCCGTCCGTTTTCGTCATTTGTTATCGAATCGACTTAAAGCCAGATTGTCACATTGGCCGCTCTTCTCTCTGAAACGGTTGTACTTATCGTCTACAAAGCTATGTCGCGTGCTGCGGTATGCTGAGACACTACAAGCACCATAGTAGAACACAGATCAAGCTTCTAAGTTGATGTAATAGCCAGTAAGAAGTAGTACAATTCAAGTTTTAGGTATTGAATATTGAATTTTTAGCTGGCTTTGGTGCCTTGGACATGTGCTAGGACCTTAATATTCTGCATGAAAGGAGGACTAGCAGCCGAGTTGCATGAGAGAATGTGAAAAGTGTTCAAATGTAGTAAAAACCTGAGAAATACGTCTGTTTTCGTCATTTGTTATCGAATCGACTTAAAGCCAGATCGTCACATTGGCCGCTCTTCTCTCTGAAACGGTTGTACTTATCGTCTGCAAAGCTATGTCGCGTGCTGCGTTATGCGGAGACACTAAAAGCACCATAGTAGAACACAGATGAAGCTTCTAAGTTGATGTACTAGCCAGTAAGAAGTAGTACAATTCAAGTTTTAGGTATTGAATATCGACCTTTTTGCTGGCTTTGGTGCCTTGGACACGAGCTAGGACCTCAAGATTCTGCATGAAAGGAGGACTAGCAGCCGAGTTGCACGGGAGAATGTGAAATGTGTTCATATGTAGTAAAAACCTGAGACATCCGTCCGTTTTCGTCATTTGTTATCGAATCGACTTAAAGCCACATCGTCACATTGGCCGCTCTTCTCTCTGAAACGGTAGTACTTATCGTCTGCAAAACTATGTCGCGTGCTGCGGTGTGCGGAGAAACTAAAAGCACCGTAGTAGAACACAGATGAAGCTTCTAAGTTGATGTATTAGCCAGTAAGAAGTAGTACAATTCAAGTTTTAGGTATTGATTATTGACTTTTTAGCTGGCTTTGGTGTCTTGGACATGAGCTAGGACCTTAAGATTCTGCATGAAAGGAGGACTAGCAGCCGAGTTGCACGGGAGGATGTGAAAAGTGTTCATATGTAGTAAAAACCTGAGAAATCCGTCCGTTTTCGTCATTTGTTATCGAATCGACTTAAAGCCAGATCGTCACATTGGCCGCTCTTCTCTCTGAAACGGTTGTACTTATCGTCTGCAAAGCTATGTCGCGTGCTGCGGTATGCGGAGACACTAAAAGCACCATAGTAGAACACAGATGAAGCTTCTAAGTTGATGTACTAGCCAGTAAGAGGTAGTACAATTCAAGTTTTAGGTATTGAATATTGACCTTTTAGCTGGCTTTGTTGCCTTGGACATGAGCTAGGACCTTAAGATTCTGCATGAAAGGAGGACTAGCAGCCAAGTTGCACGGGAGAATGTGAAAAGTGGTCATATGTAGTAAAAACCTGAGACATCCGTCCGTTTTCGTCATTTGTTATCGAATCGACTTAAAGCCAGATCGTCAGATTGGCCGCTCTTCTCTCTGAAACGGTTGTACTTATCGTCTGCAAAACCATGTCGCGTGCTGCGGTATGCGGAGAAACTAAAAGCACCGTAGTAGAACACAGATGAAGCTTCTAAGTTGATGTAATAGCCAGTAAGAAGTAGTAGAATTCAAGTTTTAGGTATCGATTATTGACTTTTTAGCTGGCTTTGGTGCCGTGGACATGAGCTAGGGCCTTAAGATTCTGCATGAAAGGAGGACTAGCAGCCGAGTTGCACGGGAGAATGTGAAAAGTGTTCATATGTAGTAAAAACCTGAGAAATCCGTCCGTTTTCCTCATTTGTTATCGAATCGACTTAATGCCAGATCGTCACATTAGCCGCTCTTCTCTCTGAAACGGTTGTACTTATCGTCTGCAAAGCTATGTCGCGTGCTGCGGTATGCGGAGACACTAAAAGCACCATAGTAGAACACAGATGAAGCTTCTAAGTTAATGTAATAGCCAGTAAGAAGTAGTACAATTCAAGTTTTAGGTATCGATTATTGACTTTTTAGCTGGCTTTGGTGCCTTGGACATGAGCTAGGACCTTAAGATTCTGCATGAAAGGAGGACTAGCAGCCGAGTTGCACGGGAGAATGTGAAAAGTGTTCATATGCAGTAAAAACCTGAGACATCCGTCCGTTTTCGTCATTTGTTATCGAATCGACTTAAAGCCAGATTGTCACATTGGCCGCTCTTCTCTCTGAAACGGTTGTACTTATCGTCTACAAAGCTATGTCGCGTGCTGCGGTATGCTGAGACACTACAAGCACCATAGTAGAACACAGATCAAGCTTCTAAGTTGATGTAATAGCCAGTAAGAAGTAGTACAATTCAAGTTTTAGGTATTGAATATTGAATTTTTAGCTGGCTTTGGTGCCTTGGACATGTGCTAGGACCTTAATATTCTGCATGAAAGGAGGACTAGCAGCCGAGTTGCATGAGAGAATGTGAAAAGTGTTCAAATGTAGTAAAAACCTGAGAAATACGTCTGTTTTCGTCATTTGTTATCGAATCGACTTAAAGCCAGATCGTCACATTGGCCGCTCTTCTCTCTGAAACGGTTGTACTTATCGTCTGCAAAGCTATGTCGCGTGCTGCGTTATGCGGAGACACTAAAAGCACCATAGTAGAACACAGATGAAGCTTCTAAGTTGATGTACTAGCCAGTAAGAAGTAGTACAATTCAAGTTTTAGGTATTGAATATCGACCTTTTTGCTGGCTTTGGTGCCTTGGACACGAGCTAGGACCTCAAGATTCTGCATGAAAGGAGGACTAGCAGCCGAGTTGCACGGGAGAATGTGAAATGTGTTCATATGTAGTAAAAACCTGAGACATCCGTCCGTTTTCGTCATTTGTTATCGAATCGACTTAAAGCCACATCGTCACATTGGCCGCTCTTCTCTCTGAAACGGTAGTACTTATCGTCTGCAAAACTATGTCGCGTGCTGCGGTGTGCGGAGAAACTAAAAGCACCGTAGTAGAACACAGATGAAGCTTCTAAGTTGATGTATTAGCCAGTAAGAAGTAGTACAATTCAAGTTTTAGGTATTGATTATTGACTTTTTAGCTGGCTTTGGTGTCTTGGACATGAGCTAGGACCTTAAGATTCTGCATGAAAGGAGGACTAGCAGCCGAGTTGCACGGGAGGATGTGAAAAGTGTTCATATGTAGTAAAAACCTGAGAAATCCGTCCGTTTTCGTCATTTGTTATCGAATCGACTTAAAGCCAGATCGTCACATTGGCCGCTCTTCTCTCTGAAACGGTTGTACTTATCGTCTGCAAAGCTATGTCGCGTGCTGCGGTATGCGGAGACACTAAAAGCACCATAGTAGAACACAGATGAAGCTTCTAAGTTAATGTAATAGCCAGTAAGAAGTAGTACAATTCAAGTTTTAGGTATCGATTATTGACTTTTTAGCTGGCTTTGGTGCCTTGGACATGAGCTAGGACCTTAAGATTCTGCATGAAAGGAGGACTAGCAGCCGAGTTGCACGGGAGAATGTGAAAAGTGTTCATATGCAGTAAAAACCTGAGACATCCGTCCGTTTTCGTCATTTGTTATCGAATCGACTTAAAGCCAGATCGTCACATTGGCCGCTCTTCTCTCTGAAACGGTTGTACTTATCGTCTGCAAAGCTATGTCGCGTGCTGCGGTATGCTGAGACACTACAAGCACCATAGTAGAACACAGATGTAGCTTCTAAGTTGATGTAATAGCCAGTAAGAAGTAGTACAATTCAAGTTTTAGGTATTGAATATTGACTTTTTAGCTGGCTTTGTTGCTTTGGACATGAGCTAGGACCTTAAGATTCTGCATGAAAGGAGGACTAGCAGCCGAGTTGCAGGAGAGAATGTGAAAAGTGTTCATATGTAGTAAAAACCTGAGAAATCCGTCCGTTTTGATCATTTGTTATCGAATCGACTTAAAGCAAGATCGTCACATTGGCCGCTCTTCTCTCTGAAACGCTTGTACTTATCGTCTGCAAAGCTATGTCGCGTGCTGCGGTATGCGGAGACACTAAAAGCACCATAGTAGAACACAGACCAAGCTTCTAAGTTGATGTAATACCCAGTAAGAAGTAGTGGAATTCAAGTTTTAGGTATCGATTATTGACTTTTTAGCTGGCTTTGGTGCCTTGGACATGAGCTAGGACTTTAAGATTCTGCATGAAAGGAGGACTAGCAGCCGAGTTGCACGGGAGAATGTGAAAAGTGTTCATATGTAGTAAAAACCTGAGAAATCCGTCCGTTTTCGTCATTTGTTATCGAATCGACTTAAAGCCAGATCGTCACATTGGCCGATCTTCTCTCTGAAACGGATGTACTTATCGTCTGCAAAGCTATGTCGCGTGCTGCGGTATGCTGAGACACTAAAAGCACCATAGTAGAACACAGATCAAGCTTCTAAGTTGATGTAATAGCCAGTAAGATGTAGTACAATTCAAGTTTTAGGTATTGAATATCGACCTTTTTGCTGGCTTTGGTGCCTTGGACATGAGCTAGGACCTTAAGATTCTGCATGAAAGGAGGACTAGCTGCCGAGTTGCACGGGAGAATGTGAAAAGTGTTCATATGTAGTAAAAACCTGAGAAATCCGTCCGATTTCGTCATTTGTTATCGCATCGACTTAAAGCCAGATCGACACATTGGCCGCTCTTCTCTCTGAAACGGTTGTACTTATCGTCTGCAAAGCTTTGTCGCGTGCTGCGGTATGCTGAGACACTACAAGCACCATAGTAGAACACAGATGAAGCTTCTAAGTTGAGGTAATAGATAGTAAGAGGTAGTACAATTCAAGTTTTAGGTATTGAATATTGACCTTTTAGCTGGCTTTGGTGCCTTGGACATGAGATAGGACCTTAAGATTCTGCATGAAAGGAGGACTAGCAGCCGAGTTGCACGGGAGAATGTGAAAAGTGTTCATATGTAATAAAAACCTGAGACATCCGTCCGTTTTCGTCATTTGTTAACGAATCGACGTAAAGCCAGATCGTCACATTGGCCGCTCTGCTCTCTGAAATGGTTGTACTTATCGTCTGCAAAGCTATGTCGCGTACTGCGGTATTCGGAGACACTAAAAGCACCACAGTAGAACACAGATGAAGCTTCTAAGTTGATGTAATATCCAGTAAGAAGTAGTACACTTCAAGTTTTAGGTATAGATTATTGACTTTTTAGCTGGCTTTGGTGCCTTGGACATGAGCTAGGACCTTAAGATTATGCATGAAAGGAGGACTAGCAGCCGAGTTGCACGGGAGAATGTGAAAAGTGTTCATATGTAGTAAAAACCTGAGAAATCCGTCCGTTTTCGTCATTTGTTATCGAATCGACTTAAAGCCAGATCGTCACATTGGCCGCTCTTCTCTCTGAAACGGTTGTACTTATCGTCTGCAAAGCAATGTCGCGTGCTGCGGTATGCTGAGACACTAAAAGCACCATAGTAGAACACAGATCACGCTTCTAAGTTGATGTAATAGCCAGTAAGAAGTAGTACAATTCAAGTTTTAGGTATTGAATATTGACCTTTTAGCTGGCTTTGGTGCCTTGGACATGAGCTAGGACCTTAAGACTCTGCATGAAAGGAGGACTAGCAGCCGAGTTGCACGGGAGAATGTGAAAAGTGTTCATATGTAGTAAAAAAATGAGACATCCGTCCGTTTTCGTCATTTGTTATCGAATCGACTTAAAGCCACATCGTCACATTGGCCGCTCTTCTCTCTGAAACGGTTGTACTTATCGTCTGCAAAACTATGTCGCGTGCTGCGGTATGCGGAGAAACTAAAAGCACCGTAGTAGAACACAGATGAAGCTTCTAAGTTGATGTAATAGCAAGAAATAGTACAATTCAAGTTTTAGGTATTGATTATTGACTTTTTAGCTGGCTTTGGTGCCTTGGACATGAGCTAGGATCTTAATATTCTGCATGAAAGGAGTACTAGCTGCCGAGTTGCACGGGAGAATGTGAAAAGTGTTCATATGTAGTAAAAACCTGAGAAATCCGTCCGTTTTCGTCATTTGTTATCGAATAGACTTAAAGCCAGATCGTCACATTGGACGCTCTTCTCTCTGAAACGGTTGTACTTATCGTCTGCAAAGCTATGTCGCGTGCTGTGGTATGCGGAGACACTAAAATCACCATAGTAGGAACAGATGAATCATCTAAGTTGATGTAATAGCCAGTAAGAAGTAGTACAATTCAAGTTTTAGGTATTGATTATTGACTTTTTAGCTGGCTTTGGTGCCTTGGACATGAGCTAGGACCTTAAGATTCTGCATGAAAGGAGGACTAGCAGCCGAGTTGCACGGGAGAATGTGAAAAGTGTTCATATGTAGTACAAACCTGAGAAATCCGTCCGTTTTCGTCATTTGTTATCGCATCGACTTAAAGCCAGATCGACACATTGGCCGCTCTTCTCTCTGAAACGGTTGTGCTTATAGTCTGCAAAGCTTTGTCGCGTGCTGCGGTATGCTGAGACACTACAAGCACCATAGTAGAACACAGATGAAGCTTCTAAGTTGAGGTAATAGCCAGTAAGAGGTAGTACAATTCAAGTTTTAGGTATTGAATATTGACCTTTTAGCTGGCTTTGGTGCCTTGGACATGAGCTAGGACCTTAAGATTCTGCATGAAAGGAGGACTAGCAGCCGAGTTGCACGGGAGAATGTGAAAAGTGTTCATATGTAGTAAAAAAATGAGACATCCGTCCGTTTTCGTCATTTGTTATCGAATCGACTTAAAGCCACATCGTCACATTGGCCGCTCTTCTCTCTGAAACGGTTGTACTTATCGTCTGCAAAACTATGTCGCGTGCTGCGGTATGCGGAGAAACTAAAAGCACCGTAGTAGAACACAGATGAAGCTTCTAAGTTGATGTAATAGCAAGAAGTAGTACAATTAAAGTTTTACGTATTGATTATTGACTTTTTAGCTGGCTTTGGTGCCTTGGACATGAGCTAGGATCTTAAGATTCTGCATGAAAGGAGGACTAGCAGCCGAGTTGCACGGGAGAATGTGAAAAGTGTTCATATGTTATAAAAACCTGAGAAATCCGTCCGTTTTCGTCATTTGTTATCGAATTGACTTAAAGCCAGATCGTCACATTGGCCGCTCTTCTCTCTAAAACGGTTGTACTTATCGTCTACAAAGCTATGCCGCGTGCTGCGGTATGCGGAGACACTAAAAGCACCATAGAAGAACACAGATGAAGCTTCTAAGTTAATGTAATAGCCAGTAAGAAGTAGTACAATTCAAGTTTTAGGTATCGAATATTGACTTTTTAGCTGGCTTTGGTGCCTTGGACATGAGCTAGGACCTTAAGATTCTGCATGAAAGGAGGACTAGCAGCCGAGTTGCATGGGAGAATGTGAAAAGTGTTCATATGCAGTAAAAACCAGAGACATCCGTCCGTTTTCGTCATTTGTTATCGAATCGACTTAAAGCCAGATCGTCACATTGGCCGCTCTTCTCTCTGAAACGGTTGTACTTATCGTCTGCAAAGCTATGTCGCGTGCTGCGGTATGCTGAGACACTAAAAGCACCATAGTAGAACACAGATGAAGCTTCTAAGTTGATGTAATAGCCAGTAAGAAGTAGTACAATTCAAGTTTTAGGTATTGAATATTGAATTTATACCTGGCTTTGGTGCCTTGGACATGAGCTAGGACCTTAATATTCTGCATGAAAGGAGGACTAGCAGCCGAGTTGCATGAGAGAATGTGAAAAGTGTTCAAATGTAGTAAAAACCTGAGAAATACGTCTGTTTTCGTCATTGGTTATCGAATCGACTTAAAGCCAGATCGTCACATTGGCCGCTCTTCTCTCTGAAACGCTTGTACTTATCGTCTGCAAAGCTATGTCGCGTGCTGCGGTATGCGGAGACACTAAAAGCACCATAGTAGACCACAGATGAAGCTTGTAAGTTGATGTAATACCCAGTAAGAATTAGTACAATTCAAGTTTTAGGTATTGATTATTGACTTTTATGCTGGCTTTGGTGCCTTGGACATGAGCTAGGACCTTAAGATTCTGCATGAAAGGAGGACTAGCAGCCGAGTTGCACGGGAGAATGTGAAAAGTGTTCATATGTAGTAAAAACCTGAGAAATCCGTCCGTTTTCGTCATTTGTTATCGAATCGACTTAAAGCCAGATCGTCACATTGGCCGCTCTTCTCTCTGAAACGGTTGTACTTATCGTCTGCAAAGCTATGTCGCGTACTGCGTTATGCGGAGACACTAAAAGCAACATAGTAGAACACAGATGAAGCTTCTAAAATGATGTAATAGCCAGTAAGAAGTAGTACAATTCAAGTTTTAGGTATCGATTATTGACTTTTTAGCTGGCTTTGGTGCCTTGGACATGAGCTAGGACCTTAAGATTCTGCATGAAAGGAGGACTAGCAGCCGAGTTGCACGGGAGAATGTGAAAAGTGTTCATATGTAGTAAAAACCTGAGAAATCCGTCCGTTTTCGTCATTTGTTACCAAATCGACTTAAAGCCAGATCGTCACATTGGCAGATCCTCTCTCTGAAACGGTTGTACTTATCGTCTGCAAAGCTATGTCGCGTGTTGCCGTAGGCGGAAACAGGAAAAGCACCATAATAGAACACAGATGAAGCTTCTAAGTTGACGTAATAGCCAGTAAGAAGTAGTCCAATTCAAGTTTTAGGTATCGGTTATTGACTTTTTAGCTGGCTTTGGTGCCTTGACCATGAGCTAGGACCGTAAGATTCTGTATGAAAGGAGGCCTAGCAGCAGAGTTGCACGGCAGAATGTGAAAAGTGTTCATATGTAGTAAAAACCTGATAAAACCGTCCGTTTTCGTCATTTGTTATCGAATCGACTTAAAGCCAGATCGTCACATTGGCCGCTCTTCTCTCTGAAACGGTTGTACTTATCGTCTGCAAAACTATGTCGCGTGCTGCGGTATGCGGAGAAACTAAAACCACCGTAGGAGAACACACATGAAGCTTCTAAGTTGATGTAATAGCCAGTAAGAAGTAGTACAATTCAAGTTTTAGGTATTGATTATTGACTTTTTAGCTGGCTTTGGTGCCTTGGACATGAGCTAGGACCTTAAGATTCTGCATGAAAGGAGGACTAGCAGCCGAGTTGCACGGGAGAATGTGAAAAGTCTTCATATGTAGTAAAAACCTGAGAAATCCGTCCGTTTTCGTCATTTTTTATCGCATCGACTTAAAGCCAGATCGACACATTGGCCGCTCTTCTCTCTGAAACGGTTGTACTTATCGTCTGCAAAGCTTTGTCGCGTGCTGCGGTATGCTGAGACACTACAAGCACCATAGTAGAACACAGATGAAGCTTCTAAGTTGAGGTAATAGCCAGTAAGAGGTAGTACAATTCAAGTTTTAGGTATTGAATATTGACCTTTTAGCTGGCTTTGGTGCCTTGGACATGAGCTAGGACCTTAAGATTCTGCATAAAAGGAGGACTAGCAGCCGAGTTCCGCGGGAGAATGTGAAAAGTGTTCATATGTAGTAAAAAAATGAGACATCCGTCCGTTTTCGTCATTTGTTATCGAATCGACTTAAAGCCACATCGTCACATTGGCCGCTCTTCTCTCTGAAACGGTTGTACTTATCGTCTGCAAAACTATGTCGCGTGCTGCGGTACGCGGAGAAACTAAAAGCACCGTAGTAGAACACAGATGAAGCTTCTAAGTTGTGTAATAGCCAGTAAGAAGTAGTACAATTCAAGTTTTAGGTATTGATTATTGACTTTTTGGCTGGCTTTGGTGCCTTGGACATGAGCTAGGATCTTAATATTCTGCCTGAAAGGAGGACTAGCAGCCGAGTTGCACGGGAGAATGTGAAAAGTGTTCATATGTAGTAAAAACCTTAGAAATCCGTCCGTTTTCGTCATTTGTTATCGAATCGACTTAAAGCCAGATCGTCACATTAGCCGCTCTTCTCTCTGAAACGGTTGTACTTATCGTCTGCAAAGCTATGTCGCGTGCTGCGGTATGCGGAGACACTAAAATCACCACAGTAGAACACAGATGAAGCTTCTAAGTTGATGTAACAGCCAGTAAGAAGTAGTACAATTCAAGTTTTAGGTATTGAATATTGACCTTTTTGCTGGCTTTGTTGCCTGGGACATGTGCTAGGACCTTAAGATTCTGCATGAAAGGAGGACTAGCTGCCGAGTTTCACGGGAAAATGTGAAAAGTGTTCATATGTAGTAAAAACCTGAGAAATCCGTCCGTTTTCGTCATTTGTTATCGAATAGACTTAAAGCCAGATCGTCACATTGGCCGCTCTTCTCTCTGAAACGGTTGTACTTATCGTCTGCAAAGCTATGTCGCGAGCTGTGGTATGCGGAGACACTAAAATCACCATAGTAGGAACAGATGAAGCATCTATGTTGATGTAATAGCCAGTAAGAAGTAATCCAATTCAAGTTTTGGGTATCGATTATTGACTTTTTAGCTGGCTTTGGTGCCTTGGACATGAGCTAGGACCTTAAGATTCTGCATGAAAGGAGGACTAGCAGCCGAGTTGCATGAGAGAATGTGAAAAGTGTTCAAATGTAGTAAAAACCTGAGAAATACGTCTGTTTTCGTCATTGGTTATCGAATCGACTTAAAGCCAGATCGTCACATTGGCCGCTCTTCTCTCTGAAACGCTTGTACTTATCGTCTGCAAAGCTGTGTCGCGTGCTGCGGTATGCGGAGACACTAAAAGCACCATAGTAGACCACAGATGAAGCTTGTAAGTTGATGTAATACCCAGTAAGAATTAGTACAATTCAAGTTTTAGGTATTGATTATTGACTTTTAAGCTGGCTTTGGTGCCTTGGACATGAGCTAGGACCTTAAGATTCTGCATGAAAGGAGGACTAGCAGCCGAGTTGCACGGGAGAATGTGAAAAGTGTTCATATGTAGTAAAAACCTGAGAAATCCGTCCGTTTTCGTCATTTGTTATCGAATCGACTTAAAGCCAGATCGTCACATTGGCCGCTCTTCTCTCTGAAACGGTTGTACTTATCGTCTGCAAAGCTATGTCGCGTACTGCGTTATGCGGAGACACTAAAAGCAACATAGTAGAACACAGATGAAGCTTCTAAAATGATGTAATAGCCAGTAAGAAGTAGTACAATTCAAGTATTAGGTATCGATTATTGACTTTTTAGCTGGCTTTGGTGCCTTGGACATGAGCTAGGACCTTAAGATTCTGCATGAAAGGAGGACTAGCAGCCGAGTTGCACGGCAGAATGTGAAAAGTGTTCATATGTAGTAAAAACCTGAGAAATCCGTCCGTTTTCTTCATTTGTTATCGAATCGACTTAAAGCCAGATCGTCACATTGGCCGATCCTCTCTCTGAAACGGTTGTACTTATCGTCTGCAAAGCTATGTCGCGTGTTGCCGTATGCGGAAACAGGAAAAGCACCATAATAGAACACAGATGAAGCTTCTAAGTTGATGTAATAGCCAGTAAGAAGTAGTCCAATTCAAGTTTTAGGTATCGGTTATTGCCTTTTAGTTGGCTTTGGTGCCTTGACCATGAGCTAGGACCTTAAGATTCTGCATGAAAGGAGGACTAGCAGCCGAGTTGCACGGCAGAATGTGAAAAGTGTTGATATGTAGTAAAAACCTGAGAAATCCGTACGTTTTCGTCATTTGTTATCGAATCGACTTAAAGCCAGATCGTCACATTGGCCGCTCTTCTCTCTGAAACGGTTGTACTTATCGTCTGCAAAACTATGTCGCGTGCTGCGGTATGCGGAGAAACTAAAACCACCGTAGGAGAACACACATGAAGCTTCTAAGTTGATGTAATAGCCAGTAAGAAGTAGTACAATTCAAGTTTTAGGTATTGATTATTGACTTTTTAGCTGGCTTTGGTGCCTTGGACATGAGCTAGGACCTTAAGATTCTGCATGAAAGGAGGACTAGCAGCCGAGTTGCACGGGAGAATGTGAAAAGTGTTCATATGTAGTAAAAACCTGAGAAATCCGTCCGTTTTCGTCATTTGTTATCGCATCGACTTAAAGCCAGATCGACACATTGGCCGCTCTTCTCTCTGAAACGGTTGTGCTTATCGTCTGCAAAGCTTTGCCGCGTGCTGCGGTATGCTGAGACACTACAAGCACCATAGTAGAACACAGATGAAGCTTCTAAGTTGAGGTAATAGCCAGTAAGAGGTAGTACAATTCAAGTTTTAGGTATTGAATATTGACCTTTTAGCTGGCTTTGGTGCCTTGGACATGAGCTAGGACCTTAAGATTCTGCATGAAAGGAGGACTAGCAGCCGAGTTGCACGGGAGAATGTGAAAAGTGTTCATATGTAGTAAAAAAATGAGACATCCGTCCGTTTTCGTCATTTGTTATCGAATCGACTTAAAGCCACATCGTCACATTGGCCGCTCTTCTCTCTGAAACGGTTGTACTTATCGTCTGCAAAACTATGTCGCGTGCTGCGGTATGCGGAGAAACTAAAAGCACCGTAGTAGAACACAGATGAAGCTTCTAAGTTGATGTAATAGCAAGGAGTAGTACAATTCAAGTTTTACGTATTGATTATTGACTTTTTAGCTGGCTTTGGTGCCTTGGACATGAGCTAGGATCTTAAGATTCTGCATGAAAGGAGGACTAGCAGCCGAGTTGCACGGGAGAATGTGAAAAGTGTTCATATGTTATAAAAACCTGAGAAATCCGTCCGTTTTCGTCATTTGTTATCGAATTGACTTAAAGCCAGATCGTCACATTGGCCGCTCTTCTCTCTAAAACGGTTGTACTTATCGTCTACAAAGCTATGCCGCGTGCTGCGGTATGCGGAGACACTAAAAGCACCATAGAAGAACACAGATGAAGCTTCTAAGTTAATGTAATAGCCAGTAAGAAGTAGTACAATTCAAGTTTTAGGTATCGAATATTGACTTTTTAGCTGGCTTTGGTGCCTTGGACATGAGCTAGGACCTTAAGATTCTGCATGAAAGGAGGACTAGCAGCCGAGTTGCATGGGAGAATGTGAAAAGTGTTCATATGCAGTAAAAACCAGAGACATCCGTCCGTTTTCGTCATTTGTTATCGAATCGACTTAAAGCCAGATCGTCACATTGGCCGCTCTTCTCTCTGAAACGGTTGTACTTATCGTCTGCAAAGCTATGTCGCGTGCTGCGGTATGCTGAGACACTAAAAGCACCATAGTAGAACTCAGATGAAGCTTCTAAGTTGATGTAATAGCCAGTAAGAAGTAGTACAATTCAAGTTTTAGGTATTGAATATTGAATTTATACCTGGCTTTGGTGCCTTGGACATGAGCTAGGACCTTAATATTCTGCATGAAAGGAGGACTAGCAGCCGAGTTGCATGAGAGAATGTGAAAAGTGTTCAAATGTAGTAAAAACCTGAGAAATACGTCTGTTTTCGTCATTGGTTATCGAATCGACTTAAAGCCAGATCGTCACATTGGCCGCTCTTCTCTCCGAAACGCTTGTACTTATCGTCTGCAAAGCTATGTCGCGTGCTGCGGTATGCGGAGACACTAAAAGCACCATAGTAGACCACAGATGAAGCTTGTAAGTTGATGTAATACCCAGTAAGAATTAGTACAATTCAAGTTTTAGGTATTGATTATTGACTTTTAAGCTGGCTTTGGTGCCTTGGACATGAGCTAGGACCTTAAGATTCTGCATGAAAGGAGGACTAGCAGCCGAGTTGCACGGGAGAATGTGAAAAGTGTTCATATGTAGTAAAAACCTGAGAAATCCGTCCGTTTTCGTCATTTGTTATCGAATCGACTTAAAGCCAGATCGTCACATTGGCCGCTCTTCTCTCTGAAACGGTTGTACTTATCGTCTGCAAAGCTATGTCGCGTACTGCGTTATGCGGAGACACTAAAAGCAACATAGTCGAACACAGATGAAGCTTCTAAAATGATGTAATAGCCAGTAAGAAGTAGTACAATTCAAGTTTTAGGTATCGATTATTGACTTTTTAGCTGGCTTTGGTGCCTTGGACATGAGCTAGGACCTTAAGATTCTGCATGAAAGGAGGACTAGCAGCCGAGTTGCACGGGAGAATGTGAAAAGTGTTCATATGTAGTAAAAACCTGAGAAATCCGTCCGTTTTCGTCATTTGTTACCAAATCGACTTAAAGCCAGATCGTCACATTGGCCGATCCTCTCTCTGAAACGGTTGTACTTATCGTCTGCAAAGCTATGTCGCGTGTTGCCGCAGGCGGAAACAGGAAAAGCACCATAATAGAACACAGATGAAGCTTCTAAGTTGACGTAATAGCCAGTAAGAAGTAGTCCAATTCAAGTTTTAGGTATCGGTTATTGACTTTTTAGCTGGCTTTGGTGCCTTGACCATGAGCTAGGACCGTAAGATTCTGTATGAAAGGAGGCCTAGCAGCCGAGTTGCACGGCAGAATGTGAAAAGTGTTCATATGTAGTAAAAACCTGAGAAATCCGTCCGTTTTCTTCATTTGTTATCGACTCGACTTAAAGCCAGATCGTCACATTGGCCGCTCTTCTCTCTGAAACGGTTGTACTTATCGTCTGCAAAGCTATGTCGCGTACTGCGTTATGCGGAGACACTAAAAGCAACATAGTAGAACACAGATGAAGCTTCTAAAATGATGTAATAGCCAGTAAGAAGTAGTACAATTCAAGTATTAGGTATCGATTATTGACTTTTTAGCTGGCTTTGGTGCCTTGGACATGAGCTAGGACCTTAAGATTCTGCATGAAAGGAGGACTAGCAGCCGAGTTGCACGGCAGAATGTGAAAAGTGTTCATATGTAGTAAAAACCTGAGAAATCCGTCCGTTTTCTTCATTTGTTATCGAATCGACTTAAAGCCAGATCGTCACATTGGCCGATCCTCTCTCTGAAACGGTTGTACTTATCGTCTGCAAAGCTATGTCGCGTGTTGCCGTAGGCGGAAACAGGAAAAGCACCATAATAGAACACAGATGAAGCTTCTAAGTTGATGTAATAGCCAGTAAGAAGTAGTACAATTCAAGTTTTAGGTATTGATTATTGACTTTTTAGCTGGCTTTGGTGCCTTGGACATGAGCTAGGACCTTAAGATTCTGCATGAAAGGAGGACTAGCAGCCGAGTTGCACGGGAGAATGTGAAAAGTGTTCATATGTAGTAAAAACCTGAGAAATCCGTCCGTTTTCGTCATTTGTTATCGCATCGACTTAAAGCCAGATCGACACATTGGCCGCTCTTCTCTCTGAAACGGTTGTGCTTATCGTCTGCAAAGCTTTGCCGCGTGCTGCGGTATGCTGAGACACTACAAGCACCATAGTAGAACACAGATGAAGCTTCTAAGTTGAGGTAATGGCCAGTAAGAGGTAGTACAATTCAAGTTTTAGGTATTGAATATTGACCTTTTAGCTGGCTTTGGTGCCTTGGACATGAGCTAGGACCTTAAGATTCTGCATGAAAGGAGGACTAGCAGCCGAGTTGCACGGGAGAATGTGAAAAGTGTTCATATGTAGTAAAAAAATGAGACATCCGTCCGTTTTCGTCATTTGTTATCGAATCGACTTAAAGCCACATCGTCACATTGGCCGCTCTTCTCTCTGAAACGGTTGTACTTATCGTCTGCAAAACTATGTCGCGTGCTGCGGTATGCTGAGAAACTAAAAGCACCGTAGTAGAACACAGATGAAGCTTCTAAGTTGATGTAATAGCAAGAAGTAGTACAATTCAAGTTTTACGTATTGATTATTGACTTTTTAGCTGGCTTTGGTGCCTTGGACATGAGCTGGGATCTTAAGATTCTGCATGAAAGGAGGACTAGCAGCCGAGTTGCACGGGAGAATGTGAAAAGTGTTCATATGTTATAAAAACCTGAGAAATCCGTCCGTTTTCGTCATTTGTTATCGAATTGACTTAAAGCCAGATCGTCACATTGGCCGCTCTTCTCTCTAAAACGGTTGTACTTATCGTCTACAAAGCTATGCCGCGTGCTGCGGTATGCGGAGACACTAAAAGCACCATAGAAGAACACAGATGAAGCTTCTAAGTTAATGTAATAGCCAGTAAGAAGTAGTACAATTCAAGTTTTAGGTATCGAATATTGACTTTTTAGCTGGCTTTGGTGCCTTGGACATGAGCTAGGACCTTAAGATTCTGCATGAAAGGAGGACTAGCAGCCGAGTTGCATGGGAGAATGTGAAAAGTGTTCATATGCAGTAAAAACCAGAGACATCCGTCCGTTTTCGTCATTTGTTATCGAATCGACTTAAAGCCAGATCGTCACATTGGCCGCTCTTCTCTCTGAAACGGTTGTACTTATCGTCTGCAAAGCTATGTCGCGTGCTGCGGTATGCTGAGACACTAAAAGCACCATAGTAGAACACAGATGAAGCTTCTAAGTTGATGTAATAGCCAGTAAGAAGTAGTACAATTCAAGTTTTAGGTATTGAATATTGAATTTATACCTGGCTTTGGTGCCTTGGACATGAGCTAGGACCTTAATATTCTGCATGAAAGGAGGACTAGCAGCCGAGTTGCATGAGAGAATGTGAAAAGTGTTCAAATGTAGTAAAAACCTGAGAAATACGTCTGTTTTCGTCATTGGTTATCGAATCGACTTAAAGCCAGATCGTCACATTGGCCGCTCTTCTCTCTGAAACGCTTGTACTTATCGTCTGCAAAGCTATGTCGCGTGCTGCGGTATGCGGAGACACTAAAAGCACCATAGTAGACCACAGATGAAGCTTGTAAGTTGATGTAATACCCAGTAAGAATTAGTACAATTCAAGTTTTAGGTATTGATTATTGACTTTTAAGCTGGCTTTGGTGCCTTGGACATGAGCTAGGACCTTAAGATTCTGCATGAAAGGAGGACTAGCAGCCGAGTTGCACGCTAGAATGTGAAAAGTGTTCATATGTAGTAAAAACCTGAGAAATCCGTCCGTTTTCGTCATTTGTTATCGAATCGACTTAAAGGCAGATCGTCACATTGGCCGCTCTTCTCTCTGAAACGGTTGTACTTATCGTCTGCAAAGCTATGTCGCGTACTGCGTTATGCGGAGACACTAAAAGCAACATAGTAGAACACAGATGAAGCTTCTAAAATGATGTAATAGCCAGTAAGAAGTAGTACAATTCAAGTTTTAGGTATCGATTATTGACTTTTTAGCTGGCTTTGGTGCCTTGGACATGAGCTAGGACCTTAAGATTCTGCATGAAAGAAGGACTAGCAGCCGAGTTGCACGGGAGAATGTGAAAAGTGTTCATATGTAGTAAAAACCTGAGAAATCCGTCCGTTTTCGTCATTTGTTACCAAATCGACTTAAAGCCAGATCGTCACATTGGCCGATCCTCTCTCTGAAACGGTTGTATTTATCGTCTGCAAAGCTATGTCGCGTGTTGCCGTAGGCGGAAACAGGAAAAGCACCATAATAGAACACAGATGAAGCTTCTAAGTTGACGTAATAGCCAGTAAGAAGTAGTCCAATTCAAGTTTTAGGTATCGGTTATTGACTTTTTAGCTGGCTTTGGTGCCTTGACCATGAGCTAGGACCGTAAGATTCTGTATGAAAGGAGGCCTAGCAGCCGAGTTGCACGGCAGAATGTGAAAAGTGTTCATATGTAGTAAAAACCTGATAAAACCGTCCGTTTTCGTCATTTGTTATCGAATCGACTTAAAGCCACATCGTCACATTGGCCGCTCTTCTCTCTGAAACGGTTGTACTTATCGTCTGCAAAACTATGTCGCGTGCTGCGGTATGCGGAGAAACTAAAACCACCGTAGGAGAACACACATGAAGCTTCTAAGTTGATGTAATAGCCAGTAAGAAGTAGTACAATTCAAGTTTTAGGTATTGATTATTGACTTTTTAGCTGGCTTTGGTGCCTTGGACATGAGCTAGGACCTTAAGATTCTGCATGAAAGGAGGACTAGCAGCCGAGTTGCACGGGAGAATGTGAAAAGTCTTCATATGTAGTAAAAACCTGAGAAATCCGTCCGTTTTCGTCATTTGTTATCGCATCGACTTAAAGCCAGATCGACACATTGGCCGCTCTTCTCTCTGAAACGGTTGTACTTATCGTCTGCAAAGCTTTGTCGCGTGCTGCGGTATGCTGAGACACTACAAGCACCATAGTAGAACACAGATGAAGCTTCTAAGTTGAGGTAATAGCCAGTAAGAGGTAGTACAATTCAAGTTTTAGGTATTGAATATTGACCTTTTAGCTGGCTTTGGTGCCTTGGACATGAGCTAGGACCTTAAGATTCTGCATAAAAGGAGGACTAGCAGCCGAGTTCCGCGGGAGAATGTGAAAAGTGTTCATATGTAGTAAAAAAATGAGACATCCGTCCGTTTTCGTCATTTGTTATCGAATCGACTTAAAGCCACATCGTCACATTGGCCGCTCTTCTCTCTGAAACGGTTGTACTTATCGTCTGCAAAACTATGTCGCGTGCTGCGGTACGCGGAGAAACTAAAAGCACCGTAGTAGAACACAGATGAAGCTTCTAAGTTGTGTAATAGCCAGTAAGAAGTAGTACAATTCAAGTTTTAGGTATTGATTATTGACTTTTTGGCTGGCTTTGGTGCCTTGGACATGAGCTAGGATCTTAATATTCCGCCTGAAAGGAGGACTAGCAGCCGAGTTGCACGATAGAATGTGAAAAGTGTTCATATGTAGTAAAAACCTTAGAAATCCGTCCGTTTTCGTCATTTGTTATCGAATCGACTTAAAGCCAGATCGTCACATTAGCCGCTCTTCTCTCTGAAACGGTTGTACTTATCGTCTGCAAAGCTATGTCGCGTGCTGCGGTATGCGGAGACACTAAAATCACCACAGTAGAACGAAGATGAAGCTTCTAAGTTGATGTAACAGCCAGTAAGAAGTAGTACAATTCAAGTTTTAGGTATTGAATATTGACCTTTTTGCTGGCTTTGTTGCCTGGGACATGTGCTAGGACCTTAAGATTCTGCATGAAGGGAGGACTAGCTGCCGAGTAGCACGGGAGAATGTGAAAAGTGTTCATATGTAGTAAAAACCTGAGAAATCCGTCCGTTTTCGTCATTTGTTATCGAATAGACTTAAAGCCAGATCGTCACATTGGCCGCTCTTCTCTCTGAAACGGTTGTACTTATCGTCTGCAAAGCTATGTCGCGAGCTGTGGTATGCGGAGACACTAAAATCACCATAGTAGGAACAGATGAAGCATCTAAGTTGATGTAATAGCCAGTAAGAAGTAATCCAATTCAAGTTTTGGGTATCGATTATTGACTTTTTAGCTGGCTTTGGTGCCTTGGACATGACCTAGGACCTTAAGATTCTGCATGAAAGGAGGACTAGCAGCCGAGTTGCACGGGAGAATGTGAAAAGTGTTCATATGTTATAAAAACCTGAGAAATCCGTCCGTTTTCGTCATTTGTTACCAAATCGACTTAAAGCCAGATCGTCACATTGGCCGATCCTCTCTCTGAAACGGTTGTACTTATCGTCTGCAAAGCTATGTCGCGTGTTGCCGTAGGCGGAAACAGGAAAAGCACCATAATAGAACACAGATGAAGCTTCTAAGTTGACGTAATAGCCAGTAAGAAGTAGTCCAATTCAAGTTTTAGGTATCGGTTATTGACTTTTTAGCGTGCTTTGGTGCCTTGACCATGAGCTAGGACCGTAAGATTCTGTATGAAAGGAGGCCTAGCAGCCGAGTTGCACGGCAGAATGTGAAAAGTGTTCATATGTAGTAAAAACCTGATAAAACCGTCCGTTTTCGTCATTTGTTATCGAATCGACTTAAAGCCACATCGTCACATTGGCCGCTCTTCTCTCTGAAACGGTTGTACTTATCGTCTGCAAAACTATGTCGCGTGCTGCGGTATGCGGAGAAACTAAAACCACCGTAGGAGAACACACATGAAGCTTCTAAGTTGATGTAATAGCCAGTAAGAAGTAGTACAATTCAAGTTTTAGGTATTGATTATTGACTTTTTAGCTGGCTTTGGTGCCTTGGACATGAGCTAGGACCTTAAGATTCTGCATGAAAGGAGGACTAGCAGCCGAGTTGCACGGGAGAATGTGAAAAGTCTTCATATGTAGTAAAAACCTGAGAAATCCGTCCGTTTTCGTCATTTGTTATCGCATCGACTTAAAGCCAGATCGACACATTGGCCGCTCTTCTCTCTGAAACGGTTGTACTTATCGTCTGCAAAGCTTTGTCGCGTGCTGCGGTATGCTGAGACACTACAAGCACCATAGTAGAACACAGATGAAGCTTCTAAGTTGAGGTAATAGCCAGTAAGAGGTAGTACAATTCAAGTTTTAGGTATTGAATATTGACCTTTTAGCTGGCTTTGGTGCCTTGGACTTGAGCTAGGACCTTAAGATTCTGCATAAAAGGAGGACTAGCAGCCGAGTTCCGCGGGAGAATGTGAAAAGTGTTCATATGTAGTAAAAAAATGAGACATCCGTCCGTTTTCGTCATTTGTTATCGAATCGACTTAAAGCCACATCGTCACATTGGCCGCTCTTCTCTCTGAAACGGTTGTACTTATCGTCTGCAAAACTATGTCGCGTGCTGCGGTACGCGGAGAAACTAAAAGCACCGTAGTAGAACACAGATGAAGCTTCTAAGTTGTGTAATAGCCAGTAAGAAGTAGTACAATTCAAGTTTTAGGTATTGATTATTGACTTTTTGGCTGGCTTTGGTGCCTTGGACATGAGCTAGGATCTTAATATTCTGCCTGAAAGGAGGACTAGCAGCCGAGTTGCACGGGAGAATGTGAAAAGTGTTCATATGTAGTAAAAAGCTTAGAAATCCGTCCGTTTTCGTCATTTGTTAATGAATCGACTTAAAGCCAGATCGTCACATTAGCCGCTCTTCTCTCTGAAACGGTTGTACTTATCGTCTGCAAAGCTATGTCGCGTGCTGCGGTATGCGGAGACACTAAAATCACCACAGTAGAACACAGATGAAGCTTCTAAGTTGATGTAACAGCCAGTAAGAAGTAGTACAATTCAAGTTTTAGGTATTGAATATTGACCTTTTTGCTGGCTTTGTTGCCTGGGACATGTGCTAGGACCTTAAGATTCTGCATGAAAGGAGGACTAGCTGCCGAGTAGCACGGGAGAATGTGAAAAGTGTTCATATGTAGTAAAAACCTGAGAAATCCGTCCGTTTTCGTCATTTGTTATCGAATAGACTTAAAGCCAGATCGTCACATTGGCCGCTCTTCTCTCTGAAACGGTTGTACTTATCGTCTGCAAAGCTATGTCGCGAGCTGTGGTATGCGGAGACACTAAAATCACCATAGTAGGAACAGATGAAGCATCTAAGTTGATGTAATAGCCAGTAAGAAGTAATCCAATTCAAGTTTTGGGTATCGATTATTGACTTTTTAGCTGGCTTTGGTGCCTTGGACATGACCTAGGACCTTAAGATTCTGCATGAAAGGAGGACTAGTAGCCGAGTTGCACGGGAGAATGTGAAAAGTGTTCATATGTTATAAAAACCTGAGAAATCCGTCCGTTTTCGTCATTTGTTATCGAATTGACTTAAAGCCAGATCGTCACATTGGCCGCTCTTCTCTCTGAAACGGTTGTACTTATCGTCTACAAAGCTATGTCGCGTGCTGCGGTATGCGGAGACACTAAAAGCACCATAGTAGAACACAGATGAAGCTTCTAAGTTAATGTAATAGCCAGTAAGAAGTAGTACAATTCAAGTTTTAGGAATCGATTATTGACTTTTTAGCTGGCTTTGGTGCCTTGGACATGAGCTGGACCTTAAGATTCTGCATGAAAATAGGACTAGCAGCCGAGTTGCACGGGAGAATGTGAAAAGTGTTCATATGCAGTAAAAACCTGAGACATCCGTCCGTTTTCGTCATTTGTTATCGAATCGACTTAAAGCCAGATCGTCACATTGGCCACTCTTCTCTCTGAAACGGTTGTACTTATCGTCTGCAAAGCTATGTCGCGTGCTGCGGTATGCTGAGACACTAAAAGCACCATAGTAGAACACAGATGAAGCTTCTAAGTTGATGTAATAGCCAGTAAGAAGTAGTACAATTCAAGTTTTAGGTATTGAATATTAAATTTTTTGCTGGCTTTGGTGCCTTGGACATGAGCTTGGACCTTAATATTCTGCATGAAAGGAGGACTAGCAGCCGAGTTGCATGAGAGAATGTGAAAAGTGTTCAAATGTAGTAAAAACCTGAGAAATACGTCTGTTTTCGTCATTGGCTATCGAATCGACTTAAAGCCAGATCGTCACATTGGCCGCTCTTCTCTCTGAAACGCTTGTACTTATCGTCTGCAAAGCTATGTCGCGTGCTGCGGTATGCGGAGACACTAAAAGCACCATAGTAGAACACAGATGAAGCTTGTAAGTTGATGTAATACCCAGAAAGAATTAGTACAATTCAAGTTTTAGGTATTGATTATTGACTTTTTAGCTGGCTTTGGTGCCTTGGACATGAGCTAGGACCTTAAGATTCTGCATGAAAGGAGGACTAGCAGCCGAGTTGCACGGGAGAATGTGAAAAGTGTTCATATGTAGTAAAAACCTGAGAAATCCGTCCGTTTTCGTCATTTGTTATCGAATCGACTTAAAGCCAGATCGTCACATTGGCCGCTCTTCTCTCGGAAACGGTTGTACTTATCGTCTGCAAAACTATGTCGCGTGCTGCGGTATGCGGAGAAACTAAAACCACCGTGGGAGAACACACATGAAGCTTCTAAGTTGATGTAATAGCCAGTAAGAAGTAGTACAATTCAAGTTTTAGGTATTGATTATTGATTTTTTAGCTGGCTTTGGTGCCTTGGACATGAGCTAGGACCTTAAGATTCTGCATGAAAGGAGGACTAGCAGCCGAGTTGCACGGCAGAATGTGAAAAGTGTTCATATGTAGTAAAAACCTGAGAAATCCGTCCGTTTTCGTCATTTGTTATCGCATCGACTTAAAGCCAGATCGACACATTGGCCGCTCTTCTCTCTGAAACGGTTGTACTTATCGTCTGCAAAGCTTTGTCGCGTGCTGCGGTATGCTGAGACACTACAAGCAACATAGTAGAACACAGATGAAGCTTCTAAGTTGAGGTAATAGCCAGTAAGAGGTAGTACAATTCAAGTTTTAGGTATTGAATATTGACCTTTTAGCTGGCTTTGGTGCCTTGGACATGAGCTAGGACCTTAAGATTATGCATGAAAGGAGGACTAGCAGCCGAGTTGCACGGGAGAATGTGAAAAGTGTTCATATGTAGTAAAAACCTGAGAAATCCGTCCGTTTTCGTCATTTGTTATCGAATCGACTTAAAGCCAGATCGTCACATTGGCCGCTCTTCTCTCTGAAACGGTTGTACTTATCGTCTGCAAAGCTATGTCGCGTGCTGCGGTATGCTGAGACACTAAAAGCACCATAGTAGAATACAGATCACGCTTCTAAGTTGATGTAAGAGCCAGTAAGAAGTAGTACAATTCAAGTTTTAGGTATTGAATATTGACCTTTTAGCTGGCTTTGGTGCCTTGGACATGAGATAGGTCCTTAAGATTCTGCATGAAAGGAGGACTAGCAGCCGAGTTGCACGGGAGAATGTGAAAAGTGTTCATATGTAGTAAAAAAATGAGACATCCGTCCGTTTTCGTCATTTGTTATCGAATCGACTTAAAGCCACATCGTCACATTGGCCGCTCTTCTCTCTGAAACGGTTGTACTTATCGTCTGCAAAACTATGTCGCGTGCTGCGGTATGCGGAGAAACTAAAAGCACCGTAGTAGAACACAGATGAAGCTTCTAAGTTGATGTAATAGCCAGTAAGAAGTAGTACAATTCAAGTTTTAGGTATTGATTATTGACTTTTTAGCTGGCTTTGGTGCCTTGGACATGAGCTAGGATCTTAATATTCTGCATGAAAGGAGGACTTGCAGCCGAGTTGCACGGGAGAATGTGAAAAGTGTTCATATGTAGTAAAAACCTTAGAAATCCGTCCGTTTTCGTCATTTGTTATGGAATCGACTTAAAGCCAGATCGTCACATTAGCCGCTCTTCTCTCTGAAACGGTTGTACTTATCGTCTGCAAAGCTATGTTGCGTGCTGCGGTATGCGGAGACACTAAAATCACCACAGTAGAACACAGATGAAGCTTCTAAGTTTATGTAACAGCCAGTAAGAAGTAGTATAATTCAAGTTTTAGGTATTGAATATTGACCTTTTTGCTGGCTTTCGTGCCTTGGACATGTGCTAGGACCTTAAGATTCTGCATGAAAGGATGACTAGCTGCCGAGTTGCACGGGAGAATGTGAAAAGTGTTCATATGTAGTAAAAACCTGAGAAATCCGTCCGTTTTCGTCATTTGTTATCGAATAGACTTAAAGCCAGATCGTCACATTGGCCGCTCTTCTCTCTGAAACGGTTGTACTTATCGTCTGCAAAGCTATGTCGCGAGCTGTGGTATGCGGAGACACTAAAATCACCATAGTATGAACAAATGAAGCATTTTAGTTGTTGTAATAGCCAGTAAGAAGTAATGCAATTCAAGTTTTGGGTATCGATTATTGACTTTTTAGCTGGCTTTGGTGCCTTGGACATGAGCTAGGACCTTAAGATTCTGCATGAAAGGAGGACTAGCAGCCGAGTTGCACGGGAGAATGTGAAAAATGTTCATATGTAATAAAAACCTGAGAAATCCGTCCGTTTTCGTCATTTGTTATTGAATCGATGTAAAGCCAGATCGTCACATTGGCCGCTCTTCTCTCTGAAACGGTTGTACTTATCGTCTGCAAAGCTATGTCGCGTGTTGCCGTAGGCGGAAACAGGAAAAGCACCATAATAGAACACAAATGAAGCTTCTAAGTTGATGTAATAGCCAGTAAGAAGTAGTCCAATTCAAGTTTTAGGTATCAATTATTGACGTTTTAGCTGGCTTTGGTGCCTTGGACATGAGCTAGGACCTTAAGATTCTGCATGAAAGGAGGACTAGCAGCCGAGTTGCACGGGAGAATGTGAAAAGTGTTCATATGTAGTAAAAACCTGAGAAATCCGTCCGTTTTCGTCATTTGTTATCGCATCGACTTAAAGCCATATCGACACATTGGCCGCTCTTCTCTCTGAAACGGTTGTACTTATCGTCTGCAATGCTCTGTCGCGTGCTGCGGTATGCTGAGACACTACAAGCACCATAGTAGAACACAGCTGAAGCTTCTAAGTTGATGTAATAGCCAGTAAGAGGTAGTACAATTCAAGTTATATGTATTGAATACTGACCTTTTAGCTGGCTTTGGTGCCTTGGACATGAGCTAGGACCTTAAGATTCTGCATGAAAGGAGGACTAGCAGCCGAGTTGCACGGGAGAATGTGAAAAGTGTTCATATGTAGTAAAAACCTGAGACATCCGTCCGTTTTCGTCATTTGTTATTGAATCGATGTAAAGCCAGATCGTCACATTGGCCGCTCTTCTCTCTGAAACGGTTGTACTTATCGTCTGCAAAGCTATGTCGCGTACTGCGGTATTCGGAGACACTAAAAGCACCACAGTAGAACACAGATGTAGCTTCTAAGTTGATGTAATATCCAGTAAGAAGTAGTACAATTCAAGTTTTAGGTATCGATTATTGACTTTTTAGCTGGCTTTGGTGCCTTGGACATGAGCTGTTACCTTAAGATTCTGCATGAAAGGAGGACTAGCAGCCGAGTTGCACGGGAGAATGTGAAAAGTGTTCATATGTAGTAAAAACCTGAGAAATCCGTCCGTTTTCGTCATTTGTTATCGAATCGACTTAAAGCCAGATCGTCACATTGGCCGCTCTTCTCTCTGAAACGGTTGTACTTATCGTCTGCAAAGCTATGTCGCGTGCTGCGATATGCTGAGACACTAAAAGCACAATAGTAGAATACAGATCAAGCTTCTAAGTTGATGTAATAGCCAGTAAGAAGTAGTACAATTCAAATTTTAGGTATTGAATATTGACCTTTTAGCTGGCTTTGGTGCCTTGGACATGAGCTAGGACCTTAAGATTCTGCATGAAAGGAGGACTAGCAGCCGAGTTGCACGGGAGAATGTGAAAAATGTTCATATGTATTAAAAAAATGAGACATCCGTCCGTTTTCGTCATTTGTTATCGAATCGACTTAAAGCCAGATCGTCACATTTTCCGCTCTTCTCTCTGAAACTGTTGTACTTATCGTCTGCAAAGCTATGTCGCGTGCTGCGGTATGCGGAGACACTAAAAGCACCATAGTAGAACACAGATGATGCTTCTAAGTTGATGTAATAGCCAGTAAGAAGTAGTACAATTCAAGTTTTAGGTATCGGTTATTGACGTTTTACCCTTCTTTGGTGCCTTGCACACGAGCTAGGAACTTAAGATTTTGCATGAAGGAGGACTAGCAGCCGAGTTGGACGGGAGAATGTGAAATGTGTTCATATGTAGTAAAACCTGAGAAATACGTCCGTTTTCGTCATTTGTTATCGAATCGACTTAAAGCCAGATCGTCACATTGGCCGCTCTTCTCTCTGAAACGGTTGTACTTATCGTCTGCAAAGCTATGTCGCGTGCTGCGGTATGCTGAGACACTAAAAGCACCATAGTAGAACACAGATGAAGCTTCTAAGTTGATGTAATAGCCAGTAAGCAGTAGTACAATTCAAGTTTTAGGTATCGGTTATTGACTTTTAGCTGGCTTTGGTGCATTGGACATGAGCTAGGACCTTAAGATTCTTCATGAAAGGAGGACTAGCAGCCGAGTTGCACGGGAGAATGTGAAAAGTGTTCATATGTAGTACAAACCTGAGAAATCCGTCCGTTTTCGTCATTTGTTATCGATTCGACTTAAAGCCAGATCGTCACATTGGCCGCTCTTCTCTCTGAAACTGTTGTACATACCGTCTGCAAAGCTATGTCGCGTGCTGCGGTATGCGGAGACACAAATATCACCATAGTAGAACACAGATGAAGCTTCTAAGTTGATGCAATAGTCAGTAAGAAGTAGAACAATTCAAGTTTTAGGTATCGATTATTGACTCTTTAGCTGGCTTCGGTACCTTGGACATGAGATAGGACCTTAAGATTCTGCATGAAAGGAGGACTAGCAGCCGAGTTGCACGTCAGAATGTGAAAAGTGTTCATATGTAGTAAAAACCTGAGAAATCCGTCCGTTTTCGTCATTTGTTATCGAATCGACTTAAAGCCAGATGGTCACATTGGCCGCTCTTCTCTCTGAAACGTTTGTACATATCGTCTGCAAAGCTATGTCGCGTGCAGCGGTATGTGGAGACACTAAAATCACCATAGTAGAACACAGATGAAGCATCTAAGTTGATGTAATAGCCAGTAAGAAGTAATACAATTCAAGCTTTAGGAATCGATTATTGACTTTTTAGCTAGCTTTGGTGCCTTGGACATGAGCTAGGACTTTAAGATTCTGCATGTAAGGAGGACTAGCAGCCGAGTTGCACGGGAGAATGTGGAAAGTGTTCATATGTAGTAAGAACCTGAGAAATCCGTCCGTTTTCGTCATTTGTTATCGAATCGACTTAAAGCCAGATCGTCACATTGGCCGCTCTTCTCTCTGAAACGGTTGTACTTATCGTCTGCAAAGCTATGTCGCGTGCTACGGGATGCTGAGACACTAAAAGCACCATAGTAGACCACAGATCAAGCTTCTAAGTTGATGTAATAGCCAGTAAGAAGTAGTACAATTCAAGTTTTAGGTATTGAATATGGACCTTTTAGCTGGCTTTGGTGCCTTGGACATGAGCTAGGACCTTAAGATTCTGCATGAAAGGAGGACTAGCAGCCGAGTTGCACGGCAGAATGTGAAAAGTGTTCATATGTAGTAATAACCTGAGAAATCCGTCCATTTTCGTCATTTGTTAGCGAATCGACTTAAAGCCAGATCGTCACATTGGCCGCTCTTCTCTCTGAAACGGTTGTACTTATCGTCTGCAAAGCTATGTCACGTGCTGCGGTATGCGGAGACACTAAAATCACCACAGTAGAACACAGATGAAGCTTCTAAGTTGATGTAATATCCAGTAAGAAGTAGTACAATTCAAGTTTTAGGTATCGATTATTGACTTTTTAGCTGGCTTTGGTGCATTGGACATGGGCTAGGAGCTTAATATTCTGCATGAAAGGTGGACTAGCAGCCGAGTTCCGCGGGAGAATGTGAAAAGTGTTCATATGTAGTACAAAACTGAGAAATCCGTCCGTTTTCGTCATTTGTTATCGAATCGACTTAAAGCCAGATCGTCACATTGGCCGCTCTTCTCTCTGAAACGGTTGTACTTATCGTCTGCAAAGCTATGTCGCGTACTGCGGTATTCGGAGACACTAAAAGCACCATAGTAGAACACAGATGAATCTTCTATGATGATGTAATAGCCAGTGAGAAGTAGTACAATTCAAGTTTTAGGTATTGAATATTGACATTTTAGTTGGCTTTGGTGCCTTGGACATGAGCTAGGACCTTAAGATTCTGCATGAAAGGAGGACTAGCGGCCGAGTTGCACGGGAGAATGTGAAAAATGTTCATATGTAGTAAAAAAATGAGACATCCGTCCGTTTTCGTCATTTGTTATCGAATCGACTTAAAGCCACGTCGACACATTGGCCGCTCTTCTCTCTGAAACGGTTGTACTTATCGTCTGCAAAACTATGTCGCGTGCTGCGGTATGCGGAGAAACTAAAAGCACCGTAGTAGAACACAGATGAAGCTTCTAAGTTGATGTAATAGCCAGTAAGAGGTAGTACAATTCAAGTTTTAGGTATTGATTATTGACTTTTTAGCTGGTTTTGGTGCCTTGGAGATGAGCTAGGACCTTAATATTCTGCATGAAAGGAGGACTAGCAGCCGAGTTCCGCGGGAGAATGTGAAAAGTGTTCATATGTAGTACAAACCTGAGAAATCCGTCCGTTTTCGTCACTTGTTATCGAATCGACTTAAAGCCAGATCGTCACATTGGCCGCTCTTCTCTCTGAAACGGTGGTACTTATCGTCTGCAAAGCTATGTCGCGTGTTGCCGTAGGCGGATACAGGAATAGCACCATAATAGAACACAGATGAAGCTTCTAAGTTGATGTAATACCCAGTAAGAAGTAGTCCAATTCAAGTTTTAGGTATCGATTATTGACTTTTTAGCTGGCTTAGGTGCCTTGGACATGAGCTAGGACTTTAAGATTCTGCATAAAAGGAGGACTAGCAGCCCAGTTGCACGGGAGAATGTGAAAAGTGTTCATATGTAGTAAAAACCTGAGACATCCCTCCGTTTTCATTTGTTATCGAATTGTCTTAAAGCCAGATCGTCACAATTTCCGCTCTTCTCTCTGAAACGGTTGTACTTATCGTCTGCAAAGCTATGTCGCGTGCTGCGGTATGCGGAGACACTAAAAGCACCATAGTAGAACACAGATGATGCTTCTAAGTTGATGTAATAGCCAGTAAGAAGTAGTACAATTCAAGTTTTAGGTATCAGTTATTGACTTTTTACCCTTCTTTGGTGCCTTGGACCCGAGCTAGGAACTTAAGATTTTGCATGAAGGAGGACTAGCAGCTGAGTTGCACGGGAGAATGTGAAAAGTGTTCATATGTAGTAAAACCTGAGAAATACGTCCGTTTTCGTCATTTGTTATCGAATCGACTTAAGGCCAGATCGTCACATTGGCCGCTCTTCTCTCTGAAACGGTTGTACTTATCGTCTGCAAAGCTATGTCGCGTGCTGCGGTATGCTGACACACTAAATCACCATAGTAGAACACAGATGAAGCTTCGAAGTTGATGTAATAGCCAGTAAGAAGTAGTACAATTCAAGTTTTAGGTATTGAATATTGACCTTTTAGCTGGCTTTTGTGCCTTGGACATGAGCTAGGACCTCAAGATTCTGCATGAAAGGAGGACTAGCAGCCGAGCTGCACGGGAGAATGTGAAAAGTGTTCATATGTAGTAAAAACCTGAGAAATCCGTCCGTTTTCGTCATTTGTTATCGAATTGACTTAAAGCCAGATCGTCACATTGGCCGCTCTTCTCTCTGAAACGGTTGTACTTATCGTCGGCAAAGCTATGTCGCGTGCTGCGGTATGTGGAGACACTAAAAGCACCTTAATAGAACACAGATGAAGCTTCTAAGTTGATGTAATACCCAATAAGAAGTAGTACAATTCAAGTTTTAGGTATCGAATATTGACTTTTTAGCTGGCTTTGGTGCCTTGGACATGAGCTAGGACCTTAAGATTCTGCATGAAAGGAGGACTAGCAGCGGAATTGCATGGGAGAATGTGAAAAGTGTTCATATGTAGTAATAACCTGAGAAATCCGTCCTTTTTCGTCATTTGTTATCGAATCGACTTAAAGCCAGATCGTCACATTGGCCGCTCTTCTCTCTGAAACGGTTGTACTTATCGTCTGCAAAGCTATGTCACGTGCTGCGGTATGTGGTGACACTAAAATCACAGCAGTAGAACACAGATGAAGCTTCTAAGATGATGTAATAGCCAGTAAGAAGTAGTACTATTCAAGTTTTACGTATTGATTATTGACTTTTTAGCTGGCTTTGGTGCCTTGGACATGAGCTAGAACCTTAAGATTCTGCATGAAGGGAGGACTAGCAGCCGAGTTGCACGGGAGAATGTGAAAAGTGTTCATATGTAGTAAAAACCTGAGAAATCCGTCCGTTTTCGTCATTTGTTATCGAATCGACTTAAAGCCAGATCGTCACATTGGCCGCTCTTCTCTCTGAAACGATTGTACTTATCGTCTGCAAAGCTATGTCGCGTACTGCGGTATTCGGAAACACTAAAAGCACCATAGTAGAACACAGATGAAGCTCCTAAGATGATGTAATAGCCAGTAAGAAGTAGTACAATTCAAGTTTTAGGTATCGGTTATTGACTTTTTAGCTGGCTTTGGTGCCTTGGACATGAGCTAGGACCTTAAGATTCTGCATGAAAGGAGGACTAGCAGCCGAGTTGCACGGGAGAATGTGAAAAATGTTCATATGTAGTAATAACCTGAGAAATCAGTCCTTTTTCGTCATTTGTTATCGAATCGACTTAAAGCCAGATCGTCACAATGGCCGCTCTTCTCTCTGAAACGGTTGTACTTATCGTCTGCAAAGCTATGCCGCGTGCTGCGGTATGTGGAGACACTAAAAGCACCTTAATAGAACACAGATGAAGCTTCTAAGTTGATGTAATACCCAATAAGAAGTAGTACAATTCAAGTTTTAGGTATCGAATATTGACTTTTTAGCTGGCTTTGGTGCCTTGGACATGAGCTAGGACCTTAAGATTCTGCATGAAAGGAGGACTAGCAGCCGAGTTGCACGGGAGAATGTGAAAAGTGTTCATATGTAGTAATAACCTGAGAAATCCGTCCTTTTTCGTCATATGTTATCGAATCGACTTAAAGCCAGATCGTCACATTGGCCGCTCTTCTCTCTGAAACGGTTGTATTTATCGTCTGCAAAGCTATGTCACGTGCTGCGGTATGTGGAGACACTAAAATCACCGCAGTAGAACACAGATGAAGCTTCTAAGATGATGTAATATCCAGTAAGAAGTAGTACAATTCAAGTTATAGGTATCGATTATTGACTTTTCAGCTGGTTTGGCTGCATTGGACATGAGCTAGGACCTTAAGATTCTGCATGAAAGGTGGACTAGCAGCCGAGTTCCACGGGAGAATGTGAAAAGTGTTCATATGTAGTAAAAACCTGAGAAATCCGTCCTTTTTCGTCATATGTTATCGAATCGACTTAAAGCCAGATCGTCACATTGGCCGCTCTTCTCTCTGAAACGGTTGTACTTATCGTCTGCAAAGCTATGTCACGTGCTGCGGTATGTGGTGACACTAAAATCACCGCAGTAGAACACAGATGAAGCTTCTAAGATGATGTAATATCCAGTAAGAAGTAGTACAATTCAAGTTTTAGGTATCGATTATTGACTTTTCAGCTGGTTTGGCTGCATTGGACATGAGCTAGGACCTTAAGATTCTGCATGAAAGGAGGACTAGCAGCCGAGTTGCACGGGAGAATGTGAAAAGTGTTCATATGTAGTAAAAACCTGAGAAATCCGTCCGTTTTCGTCAATTGTTATCGAATCGACTTAAAGCCAGATCGTCACATTGGCCGCTCTTCTCTCTGAAACGGTTGTACTTATCGTCTGCAAAACTATGTCGCGTGCTGCGGTATGCGGAGAAACTAAAAGCAACGTAGTAGAACACAGATGAAGCTTCTAAGTTGATGTAATAGCCAGTAAGAAGTAGTACAATTCAAGTTTTAGGTATTGATTATTGACTTTTTAGCTGGCTTTAGTGCCTTGGACATGAGCTAGGACCTTAAGATTCTGCATGAAAGGAGGACTAGCAGCCGAGTTGCACGGGAGAATGTGAAAAGTGTTCAAATGTAGTAAAAACCTGAGAAATCCGTCCGTTTTCGTCATTTCTTATCGAATCGACTTAAAGCCAGATCGTCACATTGGCCGCTCTTCTCTCTGACACGGTTGTACGTACCGTCTGCAAAGCTATGTCGCGTGCTGCGGTATGCGGAGACACTAAAATCACCATAGTAGAACACAGATGAAGCTTCTAAGTTGATGCAATAGCCAGCAAGAAGTAGAACAATTCAAGTTTTAGGTATCGATTATTGACTTTTTAGCTGGCTTCGGTACCTTGGACATGAGCTAGGACCTTAAGATTCTGCATGAAAGGAGGACTAGCAGCCGAGTTGCACGTCAGAAAGTGAAAAGTGTTCATATGTAGTAAAAACCTGAGAAATCCGTCCGTTTTCGTCATTTGTTATCGAATCGACTTAAAGCCAGATGGTCACATTGGCCGCTCTTCTCTCTGAAACGTTTGTACATATCGTCTGCAAAGCTATGTCGCGTGCAGCGGTATGTGGAGACACTAAAATCACCATAGTAGAACACAGATGCAGCATCTAAGTTGATGTAATAGCCAGTAAGAAGTAGTACAATTCAAGTTTTAGGAATCGATTATTGACTTTTTAGCTGGCTTTGGTGCCTTGGACATGAGCTAGGACTTTAAGATTCTGCATGTAAGGAGGACTAGCAGCCGAGTTACACGGGAGAATGTGAAAAGTGTTCATATGTATTAAAAACCTGAGAAATCCGTCCGTTTTCGTCATTTGTTATCGAATCGACTTAAAGCCAGATCGTCACATTGGCCGCTCTTCTCTCTGGAACGGTTGTACTTATCGTCTGCAAAGCTATGTCGCGTGCTGCGGCATGCTGAGACACTAAAAGCACCTTAGTAGACCACAGATCAAGCTTCTAAGTTGATGTAATACCCAGTAAGAAGTAGTAAAATTCAAGTTTTAGGTATTGAATATGGAACTTTTAGCTGGCTTTGGTGCCTTGGACATGAGCTAGGACCTTAAGATTCTGCATGAAAGGAGGACTAGCAGCCGAGTAGCACGGGAGAATGGGAATAGTGTTCATATGTAGTAATAACCTGAGAAATCCGCCCTTTTTCGTCATTTGTTAGCGAATCGACTTAAAGACAGATCGTCACAATTTCCGCTCTTCTCTCTGAAACGGTTGTACTTATCGTCTGCAAAGCTATGTCGCGTGCTGCGGTATACGGAGACACTAAAAGCACCATAGTAGAACACAGATGATGCTTCTAAGTTGATGTAATAGCCAGTAAGAAGTAGTACAATTCAAGTTTTAGGTATCGGTTATTGACTTTTTACCCTTCTTTGGTGCCTTGGACCCGAGCTAGGAACTTAAGATTTTGCATGAAGGAGGACTAGCAGCCGAGTTGCACGGGAGAATGTGAAAAGTGTTCATATGTAGTAAAACCTGAGAAATACGTCCGTTTTCGTCATTTGTTATCGAATCGACTTAAGGCCAGATCGTCACATTGGCCGCTCTTCTCTCTGAAACGGTTGTACTTATCGTCTGCAAAGCTATGTCGCCTGCTGCGGTATGCTGACACACTAAATCACCATAGTAGAACACAGATGAAGCTTCGAAGTTGATGTAATAGCCAGTAAGAAGTAGTACAATTCAAGTTTTAGGTATTGAATATTGACCTTTTAGCTGGCTTTTGTGCCTTGGACATGAGCTGGGACCTCAAGATTCTGCATGAAAGGAGGACTAGCAGCCGAGCTGCACGGGAGAATGTGAAAAGTGTTCATATGTAGTAAAAACCTGAGAAATCCGTCCGTTTTCGTCATTTGTTATCGAATTGACTTAAAGCCAAATCGTCACATTGGCCGCTCTTCTCACTGAAACGGTTGTACTTATCGTCGGCAAAGCTATGTCGCGTGCTGCGGTATGTGGAGACACTAAAAGCACCTTAATAGAACACAGATGAAGCTTCTAAGTTGATGTAATACCCAATAAGAAGTAGTACAATTCAAGTTTTAGGTATCGAATATTGACTTTTTAGCTGGCTTTGGTGCCTTGGACATGAGCTAGGACCTTAAGATTCTGCATGAAAGGAGGACTAGCAGCCGAATTGCATGGGAGAATGTGAAAAGTGTTCATATGTAGTAATAACCTGAGAAATCCGTCCTTTTTCGTCATTTGTTATCGAATCGACTTAAAGCCAGATCGTCACATTGGCCGCTCTTCTCTCTGAAACGGTTGTACTTATCGTCTGCAAAGCTATGTCACGTGCTGCGGTATGTGGTGACACTAAAATCACCGCAGTAGAACACAGATGAAGCTTCTAAGATGATGTAATATCCAGTAAGAAGTAGTACAATTCAAGTTTTAGGTATCGATTATTGACTTTTCAGCTGGCTTTGGTGCCTTGGACATGAGCTAGGACCTTAAGATTCTGAATGAAAGGAGGACTAGCAGCCGAATTGCATGGGAGAATGTGAAAAGTGTTCATATGTAGTAATAACCTGAGAAATCCGTCCTTTTTCGTCATTTGTTATCGAATCGACTTAAAGCCAGATCGTCACATTGGCCGCTCTTCTCTCTGAAACGGTTGTACTTATCTTCTGCAAAACTATGTCGCGTGCTGCGGTATGCGGAGAAACTAAAAGCAACGTAGTAGAACACAGATGAAGCTTCTAAGATGATGTAATAGCCAGTAAGAAGTAGTACAATTCAGATTTACGTATTGATTATTGACTTTTTAGCTGGCTTAGGTGCCTTGGACATGAGCTAGAACCTTAAGATTCTGCATGAAGGGAGGACTAGCAGCCGAGTTCACGGGAGAATGTGAAAAGTGTTCATATGTAGTAAAAACCTGAGAAATCCGTCCGTTTTCGACATTTGTTATCGAATCGACTTAAAGCCAGATCGTCACATTGGCCGCTCTTCTCTCTGAAACGGTTGTACTTATCGTCTGCAAAGCTATGTCGCGTACTGCGGTATTCGGAAACACTAAAAGCACCATAGTAGAACACAGATGAAGCTCCTAAGATGATGTAATAGCCAGTAAGAAGTAGTACAATTCAAGTTTTAGGTATCGGTTATTGACTTTTTAGCTGGCTTTGGTGCCTTGGACATGAGCTAGGACCTTAAGATTCTGCATGAAAGGAGGACTAGCAGCCGAGTTGCACGGGAGAATGTGAAAAATGTTCATATGTAGTAATAACCTGAGAAATCAGTCCTTTTTCGTCATTTGTTATCGAATCGACAAAAAGCCAGATCGTCACATTGGCCGCTCTTCTCTCTGAAACGGTTGTACTTATCGTCTGCAAAGCTATGCCGCGTGCTGCGGTATGTGGAGACACTAAAAGCACCTTAATAGAACACAGATGAAGCTTCTAAGTTGATGTAATACCCAATAAGGAGTAGTACAATTCAAGTTTTAGGTATCGAATATTGACTTTTTAGCTGGCTTTGGTGCCTTGGACATGAGCTAGGACCTTAAGATTCTGCATGAAAGGAGGACTAGCAGCCGAGTTGCACGGGAGAATGTGAAAAGTGTTCATATGTAGTAATAACCTGAGAAATCCGTCCTTTTTCGTCATATGTTATCGAATCGACTTAAAGCCAGATCGTCACATTGGCCGCTCTTCTCTCTGAAACGGTTGTACTTATCGTCTGCAAAGCTATGTCACGTGCTGCGGTATGTGGTGACACTAAAATCACCGCAGTAGAACACAGATGAAGCTTCTAAGATGATGTAATATCCAGAAAGATGTAGTACAATTCAAGTTTTAGGTATCGATTATTGACTTTTCAGCTGGTTTGGCTGCATTGGACATGAGCTAGGACCTTAAGATTCTGCATGAAAGGTGGACTAGCAGCCGAGTTCCACGGGAGAATGTGAAAAGTGTTCATATGTAGTAAAAACCTGAGAAATCCGTCCTTTTTCGTCATATGTTATCGAATCGACTTAAAGCCAGATCGTCACATTGGCCGCTCTTCTCTCTGAAACGGTTGTACTTATCGTCTGCAAAGCTATGTCACGTGCTGCGGTATGTGGTGACACTAAAATCACCGCAGTAGAACACAGATGAAGCTTCTAAGATGATGTAATATCCAGTAAGAAGTAGTACAATTCAAGTTTTAGGTATCGATTATTGACTTTTCAGCTGGTTTGGCTGCATTGGACATGAGCTAGGACCTTAAGATTCTGCATGAAAGGAGGACTAGCAGCCGAGTTGCACGGGAGAATGTGAAAAGTGTTCATATGTAGTAAAAACCTTAGAAATCCGTCCGTTTTCGTCATTTGTTATCGAATCGACTTAAAGCCAGATCGTCACATTGGCCGCTCTTCTCTCTGAAACGGTTGTGCTTATAGTCTGCAAAGCTATGTCGCGTGTTGCCGTAGGCGGAAACAGGAAAAGCACCTTAGTAGAACACAGATGAAGCTTCTAAGTTGATGTAATAGCCAGTAAGAAGTAGTCCAATTCAAGATTTAGGTATCGATTATTGACTTTTTAGCTGGCTTTCGTGCCTTGTACATGAGATAGGACTTTAAGATTCTGCATGAAAGGAGGACTAGCAGCCGAGTTGCACGGGAGAATGTGAAAAGTGTTCATATGTAGTAAAAACCTTAGAAATCCGTCCGTTTTCGTCATTTGTTATCGAATCGACTTAAAGCCAGATCGTCACATTGGCCGCTCTTCTCTCTGAAACGGTTGTACTTATCGTCTGCAAAACTATGTCGCGTGCTGCGGTATGCGGAGAAACTAAAAGCAACGTAGTAGAACACAGATGAAGCTTCTAAGTTGACGTAATAGCCAGTAAGAAGTAGTACAATTCAAGTTTTAGGTATTGATTATTGACTTTTTAGCTGGCTTTGGTGCCTTGGACATGAGCTAGGACCTTAAGATTCTGCATGAAAGGAGGACTAGCAGCCGAGTTGCAAGTCAGAATGTGAAAAGTGTTCATATGTAGTAAAAACCTGAGAAATCCGTCCGTTTTCGTCATTTGTTATCGAATCGACTTAAAGCCAGATGGTCACATTGGCCGCTCTTCTCTCTGAAACGTTTGTACATATCGTCTGCAAAGCTATGTCGCGTGCAGCGGTATGTGGAGACACTAAAATCACCATAGTAGAACACAGATGCAGCATCTAAGTTGATGTAATAGCCAGTAAGAAGTAGTACAATTCAAGTTTTAGGAATCGATTATTGACTTTTTAGCTGGCTTTGGTGCCTTGGACATGAGCTAGGACTTTAAGATTCTGCATGTAAGGAGGACTAGCAGCCGAGTTACACGGGAGAATGTGAAAAGTGTTCATATGTAGTAAAAACCTGAGAAATCCGTCCGTTTTCGTCATTTGTTATCGAATCGACTTAAAGCCAGATCGTCACATTGGCCGCTCTTCTCTCTGAAACGGTTGTACTTATCGTCTGCAAAGCTATGTCGCGTTCTGCGGCATGCTGAGACACTAAAAGCACCATAGTAGACCACAGATCAAGCTTCTAAGTTGATGTAATACCCAGTAAGAAGTAGTACAATTCAAGTTTTAGGTATTGAATATGGAACTTTTAGCTGGCTTTGGTGCCTTGGACATGAGCTAGGACCTTAAGATTCTGCATGAAAGGAGGACCAGCAGCCGAGTAGCACGGGAGAATGTGAATAGTGTTCATATGTAGTAATAACCTGAGAAATCCGCCCTTTTTCGTCATTTGTTAGCGAATCGACTTAAAGCCAGATCGTCACATTGGCCGCTCTTCTCTCTGAAACGGTTGTGCTTATAGTCTGCAAAGCTATGTCGCGTGTTGCCGTAGGCGGAAACAGGAAAAGCACCATAGTAGAACACAGATGAAGCTTCTAAGTTGATGTAATAGCCAGTAAGAAGTAGTCCAATTCAAGATTTAGGTATCGATTATTGACTTTTTAGCTGGCTTTCGTGCCTTGTACATGAGATAGGACTTTAAGATTCTGCATAAAAGGAGGACTAGCAGCCCAGTTGCACGGGAGAATGTGAAAAGTGTTCATATGTAGTAAAAACCTGAGAAATCCGTCCGTTTTCGTCATTTGTTATCGAATCGACTTAAAGCCAGATCGTCACATTGGCCGCTCTTCTCTCTGAAACGGTTGTACTTATCGTCTGCAAAGCTATGTCACGTGCTGCGGTATGCGGAGACTCTAAAATCACCACAGTAGAACACAGATGAAGCTTCTAAGTTGATGTAATATCCAGTAAGAAGTAGTACAATTCAAGTTTTAGGTATCGATAATTGCCTTTTTAGCTGGCTTTGGTGCCTTGGACGTGACCTAGGACCTTAAGATTCTGCATGAAAGGAGGACTTGCAACCGAGTTGCACGGGAGAATGTGAAAAGTGTTCATATGTAGTAAAAACCTTAGATATCCGTCCGTTCTCGTCATTTGTTATCGAATCGACTTAAAGCCAGATCGTCACATTGGCCGCTCTTCTCTCTGAAACGGTTGTACTTATCGTCTGCAAAGCTATGTCGCGTGCTGCGGTATGCTGAGACACTAAAAGCACCATAGTAGAACACAGATCAAGCTTCTAAGTTGATGTAATAGCCAGTAAGAAGTAGTAAATTTCAAGTACAAGGTACTGAATATTGAATTTTTAGCTGGCTTTGGTGCCTTGGACATGAGCTAGGACCTTAATATTCTGCATGAAAGGAGGACTAGCAGCCGAGTTGCACGGGAGAATGTGAAAACTGTTCAAATGTAGTAAAAACCTGAGAAATCCGTCCGTTTTCGTCATTTGTTATCGAATCGACTTAAAGCCAGATCGTCACATTGGCCGCTCTTCTCAGTGAAACGGATGTACTTATCGTCTGCAAAGCTATGTCGCGTGCTGCGGTATGCGGAGACACTAAAAGCACCATAGTAGAACACAGATGAAGCTTCTAAGTTGATGTAATACCCAGTAAGAAGTAGTACAATTCAAGTTTAATTTATCGATTATTGACTTTTTAGCTGGCTTTGGTCCCTTGGACACGAGCTAGGACCTTAACATTCTTCATGAAAGGAGGACTAGCAGCCGAGTTGCACGGGAGAATGTGAAAAGTGTTCATATGTAGTAAAAACCTTAGAAATCCAACCGTTTTCGTCATTTGTTATCGAATCGACTTAAAGCCAGATCGTCACATTGGCCGCTCTTCTCTCTGAAACGGTTGTACTTATCGTCTGCAAAGCTATGTCACGTGCTGCGGTATGCGGAGACACTAAAATCACCACAGTAGAACACAGATGAAGATTCTAAGTTGATGTAATATCCAGTAAGAAGTAGTACAATTCAAGTTTTAGGTATCGATTATTGACTTTTTAGCTGGCTTTGGTGCATTGGACATGAGCTAGGACCTTAATATTCTGCATGAAAGGTGGACTAGCAGCCGAGTTGCACGGGAGAATGTGAAAAGTGTTCATATGTAGCAAAAACCTGAGAAATCCGTCCGTTTTCGTCATTTGTTATCGAATCGACTTAAAGCTAGATCGTCACATTGGCCGCTCTTCTCTCTGAAACGGTTGTACTTATCGTCTGAAAAGCTATGTCGCGTACTGCGGTATGCTGAGACACTAAAAGCACCATAGTAGAACACAGATCAAGCTTCTAAGTTGATGTAATAGCCAGTAAGAAGTAGTACAATTCAAGTTTTAGGTATTAAATATTGACCTTTAAGCTGGCTTTGGTGCCTTGGACATGTGCTAGGACATTAAGATTCTGCATGAAAGGAGGACTAGCAGCCGAGTTGCACGGGAGAATGTGAAAAGAGTTCATATGTAGTAAAAAACTGAGAAATCCGTCCGTTTTCGTCATTTGTTATCGAATCGACTTAAAGCCAGATCGTCACATTGGCCGCTCTTCTCTCTGAAACGGTTGTGCTTATAGTCTGCAAAGCTATGTCGCGTGTTGCCGTAGGCGGAAACAGGAAAAGCACCATAGTAGAACACAGATGAAGCTTCTAAGTTGATGTAATAGCCAGTAAGAAGTAGTCCAATTCAAGATTTAGGTATCGATTATTGACTTTTTAGCTGGCTTTCGTGCCTTGTACATGAGATAGGACTTTAAGATTCTGCATAAAAGGAGGACTAGCAGCCCAGTTGCACGGGAGAATGTGAAAAGTGTTCATATGTAGTAAAAACCTTAGAAATCCGTCCGTTTTCGTCATTTGTTATCGAATCGACTTAAAGCCAGATCGTCACATTGGCCGCTCTTCTCTCTGAAACGGTTGTACTTATCGTCTGCAAAACTATGTCGCGTGCTGCGGTATGCGGAGAAACTAAAAGCAACGTAGTAGAACACAGATGAAGCTTCTAAGTTGACGTAATAGCCAGTAAGAAGTAGTACAATTCAAGTTTTAGGTATTGATTATTGACTTTTTAGCTGGCTTTGGTGCCTTGGACATGAGCTAGGACCTTAAGATTCTGCATGAAAGGAGGACTAGCAGCCGAGTTGCAAGTCAGAATGTGAAAAGTGTTCATATGTAGTAAAAACCTGAGAAATCCGTCCGTTTTCGTCATTTGTTATCGAATCGACTTAAAGCCAGATGGTCACATTGGCCGCTCTTCTCTCTGAAACGTTTGTACATATCGTCTGCAAAGCTATGTCGCGTGCAGCGGTATGTGGAGACACTAAAATCACCATAGTAGAACACAGATGCAGCATCTAAGTTGATGTAATAGCCAGTAAGAAGTAGTACAATTCAAGTTTTAGGAATCGATTATTGACTTTTTAGCTGGCTTTGGTGCCTTGGACATGAGCTAGGACTTTAAGATTCTGCATGTAAGGAGGACTAGCAGCCGAGTTACACGGGAGAATGTGAAAAGTGTTCATATGTAGTAAAAACCTGAGAAATCCGTCCGTTTTCGTCATTTGTTATCGAATCGACTTAAAGCCAGATCGTCACATTGGCCGCTCTTCTCTCTGAAACGGTTGTACTTATCGTCTGCAAAGCTATGTCGCGTTCTGCGGCATGCTGAGACACTAAAAGCACCATAGTAGACCACAGATCAAGCTTCTAAGTTGATGTAATACCCAGTAAGAAGTAGTACAATTCAAGTTTTAGGTATTGAATATGGAACTTTTAGCTGGCTTTGGTGCCTTGGACATGAGCTAGGACCTTAAGATTCTGCATGAAAGGAGGACCAGCAGCCGAGTAGCACGGGAGAATGTGAATAGTGTTCATATGTAGTAATAACCTGAGAAATCCGCCCTTTTTCGTCATTTGTTAGCGAATCGACTTAAAGCCAGATCGTCACATTGGCCGCTCTTCTCTCTGAAACGGTTGTGCTTATAGTCTGCAAAGCTATGTCGCGTGTTGCCGTAGGCGGAAACAGGAAAAGCACCATAGTAGAACACAGATGAAGCTTCTAAGTTGATGTAATAGCCAGTAAGAAGTAGTCCAATTCAAGATTTAGGTATCGATTATTGACTTTTTAGCTGGCTTTCGTGCCTTGTACATGAGATAGGACTTTAAGATTCTGCATAAAAGGAGGACTAGCAGCCCAGTTGCACGGGAGAATGTGAAAAGTGTTCATATGTAGTAAAAACCTGAGAAATCCGTCCGTTTTCGTCATTTGTTATCGAATCGACTTAAAGCCAGATCGTCACATTGGCCGCTCTTCTCTCTGAAACGGTTGTACTTATCGTCTGCAAAGCTATGTCACGTGCTGCGGTATGCGGAGACTCTAAAATCACCACAGTAGAACACAGATGAAGCTTCTAAGTTGATGTAATATCCAGTAAGAAGTAGTACAATTCAAGTTTTAGGTATCGATAATTGCCTTTTTAGCTGGCTTTGGTGCCTTGGACGTGACCTAGGACCTTAAGATTCTGCATGAAAGGAGGACTTGCAACCGAGTTGCACGGGAGAATGTGAAAAGTGTTCATATGTAGTAAAAACCTTAGATATCCGTCCGTTCTCGTCATTTGTTATCGAATCGACTTAAAGCCAGATCGTCACATTGGCCGCTCTTCTCTCTGAAACGGTTGTACTTATCGTCTGCAAAGCTATGTCGCGTGCTGCGGTATGCTGAGACACTAAAAGCACCATAGTAGAACACAGATCAAGCTTCTAAGTTGATGTAATAGCCAGTAAGAAGTAGTAAATTTCAAGTACAAGGTACTGAATATTGAATTTTTAGCTGGCTTTGGTGCCTTGGACATGAGCTAGGACCTTAATATTCTGCATGAAAGGAGGACTAGCAGCCGAGTTGCACGGGAGAATGTGAAAACTGTTCAAATGTAGTAAAAACCTGAGAAATCCGTCCGTTTTCGTCATTTGTTATCGAATCGACTTAAAGCCAGATCGTCACATTGGCCGCTCTTCTCAGTGAAACGGATGTACTTATCGTCTGCAAAGCTATGTCGCGTGCTGCGGTATGCGGAGACACTAAAAGCACCATAGTAGAACACAGATGAAGCTTCTAAGTTGATGTAATACCCAGTAAGAAGTAGTACAATTCAAGTTTAATTTATCGATTATTGACTTTTTAGCTGGCTTTGGTCCCTTGGACACGAGCTAGGACCTTAACATTCTTCATGAAAGGAGGACTAGCAGCCGAGTTGCACGGGAGAATGTGAAAAGTGTTCATATGTAGTAAAAACCTTAGAAATCCAACCGTTTTCGTCATTTGTTATCGAATCGACTTAAAGCCAGATCGTCACATTGGCCGCTCTTCTCTCTGAAACGGTTGTACTTATCGTCTGCAAAGCTATGTCACGTGCTGCGGTATGCGGAGACACTAAAATCACCACAGTAGAACACAGATGAAGATTCTAAGTTGATGTAATATCCAGTAAGAAGTAGTACAATTCAAGTTTTAGGTATCGATTATTGACTTTTTAGCTGGCTTTGGTGCATTGGACATGAGCTAGGACCTTAATATTCTGCATGAAAGGTGGACTAGCAGCCGAGTTGCACGGGAGAATGTGAAAAGTGTTCATATGTAGCAAAAACCTGAGAAATCCGTCCGTTTTCGTCATTTGTTATCGAATCGACTTAAAGCTAGATCGTCACATTGGCCGCTCTTCTCTCTGAAACGGTTGTACTTATCGTCTGAAAAGCTATGTCGCGTACTGCGGTATGCTGAGACACTAAAAGCACCATAGTAGAACACAGATCAAGCTTCTAAGTTGATGTAATAGCCAGTAAGAAGTAGTACAATTCAAGTTTTAGGTATTAAATATTGACCTTTAAGCTGGCTTTGGTGCCTTGGACATGTGCTAGGACATTAAGATTCTGCATGAAAGGAGGACTAGCAGCCGAGTTGCACGGGAGAATGTGAAAAGAGTTCATATGTAGTAAAAAACTGAGAAATCCGTCCGTTTTCGTCATTTGTTATCGAATCGACTTAAAGCCAGATCGTCACATTGGCCGCTCTTCTCCCTGAAACGGTTGTACTTATCGTCTGCAAAACTATGTCGCGTACTGCGGTATTCGGAGACACTAAAAGCACCATAGTGGAACACAGATGAAGCTTCTAAGATGATGTAATAGCCAGTAAGAAGAAGTACAATTCAAGTTTTAGGTATCGGTTATTGACTTTTTAGCTGGCTTTGGTGCCTTGGACATGAGCTAGGACCTTAAGATTCTGCATGAAAGGAGGACTAGCAGCCGAGTTGCACGGGAGAATGTGAAAAGTGTTCATATGTAGTAAAAAACTGAGAAATCCGTCCGTTTTCGACATTTGTTATCGAATCGACTTAAAGCAAGATCGTCACATTGGCCGCTCTTCTCTCTGAAACGGTTGTACTTATCGTCTGCAAAGCTATGTCGCGAGTTGCCGTAGGCGGAAACAGGAAAAGCACCATAATAGAACACAGATGAAGCTTCTAAGTTGATGTAATACCCAGTAAGAAGTAGTCCAATTGAAGTTTTAGGTATCGATTATTGACTTTTTAGCTGGCTTTGGTGCCTTGGACATGAGCTAGGACTTTAAGATTCTGCATAATAGGAGGACTAGCAGCCGAGTTGCACGGGAGAATGTGAAAAGTGTTCATATGTAGTAATAACATGAGAAATCCGTCCTTTTTCGTCATTTGTTATCGAATCTACTTAAAGCCAGATCGTCACATTGGCAGCTCTTCTCTCTGAAATGGTTGTACTTATCGTCTGCAAAACTATGTCGCGTGCTGCGGTATGCGGAGAAACTAAAAGCACCATAGTAGAACACAGATGAAGCTTCTAAGTTGATGTAATAGCCAGTAAGAAGTAGTACAATTCAAGTTTTAGGTATTGATTATTGACTTTTTAGCTGGCTTTGGTGCCTTGGACATGAGCTAGGACCTTAAGATTCTGCATGAAAGGAGGACTAGCAGCCGAGTTGCACGGGAGAATGTGAAAAGTGGTCATATGTAGTAAAAACCTGAGAAATCCGTTCGTTTTCGTCATTTGTCATCGAATCGACTTAAGGCCAGATCGTCACATTGGCCGCTCTTCTCTCTGAAACGGTTGTACTTATCGTCTGCAAAGCTATGTCGCGTACTGCGGTATTCGGAGACACTAAAAGCACCATAGTAGAACACAGATGAAGCTCCTAAGATGATGTAATAGCCAGTAAGAAGTAGTACAATTCAAGTTTTAGGTATCGGTTATTGACTTTTTAGCTGGCTTTGGTGCCTTGGACATGAGCTAGGACTTTAAGATTCTGCGTGAAAGGAGGACTAGCAGCCGAGTTGCACGGGAGAATGTCAAAAGTGTTCATATGTAGTAAAAACCTGAGAAATCAGTCCGTTTTCCTGATTTGTTATCGAATCGACGTAAAGATAGATCGTCACATTGGCCGCTCTTCTCTCTGAAACGGTTGTACTTATCGTCTGCAAAGCTATGTCGCGTGCTGCGCTATGTGGAGACACTAAAAGCACCATAGTAGAACACAGACGAAGCTTCTAAGTTGATGTAATAGCCAGTAAGAAGTAGTACAATTCAAGTTTTAGGTATCGATTATTGAATTTGTAGCTGGCTTTGGTGCCTTGGACATGAGCTAGGACCTTAATATTCTGCATGAAAGGAGGACTAGCAGCCGAGTTGCACGGGAGAATGTGAAAACTGTTCAAATGTAGTAAAAACCTGAGAAATCCGTCCGTTTTCGTCATTTGTTATCGAATCGACTTAAAGCCAGATCGTCACATTGGCCGCTCTTCTCAGTGAAACGGATGTACTTATCGTCTGCAAAGCTATGTCGCGTGCTGCGGTATGCGGAGACACTAAAAGCACCATAGTAGAACACAGATGAAGCTTCTAAGTTGATATAATACCCAGTAAGATGTAGTACAATTCAAGTTTAAGTTATCGATTATTGACTTTTTAGCTGGCTTTGGTCCCTTGGACACGAGCTAGGACCTTAACATTCTTCATGAAAGGAGGACTAGCAGCCGAGTTGCACGGGAGAATGTGAAAAGTGTTCATATGTAGTAAAAACCTTAGAAATCCAACCGTTTTCGTCATTTGTTATCGAATCGACTTAAAGCCAGATCGTCACATTGGCCGCTCTTCTCTCTGAAACGGTTGTACTTATCGTCTGCAAAGCTACGTCACGTGCTGCGGTATGCGGGGACACTAAAATCACCACAGTAGAACACAGATGAAGATTCTAAGTTGATGTAATATCCAGTAAGAAGTAGTACAATTCAAGTTTTAGGTATCGATTATTGACTTTTTAGCTGGCTTTGGTGCCTTGGACATGAGCTAGGACCTTAAGATTCTGCATGAAAGGAGGACTAGCAGCCGAGTTGCACGGGAGAATGTGAAAAGTGTTCATATGTAGTAAAAACCTGAGAAATCCGTCCGTTTTCGTCATTTGTTATCGAATCGACTTAAAGCCAGATCGTCACATTGGCCGCTCTTCTCTCTGAAACGGTTGTACTTATCGTCTGCAAAGCTATGTCGCGAGTTGCTGTAGGCGGAAACAGGAAAAGCACCATAATAGAACACAGATGAAGCTTCTAAGTTGATGTAATACCCAGTAAGAAGTAGTCCAATTCAAGTTTTAGGTATCGATTATTGACTTTTTAGCTGGCTTTGGTGCCTTGGACATGAGCTAGGACTTTAAGATTCTGCATAATAGGAGGACTAGCAGCCGAGTTGCACGGGGGAATGTGAAAAGTGTTCATATGTAGTAAGAACATGAGAAATCCGTCCTTTTTCGTCATTTGTTATCGAATCGACTTAAAGCCAGATCGTCACATTGGCAGCTCTTCTCTCTGAAATGGTTGTACTTATCGTCTGCAAAGCAATGTCGCGTGCTGCGGTATGCGGAGAAACTAAAAGCACCGTAGTAGAACACAGATGAAGCTTCTAAGTTGATGTAATAGCCAGTAAGAAGTAGTACAATTCAAGTTTTAGGTATTGATTATTGACTTTTTAGCTGGCTTTGGTGCCTTGGACATGAGCTAGGACCTTAAGATTCTGCATGAAAGGAGGACTAGCAGCCGAGTTGCACGGGAGAATGTGAAAAGTGTTCATATGTAGTAAAAACCTGAGAAATCCGTCCGTTTTCGTCATTTGTTATCGAATCGACTTAAAGCCAGATCGTCACATTGGCCGCTCTTCTCTCTGAAACGGTTGTACTTATCGTCTGCAAAGCTATGTCACGTGTTGCCGTAGGCGGAAACAGGAAAAGCACCATAGTAGAACACAGATGAAGCTTCTAAGTTGATGTAATAGCCAGTAAGAAGTACTACAATTCAAGTTTTAGGTATCGATTATTGACTTTTTAGCTGGCTTTGGTGCCTTGGCCATGAGCTAGGACCTTAACATTCTGCATGAAAGGAGGACTAGCAGTCGAGTTGCACGGGAGAATGTGAAAAGTGTTCATATGTAGAAAAAACCTGAGAAATCCGTCCGTTTTCGTCATTTGTTATCGAATCGACTTAAAGCCAGATCGTCACATTGGCCGCTCTTCTCTCTGAAACGGTTGTACTTATCGTCTGCAAAGCTATGTCGCGTGCTGCGGTATGCGGAGACACTAAAATCACCATAGTCGAACACAGATGAAGCTTCTAATTTGATGCAATAGCCAGTAAGAAGTAGAACAATTCAAGTTTTAGGTATCGATTATTGACTTTTTAGCTGGCTTCGGTACCTTGGACATGAGCTAGGACATTAACATTCTGCATGAAAAGAGGACTAGCAGCCGAGTTGCGCGGGAGAATGTGAAATGTGTTCATATGTAGTAAAAACCGGAGTAATCCGTCCGTTTTCGTCACTTGTTATCGAATCGACTTAAAGACAGATCGTCACATTGGCCACTCTTCTCTCTGAAACGGTTGAACTTATCGTCTGAAAAGCTATGTCGCGTGCTGCGGCATGCTGAGACACTAAAAGCACCATAGTAGAACACAAATCAAGCTTCTAAGTTGATGTAATAGCCAGTAAGAAGTAGTACAATTCAAGTTTTAGGTATTGATTATGGACCTTTTAGCTGGCTTTGGTGCCTTGGACATGAGCTAGGACCTTAAGATTCTGCATGAAAGGAGGACTAGCAGCCGAGTTGCACGGGAGAATGTGAAAAGTGTTCATATTTAGTAAAAACCTGAGTAATCCGTCCTTTTTCGTCATTTGTTATCGAATCGACTTAAAGCCAGATCGTCACATTGGCCGCTCTTCTCTCTGAAACGGCTGTACTTATCGTCTGCAAAGATATGTTGCGTGCTGCGGTATGTGGAAACACTAAAAGCACCATAGTAGGAAACAGTTGAAGCATCTAAGTTGATGTAATAGCCAGTAAGCGTAATCCAATTCAAGTTTTGGGTATCGATTATTGACTGTTTAGCTGGCTTTGGTGCCTTGGACATGAGCTAAGAGCTTAAGATTCTGCATGAAAGGAGGACTTGCAGCCGAGTTGCACGGGAGAATGTGAAAAGTGTTCATATGTAATAAAAACCTGAGAAATCCGTCCGTTTTGGTCATTTGTTATCGAATCGACTTAAAACCAGATCGTCACATTGGCCGCTCTTCTCTCTGAAACGGTTGTACTTATCGTCTGCAAAGCTATGTCGCCTGCTGCGGTATGCTGAGACACTACAAGCACCATAGTAGAACACAGATGAAGTTTCTAAGTTGATGTAATACCCAGTAAGAATTAGTACAATTCAAGTTTTAGGTATTGATTATTGACTTTTTAGCTGGCTTTGGTGCCTTGGACATGAGCTAGGACCTTAAGATTCTGCATGAAAGGAGGAGTAGCAGCCGAGTTGCACGGGAGAATGTGAAAAGTGTTCATATGTAGTAAAAACCTGAGACATCTGTCCGTTTTCGTCATTTGTTAGCGAATCGACTTAAAGCCAGATCGTCACATTGGCCGCTCTTCTCTCTGAAACGGTTGTACTTATCGCCTGCAAAGCTATTTCACGTGTTGCCGTAGGCGGAAACAGGAAAAGAACCATAGTAGAACACAGACGAAGCTTCTAAGTTGATGTAATAGCCAGTAAGAAGTAGTACAATTCAAGTTTTAGGTATCGATTATTGACTTTTTAGCTGGCTTTGGTGCCTTGGCCAAGAGCTAGGACCTTGACATTCTGCATGAAAGGAGGACTAGCAGTCGAGTTGCACGGGAGAGTGTGAAAAGTGTTCATATGTAGAAAAAACCTGAGAAATCCGTCCGTTTTCGTCATTTGTTATCGAATCGACTTAAAGCCAGATCGTCACATTGGCCGCTCTTCTCTCTGAAACGGTTGTACTTATCGTCTGCAAAGCTATGTCGCGTGCTGCGGTATGCGGAGACACTAAAATCACCATAGTAGAACACAGATGAAGCTTCTAAGTTGATGCAATAGCCAGTAAGAAGTAGAACAATTCAAGTTTTAGGTATCGGTTATTGTCTTTTTAGCTGGCTTCGGTACCTTGGACATGAGCTAGGACCTTAAGATTCTGCATGAAAAGAGGACTAGCAGCCGAGTTGCGCGGGAGAATGTGAAATGTGTTCATATGTAGTAAAAACCTGAGTAATCCGTCCGTTTTCGTCATTTGTTATCGAATCGACTTAAAGCCAGATCGTCACATTGGCCGCTCTTCTCTCTGAAACGGTTGTACTTATCGTCTGAAAAGCTATGTCGCGTGCTGCGGCATGCTGAGACACTAAAAGCACCATAGTAGAACACAGATCAAGCTTCTAAGTTGATGTAATAGCCAGTAAGAAGTAGTACAATTCAAGTTTTAGGTATTGAATATGGACCTTTTAGCTGGCTTTGGTGCCTTGGACATGAGCTAGGACCTTAAGATTCTGCATGAAAGGAGGACTAGCAGCCGAGTTGCACGGGAGAATGTGAATAGTGTTCATATGTAGTAATAACCTTAGAAATCCGTCCTTTTTCGTCATTTGTTAGCGAATCGACTTAAAGCCAGATCGTCACATTGGCCGCTCTTCTCTCTGAAACGGCTGTACTTATCGTCTGCAAAGCTATGTTGCGTGCTGCGGTATGTGGAAACACTAAAAGCACTATAGTAGGAAACAGATGAAGCATGTAAGTTGATGTAATAGCCAGTAAGTGTAATCCAATTCAAGTTTTGGGTATCGATTATTGACTGTTTAGCTGGCTTTGGTGCCTTGGACATGAGCTAAGAGCTTAAGATTCTGCATGAAAGGAGGACTGGCAGCCGAGTTGCACGGGAGAATGTGAAAAGTGTTCATATGTAATAAAAACCTGAGAAATCCGTCCGTTTTCGTCATTTGTTATCGAATCGACTTAAAACCAGATCGTCACATTGGCCGCTCTTCTCTCTGAAACGGTTGTACTTATCGTCTACAAAGCTATGTCGCGTGCTGCGGTATGCGGAGACACTAAAAGCACCATAGTAGAACACAGATGAAGCTTCTAAGTTAATGTAATAGCCAGTAAGAAGTAGTAGAATTCAAGTTTTAGGTATCGATTATTGACTTTTTAGGTGGTTTTGGTGCCTTGGACATGAGCTAGGACCTTAAGATTTTGCATGAAAGGAGGAATAGCAGCCGAGTTGCACGGGAGAATGTGAAAAGTGTTCATATGTAGTAAAAACCTGAGAAATCCGTCCGTTTTCGTCATTTGTTATCGAATCGACTTAGAGCCAGATCGACACATTGGCCGCTCTTCTCTCTGAAACGGTTGTACTTATCGTCTACAAAGCTATGTCGCGTGCTGCGTTATGCGGAGACACTAAAAGCACCATAGTAGAACACAGATGAAGCTTCTAAGTTGATGTAATAGCCAGTAAGAGGTAGTACAATTCAAGTTTTAGGTATCGATTATTGACTTTTTAGCTGGCTTTGGTGCCTTGGACATGAGCTAGGACCATAAGATTTTGCATGAAAGGAGGACTAGCAGCCGAGTTGCACGGGAGAATGTGAAAAGTGTTCATATGTAGTAAAAACCTGAGACATCCATCCGTTTTCGTTACTTGTTATCGAATCGACTTAAAGCCAGATCGTCACATTGGCCGCTCTTCTCTCTGAAACGGTTGTACTTATCGTCTACAAAGCTATGTCGCGTGCTGCGTTATGCGGAGACACTAAAAGCACCATAGTAGAACACAGATGAAGCTTCTAAGTTGATGTAATAGCCAGTAAGAGGTAGTACAATTCAAGTTTTAGGTATCGATTATTGACTTTTGAGCTGGCTTTGGTGCCTTGGACATGAGCTAGGACCATAAGATTTTGCATGAAAGGAGGACTAGCAGCCGAGTTGCACGGGAGAATGTGAAAAGTGTTCATATGTAGTAAAAACCTGAGACATCCATCCGTTTTCGTTACTTGTTATCGAATCGACTTAAAGCCAGATCGTCATATTGGCCGCTCTTCTCTCTGAAACGGTTGTACTCATCGTCTGCAAAACTATGTCGCGTGCTGCGGTATGCGGAGAAACTAAAACCACCGTAGTAGAACACACATGAAGCTTCTAAGTTGATGTAATATCCAGTAAGAAGTAGTACAATTCAAGTTTTAGGTATTGATTATTGACTTTTTAGCTGGCTTTGGTGCCTTGGACATGAGCTAGGACCTTAAGATTCTGCATGAAAGGAGGACTAGCAGCCGAGTTGCACGGGAGAATGTGAAAAGTGTTCATATGTAGTAAAAACCTGAGAAATCCGTCCGTTTTCGTCATTTGTTATCGAATCGACTTAAAGCCAGATCGTCACATTGGCCGCTCTCCTCTCTGAAACGGTTGTACTTATCGTCTGCAAAGCTATGTCACGTGCTGCGGTATGCGGAGACACGAAAATCACCATAGTAGAACACAGATGAAGCTTCTAAGTTGATGCAATAGCCAGTAAGAAGTAGAACAATTCAAGTTTTAGGTATTGATTATGGACCTTTTAGCTGGCTTTGGTGCCTTGGACATGAGCTAGGACCTTAAGATTCTGCATGAAAGGAGGACTAGCAGCCGAGTTGCACGGGAGAATGTGAAAAGTGTTCATATTTAGTAAAAACCTGAGAAATCCGTCCTTTTTCGTCATTTGTTATCGAATCGACTTAAAGCCAGATCGTCACATTGGCCGCTCTTCTCTCTGAAACGGCTGTACTTATCGTCTGCAAAGATATGTTGCGTGCTGCGGTATGTGGAAACACTAAAAGCACCATAGTAGGAAACAGTTGAAGCATCTAAGTTGATGTAATAGCCAGTAAGCGTAATCCAATTCAAGTTTTGGGTATCGATTATTGACTGTTTAGCTGGCTTTGGTGCCTTGGACATGAGCTAAGAGCTTAAGATTCTGCATGAAAGGAGGACTTGCAGCCGAATTGCACGGGAGAATGTGAAAAGTGTTCATATGTAATAAAAACCTGAGAAATCCGTCCGTTTTGGTCATTTGTTATCGAATCGACTTAAAACCAGATCGTCACATTGGCCGCTCTTCTCTCTGAAACGGTTGTACTTATCGTCTGCAAAGCTATGTCGCCTGCTGCGGTATGCTGAGACACTACAAGCACCATAGTAGAACACAGATGAAGTTTCTAAGTTGATGTAATACCCAGTAAGAATTAGTACAATTCAAGTTTTAGGTATTGATTATTGACTTTTTAGCTGGCTTTGGTGCCTTGGACATGAGCTAGGACCTTAAGATTCTGCATGAAAGGAGGAGTAGCAGCCGAGTTGCACGGGAGAATGTGAAAAGTGTTCATATGTAGTAAAAACCTGAGACATCTGTCCGTTTTCGTCATTTGTTATCGAATCGACTTAAAGCCAGATCGTCACATTGGCCGCTCTTCTCTCTGAAACGGTTGTACTTATCGCCTGCAAAGCTATGTCACGTGTTGCCGTAGGCGGAAACAGGAAAAGAACCATAGTAGAACACAGACGAAGCTTCTAAGTTGATGTAATAGCCAGTAAGAAGTAGTACAATTCAAGTTTTAGGTATCGATTATTGACTTTTTAGCTGGCTTTGGTGCCTTGGCCAAGAGCTAGGACCTTGACATTCTGCATGAAAGGAGGACTAGCAGTCGAGTTGCACGGGAGAGTGTGAAAAGTGTTCATATGTAGAAAAAACCTGAGAAATCCGTCCGTTTTCGTCATTTGTTATCGAATCGACTTAAAGCCAGATCGTCACATTGGCCGCTCTTCTCTCTGAAACGGTTGTACTTATCGTCTGCAAAGCTATGTCGCGTGCTGCGGTATGCGGAGACACTAAAATCACCATAGTAGAACACAGATGAAGCTTCTAAGTTGATGCAATAGCCAGTAAGAAGTAGAACAATTCAAGTTTTAGGTATCGGTTATTGTCTTTTTAGCTGGCTTCGGTACCTTGGACATGAGCTAGGACCTTAAGATTCTGCATGAAAAGAGGACTAGCAGCCGAGTTGCGCGGGAGAATGTGAAATGTGTTCATATGTAGTAAAAACCTGAGTAATCCGTCCGTTTTCGTCATTTGTTATCGAATCGACTTAAAGCCAGATCGTCACATTGGCCGCTCTTCTCTCTGAAACGGTTGTACTTATCGTCTGAAAAGCTATGTCGCGTGCTGCGGCATGCTGAGACACTAAAAGCACCATAGTAGAACACAGATCAAGCTTCTAAGTTGATGTAATAGCCAGTAAGAAGTAGTACAATTCAAGTTTTAGGTATTGAATATGGACCTTTTAGCTGGCTTTGGTGCCTTGGACATGAGCTAGGACCTTAAGATTCTGCATGAAAGGAGGACTAGCAGCCGAGTTGCACGGGAGAATGTGAATAGTGTTCATATGTAGTAATAACCTTAGAAATCCGTCCTTTTTCGTCATTTGTTAGCGAATCGACTTAAAGCCAGATCGTCACATTGGCCGCTCTTCTCTCTGAAACGGCTGTACTTATCGTCTGCAAAGCTATGTTGCGTGCTGCGGTATGTGGAAACACTAAAAGCACTATAGTAGGAAACAGATGAAGCATGTAAGTTGATGTAATAGCCAGTAAGTGTAATCCAATTCAAGTTTTGGGTATCGATTATTGACTGTTTAGCTGGCTTTGGTGCCTTGGACATGAGCTAAGAGCTTAAGATTCTGCATGAAAGGAGGACTGGCAGCCGAGTTGCACGGGAGAATGTGAAAAGTGTTCATATGTAATAAAAACCTGAGAAATCCGTCCGTTTTCGTCATTTGTTATCGAATCGACTTAAAACCAGATCGTCACATTGGCCGCTCTTCTCTCTGAAACGGTTGTACTTATCGTCTACAAAGCTATGTCGCGTGCTGCGGTATGCGGAGACACTAAAAGCACCATAGTAGAACACAGATGAAGCTTCTAAGTTAATGTAATAGCCAGTAAGAAGTAGTAGAATTCAAGTTTTAGGTATCGATTATTGACTTTTTAGGTGGTTTTGGTGCCTTGGACATGAGCTAGGACCTTAAGATTTTGCATGAAAGGAGGAATAGCAGCCGAGTTGCACGGGAGAATGTGAAAAGTGTTCATATGTAGTAAAAACCTGAGAAATCCGTCCGTTTTCGTCATTTGTTATCGAATCGACTTAGAGCCAGATCGACACATTGGCCGCTCTTCTCTCTGAAACGGTTGTACTTATCGTCTACAAAGCTACGTCGCGTGCTGCGTTATGCGGAGACACTAAAAGCACCATAGTAGAACACAGATGAAGCTTCTAAGTTGATGTAATAGCCAGTAAGAGGTAGTACAATTCAAGTTTTAGGTATCGATTATTGACTTTTTAGCTGGCTTTGGTGCCTTGGACATGAGCTAGGACCATAAGATTTTGCATGAAAGGAGGACTAGCAGCCGAGTTGCACGGGAGAATGTGAAAAGTGTTCATATGTAGTAAAAACCTGAGACATCCATCCGTTTTCGTTACTTGTTATCGAATCGACTTAAAGCCAGATCGTCACATTGGCCGCTCTTCTCTCTGAAACGGTTGTACTTATCGTCTGCAAAACTATGTCGCGTGCTGCGGTATGCGGAGAAACTAAAACCACCGTAGTAGAACACACATGAAGCTTCTAAGTTGATGTAATATCCAGTAAGAAGTAGTACAATTCAAGTTTTAGGTATTGATTATTGACTTTTTAGCTGGCTTTGGTGCCTTGGACATGAGCTAGGACCTTAAGATTCTGCATGAAAGGAGGACTAGCAGCCGAGTTGCACGGGAGAATGTGAAAAGTGTTCATATGTAGTAAAAACCTGAGAAATCCGTCCGTTTTCGTCATTTGTTATCGAATCGACTTAAAGCCAGATCGTCACATTGGCCGCTCTCCTCTCTGAAACGGTTGTACTTATCGTCTGCAAAGCTATGTCACGTGCTGCGGTATGCGGAGACACTAAAATCACCATAGTAGAACACAGATGAAGCTTCTAAGTTGATGCAATAGCCAGTAAGAAGTAGAACAATTCAAGTTTTAGGTATCGATTATTGTCTTTTTAGGTGGCTTCGGTACCTTGGACATGAGCTAGGACCTTAAGATTCTGCATGAAAAGAGGACTAGCAGCCGAGTTGCGCGGGAGAATGTGAAATGTGTTCATATGTAGTAAAAACCTGAGTAATCCGTCCGTTTTCGTCATTTGTTATCGAATCGACTTAAAGACAGATCGTCACATTGGCCACTCTTCTCTCTGAAACGGTTGTACTTATCGTCTGAAAAGCTATGTCGCGTGCTGCGGCATGCTGAGACACTAAAAGCACCATAGTAGAACACAGATCAAGCTTCTAAGTTGATGTAATAGCCAGTAAGAAGGAGTACAATTCAAGTTTTAGGTATTGAATATGGACCTTTTAGCTGGCTTTGGTGCCTTGGACATGAGCTAGGACCTTAAGATTCTGCATGAAAGGAGGACTAGCAGCCGAGTTGCACGGGAGAATGTGAAAAGTGTTCATATGTTGTAATAACCTTAGAAATCCGTCCTTTTTCGTCATTTGTTAGCGAATCGACTTATAGCCAGATCGTCACATTGGCCGCTCTTCTCTCTGAAACGGCTGTACTTATCGTCTGCAAAGCTATGTTGCGTGCTGCGGTATGTGGAAACACTAAAAGCACCGTAGTAGGAAACAGATGAAGCATCTAAGTTGATGTAATAGCCAGTAAGTGTAATCCAATTCAAGTTTTGGGTATCGATTATTGACTGTTTAGCTGGCTTTGGTGCCTTGGACATGAGCTAAGAGCTTAAGATTCTGCATGAAAGGAGGTCTAGCAGCCGAGTTGCACGGGAGAATGTGAAAAGTGTTCATATGCAGTAAAAACCTGAGAAATCCGTCCGTTTTCGTCATTTGTTATCGAATCGACTTAGAGCCAGATCGACACATTGGCCGCTCTTCTCTCTGAAACGGTTGTACTTATCGTCTACAAAGCTATGTCGCGTGCTGCGTTATGCGGAGACACTAAAAGCACAATAGTAGAACACAGATGAAGCTTCTAATTTGATGTAATAGCCAGTAAGAGGTAGTACAATTCAAGTTTTAGGTATCGATTACTGACTTTTTAGCTGGCTTTGGTGCCTTGGACATGAGCTAGGACCATAAGATTTTGCATGAAAGGAGGACTAGCAGCCGAGTTGCACGGGAGAATGTGAAAAGTGTACATATGTAGTAAAAACCTGAGACATCCATCCGTTTTCGTTATTTGTTATCGAATCGACTTCAAGCCAGATCGTCACATTGGCCGCTCTTCTCTCTGAAACGGTTGTACTTATCGTCTGCAAAACTATGTCGCGTGCTGCGGTATGCGGAGAAACTAAAACCACCGTAGTAGAACACACATGAAGCTTCTAAGTTGATGTAATAGCCAGTAAGAAGTAGTACAATTCAAGTTTTAGGTATTGATTATTGACTTTTTAGCTGGCTTTGGTACCTTGGACATGAGCTAGGACCTTAAGATTCTGCATGAAAGGAGGACTAGCAGCCGAGTTGCACGGGAAAATGTGAAAAGTGTTCATATGTAGTAAAAACCTGAGAAATCCGTCCGTTTTCGTCATTTGTTATCGAATCGACTTAAAGCCAGATCGTCAAATTGGCCGCTCTTCTCTCTGAAACGGTTGTACATATCGTCTGCAAAGCTATGTCGCGTGCTGCGGTATGCGGAGACACTAAAAGCACCATAGTAGAACACAGATCAAGCTTCTAAGTTGATGTAATAGCCAGTAAGAAGTAGTACAATTCATGTTTTAGGTATTGAATATTGACCTTTTAGCTGGCTTTGGTGCCTTGGACATGAGCTAGGACCTTAAGATTCTGCATGAAAGGAGGACTAGCAGCCGAGTTGCACGGGAGAATGTGAAAAGTGTACATATGTAGTAAAAACCTGAGACATCCGTCCGTTTTCGTCATTTGTTATCGAATCGACTTAAAGCCACATCGTCACATTGGCCGCTCTTCTCTCTGAAACGGTTGTACTTATCGTCTGCAAAACTATGTCGCGTGCTGCGGTATGCGGAGAAACTAAAAGCACCGTAGTAGAACACAGATGAAGCTTCTAAGTTAATGTATTAGCCAGTAAGAAGTAGTACAATTCAAGTTTTAGGTATTGATTATTGCCTTTTTAGCTGGCTTTGGTGCCTTGGACATGAGCTAGGACCTTAAGATTCTGCATGAAAGGAGGACTAGCAGCCAAGTTGCACGGGAGAATGTGAAAAGTGTTCATATGTAGTAAAAACCTGAGAAATCCGTCCGTTTTCGTCATTTGTTATCGAATCGACTTAAAGCCAGATCGTCACATTGGCCGCTCTTCTCTCTGAAACGGTTGTACTTATCGTCTGCAAAACTATGTCGCGTGCTGCGGTATGCGGAGAAACTAAAAGCACCGGAGTAGAACACAGATGAAGCTTCTAAGTTGATGTAATAGCCAGTAAGAAGTAGTAGAATTCAAGTTTTAGGTATCGATTATTGACTTTTTAGCTGGCTTTGGTGCCGTGGACATGAGCTAGGACCTTAAGATTCTGCATGAAAGGAGGACTAGCAGCCGAGTTGCACGGGAGGATGTGAAAAGTGTTCATATGTAGTAAAAACCTGAGAAATCCGTTCGTTTTCCTCATTTGTTATCGAATCGACTTAAAGCCAGATCGTCACATTAGCCGCTCTTCTCTCTGAAACGGTTGTACTTATCGTCTGCAAAGCTATGTCGTGAGCTGTGGTATGCGGAGACACTAAAATCACCATAGTAGGAAGAGATGAAGCATCTAAGTTCATGTAATAGCCAGTAAGAAGTAATCCAATTCAAGTTTTGGGTATCGATTATTGACTTTTTGCTGGCTTTGGTGCCTTGGACATGAGCTAGGACCTTAAGATTCTGCATGAAAGGAGGACTAGCAGCCGAGTTGCACGGGACAATGTGAAAAGTGTTCATATGCAGTAAAAACCTGAGACATCCGTCCGTTTTCGTCATTTGTTATCGAATCGACTTAAAGCCAGATCGTCACATTGACCGCTCTGCTCTCTGAAACGGTTGTACTTATCGTCTGCAAAGCTATGTCGCGTACTGCGGTATTCGGTTGACACTAAAAGCACCATAGTAGAACACAGATGAAGCTTCTAAAATGATGTAATAGCCAGTAAGAAATAGTACAATTCAAGTTTTAGGTATCGGTTATTGACTTTTTAGCTGGCTTTGGTGCGTTGGACATGAGCTAGGACCTTAAGATTCTGCATGAAAGGAGGACTAGCAGCCGAGTTGCACGGGAGAATGTGAAAAGTGTTCATATGTAGTAAAAAAATGAGAAATCCGTCCGTTTTCGTCATTTGATATCGAATCGACTTAGAGCCAGATCGACACATTGGCCGCTCTTCTCTCTGAAACGGTTGTACTTATCGTCTACAAAGCTATGTCGCGTGCTGCGTTATGCGGAGACACTAAAAGCACCATAGTAGAACACAGATGAAGCTTCTAAGTTGATGTAATAGCCAGTAAGAAGTAGTACAATTCAAGTTTTAGGTATCGATTACTGACTTTTTAGCTGGCTTTGGTGCCTTGGACATGAGGTAGGACCTTAAGATTCTGCATGAAAGGAGGACTAGCAGCCGAGTTGCACGGGAGAATGTGAAAAGTGTTCATATGTAGTAAAAACCTGAGAAATCCGTCCGTTTTCGTCATTTGTTATCGAATCGACTTAAAGCCAGATCGTCACATTGGCCGCTCTTCTCTCTGAAACGGTTGTACTTATCGTCTGCAAAGCTATGTCGCGTGCTGCGGTATGCGGAGACACTAAAAGCACCATAGTAGAACACAGATCAAGCTTCTAAGTTGATGTAATAGCCAGTAAGAAGTAGTACAATTCAAGTCTTAGGTATCGATTATTGACTTTTTAGCTGGCTTTGGTGCCTTGGACATGAGCTAGGACCTTAAGATTCTGCATGAAAGGAGGACTAGCAGCCGAGTTGCACGGGACAATGTGAAAAGTGTTCATATGCAGTAAAAACCTGAGACATCCGTCCGTTTTCGTCATTTGTTATCGATTCGACTTAAAGCCAGATCGTCACATTGGCCGCTCTTCTCTCTGAAACGGTTGTACTTATCGTCTGCAAAGCTATGTCGCGTGCTGCGGTATGCTGAGACACTACAAGCACCATAGTAGAACACAGATGAAGCTTCTAAGTTGATGTAATATCCAGTAAGAAGTAGTACAATTCAAGTTTTAGGTATTGAATATTGAATTTTTAGCTGGCTTTGGTGCCTTGGACATGAGCTAGGACCTTAAGATTCTGCATGAAAGGAGGACTAGCAGCCGAGTTGCACGGGAGATTAGGTTAGATTAGATTAGTTTAGATTAATACTTGTTCCATAGATCATGAATACGACACTTCGTAATGATGTAGAACGTGTCAGGTTAATAAAAGATGTCTGTACAAGAAATTACATTACACAAAATATTGCATGACACTAATGAATAAGTTTTTTTTTCTTTTTTTTTTATACTTACTTTATATCTAAAAATTCAGCCAATGAGTAGAAGGAGTTGTCATCTAGAAATTCTTTTAATTTATTTTTAAATGTTAGTTGGCTATCTGTCAGGCTTTTGATGCTGTTTGGTAGGTGCCCAAAGACTTTTGTGGCAGCATAATTTACCCCTTTCTGTGCCAAAGTCAGATTTAACCCTGCATAGTGAAGATCATCCTTTCTCCTGGTGTTATAGGTATGCACACTGCTATTACTTTTGAATTGGGTTGGATTATTATCAACAAATTTCATAAGGGAATATATATACTGTGAGGTTACTGTGAGGATCCCTAGATCCTTAAATAGATGTCTGCAGGATGACCGTGGGTGGGCTCCAGCAATTATTCTGATTACACGTTTTTTGTGCAATGAATACTTTTCTACTCAACGATGAATTACCCCAGAATATGATGCCATACGAAAGCAGTGAATGAAAGTAGGCATAGTAAGCTAATTTACTGAGATTCTTATCATCAAAATTTGCAATAACCCTAATAGCATACATAGCTGAACTCAGACGTTTCAGCAGACCATCAATGTGTTGCTTCCAGTTTAACCTCTCATCAATGGACACACCTAAAAATTTTGAAAATTCTACCTTAGCTACAGACTTCTGTTCAAATTCTATATTTATTACTGGAGTTGTGCCATTTACTGTACGGAACTGTATATACTGTGTTTTATCAAAATTTAAAGAGAGTCCGTTTGCTGAGAACCACTTAATAATTTTGTGAAAAACATCATTTACAATTACATCACTTAGTTCTTGGTTTTTGGATGTTATTACTATACTTGTATCATCAGCAAAAAGAACTAACTTTGCATCTTCATCAATGTGGAATGGTAAGTCATTAATGTATATCAAGAACAGTAAAGGACCTAAGACCGAACCCTGTGGGACCCCGTGCTTGATAGCACCCCAGTTTGAGGGATCAGCTGTTTTAACATTACACGAACCACTTATTTCAACTTTCTGCATTCTTCCAGTTAAGTATGAATTAAACCATTTGTGCACTGCCCCACTCAAACCATAATGATTTAGCTTATCTAAAAGAATTCCATGATTTACACAATCAAAGGCCTTTGAGAGATCACAAAAAATACCAATGGGTGATGTCCGGTTATTCAGAGCATTTAATATTTGATCAGTGAAAGCATATATAGCATTTTCTGTTGAAAAGCCTTTCTGAAAACCAAACTGACATTTTGTTAGTACTTTATTTTTACAAATATGGGAGGCTACTCTTGAACACATTACTTTCTCAAAAATTTTTGATAGAGCTGTCAGAAGAGAGATTGGGCGGTAGTTGTTGACATCCGACATATCCCCCTTTTTATGCAATGGTTTTACAATGGCATATTTCAGTCTATCAGGGAAAACACCCTGCTCCAAAGAGCTATTACATACGTGGCTGAGAATTCTACTTATCTGTGGGGAACAAGCTTTAAGTACTTTGCTGGAAATGCCATCAATTCCGTAAGAGCTTTTACTTTTCAGTGAGTTTATTATTTTACTGATTTCAGAGGGAGAGGTTGGTGGAATTACAGCTGTTTCAAACTGTGCAGGTATGGCCTCTTCTATTAATAGCCTTGCCTCTTCTAGTGAAGATCTAGATCCTATTTTCTCCACAACATTTAAAAAATGATTATTCAAAATATTTTCAATTTCTGATTGTTTGTTAGTGCACTTGTCATTCAATTTTATTGCACTAAAGTCTTCCTGTGCTCTTGGTTGCCCTGTTTCCCTTTCAATAATATTCCAAATTGCTTTAATTTTATTATCAGAGTTACTGATCTCAGACATGATACACATGCTTCTGAACTTTTTAATAACTTTTCTTAGTACCGCACAATAGTTTTTATAATATTGAACAATTTCGGGGTCAGTACTCCATCTTGCTGTTAGATACAGTTCTCTTTTGCGGTTGCAAGATATTCTTATTCCTTTAGTTAGCCAAGGTTTTTTATATGTTTTCTTGGAATTATGTTTAACTATTTTCTTGGGAAAACAACTTTCAAATACCCTTAAAAATGTATTGTGAAATAAGTTATATTTCAAGTTTGCATCGGGTTCCTTATACACTTCATCCCAGTCTAGCTGCTGTAGGCTTTCCCTAAAGTTTGCAATATTTATATTGTTAATTGAACGCACTGCTTTGAAAGTCTGATTTATTATACTGCATGGAGCTATGTCATGTACTGTAACAAGCTGTGCACTATGATCTGAAAGACCATTCTCAACAGGATAAGCATTTATGTCCTTAAACTTATCTTGGTCTATAAAAAAGTTATCTATCAATGTACTGCTGTTCTTTGTTATCCGAGTAGGAAACTCAATGACGGAGCTCAAATTGAAAGAACTGAGTAATACTAAAAGGTCATTCTTCCTATTACACTCTTTCAGGGAATCAACATTGAAATCCCCACAAATGATAATTTGCTTCCCCCTGTCTGACAGATAGCACAACAAAGCATCCAAGTTTTCCAGAAATAGCTGGAAATTCCCTGAGGGGGACCTATACACTGTTACAATTATGAAAGTGCCATCCTTTAGTTTAAGTTCAGTGGCACATGCTTCCATATGTTGCTCTACACAAAATTTTTTAGTTTCTAAATTTTTTGCACTGTGGAAGCTTTTGACATATATGGCAACTCCTCCTCTCATCATATTATCTCTACTTACATGTGCAGCTAATTTGTACCCATTGATGCTAACCTTTTGCATATCAGTGACAACGTGATGCTCAGACAGGCATAGTATATCTATTACATTCTTGGTTTCTATATCTTCTAAACAAAGCAGAAGCTCATCAATTTTATTCTTCAAGCCCCCAATATTTTGATGAAATATACTAACAGTATTTTTCACTTTACTTTTGTGAGTATCTTGAACTTTTTTAACATCTTTAGTACTTTTATTCTTCAATCCCCCAATATTTTGATGAAATATACTAACATTATTTTTCACTTTACTTTTGTGAGTATCTTGAACTTTTTTAACATCTTTAGTACTTGTGTGAAAAGTGTTCATATGTAGTAAAAAAATGAGAAATCCGTGCGTTTTCGTCATTTATTATCGAATCGACTTAAAGCCAGATCGTCACATTGGCCGATCTTCTCTCTGAAACGGATGTACTTATCGTCTGCAAAGCTATGTCGCGTGCTGCGGTATGCTGAGACACTAAAAGCACCATAGTAGAACACAGATCAAGCTTCTAAGTTGATGTAATAGCCAGTAAGAAGTAGTACAATTCAAGTTTTAGGTATTGAATATTGACCTTTTAGCTGGCTTTGGTGCTTTGGACATGAGCTAGGACCTTAAGATTCTGCATGAAAGGAGGACTAGCAGCCGAGTTGCAGGGAAGAATGTGAAAAGTGTTCATATGTAGTAAAAACCTGAGAAATCCGTCCGTTTTGGTCATTTGTTATCGAATCGACTTAAAGCCACATCGTCACATTGGCCGCTCTTCTCTCTGAAACGCTTGTACTTATCGTCTGCAAAGCTATGTCGCGTGCTGCGGTATGTGGAGACACTAAAAGCACCATAGTAGAACACAGATGAAGCTTCTAAGTTGATGTAATAGCCAGTAAGAAGTAGTACAATTCAAGTTTTAGGTATCGATTATTGACTTTTTAGCTGGCTTTGGTGCCTTGGACATGAGCTAGGACCTTAAGATTCTGCATGAAAGGAGGACTAGCAGCCGAGCTGCACGGGAGAATGTGAAAAGTGTTCATATGTAGTAAAAACCTGAGAAATCCGTCCGTTTTCGTCATTTGTTATCGAATCGACTTAAAGCCAGATCGTCACATTGGCCGACCTTCTCTCTGAAACGGATGTACTTATCGTCTGCAAAGCTATGTCGCGTGCTGCGGTATGCTGAGACACTAAAAGCACCATAGTAGAACACAGATGAAGCTTCTAAGTTGATGTAATAGTTAGTAAGAAGTAGTACAATTCAAATTTTAGGTATTGAATATTGACCTTTTAGCTGGCTTTGGTGCCTTGGACATGAGCTAGGACCTTAAGATTCTGCATGAAAGGAGGACTAGCAGCCGAGTAGCACGGGAGAATGTGAAAAGTGTTCATATGTAGTAAAAACCTGAGACATCCGTCCGTTTTCGTCATTTGTTATTGAATCGACTTAAAGCCACATCGTCACATTGGCCGCTCTTCTCTCTCAAACGGTTGTACTTATCGTCTACAAAACTATGTCGCGTGCTGCGGTATGCGGAGAAACTAAAAGCACCGTAGTAGAACACAGATGAAGCTTCTAAGTTGATGTATTAGCCAGTAAGAAGTAGTACAATTCAAGTTTTAGGTATTGATTATTGACTTTTTAGCTGGCTTTGGTGCCTAGGACATGAGCTAGGACGTTAAGATTCTGCATGAAAGGAGGACTAGCAGCCAAGTTGCACGGGAGAATGTGAAAAGTGTTCATATGTAGTAAAAACCTGAGAAATCCGTCCGTTTTCGTCATTTGTTATCGAATCGACTTAAAGCCAGATCGTCACATTGGCCGCTCTTCTCTCTGAAACGGTTGTACTTATCGTCTGCAAAACTATGTCGCGTGCTGCGGTATGCGGAGAAACTAAAAGCAACGTAGTAGAACACAGATGAAGCTTCTAAGTTGATGTAATAGCCAGTAAGAAGCAGTACATTTCAAGTTTTAGGTATTGATTATTGACTTTATAGCTGGCTTTGGTGCCTTGGACATGAGCTAGGACCTTAAGATTCTGCATGAAAGGAGGACTAGCAGCCGAGTTGCACGGGAGAATGTGAAAAGTGTTCATATGTAGTAAAAACCTGAGAAATCCGTTCGTTTTGGTCATTTGTTATCGAATCGACTTAAAGCCAGATCGTCACATTGGCCGCTCTTCTCTCTGAAACGCTTGTACTTATTGTCTGCAAAGCTATGTCGCGTGCTGCGGTGTGTGGAGACACTAAAAGCACCATAGTAGAACACAGATGAAGCTTCTAAGTTGATGTAATAGCCAGTAAGAAGTAGTGGAATTCAAGTATTAGGTATCGATTATTGACTTTTTAGCTGGCTTTGGTGCCTTGGACATGAGCTAGGACCTTAAGATTCTGCATGAAAGGAGGACTAGCAGCCGAGTTGCAGGGGAGAATGTGAAAAGTGTTCATATGTAGTAAAAACCTGAGAAATCCGTTCGTTTTGGTCATTTGTTATCGAATCGACTTAAAGCCAGATCGTCACATTGGCCGCTCTTCTCTCTGAAACGCTTGTACTTATTGTCTGCAAAGCTATGTCGCGTACTGCGGTGTATGGAGACATTAAAGCACCATAGTAGAACACAGATGAAGCTTCTAAGTTGATGTAATAGCCAGTAAGAAGTAGTGGAATTCAAGTTTTAGGTATCGATTATTGACTTTTTAGCTGGCTTTGGTGCCTTGGACATGAGCTAGGACCTTAAGAATCTGCATGAAAGGAGGACTAGCAGCCGAGTTGCACGGGAGAATGTGAAAAGTGTTCATATGTAGTAAAAACCTGAGAAATCCGTCCGTTTTCGTCATTTGTTATCGAATCGACTTAAAGCCAGATCGTCACATTGGCCGACCTTCTCTCTGAAACGGATGTACTTATCGTCTGCAAAGCTATGTCGCGTGCTGCGGTATGCTGAGACACTAAAAGCACCATAGTAGAACACAGATGAAGCTTCTAAGTTGATGTAATAGCCAGTAAGAAGTAGTACAATTCAAGTTTTAGGTATTGAATATTGACCTTTTAGCTGGCTTTGGTGCCTTGGACATGCGCTAGGACCTTAAGATTCTGCATGAAAGGAGGACTAGCAGCCGAGTAGCACGGGAGAATGTGAAAAGTGTTCATATGTAGTAAAAACCTGAGACATCCGTCCGTTTTCGTCATTTGTTATCGAATCGACTTAAAGCCACATCGTCACATTGGCCGCTCTTCTCTCTGAAACGGTTGTACTTATCGTCTACAAAACTATGTCGCGTGCTGCGGTATGCGGAGAAACTAAAAGCACCGTAGTAGAACACAGATGAAGCTTCTAAGTTGATGTATTAGCCAGTAAGAAGTAGTACAATTCAAGTTTTAGGTATTGATTATTGACTTTTTAGCTGGCTTTGGTTGCCTTGGACATGAGCTAGGACCTTAAGATTCTGCATGAAAGGAGGACTAGCAGCCAAGTTGCACGGCAGAATGTGAAAAGTGTTCATATGTAGTAAAAACCTGAGAAATCCGTCCGTTTCCGTCATTTGTTATCGAATCGACTTAAAGCCAGATCGTCACATTGGCCGCTCTTCTCTCTGAAACGGTTGTACTTATCGTCTGCAAAACTATGTCGCGTGCTGCGTTATGCGGAGAAACTAAAAGCAACGTAGTAGAACACAGATGAAGCTTCTAAGTTGATGTAATAGCCAGTAAGAAGCAGTACATTTCAAGTTTTAGGTATTGATTATTGACTTTTTAGCTGGCTTTGGTGCCTTGGACATGAGCTAGGACCTTAAGATTCTGCATGAAAGGAGGAGTAGCAGCCGAGTTGCACGGGAGAATGTGAAAAGTGTTCATATGTAGTAAAAACCTGAGAAATCCGTCCGTGTTCGACATTTGTTATCGAATCGACTTAAAGCCAGATCGTCACATTGGCCGATCTTCTCTCTGAAACGGTTGTACTTATAGTCTGAAAAGCTATGTCGCGTGTTGCCGTAGGCGGAAACAGGAAAAGCACCATAATAGAACACAGATGAAGCTTCTAAGTTGATGTAATAGCCAGTAAGAAGTAGTCCAATTCAAGATTTAGGTATCGATTGTTGACTTTTTAGCTGGCTTTCGTGCCTTGGACATGAGCTAGGACTTTAAGATTCTGCATAAAAGGAGGACTAGCAGCCCAGTTGCACGGGATAATGTGAAAAGTGTTCATATGTAGTAAAAACCTGAGAAATCCGTCCGTTTTCGTCATTTGTTATCGAATCGACTTAAAGCCAGATCGTCACATTGGCCGCTCTTCTCTCTGAAACGGTTGTGCTTATCGTCTGCAAAACTATGTCGCGTGTTGCGGTATGCGGAGACACTAAAAGCACCATAGTAGAACACAGATGAAGCTTCTAAGTTGATGTAATACCCAGTAAGAAGTAGTACATTTCAAGTTTAAGGTATCGATTATTGACTTCTTAGCTGGCTTTGGTGCCTTGGACATGAGCTAGGACCTTAACATTCTTCATGAAAGGAGGACTAGCAGCCGAGTTGCACGGGAGAATGTGAAAAGTGTTCATATGTAGTAAAAACCTGAGAAATCCGTCCGTTTTCGTCATTTGTTATCGAATCGACTTAAAGCCAGATCGTCACATTGGCCGCTCTTCTCTCTGAAACGGTTGTACTTATCGTCTGCAAAGCTATGTCACGTGCTGCGGTATGCGGAGACACTAAAATCACCACAGCAGAACACAGATGAAGCTTCTAAGTTGATGTAATATCCAGTAAGAAGTAGTACAATTCAAGTTTTAGGTATCGATTATTGACTTTTTAGCTGGCTTTGGTTGTTTGGACATGAGCTAGGACCTTAATATTCTGCATGAAAGGTGGACTAGCAGCCGAGTTGCACCGGAGAATGTGAAAAGTGTTCATATGTAGTAAAAACCTGAGAAATCCGTTCGTTTTCGTCATTTGTTATCGAATCGACTTAAAGCCAGATCGTCACATTGGCCGCTCTTCTCTCTGAAACGGTTGTACTTATCGTCTGCAAAGCTATGTCGGGTACTGCGGTATGCTGAGACACTAAAAGCACCATAGTAGAACACAGATCACGCTTCTAAGTTGATGTAATAGCCAGTAAGAAGTAGTACAATTCAAGTTTTAGGTATTGAATATTGACCTTTTAGCTGGCTTTCGTGCCTTGGACATGAGCTAGGACCTTAAGATTCTGCATGAAAGGAGGACTAGCAGCCGAGTTGCACGGGAGAATGTGAAAAGTGTTCATTTGTAGTAATAACCTGAGAAATCCGTCCTATTTCGTCATTTGTTATGGAATCGACTTAAAGCCAGATCGTCACATTGGCCACTCTTCTCTCTGAATCGGTTGTACTTATCGTCTGCAAAGCTATGTCACGTGCTGCGGTATGCGGTGACACTAAAATCACCGCAATTGAACACAGATGAAGCTTCTAAGTTGATGTAATATCCAGGAAGAAGTAGTACAATTTAAGTTTTAGGTATCGATTATCGACTTTTTAGCTGGCTTTGGTGCCTTGGACATGAGCTAGGACCTTAAGATTCTGCATGAAAGGAGGACTAGCAGCCGAGTTGCACGGGAGAATGTGAAAAGTGTTCATATGTAGTAAAAAACCTGAGAAATCCGACCGTTTTCGTCATTTGTTATCGAATCGACTTAAAGCCAGATCGTCACATTGGCCGCTCTTCTCTCTGAAACGGTTGTACTTATCGTCTGCAAAGCTATGTCACGTGCTGCGGTATGCGGAGACACTAAAATCACCACAGCAGAACACAGATGAAGCTTCTAAGTTGATGTAATATCCAGTAAGAAGTAGTACAATTCAAGTTTTAGGTATCGATTATTGACTTTTTAGCTGGCTTTGGTTGTTTGGACATGAGCTAGGACCTTAATATTCTGCATGAAAGGTGGACTAGCAGCCGAGTTGCACCGGAGAATGTGAAAAGTGTTCATATGTAGTAAAAACCTTAGAAATCCGTCCGTTTTCGTCATTTGTTATCGAATCGACTTAAAGCCAGATCGTCACATTGGCCGCTCTTCTCTCTGAAACGATTGTACTTATCGTCTGCAAAGCTATGTCGGGTACTGCGGTATGCTGAGACACTAAAAGCACCATAGTAGAACACAGATCACGCTTCTAAGTTGATGTAATAGCCAGTAAGAAGTAGTACAATTCAAGTTTTAGGTATTGAATATTGACCTTTTAGCTGGCTTTCGTGCCTTGGACATGAGCTAGGACCTTAATATTCTGCATGAAAGGTGGACTAGCAGCCGAGTTGCACCGGAGAATGTGAAAAGTGTTCATATGTAGTAAAAACCTGAGAAATCCGTTCGTTTTCGTCATTTGTTATCGAATCGACTTAAAGCCAGATCGTCACATTGGCCGCTCTTCTCTCTGAAACGGTTGTACTTATCGTCTGCAAAACTATGTCGCGTGCTGCGGTATGCGGAGACACTAAAAGCACCGTAGTAGAACACAGATGAAGCTTCTAAGTTGATGTAATAGCCAGTAAGAAGTAGTAAATTTCAAGTATAAGGTACTGAATATTGGATTTTTAGCTGGCTTTGGTGCCTTGGACATGAGCTAGGACCTTAAGATTCTGCATGAAAGGAGGACTAGCAGCCGAGTTGCACGGGAGAATGTGAAAAGTGTTCATATGTAGTAAAAACCTAAGAAATCCGTCCGTTTTCGTCATTTGTTATCGAATCGACTTAAAGCCAGATCGTCACATTGGCCGCTCTTCTCTGTGAAACGGATGTACTTATCGTCTGCAAAGCTATGTCACGTGCTGCGGTATGCGGAGACACTAAAAGCACCATGGTAGAACACAGATCAAGCTTCTAAGTTGATGTAATAGCCAGTAAGAAGTAGTAAATTTCAAGTATTAGGTACTGAATATTGAAATTTTAGCTGTCTTTGGTGCCTTGGACATGAGCTAGGACCTTAATATTCTGCATGAAAGGAGGACTAGCAGCCGAGTTGCACGGGAGAATGTGAAAACTGTTCAAATGTAGTAAAAACCTGAGAAATCCGTCCGTTTTCGTCATTTGTTATCGAATCGACTTAAAGCCAGATCGTCACATTGGCCGCTCTTCTCTGTGAAACGGATGTACTTATCGTCTGCAAAGCTATGTCGCGTGCTGCGGTATGCGGAGACACTAAAAGCACCGTAGTAGAACACAGATGAAGCTTCTAAGTTGATGTAATACCCAGTAAGAAGTAGTACAATTCAAGTTTAAGGTATCGATTATTGACTTTTTAGCTGGCTTTGGTCCCTTGGACATGAGTTAGGACCTTAACATTCTTCATGAAAGGAGGACTAGCAGCCGAGTTGCACGGGAGAATGTGAAAAGTGTTCATATGTAGTAAAAACCTTAGAAATCCATCCGTTTTCGTCATTTGTTATCGAATCGACTTAAAGCCAGATCGTCACAATTGGGCGCTCTTCTCTCTGAAACGGTAGTACTTATCGTCTGCAAAACTATGTCGCTTGCTGCGGTATGCGGAGAAACTAAAAGCAACGTAGTAGAACACAGATGAAGCTTCTAAGTTGATGTAATAGCCAGTAAGAAGTAGTACAATTCAAGTTTTACGTATTGATTATTGACTTTTTAGCTGGCTTTGGTGCCTTGGACATGAGCTAGGACCTTAGGATTCTGCATGAAAGGAGGACTAGCAGCCGAGTTGCTCGGGAGAATGTGAAAAGTGTTCAAATGTAGTAAAAACCTGAGAAATCCGTCCGTTTTCGTCATTTGTTATCGAATCGACTTAAAGCCAGATCGTCACATTGGCCGCTCTTCTCTCTGAAACGGTTGTACTTACCGTCTGCGAAGCTATGTCGCGTGCTGCGGTATGCGGAGACACTAAAATCACTATAGTAGAACACAGATGAAGCTTCTAAGTTGATGCAATAGCCAGTAAGAAGTAGAACAATTCAAGTTTTAGGTATCGATTATTGACTCTTTAGCTGGCTTCGGTACCTTGGACATGAGCTAGGATCTTAAGATTCTGCATGAAAGGAGGACTAGCAGCCGATTTGCACGTCAGAATGTGAAAAGTGTTCATATGTAGTAAAAACCTGAGAAATCCGTCCGTTTTCGTCATTTGTTATCGAATCGACTTAAAGCCAGATGGTCACATTGGCCGCTCTTCTCTCTGAAACGTTTGTACATATCGTCTGCAAAGCTATGTCGCGTGCAACGGTATGTGGAGACACTAAAATCACCATAGTAGAACACAGATGAAGCATCTAAGTTGATGTAATAGCCAGTCAGAAGTAGTACAATTCAAGTTTTAGGAATCGATTATTGACTTATTAGCTAGCTTTGGTGCCTTGGACATGTGCTAGGACTTTAAGATTCTGCATGTAAGGAGGGCTAGCAGCCGAGTTGCACGGGAGAATGTGAAAAGTGTTCATATGTAGTAAAAACCTGAGAAATCCGTCCGTTTTCGTCATTTGTTATGGAATCGACTTAAAGCCAGATCGTCACATTGGCCGCTCTTCTCTCTGAAACGGTTGTACTTATCGTCTGCAAAGCTATGTCTCGTGCTGCGGGATGCTGAGACACTAAAAGCACCATAGTAGACCACAGATCAAGCTTCTAAGTTGATGTAATAGCCAGTAAGAAGTAGTACAATTCAAGTTTTAGGTATTGAGTATGGACCTTTTAGCTGGCTTTGGTGCCTTGGACATGAGCTAGGACCTTAAGATTCTGCATGAAAGGAGGACTAGCAGCCGAGTTGCACGGGAGAATGTGAAAAGTGTTCATATGTAGTAATAACCTGAGAAATCCGTCCTTTTTCTTCTTTTGTTGACGAATCGACTTAAAGCCAGATCGTCACATTGGCCGCTCTTCTCTCTGAAACGGTTGTACGTATCGTCTGCAAAGCTATGTCACGTGCTGCGGTATGAGGAGACACTAAAATCACCACAGTAGAACACAGATGAAGCTTCTAAGTTGATGTAATATCGAGTAAGAAGTAGTACAATTCAAGTTTTAGGTATCGATTATTGACTTTTTAGCTGGCTTTGGTGCCTTGGACATGAGCTAGGACCTTAACATTCTTCATGAAAGGAGGACTAGCAGCCGAGTTGCACGGGAGAATGTTAAAAGTGTTCATATGTAGTAAAAACCTGAGAAATCCGTCCGTTTTCGTCATTTGTTATGGAATCGACTTAAAGCCAGATCGTCACATTGGCCGCTCTTCTCTCTGAAACGGTTGTACATATCGTCTGCAAAGCCATGTCGCGTACTGCGGTATTCGGAGACACTAAAAGCACGATAGTAGAACACAGATGAAGCTTCTAAGATGATGTAATAGCCAGTAAGAAGAAGTACAGTTCAAGTTTTAGGTATCGGTTATTGACTTTTTAGCTGGCTTTGGTGCCTTGGACATGAGCTAGGACCTTAAGATTCTGCATGAAAGGAGGACTAGCAGCCGAGTTGCACGGGAGAATGTGAAAAGTGTTCATATGTAGTACAAACCTGAGAAATCCGTCCGTTTTCGTCATTTGTTATCGAATTGACTTAAAGCCAGATCGTCACATTGACCGCTCTTCTCTCTGAAACGGTTGTACTTGTCGTCTGCAAAGCTATGTCACGTGCTGCGGTATGTGGAGACACTAAAATCACCACAGTAGAACACAGATGAAGCTTCTAAGTTGATGTAATAGCCAGTAAGAAGTAGTAAATTTCAAGTATTAGGTACTGAATATTGAAATTTTAGCTGTCTTTGGTGCCTTGGACATGAGCTAGGACCTTAATATTCTGCATGAAAGGAGGACTAGCAGCCGAGTTGCACGGGAGAATGTGAAAACTGTTCAAATGTAGTAAAAACCTGAGAAATCCGTCCGTTTTCGTCATTTGTTATCGAATCGACTTAAAGCCAGATCGTCACATTGGCCGCTCTTCTCTGTGAAACGGATGTACTTATCGTCTGCAAAGCTATGTCGCGTGCTGCGGTATGCGGAGACACTAAAAGCACCGTAGTAGAACACAGATGAAGCTTCTAAGTTGATGTAATACCCAGTAAGAAGTAGTACAATTCAAGTTTAAGGTATCGATTATTGACTTTTTAGCTGGCTTTGGTCCCTTGGACATGAGTTAGGACCTTAACATTCTTCATGAAAGGAGGACTAGCAGCCGAGTTGCACGGGAGAATGTGAAAAGTGTTCATATGTAGTAAAAACCTTAGAAATCCATCCGTTTTCGTCATTTGTTATCGAATCGACTTAAAGCCAGATCGTCACAATTGGGCGCTCTTCTCTCTGAAACGGTAGTACTTATCGTCTGCAAAACTATGTCGCTTGCTGCGGTATGCGGAGAAACTAAAAGCAACGTAGTAGAACACAGATGAAGCTTCTAAGTTGATGTAATAGCCAGTAAGAAGTAGTACAATTCAAGTTTTACGTATTGATTATTGACTTTTTAGCTGGCTTTGGTGCCTTGGACATGAGCTAGGACCTTAAGATTCTGCATGAAAGGAGGACTAGCAGCCGAGTTGCACGGGAGAATGTGAAAAATGTTCATATGTAGTAAAAAAATGAGACATCCGTCCGTTTTCGTCATTTGTTATCGAATCGACTTAAAGCCACATCGTCACATTGGCCGCTCTTCTCTCTGAAACGGTTGTACTTATCGTCTGCAAAACTATGTCGCGTGCTGCGGTATGCGGAGAAGCTAAAAGCACCGTAGTAGAACACAGATGAAGCTTCTAAGTTGATGTAATAGCCAGTAAGAAGTAGTACTATTCATGTTTTAGGTATTGATTATTGACTTTTAAGCTGGTTTTGGCGCCTTGGACATGAGCTAGGACCTTAATATTCTGCATGAAAGGAAGACTAGCAGCCGAGTTGCACGGGAGAATGTGAAAAGTGTTCATATGTAGTAAAAACCTTAGAAATCCGTCCGTTTTCGTCATTTGTTATTGAATCGACTTAAAGCCAGATCGTCACATTAGTCGCTCTTCTCTCTGAAACGGTTGTACTTGTCGTCTGCAAAGCTATGTCACGTGCTGCGGTATGCGGAGAAACTAAAATCATCGCAGTAGAACACAGATGAAGCTTCTAAGATGATGTAATAGCCAGTAAGAAGAAGTACAGTTCAAGTTTTAGGTATCGGTTATTGACTTTTTAGCTGGCTTTGGTGCCTTGGACATGAGCTAGGACCTTAAGATTCTGCATGAAAGGAGGACTAGCAGCCGAGTTGCACGGGAGAATGTGAAAAGTGTTCATATGTAGTACAAACCTGAGAAATCCGTCCGTTTTCGTAATTTGTTATCGAATTGACTTAAAGCCAGATCGTCACATTGACCGCTCTTCTCTCTGAAACGGTTGTACTTGTCGTCTGCAAAGCTATGTCACGTGCTGCGGTATGTGGAGACACTAAAATCACCACAGTAGAACACAGATGAAGCTTCTAAGTTGATGTAATAGCCAGTAAGAAGTAGTACAATTCAAGTTTTAGGTATTGAATATTGACCATTTTGCTGGCTTTGGTGCCTTGGACATGTGCTAGGACCTTAAGATTCTGCATAAAAGGAGGACAAGCAGCCGAGTTGCACGGGAGAATGTGAAAAGTGTTCATATGTAGTAAAAACCTGAGAAATCCGTCAGTTTTCGTCATTTGTTATCGAATCGACTTAAAGCCAGATCGGCACATTGGCCGCTCTTCTCTCTGAAACGGTTGTACTTATCGTCTGCAAAGCTATGTCGCGTACTGCGGTACTCGGAGACACTAAAAGCACCATAGTAGAACACAGATGAAGCTTCTAAGATGAAGTAATAGCCAGTAAGAAGAAGTACAATTCAAGTTTTAGGTATCGGTTATTGACTTTTTAGCTGGCTTTGGTGCCTTGGACATGAGCTAGGACCTTAAGATTCTGCATGTAAGGAGGACTAGCAGCCGAGTTGCACGGGAGAATGTGAAAAGTGTTCATATGTAGTACAAACCTGAGAAATCCGTCCGTTTTCGTCATTTGTTATCGAATCGACTTAAAGCCACATCGTCACATTGGCCGCTCTTCTCTCTGAAACGGTTGTACTTATCGTCTGCAAAGCTATGTCGCGTACTGCGGTATTCGGAGACACTAAAAGCAACATAGTAGAACACAGATAAAGCTTCTAAGATGATGTAATAGCCAGTAAGAAGTAGTACAATTCAAGTTTTAGGTATTGAATATTGACCTTTTAGTTGGCTTTGGTGCCTTGGACATGAGCTAGGACCTTAAGATTCTGCATGAAAGGAGGACTAGCAGCCGAGTTGCACGGGAGAATGTGAAAAATGTTCATATGTAGTAAAAAAATGAGACATCCGTCCGTTTTCGTCATTTGTTATCGAATCGACTTAAAGCCACATCGTCACATTGGCCGCTCTTCTCTCTGAAACGGTTGTACTTATCGTCTGCAAAACTATGTCGCGTGCTGCGGTATGCGGAGAAGCTAAAAGCACCGTAGTAGAACACAGATGAAGCTTCTAAGTTGATGTAATAGCCAGTAAGAAGTAGTACTATTCATGTTTTAGGTATTGATTATTGACTTTTAAGCTGGTTTTGGTGCCTTGGACATGAGCTAGGACCTTAATATTCTGCATGAAAGGAAGACTAGCAGCCGAGTTGCACGGGAGAATGTGAAAAGTGTTCATATGTAGTAAAAACCTTAGAAATCCGTCCGTTTTCGTCATTTGTTATTGAATCGACTTAAAGCCAGATCGTCACATTAGTCGCTCTTCTCTCTGAAACGGTTGTACTTGTCGTCTGCAAAGCTATGTCACGTGCTGCGGTATGCGGAGAAACTAAAATCATCGCAGTAGAACACAGATGAAGCTTCTAAGTTGATGTAATAGCCAGTAAGAAGTAGTACAATTCAAGTTTTAGGTATTGAATATTGACCTTTTTGCTGGCTTTGGTGCCTTGGACATGTGCTAGGACCTTAAGATTCTGCATGAAAGGAGGACTAGCAGCCGAGTTGCACGGGAGAATGTGAAAAGTGTTCATATGTAGTACAAACCTGAGAAATCCGTCCGTTTTCGTCATTTGTTATCGAATCGACTTAAAGCCAGATCGTCACATTGGCCGCTCTTCTCTCTGAAACGGTTGTACATATCGTCTGCAAAGCCATGTCGCGTACTGCGGTATTCGGAGACACTAAAAGCACGATAGTAGAACACAGATGAAGCTTCTAAGATGATGTAATAGCCAGTAAGAAGAAGTACAATTCAAGTTTTAGGTATCGGTTATTGACTTTTTAGCTGGCTTTGGTGCCTTGGACATGAGCTAGGACCTTAAGATTCTGCATGAAAGGAGGACTAGCAGCCGAGTTGCACGGGAGAATGTGAAAAGTGTTCATATGTAGTACAAACCTGAGAAATCCGTCCGTTTTCGTCATTTGTTATCGAATCGACTTAAAGCCAGATCGTCACATTGGCCGCTCTTCTCTCTGAAACGGTGGTACTTATCGTCTGCAAAGCTATGTCGCGTGTTGCCGTAGGCGGAAACAGGAAAAGCACCATAATAGAACACAGATGAAGCTTCTAAGTTGATGTAATACCCAGTAAGAAGTAGTCCAATTCAAGTTTTAGGTATCGATTATTGACTTTTTAGCTGGCTTAGGTGCCTTGGACATGAGCTAGGACTTTAAGATTCTGCATAAAAGGAGGACTAGCAGCCCAGTTGCACGGGAGAATGTGAAAAGTGTTCATATGTAGTAAAAACCTGAGACATCCGTCCGTTTTCGTCATTTGTTATCGAATTGACTTAAAGCCAGATCGTCACTTTTTCCGCTCTTCTCTCTGAAACGGTTGTACTTATCGTCTGCAAAGCTATGTCGCGTGCTGCGGTATGCGGAGACACTAAAAGCACCATAGTAGAACACAGATGATGCTTCTAAGTTGATGTAATAGCCAGTAAGAAGTAGTACAATTCAAGTTTTAGGTATCGGTTATTGACTTTTTACCCTTCTTTGGTGCCTTGGACACGAGCTAGGAACTTAAGATTTTGCATGAAGGAGGACTAGCAGCCGAGTTGCACGGGAGAATGTGAAAAGTGTTCATATGAAGTAAAACCTGAGAAATAAGTCCGTTTTCGTCATTTGTTATCGAATCGACTTAAAGCCAGATCGTCACATTGGCCGCTCTTCTCTCTGAAACGGTTGTACTTATCGTCTGCAAAGCTATGTCGCGTACTGCGGTACTCGGAGACACTAAAAGCACCATAGTAGAACACAGATGAAGCTTCTAAGATGATGTAATAGCCAGTAAGAAGAAGTACAATTCAAGTTTTAGGTATCGGTTATTGACTTTTTAGCTGGCTGTGGTGCCTTGGACATGAGCTAGGACTTTAAGATTCTGCATGAAAGGAGGACTAGCAGCCGAGTTGCACGGGAGAATGTGAAAAGTGTTCATATGTAGTACAAACCTGAGAAATCCGTCCGTTTTCGTCATTTGTTATCGAATCGACTTAAAGCCAGATCGTCACATTGGCCGCTCTTCTCTCTGAAACGGTTGTACTTATCGTCTGCAAAGCTATGTCGCGTACTGCGGTATTCGGAGACACTAAAAGCACCGTAGTAGGACACAGATGAAGCTTCTAAGATGATGTAATAGCCAGTAAGAAGTAGTACAATTCAAGTTTTAGGTATTGAATATTGACCTTTTAGTTGGCTTTGGTGCCTTGGACATGAGCTAGGACCTTAAGATTCTGCATGAAAGGAGCACTAGCAGCCGAGTTGCACCGGAGAATGTGAAAAATGTTCATATGTAGTAAAAAAATGAGACATCCGTCCGTTTTCGTCACTTGTAATCGAATCGACTTAAAGCCACATCGTCACATTGGCCGCTCTTCTCTCTGAAACGGTTGTACTTATCGTCTGCAAAACTATGTCGCGTGCTGCGGTATGCGGAGAAGCTAAAAGCACCATAGTAGACCACAGATCAAGCTTCTAAGTTGATGTAATAGCCAGTAAGAAGTAGTACAATTCAAGTTTTAGGTATTGAGTATGGACCTTTTAGCTGGCTTTGGTGCCTTGGACATGAGCTAGGACCTTAAGATTCTTCATGAAAGGAGGACTAGCAGCCGAGTTGCACGGGAGAATGTGAAAAGTGTTCATATGTAGTAAAAACCTGAGAAATCCGTCCGTTTTCGTCATTTGTTATGGAATCGACTTAAAGCCAGATCGTCACATTGGCCTCTCTTCTCTCTGAAACGGTTGTACTTATCGTCTGCAAAGCTATGTCACGTGCTGCGGTATGCGGAGAAACTAAAATCATCACAGTAGAACACAGATGAAGCTTCTAAGTTGATGTAATAGCCAGTAAGAAGTAGTACAATTCAAGTTTTAGGTATTGAATATTGACCTTTTTGCTGGCTTTGGTGCCTTGGACATGTGCTAGGACCTTAAGATTCTGCATGAAAGGAGGACTAGCAGCCGAGTTGCACGGGAGAATGTGAAAAGTGTCCATATGTAGTACAAACCTGAGAAATCCGTCCGTTTTCGTCATTTGTTATCGAATCGACTTAAAGCCAGATCGGCACATTGGCCGCTCTTCTCTCTGAAACGGTTGTACTTATCGTCTGCAAAGCTATGTCGCGTACTGCGGTACTCGGAGACACTAAAAGCACCATAGTAGAACACAGATGAAGCTTCTAAGATGAAGTAATAGCCAGTAAGAAGAAGTACAATTCAAGTTTTAGGTATCGGTTATTGACTTTTTAGCTGGCTTTGGTGCCTTGGACATGAGCTAGGACCTTAAGATTCTGCATGAAAGGAGGACTAGCAGCCGAGTTGCACGGGAGAATGTGAAAAGTGTTCATATGTAGTACAAACCTGAGAAATCCGTCCGTTTTCGTCATTTGTTATCGAATCGACTTAAAGCCACATCGTCACATTGGCCGCTCTTCTCTCTGAAACGGTTGTACTTATCGTCTGCAAAGCTATGTCGCGTACTGCGGTATTCGGAGACACTAAAAGCACCATAGTAGAACACAGATAAAGCTTCTAAGATGATGTAATAGCCAGTAAGAAGTAGTACAATTCAAGTTTTAGGTATTGAATATTGACCTTTTAGTTGGCTTTGGTGCCTTGGACATGAGCTAGGACCTTAAGATTCTGCATGAAAGGAGGACTAGCAGCCGAGTTGCACGGGAGAATGTGAAAAATGTTCATATGTAGTAAAAAAATGAGACATCCGTCCGTTTTCGTCATTTGTTATCGAATCGACTTAAAGCCACATCGTCACATTGGCCGCTCTTCTCTCTGAAACGGTTGTACTTATCGTCTGCAAAACTATGTCGCGTGCTGCGATATGCGGAGAAGCTAAAAGCACCGTAGTAGAACACAGATGAAGCTTCTAAGTTGATGTAATAGCCAGTAAGAAGTAGTACTATTCATGTTTTAGGTATTGATTATTGACTTTTAAGCTGGTTTTGGTGCCTTGGACATGAGCTAGGAACTTAATATTCTGCATGAAAGGAGGACTAGCAGCCGAGTTGCACGGGAGAATGTGAAAAGTGTTCATATGTAGTACAAACCTGAGAAATCCGTCCGTTTTCGTCATTTGTTATCGAATCGACTTAAAGCCAGATCGTCACATTGGCCGCTCTTCTCTCTGAAACGGTTGTACATATCGTCTGCAAAGCCATGTCGCGTACTGCGGTATTCGGAGACACTAAAAGCACGATAGTAGAACACAGATGAAGCTTCTAAGATGATGTAATAGCCAGTAAGAAGAAGTACAATTCAAGTTTTAGGTATCGGTTATTGACTTTTTAGCTGGCTTTGGTGCCTTGGACATGAGCTAGGACCTTAAGATTCTGCATGAAAGGAGGACTAGCAGCCGAGTTGCACGGGAGAATGTGAAAAGTGTTCATATGTAGTACAAACCTGAGAAATCCGTCCGTTTTCGTCATTTGTTATCGAATCGACTTAAAGCCAGATCGTCACATTGGCCGCTCTTCTCTCTGAAACGGTGGTACTTATCGTCTGCAAAGCTATGTCGCGTGTTGCCGTAGGCGGAAACAGGAAAAGCACCATAATAGAACACAGATGAAGCTTCTAAGTTGATGTAATACCCAGTAAGAAGTAGTCCAATTCAAGTTTTAGGTATCGATTATTGACTTTTTAGCTGGCTTAGGTGCCTTGGACATGAGCTAGGACTTTAAGATTCTGCATAAAAGGAGGACTAGCAGCCCAGTTGCACGGGAGAATGTGAAAAGTGTTCATATGTAGTAAAAACCTGAGACATCCGTCCGTTTTCGTCATTTGTTATCGAATTGACTTAAAGCCAGATCGTCACTTTTTCCGCTCTTCTCTCTGAAACGGTTGTACTTATCGTCTGCAAAGCTATGTCGCGTGCTGCGGTATGCGGAGACACTAAAAGCACCATAGTAGAACACAGATGATGCTTCTAAGTTGATGTAATAGCCAGTAAGAAGTAGTACAATTCAAGTTTTAGGTATCGGTTATTGACTTTTTACCCTTCTTTGGTGCCTTGGACACGAGCTAGGAACTTAAGATTTTGCATGAAGGAGGACTAGCAGCCGAGTTGCACGGGAGAATGTGAAAAGTGTTCATATGAAGTAAAACCTGAGAAATAAGTCCGTTTTCGTCATTTGTTATCGAATCGACTTAAAGCCAGATCGTCACATTGGCCGCTCTTCTCTCTGAAACGGTTGTACTTATCGTCTGCAAAGCTATGTCGCGTACTGCGGTACTCGGAGACACTAAAAGCACCATAGTAGAACACAGATGAAGCTTCTAAGATGATGTAATAGCCAGTAAGAAGAAGTACAATTCAAGTTTTAGGTATCGGTTATTGACTTTTTAGCTGGCTGTGGTGCCTTGGACATGAGCTAGGACTTTAAGATTCTGCATGAAAGGAGGACTAGCAGCCGAGTTGCACGGGAGAATGTGAAAAGTGTTCATATGTAGTACAAACCTGAGAAATCCGTCCGTTTTCGTCATTTGTTATCGAATCGACTTAAAGCCAGATCGTCACATTGGCCGCTCTTCTCTCTGAAACGGTTGTACTTATCGTCTGCAAAGCTATGTCGCGTACTGCGGTATTCGGAGACACTAAAAGCACCGTAGTAGGACACAGATGAAGCTTCTAAGATGATGTAATAGCCAGTAAGAAGTAGTACAATTCAAGTTTTAGGTATTGAATATTGACCTTTTAGTTGGCTTTGGTGCCTTGGACATGAGCTAGGACCTTAAGATTCTGCATGAAAGGAGCACTAGCAGCCGAGTTGCACCGGAGAATGTGAAAAATGTTCATATGTAGTAAAAAAATGAGACATCCGTCCGTTTTCGTCACTTGTAATCGAATCGACTTAAAGCCACATCGTCACATTGGCCGCTCTTCTCTCTGAAACGGTTGTACTTATCGTCTGCAAAACTATGTCGCGTGCTGCGGTATGCGGAGAAGCTAAAAGCACCATAGTAGACCACAGATCAAGCTTCTAAGTTGATGTAATAGCCAGTAAGAAGTAGTACAATTCAAGTTTTAGGTATTGAGTATGGACCTTTTAGCTGGCTTTGGTGCCTTGGACATGAGCTAGGACCTTAAGATTCTTCATGAAAGGAGGACTAGCAGCCGAGTTGCACGGGAGAATGTGAAAAGTGTTCATATGTAGTAAAAACCTGAGAAATCCGTCCGTTTTCGTCATTTGTTATGGAATCGACTTAAAGCCAGATCGTCACATTGGCCTCTCTTCTCTCTGAAACGGTTGTACTTATCGTCTGCAAAGCTATGTCACGTGCTGCGGTATGCGGAGAAACTAAAATCATCACAGTAGAACACAGATGAAGCTTCTAAGTTGATGTAATAGCCAGTAAGAAGTAGTACAATTCAAGTTTTAGGTATTGAATATTGACCTTTTTGCTGGCTTTGGTGCCTTGGACATGTGCTAGGACCTTAAGATTCTGCATGAAAGGAGGACTAGCAGCCGAGTTGCACGGGAGAATGTGAAAAGTGTCCATATGTAGTACAAACCTGAGAAATCCGTCCGTTTTCGTCATTTGTTATCGAATCGACTTAAAGCCAGATCGTCACATTGGCCGCTCTTCTCTCTGAAACGGTTGTACATATCGTCTGCAAAGCCATGTCGCGTACTGCGGTATTCGGAGACACTAAAAGCATGATAGTAGAACACAGATGAAGCTTCTAAGATGATGTAATAGCCAGTAAGAAGAAGTACAATTCAAGTTTTAGGTATCGGTTATTGACTTTTTAGCTGGCTTTGGTGCCTTGGACATGAGCTAGGACCTTAAGATTCTGCATGAAAGGAGGACTAGCAGCCGAGTTGCACGGGAGAATGTGAAAAGTGTTCATATGTAGTACAAACCTGAGAAATCCGTCCGTTTTCGTCATTTGTTATCGAATCGACTTAAAGCCAGATCGTCACATTGACCGCTCTTCTCTCTGAAACGGTTGTACTTGTCGTCTGCAAAGCTATGTCACGTGCTGCGGTATGTGGAGACACTAAAATCACCACAGTAGAACACAGATGAAGCTTCTAAGTTGATGTAATAGCCAGTAAGAAGTAGTACAATTCAAGTTTTAGGTATTGAATATTGACCATTTTGCTGGCTTTGGTGCCTTGGACATGTGCTAGGACCTTAAGATTCTGCATAAAAGGAGGACAAGCAGCCGAGTTGCACGGGAGAATGTGAAAAGTGTTCATATGTACTAAAAACCTGAGAAATCCGTCAGTTTTCGTCATTTGTTATCGAATCGACTTAAAGCCAGATCGGCACATTGGCCGCTCTTCTCTCTGAAACGGTTGTACTTATCGTCTGCAAAGCTATGTCGCGTACTGCGGTACTCGGAGACACTAAAAGCACCATAGTAGAACACAGATGAAGCTTCTAAGATGAAGTAATAGCCAGTAAGAAGAAGTACAATTCAAGTTTTAGGTATCGGTTATTGACTTTTTAGCTGGCTTTGGTGCCTTGGACATGAGCTAGGACCTTAAGATTCTGCATGAAAGGAGGACTAGCAGCCGAGTTGCACGGGAGAATGTGAAAAGTGTTCATATGTAGTACAAACCTGAGAAATCCGTCCGTTTTCGTCATTTGTTATCGAATCGACTTAAAGCCACATCGTCACATTGGCCGCTCTTCTCTCTGAAACGGTTGTACTTATCGTCTGCAAAGCTATGTCGCGTACTGCGGTATTCGGAGACACTAAAAGCACCATAGTAGAACACAGATAAAGCTTCTAAGATGATGTAATAGCCAGTAAGAAGTAGTACAATTCAAGTTTTAGGTATTGAATATTGACCTTTTAGTTGGCTTTGGTGCCTTGGACATGAGCTAGGACCTTAAGATTCTGCATGAAAGGAGGACTAGCAGCCGAGTTGCACGGGAGAATGTGAAAAATGTTCATATGTAGTAAAAAAATGAGACATCCGTCCGTTTTCGTCATTTGTTATCGAATCGACTTAAAGCCACATCGTCACATTGGCCGCTCTTCTCTCTGAAACGGTTGTACTTATCGTCTGCAAAACTATGTCGCGTGCTGCGATATGCGGAGAAGCTAAAAGCACCGTAGTAGAACACAGATGAAGCTTCTAAGTTGATGTAATAGCCAGTAAGAAGTAGTACTATTCATGTTTTAGGTATTGATTATTGACTTTTAAGCTGGTTTTGGTGCCTTGGACATGAGCTAGGAACTTAATATTCTGCATGAAAGGAGGACTAGCAGCCGAGTTGCACGGGAGAATGTGAAAAGTGTTCATATGTAGTACAAACCTGAGAAATCCGTCCGTTTTCGTCATTTGTTATCGAATCGACTAAAAGCCAGATCGTCACATTGGCCGCTCTTCTCTCTGAAACGGTGGTACTTATCGTCTGCAAAGCTATGTCGCGTGTTGCCGTAGGCGGAAACAGGAAAAGTACCATAATAGAACACAGATGAAGCTTCTAAGTTGATGTAATACCCAGTAAGAAGTAGTCCAATTCAAGTTTTAGGTATCGATTATTGACTTTTTAGCTGGCTTAGGTGCCTTGGACATGAGCTAGGACTTTAAGATTCTGCATAAAAGGAGGACTAGCAGCCCAGTTGCACGGGAGAATGTGAAAAGTGTTCATATGTAGTAAAAACCTGAGACATCCGTCCGTTTTCGTCATTTGTTATCGAATTGACTTAAAGCCAGATCGTCACTTTTTCCGCTCTTCTCTCTGAAACGGTTGTACTTATCGTCTGCAAAGCTATGTCGCGTGCTGCGTTATGCGGAGACACTAAAAGCACCATAGTAGAACACAGATGATGCTTCTAAGTTGATGTAATAGCCAGTAAGAAGTAGTACAATTCAAGTTTTAGGTATCGGTTATTGACTTTTTACCCTTCTTTGTTGCCTTGGACACGAGCTAGGAACTTAAGATTTTGCATGAAGGAGGACTAGCAGCCGAGTTGCACGGGAGAATGTGAAAAGTGTTCATATGAAGTAAAACCTGAGAAATAAGTCCGTTTTCGTCATTTGTTATCGAATCGACTTAAAGCCAGATCGTCACATTGGCCGCTCTTTTCTCTGAAACGGTTGTACTTATCGTCTGCAAAGCTATGTCGCGTACTGCGGTACTCGGAGACACTAAAAGCACCATAGTAGAACACAGATGAAGCTTCTAAGATGATGTAATAGCCAGTAAGAAGAAGTACAATTCAAGTTTTAGGTATCGGTTATTGACTTTTTAGCTGGCTTTGGTGCCTTGGACATGAGCTAGGACTTTAAGATTCTGCATGAAAGGAGGACTAGCAGCCGAGTTGCACGGGAGAATGTGAAAAGTGTTCATATGTAGTACAAACCTGAGAAATCCGTCCGTTTTCGTCATTTGTTATCGAATCGACTTAAAGCCAGATCGTCACATTGGCCGCTCTTCTCTCTGAAACGGTTGTACTTATCGTCTGCAAAGCTATGTCGCGTACTGCGGTATTCGGAGACACTAAAAGCACCGTAGTAGGACACAGATGAAGCTTCTATATGATGTAATAGCCAGTAAGAAGTAGTACAATTCAAGTTTTAGGTATTGAATATTGACCTTTTAGTTGGCTTTGGTGCCTTGGACATGAGCTAGGACCTCAAGATTCTGCATGAAAGGAGGACTAGCAGCCGAGTTGCACCGGAGAATGTGAAAAATGTTCATATGTAGTAAAAAAATGAGACATCCGTCCGTTTTCGTCACTTGTAATCGAATCGACTTAAAGCCACATCGTCACATTGGCCGCTCTTCTCTCTGAAACGGTTGTACTTATCGTCTGCAAAACTATGTCGCGTGCTGCGTTATGCGGAGAAGCTAAAAGCACCGTAGTAGAACACAGATGAAGCTTCTAAGTTGATGTAATAGCCAGTAAGAAGTAGTACAATTCAAGTTTTAGGTATTGATTATTGACTTTTAAGCTGGTTTTGGTGCCTTGGACATTAGCTACGACCTTAATATTCTGCATGAAAGGAGGACTAGCAGCCGAGTTGCACGGGAGAATGTGAAAAGTGTTCATATGAAGTAAAACCTGAGAAATACGTCCGTTTTCGTCATTTGTTATCGAATCGACTTAAAGCCAGATCGTCACATTGGCCGCTCTTCTCTCTGAAACGGTTGTACTTATCGTCTGCAAAGCTATGTCGCGTGCTGCGGTATGCTGACACACTAAAATCACCATAGTAGAACACAGATGAAGCTTGGAAGTTGATGTAATAGCCAGTAAGAAGTAGTACAATTCAAGTTTTAGGTATTGAATATTGACCTTTTAGCTGGCTTTGGTGCCTTGGACATGAGCTAGGACCTCAAGATTCTGCATGAAAGGAGGACTAGCAGCCGAGCTGCACGGGAGAATGTGAAAAGTGTTCATATGTAGTAAAAACCTGAGAAATCCGTCCGTTTTCGTCATTTGTTATCGAATTGACTTAAAGCCAGATCGTCACATTGGCCGCTCTTCTCACTGAAACGGTTGTACTTATCGTCGGCAAAGCTATGTCGCGTGCTGCGGTATGTGGAGACACTAAAAGCACCTTAATAGAACACAGATGAAGCTTCTAAGTTGATGTAATACCCAATAAGAAGTAGTACAATTCAAGTTTTAGGTATCGAATATTGACTTTTTAGCTGGCTTTGGTGCCTTGGACATGAGCTAGGACCTTAAGATTCTGCATGAAAGGAGGACTAGCAGCCGAGTTGCACGGGAGAATGTGAAAAGTATTCATATGTAGTAATAACCTGAGAAATCAGTCCTTTTTCGTCATTTGTTATCGAATCGACATAAAACCAGATCGTCACATTGGCCGCTCTTCTCTCTGATACGGTTGTACTTATCGTCTGCAAAGCTATGTCGCGTGCTGCGGTATGCGGAGACACTAGAATCACCATAGTAGAACACAGATGAAGCTTCTAAGTTGATGTAATAGCCAGTGAGAAGTAGTCCAATTCAAGATTTAGGTATCGATTGTTGACTTTTTAGCTGGCTTTCGTGCCTTGGACATGAACTAGGACTTTAAGATTCTGCATAAAAGGAGGACTAGCAGCCCAGTTGCACGGGAGAATGTGAAAAGTGTTCATATGTAGTAAAAACCTGAGAAATCCGTCCGTTTTCGTCATTTGTTATCGAATCGACTTAAAGCCAGATCGTCACATTGGCCGCTCTTCTCTCTGAAACGGTTGTGCTTATCGTCTGCAAAACTATGTCGCGTGTTGCGGTATGCGGAGACACTAAAAGCACCATAGTAGAACACAGATGAAGCTTCTAAGTTGATGTAATACCCAGTAAGAAGTAGTACATTTCAAGTTTAAGGTATCGATTATTGACTTTTTAGCTGGCTTTGGTGCCTTGGACATGAGCTAGGACCTTAACATTCTTCATGAAAGGAGGACTAGCAGCCGAGTTGCACGGGAGAATGTGAAAAGTGTTCATATGTAGTAAAAACCTTAGAAATCCGTCCGTTTTCGTCATTTGTTATCGAATCGACTTAAAGCCAGATCGTCACATTGGCCGCTCTTCTCTCTGAAACGGTTGTACTTATCGTCTGCAAAGCTATGTCACGTGCTGCGGTATGCGGAGACACTAAAATCACCACAGCAGAACACAGATGAAGCTTCTAAGTTGATGTAATATCCAGTAAGAAGTAGTACAATTCAAGTTTTAGGTATCGATTATTGACTTTTTAGCTGGCTTTGGTTGTTTGGACATGAGCTAGGACCTTAATATTCTGCATGAAAGGTGGACTAGCAGCCGAGTTGCACCGGAGAATGTGAAAAGTGTTCATATGTAGTAAAAACCTGAGAAATCCGTTCGTTTTCGTCATTTGTTATCGAATCGACTTAAAGCCAGATCGTCACATTGGCCGCTCTTCTCTCTGAAACGGTTGTACTTATCGTCTGCAAAGCTATGACGCGTACTGCGATATTCGGAGACACTAAAAACACCATAGTAGGACACAGATGAAGCTTTTAAGATGATGTAATAGCCAGTAAGAAGTAGTACAATTCAAGTTTTAGGTATTGAATATTGAACTTTTAGCTGGCTTTCGTGCCTTGGACATGAGCTAGGACCTTAAGATTCTGCATGAAAGGAGGACTAGCAGCCGAGTTGCACGGGAGAATGTGAAAAGTGTTCATATGTAGTAATAACCTGAGAAATCCGTCCTATTTCGTCATTTGTTATCGAATCGACTTAAAGCCAGATCGTCACATTGGCAACTCTTCTCTCTGAAACGGTTGTACTTATCGTCTGCAAAGCTATGTCACGTGCTGCGGTATGCGGTGACACTAAAATCACCGCAATTGAACACAGATGAAGCTTCTAAGTTGATGTAATATCCAGGAAGAAGCAGTACAATTTAAGTTTTAGGTTTCGATTATCGACTTTTTAGCTGGCTTTGGTGCATTGGACATGAGCTAGGACTTTAAGATTCTGCATGTAAGGAGGACTAGCAGCCGAGTTGCACGGGAGAATGTGAAAAGTGTTCATATGTAGTAAAAACCTGAGAAATCCGTCCGATTTCGTCATTTGTTATCGAATCGACTTAAAGCCAGATCGTCACATTGGCCGCTCTTCTCTCTGAAACGGTTGTACTTATCGTCTGCAAAGCTATGTCGCGTGCTGCGGAATTCTGAGACACTAAAAGCACCATAGTAGACCACAGATCAAGCTTCTAAGTTGATGTAATAGCCAGTAAGAAGTAGTACAATTCAAGATTTAGGTATCGATTGTTGACTTTTTAGCTGGCTTTCGTGCCTTGGACATGAGCTAGGACTTTAAGATTCTGCATAAAAGGAGGACTAGCAGCCCAGTTGCACGGGAGAATGTGAAAAGTGTTCATATGTAGTAAAAACCTGAGAAATCCGTCCGTTTTCGTCATTTGTTATCGAATCGACTTAAAGCCAGATCGTCACATTGGCCGCTCTTCTCTCTGAAACGGTTGTGCTTATCGTCTGCAAAACTATGTCGCGTGTTGCGGTATGCGGAGACACTAATAGCACCATAGAAGAACACAGATGAAGCTTCTAAGTTGATGTAATACCCAGTAAGAAGTAGTACATTTCAAGTTTAAGGTATCGATTATTGACTTTTTAGCTGGCTTTGGTGCCTTGGACATGAGCTAGGACCTTAACATTCTTCATGAAAGGAGGACTAGCAGCCGAGTTGCATGGGAGAATGTGAAAAGTGTTCATATGTAGTAATAACCTGAGAAATCCGTTCGTTTTCGTCATTTGTTATCGAATCGACTTAAAGCCAGATCGTCACATTGGCCGCTCTTCTCTCTGAAACGGTTGTACTTATCGTCTGAAAAGCTATGACGCGTACTGCGATATTCGGAGACACTAAAAACACCATAGTAGGACACAGATGAAGCTTTTAAGATGATGTAATAGCCAGTAAGAAGTAGTACAATTAAAGTTTTAGGTATTGAATATTGAACTTTTAGCTGGCTTTCGTGCCTTGGACATGAGCTAGGACCTTAAGATTCTGCATGAAAGGAGGACTAGCAGCCGAGTTGCACGTCAGAATGTGAAAAGTGTTCATATGTAGTAAAAACCTGAGAAATCCGACCGTTTTCGTCATTTGTTATCGAATCGACTTAAAGCCAGATCGTCACATTGGCCGCTCTTCTCTCTGCAACGGTTGTACTTATCGTCTGCAAAACTATATCGCGTGCTGCGGTATGCGGAGAAACTAAAAGCACCGTAGTAGAACACAGATGAAGCTTCTAAGTTGATGTAATAGCCAGTAAGAAGTAGTAAATTTCAAGTATAAGGTACTGAATATTGAATTTTTAGCTGGCTTTGGTGCATTGGACATGAGCTAGGACCTTAAGATTCTGCATGAAAGGAGGACTAGCAGCCGAGTTGCACGGGAGAATGTGAAAAGTGTTCATATGTAGTAATAACCTGAGAAATCCGTCCTTTTTCGTCATTTGTTAGCGAATCGACATAAAGCCAGATCGTCACATTGGCCGCTCTTCTCTGTGAAACGGATGTACTTATCGTCTGCAAAGCTATGTCGCGTGCTGCGGTATGCGGAGACACTAAAAGCACCATAGTAGAACACAGATCAAGCTCCTAAGTTGATGTAATAGCCAGTAAGAAGTAGTAAATTTCAAGTATAAGGTACTGAATATTGAATTTTTAGCTGGCTTTGGTGCCTTGGACATGAGCTAGGACCTTAATATTCTGCATGAAAGGAGGACTAGCAGCCGAGTTGCACGGGAGAATGTGAAAACTGGTCAAATGTAGTAAAAACCTGAGAAATCCGTCCGTTTTCGTCATTTGTTATCGAATCGACTTAAAGCCAGATCGTCACATTGGCCGCTCTTCTCTGTGAAACGGATGTACTTATCGTCTGCAAAGCTATGTCGCGTGCTGCGGTATGCGGAGACACTAAAACACCATAGTAGAACACAGATGAAGCTTCTAAGTTGGTGTAATACCCAGTAAGAAGTAGTACAATTCAAGTTTAACGTATCGATTATTGACTTTTTAGCCGGCTTTGGTCCCTTGGACATAAGCTAGGACCTTAACATTCTTCATGAAAGGAGGACTAGCAGCCGAGTTGCACGGGAGAATGTGAAAAGTGTTCATATGTAGTAAAAACCTTAGAAATCCATCCGTTTTCGTCATTTGTTATCGAATCGACTTAAAGCCAGATCGTCACATTGGCCGCTCTTCTCTCTGAAACGGTTGTACTTATCGTCTGCAAAGCTATGTCACGTGCTGCGGTGTGTGGAGACACTAAAATCACCACAGTAGAACACAGATGAAGATTCTAAGTTGATGTAATATCCAGTAAGAAGTAGTACAATTCAAGTTTTAGGTATCGATTATTAACTTTTTAGCTGGCTTTGGTGCATTGGACATGAGCTAGGACCTTAATATTCTGCATGAAAGGTGGACTAGCAGCCGAGTTGCACGGGAGAATGTGAAAAGTTTTCATATGTAGTAAAAACCTGAGAAATCCGTCCGTTTTCGTCATTTGTTATCGAATCGACTTAAAGCCAGATCGTCACATTGGCCGCTCTTCTCTCTGAAACGGTTGTACTTATCGTCTGCAAAGCTATGTCGCGTACTGCGGTATGCTGAGACACTACAAGCACCATAGTAGAACACAGATCAAGCTTCTAAGTTGATGTAATAGCCAGTTAGAAGTAGTAAATTTCAAGTATAAGGTAGTGAATATTGAATTTTTAGCTGGCTTTGGTGCCTTGGACATGAGCTAGGACCTTAATATTCTGCATGAAAGGAGGACTAGCAGCCGAGTTGCACGGGAGAATGTGAAAACTGTTCAAATGTAGTAAAAACCTGAGAAATCCGTCCTTTTTCGTCATTTGTTATCGAACCGACTTAAAGCCAGATCGTCACATTGGCCGCTCTTCTGTGTGAAACGGATGTACTTATCGTCTGCAAAGCTATGTCGCGTGCTGCGATATGCGGAGACACTAAAAGCACCATAGTAGAACACAGATGAAGCTTCTAAGTTGATGTAATACCCAGTAAGAAGTAGTACAATTCAAGTTTAAGATATCGATTATTGACTTTTTAGCTGGCTTTGGTCCCTTGGACATGAGCTAGGACCTTAACATTCTTCATGAAAGGAGGACTAGCAGCCGAGTTGCACGGGAGAATGTGAAAAGTGTTCATATGTAGTAAAAACCTTAGAAATCCATCCGTTTTCGTCATTTGTTATCGAATCGACTTAAAGCCAGATCGTCACATTGGCCGCTGTTCTCTCTGAAACGGTTGTACTTATCGTCTGCAAAGCTATGTCACGTGCTGCGGTGTGTGGACACACTAAAATCACCACAGTAGAACACAGATGAAGATTCTAAGTTGATGTAATATCCAGTAAGAAGTAGTACAATTCAAGTTTTAGGTATCGATTATTGACTTTTTAGCTGGCTTTGGTGCATGGACATGAGCTAGGACCTTAATATTCTGCATGAAAGGTGGACTAGCAGCCGAGTTGCATGGGAGAATGTGAAAAGTGTTCATATGTAGCAAAAACCTTAGAAATCCGTCCGTTTTCGTCATTTGTTATCGAATCGACTTAAAGCCAGATCGTCACATTGGCCGCTCTTCTCTCTGAAACGGTTGTACTTATCGTCTGCAAAGCTATGTCGCGTACTGCGGTATGCTGAGACACTAAAAGCACCATAGTAGAACACAGATCAAGCTTCTAAGTTGATGTAATAGCCAGTACGAAGTAGTACAATTCAAGTTTTAGGTATTGAAGATTGACCTTTTAGCTGGCTTTGGTGCCTTAAACATGTGCTAGGACATTAAGATTGTGCATGAAAGGAGGACTAGCAGCCGAGTTGCACGGGAGAATGTGAAAAGTGTTCATATGTAGTAAAAACCTGAGAAATCCGTCCGTTTTCGTCATTTGTTATCGAATCTACTTAAGGCCAGATGGTCACATTGGCCGCTCTTCTCTCTGAAACGTTTGTACATATCGTCTGCAAAGCTATGTTGCGTGCAGCGGTATGTGGAGACACTAAAATCACCATAGTAGAACACAGATGAAGCATCTAAGTTGATGTAATAGCCAGTAAGAAGTAGTACAATTCAAGTTTTAGAAATCGATTATTGACTTTTTAGCTGGCTTTGGTGCCTTGGACATGAGCTAGGACCTTAATATTCTGCATGAAAATAGGACTAGCAGCCGAGTTGCACGGGAGAATGTGAACTGTGTTCATATGTAGTAAAAACCTGAGTAATCCGTCCGTTTTCGTCATTTGTTATCGAATCGACTTAAAGACAGATCGTCACATTGGCCGCTCTTCTCTCTGAAACGGTTGTACTTATCGTCTGAAAAGCTATGTCGCGTGCTGCGGCATGCTGAAACATTAAAAGCACCATAGTAGAACACAGATCAAGCTTCTAAGTTGATGTAATAGCCAGTAAGAAGTAGTACAATTCAAGTTTTAGGAATCGATTATTGACCTTTTAGCTGGCTTTGGTGACTTGGACATGAGCTAGGACCTTAAGATTCTGCATGAAAGGAGGACTAGCAGCCGAGTTGCACGGGAGAATGTGAAAAGTATTCATATGTAGTAATAACCTGAGAAATCCGTCCTTTTTCATCGTTTGTTAGCGAATCGACTTAAAGCCAGATCGTCACATTGGCCGCTCTTCTCTCTGAAACGGTTGTGCTTATCGTCTGCAAAGCTATGTCGCGTGTTGCCGTAGGCGGAAACAGGAAAAGCACCATAGTAGAACACAGATGAAGCTTCTAAGTTGATGTAATAGCCAGTAAGAAGTAGTCCAATTCAAGATTTAGGTATCGATTATTGACTTTTTAGCTGGCTTTCGTGCCTTGGACATGAGCTAGGACTTTAAGATTCTGCATAAAAGGAGGACTAGCAGCCCAGTTGCACGGGAGAATGTGAAAAGTGTTCATATGTAGTAAAAACCTGAGAAATCCGTCCGTTTTCGTCATTTGTTATCGAATCGACTTAAAGCTAGATCGTCACATTGGCCGCTCTTCTCTCTGAAACGGTTGTACTTATCGTCTGCAAAGCTCTGTCGCGTGCTGCGGTATGCTGAGACACTACAAGCACCATAGTAGAACACAGATGAAGCTTCTAAGTTGATGTAATAGCCAGTAAGAGGTAGTACAATTCAAGTTATAGGTATTGAATATTGACCTTTTAGCTGGCTTTGGTGCCTTGGACATGAGATAGGACCTTAAGATTTTGCATGAAAGAAGGACTAGCAGCCCAGTTGCACGGGAGAATGTGAAAAGTGTTCATATGTAGTAAAAACCTTAGAAATCCGTCCGTTTTCGTCATTTGTTATTGAATCGTCTTAAAGCCAGATCGTCACATTGGCCGCTCTTCTCTCTGAAACGGTTGTACTTATCGTCTGCAAAGCTATGTCGCGTACTGCGGTATTCGGAGACACTAAAAGCACCATAGTAGAACACAGATGATGCTTCTAAGATGCTGTAATAACCAGTAAGAAGAAGTACAATTCAAGTTTTAGGTATCGGTTATTGACTTTTTAGCTGGCTTTGGTACCTTGGACATGAGATAGGACCTTAAGATTCTGCATGAAAGGAGGACTAGCAGCCGAGTTGCACGGGAGAATGTGAAAAGTGTTCATATGTAGTACAAACCTGAGAAATCCGTCCTTTTTCGTCATTTGTTATCGAATCGACTTAAAGCCAGATCGTCACATTGGCAGCTCTTCTCTCTGAAATGGTTGTACTTATCGTCTGCAAAACTATGTCGCGTGCTGCGGTATGCGGAGAAACTAAAAGCACCGTAGCAGAACACAGATGAAGCTTCTACGTTGATGTAATAGCCAGTAAGAATTAGTACAATTCAAGTTTTAGGTATTGATTATTGACTTTTTAGCTGGCTTTGGTGCCTTGGACATGAGCTAGGACCTTAAGATTCTGCATGAAAGGAGGACTAGCAGCCGAGTTGCACGGGAGAATGTGAAAAGTGGTCATATGTAGTAAAAACCTGAGAAATACGTTCGTTTTCGTCATTTGTTATCGAATCGACTTAAAGCCAGATCGTCACATTGGCCGCTCTTCTCTCTGAAACGGTTGTACTTATCGTCTGCAAAGCTATGTCACGTGCTGCGGTGTGTGGAGACACTAAAATCACCACAGTAGAACACAGATGAAGATTCTAAGTTGATGTAATATCCAGTAAGAAGTAGTACAATTCAAGTTTTAGGTATCGATTATTGACTTTTTAGCTGGCTTTGGTGCATTGGACATGAGCTAGGACCTTAATATTCTGCATGAAAGGTGGACTAGCAGCCGAGTTGCACGGGAGAATGTGAAAAGTTTTCATATGTAGTAAAAACCTGAGAAATCCGTCCGTTTTCGTCATTTGTTATCGAATCGACTTAAAGCCAGATCGTCACATTGGCCGCTCTTCTCTCTGAAACGGTTGTACTTATCGTCTGCAAAGCTATGTCGCGTACTGCGGTATGCTGAGACACTACAAGCACCATAGTAGAACACAGATCAAGCTTCTAAGTTGATGTAATAGCCAGTTAGAAGTAGTAAATTTCAAGTATAAGGTAGTGAATATTGAATTTTTAGCTGGCTTTGGTGCATTGGACATGAGCTAGGACCTTAATATTCTGCATGAAAGGAGGACTAGCAGCCGAGTTGCACGGGAGAATGTGAAAACTGTTCAAATGTAGTAAAAACCTGAGAAATCCGTCCTTTTTCGTCATTTGTTATCGAACCGACTTAAAGCCAGATCGTCACATTGGCCGCTCTTCTGTGTGAAACGGATGTACTTATCGTCTGCAAAGCTATGTCGCGTGCTGCGATATGCGGAGACACTAAAAGCACCATAGTAGAACACAGATGAAGCTTCTAAGTTGATGTAATACCCAGTAAGAAGTAGTACAATTCAAGTTTAAGATATCGATTATTGACTTTTTAGCTGGCTTTGGTCCCTTGGACATGAGCTAGGACCTTAACATTCTTCATGAAAGGAGGACTAGCAGCCGAGTTGCACGGGAGAATGTGAAAAGTGTTCATATGTAGTAAAAACCTTAGAAATCCATCCGTTTTCGTCATTTGTTATCGAATCGACTTAAAGCCAGATGGTCACATTGGCCGCTCTTCTCTCTGAAACGTTTGTACATATCGTCTGCAAAGCTAAGTCGCGTGCAGCGGTATGTGGAGACACTAAAATCACCATAGTAGAACACAGATGAAGCATCTAAGTTGATGTAATAGCCAGTAAGAAGTAGTACAATTCAAGTTTTAGAAATCGATTATTGACTTTTTAGCTGGCTTTGGTGCCTTGGACATGAGCTAGGACCTTAATATTCTGCATGAAAATAGGACTAGCAGCCGAGTTGCACGGGAGAATGTGAACTGTGTTCATATGTAGTAAAAACCTGAGTAATCCGTCCGTTTTCGTCATTTGTTATCGAATCGACTTAAAGACAGATCGTCACATTGGCCGCTCTTCTCTCTGAAACGGTTGTACTTATCGTCTGAAAAGCTATGTCGCGTGCTGCGGCATGCTGAAACATTAAAAGCACCATAGTAGAACACAGATCAAGCTTCTAAGTTGATGTAATAGCCAGTAAGAAGTAGTACAATTCAAGTTTTAGGAATCGATTATTGACCTTTTAGCTGGCTTTGGTGACTTGGACATGAGCTAGGACCTTAAGATTCTGCATGAAAGGAGGACTAGCAGCCGAGTTGCACGGGAGAATGTGAAAAGTATTCATATGTAGTAATAACCTGAGAAATCCGTCCTTTTTCATCGTTTGTTAGCGAATCGACTTAAAGCCAGATCGACACATTGGCCGCTCTTCTCTCTGAAACGGTTGTGCTTATCGTCTGCAAAGCTATGTCGCGTGTTGCCGTAGGCGGAAACAGTAAAAGCACCATAGTAGAACACAGATGAAGCTTCTAAGTTGATGTAATAGCCAGTAAGAAGTAGTCCAATTCAAGATTTAGGTATCGATTATTGACTTTTTAGCTGGCTTTCGTGCCTTGGACATGAGCTAGGACTTTAAGATTCTGCATAAAAGGAGGACTAGCAGCCCAGTTGCACGGGAGAATGTGAAAAGTGTTCATATGTAGTAAAAACCTGAGAAATCCGTCCGTTTTCGTCATTTGTTATCGAATCGACTTAAAGCCAGATCGTCACATTGGCCGCTCTTCTCTCTGAAACGGTTGTACTTATCGTCTGCAAAGCTCTGTCGCGTGCTGCGGTATGCTGAGACACTACAAGCACCATAGTAGAACACAGATGAAGCTTCTAAGTTGATGTAATAGCCAGTAAGAGGTAGTACAATTCAAGTTATAGGTATTGAATATTGACCTTTTAGCTGGCTTTGGTGCCTTGGACATGAGCTAGGACCTTAAGATTTTGCATGAAAGGAGGACTAGCAGCCGAGTTGCACGGGAGAATGTCAAAAGTGTTCAAATGTCTTAAGAACCTGAGAAATCAGTCCGTTTTCGTCATTTGTTATCGAATCGACGTAAAGCCAGATCGTCACATTGGCCGCTCTTCTCTCTGAAACGGTTGTACTTATCGTCTGCAAAGCTATGTCGCGTGCTGCGCTATGTGGAGACACTAAAAGCACCATAGTAGAACACAGACGAAGCTTCTAAGTTGATGTAATAGCCAGTAAGAAGTAGTACAATTCAAGTTTTAGGTATCGATTATTGACTTTTTAGCTGGCTTTGGTGCATTGGACATGAGCTAGGACCTTAAGATTCTGCATGAAAGGTGGACTAGCAGCCGAGTTGCACGGGAGAATGTGAAAAGTGTTCATATGTAGCAAAAACCTGAGAAATAAATCCGTTTTCGTCATTTGTTATCGAATCGACTTAAAGCCAGATCGTCACATTGGCCGCTCTTCTCTCTGAAACGGTTGTACATATCGTCTGCAAAGCTATGTCACGTGTTGCCGTAGGCGGAAACAGGAAAAGCACCATAGTAGAACACAGACGAAGCTTCTAAGTTGATGTAATAGCCAGTAAGAAGTAGTACAATTCAAGTTTTAGGTATCGATTATTGACTTTTTAACTGGCTTTGGTGCCTTGGCCATGAGCTAGGACCTTGACATTCTGCATGAAAGGAGGACTAGCAGCCGAGTTGCACGGGAGAATGTGAAAAGTGTTCATATGTAGTAAAAACCTGAGAAATCCGTCCGTTTTTGTCATTTGTTATCGAATCGACTTAAAGCCAGATCGTCACATTGGCCGCTCTTCTCTCTGAAACGGTTGTACTTATCGTCTGCAAAGCTATGTCGCGTGCTGCGGTATGCGGAGACACTAAAATCACCATAGTAGAACACAGATGAAGCTTCTAAGTTGGTGCAATAGCCAGTTAGAAGTAGAACAATTCAAGTTTTAGGTATCGATTATTGTCTTTTTAGCTGGCTTCGGTACCTTGGACATGAGCTAGGACCTTAAGATTCTGCATGAAAGGAGGACTAGCAGCCGAGTTGCACGTCAGAATGTGAAAAGTGTTCATATGTAGTAAAAACCTGAGAAATCCGTCCGTTTTCGTCATTTGTTATCGAATCTACTTAAAGCCAGATGGTCACATTGGCCGCTCTTCTCTGTGAAACGTTTGTACATATCGTCTGCAAAGCTATGTCGCGTGCAGCGGTATGTGGAGACACTAAAATCACCATAGTAGAACACAGATGAAGCATCTAAGTTGATGTAATAGCCAGTAAGAAGTAGTACTATTCAAGTTTTAGGAATCGATTATTGACTTTTTAGCTGGCTTTGGTGCCTTGGACATGAGCTAGGACTTCAAGATTCTGCATGAAAGGAGGACTAGCAGCCGAGTTGCGCGGGAGAATGTGAAATGTGTTCATATGTAGTAAAAACCTGAGTAATCCGTCCGTTTTCGTCATTTGTTATCGAATCGACTTAAAGACAGATCGTCACATTGGCCGCTCTTCTCTCTGAAACGGTTGTACTTATCGTCTGAAAAGCTATGTCGCGTGCTGCGGTATGCTGAGACACTAAAAGCACCATAGTAGAACACAGATCAAGCTTCTAAGTTGATGTAATAGCCAGTAAGAAGTAGTCCAATTCAAGATTTAGGTATCGATTATTGACTTTTTAGCTGGCTTTCGTGCCTTGGACATGAGCTAGGACTTTAAGATTCTGCATAAAAGGAGGACTAGCAGCTCAGTTGCACGGGAGAATGTGAAAAGTGTTCATATGTAGTAAAAACCTGAGAAATCCGTCCGTTTTCGTCATTTGTTATCGAATCGACTTAAAGCCAGATCATCACATTGGCCGCTCTTCTCTCTGAAACGGTTGTACTTATCGTCTGCAAAACTATGTCGCGTGCTGCGGTATGCGGAGACACTAAAAGCACCATAGTAGAACACAGATGAAGCTTCTAAGTTGATGTAATACCCAGTAAGAAGTAGTACAATTCAAGTTTAAGTTATCGATTATTGACTTTTTAGCTGGCTTTGGACCCTTGACATGAGCTAGGACCTTAACATTCTTCATGAAAGGAGGACTAGCAGCCGAGTTGCACGGGAGAATGTGAAAAGTGTTCATATGTAGTAAAAACCTTAGAAATCCGTCCGTTTTCGTCATTTGTTATCGAATCGACTTAAAGCCAGATCGTCACATTGGCCGCTCTTCTCTCTGAAACGGTTGTACTTATCGTCTGCGAAGCTATGTCACGTGCTGCGGTATGCGGAGACACTAAAATCACCACAGTAGAACACAGATGAAGCTTCTAAGTTGATGTAATATCCTGTAAGAAGTAGTACAATTCAAGTTTTAGGTCTCGATTATTGACTTTTTAGCTGGCTTTGGTGCATTGGACATGAGCTAGGACCTTAATATTCTGCATGAAAGGTGGACTAGCAGCCGAGTTGCACGTGAGAATGTGAAAACTGTTCAAACGTAGTAAAAACCTGAGAAATCCGTCCTTTTTCGTCATTTGTTATCGAATCGACTTAAAGCCAGATCGTCACATTGTCCGCTCTTCTCTCTGAAACGGTTGTACTTATCGTCTGCAAAGCTATGTCACGTGCTGCGGTATGCGGAGACACTAAAATCACCACAGTAGAACACAGATGAAGCTTCTAAGTTGATGTAATATCCAGTAAGAAGTAGTACAATTCAAGTTTTAGGTATCGATTATTGACTTTTTAGCTGGCTTTGGTGCCTTGGACATGAGGTAGGACCTTAAGATTCTGCATGAAAGGAGGACTAGCAACCGAGTTGCACGGGAGAGTGTGAAAAGTGTTCATATGTAGTAAAAACCATAGAAATCAGTCCGTTTTCGTCATTTGTTATCGAATCGACTAAAGCCAGATCGTCACATTGGCCGCTCTTCTCTCTGAAACGGTTGTACTTATCGTCTGCCAAGCTATGTCGCGTGCTGCGGTATGCGGAGACACTAAAAGCACCATAGGAGAACACAGATGAAGCTTCTAAGTTGATATAATACCCAGTAAGAAGTAGTACAATTCAAGTTTAAGGTACCGATTATTGACTTTTTAGCTGGCTTTCGTCCCTTGGACATGAGCTAGGACCTTAACATTCTTCATGGAAGGAGGACTAGCAGCCGAGTTGCACGGGAGAATGTGAAAAGTGTTCATATGTAGTAAAAACCTTAGAAATCCATCCGTTTTCGTCATTTGTTATCGAATCGACTTAAAGCCAGATCGTCACATTGGCCGCTCTTCTCTCTGAAACGGTTGTACTTATCGTCTGCAAAGCTATGTCAGGTGCTGCGGTATGCGGGGACACTAAAATCACCACAGTAGAACACAGATGAAGATTCTAAGTTGATGTAATATCCAGTAAGAAGTAGTACAATTCAAGTTTTAGGTATCGATTATTGACTTTTTAGCTGGCTTTGGTGCATTGGACATGAGCTAGGACCTTAATATTCTGCATGAAAGGTGGACTAGCAGCCGAGTTGCACGGGAGAATGTGAAAAGTGTTCATATGTAGCAAAAACCTGAGAAATCCTTCCGTTTTCGTCATTTGTTATCGAATCAACTTAAAGCCAGATCGACACATTGGCCGCTCTTCTCTCTGAAACGGTTGTACTTATCGTCTGCAAAGCTATGTCGTGTACTGCGGTATTCGGAGACACTAAAAGCACCATAGTAGAACACAGATGAAGCTTCTAAGATGATGTAATAGCCAGTAAGAAGAAGTACAATTCAAGTTTTAGGTATCGGTTATTGACTTTTTAGCTGGCTTTGGTGCTTTGGACATGAGCTAGGACCTTAAGATTCTGCATGAAAGGAGGACTAGCAGCCGACATGCACGGGAGAATGTGAAAAGTGTTCATATGTAGTAAAAACCTGAGAAATCCGTCCGTTTTCGTCATTTGTTATCGAATCGACTTAAAGCCAGATCGTCACATTGGCCGCTCTTCTCTCTGAAACGGTTGTACTTATCGTCTGCAAAGCTATGTCGCGTGTTGCCGTAGGCGGAAACAGGAAAAGCACCATAATAGAACACAGATGAAGCTTCTAAGTTGATGTAATAGCCAGTAAGAAGTAGTACAATTCAAGTTGTAGGTATCGGTTATTGACTTTTTAGCTGGCCTTGGTGCCTTGGACATGAGCTAGGACCTTAAGACTCTGCATGAAAGGAGGACTAGCAGCCGAGTTGCACGGGAGAATGTGAAAAGTGTTCATATGTAGTAAAAACCTGAGAAATCCGTCCGTTTTCGTCATTTGTTATCGAATCGACTTAAAGCCAGATCGTCACATTGGCAGCTCTTCTCTCTGAAACGGTTGTACTTATCGTCTGCAAAGCTATGTCGCGTGCTGCGCTATGTGGAGACACTAAAAGCACCATAGTAGAACACAGACGAAGCTTCTAAGTTGATGTAATAGCCAGTAAGAAGTAGTACAATTCAAGTTTTAGGTATAGATTATTGACTTTTTAACAGGCTTTGGTGCCTTGGCCATGAGCTAGGACCTTGACATTCTGCATGAAAGGAGGACTAGCAGCCGAGTTGCACGGGAGAATGTGAAAAGAGTTCATATGTAGTAAAAACCTGAGAAATCCGTCCGTTTTCCTCATTTGTTATCGAATCGACTTAAAGCCAGATCGTCACATTGGCCGCTCTTCTCTCTGAAACGGTTGTACTTATCGTCTGCAAAGCTATGTCGCGTGCTGCGGTATGCGGAGACACTAAAAGCACCATAGTAGAACACAGATGAAGCTTCTAAGTTGATGCAATATCCAGTAAGATGTAGAACAATTCAAGTTTTAGGTATCGATTATTGACTTTTTAGCTGGCTTGGGTACCTTGGACATGAGCTAGGACCTTAAGATTCTGCATGAAAGGAGGACTAGCAGCCGAGTTGCACGGGAGAATGTGAAAAGTGTTCATATGTAGAAAAACCTGAGAAATCCGTCCGTTTTCGTCATTTGTTATCGAATAGACTTAAAGCCAGATCGTCACATTGGCCGCTCTTCTCTCTGAAACGGTTGTACTTATCGTCTGCAAAGCTATGTCGCGTGCTGCGGTATGTGGCGACACTAAAAGCACCATAGTAGAACACAGATGAAGCTTCTAAGTTGATGTAATAGCCAGTAAGAAGTAGTCCAATTCAAGTTTTAGGTATCGATTATTGACTTTTTAGCTGGCTTTCGTGCCTTGGACATGAGCAAGGACCTTAAGATTCTGCATGAAAGGAGGACTATCAGCCGAGTTGCGCGGGAGAATGTGAAAAGTGTTCATATGTAGTAAAAACCTGAGAAATCCGTCCGTTTTCATCATTTGTTATCGAATCGATTTAAAGCCACATCGTCACATTGGCCGCTCTTCTCTCTGAAACGGTTGTACTTATCGTCTGCAAAGATATGTCGCGTGCTGCGGTATGCGGAGACACTAAAAGCACCATAGTAGAACACAAACGAAGCTTCTAAGTTGATGTAATAGCCAGTAAGAAGTAGTACAATTCAGGTTTTAGGTATCGATTATTGACGTTTTAACTGGCTTTGGTGCCTTGGACATGAGCTAGGACCTTGACATTCTGCATGAAAGGAGGACTAGCAGCCGAGTTGCACGGGAGAATGTGGAAAGTGTTCATATGAAGTAAAAACCTGAGGAATCGGTCCGTTTTAGTCATTTGTTATCGAATCGACTTAAAGCCAGATCGTCACATTGGCCGCTCTTCTCTCTGAAACGGTTGTACTTATCGTCTGCAAAGCTATGTCGCGTACTGCGGTATTCGGAGACACTAAAAGCACCATAGTAGAACACAGATGAAGCTTCTAAGATGATGTAATAGCCAGTAAGAAGAAGTACAATTCAAGTTTTAGGTATCGGTTATTGACTTTTTAGCTGGCTTTGGTGCTTTGGACATGAGCTAGGACCTTAAGATTCTGCATGAAAGGAGGACTAGCAGCCGAGTTGCACGGGAGAATGTGAAAAGTGTTCATATGTGGTAAAAACCTGAGAAATCCGTCCGTTTTCGCCATTTGTTATCGAATCGACTTAAAGCCAGATCGTCACATTGGCCGCTCTTCTCTCTGAAACGGTTGTACTTATCGTCTGCAAAGCTATGTCGCGTGTTGCCGTAGACGGAAACAGGAAAAGCACCATAATAGAACACAGATGAAGCTTCTAAGTTGATGTAATACCCAGTAAGAAGTAGTCCAATTCAAGTTTTAGGTATCGATTATTGACTTTTTAGCTGGCTTTGGTGCCTTGGACATGAGCTAGGACTTTAAGATTCTGCATAATAGGAGGACTAGCAGCCGAGTTGCACGGGTGAATGTGAAAAGTGTTCATATGTAGTAATAACCAGAGAAATCCGTCCTTTTTCGTCATTTGTTATCGAATCGACTTAAAGCCAGATCGTCACATTGGCAGCTCTTCTCTCTGAAATGGTTGTACTTATCGTCTGCAAAACTATGTCGCGTGCTGCGGTATGCGGAGAAACTAAAAGCACCATAGTAGAACACAGATGAAGCTTCTAAATTGACGTAATAGCCAGTAAGAAGTAGTACAATTCAAGTTTTAGGTATTTATTATTGACTTTTTAGCTGGCTTTGGTGCCTTGGACATGAGCTAGGACCTTAAGATTCTGCATGAAAGGAGGACTAGCAGCCTAGTTGCACGGGAGGATGTGAAAAGTGTTCATATGTAGTAAAAACCTGAGAAATCCGTCCGTTTTCGTCATTTGTTATCGAATCGACTTAAAGCCAGATCGTCACATTGGCCGCTCTTCTCTCTGAAACGGTTGTACATATCGTCTGCAAAGCTATGTCGCGTACTGCGGTATTCGGAGACACTAAAAGCACCATAGTAGAACACAGATGAAGCTCCTAAGATGATGTAATAGCCAGTAAGAAGTAGTACAATTCAAGTTGTAGGTATCGGTTATTGACTTTTTAGCTGGCCTTGGTGCCTTGGACATGAGCTAGGACCTTACGATTCTGCATGAAAGGAGGACTAGCAGCCGAGTTGCACGGGAGAATGTGAAAAGTGTTCATATGTAGTAAAAACCTGAGAAATCCGTCCGTTTTCGTCATTTGTTATCGAATCGACTTAAAGCCAGATCGTCACATTGGCAGCTCTTCTTTCTGAAACGGTTGTACTTATCGTCTGCAAAGCTATGTCGCGTGCTGCGCTATGTGGAGACACTAAAAGCACCATAGTAGAACACAGACGAAGCTTCTAAGTTGATGTAATAGCCAGTAAGAAGTAGTACAATTCAAGATTTAGGTATAGATTATTGACTTTTTAACAGGCTTTGGTGCCTTGGCCATGAGCTAGGACCTTGACATTCTGCATGAAAGGAGGACTAGCAGCCGAGTTGCACGGGAGAATGTGAAAAGAGTTCATATGTAGTAAAAACCTGAGAAATCCGTCCGTTTTCGTCATTTGTTATCGAATCGACTTAAAGCCAGATCGTCACATTGGCCGCTCTTCTCTCTGAAACGGTTGTACTTATCGTCTGCAAAGCTATGTCGCGTGCTGCGGTATGCGGAGACACTAAAAGCACCATAGTAGAACACAGATGAAGCTTCTAAGTTGATGCAATAGCCAGTAAGAAGTAGAACAATTCAAGTTTTAGGTATCTATTATTGACTTTTTAGCTGGCTTCGGTACCTTGGACATGAGCTAGGACCTTAAGATTCTGCATGAAAGGAGGACTAGCAGCCGAGTTGAACGGGAGAATTTGAAAAGTGTTCATATGTAGTAAAAACCTGAGAAATCCGTCCGTTTTCGTCATTTGTTATCGAATCGACTTAAATCCAGATCGTCACATTGGCCGCTCTTCTCTCTGAAACGGTTGTACTTATCGTCTGCAAAGCTATGTCGCGTGTTGCCGTAGGCGGAAACAGGAAAAGCACCATAATAGAACACAGATGAAGCTTCTAAGTTGATGGTATACCCAGTAAGAAATAGTCCAATTCAAGTTTTAGGTATCGATTATTGACTTTTTAGCTGGCTTTGGTGCCTTGGACATGAGCTAGGACTTTAAGATTCTGCATGAAAGTATGACTAGCAGCCCAGTTGCACGGGAGAATGTGAAAAGTGTTCATATGTAGTAAAAACCTGAGAAATCCGTCCGTTTTCGTCATTTGTTATCGAATCGACTTAAAGCCAGATCGTCACATTGGCCGCTCTTCTCTCTGAAACGGTTGTACTTATCGTCTGCAAAGCTATGTCGCGTGCTGCGGTATGCGGAGACACTAAAATCACCATAGTAGAACACAGATGGAGCTTCTAAGTTGATGCAATAGCCAGTAAGAAGTAGAACAATTCAAGTTTTAGGTATCGATTATTGACTTTTTAGCTGGCTTTCGTGCCTTGGACATGAGCAAGGACCTTAAGATTCTGCATGAAAGGAGGACTATCGGCCGAGTTGCACGGGAGAATGTGAAAAGCGTTCATATGTAGTAAAAACCTGAGAAATCCATCCGTTTTCGTCATTTGTTATCGAATCGACTTAAAGCCAGATCGTCACATTGGCCGCTCTTCTCTCTGAAACGGTTGTACTTATCGTCTGCAAAGCTATGTCGCGTGCTGCGGTATGCGGAGACACTAAAAGCACCATAGTAGAACACAGATGAAGCTTCTAAGTTGATGCAATATCCAGTAAGATGTAGAACAATTCAAGTTTTAGGTATCGATTATTGACTTTTTAGCTGGCTTGGGTACCTTGGACATGAGCTAGGACCTTAAGATTCTGCATGAAAGGAGGACTAGCAGCCGAGTTGCACGGGAGAATGTGAAAAGTGTTCATATGTAGAAAAACCTGAGAAATCCGTCCGTTTTCGTCATTTGTTATCGAATAGACTTAAAGCCAGATCGTCACATTGGCCGCTCTTCTCTCTGAAACGGTTGTACTTATCGTCTGCAAAGCTATGTCGCGTGCTGCGGTATGTGGCGACACTAAAAGCACCATAGTAGAACACAGATGAAGCTTCTAAGTTGATGTAATAGCCAGTAAGAAGTAGTCCAATTCAAGTTTTAGGTATCGATTATTGACTTTTTAGCTGGCTTTCGTGCCTTGGACATGAGCAAGGACCTTAAGATTCTGCATGAAAGGAGGACTATCAGCCGAGTTGCGCGGGAGAATGTGAAAAGTGTTCATATGTAGTAAAAACCTGAGAAATCCGTCCGTTTTCATCATTTGTTATCGAATCGATTTAAAGCCACATCGTCACATTGGCCGCTCTTCTCTCTGAAACGGTTGTACTTATCGTCTGCAAAGATATGTCGCGTGCTGCGGTATGCGGAGACACTAAAAGCACCATAGTAGAACACAAACGAAGCTTCTAAGTTGATGTAATAGCCAGTAAGAAGTAGTACAATTCAGGTTTTAGGTATCGATTATTGACGTTTTAACTGGCTTTGGTGCCTTGGACATGAGCTAGGACCTTGACATTCTGCATGAAAGGAGGACTAGCAGCCGAGTTGCACGGGAGAATGTGGAAAGTGTTCATATGTAGTAAAAACCTGAGGAATCGGTCCGTTTTAGTCATTTGTTATCGAATCGACTTAAAGCCAGATCGTCACATTGGCCGCTCTTCTCTCTGAAACGGTTGTACTTATCGTCTGCAAAGCTATGTCGCGTACTGCGGTATTCGGAGACACTAAAAGCACCATAGTAGAACACAGATGAAGCTTCTAAGATGATGTAATAGCCAGTAAGAAGAAGTACAATTCAAGTTTTAGGTATCGGTTATTGACTTTTTAGCTGGCTTTGGTGCTTTGGACATGAGCTAGGACCTTAAGATTCTGCATGAAAGGAGGACTAGCAGCCGAGTTGCACGGGAGAATGTGAAAAGTGTTCATATGTAGTAAAAACCTGAGAAATCCGTCCGTTTTCGCCATTTGTTATCGAATCGACTTAAAGCCAGATCGTCACATTGGCCGCTCTTCTCTCTGAAACGGTTGTACTTATCGTCTGCAAAGCTATGTCGCGTGTTGCCGTAGACGGAAACAGGAAAAGCACCATAATAGAACACAGATGAAGCTTCTAAGTTGATGTAATACCCAGTAAGAAGTACTCCAATTCAAGTTTTAGGTATCGATTATTGACTTTTTAGCTGGCTTTGGTGCCTTGGACATGAGCTAGGACTTTAAGATTCTGCATAATAGGAGGACTAGCAGCCGAGTTGCACGGGTGAATGTGAAAAGTGTTCATATGTAGTAATAACCAGAGAAATCCGTCCTTTTTCGTCATTTGTTATCGAATCGACTTAAAGCCAGATCGTCACATTGGCAGCTCTTCTCTCTGAAATGGTTGTACTTATCGTCTGCAAAACTATGTCGCGTGCTGCGGTATGCGGAGAAACTAAAAGCACCATAGTAGAACACAGATGAAGCTTCTAAGTTGACGTAATAGCCAGTAAGAAGTAGTACAATTCAAGTTTTAGGTATTTATTATTGACTTTTTAGCTGGCTTTGGTGCCTTGGACATGAGCTAGGACCTTAAGATTCTGCATGAAAGGAGGACTAGCAGCCGAGTTGCACGGGAGGATGTGAAAAGTGTTCATATGTAGTAAAAACCTGAGAAATCCGTCCGTTTTCGTCATTTGTTATCGAATCGACTTAAAGCCAGATCGTCACATTGGCAGCTCTTCTCTCTGAAACGGTTGTACTTATCGTCTGCAAAGCTATGTCGCGTGCTGCGCTATGTGGAGACACTAAAAGCACCATAGTAGAACACAGACGAAGCTTCTAAGTTGATGTAATAGCCAGTAAGAAGTAGTACAATTCAAGATTTAGGTATAGATTATTGACTTTTTAACAGGCTTTGGTGCCTTGGCCATGAGCTAGGACCTTGACATTCTGCATGAAAGGAGGACTAGCAGCCGAGTTGCACGGGAGAATGTGAAAAGAGTTCATATGTAGTAAAAACCTGAGAAATCCGTCCGTTTTCGTCATTTGTTATCGAATCGACTTAAAGCCAGATCGTCACATTGGCCGCTCTTCTCTCTGAAACGGTTGTACTTATCGTCTGCAAAGCTATGTCGCGTGCTGCGGTATGCGGAGACACTAAAAGCACCATAGTAGAACACAGATGAAGCTTCTAAGTTGATGCAATAGCCAGTAAGAAGTAGAACAATTCAAGTTTTAGGTATCTATTATTGACTTTTTAGCTGGCTTCGGTACCTTGGACATGAGCTAGGACCTTAAGATTCTGCATGAAAGGAGGACTAGCAGCCGAGTTGAACGGGAGAATTTGAAAAGTGTTCATATGTAGTAAAAACCTGAGAAATCCGTCCGTTTTCGTCATTTGTTATCGAATCGACTTAAATCCAGATCGTCACATTGGCCGCTCTTCTCTCTGAAACGGTTGTACTTATCGTCTGCAAAGCTATGTCGCGTGTTGCCGTAGGCGGAAACAGGAAAAGCACCATAATAGAACACAGATGAAGCTTCTAAGTTGATGGTATACCCAGTAAGAAATAGTCCAATTCAAGTTTTAGGTATCGATTATTGACTTTTTAGCTGGCTTTGGTGCCTTGGACATGAGCTAGGACTTTAAGATTCTGCATGAAAGTATGACTAGCAGCCCAGTTGCACGGGAGAATGAGAAAAGTGTTCATATGTAGTAAAAACCTGAGAAATCTGTCCGTTTTCGTCATTTGTTATCGAATCGACTTAAAGCCAGATCGTCACATTGGCCGCTCTTCTCTCTGAAACGGTTGTACTTATCGTCTGCAAAGCTATGTCGCGTGCTGCGGTATGCGGAGACACTAAAATCACCATAGTAGAACACAGATGGAGCTTCTAAGTTGATGCAATAGCCAGTAAGAAGTAGAACAATTCAAGTTTTAGGTATCGATTATTGACTTTTTAGCTGGCTTTCGTGCCTTGGACATGAGCAAGGACCTTAAGATTCTGCATGAAAGGAGGACTATCGGCCGAGTTGCACGGGAGAATGTGAAAAGCGTTCATATGTAGTAAAAACCTGAGAAATCCATCCGTTTTCGTCATTTGTTATCGAATCGACTTAAAGCCAGATCGTCACATTGGCCGCTCTTCTCTCTGAAACGGTTGTACTTATCGTCTGCAAAGCTATGTCGCGTACTGCGGTATTCGGAGACACTAAAAGCAGCATAGTAGAACACAGATGAAGCTCCTAAGATGATGTAATAGCCAGTAAGAAGTAGTACAATTCAAGTTGTAGGTATCGGTTATTGACTTTTTAGCTGGCCTTGGTGCCTTGGACATGAGCTAGGACCTTACGATTCTGCATGAAAGGTGGACTAGCAGCCGAGTTGCACGGGAGAATGTGAAAAGTGTTCATATGTAGTAAAAACCTGAGAAATCCGTCCGTTTTCGTCATTTGTTATCGAATCGACTTAAAGCCAGATCGTCACATTGGCAGCTCTTCTCTCTGAAACGGTTGTACTTATCGTCTGCAAAGCTATGTCGCGTGCTGCGCTATGTGGAGACACTAAAAGCACCATAGTAGAACACAGACGAAGCTTCTAAGTTGATGTAATAGCCAGTAAGAAGTAGTACAATTCAAGTTTTAGGTATAGATTATTGACTTTTTAACAGGCTTTGGTGCCTTGGCCATGAGCTAGGACCTTGACATTCTGCATGCAATGAGGACTAGCAGCCGAGTTGCACGGGAGAATGTGAAAAGAGTTCATATGTAGTAAAAACCTGAGAAATCCGTCCGTTTTCGTCATTTGTTATCGAATCGACTTAATGCCAGATCGTCACATTGGCCGCTCTTCTCTCTGAAACGGTTGTACTTATCGTCTGCAAAGCTATGTCGCGTGCTGCGGTATGCGGAGACACTAAAGGCACCACAGTAGAACACAGATGAAGCTTCTAAGTTGATGCAATAGCCAGTAAGAAGTAGAACAATTCAAGTTTTAGGTATCGATTATTGACTTTTTAGCTGGCTTCGGTACCTTGGACATGAGCTAGGACCTTAAGATTCTGCATGAAAGGAGGACTAGCAGCCGAGTTGCACGAGAGAATGTAAAAAGTGTTCATATGTAGAAAAACCTGAGAAATCCGTCCGTTTTCGTCATTTGTTATCGAATAGACTTAAAGCCAGATCGTCACATTGGCCGCTCTTCTCTCTGAAACGGTTGTACTTATCGTCTGCAAAGCTATGTCGCGTGCTGCGGTATGCTGAGACACTAAAAGCACCATAGTAGAACACAGATGAAGCTTCTAAGTTGATGTAATAGCCAGTAAGAAGTAGTACAATTCAAGTTTTAGGTATCGATTATTGACTTTTTAGCTGGCTTTGGTGCCTTGGACATGAGCTAGGACCTTGACATTCTGCATGAAAGAAGGACTAGCAGCCGAGTTGCACGGGAGACTGTGAAAAGTTTTCATATGTAGTAAAAACCTGAGAAATCCGTCCGTTTTCGTCATTTGTTATCGAATCGACTTAAAGCCAAATCGTCACATTGGCTACTCTTCTCTCTGAAACGGTTGTATTTATCGTCTGCAAAGCTATGTAGCGTGCTGCGGTATGTGGCGACACTAAAAGCACCATAGTAGAACACAGATGAAGCTTCTAAGTTGATGTAATAGCCAGTAAGAAGTAGTAGAATTCAAGTTTTAGGTATCGATTATTGACTTTTTAGCTGGCTTTCGTGCCTTGGACATGAGCAAGGACCTTAAGATTCTGCATGAAAGGAGGACTATCAGCCGAGTTTCACGGGAGAATGTGAAAAGTGTTCATATGTAGTAAAAACCTGAGAAATCCGTCCGTTTTCATCATTTGTTATCGAATCGACTTAAAGCCACATCGTCACATTGCCGCTCTTCTCTCTGAAACGGTTGTGCTTATCGACTGCAAAACTATGTCGCGTGCTGCGATATGCGGAGAAACTAAAAGCACCGTAGTAGAACACAGATGAAGCTTCTAAGTTGATGTAATAGCCAGTAAGAAGTAGTCCAATTCAAGTTTTAGGTATCGATTATTGACTTTTTAGCTGGCTTTCGTGCCTTGGACATGAGCAAGGACATTAAGATTCTGCATGAAAGGAGGACTATCAGCCGAGTTGCACGGGAGAATGTGAAAAGTGTTCATATGTAGTAAAAACCTGAGAAATCCGTCCGTTTTCATCATTTGTTATCGAATCGACTTAAAGCCACATCGTCACATTGGCCGCTCTTCTCTCTGAAACGGTTGTACTTATCGTCGGCAAAGCTATGTCGCGTGTTGCCGTAGGCGGAAACAGGAAAAGCACCATAGTAGAACACAGATGAAGCTTCTAAGTTGATGTAATAGCCAGTAAGAAGTAGTACAATTCAGGTTTTAGGTATCGATTATTGACGTTTTAACTGGCTTTGGTGCCTTGGACATGAGCTAGGACCTTGACATTCTGCATGAAAGGAGGACTAGCAGCCGAGTTGCACGGGAGAATGTGGAAAGTGTTCATATGTAGTAAAAACCTGAGGAATCGGTCCGTTTTCGTCATTTGTTATCGAATCGACTTAAAGCCAGATCGTCACATTGGCCGCTCTTCTCTCTGAAACGGTTGTACTTATCGTCTGCAAAGCTATGTCGCGTGCTGCGGTATGCGGAGACACTAAAATCACCATAGTAGAACACAGATGAAGCATCTAAGTTGATGTAATAGCCAGTAAGAAGTAGTACAATTCAAGTTTTAGGAATCGATTATTGACTTTTTAGCTGGCTTTGGTGCCTTGGACATGAGCTAGGACCTTAAGATTCTGCATGAAAGGAGGACTAGCAGCCGAGTTGCACGGGAGAATGTGAAAAGTGTTAATATGTAGTAAAAACCTGAGAAATCCGTCCGTTTTCGTCATTTGTTATCGAATCGACTTAAAGCCAGATCGTCACACTGGCCGCTCTTCTCTCTGAAACGGATGTACTTATCGTCTGCAAAGCTATGTCGCGTGCTGCGGTATGCTGAGACACTAAAAGCACCATAGTAGAACACAGATGAAGCTTCTAAGCTGATGCAATAGCCAGTAAGAAGTAGTACAATTCAAGATTTAGGTATTGAATATTGAACTTTTAGCTGGCTTTGGTGCCTTGGACATGAGCTAGGACCTTAAGATTCTGCATGAAAGGAGGACTAGCTGCCGAGTTGCACGTGAGAATGTGGAAAGTGTTCATATGTAGTAAAAACCTGAGAAATCCGTCCGTTTTCGTCATTTGTTATCGAATCGACTTAAAGCCAGATGGTCACATTGGCCACTCTTCTCTCTGAAACGGTTGTACATATCGTCTGCAAAGCTATGTCGCGTGCAGCGGTGTGTGGAGACACTAAAATCACCATAGTAGAACACAGATGAAGCTTCTAAGTTGATGTAATAGCCAGTAAGAAGTAGTACAATTCAAGTTTTAGGAATCGATTATTGACTTTTTAGCTGGCTTTGGTGCCTTGGACATGAGCTAGGACCTTAAGATTCTGCATGAAAGGAGGACTAGCAGCCGAGTTGCACGGGAGAATGTGAAAAGTGTTCATATGTAGTAAAATCCCGAGAAATCCGTCCGTTTTCGTCATTTGTTATTGAATCGACATAAAGCCAGATCGTCACATTGGCCGCTCTTCTCTCTGAAACGGTTATACATATCGTCTGCAAAGCTATGTCGCGTGCAGCGGTATGTGGAGACGCTAAAATCACCATAGCAGAACACAGATGAAGTATCTAAGTTGATGTAATAGCCAGTAAGAAGTTGTACAATTCAAGTTTTTGGAATCGATTATTGACTTTTTAGCTGGCTTTTGCCTTGGACATGAGCTAGGACTTTAAGATTCTGCATAAAAGGAGGACTAGCAGCCCAGTTGCACGGGAGAATGTGAAAAGTGTTCACATGTAGTAAAAACCTGAGAAATCCGTCTGTCTTCTTCATTTGTTATCGATTCGACTTAAAGCCAGTTCGTCACATTGGCCGCTCTGCTCTCTGAAACGGTTGTACTTATCGTCTGCAAAGCTATGTCGCGTACTGCTGTATTCGGAGACACTAAAAGCACCATAGTAGAACACAGATGAAGCTCCTAAGATGACGTAATAGCCAGTAAGAAGTAGTACATTTCAAGTTTTAGGTATCGGTTATTGACTTTTTAGCTGGCTTTGGTGCCTTGGACATGAGCTAGGACCTTATTATTCTGCATGAAAGGAGGACTAGCAGCCGAGTTGCACGGGAGAATGTGAAAAGTGTTCATATGTAGTAAAAACCTGAGAAATCCGTCCGTTTTCGTCATTTGTTATCGAATCGACTTAAAGCCAGATCGTCACATTGGCCGCTCTTCTCTCTGAAACGGTTGTACTTATCGTCTGCAAAGCTATGTCGCGTGCTGCGGTATGCGGAGACACTAAAATCACCATAGTAGAACACAGATGAAGCCTATAAGTTGATGCAATAGCCAGTAAGAAGTAGAACAATTCAAGTTTTAGGTATCGATTATTGACTTTTTAGCTGGCTTCGGTACCTTGGACATGAGCTAGGACCTTAAGATTCTGCATGAAAGGAGGACTAGCAGCCGAGTTGAACGGGAGAATTTGAAAAGTGTTCATATGTAGTAAAAACCTGAGAAATCCGTCCGTTTTCGTCATTTGTTATTGAATCGACTTAAATCCAGATCGTCACATTGGCCGCTCTTCTCTCTGAAACGGTTGTACTTATCGTCTGCAAAGCTATGTCGCGTGTTGCCGTAGGCGGAAACAGGAAAAGCACCATAATAGAACACAGATGAAGCTTCTAAGTTGATGGAATACCCAGTAAGAAATAGTCCAATTCAAGTTTTAGGTATCGATTATTGACTTTTTAGCTGGCTTTGGTGCCTTGGACATGAGCTAGGACTTTAAGATTCTGCATGAAAGTATGACTAGCAGCCCAGTTGCACGGGAGAATGTGAAAAGTGTTCATATGTAGTAAAAACCTGAGAAATCCGTCCGTTTTCGTCATTTGTTATCGAATCGACTTAAAGCCAGATCGTCACATTGGCCGCTCTTCTCTCTGAAACGGTTGTACTTATCGTCTGCAAAGCTATGTCGCGTGCTGCGGTATGCGGAGACACTAAAATCACCATAGTAGAACACAGATGGAGCTTCTAAGTTGATGCAATAGCCAGTAAGAAGTAGAACAATTCAAGTTTTAGGTATCGATTATTGACTTTTTAGCTGGCTTTCGTGCCTTGGACATGAGCAAGGACCTTAAGATTCTGCATGAAAGGAGGACTATCAGCCGAGTTGCACGGGACAATGTGAAAAGCGTTCATATGTAGTAAAAACCTGAGAAATCCATCCGTTTTCGTCATTTGTTATCGAATCGACTTAAAGCCAGATCGTCACATTGGCCGCTCTTCTCTCTGAAACGGTTGTACTTATCGTCTGCAAAGCTATGTCGCGTACTGCGGTATTCGGAGACACTAAAAGCACCATAGTAGAACACAGATGAAGCTCCTAAGATGATGTAATAGCCAGTAAGAAGTAGTACAATTCAAGTTGTAGGTATCGGTTATTGACTTTTTAGCTGGCCTTGGTGCCTTGGACATGAGCTAGGACCTTACGATTCTGCATGAAAGGTGGACTAGCAGCCGAGTTGCACGGGAGAATGTGAAAAGTGTTCATATGTAGTAAAAACCTGAGAAATCCGTCCGTTTTCGTCATTTGTTATCGAATCGACTTAAAGCCAGATCGTCACATTGGCAGCTCTTCTCTCTGAAACGGTTGTACTTATCGTCTGCAAAGCTATGTCGCGTGCTGCGCTATGTGGAGACACTAAAAGCACCATAGTAGAACACAGACGAAGCTTCTAAGTTAATGTAATAGCCAGTAAGAAGTAGTACAATTCAAGTTTTAGGTATAGATTATTGACTTTTTAACAGGCTTTGGTGCCTTGGCCATGAGCTAGGACCTTGACATTCTGCATGAAATGAGGACTAGCAGCCGAGTTGCACGGGAGAATGTGAAAAGAGTTCATATGTAGTAAATACCTGAGAAATCCGTCCGTTTTCGTCATTTGTTATCGAATCGACTTAAAGCCAGATCGTCACATTGGCCGCTCTTCTCTCTGAAACGGTTGTACTTATCGTCTGCAAAGCTATGTCGCGTGCTGCGGTATGCGGAGACACTAAAGGCACCACAGTAGAACACAGATGAAGCTTCTAAGTTGATGCAATAGCCAGTAAGAAGTAGAACAATTCAAGTTTTAGGTATCGATTATTGACTTTTTAGCTGGCTTCGGTACCTTGGACATGAGCTTGGACCTTAAGATTCTGCATGAAAGGAGGACTAGCAGCCGAGTTGCACGAGAGAATGTAAAAAGTGTTCATATGTAGAAAAACCTGAGAAATCCGTCCGTTTTCGTCATTTGTTATCGAATAGACTTAAAGCCAGATCGTCACATTGGCCGCTCTTCTCTCTGAAACGGTTGTACTTATCGTCTGCAAAGCTATGTCGCGTGCTGCGGTATGCTGAGACACTAAAAGCACCATAGTAGAACACAGATGAAGCTTCTAAGTTGATGTAATAGCCAGTAAGAAGTAGTACAATTCAAGTTTTAGGTATCGATTATTGACTTTTTAGCTGGCTTTGGTGCCTTGGACATGAGCTAGGACCTTGACATTCTGCATGAAAGAAGGACTAGCAGCCGAGTTGCACGGGAGACTGTGAAAAGTTTTCATATGTAGTAAAAACCTGAGAAATCCGTCCGTTTTCGTCATTTGTTATCGAATCGACTTAAAGCCAAATCGTCACATTGGCTACTCTTCTCTCTGAAACGGTTGTATTTATCGTCTGCAAAGCTATGTCGCGTGCTGCGGTATGTGGCGACACTAAAAGCACCATAGTAGAACACAGATGAAGATTCTAAGTTGATGTAATAGCCAGTCAGAAGTAGTAGAATTCAAGTTTTAGGTATCGATTATTGACTTTTTAGCTGGCTTTCGTGCCTTGGACATGAGCAAGGACCTTAAGATTCTGCATGAAAGGAGGACTATCAGCCGAGTTTCACGGGAGAATGTGAAAAGTGTTCATATGTAGTAAAAACCTGAGCAATCCGTCCGTTTTCATCATTTGCTATCGAATCGACTTAAAGCCACATCGTCACATTGCCGCTCTTCTCTGTGAAACGGTTGTGCTTATCGACTGCAAAACTATGTCGCGTGCTGCGATATGCGGAGAAACTAAAAGCACCGTAGTAGAACACAGATGAAGCTTCTAAGTTGATGTAATAGCCAGTAAGAAGTAGTCCAATTCAAGTTTTAGGTATCGATTATTGACTTTTTAGCTGGCTTTCGTGCCTTGGACATGAGCAAGGACATTAAGATTCTGCATGAAAGGAGGACTATCAGCCGAGTTGCACGGGAGAATGTGAAAAGTGTTCATATGTAGTAAAAACCTGAGAAATCCGTCCGTTTTCATCATTTGTTATCGAATCGACTTAAAGCCACATCGTCACATTGGCCGCTCTTCTCTCTGAAACGGTTGTACTTATCGTCGGCAAAGCTATGTCGCGTGTTGCCGTAGGCGGAAACAGGAAAAGCACCATAGTAGAACACAGATGAAGCTTCTAAGTTGATGTAATAGCCAGTAAGAAGTAGTCCAATTCAAGATTTAGGTATCGATTATTGACTTTTTAGCTGGCTTTGGTGCCTTGGACATGAGCTAGGACTTTAAGATTCTGCATAAAAGGAGGACTAGCAGCCCAGTTGCACGGGAGAATGTGAAAAGCGTTCATATGTAGTAAAAACCTGAGAAATCCATCCGTTTTCGTCATTTGTTATCGAATCGACTTAAAGCCAGATCGTCACATTGGCCGCTCTTCTCTCTGAAACGGTTGTACTTATCGTCTGCAAAGCTATGTCGCGTGCTGCGGTATGCGGAGACACTAAAAGCACCATAGTAGAACACAAACGAAGCTTCTAAGTTGATGTAATAGCCAGTAAGAAGTAGTACAATTCAGGTTTTAGGTATCGATTATTGACGTTTTAACTGGCTTTGGTGCCTTGGACATGAGCTAGGACCTTGACATTCTGCATGAAAGGAGGACTAGCAGCCGAGTTGCGCGGGAGAATGTGGAAAGTGTTCATATGTAGTAAAAACCTGAGGAATCGGTCCGTTTTCGTCATTTGTTATCGAATCGACTTAAAGCCAGATCGTCACATTGGCCGCTCTTCTCTCTGAAACGGTTGTACTTATCGTCTGCAAAACTATGTCGCGTGCTGCGGTATGCGGAGACACTAAAATCACCATAGTAGAACACAGATGAAGCATCTAAGTTGATGTAATAGCCAGTAAGAAGTAGTACAATTCAAGTTTTAGGAATCGATTATTGACTTTTTAGCTGGCATTGGTGCCTTGGACATGAGCTAGGACCTTAAGATTCTGCATGAAAGGAGGACTAGCAACCGAGTTGCACGGGAGAATGTGAAAAGTGTTCATATGTAGTAAAAACCTGAGAAATCCGTCCGTTTTCGTCATTTGTTATCGAATCGACTTAAAGCCAGATCGTCACACTGGCCGCTCTTCTCTCTGAAACGGTTGTACTTATCGTCTGCAAAGCTATGTCGCGTGCTGCGGTATGCTGAGACACTAAAAGCACCATAGTAGAACACAGATGAAGCTTCTAAGCTGATGTAATAGCCAGTAAGAAGTAGTACAATTCAAGATTTAGGTATTGAATATTGAACTTTTAGCTGGCTTTGGTGCCTTGGACATGAGCTAGGACCTTAAGATTCTGCATGAAAGGAGGACTAGCTGCCGAGTTGCACGTGAGAATGTGGAAAGTGTTCATATGTAGTAAAAACCTGAGAAATCCGTCCGTTTTCGTCATTTGTTATCGAATCGACTTAAAGCCAGATGGTCACATTGGCCACTCTTCTCTCTGAAACGGTTGTACATATCGTCTGCAAAGCTATGTCGCGTGCAGCGGTGTGTGGAGACACTAAAATCACCATAGTAGAACACAGATGAAGCTTCTAAGTTGATGTAATAGCCAGTAAGAAGTAGTACAATTCAAGTTTTAGGAATCGATTATTGACTTTTTAGCTGGCTTTGGTGCCTTGGACATGAGCTAGGACCTTAAGATTCTGCATGAAAGGAGGACTAGCAGCCGAGTTGCACGGGAGAATGTGAAAAGTGTTCATATGTAGTAAAATCCCGAGAAATCCGTCCGTTTTCGTCATTTGTTATTGAATCGACATAACGCCAGATCGTCACATTGGCCGCTCTTCTCTCTGAAACGGTTGTACATATCGTCTGCAAAGCTATGTCGCGTGCAGCGGTATGTGGAGACGCTAAAATCACCATAGCAGAACACAGATGAAGTATCTAAGTTGATGTAATAGCCAGTAAGAAGTGGTACAATTCAAGTTTTTGGAATCGATTATTGACTTTTTAGCTGGCTTTTGCCTTGGACATGAGCTAGGACTTTAAGATTCTGCATAAAAGGAGGACTAGCAGCCCAGTTGCACGGGAGAATGTGAAAAGTGTTCACATGTAGTAAAAACCTGAGAAATCCGTCCGTCTTCTTCATTTGTTATCGATTCGACTTAAAGCCAGTTCGTCACATTGGCCGCTCTGCTCTCTGAAACGCTTGTACTTATCGTCTGCAAAGCTATGTCGCGTACTGCTGTATTCGGAGACACTAAAAGCACCATAGTAGAACACAGATGAAGCTCCTAAGATGACGTAATAGCCAGTAAGAAGTAGTACATTTCAAGTTTTAGGTATCGATTATTGACTTTTTAGCTGGCTTTGGTGCCTTGGACATGAGCTAGGACCTTGACATTCTGCATGAAAGAAGGACTAGCAGCCGAGTTGCACGGGAGCCTGTGAAAAGTTTTCATATGTAGTAAAAACCTGAGAAATCCGTCCGTTTTCGTCATTTGTTATCGAATCGACTTAAAGCCACATCGTCACATTGGCCGCTCTTCTCTCTGAAACGGTTGTGCTTATCGTCTGCAAAGCTATGTCGCGTGCTGCGGTATGCTGAGACACTACAAGCACCATAGTAGAACACAAACGAAGCTTCTAAGTTGATGTAATAGCCAGTAAGAAGTAGTACAATTCAAGTTTTAGGTATCGATTATTGACGTTTTAACTGGCTTTGGTGCCTTGGACATGAGCTAGGACCATAAGATTCTGCATGAAATGAGGACTAGCAGCCGAATTGCACGGGAGAATGTGGAAAGTGTTCATATGTAGTAAAAACCTGAGAAATCGGTCCGTTTTCGTCATTTGTTATCGAATCGACTTAAAGCCAGATCGTCACATTGGCCGCTCTTCTCTCTGAAACGGTTGTACTTATCGTCTGCAAAGCTATGTCGCGTACTGCGGTATTCGGAGACACTAAAAGCACCATAGTAGAACACAGATGAAGCTCCTAAGATGATGTAATAGCCAGTAAGAAGTAGTACAATTCAAGTTGTAGGTATCGGTTATTGACTTTTTAACAGGCTTTGGTGCCTTGGCCATGAGCTAGGACCTTGACATTCTGCATGAAATGAGGACTAGCAGCCGAGTTGCACGGGAGAATGTGAAAAGAGTTCATATGTAGTAAAAACCTGAGAAATCCGTCCGTTTTCGTCATTTGTTATCGAATCGACTTAAAGCCAGATCGTCACATTGGCCGCTCTTCTCTCTGAAACGGTTGTACTTATCGTCTGCAAAGCTATGTCGCGTGCTGCGGTATGCGGAGACACTAAAGGCACCACAGTAGAACACAGATGAAGCTTCTAAGTTGATGCAATAGCCAGTAAGAAGTAGAACAATTCAAGTTTTAGGTATCGATTATTGACTTTTTAGCTGGCTTCGGTACCTTGGACATGAGCTAGGACCTTAAGATTCTGCATGAAAGGAGGACTAGCAGCCGAGTTGCACGAGAGAATGTAAAAAGTGTTCATATGTAGAAAAACCTGAGAAATCCGTCCGTTTTCGTCATTTGTTATCGAATAGACTTAAAGCCAGATCGTCACATTGGCCGCTCTTCTCTCTGAAACGGTTGTACTTATCGTCTGCAAAGCTATGTCGCGTGCTGCGGTATGCTGAGACACTAAAAGCACCATAGTAGAACACAGATGAAGCTTCTAAGTTGATGTAATAGCCAGTAAGAAGTAGTACAATTCAAGTTTTAGGTATCGATTATTGACTTTTTAGCTGGCTTTGGTGCCTTGGACATGAGCTAGGACCTTGACATTCTGCATGAAAGAAGGACTAGCAGCCGAGTTGCACGGGAGACTGTGAAAAGTTTTCATATGTAGTAAAAACCTGAGAAATCCGTCCGTTTTCGTCATTTGTTATCGAATCGACTTAAAGCCAAATCGTCACATTGGCTACTCTTCTCTCTGAAACGGTTGTATTTATCGTCTGCAAAGCTATGTAGCGTGCTGCGGTATGTGGCGACACTAAAAGCACCATAGTAGAACACAGATGAAGCTTCTAAGTTGATGTAATAGCCAGTAAGAAGTAGTAGAATTCAAGTTTAGGTATCGATTATTGACTTTTTACCTGGCTTTCGTGCCTTGGACATGAGCAAGGACCTTAAGATTCTGCATGAAAGGAGGACTATCAGCCGAGTTTCACGGGAGAATGTGAAAAGTGTTCATATGTAGTAAAAACCTGAGAAATCCGTCCGTTTTCATCATTTGTTATCGAATCGACTTAAAGCCACATCGTCACATTGCCGCTCTTCTCTCTGAAACGGTTGTGCTTATCGACTGCAAAACTATGTCGCGTGCTGCGATATGCGGAGAAACTAAAAGCACCGTAGTAGAACACAGATGAAGCTTCTAAGTTGATGTAATAGCCAGTAAGAAGTAGTCCAATTCAAGTTTTAGGTATCGATTATTGACTTTTTAGCTGGCTTTCGTGCCTTGGACATGAGCAAGGACATTAAGATTCTGCATGAAAGGAGGACTATCAGCCGAGTTGCACGGGAGAATGTGAAAAGTGTTCATATGTAGTAAAAACCTGAGAAATCCGTCCGTTTTCATCATTTGTTATCGAATCGACTTAAAGCCACATCGTCACATTGGCCGCTCTTCTCTCTGAAACGGTTGTACTTATCGTCGGCAAAGCTATGTCGCGTGTTGCCGTAGGCGGAAACAGGAAAAGCACCATAGTAAAACACAGATGAAGCTTCTAAGTTGATGTAATAGCCAGTAAGAAGTAGTCCAATTCAAGATTTAGGTATCGATTATTGACTTTTTAGCTGGCTTTGGTGCCTTGGACATGAGCTAGGACTTTAAGATTCTGCATAAAAGGAGGACTAGCAGCCCAGTTGCACGGGAGAATGTGAAAAGCGTTCATATGTAGTAAAAACCTGAGAAATCCATCCGTTTTCGTCATTTGTTATCGAATCGACTTAAAGCAGATCGTCACATTGGCCGCTCTTCTCTCTGAAACGGTTGTACTTATCGTCTGCAAAGCTATGTCGCGTGCTGCGGGATGCGGAGACACTAAAAGCACCATAGTAGAACACAAACGAAGCTTCTAAGTTGATGTAATAGCCAGTAAGAAGTAGTACAATTCAGGTTTTAGGTATCGATTATTGACGTTTTAACTGGCTTTGGTGCCTTGGACATGAGCTAGGACCTTGACATTCTGCATGAAAGGAGGACTAGCAGCCGAGTTGCACGGGAGAATGTGGAAAGTGTTCATATGTAGTAAAAACCTGAGGAATCGGTCCGTTTTCGTCATTTGTTATCGAATCGACTTAAAGCCAGATCGTCACATTGGCCGCTCTTCTCTCTGAAACGGTTGTACTTATCGTCTGCAAAGCTATGTCGCGTGCTGCGGTATGCGGAGACACTAAAATCACCATAGTAGAACACAGATGAAGCATCTAAGTTGATGTAATAGCCAGTAAGAAGTAGTACAATTCAAGTTTTAGGAATCGATTATTGACTTTTTAGCTGGCTTTGGTGCCTTGGACATGAGCTAGGACCTTATTATTCTGCATGAAAGGAGGACTAGCAGCCGAGTTGCACGGGAGAATGTGAAAAGTGTTCATATGTAGTAAAAACCTGAGAAATCCGTCCGTTTTCGTCATTTGTTATCGAATCGACTTAAAGCCAGATCGTCACATTGGCCGCTCTTCTCTCTGAAACGGTTGTACTTATCGTCTGCAAAGCTATGTCGCGTGCTGCGGTATGCGGAGACACTAAAATCACCATAGTAGAACACAGATGAAGCCTATAAGTTGATGCAATAGCCAGTAAGAAGTAGAACAATTCAAGTTTTAGGTATCGATTATTGACTTTTTAGCTGGCTTCGGTACCTTGGACATGAGCTAGGACCTTAAGATTCTGCATGAAAGGAGGACTAGCAGCCGAGTTGAACGGGAGAATTTGAAAAGTGTTCATATGTAGTAAAAACCTGAGAAATCCGTCCGTTTTCGTCATTTGTTATCGAATCGACTTAAATCCAGATCGTCACATTGGCCGCTCTTCTCTCTGAAACGGTTGTACTTATCGTCTGCAAAGCTATGTCGCGTGTTGCCGTAGGCGGAAACAGGAAAAGCACCATAATAGAACACAGATGAAGCTTCTAAGTTGATGGAATACCCAGTAAGAAATAGTCCAATTCAAGTTTTAGGTATCGATTATTGACTTTTTAGCTGGCTTTGGTGCCTTGGACATGAGCTAGGACTTTAAGATTCTGCATGAAAGTATGACTAGCAGCCCAGTTGCACGGGAGAATGTGAAAAGTGTTCATATGTAGTAAAAACCTGAGAAATCCGTCCGTTTTCGTCATTTGTTATCGAATCGACTTAAAGCCAGATCGTCACATTGGCCGCTCTTCTCTCTGAAACGGTTGTACTTATCGTCTGCAAAGCTATGTCGCGTGCTGCGGTATGCGGAGACACTAAAATCACCATAGTAGAACACAGATGGAGCTTCTAAGTTGATGCAATAGCCAGTAAGAAGTAGAACAATTCAAGTTTTAGGTATCGATTATTGACTTTTTAGCTGGCTTTCGTGCCTTGGACATGAGCAAGGACCTTAAGATTCTGCATGAAAGGAGGACTATCAGCCGAGTTGCACGGGAGAATGTGAAAAGCGTTCATATGTAGTAAAAACCTGAGAAATCCATCCGTTTTCGTCATTTGTTATCGAATCGACTTAAAGCCAGATCGTCACATTGGCCGCTCTTCTCTCTGAAACGGTTGTACTTATCGTCTGCAAAGCTATGTCGCGTACTGCGGTATTCGGAGACACTAAAAGCACCATAGTAGAACACAGATGAAGCTCCTAAGATGATGTAATAGCCAGTTAGAAGTAGTACAATTCAAGTTGTAGGTATCGGTTATTGACTTTTTAGCTGGCCTTGGTGCCTTGGACATGAGCTAGGACCTTACGATTCTGCATGAAAGGTGGACTAGCAGCCGAGTTGCACGGGAGAATGTGAAAAGTGTTCATATGTAGTAAAAACCTGAGAAATCCGTCCGTTTTCGTCATTTGTTATCGAATCGACTTAAAGCCAGATCGTCACATTGGCAGCTCTTCTCTCTGAAACGGTTGTACTTATCGTCTGCAAAGCTATGTCGCGTGCTGCGCTATGTGGAGACACTAAAAGTACCATAGTAGAACACAGACGAAGCTTCTAAGTTGATGTAATAGCCAGTAAGAAGTAGTACAATTCAAGTTTTAGGTATAGATTATTGACTTTTTAACAGGCTTTGGTGCCTTGGCCATGAGCTAGGACCTTGACATTCTGCATGAAATGAGGACTAGCAGCCGAGTTGCACGGGAGAATGTGAAAAGAGTTCATATGTAGTAAAAACCTGAGAAATCCGTCCGTTTTCGTCATTTGTTATCGAATCGACTTAAAGCCAGATCGTCACATTGGCCGCTCTTCTCTCTGAAACGGTTGTACTTATCGTCTGCAAAGCTATGTCGCGTGCTGCGGTATGCTGAGACACTAAAAGCACCATAGTAGAACACAGATGAAGCTTCTAAGTTGATGTAATAGCCAGTAAGAAGTAGTACAATTCAAGTTTTAGGTATCGATTATTGACTTTTTAGCTGGCTTTGGTGCCTTGGACATGAGCTAGGACCTTGACATTCTGCATGAAAGAAGGACTAGCAGCCGAGTTGCACGGGAGACTGTGAAAAGTTTTCATATGTAGTAAAAACCTGAGAAATCCGTCCGTTTTCGTCATTTGTTATCGAATCGACTTAAAGCCAAATCGTCACATTGGCTACTCTTCTCTCTGAAACGGTTGTATTTATCGTCTGCAAAGCTATGTCGCGTGCTGCGGTATGTGGCGACACTAAAAGCACCATAGTAGAACACATATGAAGCTTCTAAGTTGATGTAATAGCCAGTCAGAAGTAGTACAATTCAAGTTTTAGGTATCGATTATTGACTTTTTAGCTGGCTTTCGTGCCTTGGACATGAGCAAGGACCTTAAGATTCTGCATGAAAGGAGGACTATCAGCCGAGTTTCACGGGAGAATGTGAAAAGTGTTCATATGTAGTAAAAACCTGAGCAATCCGTCCGTTTTCATCATTTGTTATCGAATCGACTTAAAGCCACATCGTCACATTGCCGCTCTTCTCTCTGAAACGGTTGTGCTTATCGACTGCAAAACTATGTCGCGTGCTGCGATATGCGGAGAAACTAAAAGCACCGTAGTAGAACACAGATGAAGCTTCTATGTTGATGTAATAGCCAGTAAGAAGTAGTCCAATTCAAGTTTTAGGTATCGATTATTGACTTTTTAGCTGGCTTTCGTGCCTTGGACATGAGCAAGGACATTAAGATTCTGCATGAAAGGAGGACTATCAGCCGAGTTGCACGGGAGAATGTGAAAAGTGTTCATATGTAGTAAAAACCTGAGAAATCCGTCCGTTTTCATCATTTGTTATCGAATCGACTTAAAGCCACATCGTCACATTGGCCGCTCTTCTCTCTGAAACGGTTGTACTTATCGTCGGCAAAGCTATGTCGCGTGTTGCCGTAGGCGGAAACAGGAAAAGCACCATAGTAGAACACAGATGAAGCTTCTAAGTTGATGTAATAGCCAGTAAGAAGTAGTCCAATTCAAGATTTAGGTATCGATTATTGACTTTTTAGCTGGCTTTGGTGCCTTGGACATGAGCTAGGACTTTAAGATTCTGCATAAAAGGAGGACTAGCAGCCCAGTTGCACGGGAGAATGTGAAAAGCGTTCATATGTAGTAAAAACCTGAGAAATCCATCCGTTTTCGTCATTTGTTATCGAATCGACTTAAAGCCAGATCGTCACATTGGCCGCTCTTCTCTCTGAAACGGTTGTACTTATCGTCTGCAAAGCTATGTCGCGTGCTGCGGTATGCGGAGACACTAAAAGCACCATAGTAGAACACAAACGAAGCTTCTAAGTTGATGTAATAGCCAGTAAGAAGTAGTACAATTCAGGTTTTAGGTATCGATTATTGACGTTTTAACTGGCTTTGGTGCCTTGGACATGAGCTAGGACCTTGACATTCTGCATGAAAGGAGGACTAGCAGCCGAGTTGCGCGGGAGAATGTGGAAAGTGTTCATATGTAGTAAAAACCTGAGGAATCGGTCCGTTTTCGTCATTTGTTATCGAATCGACTTAAAGCCAGATCGTCACATTGGCCGCTCTTCTCTCTGAAACGGTTGTACTTATCGTCTGCAAAGCTATGTCGCGTGCTGCGGTATGCGGAGACACTAAAATCACCATAGTAGAACACAGATGAAGCATCTAAGTTGATGTAATAGCCAGTAAGAAGTAGTACAATTCAAGTTTTAGGAATCGATTATTGACTTTTTAGCTGGCTTTGGTGCCTTGGACATGAGCTAGGACCTTAAGATTCTGCATGAAAGGAGGACTAGCAACCGAGTTGCACGGGAGAATGTGAAAAGTGTTCATATGTAGTAAAAACCTGAGAAATCCGTCCGTTTTCGTCATTTGTTATCGAATCGACTTAAAGCCAGATCGTCACACTGGCCGCTCTTCTCTCTGAAACGGTTGTACTTATCGTCTGCAAAGCTATGTCGCGTGCTGCGGTATGCTGAGACACTAAAAGCACCATAGTAGAACACAGATGAAGCTTCTAAGCTGATGTAATAGCCAGTAAGAAGTAGTACAATTCAAGATTTAGGTATTGAATATTGAACTTTTAGCTGGCTTTGGTGCCTTGGACATGAGCTAGGACCTTAAGATTCTGCATGAAAGGAGGACTAGCTGCCGAGTTGCACGTGAGAATGTGGAAAGTGTTCATATGTAGTAAAAACCTGAGAAATCCGTCCGTTTTCGTCATTTGTTATCGAATCGACTTAAAGCCAGATGGTCACATTGGCCACTCTTCTCTCTGAAACGGTTGTACATATCGTCTGCAAAGCTATGTCGCGTGCAGCGGTGTGTGGAGACACTAAAATCACCATAGTAGAACACAGATGAAGCTTCTAAGTTGATGTAATAGCCAGTAAGAAGTAGTACAATTCAAGTTTTAGGAATCGATTATTGACTTTTTAGCTGACTTTGGTGCCTTGGACATGAGCTAGGACCTTAAGATTCTGCATGAAAGGAGGACTAGCAGCCGAGTTGCACGGGAGAATGTGAAAAGTGTTCATATGTAGTAAAATCCCGAGAAATCCGTCCGTTTTCGTCATTTGTTATTGAATCGACATAAAGCCAGATCGTCACATTGGCCGCTCTTCTCTCTGAAACGGTTGTACATATCGTCTGCAAAGCTATGTCGCGTGCAGCGGTATGTGGAGACGCTAAAATCACCATAGCAGAACACAGATGAAGTATCTAAGTTGATGTAATAGCCAGTAAGAAGTTGTACAATTCAAGTTTTTGGAATCGATTATTGACTTTTTAGCTGGCTTTTGCCTTGGACATGAGCTAGGACTTTAAGATTCTGCATAAAACTAGGACTAGCAGCCCAGTTGCACGGGAGAATGTGAAAAGTGTTCACATGTAGTAAAAACCTGAGAAATCCGTCCGTCTTCTTCATTTGTTATCGATTCGACTTAAAGCCAGTTCGTCACATTGGCCGCTCTGCTCTCTGAAACGGTTGTACTTATCGTCTGCAAAGCTATGTCGCGTACTGCTGTATTCGGAGACACTAAAAGCACCATAGTAGAACACAGATGAAGCTCCTAAGATGACGTAATAGCCAGTAAGAAGTAGTACATTTCAAGTTTTAGGTATCGGTTATTGACTTTTTAGCTGGCTTTGGTGCCTTGGACATGAGCTAGGACCTTATTATTCTGCATGAAAGGAGGACTAGCAGCCGAGTTGCACGGGAGAATGTGAAAAGTGTTCATATGTAGTAAAAACCTGAGAAATCCGTCCGTTTTCGTCATTTGTTATCGAATCGACTTAAAGCCAGATCGTCACATTGGCCGCTCTTCTCTCTGAAACGGTTGTACTTATCGTCTGCAAAGCTATGTCGCGTGCTGCGGTATGCGGAGACACTAAAATCACCATAGTAGAACACAGATGAAGCCTATAAGTTGATGCAATAGCCAGTAAGAAGTAGAACAATTCAAGTTTTAGGTATCGATTATTGACTTTTTAGCTGGCTTCGGTACCTTGGACATGAGCTAGGACCTTAAGATTCTGCATGAAAGGAGGACTAGCAGCCGAGTTGCACGAGAGAATGTAAAAAGTGTTCATATGTAGTAAAAACCTGAGAAATCCGTCCGTTTTCGTCATTTGTTATCGAATCGACTTAAAGCCAGATCGTCACATTGGCCGCTCTTCTCTCTGAAACGGTTGTACTTATCGTCTGCAAAGCTATGTCGCGTGCTGCGGTATGCTGAGACACTAAAAGCACCATAGTAGAACACAGATGAAGCTTCTAAGTTGATGTAATAGCCAGTAAGAAGTAGTACAATTCAAGTTTTAGGTATCGATTATTGACTTTTTAGCTGGCTTTGGTGCCTTGGACATGAGCTAGGACCTTGACATTCTGCATGAAAGAAGGACTAGCAGCCGAGTTGCACGGGAGCCTGTGAAAAGTTTTCATATGTAGTAAAAACCTGAGAAATCCGTCCGTTTTCGTCATTTGTTATCGAATCGACTTAAAGCCAAATCGTCACATTGGCTACTCTTCTCTCTGAAACGGTTGTACTTATCGTCTGCAAAGCTATGTCGCGTGCTGCGGTATGTGGAGACACTAAAAGCACCATAGTAGAACACAGATGAAGCTTCTAAGTTGATGTAATAGCCAGTAAGAAGTAGTAGAATTCAAGTTTTAGGTATCGATTATTGACTTTTTAGCTGGCTTTGGTGCCTTGGACATGAGCAAGGACCTTAAGATTCTGCATGAAAGGAGGACTATCAGCCGAGTTGCACGGGAGAATGTGAAAAGTGTTCATATGTAGTAAAAACCTGAGAAATCCGTCCGTTTTCATCATTTGTTATCGAATCGACTTAAAGCCACATCGTCACATTGGCCGCTCTTCTCTCTGAAACGGTTGTGCTTATCGTCTGCAAAGCTATGTCGCGTGCTGCGGTATGCTGAGACACTAAAAGCACCATAGTAGAACACAAACGAAGCTTCTAAGTTGATGTAATAGCCAGTAAGAAGTAGTACAATTCAAGTTTTAGGTATCGATTATTGACGTTTTAACTGGCTTTGGTGCCTTGGACATGAGCTAGGACCATAAGATTCTGCATGAAATGAGGACTAGCAGCCGAGTTGCACGGGAGAATGTGGAAAGTGTTCATATGTAGTAAAAACCTGAGAAATCGGTCCGTTTTCGTCATTTGTTATCGAATCGACTTAAAGCCAGATCGTCACATTGGCCGCTCTTCTCTCTGTAACGGTTGTACTTATCGTCTGCAAAGCTATGTCGCGTGCTGCGGTATGCGGAGACACTAAAATCACCATAGTAGAACACAGATGAAGCATCTACGTTGATGTAATAGCCAGTAAGAAGTAGTACAATTCAAGTTTTAGGAATCGATTATTGACTTTTTAGCTGGCTATGGTGCCTTGGACATGAGCTAGGACCTTAAGATTCTGCATGAAAGGAGGACTAGCAGCCGAGTTGCACGGGAGAATGTGAAAAGTGTTCATATGTAGTAAAAACCTGAGAAATCCGTCCGTTTTCGTCATTTGTTAGCGAATCGACTTAAAGCCAGATCGTCACACTGGCCGCTCTTCTCTCTGAAACGGTTGTACTTATCGTCTGCAAAGCTATGTAGCGTGCTGCGGTATGCTGAGACACTAAAAGCACCATAGTAAAACACAGATGAAGCTTCTAAGTGTATGTAATAGCCAGTAAGAAGTAGTACAAGTCAAGTTTTAGGTATTGAAAATTGACCTTTTAGCTGGCTTTGGTGCCTTGGATATGAGCTAGGACCTTGACATTCTGCATGAAAGGAGGAATAGCAGCCGAGTTGCACGGGAGACTGTGAAAAGTGTTCATATGTAGTAAAAACCTTAGAAATCCGTCCGTTTTCGTCATTTGTTATCGAATCGACTTAAAGCCAGATCGTCACATTGGCCGCTCTTCTCTCTGAAACGGTTGTATTTATCGTCTGCAAAGCTATGTCGCGTGCTGCGCTATGTGGAGACACTAAAAGCACCATAGTAGAACACAGATGAAACTTCTAAGTTGATGTAATAGCCAGTAAGAAGTAGTACAATTCAAGTTTTAGGTATCGATTATTGCCTTTTTAGCTGGCTTTGGTGCCTTGGACATGAGCTAGGACCTTGGGATTCTGCATGAAAGGAGGAGTAGCAGCCGAGTTGCACGGGAGAATGTGAAAAGTGTTCATATGTAGTAAAAACCTGAGAAATTCGTCCGTTTTCGTCATTTGTTATCGAATCGACTTAAAGCCAGATCGTCACATTGGCCGCTCTTCTCTGTGAAGCGCTTGTACTTATCGTCTGAAAAGCTATGTCGCGTGCTGCGGTATGCGGAGACACTAAAATCACCATAGTAGAACACAGATGAAGCTACTAAGTTGATGCAATAGCCAGTAAGAAGTAGTCCAATTCAAGATTTAGGTATTGAATATTGACCTTTTAGCTGGCTTGGGTACCTTGGACATGAGCTAGGACCTTAAGATTCTGCATAAAAGGAGGACTAGCAGCCCAGTTGCACGGGAGAATGTGAAAAGTGTTCATATGCAGTCAAAACCTGAGAAATCCGTCCGTTTTCGTCATTTGTTATCGAATCGACTTAAAGCCAGATCGTCACATTGGCCGCTCTTCTCTCTGAAACGCTTGTACTTATCGTCTGCAAAGCTATGTCGCGTACTACGGTATTCGGAGACACTAAATGCACCTTAGTAGAACACAGATGAAGCTCCTAAGATGATGTAATAGCCAGTAAGAAGTAGTAGAATTCAAGTTTTAGGTAATGAATATTGACCTATTAGCTGGCTTTGGTGCCTTGGACATGAGCTAGGACCTTAAGATTCTGCATGAAAGGAGGACTAGCAGCCGAGTTGCACGGGAGAATGTGAAAAGTGTTCATATGTAGTAAAAACCTGAGAAATCCGTCCGTTTTCGTCATTTGTTATCGAATCGACTTAAAGCCAGATCGTCACATTGGCCGCTCTTCTCTCTGAAGCGCTTGTACTTATCGTCTGAAAAGCTATGTCGCGTGCTGCGGTATGCGGAGACACTAAAATCACCATAGTAGAACACAGATGAAGCTACTAAGTTGATGCAATAGCCAGTAAGAAGTAGTCCAATTCAAGATTTAGGTATTGAATATTGACCTTTTAGCTGGCTTTGGTGTCTTGGACATGAGCAAGGACGTTAAGATTCTGCATGAAAGGAGGACTAGCAGCCGAGTTGCACGGGAGAATTTGAAAAGTGTTCATATGTAGTAAAAACCTGAGAAATCCGTCCGTTTTCGTCATTTGTTATCGAATCGACTTAAAGCCAGATCGTCACATTGGCCGCTCTTCTATCTGAAACGGTTGTACTTATCGTCTACAAAGCTATGTCGCGTGCTGCGGTATGCGGAGACACTAAAAGCACCATAGTAGAACACAGATGAAGCTTCTATGTTGATGTAATAGCCAGTAAGAAGTAGTACAATTCAAGTTTTAGGTATCGATTATTGCCTTTTTAGCTGGCTTTGGTGCCTTGGACATGAGCTAGGACATTGGGATTCTGCATGGAAGGAGGAGTAGGAGCCGAGTTGCACGGGAGAATGTGAAAAGTGTTCATATGTAGTAAAAACCTGAGAAATTCGTCCGTTTTCGTCATTTGTTATCGAATCGACTTAAAGCCAGATCGTCACATTGGCCGCTCTTCTCTCTGAAGCGCTTGTACTTATCGTCTGAAAAGCTATGTCGCGTGTTGCGGTATGCGGAGACACTAAAATCACCATAGTAGAACACAGATGAAGCTACTAAGTTGATGCAATAGCCAGTAAGAAGTAGTCCAATTCAAGATTTAGGTATTGAATATTGACCTTTTAGCTGGCTTTGGTGTCTTGGACATGAGCAAGGACCTTAAGATTCTGCATGAAAGGAGGACTAGCAGCCGAGTTGCACGGGAGAATGTGAAAAGTGTTCATATGTAGTAAAAACCTGAGAAATCCGTCCGTTTTCGTCATTTGTTATCGAATCGACTGAAAGCCAGATCGTCACATTGGCCGCTCTTCTCTCTGAAACGGTTGTATTTATCGTCTGCAAAGCTATGTCGCGTGCTGCGCTATGCGGAGACACTAAAAGCACCATAGTAGAACACAGATGAAGCTTCTAAGTTGATGTAATAGCCAGTAAGAAGTAGTACAATTCAAGTTTTAGGTATCGATTATTGACTTCTTAGCTGACATTGGTGCCTTGTACAGGAGCTAGGACCTTGACATTCTGCATGAAAGGAGGACTAGCAGCCGAGTTGCGCGGGAGAATGTGGAAAGTGTTCATATGTAGTAAAAACCTGAGGAATCGGTCCGTTTTCGTCATTTGTTATCGAATCGACTTAAAGCCAGATCGTCACATTGGCCGCTCTTCTCTCTGAAACGGTTGTACTTATCGTCTGCAAAGCTATGTCGCGTGCTGCGGTATGCGGAGACACTAAAATCACCATAGTAGAACACAGATGAAGCATCTAAGTTGATGTAATAGCCAGTAAGAAGTAGTACAATTCAAGTTTTAGGAATCGATTATTGACTTTTTAGCTGGCTTTGGTGCCTTGGACATGAGCTAGGACCTTAAGATTCTGCATGAAAGGAGGACTAGCAACCGAGTTGCACGGGAGAATGTGAAAAGTGTTCATATGTAGTAAAAACCTGAGAAATCCGTCCGTTTTCGTCATTTGTTATCGAATCGACTTAAAGCCAGATCGTCACACTGGCCGCTCTTCTCTCTGAAACGGTTGTACTTATCGTCTGCAAAGCTATGTCGCGTGCTGCGGTATGCTGAGACACTAAAAGCACCATAGTAGAACACAGATGAAGCTTCTAAGCTGATGTAATAGCCAGTAAGAAGTAGTACAATTCAAGATTTAGGTATTGAATATTGAACTTTTAGCTGGCTTTGGTGCCTTGGACATGAGCTAGGACCTTAAGATTCTGCATGAAAGGAGGACTAGCTGCCGAGTTGCACGTGAGAATGTGGAAAGTGTTCATATGTAGTAAAAACCTGAGAAATCCGTCCGTTTTCGTCATTTGTTATCGAATCGACTTAAAGCCAGATGGTCACATTGGCCACTCTTCTCTCTGAAACGGTTGTACATATCGTCTGCAAAGCTATGTCGCGTGCAGCGGTGTGTGGAGACACTAAAATCACCATAGTAGAACACAGATGAAGCTTCTAAGTTGATGTAATAGCCAGTAAGAAGTAGTACAATTCAAGTTTTAGGAATCGATTATTGACTTTTTAGCTGGCTTTGGTGCCTTGGACATGAGCTAGGACCTTAAGATTCTGCATGAAAGGAGGACTAGCAGCCGAGTTGCACGGGAGAATGTGAAAAGTGTTCATATGTAGTAAAATCCCGAGAAATCCGTCCGTTTTCGTCATTTGTTATTGAATCGACATAAAGCCAGATCGTCACATTGGCCGCTCTTCTCTCTGAAACGGTTGTACATATCGTCTGCAAAGCTATGTCGCGTGCAGCGGTATGTGGAGACGCTAAAATCACCATAGCAGAACACAGATGAAGTATCTAAGTTGATGTAATAGCCAGTAAGAAGTTGTACAATTCAAGTTTTTGGAATCGATTATTGACTTTTTAGCTGGCTTTTGCCTTGGACATGAGCTAGGACTTTAAGATTCTGCATAAAAGGAGGACTAGCAGCCCAGTTGCATGGGAGAATGTGAAAAGTGTTCACATGTAGTAAAAACCTGAGAAATCCGTCCGTCTTCTTCATTTGTTATCGATTCGACTTAAAGCCAGTTCGTCACATTGGCCGCTCTGCTCTCTGAAACGGTTGTACTTATCGTCTGCAAAGCTATGTCGCGTACTGCTGTATTCGGAGACACTAAAAGCACCATAGTAGAACACAGATGAAGCTCCTAAGATGACGTAATAGCCAGTAAGAAGTAGTACATTTCAAGTTTTAGGTATCGGTTATTGACTTTTTAGCTGGCTTTGGTGCCTTGGACATGAGCTAGGACCTTATTATTCTGCATGAAAGGAGGACTAGCAGCCGAGTTGCACGGGAGAATGTGAAAAGTGTTCATATGTAGTAAAAACCTGAGAAATCCGTCCGTTTTCGTCATTTGTTATCGAATCGACTTAAAGCCAGATCGTCACATTGGCCGCTCTTCTCTCTGAAACGGTTGTACTTATCGTCTGCAAAGCTATGTCGCGTGCTGCGGTATGCGGAGACACTAAAATCACCATAGTAGAACACAGATGAAGCCTATAAGTTGATGCAATAGCCAGTAAGAAGTAGAACAATTCAAGTTTTAGGTATCGATTATTGACTTTTTAGCTGGCTTCGGTACCTTGGACATGAGCTAGGACCTTAAGATTCTGCATGAAAGGAGGACTAGCAGCCGAGTTGCACGAGAGAATGTAAAAAGTGTTCATATGTAGTAAAAACCTGAGAAATCCGTCCGTTTTCGTCATTTGTTATCGAATCGACTTAAAGCCAGATCGTCACATTGGCCGCTCTTCTCTCTGAAACGGTTGTACTTATCGTCTGCAAAGCTATGTCGCGTGCTGCGGTATGCTGAGACACTAAAAGCACCATAGTAGAACACAGATGAAGCTTCTAAGTTGATGTAATAGCCAGTAAGAAGTAGTACAATTCAAGTTTTAGGTATCGATTATTGACTTTTTAGCTGGCTTTAGTGCCTTGGACATGAGCTAGGACCTTGACATTCTGCATGAAAGAAGGACTAGCAGCCGAGTTGCACGGGAGCCTGTGAAAAGTTTTCATATGTAGTAAAAACCTGAGAAATCCGTCCGTTTTCGTCATTTGTTATCGAATCGACTTAAAGCCAAATCGTCACATTGGCTACTCTTCTCTCTGAAACGGTTGTACTTATCGTCTGCAAAGCTATGTCGCGTGCTGCGGTATGTGGAGACACTAAAAGCACCATAGTAGAACACAGATGAAGCTTCTAAGTTGATGTAATAGCCAGTAAGAAGTAGTAGAATTCAAGTTTTAGGTATCGATTATTGACTTTTTAGCTGGCTTTGGTGCCTTGGACATGAGCAAGGACCTTAAGATTCTGCATGAAAGGAGGACTATCAGCCGAGTTGCACGGGAGAATGTGAAAAGTGTTCATATGTAGTAAAAACCTGAGAAATCCGTCCGTTTTCATCATTTGTTATCGAATCGACTTAAAGCCACATCGTCACATTGGCCGCTCTTCTCTCTGAAACGGTTGTGCTTATCGTCTGCAAAGCTATGTCGCGTGCTGCGGTATGCTGAGACACTAAAAGCACCATAGTAGAACACAAACGAAGCTTCTAAGTTGATGTAATAGCCAGTAAGAAGTAGTACAATTCAAGTTTTAGGTATCGATTATTGACGTTTTAACTGGCTTTGGTGCCTTGGACATGAGCTAGGACCATAAGATTCTGCATGAAATGAGGACTAGCAGCCGAGTTGCACGGGAGAATGTGGAAAGTGTTCATATGTAGTAAAAACCTGAGAAATCGGTCCGTTTTCGTCATTTGTTATCGAATCGACTTAAAGCCATATCGTCACATTGGCCGCTCTTCTCTCTGAAACGGTTGTACTTATCGTCTGCAAAGCTATGTCGCGTGCTGCGGTATGCGGAGACACTAAAATCACCATAGTAGAACACAGATGAAGCATCTACGTTGATGTAATAGCCAGTAAGAAGTAGTACAATTCAAGTTTTAGGAATCGATTATTGACTTTTTAGCTGGCTTTGGTGCCTTGGACATGAGCTAGGACCTTAAGATTCTGCATGAAAGGAGGACTAGCAGCCGAGTTGCACGGGAGAATGTGAAAAGTGTTCATATGTAGTAAAAACCTGAGAAATCCGTCCGTTTTCGTCATTTGTTAGCGAATCGACTTAAAGCCAGATCGTCACACTGGCCGCTCTTCTCTCTGAAACGGTTGTACTTATCGTCTGCAAAGCTATGTAGCGTGCTGCGGTATGCTGAGACACTAAAAGCACCATAGTAAAACACAGATGAAGCTTCTAAGTGTATGTAATAGCCAGTAAGAAGTAGTACAAGTCAAGTTTTAGGTATTGAAAATTGACCTTTTAGCTGGCTTTGGTGCCTTGGATATGAGCTAGGACCTTGACATTCTGCATGAAAGGAGGAATAGCAGCCGAGTTGCACGGGAGACTGTGAAAAGTGTTCATATGTAGTAAAAACCTTAGAAATCCGTCCGTTTTCGTCATTTGTTATCGAATCGACTTAAAGCCAGATCGTCACATTGGCCGCTCTTCTCTCTGAAACGGTTGTATTTATCGTCTGCAAAGCTATGTCGCGTGCTGCGCTATGTGGAGACACTAAAAGCACCATAGTAGAACACAGATGAAACTTCTAAGTTGATGTAATAGCCAGTAAGAAGTAGTACAATTCAAGTTTTAGGTATCGATTATTGCCTTTTTAGCTGGCTTTGGTGCCTTGGACATGAGCTAGGACCTTGGGATTCTGCATGAAAGGAGGAGTAGCAGCCGAGTTGCACGGGAGAATGTGAAAAGTGTTCATATGTAGTAAAAACCTGAGAAATTCGTCCGTTTTCGTCATTTGTTATCGAATCGACTTAAAGCCAGATCGTCACATTGGCCGCTCTTCTCTGTGAAGCGCTTGTACTTATCGTCTGAAAAGCTATGTCGCGTGCTGCGGTATGCGGAGACACTAAAATCACCATAGTAGAACACAGATGAAGCTACTAAGTTGATGCAATAGCCAGTAAGAAGTAGTCCAATTCAAGATTTAGGTATTGAATATTGACCTTTTAGCTGGCTTGGGTACCTTGGACATGAGCTAGGACCTTAAGATTCTGCATAAAAGGAGGACTAGCAGCCCAGTTGCACGGGAGAATGTGAAAAGTGTTCATATGCAGTCAAAACCTGAGAAATCCGTCCGTTTTCGTCATTTGTTATCGAATCGACTTAAAGCCAGATCGTCACATTGGCCGCTCTTCCCTCTGAAACGCTTGTACTTATCGTCTGCAAAGCTATGTCGCGTACTACGGTATTCGGAGACACTAAATGCACCTTAGTAGAACACAGATGAAGCTCCTAAGATGATGTAATAGCCAGTAAGAAGTAGTAGAATTCAAGTTTTAGGTAATGAATATTGACCTATTAGCTGGCTTTGGTGCCTTGGACATGAGCTAGGACCTTAAGATTCTGCATGAAAGGAGGACTAGCAGCCGAGTTGCACGGGAGAATGTGAAAAGTGTTCATATGTAGTAAAAACCTGAGAAATCCGTCCGTTTTCGTCATTTGTTATCGAATCGACTTAAAGCCAGATCGTCACATTGGCCGCTCTTCTCTCTGAAGCGCTTGTACTTATCGTCTGAAAAGCTATGTCGCGTGCTGCGGTATGCGGAGACACTAAAATCACCATAGTAGAACACAGATGAAGCTACTAAGTTGATGCAATAGCCAGTAAGAAGTAGTCCAATTCAAGATTTAGGTATTGAATATTGACCTTTTAGCTGGCTTTGGTGTCTTGGACATGAGCAAGGACCTTAAGATTCTGCATGAAAGGAGGACTAGCAGCCGAGTTGCACGGGAGAATGTGAAAAGTGTTCATATGTAGTAAAAACCTGAGAAATCCGTCCGTTTTCGTCATTTGTTATCGAATCGACTTAAAGCCAGATCGTCACATTGGCCGCTCTTCTATCTGAAACGGTTGTACTTATCGTCTACAAAGCTATGTCGCGTGCTGCGGTATGCGGAGACACTAAAAGCACCATAGTAGAACACAGATGAAGCTTCTAAGTTGATGTAATAGCCAGTAAGAAGTAGTACAATTCAAGTTTTAGGTATCGATTATTGCCTTTTTAGCTGGCTTTGGTGCCTTGGACATGAGCTAGGACATTGGGATTCTGCATGGAAGGAGGAGTAGGAGCCGAGTTGCACGGGAGAATGTGAAAAGTGTTCATATGTAGTAAAAACCTGAGAAATTCGTCCGTTTTCGTCATTTGTTATCGAATCGACTTAAAGCCAGATCGTCACATTGGCCGCTCTTCTCTCTGAAGCGCTTGTACTTATCGTCTGAAAAGCTATGTCGCGTGTTGCGGTATGCGGAGACACTAAAATCACCATAGTAGAACACAGATGAAGCTACTAAGTTGATGCAATAGCCAGTAAGAAGTAGTCCAATTCAAGATTTAGGTATTGAATATTGACCTTTTAGCTGGCTTTGGTGTCTTGGACATGAGCAAGGACCTTAAGATTCTGCATGAAAGGAGGACTAGCAGCCGAGTTGCACGGGAGAATGTGAAAAGTGTTCATATGTAGTAAAAACCTGAGAAATCCGTCCGTTTTCGTCATTTGTTATCGAATCGACTGAAAGCCAGATCGTCACATTGGCCGCTCTTCTCTCTGAAACGGTTGTATTTATCGTCTGCAAAGCTATGTCGCGTGCTGCGCTATGCGGAGACACTAAAAGCACCATAGTAGAACACAGATGAAGCTTCTAAGTTGATGTAATAGCCAGTAAGAAGTAGTACAATTCAAGTTTTAGGTATCGATTATTGACTTCTTAGCTGGCATTGGTGCCTTGTACAGGAGCTAGGACCTTAAGATTCTGCATGAAAGGAGGAGTAGCAGCCGAGTTGCACGGGAGAATGTGAAAAGTGTTTATATGTAGTAAAAACCGGAGAAATTCGTCCGTTTTCGTCATTTGTTATCGAATCGACTTAAAGCCAGATCGTCACATTGGCCGCTCTTCTCTCTGAAACGGTTGTACTTATCGTCTGCAAAGCTATGTCGCGTGCTGCGGTATGCGGAGACACTAAAATCACCATAGTAGAACACAGATGAAGCTACTAAGTTGATACAATAGCCAGTAAGAAGTAGTCCAGTTCAAGATTTAGGTATCGATTATTGACTTTTTAGCTGGCTTGGGTACCTTGGACATGAGCTAGGACCTTAAGATTCTGCATAAAAGGAGGACTAGCAGCCCAGTTGCACGGGAGAATGTGAAAAGTGTTCATATGCAGTAAAAACCTGAGAAATCCGTCCGTTTTCGTCATTTGTTATCGAATCGACTTAAAGCCAGATCGTCACATTGGCCGCTCTTCTCTCTGAATCGCTTGTACTTATCGTCTGTAAAGCTATGTCGCGTACTACGGTATTCGGAGACACTAAATGCACCTTAGTAGAACACAGATGAAGCTCCTAAGATGATGTAATAGCCAGTAAGAAGTAGTAGAATTCAAGTTTTAGGTAATGAATATTGACCTATTAGCTGGCTATGGGGCCTTGGACATGAGCTAGGACCTTAAGATTCTGCATGAAAGGAGGACTAGCAGCCGAGTTGCACGGGAGAATATGAAAAGTGTTCATATGTAGTAAAAACCTGAGAAATCCGTCCGTTTTCGTCATTTGTTATTGAATCGACTTAAAGCCAGATCGTCACATTGGCCGCTCTTCTCTCTGAAACGGTTGTATTTATCGTCTGCAAAGCTATGTCGCGTGCTGCGGTATGCGGAGACACTAAAAGCACCATAGTAGAACACAGATCAAGCTTCTAAGTTGATGTAATAGCCAGTAAGATGTAGTACAGTTCAAGTTTTAGGTATTGAATATTGACCTTTTAGCTGGCTTTGGTGCCTTGGACATGAGCTAGGACCTTAAGATTCTGCATGAAAGGAGGACTAGCAGCCGAGTTGCACGGGAGAATGTGAAAAGTGTTCAAATGTAGTAAAAACCTGAGATATCCGTCCGTTTTCGTCATTTGTTATCGAATTGAATTAAAGCCAGATCGTCACATTGGCCGCTCTTCTCTCTGAAACGGTTGTACTTATCGTCTGCAAAACTGTGTCGCGTGGTGCGGTATGCGGAGAAACTAAAAGCACCGTAGTAGAACACAGATGAAGCTTCTAAGTTGATGTAATAGCCAGTAAGAAGATAGGTATCGATTATTGACTTTTTAGCTGGCTTTGGTGCCTTGGACATGAGCTAGGACCTTAACATTCTGCATGAAAGGAGGACTAGCAGCCGCGTTGCTCGTGAGAATGTGAAAAGTGTTCATATGTAGTAAAAACCTGAGAAATCCGTCCGTTTTCGTCATTTGTTATCGAATCGACTTAATGCCAGATCGTCACATTGGCCGCTCTTCTCTCTGAAACGGTTGTACTTATCGTCTACAAAGCTATGTCGCCTGCTGCGGTATGCGGAGACACTAAAAGCACCATAGTAGAACACAGATGAAGCTTCTAAGTTGATGTAATAGCCAGTAAGAAGTAGTACAATTCAAGTTTTAGGTATCGATTATTGCCTTTTTAGCTGGCTTTGGTGCCCTGGACATGAGCTAGGACCTTGGGATTCTGCATGGAAGGAGGAGTAGCAGCCGAGTTGCACGGGAGAATGTGAAAAGTGTTCATATGTAGTAAAAACCTGAGAAATTCGTCCGTTTTCGTCATTTGTTATCGAATCGACTTAAAGCCAGATCGTCACATTGGCCGCTCTTCTCTCTGAAGCGCTTGTACTTATCGTCTGAAAAGCTATGTCGCGTGCTGCGGTATGCGGGGACACCAAAATCACCATAGTAGAACACAGATGAAGCTACTAAGTTGATGCAATAGCCAGTAAGAAGTTGTCCAATTCAAGATTTAGGTATTGAATATTGACCTTTTAGCTGGCTTTGGTGTCTTGGACATGAGCAAGGACCTTAAGATTATGCATGAAAGGAGGACTAGCAGCCGAGTTGCACGGGAGAATGTGAAAAGTGTTCATATGTAGTAAAAACCTGAGAAATCCGTCCGTTTTCGTCATTTGTTATCGAATCGACTGAAAGCCAGATCGTCACATTGGCCGCTCTTCTCTCTGAAACGGTTGTATTTATCGTCTGCAAAGCTATGTCGCGTGCTGCGCTATGCGGAGACACTAAAAGCACCATAGTAGAACACAGATGAAGCTTCTAAGTTGATGTAATAGCCAGTAAGAAGTAGTACAATTCAAGTTTTAGGTATCGATTATTGACTTCTTAGCTGGCATTGGTGCCTTGTACATGAGCTAGGACCTTAAGATTCTGCATGAAAGGAGGAGTAGCAGCCGAGTTGCACGGGAGAATGTGAAAAGTGTTTATATGTAGTAAAACCGGAGAAATTCGTCCGTTTTCGTCATTTGTTATCGAATCGACTTAAAGCCAGATCGTCATATTGGCCGCTCTTCTCTCTGAAACGGTTGTACTTATCGTCTGCAAAGCTATGTCGCGTGCTGCGGTATGCGGAGACACTAAAATCACCATAGTAGAACACAGATGAAGCTACTAAGTTGATACAATAGCCAGTAAGAAGTAGTCCAGTTCAAGATTTAGGTATCGATTATTGACTTTTTAGCTGGCTTGGGTACCTTGGACATGAGCTAGGACCTTAAGATTCTGCATAAAAGGAGGACTAGCAGCCCAGTTGCACGGGAGAATGTGAAAAGTGTTCATATGCAGTAAAAACCTGAGAAATCCGTCCGTTTTCGTCATTTGTTATCGAATCGACTTAAAGCCAGATCGTCACATTGGCCGCTCTTCTCTCTGAATCGCTTGTACTTATCGTCTGCAAAGCTATGTCGCGTACTACGGTATTCGGAGACACTAAATGCACCTTAGTAGAACACAGATGAAGCTCCTAAGATGATGTAATAGCCAGTAAGAAGTAGTAGAATTCAAGTTTTAGGTAATGAATATTGACCTATTATCTGGCTTTGGGGCCTTGGACATGAGCTAGGAACTTAAGATTATGCATGAAAGGAGGACTAGCAGCCGAGTTGCACGGGAGAATGTGAAAAGTGTTCATATGTAGTAAAAACCTGAGAAATCCGTCCGTTTTCGTCATTTGTTATTGAATCGACTTAAAGCCAGATCGTCACATTGGCCGCTCTTCTCTCTGAAACGGTTGTATTTTCGTCTGCAAAGCTATGTCGCGTACTGCGGTATGCGGAGACACTAAAAGCACCATAGTAGAACACAGATCAAGCTTCTAAGTTGATGTAATAGCCAGTAAGATGTAGTACAGTTCAAGTTTTAGGTATTGAATATTGACCTTTTAGCTGGCTTTGGTGCCTTGGACATGAGCTAGGACCTTAAGATTCTGCATGAAAGGAGGACTAGCAGCCGAGTTGCACGGGAGAATATGAAAAGTGTTCATATGTAGTAAAAACCTGAGAAATCCGTCCGTTTTCGTCATTTGTTATCGAATCGACTTAAAGCCAGATCGTCACATTGGCCGCTCTTCTCTCTGAAACGGTTGTATTTATCGTCTGCAAAGCTATGTCGCGTGCTGCGCTATGCGGAGACACTAAAAGCACCATAGTAGAACACAGATGAAGCTTCTAAGTTGATGTAATAGCCAGTAAGAAGTAGTACAATTCAAGTTTTAGGTATCGATTATTGACTTCTTAGCTGGCATTGGTGCCTTGTACATGAGCTAGGACCTTAAGATTCTGCATGAAAGGAGGAGTAGCAGCCGAGTTGCACGGGAGAATGTGAAAAGTGTTTATATGTAGTAAAAAACGGAGAAATTCGTCCGTTTTCGTCATTTGTTATCGAATCGACTGAAAGCCAGATCGTCACATTGGCCGCTCTTCTCTCTGAAACGGTTGTACTTATCGTCTGCAAAGCTATGTCGCGTGCTGCGGTATGCGGAGACACTAAAATCACCATAGTAGAACACAGATGAAGCTACTAAGTTGATGCAATAGACAGTAAGAAGTAGTCCAATTCAAGATTTAGGTATCGATTATTGACTTTTTAGCTGGCTTCGGTACCTTGGACATGAGATAGGACCTTAAGATTCTGCATAAAAGGAGGACTAGCAGCCCAGTTGCACGGGAGAATGTGATAAGTGTTCATATGCAGTAAAAACCTGAGAAATCCGTCCGTTTTCGTCATTTGTTATCGAATCGACTTAAAGCCAGATCGTCACATTGGCCGCTCTTCTCTCTGAAACGCTTGTACTTATCGTCTGCAAAGCTATGTCGCGTACTACGATATTCGGAGACACTAAATGCACCTTAGTAGAACACAGATGAAGCTCCTAAGATGATGTAATAGCCAGTAAGAAGTAGTAGAATTCAAGTTTTAGGTAATGAATATTGACCTATTAGCTGGCTTTGGTGCCTTGGACATGAGCTAGGACCTTAAGATTCTGCATGAAAGGAGGACTAGCAGCCGAGTTGCACGGGAGAATGTGAAAAGTGTTCATATGTAGTAAAAACCTGAGAAATCCGTCCGTTTTCGTCATTTGTTATCGAATCGACTTAAAGCCAGATCGTCACATTGGCCGCTCTTCTCTCTGAAACGGTTGTATTTATCGTCTGCAAAGCTATGTCGCGTACTGCGGTATGCGGAGACACTAAAAGCACCATAGTAGAACACAGATCAAGCTTCTAAGTTGATGTAATAGCCAGTAAGATGTAGTACAGTTCAAGTTTTAGGTATTGAATATTGACCTTTTAGCTGGCTTTGGTGCCTTGGACATGAGCTAGGACCTTAAGATTCTGCATGAAAGGAGGACTAGCAGCCGAGTTGCACGGGAGAATGTGAAAAGTGTTCAAATGTAGTAAAAACCTGAGAAATCCGTCCGTTTTCGTCATTTGTTATCGAATTGAATTAAAGCCAGATCGTCACATTGGCCGCTCTTCTCTCTGAAACGGTTGTACTTATCGTCTGCAAACCTGTGTCGTGTGCTGCGGTATGCGGAGAAACTAAAAGCACCGTAGTAGAACACAGATGAAGCTTCTAAGTTGATGTAATAGCCAGTAAGAAGATAGGTATCGATTATTGACTTTTTAGCTGGCTTTGGTGCCTTGGACATGAGCTAGGACCTTAACATTCTGCATGAAAGGAGGACTAGCAGCCGCGTTGCTCGTGAGAATGTGAAAAGTGTTCATATGTAGTAAAAACCTGAGAAATCCGTCCGTTTTCGTCATTTGTTATCGAATCGACTTAATGCCAGATCGTCACATTGGCCGCTCTTCTCTCTGAAACGGTTGTACTTATCGTCTACAAAGCTATGTCGCCTGCTGCGGTATGCGGAGACACTAAAAGCACCATAGTAGAACACAGATGAAGCTTCTAAGTTGATGTAATAGCCAGTAAGAAGTAGTACAATTCAAGTTTTAGGTATCGGTTACTGACTTTTTAGCTGGCTTTGGTGCCTTGGACATGAGCTAGGACCTTAAGATTCTGCATGAGAGGAGGACTAGCAGCCGAGTTGCTCGGGGGAAAGTGAAAAGTGTTCATATGTAGTAAAAACCTTAGAAATCCATCCGTTTTCGTCATTTGTTATCGAATCGACTTAAAGCCAGATCGTCACATTGGCCGCTCTTCTCTCTGAAACGGTTGTGCTTATCGTCTGCAAAACTATGTCGCATGCTGCGGTATGCGGAGAAACTAAAAGCACCATAGTAGATCACAGATGAAGCTTCTAAGATGATGTAATAGCCAGTAAGAAGTAGTACAATTCAAGTTTTAGGTATCGATTATTGACTTCTTAGCTGGCATTGGTGCCTTGTACATGAGCTAGGACCTTAAGATTCTGCATGAAAGGAGGAGTAGCAGCCGAGTTGCACGGGAGAATGTGAAAAGTGTTTATATGTAGTAAAAACCGGAGAAATTCGTCCGTTTTCGTCATTTGTTATCGAATCGACTGAAAGCCAGATCGTCACATTGGCCGCTCTTCTCTCTGAAACGGTTGTACTTATCGTCTGCAAAGCTATGTCGCGTGCTGCGGTATGCGGAGACACTAAAATCACCATAGTAGAACACAGATGAAGCTACTAAGTTGATGCAATAGCCAGTAAGAAGTAGTCCAATTCAAGATTTAGGTATCGATTATTGACTTTTTAGCTGGCTTCGGTACCTTGGACATGAGATAGGACCTTAAGATTCTGCATGAAAGGAGGACTAGCAGCCGAGTTGCACGGGAGAATGTGAAAAGTGTTCATATGTAGTAAAAACCTGAGAAATCCGTCCGTTTTCGTCATTTGTTATCGAATCGATTTAATGCCAGATCGTCACATTGGCCGCTCTTCTCTCTGAAACGGTTGTACTTATCGTCTAGAAAGCTATGTCGCGTGCTGCGGTATGCGGAGACACTAAAAGCACCATAGTAGAACACAGATGAAGCTTCTAAGTTGATGTAATAGCCAGTAAGAAGTAGTACAATTCAAGTTTTAGGTATCGGTTACTGACTTTTTAGCTGGCTTTGGTGCCTTGGACATGAGCTAGGACCTTAAGATTCTGCATGAGAGGAGGACTAGCAGCCGAGTTGCACGGGAGAATGTGAAAAGTGTTCATATGTAGTAAAAACCTGAGAAATCCGTCCGTTTTCGTCATTTGTTATTGAATCGACTTAAAGCCAGATCGTCACATTGGCCGCTCTTCTCTCTGAAACGGTTGTATTTTCGTCTGCAAAGCTATGTCGCGTGCTGCGGTATGCGGAGACACTAAAAGCACCATAGTAGAACACAGATCAAGCTTCTAAGTTGATGTAATAGCCAGTAAGATGTAGTACAGTTCAAGTTTTAGGTATTGAATATTGACCTTTTAGCTGGCTTTGGTGCCTTGGACATGAGCTAGGACCTTAAGATTCTGCATGAAAGGAGGACTAGCAGCCGAGTTGCACGGGAGAATATGAAAAGTGTTCATATGTAGTAAAAACCTGAGAAATCCGTCCGTTTTCGTCATTTGTTATCGAATCGACTTAAAGCCAGATCGTCACATTGGCCGCTCTTCTCTCTGAAACGGTTGTATTTATCGTCTGCAAAGCTATGTCGCGTGCTGCGCTATGCGGAGACACTAAAAGCACCATAGTAGAACACAGATGAAGCTTCTAAGTTGATGTAATAGCCAGTAAGAAGTAGTACAATTCAAGTTTTAGGTATCGATTATTGACTTCTTAGCTGGCATTGGTGCCTTGTACATGAGCTAGGACCTTAAGATTCTGCATGAAAGGAGGAGTAGCAGCCGAGTTGCACGGGAGAATGTGAAAAGTGTTTATATGTAGTAAAAAACGGAGAAATTCGTCCGTTTTCGTCATTTGTTATCGAATCGACTGAAAGCCAGATCGTCACATTGGCCGCTCTTCTCTCTGAAACGGTTGTACTTATCGTCTGCAAAGCTATGTCGCGTGCTGCGGTATGCGGAGACACTAAAATCACCATAGTAGAACACAGATGAAGCTACTAAGTTGATGCAATAGACAGTAAGAAGTAGTCCAATTCAAGATTTAGGTATCGATTATTGACTTTTTAGCTGGCTTCGGTACCTTGGACATGAGATAGGACCTTAAGATTCTGCATAAAAGGAGGACTAGCAGCCCAGTTGCACGGGAGAATGTGATAAGTGTTCATATGCAGTAAAAACCTGAGAAATCCGTCCGTTTTCGTCATTTGTTATCGAATCGACTTAAAGCCAGATCGTCACATTGGCCGCTCTTCTCTCTGAAACGCTTGTACTTATCGTCTGCAAAGCTATGTCGCGTACTACGATATTCGGAGACACTAAATGCACCTTAGTAGAACACAGATGAAGCTCCTAAGATGATGTAATAGCCAGTAAGAAGTAGTAGAATTCAAGTTTTAGGTAATGAATATTGACCTATTAGCTGGCTTTGGTGCCTTGGACATGAGCTAGGACCTTAAGATTCTGCATGAAAGGAGGACTAGCAGCCGAGTTGCACGGGAGAATGTGAAAAGTGTTCATATGTAGTAAAAACCTGAGAAATCCGTCCGTTTTCGTCATTTGTTATCGAATCGACTTAAAGCCAGATCGTCACATTGGCCGCTCTTCTCTCTGAAACGGTTGTATTTATCGTCTGCAAAGCTATGTCGCGTACTGCGGTATGCGGAGACACTAAAAGCACCATAGTAGAACACAGATCAAGCTTCTAAGTTGATGTAATAGCCAGTAAGATGTAGTACAGTTCAAGTTTTAGGTATTGAATATTGACCTTTTAGCTGGCTTTGGTGCCTTGGACATGAGCTAGGACCTTAAGATTCTGCATGAAAGGAGGACTAGCAGCCGAGTTGCACGGGAGAATGTGAAAAGTGTTCAAATGTAGTAAAAACCTGAGAAATCCGTCCGTTTTCGTCATTTGTTATCGAATTGAATTAAAGCCAGATCGTCACATTGGCCGCTCTTCTCTCTGAAACGGTTGTACTTATCGTCTGCAAACCTGTGTCGTGTGCTGCGGTATGCGGAGAAACTAAAAGCACCGTAGTAGAACACAGATGAAGCTTCTAAGTTGATGTAATAGCCAGTAAGAAGATAGGTATCGATTATTGACTTTTTAGCTGGCTTTGGTGCCTTGGACATGAGCTAGGACCTTAACATTCTGCATGAAAGGAGGACTAGCAGCCGCGTTGCTCGTGAGAATGTGAAAAGTGTTCATATGTAGTAAAAACCTGAGAAATCCGTCCGTTTTCGTCATTTGTTATCGAATCGACTTAATGCCAGATCGTCACATTGGCCGCTCTTCTCTCTGAAACGGTTGTACTTATCGTCTACAAAGCTATGTCGCCTGCTGCGGTATGCGGAGACACTAAAAGCACCATAGTAGAACACAGATGAAGCTTCTAAGTTGATGTAATAGCCAGTAAGAAGTAGTACAATTCAAGTTTTAGGTATCGGTTACTGACTTTTTAGCTGGCTTTGGTGCCTTGGACATGAGCTAGGACCTTAAGATTCTGCATGAGAGGAGGACTAGCAGCCGAGTTGCTCGGGGGAAAGTGAAAAGTGTTCATATGTAGTAAAAACCTTAGAAATCCATCCGTTTTCGTCATTTGTTATCGAATCGACTTAAAGCCAGATCGTCACATTGGCCGCTCTTCTCTCTGAAACGGTTGTGCTTATCGTCTGCAAAACTATGTCGCATGCTGCGGTATGCGGAGAGACTAAAAGCACCATAGTAGATCACAGATGAAGCTTCTAAGATGATGTAATAGCCAGTAAGAAGTAGTACAATTCAAGTTTTAGGTATCGATTATTGACTTCTTAGCTGGCATTGGTGCCTTGTACATGAGCTAGGACCTTAAGATTCTGCATGAAAGGAGGAGTAGCAGCCGAGTTGCACGGGAGAATGTGAAAAGTGTTTATATGTAGTAAAAACCGGAGAAATTCGTCCGTTTTCGTCATTTGTTATCGAATCGACTGAAAGCCAGATCGTCACATTGGCCGCTCTTCTCTCTGAAACGGTTGTACTTATCGTCTGCAAAGCTATGTCGCGTGCTGCGGTATGCGGAGACACTAAAATCACCATAGTAGAACACAGATGAAGCTACTAAGTTGATGCAATAGCCAGTAAGAAGTAGTCCAATTCAAGATTTAGGTATCGATTATTGACTTTTTAGCTGGCTTCGGTACCTTGGACATGAGATAGGACCTTAAGATTCTGCATGAAAGGAGGACTAGCAGCCGAGTTGCACGGGAGAATGTGAAAAGTGTTCATATGTAGTAAAAACCTGAGAAATCCGTCCGTTTTCGTCATTTGTTATCGAATCGATTTAATGCCAGATCGTCACATTGGCCGCTCTTCTCTCTGAAACGGTTGTACTTATCGTCTACAAAGCTATGTCGCGTGCTGCGGTATGCGGAGACACTAAAAGCACCATAGTAGAACACAGATGAAGCTTCTAAGTTGATGTAATAGCCAGTAAGAAGTAGTACAATTCAAGTTTTAGGTATCGGTTACTGACTTTTTAGCTGGCTTTGGTGCCTTGGACATGAGCTAGGACCTTAAGATTCTGCATGAGAGGAGGACTAGCAGCCGAGTTGCACGGGAGAATGTGAAAAGTGTTCATATGTAGTAAAAACCTGAGAAATCCGTTCGTTTTCGTCAATTGTTATCGAATCAACTTAAAGCCAGATCGTCACATTGGCCACTCTTCTCCGTGAAACGGTTGTACTTATCGTCTGCAAAGCTGTGTCACGTGCTGCGGTATGCGGAGACACGAAAATCATCATAGTAGAACACAGATGAAACTTCTAAGTTGATGTAATAGCCAGTAAGAAGTAGTACAATTCAAGTTTTAGGTATCGATTATTGACTTTTTAGCTGGCTTTGGTGCCTTGGACATGAGCTACGACCTTGAGATTCTGCGTGAATGGAGGACTAGCAGCAGAGTTGCACGGGAGAATGTGAAAAGTGTTCGCATGTAGTAAAAACCTGAGAAATCCGTCCGTTTTCTTCATTTGTTATCGAATCGACTTAAAGCCAGATCGTCACATTGGCAGCTCTTCTCTCTGAAACGGTTGTGCTTATCGTCTGCAAAACTATGTCGCATGCTGCGGTATGCGGAGAAACTAAAAGCACCATAGTAGATCACAGATGAAGCTTCTAAGATGATGTAATAGCCAGTAAGAAGTAGTACAATTCAAATTTTAGGTAATGAATATTGACCTTTTAGCTGGCTTTGGTGCCTTGGACATGAGCTTGGACCTTAAGATTCTGCATGAAAGGAGGACTAGCAGCCGAGTTGCACGGGAGAATGTGAAAAGTGTTCAGATGTAGTAAAAACCTGAGAAATCCGTCCGTTTTCGTCATTTGCTATCGAATCGACTTAAAGCCAGATCGTCACATTGGCCCCTCTTCTCTCTGAAACCGTTGTACGTATCGTCTGCAAAGCTATGTCGCGTACTACGGTATTCGGAGACACTAAAAGCACCATAGTAGAACACAGATGAAGCTCCTAAGATGATGTAAGAGCCAGTAAGAAGTAGTACAATTCAAGTTTTAGGTATCGATTATTGAATTCTTAGCTGGCTTTGGTGCCTTGGACATGAGCTATTACCTTAAGATTCTGCATGAAAGTAGGACTAGCAGCCGAGTTGCACGGGAGACTGTGAAAAGTGTTCATATGTAGTAAAAACCTGAGAAATCCGTCCATTTTCGTTATTTGTTATCGAATCGACTTAAAGCCAGATCGTCACATTAGCCGCTCTTCTCTCTGAAACGGTTGTATTTATCGTCTGCAAAGCTATGTCGCGTGCTGCGGTATGCGGAGACACTAAAAGCACCATAGTAGAACACAGATCAAGCTTCTAAGTTGATGTAATAGCCAGTAAGATGTAGTACAGTTCAAGTTTTAGGTATTGAATATTGACCTTTTAGCTGGCTTTGGTGCCTTGGACATGAGCTAGGACCTTAAGATTCTGCATGAAAGGAGGACTAGCAGCCGAGTTGCACGGGAGAATATGAAAAGTGTTCATATGTAGTAAAAACCTGAGAAATCCGTCCGTTTTCGTCATTTGTTATCGAATCGACTTAAAGCCAGATCGTCACATTGGCCGCTCTTCTCTCTGAAACGGTTGTATTTATCGTCTGCAAAGCTATGTCGCGTGCTGCGCTATGCGGAGACACTAAAAGCACCATAGTAGAACACAGATGAAGCTTCTAAGATGATGTAATAGCCAGTAAGAAGTAGTACAATTCAAGTTTTAGGTATCGATTATTGACTTCTTAGCTGGCATTGGTGCCTTGTACATGAGCTAGGACCTTAAGATTCTGCATGAAAGGAGGAGTAGCAGCCGAGTTGCACGGGAGAATGTAAAAAGTGTTTATATGTAGTAAAAACCGGAGAAATTCGTCCGTTTTCGTCATTTGTTATCGAATCGACTGAAAGCCAGATCGTCACATTGGCCGCTCTTCTCTCTGAAACGGTTGTACTTATCGTCTGCAAAGCTATGTCGCGTGCTGCGGTATGCGGAGACACTAAAATCACCATAGTAGTACACAGATGAAGCTACTAAGTTGATGCAATAGCCAGTAAGAAGTAGTCCAATTCAAGATTTAGGTATCGATTATTGACTTTTTAGCTGGCTTCGGTACCTTGGACATGAGATAGGACCTTAAGATTCTGCATAAAAGAAGGACTAGCAGCCCAGTTGCACGGGAGAATGTGAAAAGTGTTCATATGCAGTAAAAACCTGAGAAATCCGTCCGTTTTCGTCATTTGTTATCGAATCGACTTAAAGCCAGATCGTCACATTGGCCGCTCTTCTCTCTGAAACGCTTGTACTTATCGTCTGCAAAGCTATGTCGCGTACTACGATATTCGGAGACACTAAATGCACCTTAGTAGAACACAGATGAAGCTCCTAAGATGATGTAATAGCCAGTAAGAAGTAGTAGAATTCAAGTTTTAGGTAATGAATATTGACCTATTAGCTGGCTTTGGTGCCTTGGACATGAGCTAGGACCTTAAGATTCTGCATGAAAGGAGGACTAGCAGCGGAGTTGCACGGGAGAATGTGAAAAGTGTTCATATGTAGTAAAAACCTGAGAAATCCGTCCGTTTTCGTCATTTGTTATCGAATCGATTTAATGCCAGATCGTCACATTGGCCGCTCTTCTCTCTGAAACGGTTGTACTTATCGTCTACAAAGCTATGTCGCGTGCTGCGGTATGCGGAGACACTAAAAGCACCATAGTAGAACACAGATGAAGCTTCTAAGTTGATGTAATAGCCAGTAAGAAGTAGTACAATTCAAGTTTTAGGTATCGGTTACTGACTTTTTAGCTGGCTTTGGTGCCTTGGACATGAGCTAGGACCTTAAGATTCTGCATGAGAGGAGGACTAGCAGCCGAGTTGCACGGGAGAATGTGAAAAGTGTTCATATGTAGTAAAAACCTGAGAAATCCGTTCGTTTTCGTCAATTGTTATCGAATCAACTTAAAGCCAGATCGTCACATTGGCCACTCTTCTCCGTGAAACGGTTGTACTTATCGTCTGCAAAGCTGTGTCACGTGCTGCGGTATGCGGAGACACGAAAATCATCATAGTAGAACACAGATGAAACTTCTAAGTTGATGTAATAGCCAGTAAGAAGTAGTACAATTCAAGTTTTAGGTATCGATTATTGACTTTTTAGCTGGCTTTGGTGCCTTGGACATGAGCTACGACCTTGAGATTCTGCGTGAATGGAGGACTAGCAGCAGAGTTGCACGGGAGAATGTGAAAAGTGTTCGCATGTAGTAAAAACCTGAGAAATCCGTCCGTTTTCTTCATTTGTTATCGAATCGACTTAAAGCCAGATCGTCACATTGGCCGCTCTTCTCTCTGAAACGGTTGTGCTTATCGTCTGCAAAACTATGTCGCATGCTGCGGTATGCGGAGAAACTAAAAGCACCATAGTAGATCACAGATGAAGCTTCTAAGATGATGTAATAGCCAGTAAGAAGTAGTACAATTCAAATTTTAGGTAATGAATATTGACCTTTTAGCTGGCTTTGGTGCCTTGGACATGAGCTTGGACCTTAAGATTCTGCATTAAAGGAGGACTAGCAGCCGAGTTGCACGAGAGAATGTGAAAAGTGTTCATATGTAGTAAAAACCTGAGAAATCCGTCCGTTTTCGTCATTTGCTATCGAATCGACTTAAAGCCAGGTCGTCACATTGGCCCCTCTTCTCTCTGAAACCGTTGTACGTATCGTCTGCAAAGCTATGTCGCGTACTGCGGTATTCGGAGACACTAAAAGCACCATAGTAGAACACAGATGAAGCTCATAAGATGATGTAATAGCCAGTAAGAAGTAGTACAATTCAAGTTGTAGGTATCGGTTATTGACTTTTTAGCTGGCTTTGGTGCCTTGGACATGAGCTAGGACCTTAAGATTCTGCATGAAAGGAGGACTAGCAGCCGAGTTGCACGGGAGAATTTGAAAAGTGTTCATATGTAGTAAAAACCTGAGAAATCCGTCCGTTTTCGTCATTTGTTATCGAATCGACTTAAAGCCAGATCGTCACTTCTCTCTGAAACGGTTGTACTTATCGTCTGCAAAGCTGTGTCGCGTGCTGCGGTATGCGGAGAAACTAAAAGCACCGTAGTAGAACACAGATGAAGCTTCTAAGTTGATGTAATAGCCAGTAAGAAGTTAGGTATCGATTATTGACTTTTTAGCTGGCTTTGGTGCCTTGGACATGAGCTAGGACCTTAACATTCTGCATGAAAGGAGGACTAGCAGCCGAGTTGCACGGGAGAATGTGAAAAGTGTTCAGATGTAGTAAAAACCTGAGAAATCCGTCCGTTTTCGTCATTTGCTATCGAATCGACTTAAAGCCAGATCGTCACATTGGCCGCTCTTCTCTCTGAAACGGTTGTACGTATCGTCTGCAAAGCTATGTCGCGTACTACGGTATTCGGAGACACTAAAAGCACCATAGTAGAACACAGATGAAGCTCCTAAGATGATGTAAGAGCCAGTAAGAAGTAGTACAATTCAAGTTTTAGGTATCGATTATTGAATTCTTAGCTGGCTTTGGTGCCTTGGACATGAGCTATTACCTTAAGATTCTGCATGAAAGTAGGACTAGCAGCCGAGTTGCACGGGAGACTGTGAAAAGTGTTCATATGTAGTAAAAACCTGAGAAATCCGTCCATTTTCGTCATTTGTTATCGAATCGACTTAAAGCCAGATCGTCACATTAGCCGCTCTTCTCTCTGAAACGGTTGTACGTATCTTCTGCAAAGCTATGTCGCGTGCTGCGGTATGTGGACACACTAATAGCACAATAGTAGAACAGAGATGAAGCTTCAAAGTTGATGTAATAGCCAGTAAGAAGATATAGAATTCAAGTTATAGGTATCGATTATTGACTTTTTAGTTGGCTTTGGTGCCTTGGTCATGAGCTAGGACCTTAAGATTCTGCATGAAAGGAGGACTAGCAACCGAGTTGCACGGGAGAATGTGAAAAGTGTTCATATGTAAAAAAAACCTGAGAAATCCGTCCATTTTCGTCATTTGTTATCGAATCGACTTAAAGCCAGATCGTCACATTGGCCGCTCTTCTCTCTGAAACTCTTGTACTTATCGCCTGCACAGCTATGTCGCGTGCTACTGTATGCTGAGACACTAAAAGCACCATAGTAGAACACAGATGAAGCATCTAAGTTGATGTAATAGCCAGTAAGAAGTAGTACAATTCAAGTTTTAGGTATCGATTATTGACTTTTTAGCTGGCTTTGGTGACTTGGACATGAGCTAGGACCTTAAGATTCTGCATGAAAGGAGGACTAGCAACCGAGTTGCACGGGAGAATGTGAAAAGTGTTCATATGTTAATAAAAACCTGAGAAATCCGGCCGTTTTCGTCATTTGTTATCGAATCGACTTAAAGCCAGATCGTCACATTGGGCGCTCTTCTCTCTGAAACGGTTGTACTTATCGTCTACAAAAGCTATGTCGCGTGCTGCGGCATGCGGAGACACTAAAAGCACCATAGTAGAACACAGATGAAGCTTCTAAGTTGATGTAATAGCCAGTAAGAAGTAGTACAATTCAAGTTTTAGGTATCGATTATTGACTTCTTAGCTGGCTTTGGCGCCTTGGACATGAGCTATTACCTTAAGATTCTGCATGAAAGTAGGACTAGCAGCCGAGTTGCACGGGAGAATTTGAAAAGTGTTCATATGTAGTAGAAACCTGAGAAATCCGTCCGTTTTCGTCATTTGTTATCGAATCGACATAAAGCCAGATCGTCACATTGGCCGCTCTTCTCTCTGAAACGGTTGTACTTATCGTCTGCAAAGCTGTGTCACGTGCTGCGGTATGCGGAGACACTAAAAGCACCATAGTAGAACACAGATGAAGCTTCTAAGTTGATGTAATAGCCAGTAAGAAGTAGTACAATTCAAGTTTTAGGTATCGGTTACTGACTTTTTAGCTGGCTTTGGTGCCTTGGACATGAGCTAGGACCTTAAGATTCTGCATGAGAGGAGGACTAGCAGCCGAGTTGCACGGGAGAATGTGAAAAGTGTTCATATGTAGTAAAAACCTGAGAAATCCGTTCGTTTTCGTCAATTGTTATCGAATCAACTTAAAGCCAGATCGTCACATTGGCCACTCTTCTCCGTGAAACGGTTGTACTTATCGTCTGCAAAGCTGTGTCACGTGCTGCGGTATGCGGAGACACGAAAATCATCATAGTAGAACACAGATGAAACTTCTAAGTTGATGTAATAGCCAGTAAGAAGTAGTACAATTCAAGTTTTAGGTATCGATTATTGACTTTTTAGCTGGCTTTGGTGCCTTGGACATGAGCTACGACCTTGAGATTCTGCGTGAATGGAGGACTAGCAGCAGAGTTGCACGGGAGAATGTGAAAAGTGTTCGCATGTAGTAAAAACCTGAGAAATCCGTCCGTTTTCTTCATTTGTTATCGAATCGACTTAAAGCCAGATCGTCACATTGGCCGCTCTTCTCTCTGAAACGGTTGTGCTTATCGTCTGCAAAACTATGTCGCATGCTGCGGTATGCGGAGAAACTAAAAGCACCATAGTAGATCACAGATGAAGCTTCTAAGATGATGTAATAGCCAGTAAGAAGTAGTACAATTCAAATTTTAGGTAATGAATATTGACCTTTTAGCTGGCTTTGGTGCCTTGGACATGAGCTTGGACCTTAAGATTCTGCATTAAAGGAGGACTAGCAGCCGAGTTGCACGAGAGAATGTGAAAAGTGTTCATATGTAGTAAAAACCTGAGAAATCCGTCCGTTTTCGTCATTTGCTATCGAATCGACTTAAAGCCAGGTCGTCACATTGGCCCCTCTTCTCTCTGAAACCGTTGTACGTATCGTCTGCAAAGCTATGTCGCGTACTGCGGTATTCGGAGACACTAAAAGCACCATAGTAGAACACAGATGAAGCTCATAAGATGATGTAATAGCCAGTAAGAAGTAGTACAATTCAAGTTGTAGGTATCGGTTATTGACTTTTTAGCTGGCTTTGGTGCCTTGGACATGAGCTAGGACCTTAAGATTCTGCATGAAAGGAGGACTAGCAGCCGACTTGCACGGGAGAATGTGAAAAGTGTTCATATGTAGTAAAAACCTGAGAAATCCGTCCGTTTACGTCATTTGTTATCGAATCGAGTTAAAGCCAGATCGTCACATTGGCTGCTCTTCTCTCTGAAACGGTTGTACTTATCGTCTGCAAAGCTATGTCGCGTGCTGCGCTACGCGGAGGCACTAAAAGCACCATAGTAGAACACAGATGAAGCTTCTAAGTTGATGTAATAGCCAGTAAGAAGTAGTACAATTCAAGTATTTGGTATCGATTATTGACTTCTTAGCGGGCTTTGGTGCCTTGGACATGAGCTATTACCTTCAGATTCTGCATGAAAGTAGGACTAGCAGCCGAGTTCCACGGGAGAATTTGAAAAGTGTTCATATGTAGTAAAAACCTGAGAAATCCGTCCGTTTTCGTCATTTGTTATCGAATCGACTTAAAGCCAGATCGTCACATTGGCCGCTCTTCTCTCTGAAACGGTTGTACTTATCGTCTGCAAAGCTGTGTCGCGTGCTGCGGTATGCGGAGAAACTAAAAGCACCGTAGTAGAACACAGATGAAGCTTCTAAGTTGATGTAATAGCCAGTAAGAAGTTAGGTATCGATTATTGACTTTTTAGCTGGCTTTGGTGCCTTGGACATGAGCTAGGACCTTAACATTCTGCATGAAAGGAGGACTAGCAGCCGAGTTGCACGGGAGAATGTGAAAAGTGTTCAGATGTAGTAAAAACCTGAGAAATCCGTCCATTTTCGTCATTTGTTATCGAATCGACTTAAAGCCAGATCGTCACATTAGCCGCTCTTCTCTCTGAAACGGTTGTACTTATCTTCTGCAAAGCTATGTCGCGTGCTGCGGTATGTGGACACACTAATAGCACAATAGTAGAACAGAGATGAAGCTTCAAAGTTGATGTAATAGCCAGTAAGAAGATATAGAATTCAAGTTATAGGTATCGATTATTGACTTTTTAGTTGGCTTTGGTGCCTTGGTCATGAGCTAGGACCTTAAGATTCTGCATGAAAGGAGGACTAGCAACCGAGTTGCACGGGAGAATGTGAAAAGTGTTCATATGTAAAAAAAACCTGAGAAATCCGTCCATTTTCGTCATTTGTTATCGAATCGACTTAAAGCCAGATCGTCACATTGGCCGCTCTTCTCTCTGAAACTCTTGTACTTATCGCCTGCACAGCTATATCGCGTGCTACTGTATGCTGAGACACTAAAAGCACCATAGTAGAACACAGATGAAGCATCTAAGTTGATGTAATAGCCAGTAAGAAGTAGTACAATTCAAGTTTTAGGTATCAATTATTGACTTTTTAGCTGGCTTTGGTGACTTGGACATGAGCTAGGACCTTAAGATTCTGCATGAAAGGAGGACTAGCAACCGAGTTGCACGGGAGAGTGTGAAAAGTGTTCATATGTTAATAAAAACCTGAGAAATCCGGCCGTTTTCGTCATTTGTTATCGAATCGACTTAAAGCCAGATCGTCACATTGGGCGCTCTTCTCTCTGAAACGGTTGTACTTATCGTCTACAAAAGCTATGTCGCGTGCTGCGGCATGCGGAGACACTAAAAGCACCATAGTAGAACACAGATGAAGCTTCTAAGTTGATGTAATAGCCAGTAAGAAGTAGTACAATTCAAGTTTTAGGTATCGATTATTGACTTCTTAGCTGGCTTTGGTGCCTTGGACATGAGCTATTACCTTAAGATTCTGCATGAAAGTAGGACTAGCAGCCGAGTTGCACGGGAGAATTTGAAAAGTGTTCATATGTAGTAGAAACCTGAGAAATCCGTCCGTTTTCGTCATTTGTTATCGAATCGACATAAAGCCAGATCGTCACATTGGCCGCTCTTCTCTCTGAAACGGTTGTACTTATCGTCTGCAAAGCTGTGTCACGTGCTGCGGTATGCGGAGAAACTAAAAGCACCGTAGTAGAACACAGATGAAGCTTCTAAGTTGATGTAATAGCCAGTAAGAAGTTAGGTATCGATTATTGACTTTTTAGCTGGCTTTGGTGCCTTGGACATGAGCTAGGACCTTAACATTCTGCATGAAAGTAGGACTAGCAGCCGCGTTGCTCGGGAGAATGTGAAAAGTGTTCATTTGTAGTAAAAACCTGAGAAATCAGTCCGGTTTCGTTATTTGTTATCGAATCGACTTAAAGACAGATCGTCACATTGGCCGCTCTTCTCTCTGAAACGGTTGTACTTATCGTCTGCAAAGCTATGTCGCGTGCTGCGCTAATCGGAGGCACTAAAAGCACCATAGTAGAACACAGATTAAGCTTCTAAGTTGATGTAATAGCCAGTAAGAAGTAGTACAATTCAAGTTTTAGGTATCGATTATTGAATTCTTAGCTGGCTTTGGTGCCTTGGACATGAGCTATTACCTTAAGATTCTGCATGAAAGTAGGACTAGCAGCCGAGTTGCACGGGAGACTGTGAAAAGTGTTCATATGTAGTAAAAACCTGAGAAATCCGTCCATTTTCGTCATTTGTTATCGAATCGACTTAAAGCCAGATCGTCACATTGGCAGCTCTTCTCTCTAAAACGGTTGTACTTATCTTCTGCAAAGCTATGTCGCGTGCTGCGGTATGTGGACACACTAATAGCACAATAGTAGAACAGAGATGAAGCTTCTAAGTTGATGTAATAGCCAGTAAGAAGATATAGAATTCAAGTTTTAGGTATCGATTATTGACTTTTTAGTTGGCTTTGGTGCCTTGGTCATGAGCTAGGACCTTAAGATTCTGCATGAAAGGTGGACTAGCAACCGAGTTGCACGGGAGAATGTGAAAAGTGTTCATATGTAATAAAAACCTGAGAAATCCGTCCATTTTCGTCATTTGTTATCGAATCGACTTAAAGCCAGATCGTCACATTGGCCGCTCTTCTCTCTGAAACGGTTGTACTTATCGTCTGCACAGCTATGTCGCGTGCTGCTGTATGCTGAGACACTAAAAGCACCATAGTAGAACACAGATGAAGCTTCTAAGTTGATGTAATAGCCAGTAAGAAGTAGTACAATTCAAGTTTTAGGTATCGATTATTGACTTCTTAGCTGGCTTTGGTGCCTTGGACATGAGCTATTACCTTAAGATTCTGCATGAAAGTAGGACTAGCAGCCGCGTTGCTCGGGAGAATGTGAAAAGTGTTCATTTGTAGTAAAAACCTGAGAAATCAGTCCGGTTTCGTTATTTGTTATCGAATCGACTTAAAGCCAGATCGTCACATTGGCCGCTCTTCTCTCTGAAACGGTTGTACTTATCGTCTGCAAAGCTATGTCGCGTGCTGCGCTAATCGGAGGCACTAAAAGCACCATAGTAGAACACAGATTAAGCTTCTAAGTTGATGTAATAGCCAGTAAGAAGTAGT